>NC_087369.1:69360744-70610744 GCF_030014295.1 Loxodonta africana
TTTTAATTTGCATTTCTCTAATGGCTAATGATTGAGAGCATTTTCTCATGTATCTGTTAGCTGCCTGAATATCTTCTTTCGTGAAGTGTGTGTTCATATCCTTTGCCCACTTCTTGATTGGGTTGTTTGTCTTTTTGTGGTTGAGTTTTGACAGAATCATGTAGATTTTAGAGATCAGGCACTGGTCGGAGATGTCATAGCTGAAAATTCTTTCCCAGTCTGTAGGTGGTCTTTTTACTCTTTTGGTGAAGTCTTTAGATGAGCATAGGTGTTTGATTTTTAGGAGCTCCCAGTTATCTGGTTTCTCTTCGTCATTTTTGGTAATGTTTTGTATTCTGTTTATGCCTTGTATTAGGGCTCCTAAGGTTGTCTCTATTTTTTCTTCCATGATTTTTATCGTTTTAGTCTTTATGTTTAGGTCTTTGATCCACTTGGGTGACTCCCTTTTTAACTGCTGATCCAGAGGCATGAGGAGCCCAAAGTGGCCAGGTGTAATTCTTAACTTCCAGGTTGTTGGACTCTGTGTTTTGTCCCCAGGTGGGAACATTCCTCCCTTTGGAACTAAGACCTCTAGACCCACAGAGCATAGATTCGAGGTGACAGGAAGCAAAAATTTTTAGAGAGGGTTACTAGGGGTTGTGAGTGGTGCCACTCCCATCTCCACCCCTTGATACCTGAAACAGTGAATCCTGGCTATGGGAGAAAAAGCACCATATATGGGACACTGGTTTAGAGCATATACAGTCTCCTGGAGAACACTACCCCAAGCCTGCAAATTGTTGCCACCTAGCTGGTGTTGTAATTGTGTCTTTAGAAGGACATTCCATCATTCTATCAAGACAGCTGCTTCAGGATGATGGGGAATATGGTAAGAACAGTAAGTTCTATGAGCATGGGCCCACTGCTATACTTCATTTTCTGTGAAGTGTGTCCCTTGATTCGAAGCGATGCTGTGTAGGGTGCCATGATGGTGGGTAAGACATTCTGTGAATCCACAGATGGTAATTTTGGCAGAAGTATTGCATGCAGGGAAGGCAAATCGGTATCCAGAGTAAGTGTCTATCCCAGTAAGAACAAAACACTGCACTTTCCATGATGGAAGCAGTCCAATGTAATAAAATTGCCACCAGGTTACTGGTTGACTACTTCAAGGAATAGTGACATATAAGACATATAAGACATTCAGTGTTGATCTCTGCTGCTGGCAGATTGGGCATTCAATAGTGGCTGTAGACAAGTCGGCCTAGGTGAGTGGAAGTCCATATTGCTGAGCCCATGCATAACCTCCATCCCTGCCCCCACGGGCACTTTGTTCATGAGCCCATTGGGCAATGACAGGAGTGGCTGGGAAAAGAGGATGATTGGTTTCCACACAACACATCATTCTATCCATTTGATTGTTAAAATTCTCTTCTGTTGAGATCACCCTTTGGTGAACATTCACGAGTCACAAATACCTTCACTTCTTTGGTCCATTCAGAGAAGCTGGTCTACGTATCTCTTCCTGATTCCTCCTTGTGACCAATTTTCCTATCATGTTCCTCCCCAGTCCCTGAACATCCACCCAAAATATTGGCCACAGCCCCTGGATCAGTATACAGTAACACATTTGGCCATTTCTCCATCCAGCCATAGTGAACAACCAGATGCACTGCTCGAAGTTCTGCCCATGTGGAGGATTTCCCTTCACCACTGTCCTTCAGGAAGATCCCTGAAAGGGACTGCAGTGTTGCCACTGTCCACTTTTGAGTGGTGTCTGCATATCACACAGAACCATCAGTAAATCAGGTACAAATTTTCTTTTTCTCAGTCAACTGATCATAAGGACCTACCCATGAGACCATAAGTGCAGACTGGAAGAGGGTAGGTAAACTGTGAGGAGACCATGGGCATTTGGTCCACTTCCTCATGCAACTTACTTGTGCCTTCAGGTCCTGCTCAGGCCCGATCTCATACATACCATCCCATTTAATGATGGAGTACTACTGTGCACATCTGATTTTATGGGTTAGTGGTAAAGTGCTACGGCTGCTAACCAAAGAGTTGGCAGTTTGAATCCACCAGGCGCTCCCTGGAAACTCTATGGGACAGTTCTACTCCGTCCTGTAGGGTTGCTATTAGTCAGAATCGACTCGACGGCACTGGGTTTGGTTTTTTTGGGGGGTGGGTCAGACAAAACCAAGTTCATGATGGGCAGCTCAGGCCACATGGTAACCTGGTGGCGCATGGTTAAGCATTCAGTCTCCACTAAGGCCCAGTAACAAACCAAAAGCTGTTTCTCAAAGGAGAGGTGTTATCTGCAGAGCGTGGTAGGGCTTTGCTCTAAAATCCTAAGGATCTGCACTGTGATTCATCAATAGGGGCATGCCAAAGACTCCAAACAGCATCTCTATCTGCCACAAACAGTTGAGTCACCATTGGGTCAGTTGGACCGTAAGACCCAAGTAGCAAAGTGACTCACACTGTAGCCTGAATGTGTTGTAGAGACTTCTCTTTTTCTTGGCCTGACTCAGAACTATCTGCTTTTTGAGTCACTTGGTAAATAGGACAGAATAACACACCCAAATGAAGGATATGTTGCCTCCAAAATCCAAAGAGGCCTACCAGGATTTGTACTTCCTTTTTAGTTGCTGGAGCCCTGGTGGTGCAGTGGTTAAGAGCTTGGCTACTGACCAAACCCACGAGCCCCTCCTTCGAAACCCTATGCGGCAGTTATACTTTGTCCTATAGGGTCGCTATGAGTTGGAATTGACTCAACAGCAATGGGTTGGTTTGGTTTTTAGTTGTAGGAAGGGACAGATGTAACAACTTATCCTTCACTTTAGAAGAAATATCTCTACATGCCCCACACCACCGGACTCCCAGAAATTTCACTGAGGTTTAAGGCCCCTGAATTTTTGTGGGATTGATTTCCCGTTTTTGTGGGATTGGTTTCCTCTAGCGTGCAAATGTTTTACCAATAATCCCAATGTCATTGAGACATCTTCCTTACTACATCCAATCAGCATAATGTCATCAGTGTAATGGGCCAGTGTGTCATCTTGTGCAAGAGAAAGGTGATCAAGGTCCCTTCGGACTAAATTATGACATAGGGCTGAAGAGTTGATATACCCCCGAGAGAGGCAGTGAAGGTGTATTGTTGGCTGTGTCAGCTGAAGGCATACTGCTTCTGATGTTCCTTCAAAGCTGGAATCAAGAAAAAGGCACTGGCCAGATCAATAGCTGCATACCAGGTACCAGGAGATGTATTAGTTTTTTCAAGCAATAAAACCAAAACTGGAACAGCAGCTACAATTAGAGTAACCACCTCGTTAGGTTTAACATAATCCACTGTCATTCTACAGGATCCATCTGTTTTTTGCACAGGTCAAATAGGTGAGTTGAATGGGGATGTGGCGAGAATTATCATCCTTCAAGTACTTGACGGGGGCAGTAATATCTGAAATCTCTCCAGGAATGCAGTATTGCTTTTTGTTTATTATTTTCCTAGTTTGGGTCAGTTCTAGGGGCTCCCATTTGGCTTTTCCTACTATAATAGCCTTTACTCCCCTTGTCAGGTATCCAGTGTGGTCGTACTGCCAGTTAGTGTTTATATCTATTTCAATTATTCATTAATTCTGGAACTGGGGATATCACTACAGGAAGGGTTTGGGGACCCAATGGACCCACTGTGATGAACCTGAGCTAAGACTCCATACGCCCCCACTCTGTCTGGTGAACCACAGTGATGTTGTGGGTCTCTTGGAAATAGTGGCAGTTCAGAGCCAGTGTCCATTTATCCCAGAAAAGTCTGACCATTTACTTTTCCCAAATGAACAGTCACTCTAGTAAAAAGCCATAGATCTCCTTGGGGAAGGCTGGGAGAATAACAGTATAAATGTTTGGCAGTGTAGTGGGGTCCTTCCTCAAGAGGACCCAGCTTCCCCTTTATTCAAGGGGTTGTGGGTCTGTAAGCTGGCTCAAGTCTGGGAATTGATTGAGGGACCATGACTCTCTATTCTGGCAAATTGAGGTAGACGTTTACCTGGAAACCCTGATAGTGGATAAGTGCTATGGCTGCTAACCAAAAGGTCGGCAGTTCGAATCGACTCTATGGGGCAGTTCTACTCAGTCCTATGGGGTCACTATGAGTCAGAATCGACTCGACTGCAGTGGATTTTTTTTTTTTTGGTTGTTTACTTGACCTAGAATTCTTCCACTTGTACAGACCAAGTACATTTTTAGTAGGTTTGCCATGTATTTCACTCCTGGGTCACCATGACTAAGTAGCCAACACCACAAATCCTCACAAGCCAGACTATTCTGATTACCTCTTTGACTCCGCTATGCATTATGGTAACCATGCCCACCCTGTCTTTGTCAATTGAGTGCTGTCACTTGGCCCCTACTACCATGGGGTCCAATCAGCCCCACTGTAGTCAGATGTCTTAATTCAGTTAGGGCAGTCTCACTTTCAAATATGAGTTACAGAAAATTACAATCACAGCAGTCTTCAAGGATGCTGGGACTCCCTTCACAAATTTGTTCCTCGCTGTTGTGGTATAAGGTGTCTCCTCTGGTTACTCACTGTGTGCTTCTGTAGATCTAACCCGATAAATCCACTCTAGCATGCCAATTTCTCTAAGTCTTTGGATACCTTCTTCTACAGTATACCAGGGCAGGTCTGGTACTTCAACTTGATTTAGTGTAGGCCACCACATAATCCATCCTTCAGCAAACCAACCAAATAAACTATTAGATATTTTCCTATTCTTTTGAGATGAAACACTGAATGAAGAAACTGTTCTTAGTAGGCCTGTATCAATAAACTCTGATTGATCCAACTTTGTGTTCCTTGCACCATTATCCCACACCCTTAATAGACATTCCCACACATATTTCACAGATCTCTGTACATATTATAAAAGTCAATTAGTTCTTCTGGAGTGTAGCATACCTTTTCCTGTGTCACACTTTGTACTTCACTTTTCAGGCTTGCTGAGACTTAAGTTTAGTTATAGGTCTAGAAGCATGAATGGGTGGTGTGGGTAGACCCTGGGAACATCAAGCAATGTCTTTAAGGCATCTACCACAGGCAATGCCCCAGGTGATGACTCAGACGTCTCCCCAGGTGATATCTCATACAAAGGCTCTTTAGACACAGCTAGGTTAACCTCATCAGATGGGGATGGAGTGGATAATAGTTTCACTGGGGAGGGTGGCTTAGTAGACAAAGATGGAGTAATCTCTTCAGATGGAAGAGGGCTGATTATGTTGTCAGAAGTGATTCAAAAGAGTTTAGGGGCTCAGTGTCCCCAGCTTCCTGACTATCTGCCCATATGTGCCCATCCCAAGTTTCAGGATCCCATTTCTTCCCAATCAATGCCCTCACTTTAACTTTGGACACAATTTGAGATTGGGAATTCAGTTGGTGTTGTAATTCAGCCACTCTTATGATAAGATTCTGGGTTTGGTTTTCAGGGATATCAGCTCTGTTATTACAAGAAATAAGGCTTTCTTTCAGGGAACAAGTGGTGACTCTGAGGTCTTTTATGTGGCACTTGAGCTATAACTCTGAAGCCCTGAGCTCATCTTTTTTTTTCCCACCACTTTCTGGTGAAAGTTAGGACCAAACAACCAGCTTCCCTATACTTCTCATTCAGACAATATTGTAGGAAGGTAACAAACAAGTGATCACCCAGAGCATTGTTTCTCACCAATACCTGATCTATTGGTGGTGATATTTTGGGTATTAATATTGCCTCCTAACTCCATGGATTAGCAGCACCCTTTTTATTACTGTAGGCAGAGTCATCAGTGCCTTGAAGACTAGTCAGACTTGAGAACCAATTTAGAAAACTCATCCTTATGATTTTTTTTCTAGAACCACTCACAGTACCAAATGTCTTAGGCTGGGTTCTCTAGTGAAACAGAGCCAATGAGCCATAAACACACAAACAAACACACAGTCTTTCTCACACACATATATGTATGTGTGTGTATATATATATATATATAAATATAAATATATATAGCTTGCTGAAAGTGAAGAGGACTTGAAGCACTTACTGATGAAGATCAAAGACCACAGCGATCAGTATGGAGTACACCTCAATATAAAGAAAACAAAAATCCTCACAACTGGACCAATGAGCAACATCATGATGAACGGAGAAAAGATTGAAGTTGTCAAGGATTTCATTTTACTTGGATCCAAAATCAACACCCATGGAAGCAGCAGTCAAGAAATCAAAAGATGCATTGCACTGGGCAAATCTGCTACAAAGAATCTCTTTAAAGTGTTGAGAAGCAAAGATGTCCCCTTGAAGACTAAGGTGCGTCTGACCCAAGCCATGGTATTTTCAATCACATCGTATACATGCGAAAGCTGGACAATGAATAAGGAAGACAGAAGATGAATTGACGCCTTTGAATTGTGGTGTTGATGAAGAATATTGAATATACCATGGACTGCCAAAAGAACGAACAAATTTGTCTTGGAAGAAGTACAACCAGAATCCTCCTTGGAAGCAAGGATGGTGAGCCTGCGTCTTACACACTTTGCACATGTTGTCAGGAGGGATCAGTCCCTGGAGAAGGACATCGTGCTTCGTAGAGTAGAGGGTCAGCAAAAAAGGAGGAAGACCCTCAATGAGATAGATTGACAAAGAGGCTGCAATGATGGGCTCAAGCGTAACAATGATTGTGAGCATGGCACAGGACTGGGCAGTGTTTCATTCTGTGGTACACAGGGTCGCTATGAGTGTGAACCAACTCGATGGCACGTAACAACAACATGTATGTATAGAGAGAGAGAGAGAGAGAGAGAGATTTATCTCAAGGAAATCGCTCACATGGTTGTAGAGGCTGGCAGGTCCCAATTCTGAGGATTAGGTATCAGGCTGGCAGATTCTCCTGGCTAAAGCAGCTGCAGGGGCTGATGAATCCAAGATCAGCAGGTAAGATGGCATCCTTTTGGCTCATAGGCTGTGGAGGCTGATGCATCCCAAGATCGGCACCCTGCTGGCTCCAGTCCAAAGAACTGAAGGTCAGATGATGATGAACAGCATTCAGGATCCAGAGCAAGCAAGCAAGATTTGCCAGAAAATCCATATATATATATTGGATGCAGGCCACACCTCTGAGGAAATTCCTCTTACAATTGATCACATCAGATCACATAGTGGAGGATGACTACGTCATTACGTAACTACCAAACAACATCATTACGTAACTGTCAAACAACATCATTATATAACTGCCAAAACACTGATAACTGTGGTACAGCCAAGTTGACACACAACCTTAACAATCACATCTGCCCACATACACCTTCCCCATTCCTCTTGTCTCCAATTTTCCAATCATGTTCTTTGCAAGTCCCTGGTCATCCAGCCAAACCATTGGCCACAGGTCATGAACCAGTACAGTCGCACATCTGACCATTTCTCCACCCAAGCAAAATGAACAACTAGGTGCAGTGCTTGAAGTTCTGCCTACTGAGAAGATTTCCCTTCAGCACTGTCCTTCAGGGAGCTCCCAGAAAGGGGCTGTAGTGCTACCGCTGCCCACTTTCAAGTGGTGTCTTCATATCGGGCAGAACTATCTACAAACCAAGTATGAGTTTTCTCTTCTTCAATCAGCTGATCATAAGGAACGTCCCATGAGGCCATAGGTGCAGGCTGGGAGAGGGCAGGTAATGCATCAGGATTGGAGACCATGGGCATCCAAATGCAACTTCCTCAAGCAACTTACTTGTGACTTCAGGTCCTGCTTGGGCCTGATCTCATATATACCCCTTACTTTTAGGATAGAATGCTGCTGTGTATGTTCAAGTTTATGACTTTGTGGGTCAGACAGCACCCAGTTCATGATGGGCATCTCAGGCAACATGGTAACTTAGTGGCTCATGGTTAAGCATTCAGTCTTTAACAAGGCTGAGTAACAAGCCAATAGCTGTTTCTTTAAAGGAGAGTAGTTTTCTGCAGGGGATGGCAGGGATTCATCCCAAAATCCTAAGGGTCTGCTCTGTGATTCACAAATAGGGGCCTGCCACAGACTACAAACAGCATCTGTATCTGCCACTACTACTTCAAGAACCACTGGATCAGATACAAGGGCAAATTATCCAATAAGCAAGGTAAACAACATGGGCGAGGTGTCTGGCCTCCTCTAACTTCACAAGGGGAAGAGAAGCAACACACCAAGGTTGATCCCTATGAGGCGGTGTCAGACATACCTCCTCTTTCTGCCATCTTTACCAATTCTGACACCAACCATCCCTCCCATGGCACTATTTACCTGCTGGGTTCAGTAATTCATTACAATGGCCACACAACTCACAGACCATACTCACGATTATGGGGTTTTTAAGGGAAGTAACAGGTTACAGTTCAGGCTCAGGAACACTCCAGGATACAGTTCTTGCATCAGAACAGCCTCTTCTCAGCTGTGCTCGCAGGCACACCTCTCTCCAGCCTCAGGCCTCTGCCCGAAGGCACTCAGCATTCTTTTTCCATGGGCTGTCTCCTGCTGCCGGGTCTCTCCTGCCACTGTTCTCATAGTCTTTAGGGTTACAGCTCGCTCTCTCTCTCAGTCTCCAATTCCTAGCAGCTTCTCAATGCAGGGATCCTGGATCCAAAGAATGTGCTGGCTCGTGGCTAGTCTTCCTTGGCAGTGGTGGTATTTTCTCTCCTGACCCTGGGATGACTCACCTCAAGCCCAGCGGGATGGCAAAACTGAACAATCCCATTGTTGGGCTACAATTACTTTACTGCACAGTCCCACCCAATTACTTGGGTGGGAGTTACAAGATCATGGCTAGAAAGACCACACACACATAAAAGTAATCTATCACACCACAGGTAGCCTTACCAGGTGATGGCAAACTGCTTCTGATGGTCTTTAGAAACAATAATCGAGAAAAAGGCATTGTCTAGATCAATACCAAGTATCAGGAGATACATTAATTTGCTCAAGCAATGAAACCACATCTGGAACAGCAGCTGCAGTTGGACTCACCACCTGGTTAAGTTTATAATAATGCACTGTGATTCTCCAATATTCATCCTTTTCCTGCTCCAGTCAAATAGGCCAGTTAAATGGGGGATGTGATGGGATTTACCACTCCCGCATCCTTCAAGACTTTGATGGTGGCACTAATCTCTGAAATCCCTCCAGGAATGTGCTACTGCTTTTGCTTTACTGTTTTCCTATGTAAGGGAAGCTCTAACGGCTTCCACTTGTCCTTTTCTGCTATAATAGCACTTGCTCCACAAGGCAGGGATCCAATGTGGGGTTTCTGCCAGTTGCTGAGTATGTCTATTTCAGTTATGCATTCTGGAACTGAGGAAATCACTACAGAATGGGTTTGCAGACCCACTGCACCCACTGTGAAATGGACCTGAGCTAAATCTCCATTCATAATCTCATCTCCATACACCCCTAGTCGGACTGGTGGACCATAGTGATGTTTTAGGTCTCCTGGATTTAGTGTCAGTTTAGAGCCAGTGTCCAGTAATCACCAAAAAGTCTGATTATTTCCCAACAGAGAACCCCTGAGAGAGCAGGAGAGCAGTTGGATGCAGACCCCAAATTCTCATAAGACCAGACTTAACGGTCTGACTGAGACTGGAAGGACCCCAGTGGTCATGGCCCCCAGACCTTCTGTTGGCCCAGGACAGGAACCATTCCTGAAGCCAGACATGGACTGGACTGGACAATAGGTTGTAGAGGGATGCTGGTGAGGAGTGAGCTTCTTGGATCAGGTGGACACTTGAGACTATGTTGGCAGCTCCTGCCTGGAGGGGAGATGACAAGGTGGAGGGGGTTAGAAGCTGACAAAAAGTACACAAAAAGAAAGAGTGGAGGGAGACAGCAAGCTGTCTCATCAGGGGGAGAGTAATTGGGAGTGTGTAGCAAGGTGTATATGGGTTTTTGTGTGAGAGACTGACTTGATTTGTAAACTTTCACTTAAAGCACAATAAAAATTATTTTTTTTTTAAAAAGAATACCCAGAAAAAAAAAAGTTTGATTATTTCCTTTTCCCCAACGAACAGTGACTCTCATAAAATGCTATTGATCCCTATGGGGAAGGGTGGGTGAGAGATTAATAGAACAAATTTTTGGAAGTGTAGCGAGGTCTTTTCTCAAGAGGACCTGACCTCCCTTTCGTTCAAGGGGTATGGGTCTATGAACTGGCTAAAATCTGGGAATTGATTGAAGGTCCATGTCTCTGTATTTTCCTGATTTAAGTTAGACTGCAAATCACTTGATGCAGAATTCTGCTTGTACAGATAAAGCAAATGTTCAGTAGGTTTTCCAACTATCTCAGTCCTAGGGACATCATGACTAAGCAGCCAATGCCCTAAGTCCATACAATGCAGACTATTCTGATTACACCTTGACTCTGCTGCTTATTATGGTAACGATGCCCACCTTGTCTTTGACACTTGGCCCCTGCCACCCCAGGATTCAATCACCCCATTGTGATTAGACTGTTAATTCATTTAGGGTAGTTCCCACTGTAATATCTGACCTACACAGAAGAGCAATCACAGCAGTCTTCAGGGATGCTGGGATCTCCTTCACAAACTTATTTCTCACAGTTGTGGTGAAAGGTGTGTCCTCTGGGAGTGTGGGTCCAACATGATAAATTCACTCCTACATTCCAGTTTCCTTAAGACTTTGCCTACATTCTTCTACAGTATACTAAGGCAATTTTGGCATTTCAGCTTCATTTAGTATAGGCCACTTCTTGGTCCAAGTTTCAGTCCTTCAATCAAATAAACTACTAGATCCTCTTCTAACCTCTTGAGCTGAAATTTTGAGTGAAGAATCTCTGCTTAGTAGGTGAGTATCGATAAACTCAGACTGATCCAAGTTTATGTTCCTTGCACCCTTATCCCACACCCTTAATAACCATTTCCACACATATTCCCCAGGTATCTGTGTATATCAGAAAAATCAAACTTCTTTTGGCGTGTAGTTCTTTTGGAGTGTAATGTACCTCCTCATGGCATCACACTTTGTACTTCAACTCTTGGGGCTCATTGGGATATAAGTGTAGTTATAGGTCTAGAAACAAAAATGGGTGGTGGGGGTGGGTTCTGGGGACATTCAGCATTCAGCCTCAGGTGACGCCCCAGGCAAAGCCCATGGCACCCTGGGTGATGTATCAGGAAAGGACTCTTCAAACACAGTCGAGTTAATCTCAGATGAGAGTGGAAGAGATGGTTTTACTGGGGAAGGTGGCTTAGCAGACAAAACTGGAGTAATCTCTTCAGAGGGAAGTGAGAGGATTCATTCTGTTTTTAGGGTCTGTTCAATATAACTTAGAGGCTCAATGTTCCCAGCTTCAAGATTATGTGCCCATATATTCCCATCCCAAGTTTTAGGGCCCCATTTATCCCCAATCAATGCCTTCACTAACTTCAGATGCTGTTCGAAGTTGGGTATTCAATTGGCATTGTAATTCAAACTCTGTTAGGATAAGACACTTAACCGGTGGTTTTCAGCAATATCACCTCTGTTATACAAGAAATAAGGCTTTCTTTCAGGGTGAAAATAGCAACTTTTCTGTGTTTTATGCAGTGCTTCAGCTGTGACTCTGAAGACCTGAGCTCATTCTTTTCTTGTCACACTCTGTCTAGTGAAAATAGGACCAACCAGCCAGATTCATTATACTTCTCATTTGACAAAAATGTTGAAAGGTATCAAATACACAATCACACAGACCCTTGTCTCTCACAAATATTTGATCCAGTGGTGGTGTTATTTTCCATATCTCTATTGCCACTTCATGCCATGGATTAACAGTGCCCTGTTTCCTACTGGAAACAGACTCATTACTGCATCTAAATCTAGCCAGACTTGAGAACAAATTCAGAAAACTCGTGTCTAAGAATTGCTCCTGGTATCAAAAGTCTGGGTTCTGTAGAGGAGCAAAACCAGTGAAGTATGTAGATATATATATAGAGAGAGACAGAGAAAGATTTACTTCAAAGATACAGTTCACATAACTGTGAAGAGATGGCTCGCTCAATTGTGGAGGTTGGCAAGTCCCAAATCTGTGTATTGGGCAACAAGCTGAAGATCTCTGACTCACATAGTTGGTGGGGCTGACAAACCCATATCTGCAAGTCAGGCAGCAGACTCAAGACATTTGCTTGCTCATAGGGTGCGTGGGTTGGCGAATCCAAAATATGAGGTTAGGCAGTAGGCTAGAGTATTCTGCAGGCTTATGTCCCAAGAACCAAAGTCAGGTAACTAGAAGAGGGCAAAGTCGAGAAATTTAGTGAGCTTTGCCAGAACATCCATTTATATATACTGGAGAGAGGCCACAAACCCAAAGAAACTTTCCCTTTAGCTACGGCTGCTAAACCAAAGGGTTGGCAGTTCAAATCTGCCAGGCGCTCCTTGGAAACTCTATGAGGCAGTTCTACTCTGTCCTGTAGGGTCGCTATGAATTGGAATCGACTCGATGGCACTGGGTTATGTGTATATATATGAATATATATATTATTGTTATTCTATTGCAAAATTATATACAACACAGCATTTACAAAAATATAGTTCTTCTTGTGCACAACATAGTGGCATCATTATCTTGGTTAAGCTGTGCATACTTCACCCACATTCAGTGCTGCCTTTCCCATCACCATAAATGAAAAGTGACTACTAACTACAAAATGATTACTCCTCTTACCACCACCCCAACCCTGGCAACCACCAGTGAAGTTGGTCTCTGTATATGTACCTATTCTTTTAATTTTATAAAAAGGAGATAATATGGAGGGGGAGCCAATATGGCACCGTACACAGATGCATCATGCCATCCATCTGCAGCAAAGACTCGAAAACCTAAGTAAAACAGATACAAACCTCAATCCTGGAATGCTAAGCATCAAGTGAAGGGATAAAGAACTAGATCAAACACTGAATGGAAGAAGAAACTGAAAGAATACAGAGAATAACGAGAGATAAAAGTTTAGATCTCCTGCCAACAAACACAGCACAGTACTGCGATCTTGGAACATAGCCAGCAACAACCACAGACAGGGAGTACTGGAAGGCAACTTCATGGAGCTCCTAACAGGAAACAGAGCACCTGGTAACCAGAGAAGCATGCTTTCCCACCACACACTCGTCTGCCCTGTACATCACCTCCACCACTTCCCAACGGGCCATGCCATGCCACTTGGCTAGAGAGGCACCAGACCACAAACAAGGTGGTGAAAGCTGTCATGCCCACAAGGAGCAAAGCACCCCTGGCCTGCCCACCCCGACATATCAAAACAAAACAAAGAAGCAAGGTGAAACAAGTGAACATAAATCAATAAATAAGGAAAATAATACTTGAATGTCTCAGAGACAACAAACAATATCAAAACATATAAAAAAGTAGGACAAAATGAGTCCAGCAAGTGATCAAAATAAACAGTTAAATGATTTTCCAGTAGACAAAACGGCAGTGGAACTACCTGATATGGAACTCAAAAGACTAATATTTAGGGCTCTCCAAGAGATTAGGAAAGAGATCAAGGAAAACACAGACAAAACCAAGGAAAAATAGAAAAAAACCATGAAAACACAGATAAAACCAACAAAAACATAGCCAAAATAAAGGAAAACACAAAGTAATAAAAGAATTCAGGAACATAAAACAAGAACAAAACATCAAAATAAATAAGAAATCATAAAAAAATTGCAACTACAAATCCAAAAGATAAATTTCAGAAATAGACAACTCAATAGAAGGTTTTAGGAGCAAATTTGAAACAGTGGAAGACAGGATCAGCAAAATTGAAGACAAATCCATGTTCACCAGTTTGAGGGAAAATCAGATAAAAGAATGAAGAAATATGAAGAGATCCAAAGAATTACGTGGAATACAATCAAAAGCAAAAATTTGTGCATGACCAGAGTTCCAGAACTGTAGGTGAATGTGGGCAACATAGAGAAGACTGTTGACAATTCGCTGGAAGAAAACTTCCCAAATATCGTGAAAGACAAAAAGCTGACCATTCAAGATCAACTAACCCCATATAGGATAGACCCCCACCAAAAAAAAGTCAAGACATCATAATCACACTTGCTAAAACCAAAGACAAAGAAAGAATCCTGAGAGCATCTCAAGAAAAACAAAAAGTCACTTCCAAAGGGGAAATAATAAGACTAAACTCTGATTACTTGGCAGAAACTATACAGACAAGAAGGCAATGGGATGACATATATCAAGCCTTGAAAGAAAAGAAAAAAAAAAAACCTTGCAGCTAAGAATAATCTGCAAAATTCTTTCTCAATTACAATGATGAAAGCAGGGCATTTCCAGAAAAAGAGAAATGAAGGGAATTTGTAAAATTCAAACCAAATTTACAAGAAATATTAAAGGGAGTCCTTTGGTTAGAGAACTAACAACATCAGACAACAACCGGAGTCTAGGACACAGGACAGCATCAGCCAGATAACAACCTAGGTAAAGAACTCTCAATAATGAAACAAAGCTAAAAGACTTAAAACAGGGAAAGAGGGACGTCAATCTGTAAACAATGACAATGTGAAAACAATAAAAGGGGAATAAATGATGCAGGTATAGAACTTTCAAATGGAAAGGAAGTCAAGGTAATATCAAGTACTAAAAGACTGATCCAAACTCAGGAAAATAAGGGTAAGTTTCAAGGTAACCACATAGAAAGTTAGGAAATCTACTTATCTGAATAAAAATGAAGAAAAACAGTAAACACAAAATCTATAACAACAAAAGAAAATTTGCCAACAAAAGGAAATCAGCACAGGAAAGTAAGAGGAACAGAGAAAATGTCAACACCACAAAAAAAGCACAACTATATGACGGCAATAAACTCATTAATATTACACTGAATGTAAATGGATTAAATGCACCTTTAAAGAGACAGAGAGTGGCAGATTGGATAAAAAACACCACTCCTCTTTAACATTGGGCTGGAAGTTCTAGCTACAGCAATAAGGCAAGAAAAAAAAGTGGGGGGCATCCAAATTGGAAAGGAAGAAGTAAAAATATCCCTATTTGCAGATGATATGATACTACAAATAGACAATCCCAAAGATTCCATAAAAAAACGAGAACTAATAGAAATATTCAGCAGAGTAGCGCGATATAGGATTAACATGCAAAAATCAGTTAGATTTCTATACAACAAAGAGAACTTCGAAAAGGAAATCAGGAACACAATACCATTTATAATAGCCCCTAAAAAGATAAAATGTTTAGGAATAAATCTCACCAGGGATGTAAAAGACCTATACAAAGAAAACTACAAAATACTACTGCAAGAAACCAAGGCACGTGCATAAATGAAAAAAAAAAAAAAAACCATACCATGCTGATGGAAAGACTCAGCATGGTGAAAATGTCAGTTCTACCCAAAGTGGTCTTCAGATACAATGCAATCACGATCCAAATACCAACAGGAAAAACTAATCATTAACTTTATGTGGAAAGGAAAGAATAAGCAAAGCATTACTGAAAAAGAACAGAGTAGGGGGCCTCACACTTCCTGATCTCAGAACCTACTATACAGCCATGGTAGTCAAAACAGCCTGGTGTGAAACCTAAAATGATAAAAATCATGGAAGAAAAAACAGAGACAACACTAGGGCCCCAATACATGGTATAAAGAGAATAAAAAAGATAACTAACAATCCACAAACACCAGAAGACAAACTAGATAATTGTTGTTGTCAGGTGCCACAGAGATGGTTCCTACTCATAGTGACCCTATGTACAACAGAACAAAACACTGCTTGGTCCTGCACCATCCTCGCAATGGTTGTTATGCTTGAGTCCACTGTTGAAGCCACTGTGTCAATCAATCTTGTTGAGGATCTTCCTCTTTTGCACTGACCCTCTACTTTCCCAAGCATGATGTCCTTCTCCAGGGACTGATCCATCCTGATAACATGTCCAAAGTATGTGAGAGGTAGTCTCACCATCCTTGCTTCTAAGGAGCATTCTGGTTATATACTTCTTCCAAGACAGATTTGTTCATTCTTCTGACAGTCTATGGTATATTCAATATTTTTCGCCAACACAATAATTCAAAGGTGTCAATTCTTGTTCAGTCTTTCTTATGCATTATCCAGCTTCACATGCATACAAGGTGACTGCAAACATCATGGCTTGGTCCAAGTGTGCCTTAGTCCTCAAGGTGACATCTTTGCTTTTCAACACTTTAAAGAGGTCTTTTGTAGCATATGTGTCTAATGCAATGCGTCCTGATCTGCTGACTGTTGCTTCCATGGGTGTTGATTGTGAATCAAGTAAAATGAAATCTTTGACAACTTCTCTCTTTTCTCCTTTTATCATGACGCTGTTTACTGGTCTTCTTTTGAGGATTTTTGTTTTATTTATGTTGAGGTGTAATCCATACTGAAGGCTGCAGTCTTTGATCTTCATCAGTGTTTCAAATCTTCTTCACTTTCAGCAAGCAAAGTTATGTCTTCTGCATAACACAGGTTGTTAATGAGTCCTCCTCCAATCCTGATGCCCCTTTCTTCTTCATGTAGTCCAGCTTCTCAGATTACTTGCTTAGCATACAGATTGAATAAGTATGGTGAAAGGATATAACCCTGATGCACACCTTTCCTGACTTAAAATTATGCAGTATTCCCTTGTTTTGTTCAAACGATTGCCTCTTGATCTATGTACAGGTTCCTCATGAGCACAATTAAGTATTCCGGAATACATATTCTTCGTAATGTTATCCATAATTTGTTAGGATCCACACAATTGGATGCCTTAGCATAGTCAATAAAACACAGGTAAACATCTTTCTGGTATTCTCTGCTTTCAGCCAATATCCACCTCTGACATCAGCAACGATATCCCTTGTTCCACATCCTCTTCTGAAACTGGCTTGAATTTATGGCAGTTCTCTGTTGATGTACTGCTGCAGCTGCTTTTGAATGATCTTCAGCAAAATTTTGCTTACCTGTGATATTAATGATATTGTTTGATAATTTCTGCATTCAGTTAGATCACCTTTCTTGAGGATAGGCATAAATATGGATCTCTTCCAGTCAATTGGCCGGGTAGCTGTCTTCCAATTTTCTTGGAATAGACAAGTGAGCATTCCAGTGTTGCATCTCTTTGTTGACACATGTCAACTGGTATTCTGTCAATTCCTGGAGCCTTGCTTTTTGCCAGTGCCTTCAGTGCAGCTTGGACATCTTCCTTCGGTACCATCAGTTCCTGATCATATGCTACCTCCTGAAATGGTTGAATATTGACCAATTCTTTTTGGTATAGTGACTCTGTGTATTCCTTCCATCTTCTTTTGATGCTTACCACATCGTTTAATATTTTCCCCATGGAATCCTTCACTATTGCAACTTGAGGCTTGAATTTTTTCTTCAGTTATTTCAGCTTCAGAAATGCTGAGCGTGTTCTTCTCTTTTGGTTTTCTAACTCCAGGTCTTTGCAATGTCATTATAATACTTTGCTTTGTCTTCTGGAGCTGTCCTTTCAAATCTTCTGTTCAGCTCTTTTACTTCATCATTTCTGCTGTTTGCTTTAGCTACTCAATGTTCAAGAGCAAGTTTCATAGTCTCTTCTGACATCCATTTTGGTCTATTCTTTCTTTCCTGTTTTTTGAAAGTCTCTTGCTTTCTTCATGTATGATGTCCTTGATGTCATCCCACCAGTCATCTGGTCTTGGGCCATTAGTGTTCAATGTGTCAAATCTATTCTTGAGATGGTCTCTATATTCAGGTGGGTCAAGGTTGTACTTTGGCTCTCGTGGACTTGTCCTAATTTTCTTCAGCTTCAACTTGAACTTTCATATGAGCAATTGATGGTGTGTTCTGAAGTTGGCCCCTGGCCTTGTTCTGACTGATGATATTGAACTAAACAGTAAAAGCAGAGTAAAACAAAAATATAAAGAACACAGGTAAGGGTGACTCGTCGGTATATAAAAAAGGAGTTTTATTGTATTTATTATAACTCTTCTATTTTTCCCAAGTGATTTAAAAGACACGTGGTTAAACAATAGTTATAAATATATGATAATGGGACAAAATGTATTAAAATGTAATTTGTGGCAATAAAGTCATAAGAGGAAAGTACCAGAACAACAGTTCTGGTATACTACTCAAGACAAATTGGTATTAATTTAAACTAGGTTGTTACAAATTTAAGATTTCAATAGACACTAAGAAAATAATTAAAATATATAAAGAAAATAAAATGAGGAGAAAGAGGAAGGAATCAAAATGGTACGCTAGAAAAATCAAGTAAACTTAAAAGACGGCAGTAATGTGGGAAATGAGAGGCAAGAAAACATATGACATAGAAAAAATAGTAAAATGACACAGGTAAGTACTCCTATATCAGTAATTACTTTATATATGAAAGAATTAAAATAGCCAATTAAAAAAAAAACTGATATTGGTAGACTAGATAAACTGGATGATCCATTTATATATTGTCTACAACAGATACACTTTAGTGCCAAAGACACAAAAACAATGAAAGTAAGGGGATATAAAAGGTATGCTGTGCAAATGGTAACTAAAAAAAACCTGGACTAGCTATACTCGTATCAGACAAAATAGACTTTATGTCAAAAATTGTTACAAGAGACAAAGAAGGTCATAATATATTGATAAAGTGCTAATCCATCAATAAAATATAACATTTCTAAGCATACACACCTAAAAACAGAGTCCCAAAACTGACAGAATTGAAGGAGGGAATAGATAATTCTACGGTAACTTAGAGACTTCAAGATCCCATATTCAACAATGAATAGACCATCCATACAGATCACTAATAACGAAAGGGAGGGCTTGAAAAACACTATGAACCAATTAGACCTAACAAACATGTATAAAACATTAAGTGCACATGGAACATTCTCCAGGATAGACAAACTGGTAGGCCACAGAACCAATCTAAATACGTTTAAAAATATTAAAATGGTACAAGTGTCTCAGCAACTATGTGAAAATTAAAGAACATACTATAAAACAACCAATAAGTCAGATAAAAAGTCAGAAGGAAAGTTAGAAAATACTTTGAAATGAATGAAAATGAAAACAAAACATACCAAAACTTAGAGTTGCAATAAAGAAAGTACTCAGAGGGACATTAATAGCTATAATGTCTACATTTTTAAAAGATAAGGATCTCAAATCAACAACCTTCCTTCCTTGCTTATGGAACTAGAGAAGGAAGAGCAAACTAAACCTATAACTATCAGGAAGAAGGAAATAGTAAAGATTACAGTAAAGATAAAGCAGAAAATAGGAAAATAATAGAAATAATAAATAAATATAAAAGCTTGTACTTTGAAAAGACCTGCAAAATTGAAAAAATTTTAACTAGACTGAATAAAGCAAAAAGAGATGATTCAAACTGTCAAATCATAAATGAAAGTGGGATATTACTACCAACCTCACAGGAGCCTTGGTGAGCAGCACTTAAGGAGCTCAGCTGCTAACCGAAAGGTCAGTGGTTCAAACCCACCAACTGCTCCACAGGAGACCTATGTGGCATCCTGCCTTCATAAAGATTTACAGCCTTGAAAACCCTATGGAGAAGTTCTAGTCTGTCCTATACAGGGTCGCTATGAGTCAGAATCGGCTCGATTGCAATGGGTTTGATTTTTTGGTATAAGAGAATACTATAAAATATTGTATGCTATAAAAATTAGATAACCTAGATAAAATGGACAACTTTCTAGGAACTCAGAAGCTATCAAAACTGACTCAAGAAGAAATAGAAAATCTGAATAGACTTATCACAAGTAAAGAGATTGAATTAGTAATAAAACCTTTATACAAAGAAAAGCTCAGGACCACATGGCTTCATTGGTGAATTCTGACAAATTTAAAGAGTAATTAACATCAAATGTTCTCAAATTCTTTCAAAATATAAAAGAGGAGGGAACACTTTCTAACTCCTTCTATGAGACAAACATTAACATGACACGAAAGCCAGACAAAGACATCACGAGAAAAAAAAACAAACAAACTACAGACCAATATTCCTTATAAATACGGATGCAAAAATCCTCAACAAAATCCTAACAAACTGAATCCAGCAGCAAATTAAAAGGACTATATAGGGTCGCTATGAGTCGGATTTGACTTGACGGCAATTTTTTTTTTTAAATAGAAGATGAGCAAATGGGAATTATCTCAGGAATGCAAAGGGGGTTAACCTACAGGTGTCAATCAATGCGATACACCACATTTTTTGAATGACGGGAAAAAAACACATAATGTTTTTCAACTGATGCAGAAAATCATCTGGCAAAAATCCAACAAAATTTATTGATGAAAATGCTCAACAACATAAAAGTAGAAGGGAACTTCCTTAACATGATAAAAAGTATAAACGAAAATCCACATCTAACATAATACTTAATGGAGAAAACTATAAGATTTCCACCTAAGATCAGGAGAAAGACTGTGATGCTTGATTCCACCACTTTTATGCAATATTGTAATGGAAATTCTAGCCAGAGGGATTAGGCAAGAAAAAGAAATGAAATGCATCCAAACTGGAAAAGAAGAAGTAATGCTATCTATATTCACATATGACATTATTTTATATATAAAAAATCCACAAAAATAC
The DNA here is from genome assembly GCF_030014295.1 of Loxodonta africana. Lineage (NCBI taxonomy): Eukaryota > Metazoa > Chordata > Mammalia > Proboscidea > Elephantidae > Loxodonta > Loxodonta africana. The sequence goes on from NC_087369.1 coordinate 69,381,341, forward strand.
TATTAGAGATAGTAATGAATTCAGCCAAGTTGAAGGATACATTATCAACATAAAACAATTGTATTTTTATATACCATCAATGAAAATTCTGAAAAGGAAATTAAGAAAGCATTTCCATTTACAATAGCATCAAAACGAATCAAGTATTTTATAATATATTTGATTAAGGAGATGCAAGATTTGCACACTGAAAACAACATGAAACATGGGTTAACCTCTATATTTCATTTTTAGCCCTTAAATGATAAGAATTAAACAATATGCTTTGCAGGATGGGTGAAGAGATATGCAAAAGAAAACACAGAGAAAGATAGAACCTGATGGTTTCAATTAAAATAATACAAGGGCCTCAGCAAATTAAACCTTAAGCTTGAACTGGAATCTCATACTGTAGTATGATTAAAAGACAGAACTTTTTCACATCGTCTTTCTTACTACAAGAAAAGCACACAAACTATCAAAGGTAGATAAAAAGACACATAATATTCCCAAAACACTTTCCCATATATCATGAAAAAAACAATAGGAGACTGGAGAGGACACATTCAGTCCAACTCATGGAATCTAGCTAGCGTATTCTTTGTGCCTGGTGCTGTGCTAGGGATTGTTAAGTATTTCCTCAAGGGGGAAAAAAAGGCATAGATTGCATTCACAAGTACACATTTGCGGTAGCCATTTATATGCCCAGCAGTGTTCCAGGCACCTTGGTACTGAGAAGAAACCTAAAGCATTCGCTCTCAAGCTTTAGTGAGCTTAGAATCTCGCTGGGAATAAGAGTGAAACAGAACACCTTACACATACGAAAGAAGTAGTGAAAAATTAGTAATCAATGGCTGTAAGTACAACTAAGTTTTTGGAGAAGAAAGAGATCGAGGACCCGTTGCCGTTGAATCAATTCTGACTCATAGCGACCCTGTAGGACAGGGTAGGGTAAAAACTGCCTCACAGGGATTCCAAGGAGTGGCTGCTGGATTCGAACTGCTGACCTTTTGGTTAGCAGCCAAGCTCTTAACCACTCACTGCACCATCAGGGGGCTCCAACTAGACGGCACCTAACAACTACAAAAACAACAACACACACACACACGTATACATCTATACAGGCAGTCCTTTACTTATGACAGGGTTCCTTTCTGATGACCCTGTTGTAAGTCGATTCTGGCGTAAGTCCAATACCTCATTTTTTTTGTTGTTTGTTTGTTTTTAGTTTTCATTATCATTGCTTTTGTTATTAGTATCTTTATAAATCTGATCTTTATTTGTCTTTGGGGATGGAAACATTACATATAAACTAACATATTTTAATACATACATACATACATTACAAATATAAATTACAAATATACAACTCCTAAAAATCTAAAAAAAAATTTTTTTTTTTAAATCTAGTCTAATGATGAAGAAGAGTTGGACGAGGCTGGCATTTTGTCAATTATGGTAATAACTCCACTTGTGGAAAATTCTGGATCATCTGGATTATCCCTGGGAATGGGGATGGTGTTTCTAGTCAGAAAATTAGTGAGAGTGGTCTGTATGGTCCTTTCCTTTTTTTCTTCAAATATTTTATGGTAACATCTCACTCCTTCAGAATCTGCCTATTGATTTTAGCAAAGCAATCAGTGTTTGGGTCCGTGTTTTCAAGCAACTGAAACCCCTGATTTAGTTTAGAAAAAACCGCAGCTAATCCTTTCACTGTAAAACTTGACAACTTCTTTCCTTCCCCTCCTCTAGTATTATTTTGTCCAGCTCATCCTTGAATTTTTCAGCAGCTTTAACATGAGCTCTTCCTGCTTCTCCAGTTATGTGCATGTTAGGAAAGCCAAATCTGCATTTGAAGTGATGAAATCAGTCCTTGCTGGCACTAACATATTCTCAGCAGTCTTCTCCTTGTTGTTCCTTCAGGTTTTCAAAAAGGCTGCATGCTTTCTTTTGAATTGTCAGTAAACTCATAGGAATTCTCTTCTGGATTTCATCTTCTATCCAAATCATCAACAGCATCTCCCTCTCATGGACTGACCTTTGCCTCTTTTTTGTTAAAATTGTCAATTTTATGCCAATCGCTACCTTAACTGCCTCCAAAATCCCATTCTTATCTTTTATGATTGTCAAAACGGTCGAATGAGACAGTCTCTCCTCACATGCTATTTCACTAACTTTCTTTCCATTGTCATAGGCCTTAATGATCTTCATCTTTATAGCCATGTCCAGAGCCTTCTTCACCTTTTTTGGATTAGAACTCTCAGTGGCATGACTTCTTTTACTAGACATATTGTTGGAAGTATAATCAGTGCAAGTGTTACAGTTAGAGAAACTTGGACAACTCTGCTTCAAATTAACAACTGATGCTTCCAGTGGTACAAAAACACTGAATATGGTCATGCTATAGGCCTCGTCTACAATGAAGCTGGCATCAGTGTCATAGCAATGAACTCAGAGTCATAATGAATGTAGGGTGCCTGTGCAGTTCAACTGTTGTGTGTAGTTAGAGTTGAACACTGTCCAACTTTCTATCTGTTACAACTCCTGACACCGACACAAATTTCACTGTAGACCAGGCCATAGTCTGCTGCATGGCAGTGTTTTGAACAGTCAATCATAAAATTGAGCATCTGTGAGTGAACATCTGAGAATGATAACATCAGCAAATTATGGACTGCAACACTGTACATAGTACATATTACTAGTGATAAGGTGTGCCAAAAAAAAGAGGATGGTCATAAGTGCGGTTCATCGTAACTCGAATACGTGGTAATTTGTGGACTACCTGTATATATACGGAAGGAGAGAGACTTACTTTAATTCATGAACAAATTATTTTATGTTTGTAATTTTTTGGTGATGTAATGTTTTTCCAGTAGTAGAATCCATGCTGAATCACTGAGTGTTGGCAATCTTTGTTATGTAATACAGATTTTTATTAATATTATGTGGTGCACATACACAACAGTGAACTCTGGAGTAAGATAAGTCGACTGAAGCAGGGAAAATTGTTTTTTCTGATGAATTTTTTTGTCGTCGTTGTTGAGTGGAACTTTTGAAAACATGAGGTAACACGTAAAAGCACTCTACATCATTGCATAACTGCCCTTACAACTGATTAGCTGATCACATCAGATTGCATCATGGAAGATGATTACATCATTGCACAACTGCCAAACTGCACCATTACATAACTGCCAAACCACTGTGAATCATGGCCCAGCACAGTGGACACACAACCTCAACCTTCATAACAGGATAATACAAATACCATACCTCCAAACCAATATGAGAATACACAGGAGGTGTCTTGGCTATCTAGTGCTCCTATAACAGAGATACCACAAGTGGATGGCTTTAACAAAGAGAAGTTTATTTTCTCACAGTAAAGTAGACTAAAAGTCTAAATTCAGGGCGTCATCTCCAAGGGAAGGCTTTCTCTTTCTGTTGGTTGTGGAGGAAGGTCCCTGTCCTCAATCTTCCCATGGTCGAGGCACTCCTCAGGCACAGGGACCCCAGGTCCAAAGGACACGCTCTGCTTCCGGTGCAGCGTTCTTGGTGGTATGAGGTCCCCAACTCTCTGCTTGCTTTCCTTTCCTTTTATCTCTTGAGAGATAAAAGGTGGTGCAGGCCACACCCCAGGGAAACTCCCTTTACCTTGGATCAGCCAGGTGATCTGAGTAAGGGTGGTGTTACAATCTCACCCTAATCCTCTCCACATTAAATTACAATCACAAAATGGAGGACAACCACACAGCACTGGGAATCATGGCCTAACCAACTTGATACACATATTTTGGGGGGGACATAATTCAATGCATGACAGGAGGAGACATCGCATAATGCCAGCCTCCTGTAAAAGTAAAGCCACAAAAGGAAGTGCTGTCCTGGGAACATTACCCCTGCAATAAATTACCTCTTACTGCTAACAAGTACTTACAGCTCAGAAGCCAGAAGACAGGTCCTTGACGACTGCACCTAAACGTACATGTAGTGCGTCAAGGATGCTACAATGTGTGCTTATACTGTATTTCTCCTAAAAATAAGTTTTCTCACATGAATATTACCCAATCCCGAAAACCCCACCTACAAAATAACAGAAAGAAAACCCTAAATATCCTTAAAAGCCTTACCTCACTGTTCAGAATTCTAGATGACCAAAGAATGTAATTGGTAATTATCTGTATCTGTGCACATGAAGTAAGTCAAGCATGTGTGTTTACAGTGTATTTCACCTGAAAATTACTTACGCATTTTAATATTACCTAATGCCGAAAACTCTACCCTCCCAATAACAGAAAGGAAACGGTAAATATACTTACAAACCTTATCTTGCTGTCTGGAGGGAAAAAGAGACAAAAGTCATTCACAGTCCTTCCTCCCGGCTGCAGCACCTCCTGCAGTAACCTCTCAGTACAACGACATAGCGCCGGCTAACTTTCTTCCGGTTTGCGGTTTACAAAGTTACGGAAGTCCCTGCCCAGCACCAAAAACAGCACCAAAAACAAAGCCGGTTGCCATGGAGTGTATTCCGACTCATAAGGACCCGCATCAACACATATTAAAAATACTACAAAAGCATACCTATAAACCCTTGAGGTGGAAACTGTGAGTGACACTTACATATAGCAGTATACATGAAAGGAAATGACTCACGCAAGTGTGGGGGCAGACAAGTCCCATATCTGTAGGTCAAGCAGCGGGCTGGAGACTTCTTCTGGCTAACAGAATTGTGGGGGCTGGCGAATCCAAAATCTGCAGGCAAAGCAGCAGGCTAGAGATTTGCAGCCTCATGTCCCAGGAACAGGAGGTCAGGCAATAAGAACAGTGCAGGGTAGAGAGAATGAGCTTTGCCAGAAAATTCATTTATATGCAGGAGGCAGATGACAGCCCCCAAGGAAACCCCCCTTTCAGCTGATTTGCTGATCATGTCAGATCACATCATGGAAGGTGATTACATTATGGAAGAGCAACCAGTCCAGTGTCTCAACTTACTGAGATTCATAGCTTAACTAAGTTGACACATGACATTAACCATCACAAAGGAGCTTCAAAACTGAGCCTAGAAGGACAGGTAAGATTTGCACAGAAGGAGTGGATTAAAAAATGGTATTCCTAGGAGAAAGAGTAGAAGGTCAGTGAAAGAGAGGAAGACCCTCAATGAGATGGATTGACACAGTGGCTGCAACAATGGGCTCAAACATAACAATGGTTGTGAGAATGGTACAGGACCAGGCAGTGTTTTGTTCTGTTGTACATAGGGTTACTATGAGTCGGAACCAACTCAATGTCACCTAACAGCACCAACACGAGGAAAAAGAAGAAAAAATGAACAAAGGTGCCCAGACTGGAATGAGCATGGCATATGTGGGAAGCAGCAAAGAGAGCTACCTGGACCTGAAAGAGAGAATCGTTGAAGATATCATAAGAGTGGCCTTATGGGATCAGAGGGAACTCAGTGGACTAGCATCCAGATGACCAGAAGCCCTGAGGAATCATCCTGGCTCTGAACTTACTAAGTGGGTGGCCTTGTGATCTAAATCACTTAGCTGCTTTGAGCCCTGGCTTACTTGCTGTCAAGTGAGGATACCAATAGCAGCCTGCTGCTCTCTCACATTTGTGTTTTTAAAAATGTTTTAAACAGTAAAATAAGAATCAAGACCCCTTCTTTCATTTTGTACTGCACCAGCAGGGTGAGGAAATTGCTCCTGAGCCCACAGCAGGGTGTGATTTCTACTAGGCTGCAGGCAGAAGGTTACTGCCTGGGAGTGTTGATTGGTTCACATGAAGGTGATTTTTTGCCTCTTGACAAAAGGAAGACAGGTCAGCTGTGAGAGGTGTTTTGGGGGTACTCTGTTGTGGTACGTGGAGTGATGATCTCTCTGAGAGAGGTTACTGGTGTCTGATGAACCAAGTGACAAGATTGAACATGGAGGCCAGTGAGCTGTGGTGGAAAGGGACCTGGATCTGAAGTGACATTTATCTGGGATCAGATTTTAGAGTTCACTCCATACTAAAGCTAGCAACTTCCTGTCTCTGGGCCTCAGTTCCCTCCTCTGTCAAACTGAAATAAAAACAGCACCTGCCTCCCCTCTTTTAAAGAGAGGGATGTTGCAAGGGTCAAATGCACATGTGAAAGGTCTTTGCAGACTCTAAAGTGCTAAGCCAACTCTGCTTAGATTTATTTTTCTTATTAATAAATGAAAGCTGAGATTTATTTTTCTTATTAATAAATGAAAGCTGAGTTTTCTGACCAGTAAGTATCATTACCAGTAAGTAACGTGTTCTCTCATTACTTCAGAAAGGCTATGTTTCAGAGAGCAAGCTGTGCACAGTATCAGGCCTGTAGTTAGGCATGAGTTCTTAGGGTTTCTATAAAAGTAAAGTGGACCCCCAATGTAGGATGAAGGTCATAGTCATAACCTATTTGAAATAAAACGTTTGGATCTGCAGTTTATCATAAGGGCAAATTCCCTCAACTCTATTTTACTCTGCCTTAACATCTGCATTATGTGGGCAAAAACACAGAGCTCAATAGGGTTTTTATAATATTCTCTTTCCAATGTGTTCCCATTCAGCTTCACTATGTTAAGATAAACATGTACAAATTTAATGTCTACTCAGTATTAGCATTCTAGCCCTGGCAGGGTTCCTCTGTCCTTCTGAAGGAAACAGCAAGCACTTCTGCTTAGATCTTAATTCCATGCTGGTGTCATTTTGTCTCAATTCTAGTCACGGAAAATGCCTCATCCACATGGAAGGCACACATGGAAGGCACACACGGAAGGCAAGGATTTTGTAGTAGGGTATTCAGAGAGTGACCTTGAAAGGATGTGAGTGGACCCCAATCAGGGGAGAGGGATGGAGAGTGATTCCCCTCTTCACATCAACTCAAGCATGACAATCTTCAAGGAGACCACTTCCTAGAGAATCAACTGTGTCCCCTCTCCACGAGGGACTAACAGTGCTGTGAAGTTGCTGGGGGGAGGGGTGGAGAGTGCGGTCCGCCATGCTTTGCCCCGCCCCCAGCTCAAGTCCCCTCTAGGAGCCCATTGAGACATCACTATCACCCGGCCGCCACTGCTTGGTTAGCATTCTGTTGCCCCGGGAGACCACACTGGCCTCTCTGAGAGTCTCACAGCAAGGCCAGAGAGTCTTTGACCCTGACCTCCCTGAGCGAGACCCCGTCTTGAGACCACTCCTACACACACACACACACACACACACACACACAACTTCCGCGGGCTAACTTTGCCTCAGATTCTACGCAAAAAGAGAGCAAGGACGGCCTCATGAGTGAGGCTGGAGGGGCCACTGCGACTGAGGGGGCCTCCTCAAGTTCCACCCAAGCAGCACCAAAGCACTTGGTGTCCTTGAGAGGCGAAGACACTCCCCAGGCCCTTGTTGCCCATACCCTCAGTGGTGATGCGATCTCCAAGGCTACCGAAGCAGTGGGCACCAAGGCAAAGGCACCCAAGAGGGTCATCGCCAAGAGGGTGTGAGGCACCGTCAAGTGGTTTAAGGTGGAAGAATGGGTACGGTTTCATCAGCAGCCATGATACCCAGGAAGATGTGTTCCTTTATCAGACAGCCATCGCCCGAAACAACCCTCACAAGTGCCAACACAGCGTGGGCGAAGGAGAAGCGGTCGAGTGCAACGTGGTGCAGGGCGAGCTGGGCATTGAGGCCGCCAATGTGACCCGCCCTGCGGGCGTCCATGTGGAGGGCAGCCTATACGCCACCGACAGCCCCGGCTTGCGCGGAGACTGCTACACACGCGGCCGTGCGCCCCCGCGCGGCCCTGGTGGAGCCGAGGACAAAGAATCCGACAAGAACGAGGAAGACAACAGCTTCGGCTTCCACCAGGGCGTCTATATCCATGGCCGCGCACCTCTGTGAGGCTTCCCAGGCACCGAGGACCAAGAGGTGGACAAGGACAACACTGCCGCAGCCAACCGTCCCAGCTTCAGCAGGGGCTTGTGTATCCGCCGCCGCGCCTCCCCGCGAGACCCCCGGGGCGCCGAGGGCCAGGAGGCAGGCAAAAGCGAAGACGATGGTGGCGACGGCAGAAGCGAGGGCTTCGCGGCGACCCAGGGCCCACGGTGCCAGCTGCCTGACCGCCCCAAAGACCAATAGCTCCAGGGCTTCCCGCCCTTCTCCGGGCCACCAGCCATGGCCCGCTGCCCGTCGCCGGTCCTACCCACCAACTGCTGGCAGGCCGCCCACTTGCCCCTGCCTGCCTGGCCCGCAGGGCTCCAGAGCATGCAAAGGCGCTCAGCTACTTGCTGAGTCTCCCAAGGGGCCGAGGCACCGCTCTGGGGCCAGGACCTTCACCAGGCGCCACCAAGAAGCCTGAAGCGGAGGACAAGGAGAGCAAGCTTGAAGTAGGTGACCTGCAGCAAAGGCCCCCGCCGCTTTCCAACAATCAACGCTGCCACCCTCAGCCAGCGCCAGGTCCCCAGGCCCAAGACCCCGAGGGAGGAGTGGGCAAGACCTGGAAGGGGTCTGCGGAGACCACCGCTCAACCCAGTGGAAAGGGCAGCGCCAACAATGAGATCCTAGCAGCTGCCCCCGCCGAGTAGCAGCCTAGCTCCCTTCTCCAGGGCACTCTGGCTGGGGCTTCAAAAGGTGTACCCTGGGAGGATGGATGCCCTATAGAGACATGCAATTCCCATGGCAGCAACATAGCATATTTACACATAGTTTGTCCCCAGTGAACTGTCGCCCCCCCCCCCATCTTACATTCCCAGCAAGTTCTGAGGGTAAATTACATGATCAGATCATTTGCAAATTGCCTCTCATGATCTGTTTGCAGTTGTTTGTAGGAAAACAAACTATTATTTTCCCCTCGACCTGACTAGGACCAAAAGTGCTTTCAATGTTACCAGAAAAATTGCCTGAAAAATGACCTAATTTCATTTGCATGTACACAAAAAGACTTTAAAAGTAACCCCAAGCAGCTGATTTTCCAAAGAATCTGAATGCTACAGGTTAAAAAATATTACTATATTGAAATGTTCAACTCAGGTATCCAAATAAATCACATTATGCAATTTTTAAGCTTCATCACTCTTTTTTTTATTAACTTTCATTGAGCTTCAAGTGAACGTTTACAAAACAAGTCAGTCTGTCACATATAAGTTAATATACATCTTACTCCTTACTCCCACTTGCTCTCCCCCTAATGAGTTAGCCCTTCCAGTCTCTCCTTTCATGAAATCTTTGGCAGCCTCCAACTCTCTCTATCCTCCCATCCCCCCTCCAGACAGGAGATGCCAACACAGTCTCAAGTGTCCACCTGATATAATTAGCTCACTCTTCATCAGCATCTCTCTCCCACCCACTGTCCACTCCCTCTCATGTCTGATGAATTGTCTTCGGAGATGGTTCCCGTCCTGTGCCAACAGAAGGTTTGGGGACCATAGCCGCCGGGATTCCTCTAGTCACATCCAGACCATTAAGTCTGGTCTTTTTATGAGAATTTGGGGTCTGCATCCCACTTATCTCCTGCTCCCTCAGGGGTTCTCTATTGTGCTCCCTGTGAGGGCAGTCATCGATTGCGGCCAGGCACCAACTAGTTCTTCTGTTCTCAGGATAATGTAGGTCTCTGGTTCATGTGGCCTTCTCTGTCTCTTGGGCTCTTAGTTGTCGTGTGACCTTGGTGTTCTTCATTCTCCTTTGCTCCAGGTGGGTTGTAGACCAATTGATGCATCTTAGATGGCCGCTTGTTACCTTTTAAGACCCCAGACGCCACATTTCAAAGTGGGATGCAGAATGTTTTCATAATAGAATTATTTTGCCAATTGACTTAGAAGTCCCCTTAAACCATGGTTCCCAAACCCCAGCCCTTGCTCCGCTGACCTTTGAAGTATTCATTTTATCCCGGAAACTTTTTTGCTTTTGGTCCAGTCCAGTCCAGTTGAACTGACCTTCCATGTATTAAGTGTTGTCCTTCCCTTCACCTAAAGCAGTTCTTTTCAGCTAATTAATCAGTAAAAAAAAACCCTCTTCCTCCCTCCCTCCCCTCCTCGTAACCACAAAAGTATGTGTTCTTCTCAGTTTATACTATTTCTCAAGATCTTATAATAGTGGTCTTATACAATATTTGTCCTTTGGCCTCTGACTGATTTCTCTCAGCATAATGCCTTCCAGGTTCCTCCATGTTATGAAATGTTTCACAGATTCGTCACTGTTCTTTATCGATGCGTAGTATTCCATTGTGTGAATATACCACAATTTATTTAACCATTCATCCGTTGATGGACACCTTGGTTGCTTCCAGCTTTTTGCTATTATAAACAGAGCTGCAATAAACATGGGTGTGCATATATCTGTTTGTGTGAAGGCTCTTGTTTCTTTAGGGTATATTCCGAGGAGTGGGATTTCTGGGTTGTATGGTAGCTCTATTTCTAACTGTTTAAGATAATGCCAGATAGATTTCCAAAGTGATTGTACCATTTGACATTCCCACCAGCAGTGTATAAGAGTTCCAATCTCTCCGCAGCCTCTCCAACATTTATTATTTTGTGTTTTTTGGATTAATGCCAGCCTTGTTGGAGTGAGATGGAATCTCATCGTAGTTTTAATTTGCATTTCTCTAATGGCTAATGATCGAGAGCATTTTCTCATGTATCTGTTAGCTGCCTGAATATCTTCTTTCGTGAAGTGTGTGTTCATATCCTTTGCCCACTTCTTGATTGGGTTGTTTGTCTTTTTGTGGTTGAGTTTTGACAGAATCATGTAGATTTTAGAGATCAGGCACTGGTCGGAGATGTCATAGCTGAAAATTCTTTCCCAGTCTGTAGGTGGTCTTTTTACTCTTTTGGTGAAGTCTTTAGATGAGCATAGGTGTTTGATTTTTAGGAGCTCCCAGTTATCTGGTTTCTCTTCGTCATTTTTGGTAATGTTTTGTATTCTGTTTATGCCTTGTATTAGGGCTCCTAGAGTTGTCCCTATTTTTTTTCCATGATCTTTAATGTTTTAGTCTTTATGTTTAGGTCTTTGATCCACTTGGAGTTAGTTTTTGTGCATGGTGTGAGGTATGGGTCCTGTTTCATTTTTTTGCAAATGGATATCCAGTTATGTCAGCACCATTTGTTAAAAAGACTATCTTTTCCCCAATTAACTGACACTGGTCCTTTGTCAAATATCAGCTGCTCATATGTGGATGGATTTATATCTGGGTTCTCAATTCTGTTCCATTGGTCTATGTGCCTGTTGTTATACCAGTACCAGGCTGTTTTGACTACTGTGGCTGTATAATAGCTTCTGAAATAGGTAGAGTGAGGCCTCCCACTTTCTTCTTTTTCAGTAATGCTTTGCTTATCCGAGGCTTCTTTCCTTCCATATGAAATTGGTGATTTGTTTCTCTATCACCTTAAAAAATGACATTGGAATTTGGATCGGAAATGCATTGTATGTATAGATGGCTTTTGGTAGAATAGACATTTTTACTATATTAAGTCTTCCTATCCATGAGCAAGGTATGTTTTTCCACTTAAGTATGTCCTTTTGAATTTCTTGTAGTAGAGCTTTGTAGTTTTCTTTGTATAGGTCTTTTACATCCTTGGTAAGATTTATTCCTAAGTATTTTATCTTCTTGGGGGCTACTGTGAATGGTATTGATTTGGTTATTTCCTCTTTGATGTTCTTTTTGTTGATGTAGAGGAACCCAAGTGATTTTTGTATGTTTATTTTATAACCTGAGACTCTGCCAAAGTCTTCTATTAGTTACAGTAGTTTTCTGGAGGATTCCTTAGGGTTTTCTGTGTATAAGATCATGTCATCTGCAAATAGAGATAATTTTACTTCCTCCTTGCCAATCCGGATTCCTTTTTATTTCTTTGTCTAGCCTAATTGCCCTGGCTAGGACTTCTAGCATGATGTTGAATAAGAGCAGTGATAAAGGGCATCCTTGTCTGGTTCCCGTTCTCAAGGGAAATGCTTTCAGGTTCTCTCCGTTTAGAGTGATGTTGGCTGTTGGCTTTGCATAGATGCCCTTTATTATGTTGAGGAATTTTCCTTCAATTCCTATTTTGGTGAGAGTTTTTATCATAAATGGGTGTTGAACTTTGTCAAATGCCTTTTCTGCATCAATTGATAAGATCATGTGGTTTTTGTCTTTTGTTTTATTTATGTGGTGGATTACATTAATGGTTTTTCTGATATTAAACCACCTGGTATAAATCCCACTTGATCGTGGTGAATTTTTTTTTGATATGTTGTTGAATCCTATTGGCTAGAATTTTGTAGAGGATTTTTGCATCTATGTTCATGAGGGATATAGGTCTGTAATTTTCTTTTTTTGTAATGTCTTTACCTGGTTTTGGTATCAGGGAGATGGTGGCTTCATAGAATGAGTTGGGTAGTATTCCGTCATTTTCTATGCTTTGAAATACCTTCAGAAGTAGTGGTGTTAACTCTTCTCTGAAAGTTTGGTAGAACTCTGCAGTGAAGCCGTCCGGGCCAGGGCTTTTTTTTTGTTGGGAGTTTTTTGATTACCGTTTCAATCTCTTTTTTTGTTATGGGTCTATTTAGTTGTTCTACTTCTGAATGTGTTAGTTTAGGTAGGTAGTGTTTTTCCAGGAATTCATCCATTTCTTCTAGGTTTTCAAATTTGTTAGAGTACAATTTTTCATAATAATCTGATATGATTCTTTTAATTTCATTTGGTTCTGTTGTGATGTGGTCCTTCTTGTTTCTTATTCGGGTTATTTGTTTTCTTTCCTGTATTTCTTTAGTCAGTCTAGCCAATGGTTTATCAATTTTGTGAATTTTTTCAAAGAACCAGCTTTTGGCTTTGTTAATTCTTTGAATTGTTTTTCTGTTCTCTAATTCATTTAGTTCAGCTCTAATTTATTATTATTTGTTTTCTTCTGGTGCCTGATGGATTCTTTTGTTGCTCACTTTCTATTTGTTCAAGTTGTAGGGACAGTTCTCTGCTTTTGGCTCTTTCTTCTTTTTGTATGTGTGCATTTATCGATATAAATTGGCCTGTGAGCACTGCTTTTGCTGTGTCCCAGAGGTTTTGATAGGTAGTATTTTCATTCTCGTTGCATTCTATGAATTTCCTTTTTCCCTCCTTGATGTCTTCTATAACCCAGTCTTTTTTCAGGAAGGTATTGTTCAGTTTCCAAGTATTTGATTTCTTTTCCCTAGTTTTTCTGTTATTGATTTCTAGTTTTATTGCCTTGTGGTCTGAGAAGATGCTTTGTAATATTTCGATGTTTTGGATTCTGCAAAGGTTTGTTTTATGACCTAATACGTGGTCTATTCTAGAGAATGTTCCATGTGCGCTAGAAAAAAAAGTATACTTTGCAGCAGTTGGGTGGAGAGTTCTGTATCAGTCAATGAGGTCAAGTTGGTTGATTGTTGTAAGTAGGTCTTCCGTGTCTCTATTGAGCTTCTTACTGGATGTCCTGTCCTTCTCCGAAAGTGGTGTGTTGAAGTCTCCTACTATAATTGTGGAGGTGTCTATCTCACTTTTCAGTTCTGTTAAAATTGGATTTATGTATCTTGCAGCCCTGTCATTGGGTGCATAAATATTTAATATGGTTACGTCTTCCTGATCGATTGTCCCTTTTATCATTATGTAATGTCCTTCTTTATCCTTTGTGGTGGATTTAAGTCTAAAGTCTATTTTGTCAGAAATTAATATTGCTACTCCTCTTCTTTTTTGCTTATTGTTTGCTTGATATATTTTTTTCCATCCTTTGAGTTTTAGTTTGTTCGTGTCTCTAAGTCTAAGGTGTGTCTCTTGTAGGCAGCATACAGACAGATCGTGTTTCTTTATCCATTCCGAGACTCTCTGTCTCTTTATTGGTGCATTTAGTCTATTTACATTCAGCGTAATTATAGATAAATAAGTGTTTAGTGTTGTCATTTTGATGCCTTTTTATGTGTGTTGTTGACAGTTTTATTTTTCCACATTTTTTTTGTGCTGAGACATTTTTCTTAGTGAATTGTGAGATCCTTGTTTTCGTAGTGTTTGACTTTATGTTTGTTGAGTTGTTACGTTTTTCTTGGCTTTTATCTTGAGGTATGGAGTTGTTATACCTCTTTGTGGTTACCTTATTGTTTACCCCTATTTTTCTAAGTAAAAACCTAACTTGTAATGTTCTATATCGCCTTGTATCACTCTCCATATGGCAGTTCTATGCCTCCTGTATTTAGTCCCTCTTTTTGATTATTGTGATCTTTTACATATTGACTTCAGTGATTCCCTGTTATGAACATTTTTTTTAATTAATCTTTATTTGTTTTTGTGATTTCCCTATTTGAGTTGATATCAGGATGTTCTGTTTTGTGACCTTGTGTTGTGCTGGTATCTGATGTTATTGGTTTTCTGACCAAACAATATCCTTTAGTATTTCTTGTAGCTTTGGTTTGGTTTTTGCAAATTCTCTAAACTTGTGTTTATGTGTAAATATCTTAATTTCGCCTTCATATTTCAGAGAGAGTTTTGCTGGATATATGATCTTTGGCTGGCAGTTTTTCTCCCTCAGTGCTCTGTATATGTCATCCCATTCCCTTCTTGCCTGCATGGTTTCTGCTGAGTAGTCTGAACTTATTCTTATTGATTCTCCCTTGAAGGAAACCTGTTTTCTCCCTGGCTGCTTTTAAAATTTTCTGTTTATCTTTGGTTTTGGCGAGTTTGATGATAATATGTCTTGGTGTTTTTCTTTTTGGATCAATCTTAAATGGGGTTCGATGAGCATCTTGGATAGATATCCTTTCGTCTTTCATGATGTCAGGGAAGTTTTCTGTTGGAGTTCTTCAACTATTTTCTCTGTGTTTTCTGCCCTCCCTCCTTGTTCTGGGACTCCAATCACACGCAAGTTATCCTTCTTGATAGAGTCCCACAAGATTCTTAGGGTTTCTTCATTTTTTTTTAATTCTTTTATCTGATTTTTTTCAGCTATGTTGATGTTAATTCCCTGGTCCTCCAGATGTCCCAGTCTGCATTCTAATTGCTCGAGTCTGCTCCTCTGACTTCCTATTGCGTTGTCTAATTCTGTAATTTTATTGTTAATCTTTTGGATTTCTACATGCTGTCTCTCTATGGATTCTTGCAACTTATTAATTTTTCGACTATGTTCTTGAATAATCTTTTTGAGTTCTTCAACTGTTTTATCAGTGTGTTCCTTGGCTTTTTCTGCAGTTTGCCTTATTTCGTTTCTGATGTCTTGAAGCATTCTGTAAATTAGTTTTTTATATTCTGTATCTGATAATTCCAGAATTGTATCTTCATTTGGGAAAGATTTTGATTCTTTTGTTTGGGGGGTTGGAGAAGCTGTCATGGTCTGCTTCTTTCTCTGGTTTGATACGGACTGCTGTCTCCGAGCCATCACTGGGAAACTAGTTTTTCCAGAAAATCCGCTAAAAAAAAAATGCAGTCAGATCCCTATCAGAACTTCCTTTGGATTATAACCGCCACCTTGTTCCCTGTAAGGATGAAAGTCTGAGATTTGGATCATATATGCTTGGCTGTAGCTGGTTTTGTGTTTTTTTCCAATTAGGGGTGGATTTTTGGTTCCTGGGTTTTTTGTGTTTCCTTCTCTCAGGCCAGAAGAGTGGGTTAGGAAAAGACCAAAAGAAAAAAAAAAACAAAACAAAGGGGGGAAAAGCAAAGCCGCAGCGTGGAGCAGGAGCCATTCTCCCTCTGGCTCAGGAAATTCCAATGTTAATAAAGCTGCCTGGGGAGGGTGGGGGAGGGATCAGAGAGATAGGAGAGTAGCACCTCAGAATATAGCCAGAGTTGCTTGTCTTGCTTGGAATGACTATTTTATCTGAGATTCCCGAGGGGCGTGTTGCCTGTGTGTGCTGGCTGTGTGGAGATTGCCCCCAGGGATCTGGCCCAGTGAAGCCGCAGTCAGATCCTCCGCTGCCAGTCCCATGCCCAGCGTCAAGATTCCCCTGCTGGGACGCTGCTCTCCCGGCTCCAAAATCAGTCGCTGCCTCCCGGGGTCTTCTCGTCCAGCCCGCCTCGTCGTCGCGCCACCTCCGCGGACCGGCTGGGCTCCTCCCGGCGTTAGTTCAGGCGAGTGGAGCAGCTCTCGGTGCTTGTGCTGTGACTGAGCCCAGTCAAAAGCCCGGCGGCAAGATTCCCTGGCTGGGACGCTGCTTTCCCAGCTCCAAGACCAGTCACTGCCTCCCGGGGACTTCTCCCACCGGCTGCATCGCCACGCCGCTCGAGCGGACCGGCTGGGCCCCCTCCCGGGGTGAGTTCAGGGGGGTAGGGCTGCGCCCCTTGTTTGTGCCGTCAGCTCCCCTGGGCCCTGCCCTAAATCGTCGGCAAGGTTACCTGACTGGGACGCTGGCTCCAGGCTCTGAAAACAATCGCTGCTTCCCCATATTTGTTCGTTTTCTGTCTCTAAATCTGTGTTTGTTGTTCAGGGTTCGTAGATTGTTATGTATGTGATCGATTCACTTGTTTTTCCGAGTCTTTGTTGCAAGAGGGATCCGAGGTAGCGTCTACCTCTTCCGGCATCTTGGCCCTGCCAGCTTCATCACTCTTATCTGAAGGGTTTTTAATTATTCTAAGAGCTCTAGTCAATTATTGAGGTTGCCTTTTCAATATTCTTTCAAAAGCAGAATCACCAAATTGCAGTTCCAGGTTTGCTTTTATAAGTCATACATTTTAAAGTAATGTTGGACAGGAAAGTTTGTTCTTCTCAGGTGATTCTAAAGGCTTAACACATGTGCAAAAGAAAGAAGCCCTCTTTCCTCCTCACTCTCACACCTATTTCTATTTGAGCAGCAGATGTTGGGAGGTAAGGGGAAAGGTGCACTGAGCAAGACAAGCCCCGCCTCCCCCCCCCACTACACTGTGTGAGCTTAACTCTAAAGCTCTACTAGGCAACATAAGTCTGAATAAACCATTTTGCTCACTTTTGGGAAAGGGATGGAATTTAAGGCAAAAAAAATAAAAAAACAAAACAATTTTAACCACTGGGGAGGGGGGAAGGGCATATATAATTTTTATTGCCAAAAGATCTACATCTGGTGAGAAAGCTCTAGTCCAGAGGTTTCAGTTTGTGGCCCATACAAGCCAGATGATTCACACAAGGCCGTACGAATTGGTTTATGATGAATCCAAGCCCAGAAGTTGTTCCTACAGACTCATATGCCAAGGCACGTTTCCCTACACCAGTTGATCTCCTTAGGGTCCACCGGAATTTTCAGTATATTACTAAGAATGCAAAAATTTGTGCTGAGACCTTACAATAAGAGGGTATTGGAAAATAAAATGAGAAACTGCCAAGGTCAGGACAAAACACTGATTCCTCCCTCATGTACCATTTTTTTAACCAAATAACCAGGGAAAATTTTACACTTGTGTTAATCTCCATGCATAGTTTGATTAGCTATCTATGTATAAACAGAGTGAGAAATAGTAAAAAATTCCCTATATATAAACTGTTTGGTTTATAGGCTGTCTTACTTATCTAGTGTTGCTATAACAGAAATACCACATATGGGTGGCTTTAACAAACAGAAACTTATTTTTTCACAGTTTAAACCAAACCCATTGCTATCTCTGACTCATAACCACCCTATAGGACAAAGTAGAACTGCCCCATAGGGTTTCCAAGGAGCTGCTGGCAGATTCGAACTGCTGATCTTTTGGTTAGCAGTTAACCAGGGCTCCAAATTCAGGGTGCTGGCTCAAGAAGGCGGCTTTCTCTCTGTTGGCTCTGGGGGAAGGTCCTTATTCCTTGGCTCCTTGGTGATCTTCATGTGGCATGGTGTCTATCCTCTCCTTTTGCTCACTTGCTTATTTAATCTCTTTTATATCTCAAAAGAGATAACTCAAGATAAACCTCACACTGATCTGGCCTCATTAACATAACAAAGATAAACCATTCCCAAATGGGATTATAACCACAGGCATAGAGATGAGGATACACAAAACATAATTTAGAGTGACACGATTCAATCCACAACATTGCGCCCCTTGGCCCCCCCAAAATTCATGTCCTTGCCACATGCAAAACACATTGACTCCACCACATCATTCCAAAAGTCGTAAAGCAACTCCAAGTCCAAAATCTCATCCTCTGAATTATCTAAATCGAACATGGGTGAGACTTTAGGCATATTCCATCCTGGGGCAAATTCCTCTTCATCTGGGAACCTGTGAAATCTAGACTACAAGTTATCTGTTCCCAAAGTACAACGGTAGAACAGGCACAAGGTAGACATTTCCATTACAAATGGGAGAAATTGGAGGGAAAGAAGGGATAATGGGCACCAACTGAATCCAAAACCCAGCAGAAAAATTTACGTTAGCTCTTTCAATGGTTAAGATTGTGTATCAATTTGGCTGGGCCATGATTCCATCGTGGGATCTGCTGTGAGTAGCCAACTGGTTGAAAGGAAGTTTCCTTGGGCGTGTGGCTCGCATCAGATAAAAGGCTCGGGGCTTTTTCTCACTCTGGATCCTACAGCTGGGTCCCGTTCGTCTGACTGCTGGTTCTTGGGACTTGAGCAAGTAGCTTAGCTTCGGTCTTGCCTGCTGATCTTGGGATTCGTCCATCTTCACAGCCTGTGAGCAACTGCCCTGCTCTCTGACTTGCCAATCTTGGTTTTGCCAGCTCCTGTGGCTAAGTGAGTCAGGAGAAGCCTCCAGCCTGACCCATGGACCTGGAACATTCCAGTCTCTATAACCACATGAGCCATTTCCTTGATATAAATCTCTCTCTATATAAATTTATGCACTTTACTGGTTTTGCTTCTCTAGAGAACCCAATCTAAAACAGCTCTCAAGGCTTGAAAATAGTCCTTTGTTCTCTGGGACCATCTGGGCAAGGGCCGTGCCCTCCACACTCTGGCTATTGGCCATGTTCTCTGGATTCTGGGTGGAGGACCCTAGGCCTTGGGCTTCAGCTCCTCCTTCCAGGCCAACTGGGATGGCAACTCTGCTCCCTCAGCTTTGGGAGGCCCCATTCTCCTAGTCCAACTGAATGGTGACCCCACCCATTTGGTACAGTAGGCCCCATTCTTCTGCCCGTTAGGCATGGCAGCGCTGCCCCCTCAGCTTTGAGCAGTGGTCCCATCCTCTTGGCCTTTAGCCACAGCAGCCCCACACTCCTGAACCAAGTTGGTGAAGATCTGACTCTTTGAAACCTAGGAGGCTGGGCTCTACCCTCTGAGACCCCAGAGACCATGACCCTACTCTTTGAGACTGAGGCGGCTCTGCTTCCCATGTGCCTTCCAACTGTTCTGCTGATCTCCCAGCTGCTCCAGGGATGGTTCTTTTCTTTTCTTGGAGGACAACAGATGTAACTCCTTTGGCCTGTTTCCTGCCTATAGAATTCCGAGAGGCAGACAGCATTCTTTCCTTTAGTTCTTTCGCTATCCCGTTCGGTCTAAGCTGATGGGTTTTCTGCTGGGGTAGTTGGTTAGATCCATCAGTCACAGGCTTAATCTCCTTAACAAAAGATTGTATAGCCACATACTTGGAGAAAATTCTGGGACATGTGTCCTTAGTTTCTACACCAGAATTTTCCAAATCCTTAAGTTAAGCTCAAGTTAGTTTCTCACGCCAAAATTTTACACATATTGTTATGTGACCCTAGTTGCTATCCCTACCACGTGACAGCACACTCCCCCTTTCCACCCTGGATTTCCTGTGTCCATTCAACCAGCTCCTATCCCTTTCTGAGTTCTCATCCACCTCGAGACAGGAGCGGCCCATTTAGTCTTGTGTATCTACTTGAACTAAGAAGTACACTCTTCACGAGTATTATGTATTTTATGTTTTATACTCCACTCTAATCTTTGTCTGAAGTGTTGGCTTTAGGAATGGTTTTAGTTCTGGGTTAACAGAGAGTCCAGGGGCCAAGTCTTCTGGGGTTCCTCTAGTCTCAGTCAGACCATCAAGTCTGGTTTTTTGACATGAATTTGAGTTCTGCACCACACTTTTCTCCTGCTCCGTTGGGGACTCTCCATTGTGTTTCCTGTCAGGGCAGTCATTGGTGGTAGCCGAGCACTATCTAGTTCTTCTGGTCTCCTGCTGATGGATTCTCTGGTTTACGTGGCCCTTTTGTCTCTCGGGCTGATATTTTCCTTGTGTCTCTAGTATTCTGCATTCTACCTTGCTCCAGGTGGGTTGGGACCTATTGATGCGTCTTAGATGGCCACTCCCGATCTTTTAAGACTCAAGACACCCCTTACCAAAGTGGGATGAAGAACATTTTCTTAATAAACTTTCTTATGCCAAATGACCTAGATGTCCCCCCAAAACCATGGTCCCCAGGTCCCCGCCCCTGCTACTCTGTCCCTTGCAGTGTTTGGTTGTGCTCAGGAAACTTCTTAGCTTTTGGTTTAATACAGTTGTGCTGACTTCCTCTGTATTGTGTGTTGTCCTCCCTTCACCTAAGAAAAATATGAAATGCGTCACGAATTTGCCTGTCATCCTTGCACGGGGGCCATGCTAACCTTCTCTGTATCGTTCCAATTTTAGCATATATGCTGCCACAGCAAACACTGCACAGTTCATTTTTAAGTCCATCTCTTTCCTCTCACATTTTACTATAACAGCAAGGAGAACCCCTGTGGTGCATTTAAAATCTTCATTAGAAATCTCCTCAGCCAAATATCCAAGTTCATCCCTTACATGTTCTTCCTTCTATTAACGGTTGAACATAATTCAGACAATTTCTTTACCACTGCATAAGAAGTATCACCTTTCCAACATTGTCCAATCACATGTTCATCATTTTCTTTTCAAGCCTCGGAGAAGCACATTTAACGTCCACATTTCTAACAACGTTCTGTTGCTGGAGTATTTTCTAAGATGACAGACAGAGACTTTCTCTACAGCTCTCCTCACTTCCTTCTGAGCCTTCACCAGAATGCCCTATGACATCCATAATTCTACCCACAGTCTCTTTAAGACAATCAATGTTTTTACGATTAAGTACTTGTCATAGTTATCTAGTGCTGCTTTAACAGAAATACCACAGATTGGTCGCTTTGACAAACAGAATTTTAATTTCTCACAGTTTAGGAGGCTAGAAGTCTGAATTCAGGGTGCTGGCTCTAGGGTTGCTATGAGTTGGAATCGACTTGACGGCACTGGGTTTTTTGGGCTCTAGGGGAAGGCTTTTTCTCTGTGTGGGCTCTGGAGGAAGGTCCTTGTCTCTTTTGAGCTCCTGCTCCTGGGAGATCTTCATGTGCCTTGGCTTCTCTCCCCATCTCTGCTTTCTGTTTACTCTCTTTTATATCTCAAAAGAGATAGATTCGAGACACACCCCACACTAATCCTGCCTCATTAACATAACAAAGACAACCCATTCCCAAATAGAACTGTAATCACAGGCATCAAGGTTAGGGTTTACAATACATATTTTGGGGGGACACAATTCCATCCACAACAGTACCTTAAAAGTCTTCCAGCCTCCACCCACTAACCAATTCCTAACATACTTCCAGGTTACAGATATTTTTTAAAGCAGCACCACACTTCTAGTACCAAATTCTATCTTAGGCTAGAAGTGTGAATTCAGGGTGCCAGCTCTAGGGGAAGGCTTTCTTTCTGTTGGCTCTGGGGGGAGGTCCTTATTCCTTGGCTCTTTGGTGATCTTCACGTGGCATGGGGTCTATCCTGTCCCATCTCCACTTGCTCACTTGCTTGTTTAATCTCTTTTATATCTCAAAAGAGATTCACTCAAGACACTCAAGACCCTACACTAATCCTGCCTCATTAACATAACAAAGACAGTCCGTTCCCAAATGGGATTATAACCACAGGCATAGAGGTTAGGATTTACAACATGTGTTTTTGGAGGACACAATTCAACAGGTTGTCCTCTGCATTGTGAAGTGATGAAGGAGGTTCCTCCCAGGTGAAGGAAAGTTCATAATGCTCTAGGCCAAGGGATCTGGAATTTGCCCTGCTCACAATGGCGCATCACTGTAAAATTCTGAACAAGAGGGGAGATTACTGGGTGAGGTGAGGTAGGGGCAAAGTTTTTGTGTCAGGGAGGGCATCATTAATTGAGGGTAGAGTTGCAGATGAGGGAATAACATCTGAAGGAGTGTATATTAAACTGGAAACAGGCATGTTCTGCAGTTTTCCAGCTATTCTAGGATTTAGGAATACTAAACATGACTCTGTTTGGAGAATTCCTAAGACATCACAGAAAAATCTTTTTATGTAAGCACTCTTAGGAAGACTTGACAACTCCTCAAGAAGCATTGCAGCCATCTGGCCCTTGTGCTGCCTTGGGAAGTATCTTAGGCTGGTTTCTATAGAGAAGCAAAACCAATACAGCATATAAACATACAGGAATTTAAACAAAGGAAATGGCTCTCATGGTTGTAAAGGCTAGAAATTCTCAAGTTTGTGGGTCAGGCTGGAGGCTTCTCCCAATCACATTGCTGTAGGTGCTGGCAAATCCAAGATCGGAAGGTCAGAAGGCAAATAAGCTGCTGGCTCAAGTCCCAAGAACAGTAACCAGCTGCAGGATCCAGAGCGAGCAAAAGGCAGCGAGCCTTGCCAAAAAGTCCACCTATATTGGATGCAGGCCCACCCCATGGAAACTCGCTTTCAACTGATTGGCTGCTCACAGCAGATCTCATCATGGAGGTGATCACATTATACCAGATCTCATTATGGAGGTGATCACATCATTAAAAAGCTGACAAACTACATAATAACTACCAAACCACTGAGAATCATGAACCAGTCAAGTTGACACACAACTTTAACCATTGCTGGGAGGATTCTAGAATAGCAATAAAATTGGCTTTGAAACCGTATGGGAAACTAGAGTGTGGGTATGTTAGGAAATAGTATGAAAATTTTAAATGATTTTTTCCTCCTCTTTCTCCTTTTCCCATTCTTGGCTTCTCTTTTTCTGGCTCACAGATCAAGGGGAAATTCATTTCTCATGCCATTGCCCTATCCTCAGGGATCCCCATCTGTACTCTAAGCAAAACGAATCTCTTCTAATTCTGTGGAGCAAAACTGACTGGGTTGTACTGGCTAAATCTAAGAACATAGGAGTCATGTCTATCTCTGACTTGTCACACATCAAAGCATTTAATAGCAGGAGCCTTTTGGATGCCCTTTGTTGGGGAACCAGTTTCTTGAGAGTGTGAATAAGGGTACTGACTGAGCATTAGATGCATTATCTCAGAACCCCTGATGTATTATTGTGATTGTATATGTCACTGCAGTATCAAGGGTCTCGGTTTCTTCATTTCTGTACAGAAAAGAGGGCAGCAATGTAAATCAAAAGCTTAAAAACAAAGGATTTTATTTCTCCTGTCTTACAGAATCAAGTTATGGATATAACCCCAATAATTCTACTGGGCCCCTTTAAATCAGAAAGGAAGACAGAAGTTGGAGAAATTATGGGGAGCACTCCCTCAGTTTTAGCCTCTCATAAACTCTTCATTAGATGAAATCTGAGTAGTCTTCACAATCAAAAGACCGAAAAAGACTTTAAGCAGAGGGGAAAAGGAAGCTGCAGGGTGAGCAGACCATTAAGCTATGTAGATTTGCTCTTTGCTTTTGATTACTACTCCTATCCTCCTAGTTGTGGTTCTGTGCTGCATCTGGACTCTCAGTGCAACACTAGAGCTAATCTGGAATTGGAAGAGTAATCACAGCCTTTAACATAAGGAGTCATTTTGAGGAATAAATAAAATGTTGCACTGAAGCACGGCATCTAACATTGTGTACACTCTCAATAATTATAGCTGTAGTTGCTCTTATCGTTACTGTTTCTTATAAGACCACTTTTTAAAGTCATTTTTTTATGGTTCCATGCAAAAAACATTTAATGTGTTCCTTCTTCCACAAAATAAGAGTCCAACATTTTTTCCCCCGGTATTCTTTTAAGACTCTCCATACCTGGCCCCAACCTACCTTACTTACATATGTATCTCCTACTGGACTTTCTCTGATGTCTAATGGGGTTGCTTATATTCTTGATATTTCCCTCTATTGTTTCTTTCTTTCTTTTTTTGTTTTTTTGCAATAGTTGTTCTCAGACTGTAAGTTCCTCAGGCACTTTAGTACTGGGTCTTGCATGTTTCTCGTGTTATCTCCCATAGCACCTGATTCACTGTTTCAGAAATAATTTCTGAATGGCTGAGTGATTGTTTTTTCCTCTTGGACTATACTTGGGAGAACTTCAGAAATTCCTTCAGACATTATCTGAGCATGCCTTGTGTTGGCAATGAGGTCCAGTATGCTAACAAGAGAAGTCAGTAAGTGAGTATGAATTCATAGAATATCTTGACAGACCTTGGGTGGAAGGGGGTGGGTGGAAAGAATCTTCCTAAGCAATATTGAACATAGGGACCAGGGGTGGATGCGCATACAATCTCCGAGCTCTTCTCTCTTCTCCTCCAAACTTATTTATCATTTCCTCAATGAAGACATCCAAGTTTCTGTTTTTTTTAGTACAATTTTTCTTGTTGTTACAGAAGTGACACATTATACTGACTCAAAACAAACTACATTGGGGGAAGGGAGATCTCAATTAGATCTTTACAAGGGGGTCTTCGAGGCATATGGTAGAAACATTTTTGAATCCTTTCTGGTGTCCCAGGATGTTTTATTTGATCCCATGACCCCCACTCCCAAATCCTGCAAATGAGAAATAATTCCCGCATTGTACAGAACCATCTTCCCAAAGCTGAGCAGGGCCAGGACACTAGGCTTTCTCCTTGTCCTGACTTTCAGCACATGAGCGTGTGTTTTGTGCCCTTTAATTCACAGACCAGTGGGCTATGATCACCCCTGACTGGCAAGAGATGAAGCCCATCTTCCTAGAGTCATCTAGCTTATGGATCCATGACTCTCCAAATCATCCTCACAACAGCTTTCTCTTCTACTCCATTCCTAAAGTGAAACCTAGTATCCTTTCTTGTTTTTGAATGTCTGTTTCTGTGTTTGTTTGTCCAGAGCATAGATATTTCCTAATACTACAGATCATGGAAGACATATAGTAAAAACAAAACAAACACATTTTGCCATTGGGGAGGCCCAGACAGACCTGTCATTCACTGTGATGAGATGTCTGGAGAGAAGACAAATTAAGCAAGAACGAGACGGTGAAATACTTTTTCTCATCAAGTGACGACTTCTGCTCCCTCCTTTCCTCCTCCACCACTCAATTCTGTATTGCTTTTTTTTTAATGCCACTGAATTTATTAAGAAACTTAGCCATGGTGGTTTTTTTTTTAATTGTATTTCAGATGTAAGATTACAGAACAAACTAGCTTCTCATTAAAGTTACATAAAACAAATTGTTTTATGACATTGGTTAACAACCCCATGACATGTCAACATTCTCCCTTCTCGACCTTGGGTTCCCCATTACCAGCTTTCCTTTCCCCTCCTGTTTTCTAGTCCTTGCCCCTGGGCTGGTGTGTCCCTTTAGTCTCCTTTCATTTTAAGGGTTGGTCTAATCTTAGGCTGAAGGGTGAAGCTCAGGAGTGACTTCACTCCTGAGCTAAAAGGGTATCGGATTTCTCCAGTCTCTGTCAGGCCAGTAAGTCTGATCTTTTTTTGTGAGTTAGAATTTTGTCCTACATTTTTCTCCAGCTATGCCTGGAACCCTCTATTGTGATCCCTGTTAGAGCACTCAGTGGTGGTAGCTGGGCACTGTCTAGTTGTACTGGACTCAGTCTGGTGCAGGCGGTGGTGGTCGTGGTCCATTAGTCCTTTGGACTAATCTTTTCCTGTTTCTTTAGTTTTCTTTGTTCTTCCTTGCTCCTGAAAGGGTGAGACCAGTGGAGTAACCAAAGTACAATGTAGAACATTTTCTTTATAAAGTGTGTTATCCCATTTGAGCTAGATGTTCCCTGAGACCGTGGTCCCCACAGTCCCCAGCCCAGTAATTTGATCCCTCAGGGAGTTTGGATGTGTCTGTGGACCTTCCATGACCTTGCCTTGTACAGGTTGTGCTGGCTTCCCCAGTATTGTGTACTGTCTTACCCCTCACCAAAGTTACCACTTATCTGTTGTCTGTTTAGTGTTTTTCCACTCCCACCCCTCCCCTCCCTTGTAGCCATCAAAGATTGTTTCTTGTTGTGTGTAAACCTTTTCATGAATTTTTATAGTAGAGGTCTCATTCAATATCTGTCCTTTTGTGATTGACTTATTTCACTCAGCTTATCGCCCTCCGGATTTATCCATGTTGTGAGATGCTTCTCAGATTCATCATTGTTCTTTATCATTGCGTAATACTCTATTGCACGTATGTACCATAGATTGCTTTTCCAGTCATCTGTTGATGGGCATCTAGGTTGTTTGCATGTTTTTGCTGTTGTGAACAATGCTGCAATGAACATGGGTGAGCATATGTCTTTTTGTGTTACGGTTCTTATTCCTCTAGGATATATTCCTAGGAGTAGGAATGGTGGATCATAAGGTATTTTTATTTCTAGCTTCCTAAGGAAGCACCATATCATTTTCCAAAATGGTTGTACCATTTTACATTCCCACCAGCAGTGCATAAGGGACCCAATCACCCTATAACCTCTCCAACATTTGTTATTTTCTGTTTTATTAATTCGTACCAGTAATGCCAGCGTGAGATGGTACCTCATTGTGGTTTTGATTTGCATTTCTCGAATGGCTAGTGATTGCGAGCATTTTCCTCATGTGTCCGTTAGCCACTTGAACGTCTTCTTTGGTGAACTGTCTGTTCATTGCCTTTGCCCATTTTTTAATTGGATTATTCACCTTTTTGTTGTAGGGGTGTTGGATTTTCCTGTAGATTTTAGATGCTAGACCTTTGTAAGATTTGTCGTAGCCAAAAATTTTTTCCCAGTCTGTAGGTTCTGTTTTTACTCTTTTGGTGAAGTCTTTTGATGAACATAAGTGCTTAATTTTTAGAAGATCCCAGTTATCTAGCCTACCCCTTGGAGCTTGTGTGTTGTTGGTTGTGGTTTGTATCCTGCTAATGCCAAGTATTTGTGCCTCTAACATTTATCCTATTTTTTTCTTCTATGATCTTTATAGTTTTGGGTTTTATATGTGGGTTTTGATCCAATTTGAATTAGTTTTTTTGTATGGTGTGAGGTACGGGTCCTGAATGGACATCAAGTTTTGCCAGCACCATTTTTTAAAAAGACTGTCTTTTCCCCATTTGATGGACTTTGGGCCCTTATCGACCGAAGATCACGTGACCATAGGTGGATGGATTTACATCTGGGTTCTCAATTCTGTTCCATTGGTCAGTGTATCTGTCGTTGTACCAGTACTGGTCAGGTAGTGCGAGTCCTCCTCCTTCATTCTTCTTCTTCAATAGTGCTTTACTTATCCGGGCCTCTTCCCTTTCCATATGAAGTTAATGATTAGTTTTTCCATCTCTTTAAAGAATGTTGTTGGTATTTGAATCAGGATTGAATTGTATTTGTAGATTGCTTTGTGTAGAGTTGTCTTTTTCACAATGTTGATCTACCTATCCGTGAGCATGGTACATTTTTCCATTTACATAGATCTCTTTTGGTTTCTTGCAATAGTGTTTTGTAGTTTTGTTTGTATAGGTCTTTTACATACCTGTTTAGATTTGTTCCTAAGTATTTTTATTTTTTTAGGGGCTATTATAAATGATATCGTTTTCCTGATGTCTTTTTCGTCATTCTCTTTATTGGTGTGTAGGGATGCAACTGATATTTGTATGCTTATGTTATTTCCTGCTTCTCTGCTGAATCTTTCCCTTAGTTCCAGTAGTTTTCTCATGTAGTCTTTTGGGTTTGCTATGTATAGTATCATATCATATATGGACAGTTTTACGTCTTCATTAACAATTTGGGTGCCCTTTATTTCTTTTTCTTGCCTTACTGTTCTTGCTTGGACTTCCAGCACAATGTTGAATAGGAGTGGTGATAAAGGGCATCCTTGTCTTGTTCCTATTCTCAGGGGGAATGTTTTCAGCCTCTCTCCATTGAGAGTGATGTTGGCTGTTGGATAAAAAAAAAAATTTCTTTTTTTTGTATAGATGCCCTTTATTATGCTGAGGAATTTCCCTTCTATACTTATTTTTTTGAGAGTTTTTATCAGTAACTAGCGGGTTTGGACTTTGTCCAATGCCTTTTCTGCATGGATTGAGATGATCATGGGATTATTTTTTTATATTGTGGATTATGTAGATTCATTTTCTAATGTTGCACCATCCTTGTATACCTGGTATGAATCCCACTTGGTCGTGGTGTATTTTTTTTTTGACATGGTAATGGATTTTATTGGCTAGAATTTTGTTGAGAATTTTTGCATCTATATTCGTGAGAGATATTGGTCTGCAATTTTCTTTTTTTGTGGTGTCTTTGCCTGGTTTTAGTATCGTAGTTATATTGACTTCATAGAATGAATTCGGAAGTGCCCCTTTCTTTTCTGAAATAGTTTGAGTAGTTTGGATAGTACTGGTGCAAGCTCTTCTCTGAATGTTTGGTAGAATTCTCCAGTGAAGCCATCTGGGCCAGAGCTTTTTTTTGTTGGGAGTTTTCTTTTTATTACCTTTTCAATCTGTTCTCTTATTATGGGTCTGTTCAGATTTTCAACATTATTTTGTATTAGTTTGGGTAGGTAGTATGTTTCTAGAAATTTGTCCATTTCCTCTAGGTTTTCAAATTTGTTTGAATATAGTTTCTCGTAGTACTGTTACGATCCTTTGTACTTCAGTTGTGTCTGTTATAATGTCCCCCATTTCATTTCTTATTTGGGTTATTTGTGTCCTCTCATGTTTTCTCTTGTCATTTGGGCTAGTAGGTTGTCAACTTTGTTGCTCCTTTCAAAGAACCAGCTTTTGGTTTTGTTGATTCTTTCTATTGTTTTTCTACTCTCCATTTCATTTATTTCTCCTCTGATCTTTATAATTTCCTTTCTTCTGGTGGCTGTGGGCTACTTTTTCTGTTCTCTATTGTTCGTGTTATGTAGCTATTTGGAGACCTGTCATTGAGTGTATAGATATTTATTATGATTATGTCTTTGTGATGGATCATTCCTTTAATCATTATATAGTGCCCTTCTTTGTCTTTTATGGTTGATTTTGTTTTAAAGTCTATTTTATCTGAGATTAGTATTGCCACTCCTGCTCTTTTTTCATAGCTGTTTGTTGACTCACTTTTTTCCATCCTTTGATTTTTAATAAATGTACATCTTTGTTTCTAAGTTGTGTCTCTTGTAGACAGCATACTAATGGATCCTGTTTTGCTTTTTTATCCGTTCCGACATTGTCTTTTTATGGGTGCATTTAGGCCGTTTAAGTTCAGTGTAATTATTGATAAGAATGAGTTTATTGCTATCATTTTTAGTGCATTTTTTTTGTGGTGCTGACTTTTTCTTTGTTCCTGTTACTCTCTTGTACTGAATTCCTTTTATTTGTGGATTTTTTTCATTTCTTTTGTTTTTGTAGATTTTGTTATTATTGAGACTGTATGTTTTTCTTGTTTATTTTGAGGTGTAGGCTTTTTAGCTTACTTTGTGTTTACCTTGACATTTACCCTTATCTTCCTAGGTTTGAACCAGTCTATTATTACTTATTATTACTTGGTATCACCTTGCCTTCCTCTCCATTAGAAAGTTCTATACCTACACCATTTATTCTTTCTTATACTGTTCTGACATTGTTGCCATTTACAGATTAAACTCTCAGGTTCCCTGTTGTAAATCTTTTAGTTTTGAATATTCATTAAGAGTTTATTTCTTAGGCTGGTGCAATCTCGTGTCCAAGAATCAGGCTGTTGTCTGATGTTGTTTGTTCTCAAGCTGAAGGACTTCCTTTAATAATTCTTGTAAATTTGTTTTCATTTTACATATTCTTTGAATTTCTGTTTATCTGGAAATATCATAATTTCATCATCATATTTGAATGAGAGTTTTGGGTGATATATTACTCTTGTTTGGCAATTTTTTTCTTTGAATGCTTTATATATGTCATCCCATTGCCTTCTTGCCTACATGGTTTCTGCCAAGTAATGAGTTTAGTCTTATTTTTTCCCCTCTGTATGTGTCTTTTTGTTTTTCTCAAGCTGCTGTCAGGATTCTTTCTTTGTCTTTGGTTTTAGCAAGTGTGATTAAGATATGCCTTGGTGATTTTCTTTTGGGGTCCATCCTATACAGGGTTTGTTGAGCTTCTTGGATGGTCAGCTTTTCATCTTTCATGATATGAGGGAGGTTTTCTGTCTGGAATTCTTCAATGACCCTCTCTGTTTTCCGTTTTCTCCCCCTTTTCTGGAAATCTGATCACTCATAAGTTTTAGCTTTTGATTTTACCCCATATCATTCTCAGGGTTTCTTCACTTTTCTTTGTTATTTTTTCTGATTTTTCCTGGAAAAAGTGGTATCCAAATACTTGCCTTCAATTTCACTGATCTTGTCTTCCATTGTTTCAAACTTGCCCCTCAGACATTCTGACACTGTGCATTTCTGAAATCTTGTTTTTCACCTTTTGGATTTTTCATTGTTGTTTTTGTATGATTTCTAGTTGTGAATTTATTTTGGCATTTTGTTCCTGTATTATTTTCCTGAATTCTTCCATTGTTTTTTCTGTATTTTCCATGATTTTGTCTGCCTTTTCCATGAATTTGTCTATTTTTTCCTAATTGTTGTCTGCTCTTTGCCTCAACTCTTGGATAGCTCTGAATATTAGAGATTTGTATTCCCTATTAGGTAGTTTCAGTGCCTTTTCTTTTGTAAAGTTATCTGGTGTTTTATTTGGGGGACCTACTGGAACCATCTTGCCCTTTTTTAAAAAAAATATGTTTCGATATTGTCTGCTGCCTTCAGGATATTTAGCAGTAAGTTTCTTTGTTTATTAATTGTAGATTTGTTTTTTATCTTGCTTTTTTCTTTTATTTGGTTATGTCTGAGCAGGCGGGCTGTGCACTCTTTGTTGTTTGCTTGTCTGTGGGCACGATATTTTTCACCTCCTCCTCCAACAGGCAGGGCTAATCGCTCAGCTATGTTGCAGCAGGGCAGGTCCACCTGAAGGGGAGGGATTGGGATTTGTATCAGGGAAATAGCTCAGTAAAGAGTGTAAATAAATATATAGAGAGATTTGTATCAAGGAAATAGCTCACATGGTTGTAGTGTCTGTAACTTTCCAAGTCTGTGGGTCAGGGTCAGGTTGTTTGTGGCACACGCCAGGGTCAATAGGGCACGCCGGGGGTCAGTGCAGGGTAGGTTCCAGTAGACCCTACCTGTGCTGCTGGGGGGGTGCCATCTCTGAAGGGAGTCCAAGATGGAGAGTTTGTGCTGCATTAAATGATAAAGGACCTCCGCTTATATCTCCCCTCGCTCTCTGTTGTCTGTCACTTTCTTATTCCATTCGGTGCTTGGTGGAGTTCTCTATCTCTTCATTTGATGCTTAGGGTTCAAGGATTGACATTTGTCTCTGTTTTACTTAATTTTTTGTGTCTTTGTTCTGGAAGGATGGTGTGGTGCTTCTGTCTATAGCACCATGTTGGCTCTGTCTCTTCTGCATAGCTTTTTTAAAGTGGGCTATGTTTCACAGGAATATTAGGTTTACAGAAAAATTGTGCAGAAAGTACAGAGAGTTTCCATATACCTTTCTCACCTCTGCACACTGTTTCTCCTATTATTAATCTCTTTCATTCATATGGTACTTATGTCACAATTAATGACTCAATATTGATACATTATTATTAACTAAAGTTAATAGTTTACATGTTTACATTGTTGTTTTTAGTTGCCAGTGAGTCAATTACACCTCATGGCCACCCCACGTGTGCAGAGTAGAACTGCTCCATAGAGTTTTCAAGGCAACCTTTTGGTAGCAGATTGCCAAGTCTGTCTTCTGAAGCACCTGCCAGGTCTGTGGGTTCAAGCCATCAAACTTCCAGCTAGTATGAGGTTTTAATGATTTGTCCCACCCAGCTGCTCCACATGTTTACATTAGGATTCATTTTTGAATTTTTTTTTGCAGTGGATCTTGTTTTCTCATCTGTTTTCCTTTATTTCAATTTTATTGTGCTTTAGGTGAAATTTTACACTACAAATTAATTCTTCATTCTAAATTATACACAAATTGTTTTGTGACATTGGTTGCACTCCTCTCAATCTGTCAGCACCCTTCCGCTTTCAACCCTGGGTTCCTTCCATATCTATTCATCCAGTTTTCCTCTCACTTTCTGCCTTCTTATCCTGATTTTGCTCAGGTATTGCTCTTTTGGTCTTGTATACTTGATTGAACTAAGAAGCAAGGTCCTCACGTGTGTTATTATTTGTTTTATAGGTCTGTCTAATCGTTGGCTGAAATGTAGGCTTGTGGAGTGGCTTAAATTCTGATGTAGCAGGGTGTCCAGGGGCCAGGGTCTCGGAGGTTCCACCAGACTGTGTCAGATCAGTAAGTCTGGATATTTTTTGTGAATTTGAATTTTGTTCTACAGTTTTCTTCTACTCTATCCTGGACCCTCTTTTATAATCCAAGTCAGAGTGGTCAGTGGTGGTAGCCGGGCACCATCTAGCTCTTCACAGCTCTGGCTGGTGGAGGCTGTGGTTCATGTGGTCCATTAGTCCTCTGGACTAATATTTTCCTTGTGTCTTTGTTCGTTTGTTTGCTTCATTTACCTTTGTTCTGAACAGATATATCTTAGAATTCTGCTTACAGTCTTTTTAGACCCCAAAAGCTATTCACCAAAGTAGGATATAGAACAATTTCCCTATGAAATATGTTATGCCAATTGACCTAGATGTCCCCTGAGACTATGGTCCCCAGCTCTCAGACCAAGTAACTTGGTCATTCAAGGTGTTTGGGTGTGTATCTCAGGCTGGGTTCTCTAGAGAAGCAAAACCAGTAAAAAGTATAAATAAATATATAGGGAGATTTGTATCAAGGAAATAGCTCACATGGTTGTAGTGGCTGTAACTTTCCAAGTCTGCGGGTCAGGAAAGAGACTTCTCCTGATTCAAGTAGCCATAGGTGCTGATGAACCCAAGATCAGCAGGCCAGAGAGCAGGGCTGTTGCTCACAGGCTGTGAAGATTAGATGAATTCCAAGATCAGCAGGCAAGATCACATGTAAATGGCTATCTCAAGTTCAAAGAACTGGAGGTCAGACGAGCAAGATCCAGCTTCAAGTACCTGAGCCCTGCCTGAACATCCACCCACACTTGATGTAGGCGAAACACCCAAGAAAACTCTCTTTCAGCTGATTGGCTACTCACAGCAGATCCCATCATGGGGAAGATCATGTATCACATCCCAACAGGGAAGTGATCACATTATACCACTGCCAAAACACTGAGAATCATGGCACAGCCAAGTTGACACACAGTCTTAACCACCACAGTGTGTCTAGGAAACTTCTATAACTTTGTCTTGGTCAAATTGTGCTGACTTCCCCTATATTATGTTTTCTGTTTCCATTCACCAAAATTAACACTTGTCTACCATCTAGCTCCACAATGAGACTGACAGTTTGTCATATTGTGGTGGCTTGCATTTTGCTATGATACTGGAAGCTTTGCTGCTGGGTATTTCGAATACTAGCAGGGTCGTTATTGGTGGATAGGTTTTATCAGATCTTCACCAGACTAAGACACACTAGGAAGAAGGACCTGGCAATCTACTTCTGAAAAAAACTGGCCAGTGAAAACCTTATGAACATCAGTGAAACATTGTCTGATATAGTGCCAGAATATGAGCCCCTCGGGGTGGAAGGCACTCAAAATATGCCTGGGGAGGGGCTAGCTCCTCAAAGTAGAGTCAACCTTTATAACATGGATGGAGTCAAGCTTTCCGGATCGTCATTTGCTGATGTGGCACTACTCAAAATGAGAAGAAACAGCAGCAAACATCCAGTAATAATAGGAACAAGGAATGTACAAAGTATGAATCTAGGAAAATTGGAAGTGGTCCAAAAATTAGATGGAATGTATAAACATGATATTCTAGGTATTAGTGAGGTGAAATGGGCTGGTATTGGCCATTTTGAATCAGATGATCATATGGTCTACTGTGCCTGGAATGACAAATTGAAGAGGAATGGTGTCAAAAAGAACATTTGAAGATCTATCCTGAAGTACAACCCTGTCGGTGACAGGATAATATCCATAGGCCTACAAGAAAGACCAGTTAATACGACATTCAACTTTACACACCAAGCACTAAGGCCAAAGATGAGGAAATTGAAGATTCTTACCAACTTCTGCAATCTGAAATTGATCAAACATGCAAAGTGCATTGATAATTATTGCTGATTGGAATGTGAAAGTTGGAAACAAAGAAGGACTGGTAGTTGGAAAATAAGGCCTTGCTGATAGAAATCTTCAAATTGGACCAATAATCAGCACCATGATAAATGGAGAAAAGATTGAAGTTGTGACGGATTTTACTTTACTTGGATCCACAATCAACTTCCATGGAAGCAGCAGTCAAGAAACCAAACGATGGATTGCATTGGAGAAATCTGCTATAAAAGACCTCTTTAAAGTGTTAAAAGGCGAAGATGTCACTTTAAGGACTAAGGTGTGCTTACCCAAGCCGTGGTGTTTTCTATCACCTCATATGCACGGGAAACTGGCCAATGAATAAGGAAGACCAAAGAAGAATTGACGCCTTTGAATTATAGTGCTGGCGAAGAATATTGAACATACCATGGAGTGCCAGAAGAGCAAACAAATCTGTCTTGTTAGAAGTACAGGCAAGAATGCTCATTAGAAGCAAGGATGGCGAGACTTCCTCTCACATACTTTGGACACATTATCAGGGGGAACCATTTCCTGGAGAAGGACATCATGCTTGGTAAAGTACATGGTTAGCGAAAAGAGGAGGACCCTCAACAAGATGGATTGACACAGTGGCTGCTACAACAGGCTCAAGTACAAATCAGTTTTGAGGATGGCACAGGACTGGGCAGTGTTTCTTTCTGCTGTACATAGGGTCGCTAAGAGTCAGAACCGACTTGACAGCACCTAACAACTACCTAGTTAGTGCTTTCACTTCCTTATCCCTCCCCTGCCTCATAACCATCAAAGATTTTTTTTGGCGTCTAAACCTTTTGTTGAGTTTTTACAATAGTGATCTCATACAGTATTTGCCTGTTTCTGACTGATTTATTTCACCCAGCATAATGCCTTCGATTCGTCCATGTTGTGAGACGTTTCAGAGATTCATCATTGTTCTTTATTGTTTCGTAATATTCCACTGTGTCTATGTACCATAGTTTGTTTATCCATTCATCTGTTGATGGGCACTTAGGTTGTTTCCACGTTTTTGCTATTGTGAATAATGGTGCAGTGAACATGGGCGTGCATATGTCTCTTCTTGTGACAGCTCTTATTTCCCTAGGGTATATTTCTAGGAGTGGAATTAGTGGATTGTGTGATACTTCTGTTTCTAACCTTTTTAAATAAGCGTCATGACATTTTCCTTAGTGGTTGTACCATTTTCCATTCTCACCAACTCTGCATAAGAGTTCCAATCTACCCTCAACCTCTCCAACATTTATTATTTTCTGTTATTATTATTACTTCTTCTATTAGTGCCAGTAATTTCAGGGTGAAATGGTATCTCATTGTAGTTTTGACGTGCATTTGTCTAATGGGTAATGATCACAAGCATTTCCTCACGTGTCTGTTAGCAGCCTGAATGTCTTCTTTGGTGAAGTGTCTGTTCCTATCCTTTGCCCGTTTTTTAAATTGGATTGTCTTCTTGTTGTCGGGGTGTTGAAGATTTTAGGGATTAGACCCTTATTGGATATGTCATAGCCAATTTTTTTTTTCCCAGTCTGTAGGTTCCCTTTTTATTCTTCTGGTAAAGTCTTTTGATGAACAAATTGTTTAATTTTTAGGCGCTCCCAGTTATATAGTTTCTCTTCTGGTGTTTGTGCGTCGTTAGTTATGGTTTTTATTGTATTTATGCCATGTATCAGGGCTCCTAGCTTTGTCCCTTTTTTTCCCCCAAGATCTTTATTGTTTATTTAGATCTTTGATCCTATTTGAGTTAGTATTTGAGTATGGTGTGAGACATAGGTCCTGTTTCATTTTTTAAAGATGGACATTTAGTTTTGCCAGCACTGTTTGTTAAAAAGACTGCCTTTTCCTCATTTAATGGACTTTGCTCGTTTGTCGAATATCAGCTGACTGTTTGCTATGGGTTGAAAATGACGGCAGATTTTTTTTTTTCTTAATAGGTGGATAGATTACATCTGGGTTCTCGATTCTGTTCCATTAGTGTGTGTGTCTGTCTTTACCAGTACCACGATGTTTTGACTACCGTGAATATATAGTAGTATCTGGAATCAGGTAGTGTGAGGTTTCTTTTTCTTCAGTAATACTTTGCTTATCTGTTGCCTCTTTCCTTTCCATATAAAGTTGGTGATAATTTTTTCCACCTCATTAAAGAAAGCTGTTGGTATTTGAATCAGGATTGCATTATATCTGAAGATCACTTTGGGTAGAATCGACATTTTCATAAAGTTGAGTCTTCCTATCCATGAGCATGGTATATTTTTCCATTTATGTAGGTCTCTTTTGGTTTCTTGCAGTAGTGTTTTGTAGTTTTCCTTGTATAGGTTTTTTACGTTCCTGGTTAGATTTATTCCTAAATATTTTATCTTTTTATGGGCTATTATAAATGGTATTGTTTTCCTGATTTCCTTTTCAAAGTTTTCTTTGTTGTTGCATAGGAACCTAACTGATTTTTGCATGTCTATGTTGTATCCTGCTACTATGCTGAAACTTTCTATTATTCCAGTAGTTTTCTTGTGGAATCTTTGAGGATCCCTATGTATAGCATCATATTTTCTGCTATTAGGGATAGTTTTAGTTCTTGCTTTCCAATTTAGGTGCACTTTATTTCCTTTCCTTTTTTATTTTTTTATTGTACTTTTGATGAAGGTTTACAGAGCAAACAAGTTTCTCATTAAAAGATTAATACACATATTGTTTTTGTGACATTGGTTGCCAACCCCACGACATGTCAATGCTCTCCTCTTCTCGACCTTGTGTTCCCTTTTCTCAGCTTTCATGTCTCATCCCGCCTTCTTGTCCTTGCCCTTGGGCTGGTGTGTCCATTTAGTCTTGTTTTGTTTTATGGGCCCGTCTAATCTTTGACTGAAGGGTGAACCTCAGGAGTAACTGCATTACTGAGCTAAAAAAGTGTCTGGGGGCCATACTCTCAGGGTTTCTTCAGTCTTTGTCAGGCCAGTATGTCTGGTCTTTGTATTTTTATTTTATT
This sequence comes from Loxodonta africana, assembly GCF_030014295.1. Classification (NCBI taxonomy): domain Eukaryota; kingdom Metazoa; phylum Chordata; class Mammalia; order Proboscidea; family Elephantidae; genus Loxodonta; species Loxodonta africana. Next base: position 69,418,491 of record NC_087369.1, read on the forward strand.
TTTTTGCAGGGGGTGAGTTAGAATTATGTTCTACCTTTTTCTTCAGCTCTGTCTGGGACCGGCTGTTGTGATCCCTGCCAGGGCAGTTGGTGGTGGTAGCCGGGACCATCTAGTTGTTCTGGACCTAGTCTGGTGGAGGCTGTGGTAGTTGTGGTCCATTAATTCTTTGGACTAATCTTTCTAACCTTTCCCTTGTGTCTATGGTTTTCTTGTTTTCCCTCACTTCAGAGGGCTGTGACCAGTGAAGTACCGAAGACCTTTATTTCCTTGTCTTGCCTTATTGCTCTAGCTAGGACTTACAAAACAATGTAGAATAGGTGGGTGATAAGGGATATCCTTGTCTTGTTCCTGGCCTCAGGGGGAATTCTTTCAGCATCTCTCCATTGAGAATGATGTTGGCTATTGGTTTTGTATAAATGCCCTTTATTATTTTGACAAAATTCCCTTCTATTCCTATTTTATTGAGGTTTTTATCAGGAATAGATGTTGATCTTTCTCAAATGCCTTTACTGTGTCACTTGAGATGATCATGTGGCTCTTATTTTTTTTCCTATTTCTGTGGTGTATTACATTGATTGATTTTCTAATGTTGAACCATCCTTGTGTTGCTGGTATGAATCCCACTTGGTTGTGGTTTATTATTTTTTTTCCAATATAATGCTGAATTCTATTGGCTAAATTTTGTTGAGAATTTTTGCCTCTATATTCATGAGAGATATTGGCCTGTAATTTTCTTTTTGTGTGTGCGTGGTATCTTTCCCTGGCTTTGGAATCAGTGCTATGCTGATTTAATAGAATGAATTCAGGAGTATTCCTTCCTTTTCTATGCTCTGAACAGTTTAAGTAGTACTGGTGTGAGCTCTTCTCTGAATGTTTTGTAGAATTCTCCAGTGAAGCCGTCCATCCCAGGGAGTGCTTTTAAAATTACCTCTTCAACATCTTCTCCTGTTATGGGTCTGTTCAAATTTTCTATCTCAGTTTGTGTTAATTTATGTACGTAGTGTGGTTGTAGATATTTACCCATTTCCTCTAGGTTCTCAAATTTGTTGGAGTACAATTTTTCATAGTATTCTGTTATGATCATTTTTGTTTCAGTTGAGTGTGTTGTAATGTTCCCCATCTCATTTCTTATTTGGGTTATTTGCTTCGTCTCTTGTTTTTCTTTTGCCAGTTTGGCCAATGGTTTGTCATCCTGGTTGATTTTTTCAAAGAACCAACTTTTGATCCTCTTGATTCTTTCTTTTCTTTCTGTACTCTATTTCATTTATTTCTGCTCTAATCTTTATTATTTCCTCTCTTCTCCTTCCTGTGGGAGTCTTTTGCTGTTCTTTTTTATTTGAGCTGTATGCCTAATATTTTGACTTTGGCCCCCTCTTCTTTTTTGGCATCTGCTTTTATTGCTATAAATTGACCTCTATGCACTTCCTTTGCTGTGTTCCAAAGGTTTTGGTATGATGTGTTTTTGATTTCATTTGATTCTAGGAGTTTTTTGATTCCTTCTTTGATTTCTTCTATAACCCCGTCATTTTTAAATGAGGTGTTATTCAGTTTCCTTGTATTTGATTTTTTTCCTTTCTCTTCCTGTTATTAATTTCTACTTTTATGTGATCAGAGAAGATGCTTCGTCTTATCTCAATGTTTTTTATTTTATTGAGGTTTTTTTTTTTTATGACCTAAAATGTGGTCTTCTCTGGAGAATGTGCCACAAACATTGGAAAAGAACGTATTCCTTGCTGGTGTATTCCTTGCTCATAGGTCTATGAGGTCAAGTTGGTTGTTTTTGGCTGTTAGATCTTCTGTATCTTTGTTGAATTTATTTCTAGATGTTCTATCCTTTACCAAGAGTGGTGTGTTCAAGTCACCTACTGTTATTGTGGGACCGTCAATTTCTCTTTTCAGTGCTGTTAGAGTTCGTCTTATGTATTTTGGAGCACTGTCATTGGGTGCATAGATATTTATTATGGTTATGTCTTCATGGTTGGCCATCCCTTTAATCATTATATAATGTTGTTCCTTGTCTTTTGTGGTGGATTTTGCTTTAAAATCTATTTTATCTGAGAATAGTATTGTCACGCCAGCTCTTTTTTGTTTGCTGTTTGCTTGATATATTTTTCCATTCTTTGATTTTTTATAAATTTTATGTCTTTGTTTCTAAGGTGTGTCTCTTATATACAGCATACTGATAGGTCATTTTTTAAAAATCTGTCACTCACTCTCTGTCTCTTTATGGCTGCATTTATTTTCAGTGTGATTATTGATAGGTGTGAGTTTATCGCTGTCATTTTGTAGTGCTGTTTTTGTGGTGCTGACATTTTCTTTGTTCGTCTTACTCTTCTGTGTTGAGTACCTTTTGATTATAGAATGCCTTTTTCTTTCATTGTTATAGTTTTCGTGTTTACTGACACTATGTTTTTCTTCTTTTTATTCTAATGAGTAGGTTTGTTAACTTTCTTTGTGGTTACCTTGAAATTTACTCTTAGCTTCCTAAGTTTTAACTAATCTTTTATTACTTGATATTGCCTTGACTTCCTCTCCATTTGAAAGTTCTATACCTACAATGTTTATTCCCCCTTTTATTGTTTTGATGTTGTTTTCATTTACAGATTGATGTCTTTGTTCCCAATTTTAAGTCTTCTGGCTTTGTTTTATTTTTGAGAGTTTTTTTTTTACCTAGGCTGGTGTCTGGCTGATGCTGCCCTGTGTTCTAGACTCTGGTTATTGTCTCATGTTGTTGGTTCTGTAACCGAAGGGCTCTCTTATATTTCTTATAAGTTTGGTTTGGTTTTTATGAATTTTCATAATGTCTTCATCATATTTGAGAGAGAATTTTGAGTTTTGCAGGGTATATTATTCTTAGTAGGCAATTTTTTTGTTTTTTTTCTTTTAAGGTTTTACATATGTCATCCCATTGCCTTCTTGCCTGCATGGTTTCTTCTGAGTAATCAGAGTTATGTTTCATTGTTTCTCCTTTGTAAGTGACTTTTGATTTTCTTCGAGCTACTCTCATGATTCTTTCTTTGTCTTTGGTTTTGGCAAGTGTGATTATGATATGCCTTGGTGACTTTCTTTTGGGATCTATCCTATGTGGGGTTTGTTGATCTTCCTGGATGGTCAGCTTTTAGTATTTCATGATATTTGTGAAGTTTTTTGCCAGGAAATCTTCAACAATCTTCTGTTTTTTCCATTTTCTCCTCCTCTTCTGGAACTCCAATCACATGCAATTTTTTTTTATCTTGAGTGTGTCCCACGTAATTATTAGGCTTTCTTCATTTTTCTTCCTTCTTTTATCTGATTTGTCCTCCAACAAAGTGGCATCCATGATTTGCCTTAAATTCTGCTGATTCTCTCTTCTATTGTTTCAAATTTGCTGCTAAATCCATTGACTTGTCCATTTCTGAAATTCTGTTGTTTATCTTTTGGATTTCTAGTTGCTGTTTTTGTATGATTTCTAATTGTTTATTTATTTTAACATTTTGTTTCTTGTGTTATTTTCCTGAATTCTTCTATTGCATTGTCTGCATGTTCCTTAATTTTGGCTATATTTTCATTGGTTATGTTTTCCATGATTTTGACCTTTTTCCTTGGTTTCCCTTGATCTCTTTCCAAATCTCTTGAAGAATCCTAAATATTAGTCTTTTGAATTCCACATCAGGTAGTTCCATGATTTTTCTTCTACTAGAATGTCATCTGATTCTTCATTTTGATCACTTTCTGGAGACATCTTCTCCTGTTTCCTAAATATGATTTGATATTGTCTGTTTTCTCTGAAAAATTAAGGTATTATTTTCTTTATTTATTGATTTTTTTTATCCTGCCTTTTTGTTTTGTTTTGATATGTCAAGGAAGGCAGGCCTGGTGTGCTTTGCTGCTTTTTCATCTATGGGCACCATAGCCCTCACCTCTTTATCCAGGTTGGCAGGGCAGCATCAGTCAGGGTGATCCTGCTTCACTGTACAATGGTTTTGTGAGGTGGCCTAGGGTGAACTGGGTGGGTGCTTTGTGCTTCCAATGTTAGTCTAGAAGTGTGGGAGTATTTGCAGCCTGTTTCACATGGGCAGAGCATTGGACGGGGAGTGGTACTGGCTCACTTACCACTGTTCATGACCTGGTCGTGTGATAGGAAGTTAGGGTTAGTTTGTGCTTTGTCATGGTGGTGGGCCTGAATCTTGGGTCAGTACAGCCATGGCAGCATGGCAGAGGAAGGGGAGAAGGTGGTGTACCAGGCTAGGTGGAAGGGAGAAAGAAAAGAAAAGAGAAAGAAAAAAAAAGGTATCATGGTGGGAGCCGGTGGGTGCGGGAGAGGTGGACCTGGGGGCAGACAGAAGGGGGGTAGGTGGTATACGGGGTAGGTGGGAGGAAGATAGAAAAGAAGGAAAGTAATAGGAAAAAGTAAAGAACACAAGGAAGAGAAAAAATATATGGCATATTGGGTGCCTGTTGATGGGTGTGGGGCTTACACAGGGCAGTGGAGGACAAATGTGTCTGTGGCACTCTATCTGTGGTGGTGCTGTGGGGGCTGGTTGGAAGGGGGAAAGGTGGTGTATGTGGTAGGTGCAAGGTAGGAAGAAAAGTGGGAAAGGAAAAAGGAGGGGAAAAATGGCACTGCAGTGGGGGCTGGAGAATGGGGGAAGGGCAGGGCCTGGGGCTGGTGGGGAGAGGAGGTGGCTTATGGGGCTAGGTGAGAGGGAGAAAGAAAAGAAAGAAAAAAGAAAAAAAGTGTTGGCAATGCGGGAGCTGGTGACTTGGGACAGGGCGGACATAGGGTGGCAGCGGGCCAGTGGATCTCTAGCCATGGAGGCATGGCAGGGGTTGGTGAGAAGGCGGGGAGGCATATGGGGCTAGATGAGGGGGAGGAAGTAAAGGAAGAAAGAGTAAAGAAATAAAATGATGGCATGGTTGGCACTAGCAAGTGGGAGCAGGCTGGACCGGGGGCCAGTGGGAAGGGAGGGGAGCTGGCTTATGATACTAGGTGGGAGGGAAAAAGGAAAGAAGGAAAAGAAAAGAAAAGAAAAGAAAATGATGACATGGTGAGGGTCAGCCTGAGGGCATGCAGCAGAATTCGGGTGGCAGCAGGCTGGTGGGCCTCTAGCCACTGCAGTGTGTTGGGGGCTGGCGGGAAGGGGGTGATGTCATACAAGGCTAGGTGAGGGGGAGAAAGAAAAGAAAGAGAGAAAAAATGGCCACAAGGTGGAGGCTGGCATGAGGGGGTGTGGAGGATGTGGGGGTGGTGGGAAGGGCAGGTGGCATACCGGGCTAGTTGGGAGGGAGAAAGAAAAGAAAGAAAAAAATGGTGGTGTGACTGGAGTAGGCAGGAAGAGGGGAGGTGGTTATGAGGCTAGGTCGGAAGAAAAAAGAAAAGGAAGACAGAAAAAAATCCACATGGCAGAGGGGGTGGTGTGGGCCCGGGGGTGGGGGGACTTGTGGACCCCAGCTGTGGGGGCTGCCAGGATAAGGGGGTTCTTGCTGCTACTCATCAGAATATCGAGGAGTGGGAAAGCATGTTTCTCTGGTTAATGGGTGCTCTGTCTCCTGTTGGGAGTTCCACGAAGTTGCCCTCCAGCACTCCCTGTCCAGGGTAGCTGCTGGCTGTGTTTCGAGATGGCAACAGTGTGCTGTGTTAGTTGGAAGAGGGCATCTCCTTGTCCTCTATTTTCTATCAGTTTCTTCTTCTATCTGGTGTTTGATCTAATCTTTGTCCCTTCATTTGATGCTCAGGTTTCCAGGATTGATAACTGTTTCTGCTCTACTTAGTTTTTGGGGTCCCTGTTGCAGGGGGACAGCAAAGTGAGTCTGTCTAGGGTGCAATATTGGCTCCTCTGGGCAGGGTTTACAATTTGTGTTTTACACAGTCCTACAGGTTTTCACAAAGGAATAATGTTATGTGTCCACCACTACAGTATCATATAGAACAGTTTCAATGCTCTGAAAATGTCCTATTCCCCACCTATTCACTTCTCCCCCATCCCCATGCACTTATTGAGGGCCTTCCACTTTTTCTCTGACCCTCTATTTTACAAAATATTATGTCCTTCTCTAGAGACCAATCTCTCCTGATAACATGTCCAAAGTATGTGAGACAAAGTCTCATCATCCTTGCTTCTAAGTAGCATTCTGGCTGTACTTCTTCGAAGACAGATTTGTTTTTCTGGCAGTCCATGGTATATTCAATATTCTTCACCAAAACAATAATTCAAAGGCATCAATGCTTCTTCAGTCTTTGTTACTCATTGTCCAGCTTTTACATGCTTGTGAGGCGATTGAAAAAAACATAGCTTTGGTCAGGCACACCTTAGTTCTTAAAGTGACATCTATGCTTTAACATTTTAAAGAGGTCTTTTGCAGTAGATTTGCCCAACTCAATATTTCATCTGGCTCCTTGATTTCTGCTTACAGGGGCATTAATTGTGGATCCATGTAAAATGAAATCCTTCACAATTTCAACATTTTCTCCGTTTATCATGACGTTGCTTATTGGTCCAGTTGTGAGTATTTTTGCTTTCTTTATGTTGAGGTGTAATCCATACTGAAGGCTGTGGTCTTTGAGCTTCATCAGCAAGTGCTTCAAGTCTACTTCAGTTTCAGCAGGTAAGGTTGTGTCACCTGCATATCGCAGGTTATTAATGAGTCTTCCTCTAATCCTGATGCCACGTTCTTTTTCATATGCCACAGCTTCTAAGATTATTTGCTAGGCATAAATATTGAATAAGTATGCTGAAAGGATACAACCCTGTTGCACACCTTTCTTGACTTTAAATCACACAATATGCCCTTGTTCTGTTCAAATGACTGCCTCTTGGTCTATGTACAGGTGCCTCTCAGCGCAATTAAGTGTTCTGGAATTCCCATTCTTCCCAATGTTATTAATAATTTGTTGTGATCCACACAGTCGAATGCCTTTAGCATAGTCAATAAAACACAGGCAAACATCTTTCTGGTATTCTTTGCTTTCAGCCAAGACTTATCTTACACAAGCAATGATATCCTTCATTCCACTTCCTCTTATGAATCTGGCTTGAATTTCTGGCATTTTCTGTCAATGTGTTGTTGCAACCACTTTTGAATGATCTGCAGCAAAATTTTACTTGCATGTGATATTAGTAATATTGTTCGATAATTTCTGTATTCTGTTGGATCACCTTTCTTTGAAAGGTCTCTCCCATTTGATTGGCCAGGTAGCTGTCTTCCAAATTTCTTGACGTAGATGAGTGAGCACTTCAGCTGATATTCTGTCAATTCCTAAAGCTTTGTTTTTCACCAATGCCTTCAGTGCAACTTGGACTTTTTCCTTCAGTACCATTGATTTTTGATAGTGATATGGTTGAACATTGACCTATTCTTTTTGGCACAGTGACTCTACGTATTCCTTTCATCTTCTTTTTGATGTTCCCAGCATCATTTAATATTTCCCCTGTAGAGTCCTTCAATGTGGCAACTCAAGGTTTGAATTTTTTCTTCAGTTATTTCAGCTTGAGAAATGCCAAGTGTATTCTTCCAGGTCTTAGAGTATTTCATTATAATACTTTCTCTTCTCGCGATGCCCTTTGAAATCTTCTATTCAGCTCCTTTACTTCATCATTTCTTCCTTTCACTTTAGCTAGTCTACTTTCAAGAGCAACGTTCAGAGTCTCTTCTGACATCCATTCAGGTCTTTTCTTTCTTTCCTGTTTTTTTTAATGACCTCTTGCTTTCTTCATGTGTGATGTCCTTCCACAACTTGTCTGGTCTTTGGTCATTAATATTTAATGTGTTAAATCTGATCTTGAGATTGTCTCTAAATTCAGGTGGATTATACTCAAGGTCATATTTTGGCTCTTGTGGACTTGTTCTAATTTTCTTCAGCTTCAACTTGAACTTGTATATGAGCAATTGACAATCTGTTCCACAGTTGGCCCTTGGCCTTGCTCTGACTGACATTGAGCTTTTCCATCATCTCTTTCCACAGATGTAGTTGATTCCTGTATATGCCATCTGATGTGGTCCACGTGTATACTCTGTTTGTCGTTGAAACAAAGGTATTTGCAATGAAGAAGTCATTGGTCTTGCAAAATTCTATCATGCAAGCTCTGGTGTCTTTTCTGTCATGAAGGCCATGTTTTCCAACTACCAATCCCTCTTCTTTGTTTCCAACTTTCACATTCCAATCACCAGTCATTATCAATGCATGTTGGTTGCACATTTGTTCGATTTCAGACTGCAGAAGTTGGTAAAAATCTTAGATTTCTCCATCTTTGGACTTAGTGGTTGGTGTGTAAATTTGAGTAATAGTCATATTACATGTATTCCTTGTATGCATATGGATATTATCCTATCACTGACAGCATTCTACTTCAGATAAATCTTCAAATGTTCTTTTTGAGAATGAATGTGATATGATTCCTTTTCAATCTGTCATCTTAGGCATAGTAGATTGTCTGGTTCAAAATGGTCAATACCAGTCCATTTCAGCTCAATAATGCCTAGGTTATCAGTGTTTATGCATTTCATCTCTTTTTGATGATTTCCAATTTTCCTAGATTCATACTTCATACATTTCTATTATTATTGAATGTTTGCACCTGTTTCACCTCATACTGTGTCGTGCCACATCAGTAAATGAAGGCCCAGAAAGCTTGCTTCTATCCATATTATCAAGGTCGACTCTACTTAAAGGAGACAGCATTTTGAGAGCCTTCCAACCTGAGAGTGTTATCTTCCAACACTGTATCAGACAATGACTGCTGCTATTCATAAGATTTTCACTGGCTAATTTTTTCAGACATAGACTGACAGGTCCTTCTTTCTAGTCTGTCTCAGTCTGGAAGCCCGTTGAAAACTGTTCACCATGGGTGGCCCAGCTGGTATTTAAAATAACTGTGGCATAGTTCCACCATCACAGCAACATCCGAGCCACTGCAGGAAGACAAAAGGACAGACCCATGGGGATATTTTCGATGCAAGTTCTTTATCAAATATGTGTTTCACAAATATTTTCTACATATGTGACTTGTCTTTAAATAGTTTTATGTTTCAAGTTTTTGATGTGTCCATTAGATTACTTTTTGGTCTCAGTAAAATCAGCATCTTTTCAAAGAAAATGGTACTGCTTTATAAAGTTCTCAACTTGTCAATCACTTTTAGATCTGATACAGGATTTCTTTTTCAATTGTGATCTCTCTTTTTCTTATCAAATTCTCTCCTCTCCTTTTACTTTTGTGTCTCTCTGTTCCTATGTACTATGCCTCCTTGAGAATTTCTGTCTTGCTAGTTTTGAAATGCCTTCTTGCATCTTCCCTGAGGATAATTTAATATACCCCACTTTGTATATTTGTCACATAATTTCTTATGAAAGAATTCACTTGTTGTTGTTGTTGTTAGGTGCTGTCGAGTCAGTTCTGACTCATAGTGACCCTAGGCACAACAGAAAGAAACACTGCCCAGTCCTGCATCATCCTAACAATTGTTGCTATGCTTGAGCCCATTATTGCACTACTGTGTCAACCCATCTCTTTGAGGGTCTTCCTCTTTTTTGCTGATCCTCTACTTTACCAAGCATGATGTCCTTCTCAGGGACTGATTCCTCCTGATAACATGTCCAAAGTGTGTAAGATGCAGGCTCGCCATCCTTCTAAGGAGCATTCTGGTTGTACTTCTTCCAAGCCAGATTTTTTCATTCTTTTGGCAAGCCATGGTATATTAATATTCTTTGCCAACACCACAATTCAAAGGCTTCAATTATTCTTTGATCTTCCTTATTCATTTCCCAGCTTTCATATGCATATGAGGAGATTGAAAACACCATGGTTTGAGTGAGGCGCACCTTAGTCCTCAAGATGAAATCTTTGTTTTTCAACACTTTAAAAGGGGTCTTTTGCAGCCGATTTGCCCAATGAGTCTTTGATTTCTTTACTGCTGCTACCATGGGTGTGGATTGTGGATCCAAGTGAAATGAAATCCTTCACAACCTCAACCTTTTATTCGTTTATCCTGATGTTGCCTATTGGTCTAGTTGTGAGGAGTTTTGTTTCTTTTATGTTGAAGTATAATCCATAGTGAAGAGTGTGGTCTTCGATCTTCATCAGTAAGTACTTCAAGTCCTCTTCACTTTCAGCGAACAAGGTTGTTTCATCTGCATAATGCAGGTTGTTAATGAGTCTTCCTCCAATCCTGATGCCCCATTCTATTTCATATTGTCCAGATTCTTGGATTATTTGCTCAACACACAGATTGAATAGGTATGGTGAAAGGATACAACCCTGAAGAGCACACCTTTCCTGACTTTAACCATGCAGTATCCCCTTGTTCTGTACAGATTCCTCATGAGCACAATTAAGTGTTCCAGAATTCCCATTCTCCACAATGATATCCATAATTTGTTATGATCCATACAGTTGAATGCCTTAGCGTAATCAATAAAACACAGGTAAACACCTTTCTTGTATTCTTTGCTTTTGGCCAGGATACATCTGACGTTAGCGATCATATCCTGGTTCCACATCCTCTTCTGAATCTGGCTTGAATTTATGGCAGTTCCCTGTCGATGTACCGCTGCAGCTGCTTTTGAATGATCTTCAGCCAAATTTTGCTTGCTTGTGATATTAATGATATTGTCCAATAATTTCCATGTGCGGTTGGATCACCTTTCTTGGGCATAGGCATAAATAAGGATCTCTTCTCATTGGTTGGCCATGTACCTCTTTTCCAAATTTCTTGGCATAGACAAGTGAGCATGAAAGGTGCTGCATCCATTTATTGAAACATCTCAATTAGTATGTCATCAATTCCGGGAACCTTATTTTTTGCCAATGCCATCAGTGCAGCTTGAACTTTTTCCTTCAGTACCATCAGTTCCTGATCATATGTTACCTCCTGAAGTGTTTGAATGTTGAATATTGCAAGTCGAGGCTTGAAATTTTTCTTCATTTACTTCAGCTTGAGAAATGCTGAGCGTGTTTTTCCCTTTTGGTTTTCTATCTCCAGGTCTTTGCACATATCATCAGAGTACTTTACCTTGTCTTCTGGAATGGCCCTTTGAAGTCTTCTGTTCAGCTCTTTTACTTCATCATTTTTTCCTTTTGCTTTAGCTACTCGACGTTTAAGAGCAAGTTTCAGAGTTTCTTCTGATATCAGTTTAGGTCTTTTCTTTGTCTCCTCTTTTTAATGACCTCTTGCTTTCTTCATGTTTTGCTTCCTTGATGTAATTCTACAGTTCTTCTGGTCTTCGGTCATTAGTGTTCAACACATCAAGTCTATTTTTGAGAAGGTCTCTAAATTCATGTGGCATATATTGAGGGTTGTACATTGGCTGTTATGGACTTGTTCTAATTTTCTTCAGTTTCAACTTGAACTTGCAAATGAGTAATTGACAGTCCCCCCACGTGCCTGTCAGTTTGTCGTACTGTGGGGGCTTGAGTGTTGCCGTGATGCTGGAAGCTATGCTGGTGGTATTCAGATACCAGCAGGGTCACCCATGGAGGACAGGTTTCAGCTGAGCTTCCAGACTAAGACAGACTAAGAAGAAGGACCCAGGAGTCTACTTCTGAAAAGTATTAGCCAGTGAAAACCTTACAAATATTAGTGGAACACTGTCTGATATAGTGCTGGGAGATGAGCCCCCCAGTTTGGAAGGCACTCAAACGAAGACTGAGGAAGTGCTGTCTCCTCAAAATACAGTCAACCTTAATGACGCGGATGGAGTAAAGCCTTCAGGACCTTCATTTGCTGATGTGGCACAACTCAAAATGAGAAGAAACAGCTGCAAACATCCATTAATAATCAGAACCTGGAATGTACAAAGTATGAATCTAGGAAAATTGGAAATTGTCAAAAATGAAAAGGAACACATAAATATCGATATCCTAGGCATTAATGAACTGAAATGGACTGGTATTGGCCATTTTGAATCAGATAATCATATAGTTTACTATGCTGGGAATGACAACTTAAAGAGGAATGGTGTTGCACTCACGGTCAAAAAGAACATTTCAAAATCTACCCTGAAGTACAACATTGTTAGTGATAGGATAATATCCATACAACTACAAGGAAGACCAATTAATACTACTATTATTCAAATATATGCAGCAACCACTAGGGCCAAAGATGAAGAAATAGAAGATTTTTATCAGCTGCTGCAGTCAGAAATAGATCGAACATGCAATCAAGATGCACTGATAATTACAGGTGACTGGAATGTGAAAGTTGGAAACAAAGAAGAAGGATCAGTAATTGGAAAATATGGCCTTGGTGATAGACACAATGCCAGAGATCGAATGATAGAATATTGCAAGACCAATGACTTCTTCATTGCAAATACCTTCTTTCACCAACATAAACGGTGACTATACACATAGACCTCGCCAGACGGAACACACAGAAATCAAATTGACTACTTCTGTGGAAAGAGACAACGGAATAGCTCAATATCATCAGTCAGAAAAAGGGGAGGTGCCGACTGTGGAACACACCATCAATTGCTCATATGCAAGTTCAAGCTGAAACTGAAGAAAATCAGAGCAAGTCCATGAGAGCCAAAATATGACCTTGATTGTATCCCACCTGAATTTAGAGACCATCTGAAGAATAGATTTGAGGCATTGAACACTGGTGATCGAAGACTGGACGAGTTGTGGAATGACATCAAGGACATCATGCATGAAGAAAGCAAGAGGTCATTGAAAAACAGGTAAGAAAAGACCAAGCTGGATGTCAGAAGAGACTCCAAAACTTGCTCTCGAACGTCGAGCAGCTAAAGCAAAAGGAAGAATTGTTGAAGTAAAAGAACTGAACAGATGGTTTCAAAGGGTGTTTCAAGAAGACAAAGTAAAGTATTATAATGACATGTGCAAAGAGCTGGAGATGGAAAACCAAAAGGGAAGAACATGCTCGGCGTTTCTCAAGCTGAAAGAACTGAAGAAAAAATCCAAGCCTCGAGTTGCAATTGTGAAGGATTCTATGGGGAAAATATTAAACGACCCAGGAAGCATCAAAAGAAGATGGAAGGAATACATAGAGTCATTATACCAAAAAGAATTAGTTGATGTTCAACCATTTCAAGAGGTAGCATACGATCAGGAACCGATGGTACTGAAGGAAGAAGTCCAAGCTGCTCTGAAGGCATTGGCTAAAAACAAGGCTCCAGGAATTGATGGAATATCAATCGAGATGTTTCAACAAACGGATACAGCATTGGAGGTGCTCACTCATCTATGCCAAGAAATACGGAAGACAGCTTCCTGGCCAACTGACTGGAAGACATCCATATTTGTGCCGATTCCCAAGAAAGGTGATCCAACCAAATGTGGAAATTATAGAACAATATCATTAATATCACACACAAGCAAAATTTTGCTGAAGATCATTCAAAACCGGCTGCAGCAGTATATCAACAGGGAACTGCCAGAAATTCAGGCCAGTTTCAGAAGAGGATGTGGAACCAGGGATATCATTGCTGATGTCAGATGTATCCTGGCTGAAAGCAGAGAGTACCAGAAGGATGTTTATTTGTGTTTTATTGACTATGCAAAGCCATTCGACTGTGTGGATCATAACAAACTACGGATAACATTGCGAAGAATGGGAATTCCAGAACACTTAATTGTGCTCATGAGGAACCTTTACCTGGACCAAGAAGCAGTTGTTTGGACAGAACAAGGGGACACTGATTGGTTTAAAGTCAGGAAAGGTGTGCATCAGGGTTGTATTCTTTCACCATGCCTATTCAATCTGTATGCTGAACAAATAATATGAGAAGCTGGACTATATGAAGAAGAACAGGGCATCAGGATTGGAGGGAGACTCATTAACAACCTGTGTTATGCAGATGACACAACCTTGCTTGCTGAAAATGAAAAGGAGTTGAAGCACTTACTAATGAAGATCAAAGACCACAGTCTTTAGTATGGATTGCACCTCCACATAAAGAAAACAAAAATCCTCACAACTGGACCAATGAGCAACATCATGATAAACGGAGAAAAGATTGAAGTTGTCAAGGATTTCATTTTACTTGGATCCACAATCAACAGCCATGGAAGCAGCAGTCAGGAAATTAAAAGACGCATCGCATTGGGTAAATCTGCTGTAAAGGATCTCTTTAGAGTGTTGAAGGGCAAAGATGTCACCTTGAAGACTAAGGTGCACCTGACCCAAAACCAAAAAAAACCCACTGCCATTGAGTCCATTCTGACTCATAGCGACCCTTTAGGACAGAGTAGAACTGCCCCGTAGAGTTTCCAAGGAACGCCTGGTGGATTTGAACATGTGAAAGCTGGACAATGAATAGGGAAGACTGAAGAAGAATTAACACCTTTGAATTGTGGTGTTGGCGAAGGATATTGAATATACCACGGACTGCCAGAAGAACGAACAAATGTGTCTTGGAAGAAGTACAACCAGAATGCTCCTTAGAAGCAAGAATAGCGAGACTGTGGCTTACATACTTTGGACATGTTGTCAGGAGGGATCAGTCTCTAGAGAAGGACATCATGGTTGGCAAAGTACAGGGTCAGTGGAAAAGAGGAAGACCCTCAATGAGGTGAATTGACACAGTGGCTGCAACAATGGGCTCAAGCATAACAACGATTGCATGATGGCGCAGGAACAGGTAGTGTTTCATTCTGTTGTGCATAGGGTCGCTATGAGTTGGAGCCGTCTCGATGGCACCTAACAACAACAACAACAACTGATAGTCTGATCCACACAGTTGGCCTCTGGCCTTATTCTGGCTGATGACACTGAACTTTTCCATTACTTCTTTTCACAGATGTGGTCAATTTGATTCCTGTGTGTTCCAGCTGGTTAGGTCCATGTGTATGAAAAAAAAAAAAAAAAGGTATTTGCAATGAGGAAGTCCTTGATCTTGCAAAATTCAATCACGCGATCTCGGGCATCATTTCTATCACTAAGGCCATATTTTCCAGTTACTGATCCTTCTTTGCTTCAAACTTTCGCATTCGAATCACCAGTAATTATCAGTGCATCCTGATTGCCTGTTCGATCAATTTCAGACTGCAAATGTTGGTAATAACTTTCAATTTCTTCATCTTTGGCCTCAGTAGTTAGTGCATAATTTTCTTTTTTTAAATTGTGCTTTAGGTAAAAGTTTACAGCTCAAGTTAGTGTCTCATACAAAAATTTATATACACAGTGTTATGTGACTGTGTTGCTGTTCCCATAATGTGACCACACATTCCTCCTTTCCACCCCAGATTTCCCATGTGCATTCTACCAGCTCCTATCACTTTCTGCCTTCTCATCCCACTTCCCAACAGGAGCTGCCCATTTAGCCTTGTGTGGGTTTTTTTTTTTATCTACTTGTACTAAGAAGCACACTCTTCATGAGTATCATTTTATGCCTTATACTCCAGTCTACTCTTTGTCTGAAGAGTTGGATTCGGGAATGGTTTTAGTTCTGGGTTAACAGAGAGTCTAGAGGTGATGGCTTCTGGGGTTCCTCCAGTCTCAGTCAGGCCATTAAGTCTGGTATTTTTACATGTGTGCTTGTTTATTGGCTCTTTTGAAGCTCTCATATCCTGTCCCCAGGTTGCTAGAGCTGTTACTAGGTATGTGATCCCAGGTCTCCATTTACTTTTCTTGTATGGATTCAGCTCAGGTGTCCAGGTCATTGGTCACAGAGTGTGTGGTGCAGGATCTCACCTACAGTACTAGATGGGCAGTGGTGATTGGAGTAGGCGCAGGTATCTGGATGCAATAGGGGGTCATGTGCTGATCAAGGCAGGGGGCTGACTGCTGCCCCTGAGTGTCTGGGTGGAAGGTGTGTCCCTATTTCCTACAGCACGTAGGTAGGTGGGGTTTGCAGCCAGACTATGGGCACCCAGTGCTGTTGGGTGTAAGGACTGGGAGTCACCACTTATTCCTGGACACCTTTCACAGGTTGCTTGGCGTAGTGCGTGGAGTCACCAGTCTTCAGGCCCCTGATGTGGGTAGGTGAGGGCCCTCCTTAACGTGCATGGCAGTGTCAAATGTCACAAATCTGCCACTCCCCCTTATAGCTGACACAGATGACAATAGGTTTCAGGTATGTACCCTACTGTACTGTGCTAATGAGGGCCTATGCTGTTGAAATGGTCCCACATAGGTCTATGAAGGGGTGAAAGGCATTCAGAGTCTATGGACCCCTTATGCTTGTGCCTAGGCAAAGGGACTGTGCCTGTCCTGAGTTCCCTGTTTTAGGAGAGTTGGCACAATTGGTCCTACCTCCAGCCCAGGAAACAGCAATTGCTGAGGCCATTCCTGGACCCAGAGCAGAGTGGGGATGGGGCAGGTAAATGGGAGAGAGATGCTTCCCAAAAGGGGATGGATTTGATTCCCTCGGTAGGTTAAACGCTTACATCTTTGCCAAATGACCACCATTTCTTGCTGGTTTTGGAGGGTTGAGCAGACTCTTCAATGTTCGGTCTCTTCCAATGTGGAAAACATGTCCCAGTGCCACTGTTTGCCTCAACCCTCGCGTGCTAGCCGATCCAGCCTGCAGGATGCTGGTGCTGGTCAGGTCAGGTCTGGTAACTCCTCGCTACTTCCGAACCATCTCTCCCTCCCATTGCCGCTCAGTCCGATCCCTCAACTTTGTCTTTGATGTTCAGGGCTCCTAGATTGTCATATATAATACATTCACTTGTTTTTTCAGGTCTTTGTTGTAAGAGGGACCACAGGAAGTGTTTGACTACTCGGCCATCTCAGCCCCACCTCTGGTGGGTAAATTTCAATAATAGTCCTATTAACTGGTCTTCATTGTAGGTGTCTGGATATTATCCTATCCCTGACAGTGTTGTACTTCAGGATAGATCTTGAAATGATCTTTTTGATGATGGCTGCAGTGCCATTACTCTTCAAGTTGTTCCTGGCACAGTAGACCATATGATTGATTCAAAATGGTCAATACCAGTCCATTTCAGCTCACTAATGTCTAGGGTATCAATCTGTATGCGTTCCATTTCATTTGTAACCATTTCCAATTTTCCTAGATTCATACTTCGTACATCCCAGGTTCTGATTATTAATGGATGTTTGCAGCTGTTTCTTCTCATTTTGAGTCATGCCACATCAGCAAATGAAGGCCCCAAAAGCCTGATTCCATCCACATCATTAAGTTCAACTCAGTCTTCTTTTGAGTGACTTCCAATCTGAGGGGCTCATCTTCTGGCACTATATCAGTGTTCCACTGCTATTCATAATGTTTTCACTGGCTAATTCTTTTCAGAAGTAGATGGCCAGATCCTTCTTCCTAGTCTGTCTTAGTCTGGAAGCTAAGCCGAAACCTGTCCACCTTCAGTGACCCTGCTGGTATTTGAATACCAGTGCCATAGCTCCCAGCATCACAGCAACATGCAAACCCCCTCGGTATGACATTCATATAAATTTTTATATATTTAGAACATAATTTCTTATGAAAGAATTCACTTTTAATTTACTTTAAAATCAAGTGAATCATTTAGTTGACTTCTACTTATTTAAACAAACTGTCTTTAAACAATTGCTAAAATAAAAACAACATACCAGTTTTTCCAGGTTTGACAATTTGTACTTGTCCTAATAGTTAAAATACCTTAAAATTTTATATTCTACCATCTTACTGAAGGGAGAAGTAATCTTGAAGTTATATGGCAGGGTTATGTCAAATTCCGTCATATTGCTTAGTCTGACTCATAGAAATTCAAGAAGAGACTATCTGATTTGTCTGATGATTGCTATTATTATCCAGAATTTGGTAGTAGTTTTTAATAAGAAGCAATGAGAGGTATATATTTAGCTATTGGCAAAAAAATTTGTGTCCTCTTAATATAAATTAAAAGACAAATATTGTGTGAAACATGGTGAATAACCAAAACAGACTAAATGAAACTGTATTTTTCAAGGTGTGGTGTTTAATCTTGTCACCTATGCCAAGACACCTGGATCTTCTGCAGCTTACTTTTTCCGTATTAGAATGAAAAAGGAGTGGTATTTCTGATTTAACTTTAAAAAAAAAATGTAAAGAGGTCTATTCACTGGTTTTCTTTGGATTTTCAAAGAAAATTTTTTGCATTTGGGCAAAAACAGAGGCCTAGTTAAGGATGAGGAAACCCCAGAAACACATCTGGATTCTAAACCTGCTATCAATAAGTGCTTGTTGAATGAGCGAATAGAAAAATAAAAATGTTTAAATTTTATGAATGAAATATACATATCCATCAAGTTCTACCCATGGAGGCCGGGCCAAGATGGCAGAAAAGTCAGATACTTCCTGTTGTCCCTCTTATAACTAAGACTCCGTCTTAGTTATCTAGTACTGCCATAACAGAAATAGCAAAAGTGGATGGCTTTAACAAAGAGAAAATTATTCTCTCACAGTCTAGTAGGTTACAAGTCTAAATTTAGGGTGTCAGCTCCAGGGGAAGGCTTTTTCTATCTGTCAGCTCTGGAGGAAGGTCCTTATCCTTAATCTTCCCATGGTCGAGGAGCTTCTCAGGCGCAGAGACCCTGTGTCTAAAGGACGCACTCTGCTCCTGGTGCTGCTTTGAGGTCCCCAACTCTCTGCTTGCTTCCTTTTTATCTCTTGAGAGTTAAAAGGTGGTGCGGGCCACGTCCCAGGGAAACTCCCTTTACACTGGATCAGAAAGGCTACCTGAGTGAAGGTGATGTTATAGTTCCACCCTAATCCTCTCAACATAAAATTACAATCACAAAATGGCAGACAACCACACATGTCCTAACAAAGTTGATACACAGATTTTTTGGGGGACATAATTCAATCAATGACAGACCCCAAAAAACAAGTGACTAGAATATACATGACAATCTAGGAACACTAATCATATAAGATCATGTCACTTGCAAATAGAGATGCTTTTACTTCTTTTTTGCCAATTTGGATGCCCTTATTTCTTTATCTAGCCTAATTGCTCTGGCTAGGACCTCTACCACAATGTTGAGTAAGAGTGGCGATAAAGGGCATCCTTGTCTGGTTCTCGATCTCAAGGGGAATGCTTTCAGACTCCATTTCAGATGATGTTTTCTGTTGGCTTTGTATAAATGCCCTTTATTATGTTGAGGAATTTTCCTTCAATTCCTATTTTGCTGAGAGTTTTTATCATGAATGAGTGTTGAACTTTGTCAAATGCCTTTTCTGCATCAATTGATAAGATCATGTGGTTCTTGTCTTTTGTTTTATTTATATGCTGGATTACATTGATTGTTTTTCTAGTGTACCATCCCTGCATACCTGTTATGAATCTCACCTGGTTAAGGTGAATTATTTTTTTAATATGTTGTTGAATTCTATTGGCTAGAATTTTGTTGAGGATTTTTGCATCAAGTCCATGAGGGATATAGGTCTGTAATTTTCTTTTATTATTGTTTCTTTACCTTGTTTTGGTGTCAGGGAAATGCCAACTTCATAGAATGAGTTTGGGAGTATTTCATCCTTTTCTATGCTCTGCAATACCTTTAATAGTAGTGGTGTTATCTCTTCTCTGAAAGTTTGGTAGTTCCATGTGGGTAGGTAAGGACCCTGCTTAATAGCTAGAGCAGTGTCAAATGTCAAAAACTCGCCTCTCCACCACACAGGTGAAATAGTTAAAGTGAGACTTCAGGTACATACACCCTTACACTGTGCCAATAGGGCCTATCTGCTGAAATGCCCCCAAACAGTTCTATGCAGGGGTGAAAGTCTTTCAAAGTCCGTGCCCTGAGTTCTCAGCTTAGGGGAGCCAGCAGATTATTTTTCCCCAATTTGTTAATTTGTTCCTTTTCAAAGTCCTGGAGGAAGGCTAAGGGCACACAGCAGGAGCTATCTCAGGCCCAGGGAAATCGACTGTCACTGAATCTTGCTCGGGGACTGGGGCAGCAGGAGGAGGGATCAGATAAATGGGAGAAAGTTCTTTGGAAAGGGGTGCTTTTAGATTCCTGTGGTAAATTAGAGGCAAGCACTTAACATTTGCCAAGAGCATTGTTCTCTGATTCTGCAGGTGTGAGTGGACTCTGCCGCTCACTCTCTGTGGCTGAGAAAACCTCACCCGGAATGCTACTGCCAGCCCTGCTGCAGTCACACCAGGGGATTGGGGAGAGGGGCACTGATTCCTGCCGAGTCAGGTCTGGCAACTCCTCGCTGCTCTTCTGAACCATTTCTTCCTAACCCTCCCTCTCATTCCAAATTCTTAACTTTACCTTTGTTGTTCAGAGCTCCTAGCTTGTCATATAGATAATGGATTCACTAGATTTTTTGGGTCTTTGTGGTAAGACGGAGCACTGGAAGCGTCCGACTACACCGGGATCTTGGCCCCACCTTCCTTTTTTTTATTTCTTGACTGCTGCTCCATGGTTGTTGATTGTGCATCCAAGTAAAATGAAATCCTTGGCAACTTCAAACTTTTCTTTGTTTATCATGATGTTGCTTATTGGTCCATTTGCGAGGATTTGTTTTCTTTATGTTGAGGTGTAGTCCATACAGATGGCTGTGGTCTTTGATCTTTTTTAGTAAGTGCTTTAAGTCCTCTTCACTTTCAGCAAGCAAGGTTATGTCAGCTGCATAATGCAGGCAGTTAATGAGTCTTCTTCCATTGCTGATGCCTTGTTCTTCTTCGTACAATCCGGATTCTCATATTATTTGCTCAACATACAGATTGAATCAATATGGTGAAAGAATACAGCCTTAACTCACACCTTTCCTGACTTTAAACCATGAAATATCCCCTTGTCCTATTCGAACAACTGCTTCTTGATCTATGTATATGTGTCTCATGAGCACAATTAAGTGTTCTGGAATTCCCGTTCTTCAAAATTCTGGTTAGTCTTAAAGATGTTGTTGATTCTGCTTCTAGTAATAAAGAGGGCTTTGCTAATCCGTGGTGTGAGGTGGCAATACAAATACACAAAATACACCACCAATAGATCAGATATTGGTGAAAGGCAAGGCTCTGGATGATTGCATGGGTGATACCTTTCTACAATTTTTTCATAATGAGCAGTATAAGGAAGCTGGTTGTTTCGTCTAACATTTGCTAGACAAACTGGTGAAAGAAAGAGATGAGCTCACGGCTTCAGAGTCAAGTTCTGCATAAGCAACGTCAAGTTTCCACTTGTGCCTTAAAAGAAAACCTTACTTCTTGTAGTAACAGAGCTGATATTACTGAAAACCAAACCCAGAATCTTATTTTAGAGTGGCTGAATTACAACACCATCTCAATTGCCAACCTAGAGAGGTGTCTGATGTTAAAGTGAGATCATTGAGTGGGAAGAAATTGGATCCCAAAACTTGAGATGGGGACATATGGGCAGATAATCAGGAAGCTGTAGACATTGGGGCTTTAAATTCCACTGCATCACCCCTTCCAACAGAACAATCCCTCTCACTCCAATCTGAAGAGATTACTCCATGTTTGTCTGCTAAACCACCCTCCCCAGTAAAACCATTGTCCTCTCCACACCCATCTAACAACATTAACCCAGGTGTGTGCAAAGAGTGTTTGAGTCATTGCCTGGGGCTTCGCCTGAAGCAAATGCTTTACAAGACAAGGCTGTATGTTCTCAAAAACACTTCCCCACAATGGTTTTAGCTTCTAGACCTATAAAAACCAAAACCAGACCCGACCCATTGCCATTGAGTCGATTACGACTCCTAGCGACCCTACAAGACAGAGTAGAACTGCCCCATATGGTTTCCAAGGAGAGCCTGGTGGATTCGAACCGCCAAACTTTTAGTTAGCAGCCATAGGTTTTGGCCACTTCGCCACCAGGGTTTCCTCTAGACCTATATAAAAAAAATAACTACACTTAAATCCAAGCCAGCCGCAAGCTGTGAAATACAAAGTGTGACCCAGGAGGAGGTACACTATGCTCCAAAAGAACTGCTTGACCTTTTTAATATGTGCAAACAGAAACCTGGGGAATATGTGTTGGATAATGATGCAAGGAACATAAAGATGGGTCAGTATGAGTTTCTTGATATGGGCCCACTAAGCACAGATTCTTCATTCACTGTTTCAGCTCAAGAAGTTAAGAAAAGTTCTAATAGTTTATCTATTTGCGTTGCTGAAGCATGGATTAAGTAGTGGCCTACACTAAATCAAGTTGAAGTACCAGACCTGTCCTGGTATACTGTAGAAGAAGACATCTAAGGCTTAGGAAAATTGGCATGCTAGAGTGAATTTATCAGGTTAGACACAAAGACCCAAACATGGAGTGCCCAGAAGACACACTTTTTACCACAGTGATAAGGAACAAATTTGTGAAGGGAGCCTCAGCATCCTTGAAAACTGCTGTGATTGTTTTTTATGTAAGTCAGATTTGACAGTGGGAACTTGCCCTAACTGAATTAAGACACCTAACTATAATGGGATTGATTGGACCCTGTAGTGGTGGGGGCCAAGTGGTGGCACTCAACTGACAAAGACAAGGCAGGCGTGTTTACAGTAATGGGCAGCAGAGTCAAAGCAGTAATCAAAATAGTCCGACTCATATGGACTTATGGCATTGGCTATGTAGTCATGGTGTCTGTAGGAGTGAAAAAAAAAAGGAAATATACTAAATATTTACTTGGCCTATACAAGTGGATGAATTCTAAGTCATGTGAACAACAGTCTAACTCAAATCCCTAGAATAGAGAGTCTCGATTCCTCAATCAGTTCCGAGACTTGAATGAGTTTAAAGACCCACAACCCCTTGAATGAAGGGGAGGCCAGGTCCCCTTGAGGAAGGACTCAAATACACTGCCAAAAATTTATGCTATTAATCTTTCTCCTAGTCTTCCCCAAAGGGATTTATGGCCTTTTATGTGAGTGACTTTTCATTTAGGAAAAGGAAATAATCAGACATATCAAGGATTACTGGATTCTCCAAAACCCAAAACCAAACCTGTTGCCGTTGAGTCGATTCTGACTCATAGCAACCCTATAGGACAGGGTAGAACTGCCCCATAGAGTTTCCAAGGAGTACCTGCTGGTTTTGAACTGCCGACCCTTTGGTTACCAGCTGTAGCACTTAACCACTATACCACCAGGGTTTCCTACTGGATCCTCAATGGACATTAATTCCCGGAGACCCAAAATATCACAGTTGCCCACCAGTCAGAGTGGGAGCATATGAAGGTCAGGTTATTAATGGAGTCTTAGCTCACATCCATCTCACAGTAGGTAGTGGGTACCCTAAACCATCCTGTAATGATTTCCCCTGTTCAAGAATGCACAAATGGAGTAGATAAACTCAGCAATGGCAGAACTCCCACACAGGATCCCTGACAAATGAAGTAGTGCTATTATGGCAGGAAAAGCCAAGTGGAAGTCATTAGAACTGCCCCTATCTGGGAAAATAGTAAACCAAAAGCAATACCACTTTCCTGGAGGGACTGTAGAGATTACTGCTAGCATCGAGGTCTTGAAAGATGCAGCGTGGTGATTTCCACTACATTCGCAGTCTACTCTCCTATTTGGCCTGTGCAAAAAACAGATGGATCTTTGGAGAATGATGGTAGATTGTTGAAAACTTAACTAGGTGGTGACTTCAACTGCAGCTGCTGTTCCAGTTGTGGTTTCATTGCTTGAGCAAATTAATACATGTCCTGGAACCTGGTATGCTGCTATTGTTCTAGATAATGCTTTTTAATTCATACCTGTTTTGAAGGACTACTAAAAGCAGTTTGCCTTCAGCTGGCAAAGCCAGAAATACGCCTTCAATTGCCTACCTCAGAGCTACATCAACTCTCCAGCCCTATGCCATAATTTAATCCACAGGGACCTTGATCACCTTTCCCTTTCACAAGACATCACATTGGTCCATGACATTGATAACATTATGATGACTGGACCTAGTAAGGAAGGAGTGTTAATTACTGTGGACTTTTAGGTAAAACACTTGCATGCTAGAGGGTGGGAAATTAATCCTACAAAAATTCAGGCAACTTCCACCTCAGTAAAATTTCTAGGGGTCCAGTGGTGTGGGGCATGTCTAGATATTCTTTCAAAATGAAAGATAAGCTATTGCATCCGGCCCCTCCCACAACTAAAAATGAAGCAAAACACCTCGTGGGTCTCTTCAGATTTTGGAGGACACATATTCCTCATTTGGGTGTGCTACTCCAAACTATTCATCAAGTGACTCGAAAAGCTGTTAGTTTTGAGTGGGGCTCAGAGCAAGAGAAGGCTATACAACAGGTTCAGGCTGCAGTGCAAGCCACTCTGCCCCTTGGGCCATATGATCCAGCTGATCCAATGGTGCTTTAAGTGTCAGTGGCAGGTGGAGATGCTGTTTGGAGTCTTTGGTAGGCCCCTATTGGTGAATCACAGCTCAGACCCTTAGGATTTTGGAGTAAGGCCCTACCATCCTCTGCAGAAAACTACTTTCCTTTGAGAAACACCTTTTGGCTTGTTACTGGGCTTTAGTAGAGACTGAACGCTTAACCATGGGACACCAAGTCACCATGCAGCCTGAGCTGCCCGCCAAGAATTGACAGTTGTCTGACCCACAGAGTCATAAAGTTGGTCATGCACACAGCACTTTATCATTAAAAAAAAAAATCATTAAAAGGAGGTGGTATATACAAGATCGGGCCTGAGTGGGACATGAAGGCACAAGTAAGTTGCATGAGGAAGTGGCCCAAATTCCCATGGCCTCCGCTCTTGTCACATTACCTTCCACCTCCAAATCTGCACCTATGGCCTCGTGGGAGTTATTTTACATAGGTACAATGGAATTCTGTGCAATTATAAAGAAAAATGAATCTTCAAAACATCTCACAACATAGATGAAACTGAAGGACATTATTTTGATAGAAATAAGCCAGTCACAAAAGGACAAATATTTTATAAGGCCACTATTATAAGTACTCTAGATTAGGTTTACACACGGAAAAAAAAGCGTTCTTTGATGCTTATGAGGGTGGGGAGGGAGGGGGAGTGGAAATCACTAACTAGATAGTAAACAAGTGTCAATTTAGGTGAAGGGAAGGACAACACACAATATAGGGGAAATCAGCACAACTAGACCAAAGCAAAAGCATAGAAATTTCCCAGACACATCCAAACACTTTAAGGAACCAAGTAGCTGGGGCTGAGGCCTGGGTACCATAGTTTCCGGGACAGCTAGATCAATTGGCTTAACAAAGTTTATAAAGAAAATGTTCTAGATCATACTTTGGTGCATAGCTGCTGGGGTCTTAAAAACCTGTGAGTGGCCATCTGAGATACATTGGTTCCATCCTACCTGGAGCAAAGTAGAATGAAGAAAACCAAAGACATAAAGAAAATACTATCCCGAAGGACTATAGGACCATATGAACCAGAGACTACACCAGCCTGGGAGCAGAAGAATTAGATGGTACCTGGCTACCACCAACGACCACCCTGACAGGGATCACAACAGAGTCACAGACAGAGCAGGAGGAAAATGTAGAATAGAATTCAAATTCACGTAAAAAAAACTAGAGTCACTGGCCTGACAGAGAATGGAGGAGCCCCTAATAATACGGCCCCCAGACTCTCTGCTAACCCAGAACTAAAACCATTCCCAAAACCCAGTTTTCAGACAAAGATTAGACAGGTCTATGAAACAAAAAATAACACCTGTGAGGAACGTGCTTCTTAGTTCAATCAAATATACCCGACGAGGTCGGCAGCTCCTGTCCAAAAGCAGAATGAGAAGGAAGGAAGGGACAGGAACTGGACAAATAGACACAAGGAACCTGGGGTGGAAAAGGGAAGCATGCTGTCACTTTGTGGGGATTGCAACCAATGTCACAAAACAATATGCATATAAATTTTTGAATGAGAAACTAACTTGAGCTGTAAACTTTCACCTAAAGCAAAATAAATAGAAAAAAAAAATTCTACCCACCTAATTATTATCCACTAATTTTCCTGATATGGTTTTTATCATGAAAGAAAGACCTTTATTAGCATGGTAACTTTTATATCTCAAAGCACTATAATTTTAACATGTGTTGCTGTTGTTAGGTGCCATCAAGTGAGTGGGTTCCCACTCAGAGCGACTCTATATAAAACAGAATTAAACACTGTCAGACTCTGCCCCATCTTCTCAATTGTTATGCTAGAGCCCATTGTTGCAGCCACTGTGTCAGTCCATCTCATTGAGGGTCTTCCTCTTTTTCGCTGACCCTGTACTTTACTAAAGATGATGTCTTTCTCCAGAGGCTGGTCTCTTCTGATAACATGTCCAAAGTATGTGAGACAAGCCTTGCCATCCCTTGCTTCTAATGAGCAGTCTGGTTGTACTTCTCCCAAAGCAGATTTGCTCCATCTTCTGGCAGTCCATGGTATATTCAATATTCTTCACCAACACCATAATTCAAAAACATCAATTCTTCTTAGGTCTTCCCTATACATTGTCCAGCTTTCACATGCATATGAGGCGATTGAAAACACCACGGCTTGGGTCAAGGCCATCTTAGTCCTTAAAGTGACTTCTTTGCTATTTAACACCTTGAAGATGCCTTTCACAGCAGATTTTTTGATGCAGTGTGTCCTTTGATTTCTTGACTGCTGTTTCCATGTCAGTTGATTGTGGATCTTAGTAAAATGAAATATTTTACACCTTCAATATTTTCTGTTTATCATGAAAAAATGTTGAATTGGTGACTGTTGTGTTATATATATATTTACAAAAAAAGAAGCAGTAGCTGTTGGGGCTGCTTATGCAAAACAAAATACCTCATGGGAATTGTTTTCTTGGTTCGGAGGGTCAGTGTCATGGTTTTGAGAGACATGTCAATCAATTGGACTAATATTGTTTCTCAGTACTTCTGTTCTAGTTTATTGAGTAGTGACTGGGGTCTTAAAAGTTAGCAAGTGGCTATCCAAGGTACAGCAACAAGTTCCTATCCATCTGGAGCATCAGAGGAAGGAGAGTCAGAAACAGCAAGAGGAAATTAAATGCATGTCTGGTTGCCTCCATGAACAACTGCCTCATTTGCCATGAGACCAGAAGAAATGGATGGTACCTGGTATGGATTGAATTGTGTCCCCCAAAACTTGTGTGTCAACTTGGTTAGGCCATAATTCCCAGTATTGTGTGACTGTCAACAATTTTATCATCTGATGTGAATTTCCAATGTGTTGTAAATCCTATGTCTATGATGTTAATAAGGCAGCATTAGAGGCAGCTATGTTAATGAGAAATGACTCAATCTGTAAGATTAGGTTGTAGCTTGAGCCAATCTCTTTTGAAATATGAAACAGAGAAGCAAACAGAAAGAAAAGGGGACCTCTTTACCACCAAATAAGAAGTGCCAGGAGTAGAGCATCCTTTGGACCTGAGGTCCCTGGGCTGAGAAGCTCCTAGACAAGATTGATAACAGGGACCTTCCCCCAGAGCCAACAGAGAGAAAACGCCTCCTCCTGAAGCTGGCACCCTTAATTCAGACTTCCAGCTTCCTTGACTGTGAGAGAATAAATTTCTCTCTGTTGAAGCCATTCACTTGTGATATTTCTGTTATATCAGTGCTAGATAACTAAGAGTGCTCAGCTACCATTACTTAACATTGTGATCAAAGATTCTGTAGAAGAATCCTGATCAAAAAGGGGAAAAATGTGGAACATAACTTCAAATTCTCGATGGAATCCAGACTTTCAGGAGCCACTGGGGCTGGATGAACCCCTAAAACTATTGCCCTGAGACTGTCTTTAAACTTTAAACCTTAACCTAAAGCTATCTCCTGAAGTCCTCTTTGAACCCAAAGTTGTGCTCTAAAAAAAAATTATCTGTAGGAGATTAAATTGACACCAAATCGAAAGGCTGGACAGGATGCTCAGGGGGCAGTGAGTTTAAGATAATGGTGGTGGAAAAATCCGGAAAAGGATAGCAAGAATGGTAGCACAACTTGCAGAATGTAATCAATGTCACTGAATTTTACATGTAGAAATTGTTGAAATGGTGTATCTTTGGCTGCATATGTTTTCACCAAATTAAAAATTAAATAAAGGCTAATATGTACTACCTAAAGAGCATGAGCACAAGGAATTTTATATGATTTCTGAGATAACTCTCAGGTATTAATAAACATTGCTGGAAGGGAAAGAAGATACATCATGTAAATGCATCTGAGAATTCGTGCATCTTCATACCGTAAAAATATATATAGTTACAATTTTTATAATTATCTATAAGATAGAGATATATGTGGAACCCTGGTGGCACAGTGGTTAAGAGCTAGGCTACTAACTAAAAGTCAGCAGTTCGAATCCCCCAGCCATTCTTGGAAACCCTATGGGGCAGTTCTACTCTATCCTATAGGGTCGCTGAGTCTTAATCCACTTGGCGGCAATGGGCTTGTTTTTTGGTTTTTATAAATCGTGTTGCTTTCCTGATTTCCTTTTTGTAGTTCTCTTTATTGGTGTATAAAAATCCAACCAGTTTTTGTATGGTTATCTTTATCCTGCTACTCTGCTGAATCTTTCTATTAGTTCCAGTAGTTTTCTTGTGGAGTCCTTTGGGTTCTCTTTATACAGTATCATATAATCCGCAAACAGGGATAATTTTACCTCTTCTTTTTTATCAATACGAATGCCCTTTGTCATGGATTGAATTATGCCCCCCAAAAATGTGTTTCAGTTTGGCCGGGTCATGATTCCCAGTATTGTGTGGTTGTCCTCCATTATGTGGTTGTAATTTTATGTTAAAGAGCATTAGAGTGGGATTGTAACACCTTTACTAAGGTCATATCCCTGGTCCAATGTAAAGGGAGTTTCCCTGGGGCATGGTCTGCACCACCTTTTATCTTACAAGAAATAAAAGGAACGGGAAACAAACAGAGAGTTGGGGACCTCATACCACCAAGAAAGCAGTGCCAGGAGCAGAGTGCACCCTTTGGACCTGAGGTTCCTGTGCTGAGATGCTCCTAGACCAAAGGAAGACTGATGACAAGGACATTCCTCCAGAGCCTACAGAGAAAGAAAGTCTTACCTTGGAGCCAGTGCCCTGAATTCAGACTTCTAGCTCACCAGGCACTCCTTGGAAACTCTTTGGGGTGGTTCTACTCTGTCCTATAGGGTCGCTATGAGTCGGAATCGACTCGACGGCACTGGCTTGTAGCCTACTGGACTGTGAGAGAATAAACTTCTCTTTGTTAAAGCCATCCACTTGTATTTCTGTTGGAGCAGCACTAGATGACTACCAAAAACCAAAAACCAAACCCACTGCTGTTGAGTCAATAAGACACCCTTTATTTCTTTTTCTTGGCTTATTGCTGCTAGCTAGGCCTTCCATCACAACATTAAAAAGGAATGGTGATAAAGGACATCCTTGTCTTGTTCTTGTTTGCAGGGGGAATGTTTTCCGCCTCTCTGTTAAGAACAATGTTGGTTACTGGTTTTGTATATATGCCATTTATTATGTTGAGGAACTCCCTTCTATACCTATTTTATTGAGAGTTTTTATCAGGAATGGGTGTTGGACTTCATTGAATGCGTTTTCTGCATCAATTGAGATGATCCTGTGATTCTTTTGTTTTATTTATGTGGTGGATTATGTTGATTGATTTTATACTCCTGAACCATCCTTCCTTGCACATCTAGTATGAATCCCACCTGGTGGGGGTGTATTATTATTATTTTATATGATGCTGAATTCTATTGGCTAGAATTTTGTTGAGAATTTTTGCATCTATATTCATGAGAGATATTGGTCTGTAATTTTCTTTTTTGTGTGGTGTCTATGCCTAGTTTTGGTATCAGGATTATGCTGGCTCCATAGAATGAATTCAGAAGTATCCCTTTCTTTTCTATTTTCTGAAATAGTTTGAGTAGTACTGGTACAAGCTCTTCTCTGAATGTTTGGTAGAATTCTCCAGTGAAGCTATCTGGGCCAGGGCCTTTTTTTTTTTGTTGGGAGTTTTTTTTTTTTTTTTTAACCTTTTCAATCTTTTCTCTTGTAATGGGTCTGTTCAGATTTTTGACATCAGTTTGTGTTACTTTAGGTAGGTAGTGTGTTTCTAGAAATTTGTTCATTTCCTCTAGGTTTTCAAATTTGTTGGAGTATAGTTTTCCATAGTACTCTGTTATGATCCTTTTTATTTCAGTTGGGTCTGATGTAATGGCCCCCATTTCATTTCTTATTTGGGTTATTTGTGCCCTCTCTTGTTTTTCCTTTTTCAGTTTGGCCAGTGGTTTGTTGATTTTGTTGATCCTTTCAAAGAACCAACTTTTGGTTTTGTTGATTCCTTCTATTGTTTTTCTGTTTCATTTATTTCTGCTCTGATATTTATTATTTCCTTTCTTCCGGTGGCTGTGGGCTTCTTTTGCTGTTCTTTTTCTATTTGTTCAAGTGATATATTTAATGTTGTGATTTTTTTTTTTTGATGTGTGCATCTGCTGCTATAAATTGACCTCTGAGCAGTGTCTTTGCCGTGTCTCAAATGTTTTGGTATGATGTGTTTTCATTCTCATTTGATGCCAGGAATTCTTTGATTCCATCTTTGATTCATTCTATTGCCCTGTGGTTTTTAAATGAGGTGTTATTCAGTTTCCTTGTATTTGATTTTTTTTCTTGCCCTTCCTGTTATTAATTTCTACTTTTATGGTGATATGAACAGAGAAGATGCTTTGTATTATCTTAATGTTTTTTATTTTATTGAGGGTTGCTTTGTGGTCTAAAATAGTCTATTCTGGAAAACATTCCATGTGCGTTGGAAAAGAATGTGTACTTTGCTGCTGTTGGGTGGAGCGTTCCATATATGTCTTTGAGATCAAGTTGGTTGATTGTGGCCTTTAGATTTTCTGTATCTTTGGTGAGTTTCTTTGTAGATGTTCTGTCCTTTACTGAGAGTAGTGTGTTGAATTCTCCCACTATTATTGTGGAATTGTTAATATCTCTCTTCAGTGCTGTTAGAGTTTGTTTTATGTATTTTGGAGCCCTGTCATTGGGTGCGCAGATATTTATTATGGTTATGTCCTCATGGTCCATTGTCCCTTTAATCATCATATAATGTTCTTCTTTGTCTTTTATGGTGGATTTTGTTTTAAAGTCTATTTCATCTGAGATTAGTATTGCCATTCCTGCTCTTTTTTTTTTTTTTGGTTGCTGTTTGCTTGACATTTTTTTTGAATCCTATGATTTTTAATATATTTATATCTTTGTTTCTAAGGTATATCTCTTGTAGATAGTGTAGTGATGGGTCCTGTTTTTTTTTTTAATGCATTCTGTCACTCTGTCTCTTTAGGTGTGCATTTAAGTCATTTATATTCAGTGTCATTATTGATAGGTGTGAGTTTATTGCTGTCATTTTGTAGTGCCTTTTTTTGTTGTGCTGATGATTTCTTTGCTCCTCTTACTCTCCTGTGCTGAATTACTTTTCTTTGTGGATTTTTTGTAGATTTTCTGTTCAACAAGACTTTATGGTTTTCTTCCTTGTTTTGATGAGTAGGCTTGTTACTTTTCTTTGTGGTTACCTTGAAATTTACCTCTGTCTTCCTAAGTTTGAACTAGTCTTTTATTGCCTAATATCACTTTGACTTCCTCAGGAGGCTGAAGAGTTTTAAAGCGCCTAATAGTAAAAGTCTCGATTACCTTGAAGAGACTGTTGGTGGAATTATGGGCATCAAAGACAATTCTGGTGTGGACTCAGAAGGAAGTGAGGAGAACTGTTACACTGGAGGCAGCTTAGATGGCAAGAAACAGCAGCAGAAAAATGGCAACAGCGAGAAACGGCAGGAGCAAAACCAGGAGTCCGGCATGAGACAGTACTGGAACTGACTCACAGAGTGTGAAAGTCGAGTGCCTTTGCACAAGAGGCTTCCTGGCAGAGTGGTTCTGAGCACTTATCAGTGGAGCTATGCTTGCCGACTCATAGAGCAAGAGAGTGGAGCGCCTTCCAGCCAAAGTTTACTGGCAGAGTGGGGAGCCTCCAGGCACTTATCAGTGGAGCTAAAAAGCTTTGGAACATTTGCCCAGCAGGGCAGATGCAGGCAGCAAAGCCTGAGGGGCCAAGAAGCCAAGGAATTCAGGAAACAGAGCTGTCTCAGTCTCTAGGGGTAAGGTCATGACTTCTAGGGTCTCAAAGGGTGGAGTCGTGATTCAGATGGACTAGGAGAATAAAATGGGACCACCTAAATTCAAGGGACCAGAATTGGCATTCAGTGGGCCTGGAAGGCTGAGCTGAAGCCCAGGGCCGAGAAACCTCCACTCAGAATCTGGAGAATATGGCCAATACCTAGAGTCCAGAGGGCAGGACCATTGTCTGAATGGTCTCAGAGAGCAGAGGATTATTCTCAAGCCTTGAGGGCTAATGTAATGGGTTCTGCTGACTTGCTTGGTGACTGTTATCCCTTCTTTCCCTCCAATTTCTTCCACTTGTAATAGACATGTCTAGCTTGTACCTGTTCCACCATTGTATTTTGGAAACAGATAACTTGTATTCTAGATTTCATGAATGAAGAGGAATTTTTGGATTTTGGACTTGGAGTTGATTTAAAACCTTGATATGATGGGGTGAATGTTTTTTTTTTTTTTTTTTTACATAAGGCAGGGGCATGGATTTTGGGGAGCCAAAACATGGAATATTATGGTTTGAATTGTGTCTGCCAAAAATGTGTGTCAACTTGGCTAGGTCATGCAATTATTCACCATTTTGTCATCTGATGTGATTTTCCTATGTGTCGTAAATACTAACTCTATGATGTTAATGTAGTGGTTAAGAGCTTGGCTGCTCTTCTGATTTGTCTGTTGACTTTCCTCTGGTTATACGCCTCTTTACATTTTCCACAGGGTCTCTGGTTGGATATCTGGTAATTCTCCACTTTTCTCATATTCAGTCTCTAAGCCTTTTCATAAATGCCTGTGTATTTTTTTAAATCTTGTGTTATTTGATTTAGCTGCTTTTCCCTTCATACATTATTTTGGTACCTATTTATTGTAGCACTAATTCCAACCCCCAGAGTTATATATTCATGTCGTTTTCTCAGCTTCTTCAAGTTTAATTTAAGTATTTTAATCTTTAAATCTCTCCACCCTCATTTATATAAGGATATTCCTACTCCTTGGCATTACCTTTAAACCCATATCTCTTTGGTTTGGTGAATAGATGAGGCTTTGCTATAAAGTATGAACTGAATTCCAAACCATACCTTTGAATTTGTTGGCTATTGGGGAGCAAAAAAGGAAGGTGTACTTAATAATTTTATAATATGGATAGATGTCAAAATTGAAAGAATTGTTTTTGAAAGACGAAATACTAAACAGAAATTTACATTTAACAGCCTAATTTCCTTTTTTACTTTGTTAGATCTTGTATTTTGTGATATAAAGTATACTGTAAAAATAAAAAGAATTAAAATCTGATTTTTCAGGGTTTTTTAATTTGTTTTGTTTTGTTGCAGTTTTATGTTCTATTCTCTTGGCTTTTCCAATAAGGAAAGCCATCACTAAAATATCTGATAAGTATCCATCATAGCACAACTTCACTCAATTTAAGGTGCTTGTCAAAACCAAAACCAAAACCAGTGCCGTCGAGTCAATTCCAACTCATAGCGACCCTATAGGACAGAGTAGAACTGCCCCATAGAGTTTCCAAGAAGTGCCTGGCAGATTCAAATTGCCGACTCTTTGGTTAGCAGCTGTAGCACTTAACCACTACGCCACCAGGGTTTCCAAGGTACTGACCATTTTATTCCATACACTACTTTTTATTTAAAGTAAGTACTTGGTCTTTTTAAGTCATCCTCGATGTTCCAGTCATTGAGCTGTGATGCAAGCTGCTATCTATCCATCCTTCTTCGTTTTATGTACTTATATGACATACTGAGCAATTCATGATCATCCATTAAAAGCACAGTACTGTAAAGTCCTTGTTCTTCAGGAGGTACAGCTTAGGGAATTAAAGCATAGTGTTAATGATCAGTAGATTGTAAATTTAGCTCCCATGTCTGCCAGTTACTTTTGTGAATTCTATGGAGGGTTATAAATGACCTAGTTCAAACCCATCATTTTTTCTATTGATTTATGCACCAAATCACTTGAGTGCAAACAATCTCCCAAGCAGATACCATTTTATTTTAGCCCTTTTAAATGAATTACTAGACCAAAAGATGTTGTGGCGCTCCTTTGCCTGCAAGAATAAAATCAATGGATGCTCTGTTGATAATAACCCATTGCTGTTGAGTCAATTCTGGCTCATAGAGACCCTATAGGACAGTGTAGAACCGCCCCATAGGATTTTCAAGGAGCGGCTGGTGAATTCAAACTGCCAACTTTTTGGTTAGCAGCCAAATGCTTAACCACTGTGCCACGAAGGCCGCGTCTGTTGATAATCGCCACTTAATATTCATGTGTTCAATAGATAATAGAACAATTTTTGAGAATGTCTGGTGTCATTAAAATATTTTTAATTCTTATGACAATATGTACTCTATTTGTCAGTAAAATGTAAGATCACATTAGGAGTATATTTGAGTTTCTAAATAGTTTGCTGATGCTAGAGATTAAAATAACGAGTGGATAGTAAAAACAAGGAAGACTGCAGAAGAATTGATGCTTTTGAATTATGGCATTGGCAAAGAATATTGGATATACCATGGGCTGCTAGAAGAATGAACCAGTCTGTCTTGGAAGAAGTATAGCCAGAATACTCTTTAGAAGTGAGAATGGCGAGACTTTGTCTCACCTACTTTGGACGTGTTATAAGGAGGGACCAGTCTCTGGAGAAGGACATCATGCTTCATAAGATAAAGGGTCAGTGAAAAATAGGAAGACCCTCAATGAGATGGATTGACACAGTGGCTGCAACAGTGGGCTCAAACATAGCAACGATCATGAGGATGGCACAGGAATGGGCAGTGTTTTGTTCTGTTGTACATAGGGTCACTATGAATCAAAAGCAACTTGAGGGCACCTAACAACAATAACAATAAAATAACTCATTTGTGAACTTCAATCAAATTATTTAACCAGTTGCACCGGGGAAAAAAGTTTAAATGACAAGAATTTAACAAACATTAACCCAGGTACAGTGTTTCTTCTGCACTGGTATATTAGACAGTTTTCAAATTCATTCCTTACGTGTCTTTTAACACTATTGTTATAGATAGAATCTTGGGCTAGCTACCTTATATGTCTCCTGTAGTATGGAATTTTTGTATTTGCCTTAATGAGTAAGTTATTTTCTCCTCACATTTCAGAATACTGTAAAGAGTCAACAAAACATGGAATTTACACTGCCCAGTGGAGGTTTCCCGGTGTTAATTGGTTAACTGCAGCATCTGGCCTCTGTAAATGTTTGTGCACTGGAGATTGTGGGGGAGCTCTTACGGCGTGAGAACTCATTCTTGCACAAGAAGACCAATGAGATTATATGACCCCCTAGAGGCTCCTCTGACCCTTAGGTTCTAAGAGTCTAGAATTCCTGTGCAGGAACTTGGGTCATCTGGTTTCCATTTGGAGTATGTAAAACTAAGTACAATTGGCCTAATTGTTCTGGGTATGTGGTAGAGTTAGGAACCTGACCTAAGTTCTTTTCTGATTTTCCATTGCTGTAAAAAAACCACCCCAAACTTGGAGACATAAAACAACTGTCTTATATCGTTATTAACTCTTATGCTTCTGAGATTTGACTGGCTGATCTAAGTAGTTATTGTTCAGGGTTTCTCATGTATTTGTCATCAGTTGTTGCTGGGGCTGGAGTAATCTCTAAGGCTCCCTCACTCAGATATCTGAGTATTAAGTGGAAATTCAGGGGCTGTCTGAGTTTTCCCATTTAGGCTTCCTCCCAATATGGTGGTTGGGTTACAAGGTCCAATATCCCAAGAAAGAGTGTCAGGTGGAAGCTATGTTGCCTGTATAGCCTCTGGAAGTTAGGCAGCACAACTTCCATCACTTTCTATGTGTTAGAGTCACTAAGACCAGGCTGTATTCAAGTGAGGAGAATTAGACTCCACCTCTGGATTGCAGGAATGTCAAAGAATTTGGAGACATGTTTTAAAACCACCACAGAGTTTATCCCTTCAGGTTCTAGGCATTGTCATTTCTCAATGACTTATGGCTTTTCTTGTTGAAGGGACCATAATTGCAGGTCTAGACTGTATGCTGTGTGTATCTTCAAAAAAGTGGCATTTATAATGACTTTGGATCTCTAAATAGGCTGCTGCCTTTGTCTGAAGGGTGCTACTTGTACCCTGTGAACTGTCGTCGACTTTGTTTAACCTGTGGCAGCATCAGGTACTTTCTTCACTGGCAGTGAAATTGCAGATTTGAGTCAGTAGGGCAGTGTCTTGTTGCTGTTAGGTGCCGTCAAGTTGATTCCACCTCATAGTAACACCATACAACACAGTAGAACTGTCCCATAGGATTTTCTAGGCTGTAATCTTTCTTTACGGCAGCAGTTCACTAGGCCTTTTCTCCCACTGAGCTGCTGGGTGAGTTCAAACTGCCAACATTTTGTTAGCAGTTGAGCACTTAACCATTGCATCACCAGAGAAGTGTCTTACATCCAGATTATATGCTTATTTTTCTTGAATACACAGTAAATGATCAGCATAGATTCTACCAGGGAATGGAGTTTCGCCAAAAAGAAAGTAAGGGTACAATTGAAAATCACTTAAACATAACC
Organism: Loxodonta africana; assembly: GCF_030014295.1. NCBI lineage: Eukaryota > Metazoa > Chordata > Mammalia > Proboscidea > Elephantidae > Loxodonta > Loxodonta africana. The sequence goes on from NC_087369.1 coordinate 69,455,008, forward strand.
TCTCTGGGCTTCAGTTTCTTCGTGTTTACCTGAAGAAGCCTAAGCTTCCTACACTGAAAAATATAAATTATTGTTGAAAGAAATTAAAGAAGACCTAAATAAATGGCAAGACTTCCCTGGCTCATGCATTAGAACACTTAGTGTTGTTAAAATGGCAGTACTTCCCCAAAATGATCTGCAGATTCATTGCAGTCCCATCAAAATTCCACCTTTTTTGCTGAAATTGGGAAGCTGATCCTAAAATTCATAAGGAAATGCAAGGAACCCAGAATTACCAAGACAATCTAGAAAAATAAGAAAGTTTGAGGACTCACACTTGCCAATTTTAGTATTTACTACAGAGCTACAATAATCAAAACAATGTGACACTCGCATAAGGATAGATATATAAAGATCAATGGAATGGAATGCAGAGTCCGGAAATTAATCCACACATGTATGGTCACTTAATTTTCGACAAGAGTCCAAAGACAATGCATTGTGGAAAGAAGAGTCTTTTCAACAAATGCTGCTAGACAACTGGATGCTGTCAATTAGATCCAGTCGATTGATGGTGCTGCCCAGTTCAGCTACATCCTTATTGATTTTCTGTCTGCTAGATCTGTCAATTACCAATAAAGAGGTGTTGAAGTCTCCAACTATAATAGGGGATTTATCTACTTCTCCTTGCAGTTCTATCAAATTTTGCCTCATGTATTTTGACACTCTGTTATTAGGTGAATATACATTAAGAATTTTTGTGTTTTATTGGAGAATTGTCCCCTTTATCATTATGTAATGCCCCTCTTTATCCCTGATTATTTTCTTAGATCTGAAGTCTGATTTATCTGAAATTGATATAGCTACTCCAGCTTTCTTTTGGTTACCGTTAGCATGGTGTATCTTTCTTAGTCTCTTTAATTTTAATCTACCTGTGTTTTTATATTTAAAGTGAGTTTCTTATGGACAACATATTTTTTTGTCTCCGAGGCATTCAGGTATTGTTTTCTTCATTTATTGATTGTTCATTTGTTTCACCTTGCTTCTTCGCTTTGTTTTGAAATGTTAGCTTAGGCTGTCCAGGGGTGCTTTGCTACTTGCTCGTCTGTGGGCACAATGGCTCTCACCACCTGGTTGGTGGTCTGGTGGCTGTATAACTGAACAGCGTGAAGTGGCCTTCGGGAAGGGGTGGAGGTGGCATATGGGGCAGAAGGGTGTGTGGTGGGAAAGCATGTTTCCCTGGTTACCCAGTGCTGGATCTCCTGTTGGGAGCTCTGTGAAACTGCCTTCCTGTACTCCCTATCCAGAACTGTTGCTGGCTGTGTTCCAAGATGGAAACACTGTGTTTGTATTTGGCAGGGGACCTCAACTCTGTGTCTCTCCTTTTTCTCTGTATTCCTTCAGTTTCTTCTTCCATTTGGTGTTTGATTTAGTTCCTTATCCCTTAATTTGATGCTTAGGGTTCCAGATTGAAGTTTGTATCTGTTTTACTAAGCTTTTCCAGTCTTTGCTTCAGATGGATGGCATGATGCATCTGTCTAGGGTGCCATATTGGCTCTGCCTCCATATTATATCCTTTTTATAAAATTACAACAAGAGGTATATATACAGAGAGCAACTTCACTGGTGGTTACCAGGGTTGGGGGGGTAAGAGGGGTAATCATTTTCTAGATAGCAGTCGCTTTTTATTTATAGTGATGGGAAAGGCCACACTGAATGTGGGTGAAGTATGCACAGCTTGACCAAGGTAATGATGCCACTAAATTGTACACAAGAAGGATGTTTTTTGTAAATGCTACATTATATATAATTTTGCAACAAAACAATAATATATATATTCATATATACACATATATACATTATATATGCATATATGTGTGTGTGTCTCTGTGTGTATGCCTTGGTGGACCAATGGTTAAGAGCTTGGCTGCTAACCAAAAGACCCAAGGTTAAATCCTTGAAAACCATATGGGGAAGTTCTACTCTGTCATATAGGGTCACTATGAGTCAGAATCCACTTGATAGAAATGGGTTTTTATATATCATGTATACATATATATATGTGTGTGTGTGTGTGTGTATACATTTATTTTACACCCACTCCTCACTTAATGGAGAATTTTTTTCTCTTTTTTCAGACCATCCATTGGTCTGATTTTTTTTAATTTATAAAATATGATCATAGAAATAATAACAGCTAAGTTTTACTGATATGCTCATCACTGTTACAAGTCCAGTTATGGATTATTCCTCTGCAGAAAAAGAAGCTTGGGGGAGACAAAGCTGGGTAAAGCTAGGCTGTGTGACTGGAGGGCCCACAGCTTAACCACCTCACCTTCCTCCTGTGCTGGATCAGAGCTTCTCTTGTGAAGCCAACTCCAGGGCTCTTCTCCCATCCCTGCAAGCCCTGCATTCATGATCCCAGAGCCTGCTCTGCCCTCAGGACTTGACGACTCACTAGTGCTTTGGGCTTCCTTTTAGAGCTCTGGGTACCTGGCTGCCCCAACCACATCAAGGTGGAGGCTTCAGACCCAACTTGTTTCACTTTGGAATGTCATTAAAAAAAACCCATGTGTATTTCCTCCAAACACCCTTTCCAATGCATCTCTCTTTCCTCCCTTCTTACCCCCAGCAATTTTGAGTTGTAGGGCCTCAGGCAACGTAGGAGCTTGGATCACAGGACAGGTCTCTGGCTCAGTGTTAACTGCACATCTCCCTGAAGACCATGGCCATGTAGGAGGCTGCCCCCATGGACGTGGCAACTGCACCGACAGGAGGTAGTGAAGGTTGTGGGGCAGCATGGCCCAGCTTCCCAGAAACTGCCCAGAGAGTCTCCTCAAGGGAGGGAATGCTCCACACCCATTGCCAACACGCCTGCTGCCTCATTTATGTGCAAAAAAGTCATATAGTAGATTCTTTTTTCTATCTTCCTAAATTCAAAATGTCAGATAAAGATATAGTGGATAGGTGAGGAGTATATATTTATATATTTAAAATAAAACAATTAGGGATGAAAGATACTTTTTACATCTAACCATTCACTTCATATGATTGGTTTTCTTGCTTTGAAAACTTAGGGTCATAGTCTCATGTGGTATCTTGGTCAATTAGTACAATAGAGTTCATAAAGTTTTATGTTCTACATGCTAGTTTGGTAAATAGCGTCTGGGGTCATGAAAGTTTGCATGTGGCTGTTTAAGATACAAGTATTGTCACTACTCATCTGAGGCAAAAGAGAAAGAATGAAACCCAAATTCAGAGAGGGAACCGGTCTACAGGACTAAGTGTCTACATGAACCCTGGCCTCCTCTACCCTGAGACCAAAAGAACTAGATTGGGATCAGCTACCTCTAACAAATGTTCTGATTAGGGCCACAATATATGGATCCTGATAGGATGAAAAATGTGGAACAAAACTTCAAATTCTCAGAAATCCAGAGTATTCCTGCACTTTGAGACAGGAGGAAACCCAGAAACTATTGCCTTGAGATACTCTTTAAACCTTGAACTGAAACTACCCCCTCTAGACACCCTTTAGCTAAATGGCAGGTGAGATGATTAATTTTATGTGTCAACTTGGCTAGGCTATGATGCTCAGTGATTTGGTAGAAACTATGCAATCACATTTCATTTTATGATCTGATGTGAACAGCCAATCAGTTGAAAGGGGAGTTTCCTTGAGGTTGTGGGCTGTCTCAAGTATATATAAATGGATGTTCTGTCAAAGCTTACTCTCTTTCTGGATCCTTCCCACTTCTAGTTACCTGACCTTTGGCTTTTGGGACATAAGTCTGCAGAATAGTCTGCCATCTGACCTGCAGATTTTGGATTTGCCAACCCACACAACCCCATGAGCCAGTAGAAGCCTCCAGCCTGCTGCCTGACCTGCAGATTTTGGGTTTGTCAACTCCTGAGACTGCATGAGGCAGAGGTCTTAAGACTGTTGCCTGACACACGAATTTGGGATTTGCCAGCTCCCACCATTGTGTGAACCATCTCCTCACAATTGTGTGAGCCATTTCTTTGAAGTAAATTTCTCTGTCTCTCTCTATATATGTCTATGTATACTTCACTGGTTTTGCTCCTCTAGAGAACCCAGACTAATACATCTGGTACCTAGAGTGGTTCTAGAGGAATAAAATCTTAAGGATGAATTTTCTGAATTTGTTCTCAAGTCTGGCTAGGTTTAGATGCAGTAATGAGTATATTTCCAGTAGTAAACAGGGCACTGTTAATCCATGGCATGATGTGGCAATAGAGATATGGAAAATAACACCACCATTGGATCAAATATTTGTGAGAGACAAGGCTCTTTGTGATCGTGTATTTGATAACTTTCAACATTTTTGTCAAATTAGAAGAATAATGAATCTGGCTGGTTGGTCCTCCTTTCACTAGGTAGAGTGAAGAAAGAAAAGAATGAGCTCAGGTCTTCAGAGCCACAACTCAAGAGCTGAATAAAGACCTGAAAGTTGCTATTTTTGCCCTGAAAGAAAGCCTTATTTCTTGTAGTAACAGAGCTGATATTGCTGAAAATCACTGGTTAAAAGTCTTATCCTTAGGAGAGGCTAAATTACAATGCCGCTTGAATTCCCAACCTCAAATAGTGTCTGAAGTTCCTGAAGGCATTGACTGGAAATAAATGGGACCCTAAAGTTTGGGATGGGGATGTATGGGCAGATATCCTAAAGCTGGAACACTGAGCCCCTAAATTATGCTGAACTGACCCTAAAAACAGAACGACCCCTCTCAGGTCCATCTGAAGAGATCACTCCAATTTTTTTCTGCTAAGCTACCTTCCCCAGTAAAACCATCCCTTCAGCAGGTTAACTCAGCTGTGTCTCAAGAATCATTTCCTGATACATCACCTGGGATGGCATGGGCTTTGCTTGGGTCATCACCTGAGGTTGAATGTGGAACATCCCCAGGACCCACCCCCACCATCCAATTTTGTTTCTAGACCTATAGCCACACTTAAGTCCCATTGAGCCCCAAGGGTTGAACTACAAAGTGTAACCCATGAGGAGGCACACTACATGCCAAAAGAGCTACACTCCAACAGAACTGTTTGATTTTTCTAATATATACAAACATATACCTGTGGAATATGTGTGGGAATGGCTATTAAGGGTGTGGGATAAGTGTGCAAGGAACATAAAGTTGGATCTGTCTGAGTTTACTGAGATTCACCCACTAAGCAAAGGTTCTTCATTCAGTGTTTCAGCTTGAGAGGTTAGAAGAGGATCTAATAGCTTATTTGGTTGGTGGATTGAAAACTGGACCAAGAGGTGGCCTACACTAAATGAAGCTGAAATGCCAAAATTGCCTTGGTATAGTGTAGAAGAAGTTATGCAAAGTCTTAAGAAAATTGGAATGTAAGAGTGGATTTATCATGTTGGACCCACACTCCCAGAGGACACAACTGTGAGAAATAAATTTGTGAAGGAGGTCCCAACATCCTTGAACACTGCTGTGATTGCTCTTCCATGTAGGTCAGATATTACAGTGTGAACTACTCTAAATGAATTGAGAACCAACCACAATGGGGTGATTGTTCAATGGTGTAACAGGGGCCAAGTGGTGGCACTTAATTGTCAAAGACAAGATGGACATCATTACCCTAATAAACAGCAGAGTCAAAGCAGTAACCAGAATAGTCTGTATTGTATGGACTTAGGGCATTGGCTACTTAGTCATGGTGTCTTTAGGACTTAAATAGTTGGAAAACCTACTAAATATTTACTTGATATGTACAAGTAGAAGAATTCTACTTCAAGCGAATGCCAGTCTAACTTGAATACAGAGGCATGGACCCTCAATCAATTCGCAGATTTGAGCCAGTTCATTGACTTATACCCATTGAATGAAAGGGAGGCTGGATCCCCTTGATGAAGGACTGCACAACACTTCCAAAACTTTATTCTATTAATCTTTCACCCACCTTCCCCATAGGGATCAACAGCCTTTTATGAGAGTGACTGTTCATTGGGGAAAAGGAAATAATCAGAATTTTTGGTGATTACTGGACACTGGCTCTGAACTGACACTAAATCCAGGAGACCTAAAACATCACTATAGTCCACCAGTCAGAGTAAGGGTGTATGGAGATGAGATTATTAATGGAGTTTTAGCTCAGGTCCATCTCAGAGTGGGTCCAGTGGGTCTGCAAATCCATTCTGTGTGATTTCCTCAGTTCCAGAATGCATAATTGAAATAGACATACTCAGCCACTGGCAAAAATCCCACATTGGATTTCTGCCATGTTGAGTAAGTGCTATTATGGCAGTCAAGGAGAAGTGGAAGCCATTAGAACTGCCCTTACACAGGAAAACAGTAAAGCAAAAGCAGTAGCACATTCCTGGAGGGATTTCAGAGATTAGTGCCACCATCAAAGTCTTGAAGGATGCAGGGGTGGTGAATCCCATCACATCTCCATTTAACTGGCCTATTTGGCCTGAGCAGAAAACAGATGGATATTGGAGAATCACAGTGCACTATCATAAACTTAACCAGGTGGTGAGTCCAACTGCAGCTACTGTTCCAGATGTGGTTTCATTGCTTGAGCAAATTAATACATCTTCTGGTACCTGGTATTGATCTGGGCAATGCCTTTTTCTCGATTATAGTTTCTAAAGGCCATCAGAAGCAGTTTACCATCACCTGGCAAGGCTACCTATGGTGTGATAGATCACTTTTATGTGTAGCCTTTCCAGCCATGGTCTTGTAACTCCCACCCAAGTGATTGGGCGGGGCTGTGTGATAGGGCAATTGTGGCCCACCAATGGGATTGTTCAGTTTTGCCATCCAGCTGGGCTTCAGGTGAGCCATTCCAGAGGGAGGAGGGAAAATACTACAGCCACCAGGGAAGAACAGCCAGGAGCCAGCAAATTCTTTGGACCCAGGATTCCTGCATTGAGAAGCTCCTGGAAGTGGGAGACGGAGAGAGAGAGTGATCTGTAACCCTGAAGACAGTGAGAAGTAGTGGCAGAAGAGGCCTGGCAGTTGAGACCCTGAAGCAGGAGACTGCAAGGTGAGCTTCCCAGCCCATGGAGAGAGAATGCTGAATGTCTTTGGGCAGAGGCCTAAGGCTAGGGAGAGGTGCGCCTGTGAGCACGGCTGGAAAGAGAGTCTTCTGATGGAAGAACTGTATGCTTGAGTGTTCCTGAGCCTGAATTGTAATCTGTTACTTCCCTAATAAACCCCATAATTATGAGTATGGCCTGTGAGTTCTGTGTGGCCATTGCAATGAATTATAGAACAAAGTAGATAAGGAGAGAGTGCTGTGGGATGGACAGATGGTGTCAGGATTGGTAAAGATGGCTGACCCTCACCTCTTAGGAATCAGACTTGGACTGTTGATCTTGATTCTCCTTTCCCCTTGTGAAGTTAGAGGAAGTCAGACACCTCCCCCATGATGTCTTTACACTGCCAATACACCTTCACTGTGCTAACTCGGGACAACTCTCCAGACCTATGTCATAATTTAGTCCACAGGGACCTTGATCACCTTTCCCTTCCACAAGATGCACACTGGTCCATTATATTGTGACATTATGCAGATTGGACCTAGTCAGGAAGAAGTATCAATGACTCTAGACTTTATGGTAAGTCATTTGTGAGCTAGAGGATGGAATACTTACTGGACACAAATTCAGGCACCTTCCACCTCAGTAGAATTCCTAGGGATCCAGTGGTGGGTGCATGTTGAGATATTCCCTCTAAAGTGAAGGGTAATTTGTTGCATCTTGCCCTTCCTACATCTAAAAAGAAGGCACAATGCCTAGTGGCCTCTTTGGATTTTGGAGACAACATATCCCTCACTTGGGTGTGCTACTCCAGCCTCTTTATCAAGTGACTAGAAAAACTGCTAGTTTTGAGTGGGACACAGAACAAGAGTAGGCTCTGCAACAAGTTGAGGCTGCTGCGCAAGCAGCTCTGCCACTTGAGCTATAGATTCCATCTGCTTAGGAGCATGGTGCTTACCTTACTTAACAGATCATTGTAGTGAAAAAATTTACATGAGTTTCACTACATCTCTGGTGAAACCCCTGTAAAATTGTTCACTACAAATTTGTGTGTAAGCACAAGTAAGCTCATGCTTACCTTTCTCACTGGGCCATCTGCACCTGTCAGGGATTGTAAATTTGAAAAAAGGCTTTGATTCTGTAGGAAGGTGGTGTAGAGTTGGGAGAGAGACAGATGCCAGCCATATCTAGAAGCAGAACTTTTGATGTGGTGAAAAAATGTGGAACTGTTCACTAAAGATGATCTGGTAAGCAAGGTAAGCATGGTGCTTACCTTGATTGTTGGATAATTTGCCCCTTTATGTGATCCAGTGGTGCTGAAAGTATCAGTGCAAGATAGAGATGCTGTTTGGAGTGTGTAACAGGCACCTATTTGTGAATCACAGAGTAGACCCTTAGGATTTGGGGGCAGATCCCTGCCATCCTCTGCAGAAAACTACTCTCCTTTAGAGAAACAGCTTTTGTTTGGCTTGTTACTGGGCCTTATTAGAGATTGAACACTTAAACATGAGCCACAAAGTCACCATGTGGTCTGAGCTTCCCATCATGAACTAGGTGTTGTTGTCTGACCCACAGAACCATAAAATCAGATGTGCACAGTAGTAGTCCATCATTAAATGGGGTGGTATATGCGACATCGGGCTGGAGCAAGACCTGAAGGCACCAGTAAGTTGCATGAGGAACTGGTGCAAATGCCCACAGTCTCCACCTCTGACACATTACCTGCCCTCTCCCAGTCTGCACCTGTGGCCTCATGGGGAATTTCTTATGATCGGTTGACTAAGGAAGAGAAAAGTCCTGCCTGGTTTACAGATGGTTCTGTGCAATATGCAGACACCACTCAAAAGAGGACAGCAGCAGCTACAGCCCCGTTCTGGGACCACACTGAAAGAGTGTGGTGAGGGGAAATTCTCCCAGTGAGCAGAACTTTGAGCAGTGCACCTGGTTGTTCACTCTGCTTGGAAAGAGAAATGGCCAGATATGTGATTGCATACTGATTCATGGGCTGTGGTCAATTGTTTGGATGAATGGTCAGGGATTGGAAGGAACATGATTGAAAAATTGGCTACAAGGAGGAATGGGGATTAGGTATGCAGATACACCTCTCTGAATGGGCCAAATAAGTGAACATGTTTGTGTCTTGTGTGATTGCTCACCAAAGGGTGGCCTCAACAGAAGAAGATTTTAATGATCAGATGGATAGGATATCATGTTCTGTGGGAACCAAACACCCTCTTTCCCCAGCCACTTCCAACATTGCCCAATGGGCTCATGAGGAAAGTGGCCATGGTGGCAGGGAGGTAGATTATGCATGGACTCAGCAACACGGACTTTCACTTGCTTAGGCCGACTTGTCTACAGCCATTGTTGAATGCCAAATCTGCCAGGAGCAGAGACCAACACTGAAGCTCCGACATGGCATTATTCCTCAAAGCAAGTAGCCAGCAACCTGGTGGCAGGTTGATTACATTGGACCATTTCCATCATGGAAAGAGCATTGTTTTGTTCTTACTGAGATAAACACTTACACTGGATACAGGTTTTCCTTCCCTGCACACAATGCCTCTGCCACAACTACCATCCGTGTACTCAAAGAATGTCTCATCCGCCATCATGGTATCCCACACAGCATAGCCTTGGATCATGGGACTCATTTCACAGCAAATGAAGTACAGCAATGGGCCCTTGCTCATGGAACTAACTGGTCTTACCACGTTCCCCATTATCTTGTAGCAGCTGGCTTGATAGAATGATAGAATGGCCTTCTAAAGAAACAATTACGATGTCAGCTAGGTGGCAACACTTTGCAGGGCTGGGGCAATGTTACCCAGGAGAATTTACATGCTCTAAACCAGTGTCCAATATATGGTACTTTTTCTCCCATAGCCAGGATTCACCATTCCAGGAATCAAGAGGTGGAGGTGGGAGTAGGACCACTCACTATTACCCTAGTGCCCCTCTCTGAAAATTTTTTCTCCCTGTCACCTTGAGCCTATGCTCTGTGGGTCTAAAAAACAGTGCCGTCGAGTTGATTCCAACTCATAGCGACCCTATAGGAAAGAGTAGAGCTGCCCCTAGAGGTCTTTATTCCAAAGGGAGGAATTCTCCCACCTGGGGAGACAACATGAGTTCCATTAAACTTGAGGTTAAGAATGCCACCCAGCCACTTTGGCTTCCTCATGCCTCTGGACAAACAGTTAAGGAAGGAGTTACTGTAGTGGCTGGTGTGATTAACCAAATACCAAAGGGAAATTGAATTGATGTTGCATAATAAAAAAAAAATTCTTTTTTTTTAAATAGATGTAAAAAACAGCATTCTGGAATACAGGAGATTCCTTATGGAATCTCTTAGTACTACCGTCTTAGTTATCTAGTGCTGCTATAACAGAAATACCAGAAGTGGATGGCTTTAACAAAGAGAAATTTATTTCCTCACAGTAAATTAGGCTAAAAGTCCAAATTCAAGGTGTCAGCTCCAGGGGAAGGTTTTCTCTCTGTCGGCCTTCTAATCAATGTTCCCCCGGAATAGAAGCTTCTTCATGCAAGGACCTGGGGTCCAAAGGACGCACTCTGCTCCCAGCACTGCTTTCTTGGTGGTATGAAGTCCCCAACTCTCTGCTTGCTTCCCTTTCCTTTTATCTTTTGAGAGATAAAAGGTGGTGCAGGCCACGCCCCAGGGAAACTCCCTTTACCTTGCATCAGGGAGGTGACCTGAGTAAGGGTGGGGTTACAATCCCACCCTAATCCTCTTTAGCATAAAATTACGATCACAAAATGGAGGACAACCACTCAATACTGGGAATCATGGCCTAACCAAGTTGATACACATATTTTGGGGAGGGGGGACGTAATTCAATCCATGACAATTACCATACCCTGTAATTAAAGTCAATGGAAAACTACAGCAGCCCAATTCCAACATGACCACTAATGGCCCAGAGCCTTCAGGAATGAAGGTTTGGGTCACCCCACTAGGCAAAGAGCCATGACCTGCTAAGCTACTTGCTGAAGGCAAAGGGAATACGGAATAAGGGTGAAAGAAAAAATAGTTCTAAATACCAGCTAGTACCACATAACCAGTTGAAGAAAAGAGGACTATAATTGTTAAGAGCATTTCTTCCTTATTGTCTTAAATGTTTGTGTGTATCAAATATCTATATTTTCCCACCCTCTTATCTCATTGTTGTTGTTAGGTGCTGTCAAGTTGATTCTGACCCATAGTGACCCTATATGCCACAGAATGAAACACTGCCCAGTCCTGCACCATGCTCACAACCGTTGTTATTCTTGGGCCCATTGTTGCAGCCACTGTGTCAGTCCATCTCATTGAGGTTCTTCCTCTTTTCCGTTGACCCTGTACTTTATCAAGCATGATGTCCTTCTCCAGGGACTGACCCGTCGAGACAACATGTCTGAAGTATGCAAGACACAGTCTCGCCAACCTTGCTTCTAAGAAGCATTCTGGTTGTACTTCTTCCAAGAAAGATACGTTCTTTCTTTTGACAGTCCGTGGTTTATTCAGTATTCTTCGCCAACACAATTTTTCTTTGGTCTTCCCCATTCATTGTCCATCTTTTCCATTAATATGATGCAATTGAAAATAGCATGGCTTGGGTCAGGTGCACCTTAGTCTTCAAGGTGACATCTTTGCTTTTCAACACTTTAAAGAGATCTTTTGTAGCAGATTTGCCCAATGCAATGTGTCTTTTGATTTCTTGACTGCTGCTTCCATGGACGTTGATTGTAGATCCAAGGAAAATGAAATTCTTGACAACTTCAAACTTTTCTCCATTTATCGTGATGTTGCTTATTGGTCCAGTTGTATTTTGTTTTCTTTATGTTGGGGTGTAGTCCGTACTGAAGGCTGTGGTTTTTGATCTTCATCAGTACGTGTCCCAAGTTCCTCTTCAACGTTCAGCAAGCAAGGTTGTATCATCTGTATAACGCAGGTAGTTAATGAGTCTTCCTCCAATTCTGATGCTCCGCTATTCTTCATATAGCCTGGCTTCTCAGATTATTTGCTCATCATACAGATTGAATAAATATGGTGAAAGAACACAACCCTGACACACACCTTTCCTGATTTTAAACCAATCAGTGTCCCTTTGTTCTGTCTGAACAACTGCCTCTTGATCTATGTAAACGTTCCTCATGAGCACAATTAAGTGCTCTGGAATTCCCATTCTTTGCAGTGTTATCCATAATTTGTTATGATCCACACAGTTGAATGCCTTTACGTAGTTAGTGAAGCACAGGTAAACATCGTTCTTGTATTCTCTGATTTCAGCCAGGATCCATCAGACATCAGCAATTATATCCCTGGTTCCATGTTCTCTTCTGAAACTGGCCTGAATTTCTGGCAGTTCCCTGTCGATATACTGCTGCAGCTGCTTTTGAATAATTTTCAGCAAAATTTTGCTTGCATGTGATATTAATGATATTGCTCAATAATTTCCACATTTGGTTGGACCACCTTTCTTGGGTATAGGCATAAATTGGGATTTCTTCCACTCGGTTGGCCAGGTAGATGTCTTCCAAATTTCTTGGCATAGATGAGTGAACACTTCAAGCCCTTCATCTGTTTGTTGAAACATTTCAATTGATATTCCATCAATTCCTGGAGCCTTGTTTTTCGCCAATGCCTTCAGAGCAGCTTGGACTTCTTCCTTCAGTACCATCGGTTCCTGATCATATGCCACCTCCTGAAATGGTTGAATGTCGACCAATTCTTTTTGGTGTAATGACTCTGTGTATTTCTTCCATCTTCTTTTGATGCTTCCTGCTTCATTTAATATTTTCTCCATAGAATTTTTCACTACTGCAACTGGAGACTTGAATTTTTTCTTCAGCTCTTTCAGCTTGAGAAATGCTGAGTGTGTTCTTCCCTTTTGGTTTTCTATCTCCATCTCTTTGCACACGTCATTATAATACTTTACTTTGTCTTCTCTAGCCGCCTTTTGAAATCTTCTGTTCAGTTTTTTACTTCATTATTTCTTCTGTTTGCTTTAACTGGTCAACACTCAATAGCAAGTTCCAGAGTCTCTTCTGACATCCATTTTGGCCTTTTCTTTCTTTCCTGTCTTTTTAATGACCTCCTGCTTTTTTCATGTATGATGTCCTTGATGTCATTCCACAACTCATCTGGTCTTTGGTCATTAGTGTTCAATGCTTCAAATCTATTCCTGAGATTGTCTCTAAATTCAGGTGGGGTATACTCAAGGTCACACTTTGGCTCTCGTGGACTTGCTCTGATTTTCTTCGGTTTCAGCTTGAACTTGCATATGAGCAATTGATGTTCTGTTCCACAGTCGGCCCCTGGCGTTGTTCTGACTGATGATATTGAGCTTTTCCATCATCTCTTTCCACAGATGTAGTCGATTTGATTCCTGTGTATTTCATCTGGTGAGGTCCATGTGTATACTTGTCATTTATGTTGGTGAAAGAAGGTATTTGCAATGAAGAAGTCATTGGTCTTGCAAATTTATATCATGGGATCTCCACCATCGTTTCTATCACCAAGGCCGTATTTTCCAATTACCAATCCTTCTTTTTTGTTTCCAAATTTTGCATTCCAATCACCAGTAACTATCAATGTATCCTGATTGCATGTTCAAAGTTGGTAAAAATCTGCAACTTCTTCATGTTTGGCTTTAGTGGTCAGTGCATAAATTTGAATAATAGTCATATTAACTGGTATTCCTTGTAGGTGTATGGATATTAGCCTATCACTCACAGTGATAGGTCTTCAGGATAGACCTTCAAATGTTCTTTTTGACCGTGAATGCAACGCTATTCTTCAAGCTGTCATTCTGAGCATAGTAGCCCATATAATTGTCTGATTCAAAATGGCCAATATGAGTCCATTTCAGCTCACTAATGACTAGGATATCAACGTTTATGCATTCTGTTTCATTTTTGATGATTTCTGATTTTCTTAGAGTCATACTATCTAGAGTCATATTTCATACATTCCATGTTCTGATTATTAATGGATGTTTGTAGCTGTTTCTTCTCATTTTGAGTCATACCACATCAGCAAATGAAGGTCCCAAAAGCGTGACTGTACCCACATCATTAAGGTGGACTCTACTTTGAGGAAACAGCTCTTCCCCAGTCCTCTTTTGAGTGCCTTCCAACCTGGGAGCCTCATCCTCTGGCACTATATCAGACAGTGTTCCACTGCTATTCATAAGGTTTTTACTTGATAATTCTCTTCAGAAGTGGACTGCTGTGTCCTTCTTCCTAGTCTGTCGTATCTCATTACTTATCATAAAACATAAGATTCTTGATAAAAGGGTGACTTAGAAAGATGCACCAAAACAACCCTCTACAATAAAATCCCTAGAAACTTAGTAAAACAATTACAAATAACAACCTCATTTCCCAGAACGTCAAGTGAAAAGTTGAAGAAACAGACCAAGCACTGATTGGAAGCAGAGATAGAATGAGGCCAGCAGGGAAATGGTGCAGCATGGCCATTTTTGGATGGCATCAAGCAACAACCCGGGGTGAGGAAGCAAGGAAGGACACGTTAAGGAGAGCACAATTGGTGGCAGAGATACTGTATAAATAATCCTGGAAAGAAACAGCATGTTTCATGGGACGGGGCACCTCCAAGACAGTAATTAACAGGAGTGGTGTAGCTTTGAAGGCAGGAAACCAAATGGAAGTGCTCCTAGAGCAAAGTGAGGTGCAATGAATTGTTGAAGTTTCAGGCTAGGAGACAGAATAGACAGGGAGTGCATATTTATGGAGAAACAAAGAGGAAGTACAGAAGGGTTGGTGGAACTCCAGCTCCTCTGGTGAATGCAAAGAAGAGGAGATAGAAATTAGTGCAGGGACTGCTTCTTCATGACACACCTGTCCATTTGGATGGGGGATGCCCATTGAATAGTCAGCCCACAAATAACAATTAGAAAACCTTCAAAGATCTGGCCCCATGCAAATTCCACTTCCCTCATGTTCACACAGGCTCCACTACACCACTCTTAATGTCTATGCAGGCTTTCAGCATAAATGCACACAAGTTCTATCCTGCCCACCTACCCTTCTTGAGATGTGGGCCATCTGCACAAACTTATGCTGGTTCTGCTCTGCCCTCTGCCTTCGCTGGTCTGTGCAAACCTGCATAGGTTCTCCTTCTGCTCCCTTCCCTCTTAGAGCTTGGGCCATCTGTGAGAACCCATGCAGGATATGCTTTGCTTCTGTCCCATCCCAGAGGCAGCTTATCTGCACTCATGCATGCAAATTCTACTCTGCCCCTTCCCTTCCCAGAGGTACAGGCCCCTTGCACATACCCTCACAGGTTCTGCTTTGTTGTCCTTTCCCGAATGTATGGGTCTCCATCCCTGCTCACTGATCCCTCCCCAGCTGTATGGGCTTCTGAGCCCTGCCCACACACCCCTCTCTGTAACCCATTCTGCTGTCTATGGGCCATACTTACTTATGTGCCAACAAGGAGAGACAGAATTATCCTGCAAGAGCTGTAAAAGGATTCTGACACCTGACATCTGGCCCCTCACATCAGAAAAGGCACCTGTTTTCACACCACCGTACAATCATCTAAGTGAAGTCATATGCATCTGTCAACAAATAACCTTCGTATGTGTATGATCCATCAGTGAGAGAAAAGCACACCCAACTGATCAACAGCACCAAAGCCTATATAGACCACTAAAATATAACAATGAAACAATACAAAGGAAAGGAACCAACCCAAAGAATAATGGAGGAATCTGAGGTTCTGATAAACCAAAACAAACACAAAAAAATGAACAAGTATACTCTGTATATAATATACATGTGTATTTATAAAATAAAATTTAGTGCCTAAAAAACAGGAAAACAGCAGTCAGTTACAAATCATATGTAAAGACTAGAAAAGATGACTCAAGCAAAAGAATAAAATAAAGGGACAGAAAATTACTATGAGGGAGAATAGATAATATATCTACCAGCAGACAAACGCTTCAACATCTAGTATTAAGTCTCCTCTAAGAAATCAGTGAAAACACTTAAAAAAAAATCAAGAACTAAAGATTCAGAAGCTTAACAAGAAAATAACAGATATAAATAAATCAATGAAAGGATACAGTTGTAGAATTGAAACAATGGAAGAAAGAATCAATGATATAGAGAACAAAACCTCTGACATTACTTCGTATGAGGAATAAAAAAAGGCAGAAAAATGAAGAAAACCTACAGGTTATATGAGACATCATCAAGAGGAATCATATACTTATATTAGGAACCCAAGAAGTGGAAGAGAAAAAAATACAGAAAGCATCTTTGAAGAGATAATGGAAAAAAGCTTCCCAAATATCATGAAAGACTAAAGATTTTCATCCAAGAAGCTCAATGAATTCCATATAAGATAAACCCAAAGAGAAAGTCACCAAGACATAACATAATCAAACTTTCCTGATACAAAGACAAAGAAAGAATTTTTAGAGCATTGTGTGAAAAGTGAAATAACACCTACAAAGGGGCCCAAATCAGATTAAATCCCAACTTTTTGTCGTAAACTATGTAGACATGAAGACAATGGGATGACATATACAAAGACCTGAAAGAAAATAGCTGTCAACAAAGAATTATGTATCCACCAAAATTATCATTCAAAAATGAGTTTGAAATTAAGAATTCTGGGACAAGCAGAAGTGAAGGGAATTTGTAACCACTGAACCAGCATATTAAAATGATTTTACACCATGATCAAGAGGAATTTGTCCCTGGAATGCAAGCGTGGTTCAACATTAGAAAATCAGAGCCACGTGATCATCTCAACTGGTGCACAAAAGGCATTTAAAAAAATCCAAAACCCTTACTTGATGAAAACACACACAGAATAGGAATAGAAGGAAATCTCTTCAAAATGATGAAGGGTATTTATGAAAACTTTCCCATTACCATCAGGAACAAGACAAAAAATGTCATTATTACTATTCAATATTGTACTGAAAGTTCTAGACACAGCAATTAGGCAAGAAGAATAAAAGGTGTTCAAATTGGGAAGGAAGAAGTAAAACTATACCTTTGTGGATGTGACATGATCCTATATATAGAAGACCCCCCCAAAGAATCCACAGGAAAAAAACTAGAGCTAATAAATTCAGCAAAGTGGCAAGATACAAGGTCAACACAAAAATCTGTTGGGTTTTTATACATAAACAATGAAGAAGCTGAAAAAGAAATTAAAAAATAATTCCATTTACACAACCCCAGTGCCGTCAAGTCAATTCCGATTCATAGCAACCCTATAGGACAGAGTAGAAATTCCCCATAGAGTTTCCAAGGAGCGCCTGGTGGATTCGAAATCTTCTGTTCAGTTCTTTTACTTCATCAATTCTTCCTTTTGCTTTAGCTGCTTGACGCTCAAGAGCAAGTTCCAGAGTCTCCTCTGACATCCATCTTGGTCTTGTCTTCCTTTCCTGTCTTTTCTTCCTTTCCTGTCTTTTCAGTGACCTCTTGCTTTCTTCATGGATGATGTCCTTGATGTCATTCCACAACTCGTCTGGTCTGCGGTCACTAGTGTTCAATGCGTCAAATCTATTCAGAAGGTCTCTAAATACAGGTGGGATATACTCAAGGTCATATTTTGGCTCTTGTGGACTTGCTCTGATTTTCTTCGGTTTCAGCTTGAACTTGCATATGAGCAATTGATGGTCTGTTCCACAGTCAGCCCCTGCTCTTGTTCTGAGTGATGATATTGAGCTTTTCCATCGTCTCTTTCCACAGATGTAGTCAATTTGATTTCTGTGTGTTCCATCTGGCGAGGTCCATCTGTTTAGTCGCCGTTTATGTTGGTGAAAGAAGGTATTTGCAATGAAGGAGTCGTTGGTCTGGCAAAATTCTATCATTCAATCTCCGGCATTGTTTCTATCACCAAGGCCATATTTTCCAACTACTGATCCTTCTTCTTTGTTTCCAACTCTCGCATTCCAATAGCCAGTAATTATCAATGCATCTTGATTGCATGTTCGATTTATTTCTGGCTGCAGCAGCTGATAAAAATCTTCTATTTCTTCATCTTTGGCCCTAGTGGTTGGTGCGTAAATTTGAATAATAGTCATATTATTCCGTGTAGGCGTATGGATATTATCCTATCATTGACAGCGTTGTACTTCAGGATAGATCTTGAAACGTTCTTTTTGACGATGAATGCAGCGCCATTCCTCTTCGAGTTGTCATTCCCAGCATAGTAGACCATATGATTGTCTGATTCAAAATGGCCAATACCAGTCCATTTCAGCTCACTAATGCCTAGGATATCTATGTTTATGCATTCCATTTCATTTTTGACGATTTCCAATTTTCCTAGATTCATACTTTGTATATTCCAGGTTCCAATTATTAATGGATGTTTGCAGCTGTTTCTTCTCATTTTGAGTCGTGCTACATCAGCAAATGTAGGTCCCGAAAGCTTTACTCCATCCACGTCATTAAGGTCAACTGTATTTTGAGGAGGCAACTCTTCCCCAGTCATCTTTTGAGTGCCTTCCAACCTGGGGGGCTCATCTTCGAGCACTACATCAGACAATGTTCCACTGCTATTCCTAAGGTTTTCACTGGCTAATGCTTTTCAGAATTAGACTGCCGGGTCCTTCTTCCTAGTCTGTCTTAGTCTGGAAGCTCAGCTGAAACCTGTCCTAGATGGGTGATCCTGCTGGTATCTGAATACTGGTGGCATTGCTTCCAGCATCACAGGAACACACAAGCCCCCACAGTATGACCAACTGACAGACACATGGGGGAAACAGAATTGGAGGATAAAATATAAGGATATTAAACAAATCCTGTACATCTATTTTTTTAATCTGGTTGCTTATACTTTTGGTGTCATGTCTAAGAAACCATTGCCTAACCCAAGTTCATGTAGATTTATTCCTATGTTTTTGTCCAGTAATTTCATACTTTTAGCTTATGTTTACATCTATAAGCCATTATTAGTTAATTTTTTGTGTATGGTGTGAGATGGGGTCAAACTTCATTCTTATAAATAAGTATATCCACTTTTTCCGGTGCCATCTGTTGAAAGACTCTTTTAGGCAAATACATAGAGATCAGTGTTTAATACTGGTCACTAGGGTCAGAAGGGAGGGGGAATGAGGGGAATTATTGCTTAGGAGATGTTAAGGTTCTTCTTATTTTTTTATGAGGATGGAAAATTTGGCAAAGGATATTGGTGATGGTTGCACAACATGACTGAAGTAATTGATCTCACTCAATTATATGCATGAAAAATATTGAATTGACAAATGTGTTATCTTTAGTTTGCAATTAAAAAAAAATCAATTGACCATAATGGGGAGAATTTATTCCAAAGATCTAAATTATGTTCCATTGATCTATAGCTATATCCCTATGCCAGTAGTGCTGCGTAATGATCAGTGCAGCTTTGTATTAAGTTTTGAAATTGAGAATTGTGAGTCTTCCAACATTGTTCTTTTTGAAGATTGTTTTGGCAATTCTTGTGTCTCCTGAATGTCTCTATAAATATTAGGAACCGTTGTGTCAATTCCTGGAAACCCTGGTGGCATAGTGGTTAAGTGCTAGGGCTGCTAACCAAAGGGTCAGCAGTTCAAAACTGCCAGGCGCTCCTTGGAAACTCTATGGGGGCAGTTCTACTCTGTCCTATAGGGTCGCTATGAGTTGGAATTGACTCGATGGCACTGGGTTTTTGTGTCAATTTCTGCCCAAAAAAAAGACAGCTGAAAATTTTATAGCGATTGTGTTAGATCTTTAGATCAATTTTCAGAATATTTCCATCTTAACAATATTCAGTCTTTCGACCCATTAACACAGGATTTCTTTCCATTATTAGGTCTTCTTAATTTATTTTGAGGGTATTTTGTAGTTTTTAGAGTACAAGTTTTGCACTTCTTTTGTTAAATTTATTTATAAATATTTTTCTTCAGCACTTTCAATATGCCATCCCACTGTCTTCTAGGATCCATGGTCTCTGATGAGTATATGATGTCTTCCTTCTGTCTTCCTGCCTTCAAATTTATCTCTTCTTATTATAATGTACCTAGGTATAAATGTCTTTGAGTCTGTCCTACTTGGAATTTATTTAGTTTTTTGAATCTGTAGGTTAATGTTTTTCTTCAAATTTGAGGTTTTGTCCATCAAATTTTAAATTATCCTTTATGCCCATTTCTCTCTCTCCTTTCTTCTGATACTCCCATTATGCACATATTGTAATTCTTGATGGTTCACCCAGGTCTCTGAGGCTATAGTCATATATTTTCATTATTTTATCTTATGGTTAGTCACACTAAAAAAACTGGATAACATAAATTGAACTGTCTTCAAATTTGTTGAGTCTTCTCCCTATTTAAATCTGCTGTTGAGCTTCTCTACTGGATTTCAAATTTCAGTTATTGTACTTCCAAACTCTAAAATTTCTGTTGGATTCCTTTTCATAAGTTCTATTTCTTCATTGATATTCTCCTTTTAGTGGCTGTCATGGATTGAATTGTGTCCGCCAAAATATCTGTCAAATTGGCTAGGTCATGATTCCCTTGTATGATTGTATGATTGGCTACCATTTTATCTTCTGATGTGATTTCCCTATATGTCATAAATCCTATCACTATGGTGTAATAAGATAAATTAGTGGCAGTTATATTGATGAGGTCTACAAGATTAGGTAGTGTCTGAAGCCAGTGTCTTTTGAGATATAAAAGAGAGAAGCAAGCAGAGAGATGTGGGAAACTCATACTACCAAGAAAGCAGCACCAGGAGCAGAGCAAGCCCTTTGGACCTGAGGTTCCTCTGCTGAGATGCTCCCAGACCAAGGGAAGACTGATGACAAGGACTTTGCTCCAGAGCTGAGAGAGAGAGAAAGACTTCTCCTGGAGCTGATGCCCTGAATTTGGACTTGTTGCCTACTAGACAGTGAGAGAATAAATTTCTCTTTGTTAAGGCCATCCACTTGTGATATTTCTGTTATAGCAGCACTAGATGACTAAGACAGTGAGATAACATTCTCTTGGTTTCCCTTTATTTCTTGTACATGGTTTTCTTTAGCACTTTGAGCATTTTCTTTTCTCAATTCCTTTTCTGTATATTTTTTTCATTTATATTTTACTATTTATCTTGAAGATTGGAATTAACATCTTAAACTTACAACAACCTAGTTTGAATAATACCATCTTAATTTCTTTTTTAATTTCAATAGTATAAAAAACACTCTGCTCCCACACATCTCTGTTCCTTTATATTTGTATTGCCACACACTACATATTTATACATTATGTGCACACTAGTATAAATTTATAATTACTCTTTATGCATTTTTCTGTTAAATAAAATAGAGGAAAAAAGAGAAGTTATAAACCAAAAATATGATAGTACTGGCTTTTGTGTGTGTGTATGTAATGTATGTATGTGTACATATGTATACCTTTTCCAGTGATGTTTATTTCTTTTTATGCCTTCAAGTTACTGTCTAGTGTCCTTTCATTTAACCCCGAAAGATCTCCTCTAGTTTTTATTGCAGGGAAGGGCTATTAGTAGCAAACTCCCTTAGCTTTTATTTATCTAGGAATATTTTAATTTTATCTTCATTTTTTTAAGGATACTTTTGCCATGTATAGAACTCTTGATTGACAGTTTTATTTTCTTTCATCACTTTAAACATGTCTTTCTTCTACGTTCTTTTATCTTTTTTCTGATGAGAAGCAAGCTGCTAATTTTTTGAGGACCCTTTGTACATGAAAATTACTTCTCTTGCTGCTATCAAGATCTTCTCTTTGTCTTTTGAAAATTTAGTGATAATGTGTTTCAATGCGGATCTCTGAGTTTACAGTACTTAGGGTTCATTGTCCTTGGATATAAAAATTCATTTCTGCATCAAATTTGGAAAGTTTTTCATCACTTTCTTGAAATTGTCTTTCTGCCCTGCTCTGTCTCTCCTGTCCTTCTGGAACTTCCATTATGTGTATATTGATGCTTGATACAGATCCCCACATCTCTGATATTCTGTTCATTTTTCTTTCTTTATCCTTGCCCCCTTGGATAAGCTCAATTCACCTATATTAAGGTACCTTCATTCTTTTTTCTGTCTGCTCATACCTGCTGTGTAACCCCCCACTGTAATTTGGTATTGCAGTTATAGTTCTTTTCAACACTATAGTTCTATTTTGATCATTTTTATAATTTCTATATTTTATTGATATCTCTCTTTACCGCTACCTTGTTCTCACTTGTTTCCTTAGTTTTTTTAATTTTTTGTCTCGTAAGTTTAAAACCTGAATATTCTCATGTCTATTTTAACGCACTGCTTTTTTTCCAGCTTTATGGGATATACTGTCTTTTTTTTATGTCTTATATATTTTTGTTGAAAACTGGATGGTTTTTATAATGTTGCAATACTGGAAATCAGATTCTCCCTCCACCCCTGGGTTCGTTGCTGTTGTTTGTTTGTTTTCTGAGTTAATTTTTTTTTTCTGGAGCCTGTATTATTTGTTGTGTGTGAATATTGAAGCATCTGTTTTGTTAAATTAATGGTCAGGAAATGATTGATTAGAGTTTTGCTAAAGCACATGGAACCAATAAGTCTTCTAGTCTTTCCAAGTGGCTCTGTGTGCATGTTGAAGCATATCTTCTACACTCAGAGTTTACAACTCTGCTTTGGTATTCACTTCTTGCCTGTGTAGAGCCTCCAGAATAAGCATAGGTGGGTGCTTAGGGATTTCCTAGATCTTTCCAGAGTATGTGCACAATCCTGAGCATTACATTTACATTGACCATTTACAAAATTTAAAAAAATAGAGAGCCTCATTTATAGTGAATTGACTTTTGATAAAAACATAGAAACAATTCAAAGCAAAAGTAATGAAATTTTGGACAAATGATCCTGGATAAAATGGATGCCTATATGCAAAGAGAGAGAGAACTTAGACCCAGAATTCACGCATTACAAATACTTATCTAAATGTAAAATTCAAAAGTATAAAATTTCTAGGAAAAAAACAGGGTAAAATGTAAATTAATTTGGGTTTGGTGGTAAGTTTTAGATACAATAATAAAAAGTATAATCTCTAGAAAAAAATTGATGTTTAAAATTAAATTTGAGAATGAGAGGAACAAAATTGTAGTTTGATCACCTCCATGATCCTCTACTACTATAAAAACACCAAAAAAAAAAAAAAAAAAAAAAAAAGGCAGAAACTGGGAGGCACAACTTCTTTTTCTTTGGGAAACCAGTCAAAGAATAACTAAGAAATTGCAGAATGAAGAAACAGTGACATCAAAACAGTAGGAAACCTTTGGTTTTCAATATCATGTGCCTCCTTACAAGTCACCTTAAAACTGCAGCAGCCTGGAGAAGAAGGCAAAATGGTGTCATAAGTACCTAACACCCCCATCCTCTCACAAACAATTGTGATAAAAATAATAAAATAAAATAAACAATGTGGTGGGACCAATGTACTCAAAACTCCGGAAACCAGTCAAAGAAATGTGGCATCTAACTCAAAACTGAAAAAAAAAAAAAAAAACAAGGCAACGTGGTAGAAAAGTTTGTATCTCTGTAGTACATGCATTTCCCCTTCCCAGCCTCTGTGGCACCTGGCTGTGAACAGCAAACCATAAACCGAATGTCCTTTGGCCCAGTAGTGCGGAGAATAGACTTAGCTTTGTTGGTGAACTGTTGTGTCAGATTCTTATCTGTCTGGGGGCAGCCAGAAAAACTGAGGAGATGCAGGATACTCAGGAAAAGGCCAGCCCCTGTGCTCCTGATGGGACTGCAGAGAAATCGTTTACAATGCCTACAGGTACCCTGTATCAAGTGGGACCAATTTAGCTTAATGGTTGAAAACAATGGGCTTCCAAGGGCTGAAATTTGAGAAAAGTCTTCACCAAGAGAGTGTACTGTATAAGTAAGAACTTTAAAAGGACAAAGATGGGTTGAGAAGTTGTAAATATTCACTTCTCCATCAAATCCACTATAGCTCAGGAAAGAGCTCTTGGAACTATTTTGGGGACCTGGAATCAGATAACCAGAAACCCAGAACCCAGTGCCATCAAGTCAATTCTGACTCATAGCGACCCTATAGGACAGAGTAGAACTGCCCCACAGAGTTTCCAAGAAGCACCTGGTGGATTCAAACTGCCAACCCTTTGGTTAGCAGCTGTAGCACTTAACCACTATGCCACCAGGGTTGAAATCAGATAAGACATGTAAATCCATCAGGGAAGTGTTTAATGAAGGCTTAAGTTTCTAATCTTCCCTTTGTGAACTACGTGTACCAGATGGCTAATATCTCCCATTCCTTAGCCCCTCCTCAAAGCTGGAGATGGTGACTCATGTTCCCAGAACAGGTTGCTCGTGCCCAGATAGGCAACTGAAACCCTCTCCTCCAAGGTTTTGGCTTTTTACAGTCTTTGGAGGCTTGATCTGGTGGTACCCTGAAAGGTTCAAACAAGTGTGGAGATTTTGGCCTTTTCTAGCCTTTGCCAGCATAATTAAAAGGACAGAGAGCTCACTGGTTGAATATGTCCAGCCACTGACTGACTGTCTGCAAAGATAACAAAATTGGAACTCAGACTTTACAAAAAGTAGCTTGGAAAAGATAGTAAACGAACAGTTGACTACAGACTATGTCAATTAATAAGAGCAACCCCTGCAGAGTGGGAGAATCAGGTACTTTCTGTATACTGTTGTTTGTTTTTCTTTCTGAAGAACGAGAAAATCTTCAAAACACTAGGAGGACACAGGCTCCGGATCAGAGTCCTTGTTATCCACACACATTCTGGAGGGCAGTCTTTTTTTTTACAATATTTACAGGAGGTTGCTGAGCAGATGGACTACTACAGTCTTCAACAATTAGGGGGAAAATACACAAAATTACAATCCCTAAGGAAAGAGAATATTCTGAGTTCCAGAGTTACCACAGTGTATTATTCAAATATTCAAATTGCAATGTTTAAAAAAAATCAAAAAGCATACAAACAGGAAAGAATGGCCCAGTCAAAAGTACATAATAAAGTTTTTGTTTTGTTTAATTCGTTGTTGTTGTTAGGTGCTGTTGTATCAGTTTCAACTCATAGTGATCCTATGCCCAACTGAATGACACACTGCCCAGTCCTGCATCATCCTCACAATTGTTGCTATGCTTGCGCCTATCGTCGCAGTCACTGCATCAGTTCATCTCATTAAGGGTCTTCCTCTTTTTCCCTGACCCTCTACTTTACCAAGCATGATGTCCTTCTCCAGGGACTGATCCCTCCTGATAACATGTCCAAAGTATATGAGAAGTAGTCTTGTCATCCTTGCTTCTAAGTACCATACTGGTCGTTCTTCTTCCAAGACAGATTTGTTCGTTCTTTTGGCAGTCTGTGGATAGGGTCGCTATGAGTCGGAATCAACTCGACGGCTCTGGATTTTTTTTTTTTTCTGGGTATATTCAATATTCTTCTCCAACACCACAATTGAAAGGCATCAGTTTTTCTTTGGTCTTACTTATTCATTGTCCTGCTTTTGCATGCATATAAGGTGATTGAAAACACCATGGCTTTGATCAGTTGCACCTTAGTCCTCAAGGTGACATCTTTGCTCTTCAACACTTTAAAGAAGTCTTGCAGCCAATTTGCCCAATGCAATGCTTCTTTTGATTTCTTGACTGCTGCTTCCGTGGGTATTGAGTGTAGATCCAAGTAAAATGAAATCCTTGACAACCTCAATCTTTTCTCCGTTTATCATGATATCGCTTATTGGCTCAGTTGTAAGGATTTTTTTTTCTTTAGGTTGAGATGTCATCCATACTGCAGGCTGTAGTCTTTGATCTTCATCAGTAAGTGCTTCAAGCCCTCTTCACTTTCAACAAGCAAGGTTGTGCGTAATGCAGGTTGTTAATAAGTCTTCCTCCCATTCTGATGCCCTGTTCTTCTTCATATAGTCCAGCTTCTCAGGTTATTTGCTCAGCATACATTAAATTCGTTAGATAGGGATATTTTTGATATAAAACTTTACAAATATGTCTCTTTGAATAAGTGTGCTTACAACTTTGTAAAGCAGATAACACTCTCTTTACATGGAATGATTTGCAAAGTGTGTTTAAGAGTGCTGTCATGGTTTGAGATGTGTCTCCCAGGAATGTCTTTCGGCCTGGCTGGGTCGTGAGTCCCTTGTATGATTGTATGATTGTGTACTGCTTTGTCATCTGATGTGATTTCCCTATGTGTTGTGAATCCTGTTGCTGTGATGCAATGGGATGGATTAGCGGCAGTTGTGTTGATGAGGTCTGCAGGATTGGGTAGTATCTTAAGCCAATCTCTTTTGGAATGTCAGGAAGAGAGGTGGATGGAGAGACGGGGGACTTCATACCACTAAGAAGGCAGTGCCAGGAGCAGAGCACGTCCTTTGAACCTGAGGTTCCTGCACTGAGATGCTCACAGACCAAGGGAAAACTGATGACAAGGACCTTCCTCCAGAGCTGACAGAGAGAGAAAGCCTTCCTCTGGAGCCAGAACCCTGAATTTGGATTTCTAGCCTACTGGGCTGTGAGAGAATAAACTTCTCTTTGTTAAAGCCACCCACTTGTGATATTTCTGTTACAGCAGCACTAGATGACTAAGACAAGTGCTTATTGTAAATGTGAAGAAGCCTTACACAGTTATGTTTGTAAATCGACTCGACGATTTACACCTCTAAAGCAAAATTGTGTTTGTAAAAGTGTGTCAACACTCCAGCAATCACATCACAATGTCTTTTTAGAAAAAAAATTTTTTTAATTGTTAGGAAAGAGTTTTTATGTGTAAGAAGGCTTACAAACTTTTTTGTGTCCAGAAAAGTGCTTAACACTCTGGAAAGCATCCAATAATATATATGTAGGAAGATTTTTTTAAAATTTTGAATAAGAAGCTTTACAAACTTATCTCTGTGAATGTGTTCTTAGAACTCTGAAAAGCTTGCAACACTCTTTTTACATGGAACTGTGTATTGAGTGCTTGTCATGAACATGAAGACTTATACAGTCATCTATATAAAAATGTTTGTTTAACACTCTGGAAAGCATATCACAATATCCTTTTTTTTCTTTTTTATTGTAATTTAGATAAAGGTTTACAGAACAAACTTCTAATTAAAGAGTTAGTACACACATTGTTTTATAACATTGATTAACAACCCCACGACATGTCAACACTCTCCCTTCTCCACCTTGGGTTTGCTATTGCCGGTTTTCCTGTCCCCTCATGTCTTCTAGTCCTTTCCCCTGGGCTGGTGTGCCCCTTTAGTCCCTTTTTCTTTTATGGGCCTGTCCAATCTTTGGATGAAGGGTGAACCTCAGGAGTGACTTCGTTACTGAGCTAAAAGGGTATCCAGGGGCCATGCTCTAGGAGTTTCTCCAGTCCGTGTCAGAGCAGTAAGTCTGATCTTTTTTGTGAGAATTTTGTTCTACATTTTTCTCCAGTTCTGTCTGGGACCCTCTATTGTGATCCCTGTCAGAGCAGTCAGTGGTAGTAGCCAGGCACCATCTAGTCGTACTGAACTCAGTCTGGTGGAGGTTGTGGTACTTGTGGTCCATTAGTCCTTTGGACTAATCTTTCCCTTGTGTCTTTAGTTTTCTTCATTCTTCCTTGCTTCTGACGGGGTGAGATCAGTGGAATATCTTAGATGGCTGCTCACAGACTTTTAAGACTCCAGACCCTACTCACCAAAGTAGAATGTACAGCATTTTCTTTATAAACTATGTAATGCCAGTTGAGCTAGGTGTTCCCTGAAACCATAGTCTCCACAGTCCTCAGCCCAGTAATTCCGTCCCTCAGGAAGTTTGGATGTTTCTACGGAGCTTCCATGACCTTGACTTCTGGAAGTTGTGCCGACTTACCCAGTATTATGTACTGTCTTACCCTTCACCAAAGTTACCACTTATCCACTGTTTATTTAGTATTTTTCCATCCCCACCCCTCCACTCACTCATAATGATCAAAGATTGTTTCCTTTTGTGTGTAGATCTTTTCATGGGTTTTTATAATAGTGGTCTCATACGATATTTGTCCTTTTGTGATTGACTTATTTCATTCAGCATAATGCCCTACAGATTCATCCGTGTTATGACATGCTTCACAGATTCATCATTGTTCTTTTTCATTGCATAATACTCCATCATGTGTATGTACCACAGTTAGTTTATTCAGTCATCAGTTGATGGACATCCGGGTTGTTTCCATCTTTTTGCTACTGTGAACAATGCTGCAATGAACATGGGTGTGCATATGTCTATTTGTGTGGCAACTCTTATTTCCCTAGGATATATTCCTAGGGAGTGGGATTGCTAGATCATATGGTATTTCTACCTTTCTATGGATGTGCCATATCGTTTTCCAAAATAGTCGTATCGTTTGGCATTTCCACCAGCAGCTCATAAGTGTTCAAATATCCCAACAGCATCTCCCGCATTTGTTACTTCCTGTTTTTCTTATTCCTGCCAGTAATGCCGGTATAAGTTGGCATGTCACTGTGGTTTTGATTTGCATTTCTCTAATGGATGGTGATCGCAAACATTTCGTCATGTCTGTTAGCCGCTGTTCATTTCCTTTTATCACTTTTTAATTGAATTATTTGTGTTTTTGTTTTAGAGGTGTTGAATTTTCCTGCAGATTTTAAAGATTAGACCTTTGTCAGATCTGTAATAGCCAATTTTTTTCCCCAGTCTGTAGGTTCTGTTTTTACCCTTTTGGTCTTTTTTTTTTTTCATTTTTTTATTGTACTTTAGATGAAAGTTTACAGAACAAACTAGTTTCTCATTAAACATTTAGTACACATATTATTCTATGACATTGGTTAACAACCCCACAACATGTCAGCACTCTCTCTTCTCAACCTTGTGTTCTCTATTACCAGATTTCCTGTCCTCTCCTGCCTCTAGTCCTTGCCCCTGGGCTGGTGTGCCCCTTTAGTCTCATTTTGTTTTATGGGCCTGTCCAATCTTTGGCCGAAGGGTAAACTTCAGGAGTGACTTCATTACTGGGCTGAAAGGGTGTCCGGGGACCATACTCTCAGGGCTTCTCCAGTCTCTGTCAGGCCAGCAAGTCTGGTCTTAACTTTCTGAGTTAGGATTTTGTTCTACGTTTTTCTCCAGGTCAGTCTGGGACCCTCTATTTTGATCCCTGTCAGAGCAGTCAATGGTGGTAGCCAGGCACCATCTAGTTGTACTGGATTCAGTCTGGTAGAGGATGTAGTAGATGTGGTCCATTAGTCCTTTAGACTAATCTTTCCCTTGTCTCTTTAGATTTCTTCATTCTTCCTTGCTCTTGGAGGGGTGAGATCAGTGGAGTATCCTAGATGGCTGCTCACAGGCTTTTAAGACCCCAGACGCTACTCACCAAAGTTGAATGTAGAACATTTTCTTTATAAACAATGTTATGCCAATTGACTTAGATGGTCCCCAAAACCATGGTGCCCACAACCCTCAGCCCAGCATTTCAGTCCCTCAGGGAGTTTGGATGTGTCTATGGAGCTTCCATGACCTTGCCTTGGACAAGTTGGGCTGGTCTCCCCAGCATTGTGTACTGTCTTACCCTTCATCAAAGTTACCACTTATCTTTTACATATTTAGTGTTTTTTCATCCCCATCCCTCCCCTCCCTGGTAAACATCGAAGGGTTTTTTTTTTCTGTTTAAATCTTTTCATGAGGTTTTACAGTAGTGGTCTCATACAGTATTTGTCCTTTTGTGATTGACTTATTTCACTCAGCATAGTGCCCTCCAGATTCATCCATGTTATGAGATGCTTCACAGATTCATAGTTGTTCTTTATCTTTGCATAATACTCCATTGTGTACATGTACCACAGTTTATCCATTCATCTGTTGATAGGCATCTAGGTTGTTTCCAGTTTTTGCTGTTGTGAACAATGCTGTAATGAACATGGGTATGCATATGTCTATTCTTGTGGTGACTTATTTCTCTAGGATATATTCCTAGGAGTGGGATTTCTGGATCATATGGTATTTCTATTTCTAGCTTTCTACAGAAGCACCATATCGTTTTCCAAAAACGGTTGTATCATTTGATCATCTGATCTCCCCACAGCATCTTCCACATTTGTTATTTCCTGTTTTTTTTTTTTTTAATTCGTACCGGTAATGCCCAGGTGAGATGGTATGTCATGGTGATTTTGATTTGCATTTCTCTAATGGCTAGTGATGGTGAACATTTCCACATGTGTCTGTTGGCCCCTTGAATATCATCTTTGATGAAGTGTCTGTTCATTTCCTTTACCCAATTTTTAATTGGATTATTTGTCTTTTTGTTGTAGAGGTGTTGGATTTTCTTGTAGATTTTGGAGATTGGACTTTTGTCTGATTTGTAATACTGAAAATTTTTTTTCCAGTCTGTAGGTTCTCTTTTTACTCTTTTGGTGAAGTCTTTTGATGAGCATAAGTGTTTAATTTTTAGAAGATCCCAGTTATATAGCTTATGTTCTGGAGTTTGTGTGTTGTTGGTTGTGGTTTGTATCTTGTTAATGCCGTGTATTAGGGTGTCTAGCATTGATTCTATTTTTCTTCTATATATTTCATAATTTTTGGCTTTTCATTTAGGTCTTTGATCCATTTTGAATTAGTTTTTGTATATGGGGTGAGGTATGGGTCCTGTTTCATTTTTTTTGCAGATGTACATCCAGTTTTGCCAGCACCATTTGTTAAAAAGACTGCCTTTTCCCCATTTGATAAACGTTGAGCCCCTGTGGAAGATCAGGTTACCATAGGAGGATCGATTTACATCTGGGTTCTCAGTTCTGTTCCATTGGTCAGTGTATCTGTCATTGTACTAGTACCAGGCTGTTTTGACTACTGTAGCTGTATAGTAGGTTCTGAGGTCAGGTTGTGCGAGTTCTTCTGCTTTCTTCTTCTTCAATATTGCTTTACTTATCCGGGCCTTCTTCCATTTCCATATAAAGTTAATGGTAATTTTTTTCCCATCTGCTTAAAGAATGTTGTTGATATCTGGATCATGATTGCACGGTATTTGTAATTCCCTTAGGGTAGAATTTTCATTTTCACATTGTTGAGTCTACCTATCCATGGGCATGGTATGTTTTTCCATTTTTGTATATCTCTTTTGGTATCTTGCAGAAGTGCTTTGTAGTTTCATTTTTACAGGTCCTTTACATCCATGGTTAGATTTATTCCTAAGTATTTTATTTTTTTTAGGAGCTAATATAAATAGTATTTTTTTCCTGACTTCCTTGTCATTGTTTTCTTTATTGGAGGACAGGAATCCAACTGGTTTTTGTGTGTTCGTTTTGTATTCTGCTGAATGTTTCTATTTGTTCCAGTAGTTTTCTTGTGGAGTCTTTGGGGTTTTCTGTGTATAGTATCATATCACCCACAAACAGGGACATTTTAACTTCTTCATTACCAATTTGGATGCCCTTTATTTCTTTTCATTTCCTTATTGTTCTCACCAGGACTCCCAGCACAATGTTAAATAGAAGTGGTGATAAACGGCATCCTTGTCTTGTTCCTGTTCTCAAGGGGATGACTTTCAGCCTCTCTCCATTAAGAATGATGTCGTTCGTTGGTTTTGCATATATGCCCTTTATTATGTTGAGAAATGTCTCTTCTATAACTATTTTATTGATAGTTTTTTTTTTATCAGGAATGGGTGTTGGACTCTGTCAAATGCCTTTTCCGCATCAATTGGTGATCATCTGATTGTTTTTTCTCCTTTTATTTATGTAGTGGAGTATGTCGATTGAGTTTCAATGTTAAACCATCCTTGCATACCTGGTATGAATCCTACTTGGTTGTGGAGTATTTTTTAATATGATGCTGACTTATATTGACTAGATATTTGTTGAGAATTTTTGCATCTATATTCATGAGGGGTTTTGGTCTGTAGTTTTCTTTTTGTGGTGTATTCACATGGCTTTGGTATCAGGGTTATGCTGACATCATAGAATGAATTGTGAGGTATCACTTCCTCTTCTATGTTCTGAAATAGTTTGAGTAGTACTGGCATGAGCTCTTCTTTGAATGTTTGGTAGAATTCTCCAGTGAAGCCTTCTGGATCAGGGCTTTTTTGAGTTTTTTTTTTTTTAATTATTTTTTCAATTTCTTCTCTTGTTACGGGTCTGTTCAGATTTTCAACATCATTTTGTGTTAGTTTGGGTAGGTAGTGTGTTTCTAGAAACTTGTGCATTTCCTCTAGGTTTTCAAATTTGTTGGACTGTAGTTTTTCATAATACTCTGTTACGATCCTTTTTACTTCAGTTGGCCCTGTTGTAATGTTCCGTATTTCATTTCTTATCTCATTTATTTGTGTTCTTTCCTGTTTTTCTTCTATCAATTTGGCCAGTGGTTTGTCGATTTTGTTGATCCTTTCAAAGAATCAATTTTAGGTTTTGTTGATTCTTTCTATTGTTTTTCTATTCTCTGTTTCATTTATTTCTGCTCTGATCTTTATTATTTCCTTTCTTCTGATGGCTATGAGCTTCTTTTGCTGTTCTTAATTTGTTCAAGTTATGTAGCTAATGTTTTGATTTTGTCCCTTCTTTTTTGGTGTGTACATCTATTGCTATAAATTGACCTCTGAGGACTGCGTTTGCTGTGGCCCAAAGGTTTTCGTATGATGTGTTTTCATTCTACTTTGATTCTTGGTATTTTTTAATTCCATCTCTGATTTCTTCTATTATCCAGTGTTTTTTAAGCAGGGTGTCATTCAGTTTCCACATAATTGATTTTTTTTTTTGTTACTCTTCCTGTTGTTAATTTCTAGTTTGATGGCACTGTGGTCAAAGAAGATACTTTGTATTATCTCAGTGTTTTGGATTTTGTTGAGGGTATTTCTGTGACCTAAGATGTGGCCTACTCTGGAGAGCATTCCATGTGCATTGGAAAAGAATATATACTTTGCAGCTGTTGGGTAGAGTGTTCTATATATGTCTATGAGGTCAGTTTGGCTGATTGTGCCCTTTAGGTCTTCTGTAGCTTTGCTGAGTTTCTTTCTACATGATCTGTCCTTTACCAAGAGTGGTGTGTTGAAGTCTACTATTGTGGAACTGCCAATTTCTCTTTTCAGTGCTCTTAGAGTTTATTTTATGTATTTTGGAGCACTCTCATTGTGTGCGTAGATGTTTATTATGGTTGTCTTCATAATGGATCGTCCTTTTAATCATTATATAGTGATTTGTTTTTTATAGTGGATTGTTTTAAAATGCATTTTATCTGAAATTAGTATTGCCACTCCTGGTGTTTTGTTCTGTTATTTGCTTGGTATGTTTTTTCCATCCTTTGATTTTTAATAAATTTACATCTTTGTTTCTAAGGTGTGTCTCTTGTAGACAGCATATTCATGAGTTCTTTTTTTCCCTTTCTTTATCCATTCTGTCACTCTCTGTCTCTTTATGGGTGCATTTAAAAAAATTTTTTTTTATATTCACTGTAATTATGGATAGGTGTGAGTTTATTGCTGTCATTTTGTAGCGTTTTTGTTTTTTGAGGTGCTGACATTTTCTTTGTTCCTCTTACTCTCCTCTGCTGAATTCCTATTGTTTGTGGATTTCTTTTTCATTTCTTCTGTACTTGTAGATTTTGGGCTTTTTTTTTTTTTGAGACTTTATGTTTTTCTTCTTTATTTTGATGAGTATGTTTGTTACCTTTCTTTGTGGTTATGTTGAAATTTACCCTTATCTTCCTAGATTTGAGCCAGTCTATTATTACTTGGTGTTGCCTGCCTTCCTCTCCATTAGAAAGTTCTATACCTAGAGCATTTATTCCCTCTTTTATTGTTCTTATGTTGTTGTCATTTACAGATTAAGCTCTCTGGTCCCCTGTTGTAATTCTTTGGGTTTTGGATAGTCCTTGAGAGTTCATTTCCTAGGCTGGTATCTGGCTGGTATAATCTTGTGTCCTAGATTCAGACTGTGGTCTGATGTTGTTTGTTCTCAGACCAAAGGTCTCTGTTTAATAACTCTTGTAAATTTGGTTTGGTTTTTACATGTTCTGTTAATTTCTGCTTATCTGGAAATGTCCTGATTTCACCATCATATATGAATGGGAGTTTTGTAGAATAAATTACTCTCAATTGGTAATTTTTTTCTTTCAAGTTTTATATATGTCATCCCTTTGCCTTCTTGTCATCATAAAAAAAAAAAACATAGTTTCTGCTAAATAGTCAGAGCTTAGTCTTAGTTTTTCTCCTCTGTATGTGACTTTTTGTTTTTCTTAAGCTGCTCTCAGGATTTTTTCTTTGTCTTCGGTTTTAGCAAGTGTGATTATGATTTGCCTTGGTGTTTTTCTTTTGGGGTCTATCCTATATAGGGGTTTGTTGAGCTTCTTGGGTGTTCAGCTTTTCATCATTCATGATATTAGGGAGGTTTTCTGTCAGCAATTCTCCAATGATCTTCTCTGTGTTTTCCATTTTCTCTTCCTGTTCTGGAACTCTGATCACTTACAAATTTTTTGCTTTTGATTTTATCCCACATAATTCTCAGGGTTTCTTCATTTTTCTTCATTCTGTTCTCTGATTTTTCCTCAAACAGTGTTGTATCCAAGTGTTTGTCTTCAATTTCAGTTATTCTGCCTTCCATTATTTCAAACCTGCTCCTCAGGGCTCCTATGACACTGTCCATTTCTGAAATCTTGTTGTTTACCTTTTGGATTTCTAATTGTTTTTGCATGATTTCTAGTTGTGAATTTATTTTGGCATTTTTTCCTGTTTTATTCTCCTGAATTATTCCAGTTTTTGTCTGTTTTTTCCATCAATTTGTCTATTTTTTCCTCATTTTTGTCAGCTTTTTGCTTCGACTCTTGGATTGCTCTGAATATTAAAGATTTGAATTCCCTCTCGGGTAGTTCTAGTGACTTTTCTTCTAGTGGAAAATCATCTGGTGTTTTATTTAAACGTCTTCTGGAACTATCCTGTCCTTTTTTTTATATAATGTTTTGATATTGCCTGCTGTCTTCAAGATATTCAGTAGTCATTTTCATCATTTATTGCTGGTGGATCTGTTTCCTCCTGCTTTTTTGTTTTGTCTTTGTTTTGTTTTATTGGGTTATGTCTGGGCAGATGGGCTGTGGGATCTTCGTTGTTTGCTCATCTCTGGTTATGATACTTTTCACCTCATTGTTTAATGGGCAGAGCCATTCGCTCAGTTATGGTACATCAGGGCAAGTCAAGCTGAAGAGGAGAGGCTGGAGTGGGTTGTTTGTGGTATGTACTAGGGCCAACAGGGTGGGCGGGAATCAGTACTGGGCAGGTTCTGATAGGCCATTCCTGTGCTGCTTGGAGGTGTGATGTTCAGCGCATGGTGCAAGTAGGCAGGAAGGAGGGGACAGGCTTTGATATGTGGAGCTACCATGGGTATGGGTAAAAGGAGAGAGAGAAGAAAGAAACAGAAGCCAAAAAATGTACTAAGGGAGAGGGCCATTGGAGTGGAGAGACGAGAAACCAAGAAATGGAGAAAAACAAAAAGAAAAACAAGGAAAAAGAAAAAAATAAGTAGATAAAAATTTGCAAAAATATTAGAAAGAAAAGAAAAGCCTCCAGGGGTCACTCTGGTGCTCCTGCAAAGATTGGGGAAGTGGTCACTGGCTGCTCAGTGTAGCCTGGCTAGAGGTGGTATAGATGTCCCATAGCACCAGGTATTCAGGAGACAGGAAAGATGGTAACTATAAGAGATGAGAACTGAGAAACAAAGAGAGACAGAAAGGAAAAAAAGAAATGCCCCCAGGGATCACATCAAGGCAGCTGCACAGACTGGGGATGTGGCTCCTATGTCTTGCAGTGCAGCCCAACTAGAAGGGGCTCCCAAGCTGCCAAAAGAAAAAGAAAACAAACAAACAAAGCAAAAAAATAATAAAAATGTCCCGGGGATCCCACCAGCATGGCCGGAAGAGTGGTTCCCCAATCGAGTGGTGTTTCACAGCCTTTCAAGAAGAAGCAAAGACAGCACATGAAGCCAGATGTTCGAGAGAAAGGAGGGGGAGGTGGTGGGAGCCTAGGAAGAAACCAGAATAAATGGAAAAAAGCAACATCCGCAACAGACAAATGGCACTCACGGAGCTGGCCAGTGTGGGCAGGGTGAATCCAAGTGGCCCGGGGCCAAGGCAGTTGCCTTCCGGGCAAGAGACTGTGGCCAGAGGGAAGCAGAGGAGGCTGAGGGGAGGGTGGAAGAAGGGATGGGGTTAGGAAAGCATACACCGCTGGTTACCGGATGCTCTGTCTCCTGCTGGGAACTTTGTGAAGCTGCTTTCCCATACTCCCTGCCTGCTGATCTCTGATGTGAGTGGGGCTCATCCATGCGACATGGATGCTGTACTTCCCAGCTGGCCAAGCCATCGCTGCCAGCCAGGAAGCACAGAGGAAGAGCAGCGGGGAATGGAAGTGAAGTGGGAAACTGTGTATCCCTGGTTACTAGGTGCTCTGTCTCCTGCTGTGAGCTCCATGAAACTGCTTTCCTGTGCTCTCTGTCCACCAATCTCTGACAGGACTCCAAGGTGGTGAATCTGTGCTGCATTAGCACATTTCTCTCCTTGCTCTCTGTTCTCTGTCAGTTTTCTTATTCCATTAGTTGCTTGGCTGAGTTCATTATCTTTTCCTTTGACACTTTGGGTTCCAGGATTGTCGTTTGTCTCTGTTTTACTTAGGTTTTTGGGTCTTTGCTATGGATGGACAGTGTGGTGCTCCCGTCTATGGTGCCATGTTGGCTGGAAGCAACCTTGGTGAAGTTTTTGATGAGCATAAATATTTAATTTTTAGAAGATCCCAGTTCTCTAGCTTATCTTCTGGAGTTTGTGTGTTGTTACTTATGGTTTGTATTCTGTTAATGCCATGTATTAGGGCCTCAGGAATTGATCCTATTTTTTCTTCTACGATATTTATAGTTTTGGGTTTTATATTAAGGTCTTTGATCTGTACCAAACTAGTTTTTGTGTATGGTGTGAGGTATGGGTCTTGATTCATTTCTTTGCAGATGTACGTCCAGTTTTGCCAGCACCATTTCTTACAAAGACTTTCTTTTTCCCATTTGATGGACTCTGGGGCCTTGTCGAAGATCAAGTGACCATAGGTGGATGGAGTCACATCTGGGTTCTCAATTCTGGTGCTTCTGTCTATAGCCCCATGTTGGCTCTGCCCTATGAAAATATATATATTTTTGCATTAAAACACTTATTGTATGTGTGTGTGTATATATATATATATATGCAATTTACTTGTCTTATTCAAGAATACTTTGGAGGGGACCAAGATGGCTGACTAGGTAGAAGCTTCCACTTATCCCTCTTGCAACAAAGACTCAAAAAGACAAGTGAATTGATTACATACAGGACAATCTATGAACCCTGATCATTCAACACAGAGCTAAGGAGTTGACCTGAGTAACAGGGGAGTGAAAAGCCGCACGCTGAAGCAGCGACCGCTTCCAGAGCCAGTGTGCCATGCTGCAGCCTTGAGCCTTCGCGGTTCCCTGGTGCCAGAGTGGTGGGGCTGATTGTGGCTTACTGAGATGGGGCAAGCAAGGTTGTAGGCCCAACCCTCGGGACCAACCTCAGAGGGGACCCAGCCAGTGCACGCAGGCTGCACACCAATGCAGCTGACAGGCAAATGAAAACCACGGGGGAGCAGCGACTGGTTTTGGAGCCTGGAGCGCAGCATCCCAGACAGGAAGCCTTGGTGCTGGGCTTTGGACTAAGCATGGAGGAGCTGCTTGTGGCTCCCTGAGATGGGACAAGCTCGGGACACAGCCCTAACCCTCTGGGGCAGTTTCAGCATGGATCCAGCCAGCACACACAAGCTACACGCCCCTCTGGAATCTCATAAAAAACAGTCCTCACCAAACAAGATAAGTATCTTTGTCTATCTTGCCGAGCTACTCTCTACTATCTGATCCCTCTCCTACCTGCCCCAGCCAGATTCATTAACGTTGGAATTCCCTGGGCCAGAGAGTGAAGTGCACTGCCAGTTATTTTTTCTTCTTCTTCTTTCTTTTCTAACCCATTCCCCTGGCCTGAGAAAAGCAGCATTTCACAGTCAAAGGAAAAATCCTTCCCTGACTTCCCTAAACTGGAATAACAAAACAGAACCAGCTCCATCCAGGCATAAGAGACCCACAGTCTTTGACTTTCATCCCTACAGGTAACCAGGTGGCTATTATAATGCAAAGGCAATTCTGATAGAGATTTGACTGCAATTGTTTTAGCTGAGCAATGGAAAGGTAAGTTCCGGAGGTCCGATACCTCTCTACCTATTAAACAGAGCTCTCATTGATCCACACCACGGAACTGAGGGCTGATGCTCCACCCACACCACACACCACCTAGCCACCTGCTAAAGGGGTCTGAGGATAGTGACACTTACCAATCTATAGAGGTAAAAGCATTGGGTGCCTAAGGTACAGCTGCAGAGCCCACCCACCAGAGTGCTCTAGAGAATAGAGCCACTCCTACCTCATTGACACTTGGGGGAAGGCTGTCAGCATCCTGCCTTCCTCAGAGTGTGACCCCCTGCCACTACTAGAAACTGGTGCACACAACCATCACCACTACTCCTCTAAGTGAATAGGTGACAGCCTACACCACACACAAGGTGACCCAATATCAGAATACCTGAGCTGATTCTATTCAAGAATAGTGAATGGACTCATAGGCTCATATAACTGGTAACAGCTCAGACCAGCTGGTAACAGGACATAAGTGATTCAAAAGCTACAGCAATCAAGATAGCACAATCTAGTAACACATATGGGTGTAGTGTAACAAAACAAAACAAGGAGATAAGACTCAGTGAGCAAATATAAAAGAAAACAATACAATATCTTATAGATGGCTCGGAGACAGCAGTTGATATCAAATCACATAAAGAAGCAGACCATGATTGCTTCTACAAACCCCCAAATCAAAGAATCAAAATGATTCCCAGATGTAGATACTTTCCTGGAATTGCCACATGTAGAATATAAAAAACTAATATACAGAATGCTTCAAGACATCAGGGATGACCTCAGAAATGAAATAAGGCAATCTACAGAAAAAGCCAAGGAACACACTGATAAAGCAGTTGAAGAAATCAAAAAGATTATCCAAGAACACAGTGAAAAAATTAATAAGCTGAACAATACCCTGCTCAAAAAAGACTGGGTTATAGAAGACATTAAGGAAGGAATAAAGAAATTTGTAGAATTCAACGAGACTGAAAATACTTGCTATCAAAACCTTTTGGACACAGCGAAAGCAGTGCTCAGAGGTCAATTTATATCAATAAATGCACAAATACATAAAGAAGGAAGAGGTAAAATCAAAGAAATGTCCCTACAACTTGAACAAATAGAAACGGAGCAACAAAAGAAACCATCAGGCACCAGAAGTGAGCAAATAATAAAAATTGAGCAGAATTAAATGAATTAGAGAACAGAAAAACAATTGAAAGTGTTAACAAGGCCAAAAGCTGGTTCTCTGAAAAAATTAATAAAATTGATAAACCATTGGCCAGACTGACTAAAGAAATACAGGAAAGGAAACAAATAACCCAAATAAGAAACGAGATGGGCCACATCACAACAGACCCAACTGAAATTAAAAGAATCATATCAGATTACTATGAAAAATTGTACTCCAACAAATTTGAAAACCTAGAAGAAACGGATGAGTTCCTAGAAACACACTACCTACCTAAACTAACACAATCAGAAGTAGAACAACTAAATAGACCCATAAGAAAAAAAGAGATTGGAAAGGTAATCAAAAAACTCCCAACAAAAAAAAAAGCCCTGGCCCTGATGGCTTCACTGCAGAGTTCTACCAAACTTTCAGAGAAGAGTTAACACCACTACTACTGAAGGTATTTCAAAGCATAGAAGAGGACAGAATACTACCAAACTCATTCTATGAAGCCAGCATAACCCTGATACCAAAACCAGCTAAAGACAACACACATACAAAAAAAAATTACAGACCTATATCCCTCATGAACATAGATGCAAAAATCCTCAACAAAATTCTAGCCAATAGAATTCAACAACATATCAAAAAAATAATCCACCATGACCAAGTGAGATTTATACCAGGTATGCAAGGATGGCTCAATATTAGAAAAACAATTAATGTAATCCACCACGTAAATAAAACAAAAGACAAGAAGCACATAATGTTATGAATTGATGCAGAAAAGGCATTTGACAAAATCCAACACCCATTAAGGATAAAAACTCTCACCAAAATAGGAATAGAAGGAAAATGCCTCAACATAATAAAGGGCATTTATAAAAAGCCAACAGCCAATATAATCCTAGATGGAGAGAATCTGAAACAATTTCCCTTGAGAATGGGAACCAGACAAAGATGCCCCTTATCACCTCTCTTACTCAACATTGTGTTGGAGGTCCTAGCCAGAGCAATTAGGCTAGACAAAGAAATAAAGGGCATCCAGATTAGCAAGGAAGAAGTAAAGAACACAAGATAATAAGGAGCCCAAGAGACTACATCACGTAGAACCAGAGACTACATCATCCTGAGACTAGAAGAACTAGATGGTGCCCAGCCACAACCGATGACTGCCCTGACAGAGAAACCTTGAGGGACCAGGAGAACAGTGGGATGCAGACCCCAAATTCTCATAAAACGACCAGACTTAATGGTCAGAGTGAGACTGGAAGGACCCCAGTTATCATGGCCCCCAGACCTTCTGTTGGCCCACTACAGGAACCATTCCCAAAGCCAGCTCATCAGACATGGATTGGACTGGACAATGGGTTGGAGAGGGATGCTGGTGAGGCGTGAGCTACTTGGTTCTGGTGGACACTTGAGATAATGTTGGCATCTCCTGCCTGGTGGGGAGATGGGAGGGTAGAGGGGCTTAGAAGCTGGCAAAATGGACAGGAAAAGAAAGAGTGGATGGAGGGAGCGGGCTGTCTCATGGGGGAAAGTAATTGGGAATACGTATCAAGTTGTGTATAAGTTTTTATGTGAGAGACTGACTTGATTTGTAAAGTTTCACTAAAAGCATAATAAAAATTATTAAAAAAGAATACTTTTGAGAAAAGGAAATGCCCTTCCTCACAGTAAAAAGCAAGCTAAAAATATAGAAGGAATGATTTAAAAAAATCACCATTTGGTGATCAATGCACGCGAAAACTAATGGGTTAAAGCTTGAGGGGTAACAGAACATTTACATTACATACATGAACGTTTGTCACAAAATATGTATTAATTACAAAGAGAAAAATAACCTTGTAGAGGAGAAACCTGGCATGGCTTTAACCAAGTGATTAATGTTAATATTACTGGTAAGAAAACAAATTGATATCACAGGCACTCTGAGAAAAATATAACACCACTTCTTTTTTATTTAATAAATTGAATCAAATCCTGCAGAAACATCAGAAAAATTCCAATTGAGAACATTTTGCAAAATAATAGGCCATATCATGGTTATCATGGTTATCATGTTTTCAAGTTCACTGATCTTTTTTTCTTCAGTGTCTAATCTGATATTTATTTTATATAGTGACATTTTTATTTCAATTAGTATAGTTTTCATCTATTTTTTAAAATAATTTTTATTGTGCTTAAAGTGAAAGTTTACAAATCAAGTCAGTCTTTCACACAAAAGCTTATATACAACTTGCTAAATATTCCCAGTTACTCTCCCCCCCTCAATGAGATGGCCCGCTCCCTCCTTCCACTCTCTTTTCATGACGTTTTGCCACATACTAAGCCCCTCTACCCTCCCATCTCCCCTCGAGGCAGGAGATGCCAACATAGTCTCAAGTGTCCACCAGAACCAAGTAGCTCAGGCCTCACCAGCAACCCTCTCCAACCCATTGTCCAGTCCAATCCATGTCTGAGGAGTTGGCTTCAGGGATGGTTCCTGTCCTGGGCCAACAGAAGGTTTGGGGGCCATGATCACCGGGGTCCTTCTAGTCTCAGTCAGACCATTAAGTCTGGTTGTTTTATGAGAATTTGGGGTCTGCATCCCACTGTTCCGCTCCCTCAGGGGTTCTCTGTTGTGTTCCCTGTCAGGGCAGTCATCGGTTGTGGCCAGGCACCATCTAGTTCTTCTGGTCTCAGGATGATGTGGTCTCTGGTTCATGTAGCCGTTTCTGTCTCTTGGGCTCGTTATTATCTTGTGTTCATTCTCCTTTGATCCAGGTGGGTTGAGGCTAATTGATGTATCTTAGATGTCCGCTTGCTAGCATTTAGGACCCCAGATGCCACACTTCAAAGTGGGATGCAGAATGTTTTCTTAATAAATTTTATTATGCCAATTGACTTAGCTGTCCCCTGAAACCATGGTCCCCAAACCCCTGCCCCTGCTTTGCTGACCTTTGAAGCATTCAGTTTATTCAGGAAAATTCTTTGCTTTGGTTTAGTTCAGTTGTGCTGACCTCCACTGTGTTGAGTGTCTCCCTTCCCTTTACCTAAAGTAGTTCTTGTCTACTATCTATTTAGTAAATACCCCTCTCCCACCCTCCTTCCCTCCCCCCTCTCGGAAGCACAAAAGAGTGTGTTCTTCTTAGTTTAAACTATTTCTCAAGATCTTATAATAGTGGTCTTATACAATATTTGTCCTTTGCAACTGACTAATTTCACTCAGCATAATGCTGTCCAGGTTTCTTCATGTTATGAAATGTTTCACAGATTCCTCACTGTTCTTTATTAATGCGTAGTATTCCACTGTGTGAATATACCATAATTTATTTATCCATTCATCCATTGATGGGCACCTTGGTTGCTTCCAGCTTTTTGCTATTGTAAACAGTGCTGCAATAAACATGGGCGTGCATATATCTGTTTGTGTAAAGGCAGTTATTTCTCTAGAATATACTCTGAGGAGTGGGATTCCTGGGTCGTATGGTAGTTCTATTTCTAGCTTTTTAAGGAAGCGCCAAATCGATTTTCAAAGTGGTTGTACCATTTTACATTCCCACCAGCAGTGTATAAGTGTTCCAATCTCTCCACAGCCTCTCCAACATTTATTATCTTGTGTTTTTTGGATTAGTGCCAGTCTTGTTGGAGTGAGATGGGATCTCATTGTAGTTTTGATTTGCA
The DNA here is from genome assembly GCF_030014295.1 of Loxodonta africana. Lineage (NCBI taxonomy): Eukaryota > Metazoa > Chordata > Mammalia > Proboscidea > Elephantidae > Loxodonta > Loxodonta africana. The sequence goes on from NC_087369.1 coordinate 69,498,014, forward strand.
TTTCTCTAGTGGCAAATGATCTTGAGCATTTCCTCATGTATCTGTTAGCCGCCGGAATGTCTTCCTTAGTGAAGTGCCTGTTCATATCCTTTGCCCATTTTTTAATTGGGTTGTTTGTCTTTTTGTGGTTGAGTTTTAGCAGAGTCATGTAGATTTTAGAGATCAGGCGCTGATCGGAGATGTCATAGCTGAAAATTTTTGTCCAGTCTGTAGGTGATCTTTTTACTTATTTGGTGAAGTCTTTAGATGAGCATAGATGTTTGATTTTTAGAATCTCCCAGTTATCTGGTTTCTTTTCGGCATTTTTAGTAATGTTTTGTATTCTGTTTATGCCATGTATTAGGGCTCCTAACATTGTCCCTTTTTTTTCTTCCATGATCTTTATGTTTTTAGGTTTTATGTTTAGGTCTTTGATACATTTGGAGTTAGTTTTTGTGCATGGAGTGAGGTATGGGTCCTGTTTCTTTTTCTTTTTTGCAGATGGATATCCAGTTATGGAAGCACTGTTTCTTAAAAAGACTACGTTTTCCTCAATTAACTGACATTGGACCTTTGTCAAATAACAGCTGCTCATATGTGGATGATTTATATCTGGATTCTCAATTCTGTTCTATTGGTCTATGTGTCTGTTGTTGTACCAGTACCAGGCTGTTTTGACTACTGTGGCTGTATAATATGTTCTAAAATCAGGGAGAGTGAGTGAGTCCTTCTACCTTGTTCTTTTTTAGTAATGCTTTACTTATCCGGGGCTTCTTTCCCTTCCTTATGAAGCTGGTGATTTGCTTCTCCATCTCATTAAAAAATGTCGTTGGAATTTGGGTTGGAAGTGCATTGTGTATATAGATGGCTTTTGGTAGAATAGACATTTTTACTATGTTAAGTCTTCCTATCCATGAGCAAGTTATATTTTTCCACTTCTGTACATCCCTTTTGGTTTCTTGCAGTAGTAGCTTGTAGTTCTCTTTGTATAGGTCTTTTACATCTTTGGTAAGATTTATTCATAAGTATTTTATCTTCTTGGGAGCTACTGTGAATGGTATTGATTTGGTGATTTCATCTTCAATGTTCTTTTTGTTGGTGTAGAGGAATCCAACCGATCTTTGTATGCTTATCTTGTAACCTGATACTCTGCTGAACTCTTCTATTAGTTTCAGTAGTTTTCTGGAGGATTCCTTAGGGTTTTCTGTGTATAAGATCATGTCATCTGCAAATAGAGATAATTTTACTTCTTCCTTGCTAATCTGGATGCCCTTTATTTTTTTGTCTAGCCTATTTGCTCTGGCTAGGACCTCCAGCAAAATGTTGAATAAGAGTGGTGATAAAGGGCATTCTTGTCTGGTTCCCGTTCTTAAGGGAAATGCTTTCAGGCTCTCCCCATTTAGGATGATGTTGGCCGTTGGCTTTTTATAAATGCCTTTTATTATGTTGAGGCATTTTCCTTCTATTCCTATTTTGGTGAGAGTTTTTATCCTTAATGGGTGTTGGATTTTGTCAAATGCCTTTTCTGCATCAATTCATAACATTATGTGCTTCTTGTCTTTTGTTTTATTTATGTGGTGGATTACATTAATTGTTTTTCTAATATTGAGCCATCCTTGCATACCTGGTATAAATCTCACTTGGTCATGGTGGATTATTTTTTTGATATGTTGTTGAATTCTATTGGCTAGAATTTTGTTGAGGATTTTTGCATCTATGTTCATGAGGGATATAGGTCTGTAATTTTTTTTTTGTATGTGTGTTGTCTTTAGCTGGTTTTGGTATCAGGGTAATGCTGGCTTAATAGAATCAGTTAGGTGGTATTCCATCCTTTTCTATGCTTTGAAATACCTTCAGTACTAGTAGTGTTAACTCTTCTCTGAAAGTTTGGCAGAACTCTGCAGTGAAGCCATCAGGGCCAGGGCTTTTTTTTTGTTGGGAGTTTTTTTTTTTTAATAATTTTTATTGAGCTTTAAGTGAATGTTTACAAATCAAGTCAGTCTGTCACATATAAGCCTATGTACACCTTACTCCATAGTCCCACTTACTCTCCCCCTAATGAGTCAGCCCTTCCAGTCTATCCTTTCATGACAATTTTGCCAGTTTCTAACCCTCTCTATCCTCCTATCTCCCCTCCAGTCAGGAGATGCCAGCAGAGTCTCAAGGGTCCACCTGATACAAGTAGCTCACTCTTCATCAGCATCTCTCTCCAACCCATTGTCCAGTCCCTTCCATGTCTGATGAGTTGTCTTCAGGAATGGTTCCTGTCCTGGGCCAACAGAAGGTTTGGGGACCATGACCACCGGATTCCTCTAGTCACAGTCAGACCATTAAGTCTGGTCTTTTTATGAGAATTTGGGGTCTGCATCCCACTGATCTCCTGCTCCCTCAGGGGTTCTCTCTTGTGCTCCCTGTCAGGGCAGTCATCGGTTGTGGCCAGGCACCATCTAGTTCTTCTGGTCTCAGGATGATGTAAGTCTCTGCTTCATGTGGCCCATTCTGTCTCTTGGGCTCATAGTTGTCAAGTGACCTTGATGTTCTTCATTCTCCTTTGATCCATATGGGTTGAGACCCATTGATGCATCTAGATGGCCGCTTGTTAGCCTTTAAGATCCCAGACACCACATTTCAAAGTGGGATGCAGAATGTTTTCATAATAGTGTTGTTTTGCCAATTGACCTAGAAGTTCCCTTAAGCCATAGTCCCAAACCCCTGCCCTTGCTCCGCTGACCTTTGAAGCGTTCAGTTTATCCAGAAAACTTCTTTGCTTTGGTCCAGTCCATTTGAGCTGACCTTTGCTGGGAGTTTTTTGATTACCTTTTCAATCTCTTTTTTTGTTATGGGTCCATTTAGTTGTTTGACTTCTGTTTTTGTTCGTTTAGGTAGGTAGTGTGTTTCTAGGAATTCATCCATTTATTTCTTATAGGTTTTCAAATTTGTTAGAGTACAATTTTTTGTAGTAATCTGATGTGATTCTTTTAATTTCAGTTGGACCTGTTGTGATATGGCCCATCTCATTTCTCATTTGGGTTGTTTCTTTCCCTGTATTTCTTTAGTCAATCTGGCCAATGGTTTATCAATTTTGTTAATTTTTTTAAAGAACCAGCTTTTGGCCTTGTAAACTCTTTAGATTGTTTTTCTGTTCTCTAACTCATTTAATTCTGCTCGATTTTTATTATTTGCTTTCTTCTGGTGCCTCATGGTTTCTTTTGTTGCTCTCTTTGTATTTGTTCAAGTTGTAGGGACAGTTCTTTGATTTTGGCTCTTCTTTATGTATGTGTGCTTTTATTGATATGAATTGACCTCTGAGCACTGCTTTCGCTGTGTCCCAAAGGTTTTGATAGGAAGTGTTTTCAGTCTCGTTGAATTCTACGAATTTCTTTATTCCTTCCTTAATGTCTTCTATAATCCAGTCTGTTTTGAGCAGGGTATTGTTCGTTTCCAAGTATTTGATTTCTTTTCACTGGTTTTTCTGTTATTGATTTCTACTTTTATGGCCTTATGGTCTGAGAAGATGCTTTGTAATATCTCAGTGTTTTGGATTCTGCAAAGGCTGTTTTGTGACCTAACGTGATCTTTTCTAGAGAATATTCCATGTACAGTAGGAAAGAAAGTATACTTTGCAACTGTTACCTGGAGTGTTCTCTATAATTTTATGAGGTCAAGTTGGTTGCTTGTAGCAATTAGGTCTGCTGTGTCTCTATTGAGCTTCTTACTGGATGTCCTATCCTTCACTGAAAGAGGTGTGTTGAAGTCTCCTACTATAATTGTGGTGAAGTTTGTTTCATGAATCTTGCAGCCCTGTCATTGGGTGCATAAATATTTAATATGGTTATATCTTACTGGTAAATTTTCCCTTTTATCATTATGTAGTGTCCTTCTTTATCTTTTGTGGTGGGTTTAACTTTAAAGTCTATTTTGTCAGAAATTAATATTGCCACTCCTGCTGTTTTTTGATTGTTTGCTTGATATATTTTTTTCCATCCTTTGAGTTTTAGTTTTTTGTGTCTCTAAGTCTAACGTGTGTCTCTTTTAGGCAGCATATAGACGGATTGTTTTTTTTATCCAGTCTGCAACCCTCTGTTTCTTTATTGGTACATTTAGTCCATTTACATTCAGCGTAATTATAGATAATTATGAGTTTAGTGCTGTCATTTTGATGCCTTTTTCTGTGTGTTGTTGACAATTTCCTTTGTCTACTTACTTTTTTGTGCTGAGAAGTTTTTCTTTGTAGAATGTGTTTTCCTCCTTTTCCTACTAGTTGAATTTATTTTTGCTGAGTCATTATGTTTATCTTGGTTTTTATTTTGAAGTATGGAATTTTTAGACCTCTTTGTGATTACCTTAATATTTACCCCTGTTTGACTAAGTAAAAACCTAACTTGTATCGCCCTATATCGTCTTGGTTTCTTCTCCATATGTAAGATCTATTCCTCCTGTATTTAGTCCCTCTTTTTTGACTATTGTAATCTTTTACATAATGACATCAATGATTCCCTGTTTTGAGCAATTTTTTTAATTAATCTTATTTTGTATTTGTGATTTCCCTATCTGAGTTGATATCAGGATATTTTGTTCTGTGACCTTTTGTTGTGCTGGTATCTGATATTATTGATTTTCTGACCAAATAATTTCCTTTAGTAATTCTTGTAGCTTTGGTTTGGTTTTTGAAAATTCTCTAAGCTTGTGTTTATCTGTAAATGTCTTAATTTCACCTTCATATTTGAGACAGAGTTTTGCTGGGTATATGATCCTTGACTGGCAGTTTTTCTCTTTCAGTGCTCTATATGTGTCATCCCATTGCCTTCTTGTGTGCATGCTTGCTGCTGAGTAGTCTGAACTTATTTTTATTGACTCTCCTTTCTCGGTGACTTTTTGTTTATCCTTGGCTACTTTAAAAATTTTGTCTTTATCTTTGGTTTTGGCAAGTTTGATGATAATATGTCTTGGTGATTTTCTTTTGGGATCTGTCTTGTATGGGGTTCGCTGAGCATCTTGGATAGATATCCTTTCATCTTTCACGATGCCAAGGATGTTTTCTGCCAACAGATCTTCAGTTATTCTCTCTGTATTTTCTGTTATCCCTCCCTGTTCTGGAACTCCAATCACATGCAAGTTATTCTTCTTGATAGAGTCCCACATGATTCTTAGGGTTTCTTCTTTTTTTTAAATTCTTTTATCTGATTTTTCTTCAAATAAACAATATCTTTTTAATGATGTTTTTATCAATATGTTAGATACAAGGTTTGTAGTTATGAAGGCTCACAAACTTTTTTATGTCCAGAATGTGTTTAATACTCTGGAAAGTGTGTAATTATATATATATATACACACACATACACACATACATATATATATATATATGAAGGTTTTAAAAATATGTTAGGTAGGGCTTTTGGTAATATGAAGCTTTGCAAACTAGTCTCTGTGAATAAGTGTGCTTACAGCTCAGGAAACCGTGTAACAATCTCTTTACATAGAGCTATTTAAATGACGTATTTGAGTGCTTGTTGTAAACATGAAGCTTTTCGTAGTTACCTCTGTAAAAGTGTGTGTTTAACACTCTAGAAAGCAGGCCATAATGCTTTCTTAGAGAAATTTTCTAAAATCTTAACTAGGGTATTTGTGAGTATGAACGCTGAGAGAGGGTTAACCAAACCACAGCAGGCTATAGCCAAAAAAGTCCAATTTTTTGTCAGAATCTGAAAAACTTAAGAACAATAGGAAACTATACCAAAGGAGCCAGAGAGAGTGCTCTAACCAGTTCAATGGACAGTGGACGTGCATACCAAAAAACTAATAACGGTTTATCCCAGGATGTGAGTTAAAGATCTACTCAGCATCATACGTAGCCCACATTGTTGTTGTTAGGTGCCGTCGAGTCAGTTCTGACCAACAGCGACCCTATGTACAACAGAACGAAACACTGCCTGGTCCTGTGCCATCCTTACAGTCCTGCCCACATAACAAGTAAAAAACAACCATCATATAACAGACCTGGGGCCCCTGAGCCAAGAGACTAAATTGTTAGAAAAGAAAAACAAGAAAAGTTTACCCAATCATGACCTTAGTTCTTTGTTATTATTTTAATCAATCATAGCCTGCAAGTAATTTAGTCATAATGAATCAACACCTGTGAAAATTATATAAAAAGCACTTATAGATTGTATTACTTTGGATTTTTGTCTGTATTTAAAAAGCCTGAGTTAAAAAGTAAAGATGTCACTTTGAGGACTAAGGCACTCCTGACTCAAGCCATGATATTTTCAATAGCCTCATATTCGTGTGAAAGCTGGACAATGAATTAGGAAGATTGAAGAAAAACTGATGCCTTTGAATTTGGCATTGGTGAAGAGTATTGAATATACCACAAACTGCCAAAAGAATGAACAAATCTGTCGTGGAAGAAATACAACCAGAGTGCTCCTTGGAAGTGAGGATGGCAAGACTTCCTCTCACTTACTTTCACATCAGGTGGAACCAGCCTCTGGGGAAAGATATCATACTTGGTAAAGAAGAGGGTCAGTGAGAAAAAGGAATACCCTCGATGAGATGGATGAAGGCTGCAACAATGGGTTCCAACATAACAACGATGGCAAGGATGGCACAGGGCCAGACATTGTTTCATTCTGTGGTACATGGGGTCACTATGAGTTGGAACTGACTTGAAGGCAGCTAACAACAACAGTCTGAATGCTTGCAGCCAATTTCCCATTTTGTTCTCTGTTATGTCACAATAAAATTCTCTCTGTTGCAGAAGGCCTTGGTGAAAGTTGTTTCTCCACAACAGATTGGTGCAGCTAGCAGAGTCTTCAATAGCAAATTCCTCATTAGATCTCCAGGAGACCTGGACAGCTTGTTGGTGCCACAGCAAATCCATATTATTCTACTTCTTGCATGCCGCGTCCACTTCAGAGATACAACTGAGCTAAGTACTACCCAATATGAACTTTATTGCCTTTCTGCATAATAGGAAATACTGCGACATATTTCTGTTAAAGCTATTGTTAAAAAACCAGTTTGGCAACTTTTTGTTTGATGCTTAATTTTGAGATTTTTTTTGTTTGAGAGCTCTCTCTGGAGGTGTTTTGGTAAAAGTTCATGATTTTATGGTTATGTTTCTGTTTATCTTTTTTTGTCTCCTGTTCTGTGTTAGCTAACAGAAGAAAATTGGAAATAATAATTTCAAGAGTGACAAAAGCCTCTCATTTTGGACCCCTCCTGCCTACATGGCTCAAAACTTGATGCCACTGTTGGTCAATATTTAGAAAAATGGCACAATCTCACTAAAGACCGCGGGGATGAACTTTGGCCCCTATGGGGAAATTTTGATTTGGCTAAACATTATATTGAAATGTAAGCTGGAAAGTCAAGGGTCTTGTTTAAACCAGTAATAGTGGGAAAAAATTGTTTTATAATTGGTATTTTGAGCTGTCAAGTAGTCAACATCATGACAAATTTGTCTCCCTACAAGAACTAGTGTCTAAACAAGCCAAACAAACTCAAACAATACAAAAATGGTTGGACTCAGTCAAATCATTGCCTTCCAATCTCTATTCAGACTTAGGAATTTGGCTTTATCTGAAATGCCATCTGCTAGGTCAGGAGATATTGGGCCCACAATGCCCTTTGTAGTTAAACAAAAGGCTTAAGGCAGGAACCCTGAGGTCTCATTCCACTCATAGTCCAAGGCTGAACTTAGGGCCATTGTAAAAGAGTTCCCTGATCCAAGCAAAAATCCCCACAGATTTATTCATGGACTTAAGATTTTAGCTGAAACATATGAACCCAGTGTCACTGATATCTATAATTTCGTAAACATGTTGTTAGGTCCCAGTGATGTCCATTGGTGGATGGAAGCACAAAATGATTAGATCCTGAAAAAATTTTAAGTGTCCCTATAGGTGCCGCAGGTACAACTGTTAGAACAGAAATCAAGAAATTAATAGAAGGACTTGTAGACTGTTTTTACAAAGTTTTCCCTTCAAAAATCAATTAGGCAAAATTACAAGCTTGTAATCAAGAAAAAGATGAATCTATCTCTAATTATACCTAAAAGTCAACTAAAGTGTTTATGGAACATTCAGGGTTATTAATTACTGATGAAGGGTCTAAGGTCACCTTTAATTCACTATTTGTAGGAGAATTGAATCCTGAATTACCCCAAATGGTAAAAAAAAAAAAAGGCATCAGTTAAATTGGAAAAGTATTGATACTTCTGAATTAGCTACTTTAGCTTATAAATTAAGCCAAATATTGAACATCAAAAAAAAGAGACTGAGAAAAAAAAAGAAAGAAAGAAAAGCTAATTGCTCTCCAGTTGCAGCAATTACAGCAACCTGTGGAAATAAAACCAAAGCAAGGGAATTCTCCCACCAGTAACACTGCTCCCATGGTCTGTAACTATTGCAAGAAAGCTGGTCACTTTCAAATGGACTGTTTCAAGTTTAGGAATAAACCAAAGGTGGCTCCTTTAGTGCCACCTTTAGAAAAATCAATGTGATGAAGCCCTAAACTAAAGTAGCTCAATACCCTTTAAAACCTAAAGCAAAGGAGAGACTGAAACCTACCATCCAAGATTTCTTAGAAAATGAATTAATTGTTCCTTGTACTAGCCCTTGTAACACCCCAGGATTTCCTGTCAGAAAACCTAATAATCTCAGTTCGCAATTTGTGCAAGATCTTAGAGCTGTTACAACATTGTTATCCTTTGAACCTCTGTTGTTCCAAATCCACATTTGTTATTAGCCAAAATTCCACCAGACACTGCATGATTCACAGTCATTGACCTCTGTAGTGCTTTTTACAGTATTCTGGCTCACCCAAGCAATTTTTGTTTGCCTTTATGTGGAATAATCAACAATATTCTTGGACTGTCATGCCCCAGGAATTCAATGAAAGCCCCACCTATTTTTCCCAGATTTTACATGCTGACTTGTTGCTTTTACAGTTTGAACATAAATCTGTGTTACTCTAAAATGGTGATGATCTCTTAGTCTGTTCAAACATACAGGATGTTGTTGTTGTTAAGTGCCATCGAGTTGGTTCTGACTCACAGGGACTCTATGAACAACAGAAGGAAACAGTGCGTAGTCTTGTGCCATTCTTACAATTGTTGCTATGCTTGAGCCCATTGTTGCAGCCACTGTGTCAATCCATCCATACATGGTAGTCTTCTGTTATTACATCATCTGTCTGTTAGAAGGCATAGGGTGTCAGGGGAAAAAGTACAGTTTGCCCTTCCACAAGTAAAGTAACCACAAAGGAAACTACCAATCCTACACATCAAAATAAAAGACAAGAAAAACATAAAGACTCAGCAAATACAAAAGCAACAACAATGAAAAAGAGGAAAGGACAACATATAAAGAAAAAACTACTCAGCACAGAAAATTAAGTGGAAAAAAGCAACTGTTAACAACACATACACACACACATATCAAAATAACAGCACCAAACTCTTACCTATCAATAATTACACTGAATGCAAATGGACTGAATGCACCAATAAAGAGACAGAGAGTGGCAGAATGGATTAAAAAAAACACCTTTCATCTATATGCTGGCTACAAGAGACACACCTTACACTTAAGGACGCAAACAAACTAAAACTAAAAGTATGGAAAAAAACATATCAAGGAAAAAAGAAGCAAAAGAGTGGCAATAGTAATTTCTGACAAAATAGAAGTTTAAGTAAAATTCACCACAAAGGATAAGGAAGGACACTATATAATGATTAAATGGTCAATATACCAACATACCAGGAGGGAAACCCTGGTGGTGTAGTGGTTAAGTGCTACGGCTGCTAACCAAAGGGTTGGCAGTTCGAATCCACCAGGCCCTCCTTGGAAAATCTATGGGGCTTTTTGGGTACACCAGGAGGATATAACCATAATAAATATTTATGCACTCAACGACAGGGTTCCAAAACACGTAAAACCAACTCTAACAGCACTGAAAAGAGAGATAAACAGCTCCAGAATAATAATAGGAGAATCCAACACACCCACTTTTGGTGAAGGACAGAACATCTAGAAAGAAGCTCAGTAATGATGTGGAAGATCAAAATGCTAAAATCAACCAGCTTGACCTCATAGACATATACAGAACACTTCATCCAACAACAACCAAATATACTTTCTTTTCCAACACACATGGAATATTCTCCAGAATAGACCACATATTAGGTCATAAAGCAAGACAGAACAGAATCCAAAACATCAAAATATTGCAAAGCATCTTTTCTGACCCTAAAGCCATAAAAGTAGAAATCAATAACAGAAAATCAAGGGAAAAAATCAAACAAATGGAAACTGAACAACTCCTTCCTCAAAAATTACTGGGTTATAGGAGAAATTAAGGATGCAATAAAGAAATTCACAGAATCAAAAAAGGATGAAAAGATACACTACCAGAACTTTTGGGACACAGCAAAAGCAGTGCTCAGAGGCCAATGTATAGCAATAAATACACACATACAATAAGAATAAAGGGCCAAAATCAAAACATTAACCCTACCACTTGACAAATGCAAAGAGTGCACAAAAGAAGAACCCGATCACCAGAAGAAAGGAAATAATAAAATTAGAATACAAACAAATGAAATAGAAAAACGATCGAGAGTTAACAAGACCAAAAGATGGTTCTTTGAAAATATCAACAAAATAGATAAACCATCGGTCAAACTGACAAAAGAAAAACAGGAGAGGAAGCAAATAACCCGAATAAAAAATAAGATGGAAGATATCACAAAAGACCCAACTGAAATTAAAAGAATAATAACAGAATAGTATGAAAAATTTTACTGTAACAAATTTGAAAACCTTGAGGAACTGGACAAGTTTCTAGAAACACACTACCTACTTAAACTAACACAGAGATAGAAAAATTAAATAAACCTATAAAAAAAGAAGACATTGAAAATGTAATTTAAAAACACCCAACAAAAAAAAACCCTGGCCCTGATGGCTTCACTGCAGTGTTCTATCAAACTTTCAGAGAAGAGTTAACACCACTACTACTAAAGGTATTTCAGAGCATAGAAAACGATGGAATACTCCCAAACTCATTCTATTAAGCCAGCATAACCCTGATACAAAAACCAGGTAAAGACACTGCTAAAAAGAAAATTACAGAGGCGGGGCCAAAATGGCTGACTAGGTAGAAGTTACCTCAGATCACTCTTGCAACAAAGACTCAGAAAAACAAGTGAATCGATCACATACATGACAGTCTACGAACCCCGACCATCAAACACAGATCGAAAGAGTTGATCTGAGTGACAGAGACTGAGAACGAGCAACCACGGGGAAGCAACGACTGTTTTCAGAGCCTGGAGCCAGCGTCCCAGTCAAAAAACCCTAGCTCCGGGCTTTGGACTGGGCACAGGGGAGGTGAGCACACCATCCTGAGACGGTGCAAACACAGGACGCAGCCCTAGCCCCCAGAAGTGACCTCGGGGGAAGCCCAGCCAGTGCACGCAGGCAGCGCAGAGATGCAGCTGACAGGAGAAGTCACCAGGAGGCAGCGACTGGTTTTGGAGCCTGGAGAGCGGCGTCCCAGCCGGGGAACCTTGGCGCTGGGCTTTGGACTGGGAGCAGAGGAACTGACCACGGCTTCTGAGACAGCACAAGCACAGGACACGGGCCTGACCCTCAGGGGCAATCTCGACCCAGCTAACGCACACAGGCTACACACTCCTTGGGAATCTCAGATAAAACAGTCATCACCAAGAAAGATAAGTAACTTTGTCTATATTCCAGGGTGCTACTCTCTCCTATCTATCTGATCCCTCCCCTCCCCTTCCCAGGCCGCTTCATTAACATTGGAATTTCCTGAGCCAGAGAGTGAAGTGTTCTGCAGTTTTTTTTTTTTTTGGTCTTTTCCTAACCCATCCTCCTGGCCTGAGAGAAGCAGCTACAAAAAAACCCAGGGATCAAAAATCCTTCCCTGACTTCCTGAAATTGGACTAAAAATACAGACCCAGCTCCAGCCAAGCATATGAGATCCACAGTCTTGGGCTTTCATCCTTACAGGGAACAAGCTGGCTATAATAATGCAAAGGCAATTCTGATAGAGATCTGACTGTAATTGTTTTAGCCAATTAAAGGAAAGACAAGTTTCCCAGGTCTGATATCTCTGCGTATTAAACAGAGCCCTCACTGATCCACAACAGGGAACTGAGGGCTGAAGCTCCCCCAGACCACATAGCCTCCTGCCTTAGGGGTCTGAGGATGGTAACACCTACAAATCTGTAGAGGTACATGCATTGGGGGCCTAAGGTACAGCTGCACAGCCCACTCACCAAAGTGCTTTAGGAATAGAGACACACCTACCTCACTGGCACTTGGGGGAAGCCTGTCAGCATCCTGCCCCCCCCAGAGTGTGACCCCCAGCTGCTACTAGAATCTGGTGCACACAACTATCACCACTACCCCTCTAGGTGGATAGGTGACAGTCTACACCACACACTTGGTGACCCAAAATCAGATTCTACTCAAGAATAGTGAATGGACTCTTAGGCTTATATATCTGGTAACAGCCCAAACCAGCTGGTAATAGGAAATAAGCGATTCAAGGGCTACAACAATCAAGACAGCACAATCTATTACACCATCTATGTATACTGAAAGAAAACAAAACAAGATAAGACTCAGTGAGCAAATATAAAATAAATCATTACAATATCTTATAGATGGCTCAGAGACAGCAGTGGATATCAAACCACATAAAGAAGCAGACCATGATTACTTCTACAACTCCCCAAATGAAAGAATCAAAATCTTTCCCAAATGAAGATACAATCCTGGAATTGCCAGATGCAGAATATAAAAAACTAATTTGCAGAATGCTTCAAGACATCAGGGATGACCTCAGAAACGAATTAAGGCAATCTACAGAAAAAGCCAAGGAACACACTGATAAAGCAGTTCAAGAAATCAAAAAGATTATTCAAGAACATAGAGGAAAAATTACTAAGCTGCAAGAATCCAGAGAGAGACAGCATTCAGAAATCCAAAAGATTAACAATAAAATTAAAGAATTAGACAACTCAATAGGAAGTCAGAGGAGCAGAATCCAACAATTGGAATGCAGAATGGGGGAGCTGGAAGATAAGGGAATTGACACAAAAATAGCTGAAAAAGAGTCAGATAAAAGAATTTAAAAAATGAAGAAACCCTAAGAATCATGTGGGACTCTATCAAGAAAAATAACTTGCGTGTAATTGGAGTTCCAGAACATGTAGGGATAACAGAAAATACAAAGAGAATAGTTGAAGATCTGTTGGCAGAAAACTTCCCTGACATCATGAAAGATGAAAGAATATCTATCCAAGATGCTCATTGAACCCCATATAAGATTGATCCAAAAAGAAAATCACCAAGACATATTATCATCAAACTTGCCAAAACCAAAGATAAAGAGAAAATTTCAAAAGCAGCCCAGGATAAAAGAAAAGTCTCCTACAGAGGAGAATCAATAAGATTAAGTTCAGACTACTGAGCTGAAAACATGCAGTCAAGAAGGCAATGGGATGACATATATAGAGCACTGAAAGAGACAAACTGCCAGTCAAGGATCATATATCCAGCAAAACTCTGTCTCAAATATGAAGGTGAAATTAAAACATTTACAGATAAACACAAGCTTAGAGAATTTTCAAAAACCAAACCAAAGCTACAAGAAATACTAAAGGAAATTGTTTGGTCAGAAAACCAATAATATCAGATAACAACAACACAAGGTCACAGAACAGAACATCCTGATATCAACTCAAATAGGGAAATCACAAAAACAAATTAAGGTTAATTTTAAAAAGAAAAAAAATGCTCAAAACAGGGAATCATTGAAGTCAATATGTAAAAGATCACAATAATCAAAAAGAGGGACTAAACAGGAGGCATAGAACTGCCATATGGAGCGGAAAACAAGGCGATATAGGACGATACAAGTTAGGTTTTTACTTAGAAAATAGGGGTAAATATTAAGGTAACCACAAAGAGGTATAACAATTCCATAACTCAAAATAAAACCCAACAAAACATAACGACTCAGCAAACATAAATTCAACTATGAGGAACACACAATTTCCAAAGAAAAACGTCTCAGCACAAGAAAGTAAGTGGAAAAATGAAATTGTCAACAACACACACAAAAAGGCATCAAAATGACAGAACTAAACATACTTATCTATAATTACGCTGAATGTAAATGGACTAAATGCACCAATAAAGAGACAGAGAGTCTCAGACTGGATAAAGAAACATGATCCATCTACATGCTGCCTACAAGAGACACACCTTAGACTTAGAGACACAAACAAACTAAAACTCAAAGGATGGAAAAAAATATATCAAGCAAACATCAAGCAAAAAAGAGCAGGAGTAACAATATTAATTTCTGAAAAATAGACTTTAAAGTTAAATCCACCACAAAGGATAAAGAAGGACACTACATAATGACTAAAGGGACAATTGACCAGGAAGATATAACCATATTAAATATTTATGCACCCAATGTCAGGGCTGCAAGATACATAAAACAAACTTTAAGAGAACTGAAAAGTGAGATAGACACCTCCACAATTATAGTAGGAGACTTCAACACACCACTTTCGGAGGACAGGCCTTCCAGTAAGAAGCTCAATAGAGACACAGGAGACCTAATTGCTACAATCAACCAACTTGACCTCATAGACTTATACAGAACACTCCACCCAACAGCTGCAAAGTATACTTTTTTTTTTTCTAGCACACACAGAACATTCTCTAGAACGGATCACATATTAGGTCATAAAACAAACCTTTGCAGAATCCAAAACATTGAAATATTACAAAGCATGTTCTCAGACCACAAGGCCATAAAAGTGGAAATCAATAACAGAAAAATCAGGGAAAAGAAATCAAATATTTGGAAACTGAACAATACCCTGCTCAAAAAAGACTGGGTTATGGAAGACATTAAGGAGGGAATAAAGAAATTCATAGAATGAAACGAGAATGAAAACACTTCCTATCAAAACCTCTGGGACACAGCAAAAGCAGTGTTCAGAGGTCAATTATGTCGATAAATGCACACATACATAAAGAAGAAAGAGCCAAAATCAGAGAACTATCCCTACAACTTGAACAAATAGAAAGTGAGCAACAAAGGAATCCATCAGGCACCAGAAGAAAACAAATAATAAAAATTAGAGCTGAACTAAATGAATTAAAAAAAAAACAAACCACTGCCCTCGAGTCAATTCTGACTCATTGCAACAGAAAAAGAATTGAAAGAATTAACAAAGCCAAAAGCTGGTTCTTTGAAAAAATTAACAAAATTGATAAGCCATTGGCCAGACTGACTAAAGAAAATACAGGAAAGGAAACAAATAAACCGAATAAGAAATGAGATGGGCCATATCACAACAGACTCAACTGAAATTAAAAGAATCATATCAGATTATTACAAAAAATTGTACTCTAACAAATTTGAAAACCTAGAAGAAATGGATGAATTTCTAGAAAAACACTACCTACCTGAACTAACACGATCAGAAGTAGAAGAACTAAATAGGACCCATAACAAAAAAAGACATTGAAAAGATAATCAAAAAACTCCCAACAAAAAAAAAAGCCCTGGCCTGGACGGCTTCACTGCAGAGTTCTACCAAACTTTCAGAGAAGAGTTAACACCACTACTACTGAAGGTATTTCAAAGCATAGAAAATGATGGAATACTACCTAACTCATTCTATGAAGCCACCATATCCCTGATACTGAAACCAGCTAAAGACACCACAAAAAAAGAAAATTACAGACTTATCCCTCATGAACATAGATGCAAAAATCCTCAACACAATTCTAGTCAATAGAATTCCACAACATATCAAAAAAATTATCCACCACGACCAAGTGGGATTTATACCAGGTATGCAAGGCTGGTTTAATATTAGAAAAACCATTAATGTAATCCACCATATAAATAAAACAGAAGACAAAAACCACATGATCTTATCGATTCAAGCAGAGAAGGCATTTGACAGAGTCCAACACCCATTCATGATAAAAACTCTCAGCAAAATAGGAATTGAAGGAAAATTCCTGTACATAATAAATACAAAGCCAACAGCCAACATCACTCTAAATGGAGAGAGCCTGAAAGCATTTCCCTTGAGAACGGGAACCAGACAAGGATGCCCTTTATCACCGCTCTTATTCAGCATTGTGCTAGAGGTCCTAGCCAGAGGAATTAGGCTAGACGAAGAAATAAAGGGCGTCCGGATCGGCAAGGAAGAAGTCAGATTATCTCTATTTGCGGATGACATGACCTTATATATGCAAAAGGACAAATATTGTATAAGACCACTATTATAAGATCTTGAGAAATAGTATAAACTGAGAAGAACACATACTTCTGTGGATAAGGGGGGAGGGAGGGTCGGAGAGGGTTATTTACTGATTTAGTTAGTAGATAAGAACTCCTTTAGGTGAAGGGAAGGACAATACTCAATACACGGAAGGTCAGCTCAACTGGACTGGACCAAAAGCAAAGAAGTTTCCGGGATAAACTGAATGCTTCAAATGTCAGAAGAGCAAGGGCGGGGGTTTGGGTACTATGGCTTAAGGGGACTTCTAAGTCAATTGGCAAAATAAATTCTATTATGAAAACATTCTGCATCCCACTTTGAAGTGTGGCGTCTGGGGTCTTAAATGCTAACAAGCGGCCACCTAAGATGCATCAAATGGTCTCAACCCACCTGGATCAAAGGAGAATGAAGAACACCAAGGTCACACGACAACTGTGAGCCCAAGAGACAGAAAGGGCCACGTGAAACAGAGACTTACAACATCCTGAGACCAGAAGAACTAGATGGTGCCTGGCCACAACCGATGACTGCCCTGACAGGGAGCACAACAGAGAACCCCTGAGGGAGCAGGAGATCAGTGGGATGCAGACCCCAAATTCTCATAAAAAGACCAGACTTAATGATCTGACCGAGACTAGAAGAATCCTGGCGGTCATGGTCCCCAAACCTTCTGTTGGTCCAGGACAGGAACCATTCCCGAAGACAACTCATCAGACATGGGAGCGACTGGACAATGGGTTTGAGAGAGATGGTGCTGAAGAGTGAGCCACTTGTATCAGGTGGACACTTGAGACTGTGTTGGCATCTCCTGTCTGGAGTGGAGATGGGAGGGTAGAGAGGGTTAGAAACTGGCAAAATGGTCACGAAAGGAGAGACTGGAAGGAGGGAGCAGGCTGACTCATTAGGGGGAGAGTAAGTGGGAGTATGGAGTAAGGTGTATATGAGCTTATATGTGACAGACTGACTTGGTTTGTAAACTTTCACTTAAAGTTCAATAAAAATTATTTTTAAAAAAAGAAAGAAAATTACAGACCAGTATTCCTCATGAACTTAGTTGCAAAAATCCTCAACAAAATTCTAGCCAATAGAATTCAACAACATATCAAAAAATATTCCACCATGACCAAGTGGGATTCATACCAGGTATGCAGGGATGGTTTAACATTAGAAAAAAAAATGGAATCCATCACAGAAATAAAACAAAAGACAAGAACTACATGATCTTATGAATTGATGCAGAAAAGGTGTTTGACAAAACCCAACATCCGTTCATGGTAAAAACTCAGCAGAGTAGGAATAGAAGATCAATTCCTCAACATAATTGTCATAGACTGAATTATGTCCCCCAAAAACGTGTGTATCAATTTGGCTGGGCTATGAGTCCCCGTATTGGTAAGGAAGAAGTAAAAATATCTCCTTTTGCAGATGACTTGATCTTATACATAGAAAAACCTAAAGATTCCTCATGAAAACTACTGAAACTAATAGAAGAGTTCAGTAAAGCATGAGGATACAAGATAACCATAAACAATCAGTTGGATTCCTCTACACCAACAAAGAGAACGTCGAAGAGGAAATCACCAAATTAATACCATTTACAATAGCCCACCAAAAGATAAAATATTTAGGACTAAATGTAACAAGACATGTAAAAGACCTATGGAAAGAAAACTACAAGATGCTACTGCAAGAAACCAAGACAGACCTACGTAAGTGTAAAAATATACCTTGCTCATGGATAGGAAGACTCAACATTGTGAAAATGTCAATTATATCCAAAGTGATGTACAGACACAATGCAATCACAGTTCAAATTCTAACGGAATTTTTTTAATGAGATGGAGAAACAAACCACCAACTTCATATGAAAAGGGAACAGGCCCTGGATTAGTAAAGCATTACTGAAAAATAAAAACAAAATGGGAGGCCTCACACTACCTGATTTTAAAGCCTATTATACCTCCACAATAGTCAAAACAGCCTGATACTTGTACAACAGATACACAGACCAATGGAACAGATTTGAAAATCCAGATGTAATTTCATCCACATATGAGCAGCTGATATTTGACAAAGGCCCAAAGTATGTTAAATGAGGTAAAGACAGTATCTTTAACAAATGGTGCTGGCATAACTCGATATCCATCCATGACAAAATGAAAGACCCATACCTCACACCATGCACAAAAACTGACTCAAAGCGAATCAAAGACCTAAATATACAATCTAAAATGGTAAAGATCATGAAGGAAAAAATAGGGACAGCACTAGGAGCTCTAACACATGGCATAAATAGTATACAAAATATTACTAACAATGCACAAACACCAGAAAAGAAACTAGATGACTGGGAGGTCCTAAAAATCAAACACTTATGCTCATCCAAAGACTTTACCAAAAACAGCCAGCATCATTCTTAATGGAGAGAGGCTGAAAACATTCCCATTGAGAACAAGAACAAGACAAGGATGAACTTTATCACTACTCCTATTTGACAATGTGCTGCAAGTTCTAACCAGAGCAAAAAGGCAAGAAAAATAAATAAAAGCCATCCAAATTGGTAATAAGGAAGTTAAACTGTCCCTATTTGGGGGTGATATGATACTATATATAGAAAACCCAAAAGACTCAACGTGAAAACTACTGGAAGTACTAGAAAGATTCAGCAACGAACAGGATGCAAAAAACAAAAAAACAAATTCAGTTGGATTCCTATACACCAATAAAGAGAACAATGAAAAGGAAATAAGGAAAACAATACCTAAAAAATAAAATACCTAGGAATAAATCTTATCAGGGATGTAAAAGACCTATACAAAGAAAACTACAAAACACTACTGCAAGAAACCAAAAGAGATCTACATAAATGGAAAAACATACTATGCTCATGAATAGGAAGACTCAACATTGTGAAAATGATGATTTTACCTAGTGCGATTTACAAATACAATGAAATCCGGTTCCAAATACCAACGACATGCTTTAAAGAGATGGAAAACCTAATCATTAACTTTATATGGAAAGGGAAGAAACCCTGGATAAGTACGGCACTACTGAAAAAGAAGAATAAAATAGGAAGACTCACACTACCTGAGCTCAGAACTTACAATACAGCTATGATATTCAGCACAGCCTGGTACTGGTATAACAACAGATACGTTGATCAATGGAACAGGATTGAGAACCCAGATGTAAATCCATCCATCTATGCTCACTTGACCTTGGGTAAGGGCCCAAAGCCCATCAGATGGTGAAAAGACAGTCTTTTTAACAAATGCTGAGGGCAAAACTGGATGTCCATTTGAAAAAAAAGAAACAGGACCTATACCTCACGCCGTACACAAAAACTAATCCAAAATTAATCAAAGACCTAAATATAAAGCCAAAAACTAAAAGTTTATAGAAGAAAAAATAGGATCAACACTAGAGACCCTAATACATGACATTAACAGGATACAAACCACAGCCAACAACACACACACTCTAGAAGATAAACTAGATTCCTGGGATCTTCTAAAAATTAAACACTTATGCTCTTCAGAAGATTTCACCAAAAGACTAAAAAAAAAAGCTACAGAGTGGGAAAATGTTTTTGGCTATTACAAATCAGACAAAGGTCTATTTTTTTAAAATCTACAGGAAAATCCATCACCTCTACAACAAAAAGACAAATAAGCCAATTTAAAAATGGGCAAAGGAAATGAGCAAACACTTCACCAAAGAAGACATTCAAGCTGCAAACAGATACATGAGGAAATGCTTGTGAGGACATTCAAGCTGCAAACAGATACATGAGGAAATGCTTGTGATCACCAACAATTAGAGAAATGCAAATCAAAACCAAAATGAGACACCTTCTCACCCAGGCATTGCTGGCATGAATCAAAAAAAAAAATAGGAAATAACAAATGCTGGGAGGCTGGGGGAAGATCAGAAATCCTATGCACTGCTGGTGGGAATGCAAAATGATACAACCAATTTGGAAAATGATATGGTGCTTCTTTAAAAAGCTATAAATAGAAATACCATTGATCGACCAATCCCACTCCTAGGATATGTCCTAGAAAAATAGGAGTCATCACACAAATACACATATGCACACCCATGATCATTGCTCACAATAGCAAAAAGATGGAAACAACCTAGATGCCCATCAACAGATGAAGAGATAAACTATGGTACATACACACAATGGGGTATTACACAACGGTAAAGAACAATGATGAATTTATGAAACATCTCATAACATAGATGAATCTGGTGGGCATTATGCTGAGTGAAATAAGTCAATCACAAAAAGACAAATATTGTATGAGACCACTACTGTAAAAACTCCTGAAAAGGTTTACACACAAAATAAAAAACCTTTGATGTTTACTAGGGAGGGGAGGGGTGGGGATGGAAAAACACTAAATAGACAATAGACAAGTGGTAACTTTGGTGAAGCGTAAGACAGTACACAATACTGGAGAAACCAGCACAACTTGTACAAGACAAGGTCATGGAAGTTCCAAGGACACATCCAAACTCCATGAGAGACCAAATTGCTGAGCCGAGGGCTGTGGGCACCATGGTCTCAGGGAACATCTAGCTCAATTGGCATAACATAGTTTATAAAGAAAATGTTCTACATTTTACTTTGGTGAGTAGCATCTGTGGTCTTAAAAACCTGTTAGTGGCCATCGAAGATACTCCACTGGTCTCACCCCTTCGGGAGCAAGGAAGAATGAAGAAAACGAAGCATTCAAGGAAAAGATTAGCCCACAGGACTAATGAACCACATCCACCACGTCCTCCACCAGAATGAGTCCAGTACAACTAGATGGTGCCCAGCTACCACCATTGACTGCCCTGACGGGGATCACAATAGAAAGTCCCAGACAGAGCTGGAGATAAATGTAGAACAATATTCTAACTTACAAAAAAAGACCAGACTTACTGGCCTGACAGAGACTGGAGAAGCCCTGAGAGTACAGCCCCTGGCAGCCTTTTAGCACAGCAGTGAAGTCACTCCCGAGGTTCACCCTTCAGCCAAAGATTAGACAGGCCCATAAAACAAAATGAGACTGAAGGGACACACCAGGCCAGGGGCAAGGACTAGAAGGCAGGAGGGTACAGGAAAGCTGGTAATAGGGAACCCAAGGTCGAGAAGGGAAAGTGTTGACATGTCGTGGAGTTGTTAACCAATGTCATAAAATATGTATACTAACTTTAATGAGAAACTAGCTTGTTTTGTAAACTTTCTTCTAAAGAACAATAAATAAAATACATCATGATATTTTTTGATGCCTTAAAAAAAAAGAAATTCAACATTAGGATTTTTAGAAACCCAGAACAACAGGATTGTAAAAAAGAAACAGAAATAATTTTCCAAGAGATAATCACAAAGATTTTCCAGACCTGAATAAGGAATCAAACCTGCAAATCCAGGAAGGTAGATAAACTGCAAGCAAAAGGAATGTAAAGAAGTATAAACCATGATATATTGTAATAGAATTATTGAAAACCAAAGACAAGGTGAAAATTCTGAATCAGCAAGAGAAAATCACAATATAACATTTTAAGTGTGCTTCATAGAAATTACTGAAGATTGCTTCTCAAAAACCTTGGAGGCCAGAAGATAGTGGAGTAACATGTAAAAAGTATTGAAGGAAAACAATTGTCGACTAAGAATTGTTTACCCAGCAAAGTTATCATTCAAAAAATGAGGGGGAAGACAGAGCCATCCTGCTGCCCTAGACAGATGTATCATCCCATGCCTCTGCAGCAAAGACCTGAAAAACTAAGTAAAACAGATACAGTTGTCAACCCTGGAACCCTAAGTATCAAATGAAGGAATAAAGGACTAGATAAAACACTGAATGGAAGAAGACACTGACAGAAAACAGAGAACAAGGAGAGATACCAAGTGGAGGTTCCCTGCCAGCTAACACAGCTCAGTATCACCATCTTGGAACACAGCCAGAAACAAACCCAAACAGGAGACAGAGCACCTAGTACCCAGAAAAATATGGCTTTCCTCCACCCACCTTTCTGGTGAGTTGGAGCAAGAACCCCCATCCATCCACAATACAAGCCGTCACCTCCTTGGCCTGTTCCGATAGTCTAGCCATGTAGCTTTTTTTCCCTCTTTCTTCCTTCCTCCCACCTAGTCCTGTATACTACCAACACCCTTCCCACAGATGCACTGCCACTCCAGGTCCAACCCACCCCCACCTGCTGGCTCATTTTTTTTCTTTCCCTTTCTCCCTTTTCTTTTTTCCTCCCATTTAGCCCCATACACCACTTCCTCCCACCTTCCATCAAACCCTTGCCATGCCACTGTGGCTGGTCACCTGTCTACCACTGCTCTGGGCCCACACTGCCCTCACCTGCCAGCTCCAGTCATGCCACCATTTTTATCTTACTTTTTTTTCTTTCTCTTCTGCCTTTTCTTTCTTCCTCCCACCTAGCCCCATACATCATCTCTCCTCCCTTCCTACTGGCCCCTGGGTCTGCCCCTCCCTCACCTGCTGGATCATACCATGCTGTCATTTTATGTTTGTTTTTCTTCTTTTATCTGCATTCTCCCCTTTCTTTCTCTCCCCCACCTAACCCCATATGTCGCCTCCTGTTACCTCCCACTGGTGCCCGATTCTGCCCTGCCCCCCACTTGGCAACCCCAATCACTGTTATTTATTTATTTTTTCCTTTCTTTTCTTTTTCCCTCCTACATAGCCCTGAACATCACCTCCCCTTCCTTCATTTGGCCTCCAGATTGGCCACACCACCATTCAACAGCCACCACCATGCCACTATTTTCTCTTAATTGCAATTATTATTTTTTCTTTATTTCTCATTCTTTTTCTTTCTTTCTCCTGCCCACATAGCCACATATGCCACCTCCATCCCCTTACATGAATCTATAAATAACGACAACGTCAAAACAATTAAAGGGGTGTAAATGGTATAGGCCCCCAAGTGTCTGTCAGTTTTTCATACTGTGGAGACTCTGAAACTTGCTCTCAAATGTCGAGCAGCTAAGGCAAAAGAAAGAATTGATGAAGTAAAAGAACTTAACAAAAGATTTCAAAGGGCGTCTTGAGAAGACAATGTAAAGTATTATAATGATATGTGTAAAGAGCTGGAGATGGAAAACCGAAAGGGAAGAACCTGCTCAGTGTTTCTCAAGCTGAAAGAACTGAAGAAAACCTGCAAGCCTTGAGTTGCAATAGTGAGGGATTCTATGAGGAAAATATTAAATGACGCAGGAAGTATCATAAGAAGATGGAAGGAATACACAGTCATTTTACCAAAAAGAATTAGTCTATGTTCAACCATTTCAAGAGGTGGCATATGGTCAGGAACTGATGGTACTGAAGGAAGAAGTCCAAGCTGTCTGAAGGCATTGGCTAAAAACAAGGCTCCAGGAATTGATGGAATATCAACTGGGATGTTTCAACAGACTGATGCAGCGCTGGAGATGCTCACTCGTCTATGCCAAGAAATATGGAAGAGAGCTTCCTGGCCAACTGACTGCAAGAGATCCATATTTATGCCTATTCCCAAGAAAGGTGATCCAACCAAATGTGGAAATTATAGAACGATATCATTAATAACCCACGCAAGCAAAATTTTGCTGAAGATCATTCAAAAACGGCTGCAGCAGTATATTGACAGGGAACTGCCAGAAATTCAGGCCGGTTTCAGAAGAGGACGTGGAACCAGGGATATCATCGCTGATGTCAGGTGGATCCTGGCTGAAAGCAGAGAATACCAGAAGGAAGTTTACCTGTGTTTTATTGACTATGCAAAGGCATTTGACTGTGTGGATCATGACAAATTATAGATAACATTGCAAAGAATAGCAATTCCAGAACACTTAATTGTGCTCATGAGGAACCTTTACATAGGTCAAGAGGCCTTTATTTGAACAGAACAAGTGGATACTGATTGGTTTAAAGTCAGGAAAGTTGTGTGTCAGGGTTGCATTTTTTCACCATACCTATTCAACCTGTATGCTGAGCAAATAATCTGAGAACCTGGACTATGTGAAGAAGAATGGGGCATCAGGATTGGAGGAAGACTCATTAACAACCTGTGTTATGCAGATGACACAACCTTGCTTGCTGAAAGTGAAGAGGACTTGAAGCACTTACTGATGAAGATCAAAGACCAGAGTCTTCAGTGTGGATTGCACCTCAACATAAAGAAAACAAAAATCCTCACAACTGGACCAATGAGCAACATCATGATAAACAGAGAAAAGATTGAAGTTGTCAAGGATTTCATTTTACTTGGATCCACAATCAACAGCCACGGAAGCAGCAGTCAAGAAATCAAAAGGCGCATTTCATTGGGTAAATCTGCTGAAAAGGACCTCTTCGAAGTGTTGAAGACCTAAGATGTCACCTTGAAGACTAAGGTGTGCCTGACCCAAGCCATGGTATTTTCAATGACATCATATGCATGTGAAAGCTGGACAATGAATAAGGAAGACCGAAGAAGAATTGACGCCTTTGAATTGTGGTGTTGGTGAAGAATAATGAACATACCGTGGACTGCCAAAAGAACAAACAAATCTGTCTTAGAAGAAGTACAGCCAGAATGCTCCTTAGATGCAAGGATGGTGAAACTGCGTCTTACATACTTTGGACATGTTGTCAGGAAGGATGAGTCCCTGGAGAAGGACATCATGCCTGGCAGAGTACAGGGTCAGTGGAAAAGAGGAAGACCCTCAACAAGGTGGATTGACACAGTGGCTGCAACAATGAGCTCAAGCATAACAGTGATTGCAAGGGTGGCTCAGGACCGGGCAGTGTTTCATTCTGTTGTGCATAGAGTCCCTATGAGTTGGAACCAACTCGATGACACCTAACAACAAGAACAAATGGTGTAGGCATAGAACTTGCAAATGGATAGAAGGTAAGATTATATTAAGTAATAAAAGACTGTCCAAACTTAGAAAATAAGAGTAAGTTTCAAGGTAATTGCAAAGGAAGTTAACAAAGCTACTCATTAGAATAAAAAAGAAGAAATAAGTTAAGACTCATAAACACAAAATCTATAATAATGAAATAAAAGAAAATCCAAAAACAAAAGGAACTCAGCACAGGAAAGTAAGAGGACAAAGAAAATATCGGCACCACTAAAAAAAGCACAACAATATGGCAGCAATAAACTCATACCTATCAGTAATCACACTGGATGTAAATGACTTAAATGCACCTGTAAAAGATAAAGAGTGGAAAACTGAGTTAAAAAAAATGACCCTCTATATGCTTTCTACAAGAGACCCACCTCAGATACAAAGACTTAAACAAACTAAAACATCAAAGGATGGAAAACTATATTAAACCAACAGTAACCAAAAAAGAGCATGACTGGCAATACTAATCTCAGATAAAATAGACTTTAAGACAAAACCCACCATAAAAGACAAGGATGGACGTTACATAATGATTAAAGGGTTGATCCAACAGTAAGACATAACATTAATAAATACCTATGCACCCAATAACAGGGATTCAAAATATGTAAAACAAGCTCAAGCAGCACTGAAAAAAGAAATAGTTCCACAATAATAGTAGGAGACTTCAAGTCATCACTCTCGCTAAAGGACATATCTAAAAAAAAACTCAACATAGATACAGAAGAGCTAATAGCTAAAGTCAATAATCACCTCATAGACAATATACAGTACATACACTCCACCCAAAAGCAGGAAAGTATACATTCTTTTCCAGCACACATGGAACATTCTCCAGAACAGACCACGTTTTAGGCCACAAAGCAACTCTCAATAAAACCCAAAACATCAAAATAATACAAAGCATTCTCTCTGATCACAGTGCCATAGAAGTAGAAAACAATAACAGGAAGAGCAAGGAAAAAAATACATGGAAACTGAATAACATCTTGCTTGAAAACAACTAGATAATAGAAGAAATCAAAGAGGTAATCAAAATATTCCTAGAATGAAATGAGAATGAAAACACGTCATACCAAAACTTTTAGGGCACAAGCAAAGGCAGTGCTCAGCAGTCAATTTATATCAATAAATGCGCACATCAAAAAAGAAGACAGGCCAAAACCAAAACTTTTGCCCTACAACTGGAACTAATACAGAACATCAAAAGTAGCCCAGAAACTCCAGAAGAAAGAAAATATTAAAGATTAGAGCAGAAAGAAAGAAAATAGAGAACAGAAAAACAATAAAAAGAATCAATAAAACCAAAAGTTGATCCTTTGAAAAGAGCAACAAACCACTGGCCAAACTGACAAAAGAAAAACAGGAGAGGGCACAAATAATCCAAATAGGAAAGGAAATGTGGGACATTACAATAGATGCAACTGAAATAAAAAGAATCGTAACAGAAAAATGTACTCCAGCAAATTCAAAAACCTAGAGGAAATGTACAAATTTCTAGAACCAAGCTGCCTACATAAACTAATGCAAACTGTCATAGTAAATCTGAACAGATGCACAAGAGGAGAAATTTAAGAGGAAATAAAAAAAAACTCCCAACAAAAAATAGCCATGGCCTAGATGGCTTCACAGGAAAATTCTGCCAAACATTCACAGAAGAGTTCACACCAGTAGCACTCAAATTAGTTCAGAGCATAGAAAAGAAAGAAATACTCCCAAATTCATCCTATAAAGCCAGCAATAAGCCTGATGAAAAGCCAGGCAAAGACACCACACACACACACAAAATTACAGACCAATGTTTCTCATGAATATAGATACAAAAATTCTCAACAAAATTGTAGCTAATATATTCAGCATCAAATTAAAAATAATAAAACAACACAAAAAAGTGGAATTCATAGGAGATATGCAATTATGGTTCAATGTTATAAAATCAACGTAATCCAAAAGAAATGGATCACATGGTAATCAACACTGAAAAGGTATTTGATAAAGTCAAACACTCATTCCCGACAAAAACTCCCAATCAAATAGAAATAGAAGGGAAATTCCTCAGCAAAATAAGAGAATCTGTAGAAATCCAACAGCTGGAATCATTCTCATGAGAGAGAGGCTGAAAGCATTCCCTTCAGAGACAGGAACAAGAAAAGGATACCCTTTATCACCACTCCTATTTAACATTCTACTGGAAGTTCTAGCTAGAGCAATAAGGCAAGAGAAGAAAAATACAGGGTATCCAAATTGGAAAAGAAGTAAAATTATCCCTATTTGCATATGATATGATAATATAGGTAGAGAACCCAAAAATTTTCACAAAAGAACTACTGAAACTAATAGAAAAATTCAGTAGAATAGCAGGATACTAGGTCAACATACAAAAATCTGTTGGATTCCTATATACCAACAAAGAGAACTTTGAAAAGGAAATCAGGAAAACAATGCCATCTATAATAGTGCCCAAAAGATAAATGACTTAAGAATAAATCTAATCAGGAATGTAAAAGACCTATACAAAGTAAACTACAAAACAATATTGCAAGAAACCTACATAAATGGGAAAACTTACCATGTTCATGGATAGGAAGACTCAACATTGTGAAAATGTCAATTTCACGAAAAAGGATATTCAGATATAACCTAATCCCTATTCAAATATCAATATTCTTTAATGAGATGGAGAAACTAATCACCAACTTTATATGGAAAGGAAAGAGGCCCCAGATAAGTAAAGCATTATTGAAGAAAAAGAACAAAGTAAGAGATCCCACACTATATAACCTCAGAACCTACTGTACATCCACAGCCATCAAAACACCCTGGTACTGGTGCAATGACAGATACATAAAGTAATGGGACAGAATCAAGAACTAGATGTAAACCCATCCACCTATGGTCAGCAATCTTTGACAAAGGACCAAAGTCCATTGGGGAAAAAGAGAGTATTTTTAACAAGTGGTGCTGGCAAAACTAGATGTCCATCTGTAAAAACATGAAACAGGACCCATACCTCCCACCATACCCAAAAACTAACTCAAAATGGATCAAAGACCTAAATATAAAACCTAAAATGATAAAAATTATAGAAGAAAAAATAAGAGTCCTAATTCGGCAATGGGTTTTGGTGGTTTTAATACATGGCATAAATACAACACAAACCATAACTAACAATGCAAAAACACCAAAAGATAAACTAGATAACTGGGAGCTCCTAAAAATCAAACACTCTCATCAAAAGACTTCACCAAAAGAGTAAAAAGATGACCTACAGACTGGGAAAAATTCTTGGTTATGACATATCGGAAAAGGTTCTAATCTCTAAGATCTATAGAATACTTCAACACCTCAAGAACAAAAACACAAGTAACTCAATTAAAAAATAGGCAAAGGATATGAACAGACACTTCACCAAAGAAGACATTCAGGTGGCTAACAGACAAATGAGGAAATGCAATGAGAGCAGTTAGGTGGGGCCAAGATGACAGATTAGTCAGATGTTTCTGGTAGTCCCTCTTACAACAAAGACCCGAAAAAAACAAGTGAATTGATTATATATGGGACAAGGTAGGAGCTCTGAACATCAAAGGTAAAGTTAAGAAATTGGACTGAGCAGCAGGGAGAGAAAGAGATGGTTCAGAAGCAGCGAGGAGCTACTGGACCTGACTCAGCGGGAACCAGTGCCCCTCAGCCCCAATACCCTGGTGTGACTGTGGCAGAGCTGGCGGTAGCGTTGCAGATGCGGCTTAGCCACAAAGAGCCAGTGGTACGGTGTCTATTCACACATCTGGAATCAGTGAAAAACAGTGTTCTCAGAATAAGTTAATTCATTGCATCTAATATACCACGTGGATCTAATAGCTCTCCTTTTAAAAGAACTCTCTCCCATTTATCTGATCCCTCCTCTCTCTGCCCTGAGCTGGCTTCAATGATAGTTGATTTCCCTGGGCCTGAGATAGGACCTGCTGCACACTCCGAGCCATTCTCCCAGCCTCAGAGAAAGAAAAAATTAACAAATGGGGAAAAATAATCTGCCAGCTCACCTAAACTAGGAACTTAAAGCAGAAGTGGCTCCTGCCCAGGCAGAAGCAGTCCACAGAATTTGAATGCCCTTCACCCCTGCATGGCCCCATTTCAGCAGCTAAGCCCTTGTTGTTACATTGCAAGGGTGTATGTGCCTCAGGCCTGACTTTCACTGTTTCAGCTGTGTGGGGGAGAGGCGGGTTTTTGGTATTTAACTCTGCTCTGCCTAATAAGCAGGATCCTCACCTACTCACATAAGGGGCCTGAGGACTGGTGGCTCCACCCATGCCATCTAGCCACCCGTGACAGGGGACCAAGGATAACCACTGCCTCCTAGTCCTTAACAGTTAAAAATATTGGGTGCCTATGGTATGGCTCAAATCAACTCGATGGCACTGGGTTGGGTGGTGGGTAGAGTATGGCTGCAGAGGCCACCCAACTATGCACACTAGAGAGCAGGGATGTGCCTTCCTCAGACTCTCAGGGGGAGGTTCTCAGTCCCCTGCATTGCTCAGTGTGTGATCCCCTGCTGCAACCAGAAACCTGTGCATAAACCAATCACCACTGCTCCACAAAGACCATAGGTGAGAGCCTGCACCACACACTTGGTGACTGACCACCTGGACAAGTGAGCTGAATCCATACAAGAAAAATGAATGGACTCCTAAGCTCATATACCTGGTAACAGCTCTAGACATCTGGCAACAGGACATTAGAGCTTCAGAGGCTCCAATAATCAATTAGCTCACTTGAGCAGCCTATTTGGGTATATCGAAACAAAACAAAGCAAGAAGCTAGGACACAGTAAGCAAAAATAAAATAAATTAATACAATAATATATAGATGGCTCAGAAACAACAGTCAATATAAAATCACATAAAGAAGCAAACAAGATTGGTTCCACAACTCCCAAAACCAAGATTCAAGGAATCTTCTGGATGAAGAGGTATTCCTGAAATTACCAGAGGTAGGATACAAAAGATTAGTATACAGAGCTCCTCAAGAGATCAGGTAAAACTCAGAGCAAGCCAAGGAACACACAGATAAAGCAGTCGAGGAAATTAGGAGGGTTATTGAAGAGCATAATGAAAAATTTAATAGACTGCAAGAATCCATAGAGAGACAGCAATCAGAAATTCAGAAGATTAACAATAAAATTTCAGAATTAGATAATAGAAAGAGGAGCAGAACTGAGGAAGGCAGAATTAGTGAGATTGAAGAGAAAACATTTGGCAGCAATATATTTAAAAAAAATAAGACAAAAGGCTCAAAAAAATGAGGAAACCCTAAGAATCAAGTGGGACTCTATCAAGAAAAATAACCTACCCATGACTGGAGTACCAGAATAGGTAGGGAAAACAGAAAATACAGAGATAATTGTCAAAGATCTGCTGGCAGAAAAATTTCCTAATATCATGAAAGATGAGAAAATACCTACCCAAGATGCTCATACCTACCCAAGTTAAAAAAAATGCCATACAAGTTAGACCCCCCAAAAAGTCACCAAGACATAATATAATCAAACTTGCCAAAACCAAAGAAAAAGGGAGAATTATAAGAGTGGCTAGGGATAAATGAAAAGTCACCTACAAAGCAGCGCCAATAAGAATAAGCTTGGACTACTCAGCTGCCACCATACAGGCAAGAAGGCAATGCGATAACATATATAAAGCCCTGAAGGAAAAAAAAAAATTGGCACCCAAGAGTCATATATCCAGAAAACTGTCTCTCAAATACGAAGGTGAAATTAGTACAGTTCCAGATAAACAAGTTTAGGGAATTTGTAAAAACTAAGCCAAGACTATAAGAAATACTAAAGGAAGCCCTGTGGTTAGAAAATCAATAATATCAGATAACAACCCAAGACCAGATCACAGGACAGAGAAGCCAGATATAACTGAGACAGGCAAATCACACACACACACACACACACACACACACACACGATCAAGACAAAAAAGCTAAAAACGGAATAAGGGATGTCATTATGTAGAAGATGACAACATTAAGTCAATGAAGAGTGACTAAAAAATGTAGTCATAGATCTCTCATATGGAGAGTAAGTCAAGGAGATAAAGGGAGATAAAAGCTTGGTTTAAACTTAGGAAAATAGGGGTAAATAATAAGGTAACCACAAAGGAGACTAACAATGCTATACATCGAAAGAAAACACAAGAAAAACATAAAGACTCAGCAGAAACAAATCAACAACAATGAAAAAGAGGAAAGACAATTTATAAAGAAAAACTACTCAGCACAAAAAATTAAGTGGAATAAAGAAACTTTAACAACACTCAAAAAAGACATCAAAATGACAGCACTAAACTCATACCTATCCATAATGATGCTGAATGTAAACGGAATAAATGCACCAATAAAGAGACAGAGAGAGAATGGATAAAAAAAACCACGATCTGTCTATATGCTGCCTACAAAAGACACACCTTAGACTTAAAGGCACAAACGAACTAAAACTCAAAGGATGGAAAAAATATATCAAGCAAACAACAATCAAAAAAAAAGAGCAGGAGTGTCAATACTAACTTCTGACAAAATAGATTTTAAAGTTAAATCCACCAAAAAGGATAAGGAATGACATTATATAATGATTAAAGGGACACTATACCAAGAGGATATTACCATATTAAAATATTTATGCACCTAACGATAGGGCTTCAAGATACATAAAACAAATAGGAAACTTCAACACAACATCTTTGGTGAAGGACAAGACATCCAGAAAGAAGCTCAGTAAAGACAAGGAAGATCTAAATGCCACAATCAACCAACTTGACCTCAATATACAGAACACTCCAACCAACAGTAGCCATGTATACTTTTTTTCCAAAGCACATGAAACGTTCTTTAGAATAGTCCAAATTTAGGTCATAAAGCGAGCCTTAATAGAATCCAAAACATCAAAATATGACAAAGCATCTTCTCTGACTACAAAGCCATAAAACTAGAAATCAATAACATGAAAAGCAGGGAAAAGAAATCAAGCACATGGAAATTGAACAATACCGTGCTCAAAAAGGACTGATTTAAAAAGAAATTAAGGAGGTAATAAAGAAATACATAGATTCAAATGAGAATGAAAACACTTCCTATCAGAATCTTTGGGACACAAACAGCTAAAGCAGGGCTCAGAGGTCAATTTATAGCAATAAATGAACACACCCAAAAAGAAGAAAGGGCCAAAATCAAATAATTTTCTCTACAACTTGAACAAATAGAAAGAGAGAAACAAAAGAAACCCTCAGGCACCAGAAGAAAGAAAATAATAAAAATTAGAACAGAATAAAATAAAATAGAGAACAGAAAAAACAATTGAAATAGTTAACAAGACTAAAAGCTGGTTCTTTGAAAAGTTTAAGAAAATCGATAGACCATTGTCCAGAGTGACAAAAGAAAACAGGAGATGAATCAAATAGCCGAGTAAGAAATGAGATGGGTGATATAGCAACAGACTCAAGTGAAACTAAAGAATCAAGTCAGATACTATGAAAAATTGTACTCTAACAAATTTGAAAACCTAGAAGAAATGCAAAAATGTATAGAAACACACTAGCTACCTAAACTAGCACAGAGGTAGAACAACTAAATAAACCCATAACAAAAGAAGAGATTGAAAATGAAATTTAAAAACTACCCCCCCCAAAAAAAGCCTTGGCCCCGACAGCTTCACTAGAGATTTCTACCAAACTTTCAGAGAAGAGTTAACACCAATACTACTAAAGTTATTTTAGAGAATAGAAAAGGATGGAACACTCCCAAACTCATTCTATGAAGCCAGGATCTCCCTGATAGCAAAGCCAGGTACAGACACCACAAAAAAAGAAAATTACAAACCTATATTCCTCATGACCTTAGACTAAAATCTTCAACAAAATTCTACCCAATAGAATTCAACAACACATCAAAAAAATAATTCACCATGACCAAGTGGAATTCATACCAGGTATGTAGGGATGTCGCTATGAGTGGGAATCGACTCAACGGCACTGGGTTTGGTTTTTTGTGTATGTAGGGATGGTTCAACATTAGAAAAACAATCAATGTAATCCATCCTATAAATAAAACAAAAGAGAAGAACCACATGATCTTATCAATTGATGCAGAAAAGGCATTTGACAAAATCCAACACCCATATATGATAAAAACTCTCAGCAAAATAGGAATAGAAGGAAAATTCCTCAACATAATAAAGGACATTTATACAAAGCCAACAGCCAACATCATCCTAAATGGAGAGAGCCCGAAGGCATTCCCCTTGAGAACAGGAACCAGACAGGAATGCCCTTTATCACCACTCTTATTCAACATTGTGCTGGAGGTCCTAGCCAGAGCAATTATGCTAGAGAAAGAAATAAAGGGCGTCCAAATTAGCAAAGAAGAAATAAAAGTAGCTCTATTTGCAGATGACTTGATCTTATACAAAGAAAACTACTGAAACTAATAGAAGAGTTCAGCAGAGTATTAAGATACAAGGTAAACATACACAAATCAGTTGAATTTCTCTGCACCAACAAAAGAATGTAAAAGAGGAAATCTCCAAATCAATACCATTTACAACAACCTCCAAGATAAAATACTTAAGAATAAATCTAACCAAACGTAAGAGACCTATACGAAGAAAACTACAGGACACTACTGCAGGAAACCAAAAGAGACCTACGTAAGTGGGGGAAAAGTGTACCTTGCTCATGGATAGGAAGACTCAACAACGTAAAAATGTCTGTTCTATACAAAGCGATCTATAGATACAACACAATTCTGATCCAAATACCAGTGACATTTTTTCATAAGATGGAGAAACAAATGACCTACTTCCTATGGAAGGTAAAGAGGCACTGGATAAGTACAGCATTACTGAAAAAGAACAAAGTGGGAGGCTTCATGTTCTCTGGTTTTATAACCTATTATACCGCCACAGTAGTCAAAACAGCCTAGTACAGGTACAACATATACATAGACCAATGGAACAGAATTGAGAATCCAGACATAAATCCATCACATATAAGCAGCTGATACTTGACAAAGGCCCAAAGTCTATTAAATGGGGAAAAGACAGTCTTTTTAACAAATGGTGCCGGTGTAACTGGATATCTATCTCAAAAAAATGAAACAAGACCCACACCCCACATCATGCACAGAAGCTAACTCAAAATGGATCAAAGACCTAAATATAAAATCTAAATGATAAAGGTCATGGAATAAAAAATAGGGACAATTCTAGGAGCCCTAATACATGACGTAAACAGTGAACAAAATGTTACTATCAATGCATAAACACCAGAAGAAAAACTAGATAACTGCGAGCTCTTAAAAATCCAACATCTATGGTCATTCAAATACTTCACCAAAAGAGTAAAAAGAATACCTACCGACTAGGAAAAATTTTGGGCTACAACAATTCTGATCAGTGTCTGATCTCTAAAATCCACATGATACTGCAAAAACCACACAAAAAGACAAATAACCCAATTAAAAAATGGGCAAAGGACATGAACAGGCACTTCACAAAGAAGACATTCAGGCGGCTAACAGATACATGAGGAAATGCTCAGGATCATTAGCCATTAGAGAAATGCAAATCAAAACTACAACGAGATACCATCTCATTCCAACAAGGCTGGCATTAATCCAAAAAACACAAAATAATAAATGTTGGAGAGGTTGTGGAGAGACAGGAACACTTACTGCTGGTGGGAATGTAAAATGGCACAACCACTTTTGAAATCAATTTGGTACTTCCTTAAAAAGCTGGAAATAGAAATAGCATAGGATCCAGCAATTCCACACCTTGGAATAAATTCTAGAGAAATAAGAGGCCTTACAGGAACAGATATATGCACACCCATGTTCATTGCAGCACTGTTTACAACAGGAAAAAGATGGAAGCAACCAAGGTGCCCATCAACAATGCATGGACAAATAAATTATGGTATATTAACATAATGGAATACTATGCATCTGTTAAGAACAATGATGAATCTTTAAAACATTTCATAACATGGAGGTATCTGGAAGACATTATGCTGAATGAAATTAGTCAGTTGCAAAAGGACAAATATTGTATGAGACCAATATTATAAGAGTTCAAGAAAAATTTTAAACACAGAAGAAAATATTCTTTGATGGTTACTAAGGTGGGGAGGGAGGGAGAAGGGTATTCACTAATTAGATAGTATACAAGAACTATTTTAGGTGAAGGGGAAGACAACACACAATACAGGAGAGGTTAGCACAACTGGACTAAACCAAAAGCAAAGCAGTTTCCTGAATACAACTGAAGGCTTTGAAGGCCAGAGTAGCAGGGACAGGAGTTTGGGGCTATGGTTTCAGGGGACATCTAGGTCAATTGGCATAACAGAATTATTGAGAAAACGTTCTACATACCACTTTGGTGAGAGGTGTCTGAGGTCTTAAATGCTAGCAAGTGACCATCTTAAGTGCATCTGTTGGTCTCAGTTGGATACATCAGCCTCAGACTGGAAGAACAAGATGGTGCCCGGCTACCACCAATCACTACCCTGACAGGGAACACAACGGAGAATCCCTGATGGAGTAGGAGAACAGTGGGATGCAGATCTCAAATTCTTGTAAAAAGACCAGACTTAATGGTCTGACTGAGACTAGAGAGTCCCTGGAGGTCATGGTCCCCAGACCCTTTGTTAGACCAAGACTAGAACCATTCCCAAAGCCAACTCTTCAGACAGGTTGAACTGGTCTATAAGACAGAAAATTATACTGGTCAGGAGTGAGCTTAGACACATGAGACTATGTGGGCAACTCCTGTCTGGAGGCGAGATGAGAAGGCAGAAGGGGACAGGAGCTTGTTGAATGGGTATGGGGAATACAGGGTTGAGAGGAGGAATGTGCTGTCTCATTGGGGGAGTTCAGTTAGGAGTACATAGCAAGGTGTGTATAATTTTTTGTGTGAGAGACTGACTA
Source organism: Loxodonta africana (assembly GCF_030014295.1). Taxonomy (NCBI): domain Eukaryota; kingdom Metazoa; phylum Chordata; class Mammalia; order Proboscidea; family Elephantidae; genus Loxodonta; species Loxodonta africana. Next base: position 69,534,229 of record NC_087369.1, read on the forward strand.
GATTTGTAAACTTGCACTTACGGCATAATAAAAAAATCCTATGAGATACCGTCTCACCCTGACTTTACTGGCACTAATTAAAAATAATTTTAAAAACCCCAGAAAATAACAAATGTTGTAGAGGTTGTAGGGAGATTGGGACTCATGCACTGCTGGTGGGAATAGAAAATGGTACAACCACTATGGAAAGTGATATGGCACCTCCTTAAAAAGATAGAAATAGAAATGCCTTACTGTCCAGTAATTCCACTCCTAGGAATATACCCTAGAGAAATAAGAGTGTCACACAAATAGAAATATGCACGCCCATGTTCATTACATCATTAGTGACAATAGCAAAAACATGGAAACAACCTAAGTGCCCATCAACAGATGAATGGATAAACAAATTATGGTACATACACACAATGGAATACTACACAATGATAAATATGGGAAACATCTCACAACATGGTTGAATCTGGAAGGCATTATGCTGAGTAAAATCGGCCCATCACAGAAGGACAAATATTGTATGAGACTACTATCATAAAAACCCAAGAAAAAGTTTACACACAGAGAAAAACAAAAACAATATTTGATGATTACGAGGGAGGGGAGGGATGGGATTTGAAATCACCAACTAGATAGTAAACAAGTGTTAACTTTGGTGAAGGGTAAGACAGGACATAATATAGAGAAATCAGCACAGTTTGACCAAGTCAAAGTCATAGAAGCTTCCTAGACACGTCCAGATACCTTGAGGGATCAAGTTACTGGGGCTGAGTGCTGGGCACCATGGTTTCTGGGAACATCTAGGTCAACTGGCAGAACATAGGTCATAAAGAAAATGTTCTATGTCCTACTTTGGCAAGTAGCATCTGGGGTCTTAAAAAAGTGCGAGCAGTCATCTAAGATACATCTGTTGGTCCTATCACATTCAGAGCAAAGGAGGATGAAGAAAACCAAAGACAAAAGGAAAATATTAGTCCAAAGGTCTAATGGACCACATGAACCACAACTTCCACCAGAAGAACTAGATGGTGCTTAGCTTCCACCACCAACCACTTTGACAGGAATCATGATAGAGGGTCCTAGACAGAACAGGAGAAAAATGTAGAAAAAAAAATTTCACAAAAAAGAGAAAAAATCAGACTTACTCGTCTGACAGAGACTGGAGGAACCCTTGAAACTATCACCCCTAGACATTCTGCTAACTCTGAACTGAAGCCACTCCCGAAGTCCATTTTTCAGCCAAAGATTAGTGACACAGTGGCTAAAAGGATCGAATGCTAACCGAAATGTTGACAATTCAAAACCATAAGCCTTTTTGTGGGAGAGGGATGTGACAGTCTGCTTTTCTAGAGATTTACAGCCTTGGAAACCCTGTGAGGTCACTATGAGTCAGAATCAACTCAAAAACAGTGGGTTTGATTTGGTTTTTGGTTTATGAAACAAACAATAACACACTCCATCAATTATACGAGACCACATGGGCAATACCTTGCCAAAAGCAAAGATAAAAAGGCAGGAAAACTGGACTAATGGACATGCAGAACCCGAGATGGAATGGGAATGGAAGAGAGTACAGACACAATACGGAGATTGCAACCAATGTCACAAAACAATTTGTGTACAGATTTTTAAATGAGAAACTAATTTGCACTGTAAACTTCCACCTAAAGCACAATTAAAAAATGAGGAAAAAATGAGGCGTTGGTGGGAGGAATCAAGACATTTCCAAATAAAATAGAAGCTCTGGGAATTTGTTACTACCAGACCTGCTCTGCAAGCATTACTTATGGAAGTTCTTCAGGTGGACAGGAAAGAACACCAGACAAATACTAGAATCTACACATGGGAAGGGGTGAGATAAAAAAGAGAAATCTTCAGTAAAGGTAACAACATGACCTAATGGGTATATAAAGAACACAGCACTCATCATCAGAACGATAGACATTTTTCTCTTGCACACATGGATCATTTCCAGAATAGACCAAATGCTAGGCCACAAAACAAGTCTCAACAAATATAAAAAGATTGAACTTATAGAAAGTATCTTCTTAGACCACCCATAAACTCATTGCCATCTACTTAAATCTGACTCATAGCGACACTTTAAGACAAAGTAGGATTGCCCCATAGGGTTTCCAAGGCTGTAAATCTTTCCAGAAACAGACTGCCATATCTTTCTACCACCGTCCTGTTGTTTTCCAGCCAACCACTTAACCACTGCACAACCAAGGCTCCTTTCTCTGACCACAAAGGAATAATATGAGAAATTAATAGCAGAAACAATAGTAGAAAACACACAAATTTATTGAAATTAAACAATGAACTACTACATAACACTTGGGCCAGGGAAGAACTCAGGAGTAAAAAGATACCTGGAGATAAATGAAAATGAAATCACATCATACCAAAACTTATGAGAGGGAGAGGCGGAGCCAAGATGGAGGAATAGACGGATGCTTCTGGCGAGCCCTCATTACAACAATGACCCAAAAAAACAAGTGAAACGAGTATATTTGTGACAAGCTGGGAGCCCTGAGCTTCAAAGGGAAGCTTAGAAAATGAACTGAGGGGCAGGGGAAGGAAGAGACCGTTCAGAAGCGGAGAGGAATTACCAGACCTGAATCGCAGGGAGCACTCAGGCACCATTCCCAGAGCGGTGGCAGCGGGCTGGTACTAGCGTTCCACTGCAGTTTCCTCAGGGAGAAGCAGCCAGCCACGCAGCCTACTCATACCTCTGGAACCTGAGAAGAATGGCGCTCTTGGCAAAAGCTAAGTACATGCATATATTTTACCACGCCCCACCCACCCCCAAGGCGCCTTCAGCAGAGGAATCCCTGAGCCTGAGATAGGCCCCTTTGAGCACCTAGAGCCATCCTCCCAGCCTTGGGGAAGGAAAAAATTTGCAATTGGGGGGAAAAGATAATTTGCTAGCTCCATTAACCGCGGGAGCTCGGGACAGAAGCGGCTCCTGTCCAGGCATAAACTGTGAACCTTGAGCACCTTTCCATTCTGCATGGAATTATGTGGGCCTATTTAAGGAGAAAAGGCCTTTGTTGACAAACTCCAACCATTTCAGCTGTGTGGTGGAGAGGTGGGTGTTTGACGTTTGACATTGCTTTGCCTATTAAACAAGGTCCTCACCTACCCACATCAGGGACCTAAGGGCTGGTAGCTGCACTCAGGTCACCCAGCCACCTGCTACAGGGGTCCAAAGATAACTAGTACCTCCCAGTCCTTACAACCAAAAATTTGGGTGCCCATGGTCCGTCTGCAGAATACACCCACCTACACGCTCTAGGGAACAGGGATGCGTTTTCTTCAGAGATACTCGGGGGTTGGTTCTCAGCCCCCTGCCTTGTTCAGAGCGTGACCTCCTGCTGCAATCAGATGCCAGTATATACGCCAATCACCTCTGCCCCTCTAAGACTGTAGGACAGAGCCTGCACCACACACTTGATGATCAGCCACCTGGAAACGTAAGCTGAATTCATACAAGAAAACTGAGTGGACTCCTAGACTGATATACCTGATAACAGCTCTAGCCAGCTGGGGATAGGACACCAGAGCTCCAAAGGCGAAAATAATCAAGCTAGCTCACTCAAGCAACCCATAGGGGTATACCAAAACAAAACAAAGCAAGCAGCTACAACACAGTAAGCAAGCATAAACTAATACGATAACTGATACATGGCTCAGAGACAACAGTCAATATCAAGTCACATGAAGAAACAGACCATGATCAACTCAAAAGGCCCTCAAAACAAAGAATCCAGGGATCTTCTAAACGAAAGTGTGTCTCTGGAATTACCAGAGCCAGATTACAAAAGTCTAATATACAGAGCCCTTCAAGACATCAGGAAGGAAATGAGGCAATATGCAGAACAAGCCAAGGAACACACAGACAAAAAACTGAAGAAATTAGAAAGATTATTCAGGAACATAATGAAAAGTTTAATAAGCTGGAAAAATCCATAGACAGAGAGCAATCAGAAATTCAGAAGATTAACAATAAAATTACGGAAGTAGACAACTCAATAGAAAGAGAGCAGAATTGAGCAAGTGGAAGGCAGAATTTCTGAACTTGAAGATAAATCACTTGGCACTAATATATTTGAAGAAAAATCAGATAAAAGAATTTTAAAAAATGAATAAAACTTAAGAATCATGTGGGACTCTATCAAGAGAAATAACCTATGAGCGATTGGAGTACCAGAACAGGGAGGGATAACAGAAAACACAGAGAGAATTGTTGAAGATTTGTTGGCAGAAAACTTCCCTGATATTGTGAAAGGTGAGAAGATATCTATCCAAGATGCTCATCAAACTCCACATAAGGTAGATCTGAAAAGAAAATCACCAAGACATATTATAATCAAACTTGCCAAAACTAAAGATAAAGAGAGAATTATAAGAGCAGCGAGGGATAGATGAAAAGTCACCTACAAAGGAGAGCCAATAAGAATAAGCTCGGACTACTCAGCAGAAACTATGCAGGCAAGAAGGCAATGGGAAGACTTATTTAAAACACTGAAGGAAAAACAATGCCAGCCAAGAATCATATATCCAGCAAAACTGTCTCTTAAATATGAAGGTGAAATTAAGACATTTCCAGATAAATACAAATTGAGGGAATTGGCAAAAACCAAACCAGAACTGCAAGAAATACAAAAGGGAGTTCTTTGGTTAGAAAATCAATAATATCAGATATCAGCCCAAAACTAGAACACTGGGCAGAGAAACCAGAAGTCAACCCAGAAAGGGAAATCCAAACAAACAAAGCAAGATTATAAAAAAAAGCCCAAAACAGGATGACAGCAATGTTATTATATAAAAGAAGACAACATTAAAATAATAAAGAGGGACTAAGAAATGTAATCATACACCTTCCATATGGAGAGGAAGATACGGCGATACAAAGAAATAAAAGTTAGGTTTAAATTTAGAAAAATAGGGGTAAATAATAAGGTAACCACAAAGGAGGGAAACTACCCTAATCATCAAAATAAAATACAAGGGAGAAATACAGACTCAGCAGAAACAAAATCAACAACAACAAATCTGAGGAAAGGACAATATATAAAGAAAATCTACTCGGTATATAAAATCAAGTGGGAAAAAAAAAGTCAACAACACAGAAAAAAAGATATCAAAATGATAGCACTAAATTCATACTATCCATAATTACCCTGAATGTAAATGGACTAAATGGACTAATGGAGTGGCAGAATTGATTAAAAAACAAGATCCGTCTATATGCTGCCTACAAGAGACACACCTTAGACTTAGAGACACAAACAAACTAAAACTCAAAGGATGGAAAAAAATATATCAAGCAAACAACAAGCAAAAAAGAGCAGGAGCGACAACATTAATTTCTGACAAAATAGACTTTAAAGTTAAATCCATCAGAAAGGATAAGGGAAGACACTATATAATGAATAAAGAGAGAATATACCAAGAAGTTATAACCATATTAAATATTTATTTGCACCCAATGACAGGGCTGCAAGATACATAAAACAAACTCTATCAGCATTGAAAAGAGAGATAGATCCACGATAATAGTAGGAGACTTCAACACACCACTTTCGGTGAAGGACTGGACATCCAGAAAGAAGCTCAGTAAAGACATGGAAGATCTAAATGCCACAATCAACCAACTAGACCTCGTAGACATATACAGAACACTCCACCCAACAGCAGCCAAGTACACTTTCTTTTCTAGTGCACAGGGAACATTCTCTAGAATAGACAACGTATTCGGTCATAAAGCAAGCCTTAGCAGAATCCAAAACACTGAAATACTATAAAGCATCTTCTCTGACCATAAGGCCATAAAAGTGGAAATCAATAAGAGGAAAAGCAGGGAAAAGAAATCAAACACTTGGAAACTGAACAATACCCTGCTCAAAAAAGACTGGATTATAGAAGACATGAAGGATGGAATAAAGAAATTCAGAGAATCCAATGAGAATGAAAACACTCCCTATCAGAACCTTTGGGACACAGCAAAAGTGGTGCTCAGAGGCCAATATATATCAATAAATGCGCACATCCAAAAAGAAGAAAGGGCCAAAATCAAAGAATTATCCCTACAACTTGAACAAATACAAAGAGAGCAACAAAAGAAACCCACCGGCACAAGAAGAAAACAAATAATAAAAATTAGAGCTGAGCTAAATGAAATAGAAAACAGAAAAACAATTGGAAAGAGTTAACAAGACCACCAATTTCATAGCCACCACAAAGTACCTATCACCTTCATGGCCGCCACCAACTATTCCTCCGCCACTTACGCCACCACCATCCATACTACCACCTCCACCCATGCCACCACCTCTACCCATACCACAACTGACACCCATGCAGCCACAACCACCCATACCCAACACCACCCATATCACCACCACACAAACTGCCACCACCAACCATACTTCTGCCACAATCCATTCCAACTCCACTACATATATTTCCATCACCATCCATACTGATGCCACCACCCATACTGCTGCTACCAACCATAGCGCTCCTCCCTCTCACTCTGCCACCACCATCCAACTGAAACCATCACCTTACTGCCTCCTACACTCATACCGTTGCCACCACCCGTACCACCACTACCACCCATACAGACACAACCACGTATACCGTTGACACAACCCATACTGCCACAAACACGTATACCACTGCTGACGCCTACTCTGCTGCCAGCACCAGTGACACTGCCACCACCACACATCCACCACCATCACCCTACTGCCACCTCCACCACAACCCATACTGCTTCCAAAACCCATGTGGCTGCCACCACCCATACTGCCACCACAATCCATACCTCTGCCACCATCCATACTGCCTCTCCATCCACTGCCACCACTCATGCCACTGCTGCCACACATGCTGCTGGAACCACCCATGGCACCTCCACCACCCCATCGCCACACTACTGTATCCAATCTGCTGCCACAACCCATACCACCACCAGTACCCATAGCACCAGTACCACCCATACTGCCTACATCATGCATATTGCTGAGACCACACTTATCTCTGCCACCACATATACCATTGGACCCACCTATTCTGCTACCAGCATCACCTATAGAGCCACCAGCATGTATACCATCACCGCCAACACCTCTGCCACCACTCATTCTGCCGCCGCCAAACATACTGCTGCTACCACCTATTCTGCCATTACTACCTAACCCACTGCCAACACCAATGAGGCCGCCACCTCTCACACCACCACCACAACTCACACCGTCGACACCATCCATGCCACAGCCACGACCCATGCTTCAGTCACCACCCACATTGCCACCACCACTCACATCGCAGTCACTACTGACACCGAGGCCACCACTGACACTGACGCCACCACCCACACCGCTGCCACCACCCATACAGCCACCACCACATATGCCACAATGACCATGTGTGCTGCTGACACCACCCATTCTGCCAACACCATATATGTTGCAGCCACCATGTGTACTGACACCATCACATATATGGCTACCACCACCAATACTACCACCCCCACACACATTACTGGCACCTCCCACACTGACACCTACACTTACACTGCTGCCGCCAACCACACTGCCACCAGCACCCAAGCTGCCACCACCACCAAAAAACTACCACCACCACACATACCACTGCCACCACCCTACCGCTGCTACCACTGAACCCCATCACCAACTTACCTCTGCCTTCACCCATACTGCCGCCACCACCTATACCATTGCCACCACTCATACCACCACCACCACCATAATGCCACTACTGCCCCTTCTGCCAACCCAACCATAATGCTACAACCACCCATACCACCACAGCTACTCATACTGCTGCCACCAACCATACCACTGACACCAACCATATTACTGACACACCCACACTGCTGGCTCCACCTATATTGCTGCCACCGCCTATTATAATGCCACCACCCATGTTGCTGCAACCCCTTCCATTGTCACCACTCATGCCACTGCCACCACACATGCCACCAGGACCACCCGTGGAGCAGCCACCACCTGTATTGCCACCACAAACTATAGCTATGCAACCTCTCACATTGGTTTCTTCTTCACAGGATGCATTGTAACTCTCCAATCCTTGTAACAAAAAGTATATTTTGAAAATAATTAGAACTCTGCTGGCTTCATGTATTTGAGAGGGAAAAGCTGTACATTCTTTTCTCAATGAGAGAATGTATAGGGAACATTTCGGTATAAGTAACACAATGTGTTTTTTTAAAATAATTTTTATTGCGCTTTAAGTGAAAGTTTACAAATCAAGTCAGTCTCTCTCACAAAAACCCATATACACCTTGCTACACACTCCCAATTACTTTCCCCCTAATGAGACAGCCTGCTCTCTCCCTCCACTCTCTCTTTTCGTGTCTATTTCGCCAGCTTCTAACCCCCTCCACCCTCTCATCTCCCCTCCAGGCAGAAGATGCCAACATAGTCTCAAGTGTCCACCTGATCCGAGAAGCTCACTCCACACCAGCGTCCCTCTCCAACCCATTGTCCAGTCCAATCCATGTCTTAAGAGTTGCCTTCGTGAATGGCTCCTATCCTGGGCCAACAGAAGGTCTGGGAGCCATGACCACCGGGGTCCTTCTAGTATCAGTCAGGACATTAAGTCTGGTCTTATGAGAATTTGGGGTATGCATCCCACTGCTCTCCTGCTCCCTCAGGGGTTCTCTGTTGTGTTCCCTGTCAGGGCAGTCATGAGTTGTAGCCGGGCACCATCTAGTTCTTCTGGTCTCAGGATGATGTAGTCGCTGGTTCATGTGGCCCTTTCTGTCTCTTGGGCTCGTAATCACCTTGTGTCCTTGGTGTTCTTCACTCTCCTTTGATCCAGGTGGGTTGAGACCAATTGATGCATCTTAGATGGCTGCTTGCAAGCGTTTAAGACCCCAGACGCCACTCTTCAAAGTGGGATGCAGAATGTTTTCTTAATACATTTTATTATGCCAATTGACTTAGATGTCCCCTGAAAGCATGGTCCCCAGACCCCTGCCCCTGCTACGCTGGCCTTTGAAGCATTCGGTTTATTCAGGAAACTTCTTTGCTCTTGGATTAGTCCAATTGTGCTGACCTTCCTTGTATTGTGTGCTGTCTTTCCGTTCAACTAAAGAAGTTCTTATCTACTATCTAATTAATGAATGCCCCTCTCCCACCCTCCCTCCCTCCACCCTCCCATAACCACAAAAGAATGCTTTCTTCTCAGTTTAAACTATTTCTCAAGTTCTTATAATAGTGGTCTTATACAATATTTATACTTTTGCAACAAATTTCACTCAGCATAATGCCTTCTAGGTTCCTCCATATTATGAAATGTTTCACAGATTCCTCACTGTTCTTTATTGATGCGTAGTATTCCATTGTGTGAATATACCATAATTTATCCATTCATCTGTTGTTGGGCACCTTGGTTGCTTCCATCTTTTTGCTATTGTAAACAGTGCTGCAATAAACATGGGTGTGCATATATCTCTTCGTGTAAAGGCTCTTATTTCTCTAGGATATATTCCAAGGAGTGGGATTGCTGGATCATGTGGTAGTCCTATTTCCAGCTTTTCAAGGAAGCGCCAAATTGATTTCCAAAGTGGATGTACCATTTGACATTCCCACCAGCAGTGTACAAGAGTTCCAATCTCTCCGCAGCCTCTCCAACATTTATTATTTTGTGTTTTTTGGATTAATGCCAGCCTTGTTGGAGTGAGATGAAATCTCATTGTAGTTTTCATCTGCTTTTCTCTAATGGCTAATGATCGTGAACATTTCCTCATGTATCTGTTAGCTACCTGAATGTCTTCTTTAGTGAAGTGTCTATTCATATTTTTTGCCTATTTTTTAATTGGGTTATTTGTCTTTTTGCTGTATCATGTAGATTTTAGAGATCAGGCGCTAATCAGAAATATCATAGCTAAAAACCTTTTCCCAGTCTGTAGGTAATCTTTTTACTCTTTTGGTGAAGTCTTTGGTTGAGCATAGGTGTTTGCCTTTTAGGAGCTCCCATTTATCTGGTTTTCTTCTGCGTTGTTAACAATGTTTTGTATACTGTTTATGCCATGTACTTTTTTACTAGGGCTCCTAACGTTGTCCCTATTTTTTCTTCCATGATCCTTATCGTTTTAGATTTTATATTTAGGTCTTTGATCCATTTTGAGTTAGTTTTTGTGCATGGAGTGTGGTATGGGTCTTGTTTCATTTTTTTGCAGTTGGATATCCAGTTATGCCAGCACCATTTGTTAAAAAGACTGTCTTTCCCCATTTTTTTTTTTTTTTATGGATTCTTTTGTTGCTCGCTTTCTATTTGTTCAAGTGGTAGGGACAGTTCTCTGATTTTGGCTCTTTCTTCTTTTTGTATGTGTGCATTTATTGATATAAATTGGCCTCTGAGCACTGCTTTTGCTGTGTCCCAGAGGTTTTGATAGGAAGTATTTTCATTCTCGTTGCTTTCTAAGAATTTCCTTATTCCCTCCTTGATGTCTTCTATAACCCAGTCTTTTTTCAGGAGGGTATTGTTCATTTTCCAAGTATTTGATTTCTTTTCCCTAGTTTTTCTGTTATTGATCTCTAGTTTTATTGCCTTGTGGTCTGAGAAGATGCTTTGTAATATTTCGATGTTTTGGACTCTGCAACGGTTTGTTTTATGACCTAATATGTGGTCTATTCTAGAGAATGTTCCATGTGCGCTAGAAAAAAAAGTATACTTTGCAGCTGTTGGGTGGAGAGTTCTGTATAAGTCAATGAGGTCAAGTTGGTTGATTGCTGTAATTAGATCTTCCGTGTCTCTGTTGAGCTTCTTACTGGATGTCCTGTCCTTCTCCGAAAGTGGTGTGTTGAAGTCTCCTACTATAATTGTGGAGGTATCTATCTCGCTTTTCAATTCTGTTAAAATTTGATTTATGTATCTTGCAGCCCTGTCCTTGGCTGCATAAATATTTAATATGGTTATGTCTTCCTGATCAATTGTCCCTTTTATCATTATATAGTGTCCTTCTTTATCCTTTGTGGTGGATTTAAGTCTAAAGTCTATTTTGTCAGAAATTAATATTGCTACTCCTCTTCTTTTTTGCTTATTGTTTGCTTGATATACTTTTTTCCATCCTTTGAGTTTTAGTTTGTTTGTGTCTCTAAGTCTAAGGTGTGTCTCTTGTAGGCAGCATATAGTTGGATCGTGTTTCTTTATCCAGTCTGTGACTCTCTGTCTCTTTATTGGTGCATTTAGTCCATTTACATTCAGGGTAATTATAGATAAATAAGTTTTTAGTGCTGTCATTTTGATGCCTTTTTATATGTGTTGTTGACAATTTCATTTTTCCACATACTTTTTTGTGCTGAGGTGTTTTTCTTAGTAAATTGTGAGATCCTCATTTTCATAGTGCTTGACGTTACGTTTTTCTTGGTTTTTATCTTGAGTTATAGAGTTGTTATACCTTTTTGTGGTTACCTTATTATTTACCCCTATTTTTCTAAGTAAAAACCTAATTTGTATTGTTCTATATCGCCTTGTATAACTCTCCATATGGCAGTTCAATGCCTCCTGTATTTAGTCCCTCTTTTTGATTATTGTGATCTTTTACCTATTGACTTCCATGATTCCCTGTTATGTGTATTTATTTTTTTTTTAATTAATCTTAATTTGTTTGTTTTTGTGATTTCCCTATTTGAGTTGATATCAGGACGTTCTGTTTTGTGACCTTGTGTTGTGCTGGTATCTGATATTATTGGTTCTCTGACCAAACAATATCCTTTAGTATTTCTTGTAGCTTTGGTTTGGTTTTTGCAAATTCTCTAAACTTGTGTTTGTCTGTAAATATCTTAATTTCGCCTTCATATTTCAGAGAGAGTTTTGCTGGATATATGATCCTTGGCTGGCAGTTTTTCTCCTTCAGTGTTCTGTATATGTCGTCCCATTCCCTTCTTGCCTGCATGGTTTCTGCTGAGTAGTCAGAACATATTCTTATTGATTCTCCCTTGAAGGAAACCTTTCTTTTCTCCCTGGCTGCTTTTAAAATTTTCTGTTTATCTTTGGTTTTGGTGAGTTTGATGATAATATGTCTTGGTGTTTTTCTTTTTGGATCAATCTTAAATGGGGTTCGATGAGCATCTTGGATAGATATCCTTTCGTCTTTCGTGATGTCAGGGAAGTTTTCTGTCAGGAGTTCTTCAACTATTTTCTCTGTGTTTTCTGTCCCCCCTCCCTGTTCTGGGACTCCAATCACCCGCAGGTTATCCTTCTTGATAGAGTCCCACATAATTCTTAGGGTTTCTTCATTTTTTTTAATTCTTTTATCTGATTTTTTTTCAGCTATGTTGGTGTTGATTCCCTGGTCCTCCAGATGTCCCAGTCTACATTCTAATTGCTCGAGTCTGCTCCTCTGACTTCCTAGTGCGTTGTCTAATTCTGTTATTTTATTGTTAATCTTTTGGATTTCTACATGTTGTCTCTCTATGGATTCTTGCAACTTATTAATTTTTCCAGTATGTTCTTGAATAATCTTTTTGAGTTCTTCAACAGTTTTATCAGTGTGTTCCTTGGCTTTTTCTGCAGTTATCCTAATTTCATTTGTGATATCATTAAGCATTCTGTAAATTAGTTTTTCATATTCTGTATCTGATAATTCCAAGATTGTATCTTCATTTGGGGAAGATTTTGATTCTTTTGTTTGGGGGGTTAGAGAAGCTGTCATGGTCTGCTTCTTTAAGTGGTTTGATATGGATTGTTGTCTCTGAGCCATCACTGGGAAACTGGTTTTTCCAGAAAATCCGCTAAAAAAAAAATGCAGTCAGATCCCTATCAGAGTTCTCCCTCTGGCTCAGGCTATTCAGATGTTAATGAAGCCGCCTGGGGAGGGTGGGGGAGGGACAGAGAGATAGGAGAGTAGCACCTCAGAATATAGCCAGAGTTGCTTGTCTTGCTTGGAATGACTATTATATCTGAGATTCCCACGGGCGCGTCGCCTATGTGTGCTGGCTGTGTGGAGATTGCCCCCGGGGGGTCTGGCTCGCTGGAGTCACGGTCAGATCCTCCGCTTCCAGCCCCACGCCCAGCGTCAAGGCTCCCCTACTGGGACTGTGCACTCTCGACTCCAAAATCAGTCGCTGCCTCCCAGGGACTTCTCGTCCCTCCAGCCACGTGGCCGTGCCGCCTCCGAGAACCAGTTGGGCCTCCTCCCGGGGTTAGTTCAGATGGGTGGAGCAGCTCCCCGTGCTTGTGCCGTGACCGAGTGTCCTGGCTGGGACGCTGTTCTCCCCGTTCCAATACCAGTCGCTGCCTCCTGGGGACTTCTCCTACCGGCTGAGTCCCACGCCACCCGCGCGACCCGGCTGGTCCCCTTCCCGGGGTTAGTTCAGGGGGGTGGAGCAACTCTCCGTGTTTATGCCGTACCTGCGTCCAGTCCAAATCCCTGTGGGATGGTTCCCCGGCTCGGACGCTGCTCTTTCTGCTCCAAGACCAGTCACTGCCTCCCGGGGACTTCTCCTACCGGCTGCGTCCCACGCCGCCTGTGGAACCGGCTGGTCCCCCTCCCGGGGTTAGTTCAGGGGGGTGGAGCAGCTGTCTGTGCTTGTGCCGTACCTGACTGGTACGCTGGCTCCAGGCTCTGGAAACAATTGCTGCTTCCCCGTATTAGTTCGTTCTCCGTTTCTAAATCTGTGTTTGTTGTTCAGGGTTCGTAGATTGTTATGTATGTGATCGATTCACTTGTTTTTCCATGTCTTTGTTGTAAGAGGGATCCGAGGTAGCGTCTCTGTCTTTCCCCATTTAACTGTTTTGAGGCCTTTGTCAAATATCAGCTGCTCATATGTGGATGGATTTATGTCTGGATTCTCAATTTCTGTTCCATTGGTCCATGTATCTGTGGTTGTACCAGTACCAGGTTGTTTGGACTACTGTGGCGGTATAATAGGTTCTAAAATCAGGTAAAGTAAGGCCTCCCACTTTGTTCTTCCTTTTCAGTAATGCCTTATTTATCTGGGGCCTCTTTCCCTTCCATATGAAATTGGTGATTTGTTTCTCCAACTCATTAAAGGATGTCCTTGGGATTTGGGTCGGAATTGCATTAAATGTATAGATCGCTTTTGGTAGAATAGACGTTGTTATAATGTTAGGTCTTCCTATCCACGGGCAAGGTATGTTCTTCCACTTATGTAATTCTCTTTTGGTTTCTTGCAGAAGTGTACTGTAGTTTTCTTTGTATAAGCCTCTTATATCTCTGCTAAGATTTATTCCTAAGTATTATATCTTCTTGGGAGCTAGTGTAAATGGCATTGATTTGGTGATTTCCTCTTGGATGTTCTTTTTGTTGGTGTAGAGGAATCCATCTGATTTTTGTATGTTTATCTTGTATTCTGATAATCTGCAGAACTCTTCTATAAGTATCAGTAGTTTTCTTGAGAATTCTTTAGGGTTTTCTGTGTATAAGATCATGTCATCAGCAGAGATACTTTTACTTCTTTCTTGCCAATCTGGTGCCCTTTATTTATTTATTTAGCCTAATTGCTCTGGCTAGGACCTCCAGCATAATGATGAATAAGAGTGGTGATAAAGGGCATCCTTGTCTGGTTCCTGATCTCGATGGGAATATTTTCAGGCTCTCTCCATTTAGGGTGATGTTGGCTGTTGGCTTTGTATAAATGCCCTTTATTATGTTGAAGAATTTTCCTTCTATCCCTATTTTGCTGAGAGTTCTTTTTTTATCATGAATGAGTGTTGAACTGTGTCAAATACCTTTTCTGCATCAATTGATAAAATCGTTTGATTCTTGTCTTTTGTTTTATTTATGTGGTGGATTACAGGAATTGTTTTTCTAATGTTGAACCACCCCTGCATACCTGGTATGAATCCCACTTGGTCATGGTGAATTATTTTTTTGATATGTTGTTGAATTCTATTGGCTAGAATTTTGTTGAGGATTTTTACATCTACATTCATGAGGGATATAGGTCTATAATTTTCTTTTCTTGTGGTGTCTTCACCTGGTTTTGGTATCAAGGATATGGTGGCTTCATAGAATGAGTTTGGTAGTATTCCATCCTTTTCTATGCTCAGAAATACCTTTAGTAGTAGTGGTGTTAACTCTTCTCTGAATGTTTGGTAGAACTCTGCAGTGAAGCCATCCAGACCAGGACTTTTTTTCTTTGGGAGTTTTTTGATTACCTTTTCAATCTCTTCTTTTGTTATGGGTTTATTTAGTTGTTCTGCCTCTGTTTGTGTTCATTTAGGTAGGTAGTGTGTTTCTAGGAATTCATCCATTTCTTCTAGGTTTTCAAATTTATTTGAGTATAGTTTTTCATAGTAATCTGATATGATTCTTTTAATTTCAGTTGGGTCTGTTGTAATATCGCCCAGCTCATTTCTTATTCGGGTTATTTGCTTTCTCTCCTGTTTTTCTTTTGTCGGTTTGGCCAGTTGTTTATCAATTTTGTTGATTTTTTAAAAAACCCAGCTTTTGGTCTTATTCATTCTTTCCAATTGTTGTTCTGTTTTCTATTTCATTTAGTTCTGCTCTAATTTTTATTATTTGTTTTCTTCTCGTGCCTGCGTGTATCTTTTGTTGCTCTCTTTCTATTTGTTCAAGTTGCAGGGATAATTCTTTGATTTTGGCCCTTTCTTCTTTTCAGACGTGTGCATTTATTGATATACACTGGCCTCTGAGCACCGCTTTTGCTGTGTCCCAACGGTTCTGATAGGAAGGGTTTTCGTTCTCATTGGATTCTCTGAATTTCTTTATTCCATCCTTAATATCTTCTGTAATCCTGTCTTTTTTTGGCAGGGTATTGTTCAGTTTCCAAGTGTTTGATTTCTTTTCCCTGCTTTTCCTCTTATTGATTTCCACTTTTATGGCCTTATGGTCAGAGAAGATGCTTTGTAATATTTCAATGTTTTGGATTCTGCTAAGGCTTGCTTTATGACCTAATATGTGGTCTGCTCTAGAGAATGTTCCATGTGCACTAGAAAAGAAAGTGTACTTGGCTGCTGTTGGGTGGAGTGTTCTGTATATGTCTCCGAGGTCAAATTGGTTGATTGTGGCATTTAGATCTTCCGTGTCTTTATTGAGTTTCTTTCTGGATGTCCAGTCCTTCACTGAAAGTGGTGTGTTGAAATCTCCTACTATTATCGTGGATCTATCTCCCTTTTCAATGCTGATAGAGTTTGTTTTATGTATCTTGCAGCCCTCATCGGGTGCATAAATATTTAATATGGTTATATCTTCTTGGTGTATTGTCCCTTTAATCATTATGTAGTGTCTTTCCTTATCCTTTCTGATGGATTTAACTTTAAAGTCTATTTTGTCAGAAATTAATGTTGCCACTCCTGCTCTTTTTTGCTTGTTGTTTGCTTGATATATTTTTTTCCATCCTTTGAGTTTTAGTTTGTGTCTCTAAGTCTAAGGTGTGTCTCTTGTAGGCAGCATATAGACGGATCTTGTTTTTTAATCCACTCTGCCACTCTCTGTCTCTTTATTGGTGCATTTAGTCCATTTACATTTGGAGTAATTATGAATAGGTATGAATTTAGTGCTATCATTTTGATGTCTTTTTTTCTGTGTTGTTGACAATTTCTATTCTCTGTTTGATTTTATGTGCCGAGTAGATTTTCTTTATATATTGTCCTTTCCTCATATTTGTTGTTATTGATTTTTTTTCTGCTGAGTCTGTATTTTTCCCTTGTATTTTATTTTGATGATTGGGATAGTTTGTCTCCTTTGTGGTTACCTTATTATTTACCCATATTTTTCTAAATTTAAAACTTTTATTTGTTTGTATCGCCGTATCTTCCTCTCCGTATGGAAGGTGTATGATTACATTTCTTAGTCCCTCTTTATTATTTTAATGTTTTCTTCTTTTATATAATAACATCACCGTTACCCTGTGTTTGGCTTTTTTTTTTATAATCTTGCTTTGTTTGTTTGGATTTCCCTTTCTGGGTTGACTTCTGGTTGCTCTGCCCAGTGTTCTGATCTTGGGTTGATACCTGATATTATTTATTTTCATACAAATATCTCCCTTTTGTATTTCTTGTAGTTTGGGTTTGGTTTTTACGAATTCCCTC
This sequence comes from Loxodonta africana, assembly GCF_030014295.1. Classification (NCBI taxonomy): domain Eukaryota; kingdom Metazoa; phylum Chordata; class Mammalia; order Proboscidea; family Elephantidae; genus Loxodonta; species Loxodonta africana. Next base: position 69,551,305 of record NC_087369.1, read on the forward strand.
AATTTGTATTTATCTGGAAATGTCTTAATTTCACCTTCATATTTAAGAGACAGTTTTGCTGGATATATGATTCTTGGCAGGTAGTTTTTTTCCTTCAATTTTTTAAATATCTCATCCCATTGCCTTCTTGCCTGCGTGGTTTCTGCTGAGTAGTCCGAGCTTATTCTTTTTGGCTCTCCTTTGTAGGTGATTTTTTGTTTATCCCTTGCTGCTCTTATAATTCTCTCTTTATCTTTGGTTTTGGCAAGCTTGATTATAATATGTCTTGGTGACTTTCTTTTAAGACCTACCTTATGTGGAATTTGATGAGCATCTTGGGTAGATATCTTCTCACCTTTCACAATATCAGGGAAGTTTTCTGCCATCAAATCTTCAACAATTCTCTCTATATTTTCTGTTATCCCTCCCTGTTCTGGTACTCCAATCATTCGTAGGTTGTTTTTCTTGATAGAGTCCCACATGATTCTTGAGGTTTCTTCATTATTTTTAATTCTTTTATCTGATTTTTCTTCAAATACATTAGTGCCAAGTGATTTATCTTCAAGTTCAGAAATTCTGCTTTCACTTGCTCAATTCTGCTCTCTGACTTTCTATTGAGTTGTCTACTTCTGTAATTTTATTGTTAATTTTCTGAATTTCTGATTGCTGTCTGTCTATGGATTTTTCCAGCTTATTAAACTTTTCATTATGTTTCTGAATAATCTTTCTAATTTCTTCAGTTGCTTTATCTGTGTTCCTTGGCTTGTTCTGTGTATTGCCTCACTTCCTTCGGATGTCTTGAAGAGTTCTGTATATTATACTTTTGTATTCTGCATCTGGTAATTCCAGGAATGCACTTTCATCTAGAAGATCCCTGAATTCTTTGTTTAGAGAGCGTGTTGAGGTGATCATGTTTTGTTTCTTTATGTGACTTGATGTTGACTGTTGTCTCTGAGCTGTCTCTAAGTTATTTTATTAGTTTATGCTTGCTTACTGTGTCTTAGCTGCTTGGTCTGTTCTGTTTTGGTATACCCCATGGGTTGCTTGAGTGAGCTAGCTTGATTATTTTTGCATTTGGAGCTCTGGTGTCCTATCCCCAGCTGGCTAGAGCTGTTATCAGGTATATCAGTCTGGGTGTCCATTCAGTTTTCTTGTATGAATTCAGCTCAGGTTCCAGGTAACTGATCATCAAGTGTGTAGTTCAGGCTCTGTCCTACAGTCTTAGAGGGGCAGGGGTGATTGGTGTTTATACCGGTATATAATTGCAGCAGGAGGTCATGCTCTGAACAAGGCAGGGGGCTGAGAACCGACCCCCAAGTGTCTCTGAAGAAAACAAGTCTCTGTTCCCTGGAGTGTGCTCGTGGGTGTGTTCTGCAATGGGACCACAGGCACCCAAAGTTTTTGGTTGTAAGGATTGTGAGGTACCAGTTATCTTTGGACCCCTGTCACGGGTGGCTGGGTGACCTGAGTGGAGCTACCAGTCCTTAGGCCCCTGATGTGGGTAGGTGAGGACCTTGTTTAACAGGCAAAGCAATATCAAACGTCAAACACTCACCTCTCTGCCACACAGCTGAAATGGTTGGAGTCTGCCATCAAGGGCCTATTCTCCCGAAATAGGCCTACACATGTCCATGCAGAAGGGAAAAGTGCTCAATGTCCACGGATGGTTTATGCCTGGACAGGATCTGCTTCTGTCCTGAGCTCCCTCAGTTAATAAAAAATGGAGGTAGCAAATTATCTTTTCCCCCCAATTGCAAATTTTTTCCTTCCCCAAGGCCAGGAGGATGGCTCTAGGTGCTCACCAGGGTCTATTTCAGGCCAGGGATTCAGCCACTGAAGCCGGCTTGGGGGTGGGGGGGGCACGGTATAATATATGCAAGTACTTAGCTTTTGCCAAGGGTGCCGTTCTCCTCATGATCCGGAGGTGTGAGTGGGCTGTGGCTGACTGCCTCTCCCTGAGGAAACTGCAGCTGAATGCTAGTACCAGCCTGCCATCTCCACTACCGCCGCCGCTCTGGGAATGGTACCTGAGGGCTCCCCACAGCTCAGGTCCGGTAACTCCTCTCTACTTCCGAATGCCTCTTCCTCCCCCTGCCCCTCAGTTCATTGTCTAAGCTTGCCTTTGAAGCTCAGAGCTCCCAGCTTGTCACAAATATACTCGTTTCACTTTTTTTGGGGGGTCTTCGTTGTAAAGAGGGCTTGATGGAAGCGTCTATCTGTTCCGCCATCTTGGCTCCACCCCCACATTGTGTTTTTGGATAAAAGATAAAATGCAATTGACTTCATCTACTTGAATGAGAGACACTATATTGGTTCTTCTGTCGTGCAATGTATCGGGAACTTTTGCATCCTTGTAGCCCACGGTTTACTTTGAAAACCTAAAGCTCTTTTGCCATCATGTACTTGAAAAGGAGAAACTCTATATTGGTTTCTGCTTCACAGAACGTGTTGGGAAGTTTCCCTCTCTTGTAACAAAAAGTGTACTTTGAAAACAAGTAAAACCCTTGTGGCTTCATGTTCTTAAATGGGAGAAACTGTACATTCTTTTCTCAGTCAGAGAATGGATACAGAACATTCACATGCATGTGACACAAAGTGTTTTTAGATAACAGGCAAAACCCTTTTGACTGCATCTACTTGAAAGAGAAAAAGTGTATATTGGTTTCTACTTGAATGAGAAAAAGTGTATTTTGGTTTCTCTTTCATGCAATGTATTGGGGACTTTCACACCATACTGAGCAAAAGTTTGATTTGAAAACCTAAAATACTTTTGCCATCATGTACTTGAATGGGAAAAAACCCTACATTACTTCTCCTTCACATAATGTGTTGGGAACTTTCCCATCCTGATAACATAGCATGTGGTTTGAAAACCTGTAAGACTGTAGTGTCTTCACATAATTGTGGGAGAAAGTCTACATCCTTTTCTCGATCAGAGAATGGATGTGGAACATTCCCGTGCATGTGACACAAAGCATTTTTAGGTAATGTTGACTGCATATACTTGAATGAGGGAAAGCCTGGTGGCATAGTGGTTAAGTGTTATGGCTGCTAACCAGGACGCCGGCAGTTCAAATCCACCAGGCGCTCCTTGGAAGTTCTATGGGGCAGTTCTACTCTGTCCTATAGGGTCTCTATGAGTCGGAATCGACTCAACGGCAGTTTTTTTTTTCACTTGAATGAGAAAAAGTATACATTGGTTTCTTTTTCATGCAATGTGTTGGGAACTTTAGTGTCCTTGTCACCCAAGGTTTACTTTGAAAACTGCAGCTGTACACATTCCTTTAAACCACAGATAATCTCTGAATAGAGACAATTATAAAGTCATACTTTGCCTAACATGATACAACTGATATACCTACAAGTAACTAGCCCTGTTTACATCTTATATTTTGTAAGTGAAGAGAACAAAAATATCTGATGCACACATGCAAGAAAAAAACACTCATAGCAATTACAATTCATGTTTCTGCAAATGGTCACATGGTCATAACTGATATTTAGAACTACCATCTTCCACCACCCATTCCATATTCCCATTGCCCTCAGCAAGCTCCTTAGCTGGATGTGGTTCTTCCCTGGTGGAGTGACCCACACCTTCATTCCTGAAGGGTCTGGGCCATTAGTCTCATGTTGGAATTGGGTTGCTGTAGTTTTACATTGACTTTAATCACCGGGCATGGTAGTACTGGAAACCCTGGTGGCATAGTGGTTAAGAGCTATAGCTTCTAACCAAAAGGTTGGCAGTTTGAATCCACCAGGCACTCCTTGGAAACTCTATGGGGCAGTTCTATTCTGTGCTATAGGGTCGCTATGAGTCAGAATTGACTCTATGGCAACGGGTTTGGTTTTGTTTTGGTTAAGGGATCTCCTGCATTCCAGACATACTCTTCTTTACCCCCATTATGCAATATCAATCTGATTTCCTCTTGGTAATTAGGATAAATCACACCAGCCAATATGGTAACTCCCTTCTTTCCCTGTTGATCCAGAGGCATAAGGAGCCCAAAGTGGCCAGATGGTATTCTTAGCTTCCAGTTCAATGGAATCAGTGATGTGTCTCCAGGTGGGAACATTCCTCCCTTTGGAACTAAGACCTCTAGACCCACAGAGCATAAGGTTGGGGGACAGAAAAGAAAAATATTGCGAGAGGGTCACTAGGGGTAATAGTGAGTGATGTCACTCCCATTTCCACTGCTTGATTCCTGAACCCATGAATCCTGGCTATGGGAGAAACAGTACCATATATCAGACACTGGTTTAGAGCATATGCAGCCTCCTGGACAACATTGCACCAACCGTGCAAGGTTTTGCCACTTAGCTGGCACTGTAATTGTGTCTTTAGAAGGCCATTCCATCCTTTTAGCAAGCCAGCTGCCTCTGGATGACGGGGAACATGATAAGAGCAGTGAAATCCATTAGCATTAGCTCATTGCCACACTTCATTAGATGTGAAGTGAGTCCCTTGATTTGATATGATGCTGCATGGGATACCATGATAGTGGATAAGGCGTTTTGTAAGTCCACGGATGGTAGTTTTGGCAGAAGCATTGCATGCAGGGAAGGCAAATCTGTTTCCACAGTGTCTGTTCCAGTAAGAATAAAACACTGCACTTCCCATGATGGGAGCAGTCCACTGTAATCATCTTGCCAGCAGGTTGCTGGCTGATCACCTAGAGGAATGGTGCTGTATCGAGGACTCAGTGTTGGTCCCTGCTGCTGGCAGATTGGGCACTCAGCAGTGGCTTTAGCCAAGACAGCGTTGATGAGTGGAAGTCCATGATGCAGAATCCATGCATAACCTCCATCCCTGCCACCATGGCCACTTTGTTCATGAGCTCGTTGGACAATAATAGGAGTGGCTGGGGAAAGAGGATGACTGGTTTCCACAGAATGCATCATCCTAATCCACTTGATTGTTTTAAAATCCTCCTCTGCTGAGGTCACCCTTTGGTGAGCATTCACATGAGACACAAATATCTTCATTTCCTTGGCCCATTCAGAGAAGTTTATCCCCGTAAGTCCTTGTCTCCAATTTTCCAATCATGTGCCTTCCCAGTCCCTGACCATCCAGCCAAACCATTGACCACAGACCATGAATCAGTATACAGTCACATGTTTGGCCATTTATCCTTCCAAGGAAAGTTATAAACCAGCTGCACTGCTCAAAATTCTGCCCATTGGGAGAATTTCCTGTCACCACTGTGAGGGAGGTCCCAGAAAGGGGCTGCAGTGCTGCCACTGTCCACTTTCAAGTGGTGCCTGCATATTGCACAGAACCATGTGTAAACCAGGCACGAGTTTTCTCTTCCTCAGTCAACTGATCATAAGGAGCTCCCCATGAGGCCATAGGTGCAGACTGGAATATGGAAGGTAATGTTACAGGAGTGGAGACCATGGGCCACTTCCTTATGCAGCTTACTTGTGCCTTCAGGTTGTGCTCAGACACGATCTTGTATATAAAACTCCAATTTAATGATGGCGTACTACTGTGCATACCCAACTTTATGGCTCTGTGGTTCAGACAACACCCAGTTCGTGATGGGCAGCTCAGGCTGCGTGGTGACTTGGTGGCCCATGGTTAAGTGTTCAGTCTCTACTAAGGCTCAGTAACAAGCCAAAAGCTGTTTCTCGAAAGGAGAGTAGTTATCTGCAGAGGATGGAGGGGCTTTGATCCAAAAGCCTAAAGATCTGCACTCTGATTCACTAACAGGGGCCTGGCAAAGAGTCAAAAGAGCATCTCTATCTGCCACTGACACTTTAGGCACCATTGGATCAGCCAGATCATACGGCCTAAGTGGCAGAGCCAGTTGCATGGCATGCTGAACCTGTTGCGGAGCATTCTCTTGCTCTGGGTCCCACTCAAAACTAACATCTTTTCAAGTCACTTGATGAATATGCCAGAGTAGCACACTCCATTGAGGAATATGTGCCCTTCAAAATCCAAAGAAGCCTACTAGGGTTGTGCCTCCCTTTTAATTGTGGGAGGGGCCTGATGCAATAAGTTATTCACTTTAGAAGGAATATCTTAACATGTCCCACACCATTGGACCCCTAACAATTTCACTCAAGTGGAAGGTGCCTGGATTTTTGTCGAATTAATTTCCCACCTTCTAGCACACAAATGTTTTAAGAGTAAGTCCAGAGTCATTGACAGGTCTTCCTTACTAGCTCTAATCAGCATAATGTCATCAATGTAATGGACCATTGTGCCATCTTGTGGAAGGAAAAGGTGATAAAGATCCCTTCAGATTAAATTATGACATAGGGCTGGAAAGTTGATAATAACCCTGAGATAGGACACTGAAAGTCTATTTCTGGCGTTGCCAGGTTCAGGCAAACTGCTTCTAGTGGTCCTTCAAAACAGGTATGGAGAAAAAAGCATTAGCCAGATTAAAAAATTAACTGCAAATCAGGTACCAGAAGATGTATTAATTTGCTTAAGCAATGAAACCACATCCGGAACAATAACTGTAATTGAAGTCACCACCTGGATAAGTTTTCCATAATCCACTGTCATTCCCCAAGATCAATCTGTTTTTTGCACTGGCCAAATAATTGAGTTAAATGAGGATGTGGTGGGAATCACCACCCCTGAATCCTTCAAGTCCTTGATGGTGACGAATCTGTGCTTAGTGGGTCCATATCAATAAACTCAGACTGATCTATCTTAATGTTCCTTGCACCTTTATCCTGCACCATTTATGGCCATTCCCACACATATTCCCCAGGTTTCTGTTTGTACATATTAGAAAAGTCAAGCAGTTCTCTTGGAGTGTAGCATATCTCCTCCTGGGTCACACTTTGTACTTCACCATTTGAGGCTTGCTGGGACTTAAGTCTAGAAGTCAAAATGGGTGGTGGGGATGTGTTTTGAGAACATTCAGTGTTGTCTTTTAAGGCATCTGCCTCAGGTGATGCCCCAAGCAATGAATGAAACACCACCGATAAAACCGTCACCACATATATTGCCAACACCACCTATACTGCCACCACCACTAATACTGCCACCCCCATGTATACTGCTGTCACCATGTATACTGCCACCATCACCTATACTGCCATCTCCAAGTATACAGCTGCTGCCATTCATACTGCTGTCATCATTCATACCACTGCCACTGCCCATTCTGCCACCAACACCCATACCTTTGCCACCACCAATACCACCACAATCACACATAATATTGTCACCATCCACACTGCCACCACCACCCATACCATCGCCACCACCCATTCTACCACAATCATTGAAACCACAGCCAGCACCTATAGTACTGCCAACACCGATACCTGTATCACTACACAAACTGCCACAACACCTATAGTGCCACCACAACCTATACTGCAGTAACCACCCATACTGCTGCCACAACCCACAAAGCTGCCATTGTTTACCCTGCCACCAGTACATATATAGCTGCTACCATTTACTTTGTCACCACTACCTGTACCACAGACACCAGCCATACCGCCAACACCACCCAAAACACTGCCACCACTCATTCCACCACCTGCACAGCTGCCACCACCAATGCCACTGCCATCACATATTCTGCCCCACCAACTATTCTGCCCTCAATACCTATGCCATGACAACTCATACCACTGCCACCAGCCACACAGCAGCCACTACATATACAGCTGCCACCATGTAAACCACCATCTCCACATATACCGCCACCACTACTCACAGTGCCACCACCACCCACATCTCCACCACCATCAATGCCACCACCACCACCTGTACTACTGCAACCTCCTATACTGCCTCCATCAATTATTCTGCTCCCACCACCTATGCCACTACTACCCACAGTGACACCACCACACAGCCACCACTACATATGCCACTGCCACCAGCCATATTGCCACCACCACCCATACAACCGCTACCACATATTCTGCTTACACCACTCACACGCCAGCCACCACCCCACTGCAGCCACCATCCACAACACTGTCACCACCCACACACCTGCCACCACATGTCACCACCTACACTGCCACCACCAGCCATACTACCATCACCAACTATACCTCCTCAATCACCTATACTGCTGACACCATCTATTCCTCTCCATCACCTATGCCACCACCACCAATACCGCCACCACCACCCACAACTCCACCAGCACCAACACCACCACCACTACCCACACAACCACCACCACCAACATGACCAACACAACATATACCGCTGCTGCCACCCATACCACTGCCACCACCCACACTGCTGTACTCACCCATACAGTGGCCACCACTCACACAGCCTCTATCCCCTGCATCGCTGCCACTACCCATACAGCCACCACTATCCACACTGCTTCCACCACCTACACAGCCACCACCAATTCTGCTACCACCTTGTATACCATTGCCATCAAACGACCACTGCCGGCAAGCCTACTGCTTCCACTTCCTATAATGCCACTACCCCATATACCACCACTACCACCCATACCACCACCACCCATATCATCACCACCACCCATCACATTGTCACCAATTATATGATAGACTCCACTAATACCGCCGCAACTACCTATATCACTGCCAACACCAATACTGCCACCGCCACCTCTACTGCCTGCTTCACCTGTGCCAAAGGCATCAATTATTCCACCCCCACTACCTATGTCACCACCACCCACCCTGCCACCACCACCCATACTGCTGCCATCACTCACATCATTGCCATCACCCATACTGCCACCACTTGTGCCAACGCCACTACCAATTCAGCCACCACCACCTATTCCTCCACTTCCACTTCTACTGCCACCACAAACTATTCTGCCACCACCACCTAGGCCACCACCATCCATACCACCATCACCACACATACCATCATCAGCACCCACACAGCTGCCACCATGTATACTGCCACCAATACCTACATTGCCACCACCACCTATATTGCCATCACCAGCCATACCACTGCCACCACCCATACTTCCACCATCATCCATTCCACAGCCACCAACTATACCTCCACCATCTCCTATACTGCTGCCCCACTACCTGTGCTCCATCACCACCTATGCCACCACTAGCCATGCTGCTGCCACCAAGAACAAGGTCACCAAGTCCTACACTGCTGCCACCGCCCATACCACTGACACCACCCATACTGCCACCACCATCCATACCACCGCAACCACCTATTCTGCCACTACTACCTGTACCACCATGAACACACATACTGCCACTGCAAAACATACAACTGCCAGCACCCAAACTGCCCCCACCACCCATACCACTGCCAACAACCATACCACTGCCAACACCCATACCACCACCTCCACCCATACCACCAGCATCACACATTCTGCTGCTACCACAGATTCCACCACCATCACAGGTACTGCTGCCACCACTCATACCACTGCCATCTCCCATACTGCTGCCACGACCCATATCACCTCCATCTCCTATACCAATGCCAGCAATCATACCTCTGCCACCACCCGTACAGCTGCCACCACATGTACTGCCTCCACCATGTATACTGTCACCACCATGTATACCACCTCCACCACCCATACTGCCACCACCCACCATGCCTTTGCCACCATCCTTCCTGCCGCCACTACGTATACTGCCTCTACCATGTATATCACCTCCATCACCCGTACAGCTGCTCCCCCATTTAGCCTCCACCACTCATACTGCTACCACCACCCACGATGCCACCACCACCTACGACGTCTCCACCACCCACATCGCTACCACCACCCATACAGCCACCACAACCCTCACTGCCATCACCACCCATACCACCACCAACACCCATAAAGCCATCTCTACCTATACCGCCAAGAACACACATACTTCTGCCACCACTCATATTGCCACCACTACCTATTCCATTGCAAGCACCTTTACACTGCCACCACTTAAACCATTTCCACCACCTCTTTCATCCCCAACACCTATGCTGGAACCACAAACTATATTGCCACCAGGACGTATATTGCGCCACCACTTACACTGCCACAACCACCCACACTGCTGCCACCACACATAAGTCCACCTCCACCTACACTGCTGCCAACACCCGTATCACTGCCACCACCCATGCAGCTACCCCCACTTTTTCCTCTGCCACCACCTGTACTGCCATGAACATGCATACTACTGCCACCACACTTTCCACCACCATCCATACCACCACCACCCATACCACTGCTAACATTCATACCACCGCCATCACCCATTCTGCCACCCACCAACCTTGCAGCTGCCACCACTGTTACCCCACACACCGCTGCCACACCCCACATGCAACCACAACTCACGCCACTACCACCACACAAACCACCGCCACCACCAACACTGCCACCACCCCTCAGGCTGCTGCCATCACCCACACTGCTGCCACCACCCACACAGCCACTACCAGACAAACCACTGCCACCACTAATACTGCCATCACCATGTATACCACTGTCACCACCTATACCACTGCCACCACCCATAGTGTTGCCACCACGCATACACCTGCCACCATCTATGCCATCACCATTACACGTACAGCTGCCGCCACACACACTCCGTTCCCATCCATACCACTGCCACCACGTATACCAGCGCCAACAAGTACACCTTCACCGTCACATGTACCGCCGCCACAACGTATACTGCCAGCACCACTTATAAAAAAAAAAAAATTTTTTTTTTTTTTTACCATAGTATAATTTGAAAACATGTAAAACTCTGGTGGCTTCGTGTACTTGAATGGGAGAAACTAATTTGTTTTCTCAATTTTAAAATATATAGCGAAGAGTCCGGTGTTTGTAACACAAAGTGTTTTTTTGATAGTAAGTAAGATTCTTTTGATCTCATCTCAGTGAGAGAAACTGTAAATTGATTTCTCATTCACACAATGCATTGGGAACTTTCACGTCCTTGTAACCCAAGGAGTGCCTTGAAAATGTAAGATGCTTTTGTTGTCCTGTACTTGAAAGGGAGAAGCTCTACATTGTTTTCTCCTTCACAGAATGTATTGGGAGCTTTCCTGCACTTGTAACAAAAAGCATACTTTGAAAACATGGAAAACTCCGGTTTTTTCATGTACTTGAATGGGAGAAAATGCACGTTGTTTCCACAATCACAGAATATATGGAAATGTTTCTATCTTTTAAAACAAACTGTTTTATGATGATAGTAAAATCCTTTTGTATTCATGTACTTGAATCGGATAAGTTTTACATTGTTTTCTCATTCATAGACTATTGGGAAGTTTCTCATCTTGTAACACAAAGTGTACTTTGGAAACATCTAAAACTTTATTGATTTCTTGTACTTGAATGGGAGAAACTGTACACTGTTTTCTCCTCCACAGAATGTAGGGAACATTCCCGTGTTTATAACACAAAGATTTTTTTGAGATTGTATAAAATGCAAAATTCTTTTGACTTCATGTACTTGAATGGGAGAAACAGTACATTATTTTCCCATCCACAGAAATATGGGAACTTTCCTGTCCTTGTAACACAAAGTGTACAAAAAATCTTTTAATATCTTGTGCTTGAATGGGAGAAACTGTACATTGGTTCCTCATTTACAGAATGTACTGGGAACATTCCGGTGCTTGTATCACACAGTATTTTTTGATAACAGGGTTGGGTTATATCTAAGGTTTGCATTATGGTTACTGTGAGGGTTAGGATTAGATCTAGTGTTAAGGTTAGGTTAAGTGTTAGGTTTAGTTTTAGGCCTTATGGTTAGGGTCATAGTTAGGATTATGCTTTGGTTTAATCTAGGGTTAGGGTTAGGATTATGGTGAAGGTTAAATTTCAGGTTAGGGTCTGAGTTAGGGTTAGACCTAGTGCTTGTGATAAGTTTAGGTTTAAATCTAGGGTTAAGATGAGCATTAGGGTTAGTTCCAGTGTTAGGGTTATGGTTAGATCTAGGGTTAGGATTAGTGTTAGGGTCAGGTTAGGATTAGGATTTGGTTAGGGGTACATTTAGGGATTCAGACTAGAGTTAGGATTAGGTTTAGGAGTATAATTAAACCTAGGTTAGGACTAGCAGTACAGTTAAAGGTAGAGTTAGCGTTAGTATTTGTGTTAGGTTTAGGGTTAGGGGTAGGACTAATGCTAGGTTTAGGGGTAGTGTTAGGGTTACTGGTCGGACTAAAGCTAGGGATAGAGTTGGGTTGACATTTAGTACTACAGTTAAAGTGAAACGGTGTGAATTAGGTTTCGTTGTACAGTCAGTGCTAGGTATAATTTTAGTTAGTTTTAGATTTGATCTAGTGTTAGGGTTATGGTTAGATTTAGGCTGGGGTAAATGTTTTCATTAGCTGTAGCTTAGCTTTGGTGTTAGTGTTAGTTCTATGGTTAGGATAAGGTTTAGGGATAAGATTTCAGTTACTTGTTAGAATTAGGTTTCTGGTTAAGAGTTATTGATAGATTTAGTGTTGTTTTTGTTAGGTGCTGTCAAGTTAGTCCTGACTCATAGCAACTCTGTGTACAACAGAAGGAAACACTACCCTGTTCTGTACCATGGTCAAAATTATTTTTATGCTTCAGCCCATTGTTGCAGCCATTATATGAATCCATTTCATTGAGGGTCTTCCTCTTTTTCCCTGACCTTCTACTTGACTAAGCATGATATCCTTCTCCAGGGACTGGTCCCCCCTGATAACACATCCAAAGTATGTGAAACAAAGTTTAACCATCCTTCCTTATAATGTGCGTTCTTGCTCTACTTCTTCCAAGACAGATTTGTTCATTCTTCTGGCAGTGGCAACACCATAATTTGAAGACATCAATTCTTTTTTGGTCTTACTTATTCATTGTCCAGCTTTCGCAAGCATATGAGATGATTGAATATACCACGGCTTGGGCCAGGCACACCTTAGTCTTCAAGGTGACATCTTTGCTTTTTAACACTTTAAAGAGGTCTTTTGCAGATTTGCCCAATCAATGGTCATTTGATTTCTTGACTGCTGCTTCCATGGGTGTCAGTTGTGGATCCAAGTGAAATTAAGTCCTTGACAAATTCAATGCTTTCTTCATTTATCATGATGTTGCTTACTGGTCCAGTTTTGAGGGTACTCATTTTCTTTATGTCGAGGAGTAATCATACCGAAGGCTGTTGTCTTTGATCTTCATCAGTAAGTGCTTCAAGTCCTCTTCACTTTCAGCAAGCAAGGTTGTGTCATCTGCATATTACACGTTGTTAATGAGTCTTCCCCCGATCCTGATGCTGCATTCTACTTCATATAATCCAACTTCTCTGATTATTCATACAGATTGAATAAGTATGGCAAAAGAATACAACCCTGACCCACACCTTTCTTGACTTTAAACCACACAGTATTCCCTTGTTCTGTTTGAACGACTGCTTCTTGATCTAAGTACAGGTTCTTCATGAGCACAATTAAGTGTTCTAGAATTCCCATTCTTTGCAAAGTTATCCATGATTTGTTCTGATCCATACTGTCAAATGTATTTGCATAGTCAATAAAATACAGATAAACATCTTTCTGGTATTCTCTGCTTTCAGCTAAGATTCATTTGACATCAGTAATGATATCCCTCATTTCACATCCTCTTCTGAATCTAGCTTGAATTTCTGGCAGTTCCCTGTCAATGGACTGCTGCAAATGCTTTTGAATTATCTGCAGCAAAATTCTTTTTTCTCTATTACCTTTTAAAATAGATTATATTTTAACATATATTTTATCCAATATAATGGTAGTTTACAAACATTTGAAAAACCGTACTCATAAACATAACAGGTGTTGTATTTATTCCGCCATTGTTTGATATGCTACAGATCCTTGCCATCTGAGACTCAAAGGTACCCAGGAAAGAGCATGAATTTTGTTGTAAAGATAAGTCACTTGCCAGCAAGTCACTTAACCTCTCTGGACCTCAGTTTTCTCTTCTGTCAAAGAGTGATAAACGCACCTATGCTGCAGGGTTTTCTTTTCCCTATTTTTCTTTCTTGTTGTGCTTCAGCTGAAAGTTTACAGCTCATTAATATCTCATACAAAAATTTATACACATACTGTTTTGCAACATTGCACGTTGCAATTCCCACAATGTGATAGCACACTCCCCCTTTCTACCCAAGGTACCCTGTGTCCTTTTGACCAATTCCCGCCCCTTTCTGCCTTCTCATCTTGTCTCCAAACAGGAGCTCCCCGTTTAGTCTCCTGTATCTGATTGAACCAAGAAGCACACTTCTCACGTGAATTATTTTTTGTTTTATACCAAAAACCAAAATCCAAACCCATTGCCATCAAGACGATTGTGACTCATAGTGACCCTACAGTACAGAGTAGAACTGCCCCATAGAGCTTCCAAGGAGTGCCTGGTGGATTCAAACTGCTGACCTCTTGGTTAGCACACTTAGCTCTTAACCGCTACACCACCAGGGTTTCTTTTTGTTTTATAGTCCTACCTAACTTTGTCTGAAGAGCGGGCTTTGGGAATTGTTTCAGTTCTGAAACAGAGGGTCCATAGTTCCAAGGTTTCCTCCAGTCTCTCTGAGACCAAAAAGTCTCATGTTTTTATGTGAATTTGAGTACTGCTCCAGACTTTATTCCCACTCCATCTGGGACTCTCTGTTGTTTTCCCTATCAGGGTGGTCATTGGTCATAGTGGGGCACCATCTAGTTCTTGTCTCAGGCTGGTGGAGTCTCTGGTTTATGTGGTCCTTCAGTATCTTGGGGGTGATATTTTCCTTGTGTCTGGTTTTCTTCATTCTCCTTTGCTCCAAGTGGAATGGGACCAATTGATGTATCTAAGATGGCTGCTAACAAGCTTTTAAGACCCCAGACACCACTCACCAAAATGGAATGCAGGCCATTTTCTTTTTTTTTTATTGTGCTTTAAATGAAAGTTTACTGTTCAAGTTAGTGTCTCATACAAAAATTTATACACACATTTTTATGTGACACTAGCTGCTCTTCGTATAATGTGACAGCACACTCCTCCTTTCCACCCGGATTTCCCTTGTCCATTCAACCAACTCCTGCCCCTTTTTGCCTTCTCATCTTGCCTCCAGGCACGAGCTGACCATTTAGTCTCATGTATCTATTTGAGCCAAGAAGCACTTTCTCGACAAGTATCATTTTATGTCTTATATTTCAGTCTAATCTTTGTCTGAAGAATTGGCTGTGGGACTGGTTTCAGTTCTAGGCTAACCAGAGAGTCAGGAGCCATGTCTTCCAGGGTCCCTCCAGTCTCTGTCAAACCATTAAGTCTGGTCTCTTTATTAGAATTGAGTTCTGCACCCCACTTTTCTTAGTTGTTTAGTGCTGCTATAACAGAAATACCACAATTGGATGGCTTTAACTGGAGAAATTTATTCTCTCACACTCCAGTGGGCTAGAAGTCCGAAATTAGGGTGCCGGCTCCAGGGGAAGACTTTCTCTCTGTTGGCTCTGGAAGAAGATCCTTGTCATCAGTTTTCCCCTGGTCAAGGAGCTTCTCAGGTTTAGGGACCCTGGGTCCAAAGGACCCTCTTTGCTCCCAGTGCTGCCTTCTGGTGGTATGAGGTCCCCTACTCTCTGCTTGCTTCCCTTTCCTTTTACCTCTTGAGAGATTAAAGGTGGTGCAGGCCACACCCCAGGGAAACTCCCTTTACATTGGATCAGGGATGTGACCTGGTAAGGGTGCTACAATCCCACCCTAATGCTCTTTAACGTGAAACTACAATCAAAAAATGGAGGACAACACAGAATAATGGGAATCATGGCCTAACCAAGTTGATACACACATTTAAAAAAAAAATTAGGGGGGACATAATTCAATCTATGACTCCACTTTTCTCCTGCTCCGTCAGGGACTCTCTGTTGTGTCCCCTGTCAGGGCTGTCATTAGTGGTAGCCAGGCACCATCTAGTTCTTCTGGTATCAGGCTGATGGAGTCTTTGGTTTATGTGGCCCATTCTGTTTCTTTGGCTAATATTTTCCTTGTGTCTTTGGTGTTCTTCATTATCCTTTGCTCCAGGTGGGTTGGGACCAATTGATGTGTCTTAGATGGCCCACTTGCTAGCTTTTAAGACCCCAGGTGCCACTCACCAAAGTGGGATGCAGAACATTTTCTTAAACTTTGTTATGCCAGTTGACGTAGATGTTCCGTGAAACCATGGTCCCCAGACACCCACCCCCCCTACCCGCCCAAGTGTTTGGTTGTATTCAGGACACTTCTTAGATTTTGGTTTAGTCCAGTTGTGCTGACTTCCCCTGTATTATGTGTTGTCCTTCCCTTCACCTAAGATAATTCTTTTTTTATAATTTTTATTGTGCTTAAGTGAAAGCTTACAAATCAAGTCAGTCGGTCACACAAAAATTTATATACACCTTGCTGCATACTCCCACTTGCTCTCCCCCTAATGAGACAGCCCACTCCCTCCCTCCACTCTCCCTTTTCATGTCCATTTTGCCAGCTTCTAACCCCCTCCACCCTCTCATCTCCCCTCCAGGCAGGAGATGCCAACATAGTCTCAAGTGTCCACCTGATCCAAGAAGCTCACTCCTCACCAGCACCCCTCTCCAACCCATTGTCCAGTCCAATCCATGTCTGAAGATTTGGCTTCGGGAATGGTTCCTGTCCTGGACCAACAGAAGATCTGGGGCCCATGACCACTGGGGTCCTTCTAGTCTCAGTCAGACCACTGTCTGGTCTTTTTATGAGAATTTGGAGTCTGCATCCCACTGCTCTCCTGCTCCCTCAGGAGTTCTCTGTTATGTTCCCTGTCAGGGCAGTCATGGGTTGTAGCCGGGCACCATCTAGTTCTTCTGGTCTCAGGATGATGTAGTCTCTGGTTCATGTGGCCCTTTCTGTCTCTTGGGCTCATAATTACCTTGTGTCCTTGGTGTTCTTTATTCTTCTTTGATCCAGGTGGGTTGAGACTCATTGATGCATCTTAGATGGCCACTTGCTAAGGTATAACACCCCAGACGCCACCCTTAAAGTGGGATGCAGAATGTTTTCTTAATAGATTTTATTATGTCAATTGACTTAGGTATCCCCTGAAACCATGGTCCCCAAACCCCTGCCCCTGCTATGCTGGCCTTCGAAGCATTCAGTTTATTCAGGAAACTTCACCTAAGATAATTCTTATCTATTATCTGGTAAGTAAATAACCCGTTCTCTCCCTCCCCACCTTCTTAACCACCAAAGAATGGTCTCTTCTGTTTTTAAACATTTTCTTGATTTCTCATAATAGTGGTCTCATACAATATTTGTCCTTTTGTGACTGACTAATTTCACTCAGTATAATGCCTTCCAGATTCCTCCAAGTTATGAGATGTTTCAAAGATTCATCCCTGCGTATTATTCTATTGTGTGAATATACCATAATTTGTTTATCCATTCGCCTATTGATGGACACCTAGGTTGTTTCCATCTTTTTGCTATTGTGAACAGTGCTGCAGTGAACATGGGTGTGCATATATCTATCTGTGTGACTGCTCTTATTACTCTAGGATATATTCCAAAGAGTGGGATTGCTGAATCGTAAGGTACTTCTATTTCTAGCTTTCTAAGGAAATGCCAAATTGATTTCCAAAGTGGTTGTACCATTTTACATTCCCACCAGCAAGTGTATAAGTGCTCCAGTCTCTCCACAACTTCTCCAACATTTATTATTTTGTGTTTTTTGGATTAATGCCAATCTTGTTGGGGTGAGATGGTATCTCACTGTGGTTTTGATTTACATTTCTCTAATGGTTAATGATCGTGAGCATTTCCTCATATGTCTGTTATCTGCCTGAATGTCTTTTTTAATAAAGTGTTTGTATCCTTTGCCCGTTTTTTAGTTGGGTTAATTGTCTTTTTGTCATCGAGATGTTACAGTTCTTGTAGATTTTAGAGACTTGACTGCATATGTTGTAGTCGAAAAATTTTTCCCAGTCTGTAGGTTCTCTTTTTACTCTTTTGGTGAAGTCTTTGGATGAGCATAAGTGTTTGATTTTTAGAAGCTCCCAGTTATCTAGTTTCTCTTCTGGTATTTGTGCATTGTTAGTTATGATTTGTACACTATTTATGCCATGGTTTAGGGCTCCTAGCATTGTCCCTATTTTTTCTTCAATGGTCTTTACATTTTAGAATTTATATTTAGGTCTTTCATTTATTTTTATCTATTTTTAGTTATTTTTTGTATATGATGTGAGATATGGGTCCTGTTTCATTTTTTTTGCAGATGGATGCCAGCATCATTTGTTAAAGAAACTGTCTTTTCCCCAATTAACGGACTTTGGGCCTTTATCAAATGTCAGCTGCTCATAGGTGGATGGATTTATGTGAGTTTAAATTTCTGTTTCATAGGTCTATGCATCTGTTGTTGTACCAGTACTAGCTGTTGTTGTCCCTTTTCATATGAAGTTGGTGATTTGTTTCTCCATCTAATTGAAAAATGCTGCTGATCTTTGGATCGGAATTGCATTGTATCTGTAGATGGCTTTGGGTGGAATTGACATTTGCACAATGTTGAGTCTTCCTATCCATGAGCAAGGTATGTTTTTCCACTTATGATCTATTTGGTTTCTTGTAGTGCTTTGTAGTTTTCTTCATATAGGACTTTTACGTCTGTGGTTAGATTTATTCCTAAGTACTTAATCCTCTTGGGGGCTATCGTAGATGGTATTGATTTTGAGATTTCCTTTTCAACGTGCTCTTTGTTGGTGTAGAGGAATCCAACTGATTTTTGTATGTTTATCTTGTATCCTGATACTTTGCTAAAATCTTCTATTAGTTCCAGTAGTTTTCTTACAGATTCTTTGGAGTTTTCTGTGTATAAGATCATACCATCTGAGAATCAGGATACTTTTACTTCTTACTTACCAATTTGGATACACTTTGTTTCTTTTTCTTGCCTTATTGCTCTGGCTAGGACCTCCAGAACAATGTTAAATAAGAGCGGTGATAAAGGGCATCCTTGTCTGGTTCCTGTTCCCAAGGGGAATGCTTTCAGTCTCTCTCCATTTAGGATGATGTTGGCTGTTGCCTCTGTATAAATGCCCTTTATTATGTTGAAGAATTTTCCTTCTATTCCTATTTTGCTAAGAGTTTTTATCAGGAATGTGTGTTGGACTCTGTCAAATGCCTTTTGTACATTGATTGATAAGATCATGTGGTTCTTATCTTTTGTTTTATTTCTGTGATAGATTATATTGGCTGATATTCTAATGTTGAACTACCCTACATCCTGCATCCTGCATACCTGGTATGAATCCCACTTGGTCATTACTATTATTTTTTTGATATGCCGTTGACTTCTATTGTCTAGAATTTCGTTGAGAATTTTTGTGTTTATGTTCACAGGGGATATTGGTCTACAATATTTTGGGGGTGTGTGTTTTGGTATCACGGTTACGTTGGCTTCATAGAACAAGTTTGGGAGTATTCCATCCTTTTTTATGCTCTGAAATACCTTTAGTAGTACTGGTGCTAACCCTTGTCTGAAAGTTTGGTTGAACTCCCCAGTGAAGCTATCTGGACCAGGGCTGTTTTGTTGTTGTTGTTATGAGTTTTTTTTTTTTTTTTAGCTCTTCAGTCTCTTTTTTTTTGTTATGAGCTTATTTTGTTTTTCTACCTTGGTTTGTGTTAATTTAGGTAGGTTGTGTATTTCTAGAAATTTTTCCATTTCCATTTCCAAATTTTTTGGAGTACAAATTTTTCATAGTATTCTGTTATGATCCTTTTTATTTCAGGTGAATCTGTTGTGCTATCGCATGCTTCATTTCTCATTCAGGTTATTTGCTTCCTGTCCTGTTTTTCTTTTGTCAGTTTGACCAGTGATTTGTAGATTTCATTGATTTTTCAAAGAATCAACTTTTGGTCTTGTTGATTCAATAGTTTTTCTCTTCCCTATTTCATTTATTTCTGCTCTAATCTTTATTATTTCCTTTCTTCTGATGCCTGAGGGCTTCTTTTGCTGCTATCTTTTTTTTTTTTTTTGAGTTGTAGGGTTACTGTTTTGATTTTGGCCCTTTCTTCTTTTTGGATGTGTCCATTTATTGGTATAAATTGACTTTGAAGCACTGCTTCAAAGTCAATTTCTATGTTTTAGATTCTGTTAAGGCTTGCTTTGTGGCCTAAAATGTGGTGCATTCCGGAGAATGTTCTATGTGCTTTGGAAAAGAATTTAGCAAAAATTTACTGGTGTGTGATATTAATGATAATTTCCGCATTCTGTTGGATCACCTTTCTTTGGAACGGACACAAATATAGATTTCGTCAAGTCAGTTGGCCAGGTAACTGTCTTCCAAATTTCTTGGGATAGACGAGTGAGCACTTCAAGTACTGCATCTGCTTGTTGAAATATCTCAATTGGTATTCTGTCATTTCCTAGAGGCTTGTTTTTGCCAGTTCCTTCTCCAAAGCTTGGACTTCTTCCTTCAGCACCATAGATTCTTGATCATGTGCTACCTCCTGAAATGGTTGAAAGTTGACCAATTCGTTTTGCTACAGTGACTCTGTGTATTCCTTACATCTTCTTTTGATCCTTGCTGCATTGTTTAATATTTTTCCCCATAGAATTCTTCAATATTGCAACTCAAGTCTTGAAATTAGGGTAGGATTAGCTTTAATCTAGAGTTAGGTTTAAGGCTAGAGTTAGTCTCAAAGTTATATCTAGGGTGAGGATTAAATTTATATCAACTGTTAGAGTTAAAGTTAGATCTAGATTTAGAGTTCAAGTTATGGTTACATCTAGGATTAGAGTTAGGTCTAAGTTTAGCATTTGATCTAGGGCTAGTGTTAGAGTTTTAATTAGATGAAGAATTAGGTTTAGGGTTAGCTTTAGGTTAGTGATAAAATAGGGTTAGGTTTAAGGGTTAGGATTAAAGTTAGGGTTAGGCTTAGGGTTACATTAGGTTTAGGATTAGGTTTAAGGTTAGTGTTAAATCTAGGGTTAGGGTAAGAAATAGTTTTTGGTTTAACATTTGTTCTAGGTTTAGGGATAGAGTTTGATCTAAGATGCAGTTAGTGTCATGGCAAGGGTTAGGGTTAGACATGAAGTCAGAATTACTATTCGACTTATGGATAAGGTTAAGGTTAGATTTCAGGTTAGGATTAGGATTGTATCTAGGGTAAGGATAAGAGTTAGTATTAGGGCTAGGTTTAGGGTTAGGGTTGAATTTGAGTTTAAGTTGGATCTAAGTTTAGGATTAGGGTTAGGTTTAAGTTAAAAACAGGGTCAGAATTAGGGCTAGATCTAAGGTTAGGGTCAGTTTTAAGTTTAGGGGTATAACAGAAATACCACAAGTGGATGGCTTTAACAAACCGAAATTTCTTCTCTCACAGTTTAGGAGGCTAAAAGTCTGAGTTCAGGTCACCAGATCTAGACGAACCTGTATCTATCAGCTCTGTTGGGAAGTCCTTGTTTCTCTGCAACATGTGTGGCAAAAAAGAGGAAGACACTCCACAAGATTGATTGACACAGTGGCTGCAGCACTGGACTCAAACATAGCAATGGTTGTGAGAATGGTGCAATGCAGGGCAGTGTTTTACTCTGTTGTATATAGGGTCACTATGAGTAGGAACTGACTCTGTGGCACCTAAAAACAGCAATTCTGCCTCATTAACCACAAGCAAAGATTATGATTGACAACACATAGGACAATTACATCAGATCACAAAATGGAGGACAGCCACAAAATACCAGGAAAAATGGCCTAGCCAAGTTGACACATATTTTGGGGGGACACAATTAAATCCTTGACAGCATTAGAGTTACATCGAGGGTTAGGGTTAGGGATGTTGTTAGGGGTTAGTGTTAGGTTTCAAGTTATGGTTAGATCTATAATTAGGGTTAGGGTTAGATCTAGTGTTAGGGTTAGGGTTAAGGAGGTGGTTAGGTTTAAGGTTAGAGTTCGGGTTAGGGATTAAGGTTAAGGCTAGAGTTAGATTTAGATCTGATGTTAGGGTTATATTTCGATCTAGGATTTTGGTTAGATCTAGTGTTTCAGTTAGTGTCAGGGATATGGTTAGGTTTAGGATTAGAGTTCAGGTTAGGGATTAGGGTTAAATCTAGGGTTATGGTTAGGATTAGATCTGGCGCTATGTTTAGAGTTAGGGTTAGAGTTTTGTTTAGGGTTAGGTTTTAAGGTTAGATTAACTTTAAGTTTAGGTTAGTTTACATGTGATTTTAGAGTTAGATCTGGGGTAGAAATTTGGAAAGGTTTTAGATTAGATTTAGACTTTTATTTAGATATAGGGTTAGAGTTAAGTGCTTGGTTTCAGTTAGTGTTAGATCTAGAGTTATGGTCAGAAACATTTGGATTAAGGTTATGATTAGGGTTAGATTTATGTTTAAGGCCAGTGGTATAGTTAGGGTTAGATCTTAGTTTAGAGTTGGGGTTAGGTTTGGACTTAGATCTAGGTTTAGGATTAGGGATATTTTAGGCATAGGCATAGGGTTATCGTTAGGTCTAGGGTCAGTGTTAGGTTGATGTTTAAGGTTAGATCTAAGGTAAGGGTTAGGATTAGGGTTAGATATAGTGTTAGGGTTAGGTTTGGGTTAGAATTTTGGTTAGGTCTAGGGTTAGTTTGAGGTTTAGCCTTAAGTTTAGAGTTATATCTAAGGTAAAGTTTAAGGCTCTGAGTAGAATTATGGTTTGGGTTAAGGTTAGATTTAAAGTTAGGGTTAGGATTAGGGTTAGGGTTAATATTAAGGATAGGGTTAGCTTTAGGTATACGGTTAGGGTAAGGCTTAGATTTGATCTAGGTTTAGGGTTAGAGTTATGAATAAATTTAGAGTTAGAGTAAGATCTAGGGTTAGAATTATGGTTAGTTTTAGCAATTGGGGTTAGGAATCAGTTTAGGGTTAGATCTAGAGTTATGAATCAGTGTAAAATTTGGATTAGAATTCTATCTATTGTTAGAGTTATGGTTTAAACTGGTGTTGGGGCTTCATTAGGGTTAGGGGCAAGCAGTTAGGGTTAGGGTTATGGTTAGATCTTCGGTTAAGGTTATAATGATGGTTAGAATTAGGTTTATATCTAGGGTTACTGATATATTTAGTGTTAGAATTTGTGTTTGATCTAGTATTTGGATTAGGTTTAGTGTTGGGGTTAGTATTGGATTAGGCTTAGGTTTTGTTTTATGGTGTGATCTAGAATTAGGGTTAGTGTTAGGGTAATATCTAGGGTTAGTGTGAGGTTCATTGTTAGTTTTAAGGTAAAGCTTGATCTAGAATTAGGGTTAGGGTTAGAGTTAGATACTAGGTTATATGTACTGTCAGTGTTACATCTATATTTAGTGTTATGATTAGGCTTAGAGTTAGTGTTATAGTTAGGATTAGATATTGGGTTATGTTTAGTGTTAAGGTTAGATCCAGAGTTAGTGTTTGGGTTGGAGTTACTTTTACATCTTGGTTTAGTTTTAGGATTAGGTTAGAGATTGGAGCAGGGTTATATTTAGGCTTAGGGTTAGTTAGACCCTGTTTAGGTTAGGTTTAGATCTAGGTTTATTTTTAGGATTAGAGATAAGAATAGGTTTATATTTAATCTAGATTTAGGGTTAAGGACTCTGGCCAACATGGCACCATAGACAGAAGCACCACGCCATCCCTCCACAGCAAATACCTGAAAACCTAAGTAAAACAGAGACAAATGTCATTCCCGGAACCTGAAGTATCAAATGAAGAGATAAAGAACTCAGCCAAACACCGAGTGGAATAAGAAACCGACAGAGGACAGAGAGCAAGGAGAGGTACATGCAGAGTACCCCTATCACCTAACACAGCACAGATCCGTCATCTTGGACTCCTTCTGGGAATTGGCTGACGGAGAGCATGAGATAACAGCTTCATGGAGATCCCAGCAGGAGACAGAGCACCCAGTAACCAACGATACATGCTTTTTCACCCCCCCATTCTCTCCCTGCTGCTCTACCGCTGTGCTTCCTGGTTGGCTGTGGTGGATCAGCCTGCTGGGAAGTACAGCGCACGTGCCACTTGGATTCACCCCACCCACATCAGAGATCAGTGGACAGAGAGTATGGGAAAGCAGCATCACGAAGTTCCCAGCAGGAGACAGAGCACATGGTAACAAACGATATACGCATTCCTAACACCCACTCTTCTCTCCTCCACCATTTGACCTCCTCTGCTTCCCACCAGCTGCAGTGTCTTGGCTGAGAAGCAAGTGCTTTGGCCTCAGGCTGCTTGGATTCACCCTGCCCACACTGAACCCTGAGCTGGTTGGTGTTGCTTCTTTCTGTTTCTTTTGGTTTCTTCCATGCCTCCGGCCACCACCCACTTCATTCTCTTGAACACATGGCTCCCTGTGCCATCTTTGCTTCTTCTTGAAAGGCTGTGAAGTGCTGCTTGACTGTGAAACCACCCCCCCAGCCCCCGACACCATGCTGATGGGATCCCTGAGGCTTTTTCTTCCTTGTTTTGTTTT
Organism: Loxodonta africana; assembly: GCF_030014295.1. Classification (NCBI taxonomy): domain Eukaryota; kingdom Metazoa; phylum Chordata; class Mammalia; order Proboscidea; family Elephantidae; genus Loxodonta; species Loxodonta africana. The sequence goes on from NC_087369.1 coordinate 69,575,663, forward strand.
GCCTTGTTCTGTTTTGTTTGCTTTCTTTTTCTTTTTGTGGCTTGGGAGCCCCTTCTAGCCAGGCTGCACTGCACGGTTTAGGAGCCACTCTGCCAATCTATGCAGCGGAGTAGGTGGGATCCCTAGGGGCATTTCTTTTTTCTTTCTTTTATTCTTCTTTTCTCTCTTTTTCCCTTTCTGTCTTTCTTCATTTCTTAGTTATCATCTTTCTATACTTACCTTCTTTCCTGTCTCCTGAGTACATGGTGCTATGTAACATCTATATTCCCTCAAGCCAGGCTATACTGTGCAGCCTGGGACCCACTTCCCTGGTATTTGCAGCCCCACCGGTGGGCCTCCTAGGGGTTTTTTTTCCCCACATTTTTTATCTAGTTATTTTTTTTCTTTTTCCCTTTTTCTTTCCTTTTTACTTTTCTCCATTTCTTGGTTTCTCATCTCTCCATGCCAGTGGTAAGCTCACTTAGTGCTCTTTTTTTTTATTCCTTTGTTAGCTTTTGGCTCCTGTTTCTCCTATTTCCCATACCCTATTAGCTCCACACATCACAACATCCCCGCCTCTTTCCTGCCTACCCGCACCATACACTGAACATCACACCCCAGAGCAGCACAGGCATAGCCTACTGGAACCTGCCCAGCACTGATTCCTGGCCCACTCTGTCAGCCCTAGTATGTGCTACAAACAACCCATCCCAAACCCTCCTTTTCAGCTGGACCTTCCCTGCTGCACCAAAGCTAAGTGACTGACCCTGGCCATCGGACAAAGAGGTGAAAAGTATGACTAAAGACAAGCAAACAACAAAGAATGCACAGACCACCTGCTCAGATATAACCAAATGAAACACAAAAGCAGGACAAAACAAACAAATCTACAATCAGTGAAGAAAATAACTACAAATGTCCTGAAGACAGCAGACAATATCAAAACAAAACAAAAGGACAGGATGGTTCTAGTAGGTATCCAAAATAAAGCGCCAGATGACTTTCCAGTAGAAGAAAAGCCACTAGAACTACCTGACAGGGAATTCAAATCTCTAATATTCAAAGCAATCCAAGAGTTGAAGCAAAAAGCCAACAAAAATGAGGAAAAATAGACAAATTTATGGAAAAGGCCGACAAATTCATGGAAAATACAGACAAAAAATGAAACAATTAAGGAAAGTAATGCAGGAACAAAATGCCAAAATAAATTCACAACTAGAAATCATACAAAAAGAACAATTAGAAATTCAAAAGGTAAACAACAAGATTTCAGAAATGTACAGTGTCAAAGAAGGGCTGAGGAGCAGGTTTGGGATGATGGAAGACAGATTCAGAGAAATTGAAGACAAACACTTGGATACAACTCTGTTTGAGGAAAAATCAGAAAAAAGAATGAAGAAAAATGAAGAAACCCTGAGAATTACGTGGTATACAACCCAAACCAAAAATTTAAGAGTGATTGAAGCTCCAGAACAGGGAGACAAAATGGAAAACACAAAGAGGATAATTGAAGAATTGCTGACAGAAAACTTCCCTAAAATCATGAATGATGAAAAGCTGACCATCCAAGAAGCTCAATGAACCCCATATAGGATAGACCCCAAAAGAAAAACACAAAGGCATATCATAATCACACTCGCTGAAACCAAAGACAAAGAAAAAAAACCTGTGAGCAGCTCAAGAAAAACAAACAGTCACATACAGAGGAGAAACAATAAGACAGAAACCATGCAGGCAAGAAGGCAATGGGATGACATATATAAAACCTTGAAAGAAAAAAAATGCCAACCAAGAATAATATATCCTGCAAAACTTTCATTGAAATATGATGGTGAAATTAGACATTTCCAGATAAAGAGAAATTAAGGGAATATGTAAATACCAAACCACACGTACAAGAATTATTAAGGGGAGTCCTTCGGTCTGAGAACAAACTACACCAGACCACAGCCTGAATCTAGGAGGCAAGATTGTACCGGCCAGATACCAACCTAGGAATTGAACTCTCAAGGACTATCCAAAACCAAAAGAATTGCAACAGGGAATCAGAGAGGTTAATCTGTAAATGACAGTAATGTCAAAACAATAAAAGAGGGAAAAAAACAGTATAGGTATAGAACTTTCTAATGGAGAGGAAAACAAGGAATATAAGGGTAAATTTCAAGGTAACTACAAAGAAAGTTAACAAACTTACTAATCAAAATAAAGAAGAAAAACCTAAAATCTCAATAAAAAAAAATCTACAAAAACAAAAATGAAAAAAGAAATCCACAAACAAAAGGAACTCAGCACAGGAGAGTAAGAGGAACAAAGAAAATGTTAGTGCCACAAAAAAAAAGCACTACATAAAGGCAACAATAAACACACCTATCAATAATTACACCAAATGTAAATGGCCTAAATGCACCCATGAAGAGACAGAGAGTGAGAGAATGGATTAAAAAAAAAGGACCCATCAATATGCTGTCTACAAGAGACAAATTTTAGAAACAAAGACATAAATTTATTAAATATCAAAAGATGGAAAATATATGTTAAGCAAATAGCTACCAAAAAAGAGGAGTGGTAATACTAATCTCAGATAAAATAGACTTTAAAACAAAATCCAGCATAAAAGACAAAGAAGGGCACTATTTAATGATTAAAAAGATGATTCATCATGAAGATTTAACCATAATAGACATCTATCTACGCACCCAATGACAGGGCTCCAAAATATGTAAGAAAAACCCTAACAGCACTGAAAAGAGAAATTGACAGTTCCACAATAAAAATAGGAGACTTCAATACACCACTATCGGTAGAGGACAGAACATCTAGAAAGAATCTCAAAAAAGATACAGAAGAGCTAAACAGCACAATCAGCCAACTTGACCTCATAGACATATATAGAACACTCCACCCAACAGCTGCAAAGTACACATTCTTTCCAACTCACATGGGATGTTCTCCAGAAGAGACCACATCTTAGGCCACAGAGCAACCCTCAACAAAATCCAAAACATTAAAATAACATAAAGTATCTTCTTAAACCACAATGCCATCAAAGTAGAAAGAGACAACAAAGAAAAAAAAATCAGTTACACTGAAACTGAATAACACCCTGCTTAAAAATTTGACTGGGTAATAGAACAAATCAGAGATGGGATCCAAAAATTCCTGGACTCAAAAGAGAATGAAAACACATCATACCAAAACCTTTGGGACACAGTTAAGGGAGTCCTCGGAGTTCAATTTATAGCACTAAATGCAGGCAGCAAAAAAGAAGGGACAAAATCAACACAACTTGAACAAATAGAAAGAGAACAGCAAGAGGCCCACAGCCACCAGAAGAAAGGAAATAATAAAGTTCAGAGCAGAAATAAATGAAATAGAGAATAGCAAAACAATAGAAACGATCAACAAAACCAAAAGTTGGTTCTTTGAAAGGATCAAGAAAATCGACAAACCATTGGCCAAACTGACAAAAGAAAAATAGGATGGAATGCAAAATAACCAAAAAAAGACATGAAAGGGGGAACATTACAATAGACCCAATTGAAATAAAAAGGATTATAACAGAGTATTATGAAAAACTGTACTCCAACAAATTTGAAAACCTAGAGGAAATGGACAAATTTGTAGAGACACACTACCTACCCAAACTAACACAAAATGACTTTGAAAATCTGAACAGACCCATAACAAGAGAAGAGATTGAAAAGGTAATTAAAAAAAAAAAAAAAACCTCCCAACCAAAAAAAGCCCTAGCTCAGATGGCTTCACTGGAGAGTTCTACAAAACACTCAGAGAAGAGCTTACACCAGTACTACTCAAATTATTTCAGAACATAGAAAAGGAAGTGATACTTCCAAGTTCATTCTATGAAGCCAGCACAACCCTGATACCAAAGCCATGCAAATACACCACAAAAAAGAAAACTACGGACCAATATCTCTCGAGTATAGATGCAAAAATTCTCAACAAAATTCTAGCCATTAGAATTTAGCATAATATCGAAAAAATACGCCATTCATACCAGGTATGCAAGGATGTTACAACATTAGAAAATCAATCAATGTAATCCACCACATAAATAAAAGGAAAGAAAAGGATCACATGATTGTATCAACTGACTCAGAAAAGGCATTCGACAAAGTCTAACACCCATTCCTAATAAAAAAAAAACTCTCAATAGAATAGTTATAGAGGGGAAAATTTTCAACATAATAAAGGGCATCTATTCAAAACCAAAGGCAAACATCATCCTTAATGAAGAGAGGCAGAAAACATTCCCCTTGAGAACAGGAACAAGAAAAGGATGCCCTTTATCACTACTCCTATTTAACATTGTGTTGGCAGTCCCAGCTAGAGCAATAAGGCAAGAAACAAAGGGCATCCAAATTGGTAATGAAGAAGTTAAACTGTCCCTATTTGCAGACGATATGATACTATACATAGAATACACAAAAGACTCCATGAGAAAACTACTGGAACTAATAGAAAGTTTCAGCAAAATAGCAGGATACAAGATGTGTTGTTAGGTGCCATTGAGTCAGTTCCAACTCATAGTGACCCTATGCACAACAGAATGAAACACTGCCCAGTCCTTCGCCATCCCTACAATTGTTGTTATGCTTGAGCCCATTGTTGCAGCCACTGTGTCAATCCATCTCGTTGAGGGTCTTCCTCTTTTCTGCTGACCCTGTACTTTACCAAGCATGATGTCTTTCTCCAGGGACTGATCCCTCCTGAAAACATGTCCAAGGTATGTAAGACGCAGCCTCGCCATCCTTGCTTCTAAGGAGCATTCTGGTTGTACTTCCTCCAAGACAGATTTGTTCGTTCTTTTGGCACTCCATGGTATATTCAATATTCTTCACCAACACCACAATTCAAAGGTGTCAATTCTTCAGTCTTCCTTATTCATTGTCCAGCTTTCACATGCATATGATGTGATTGAAAAATGCCATGGCTTGGGTCAGGCGCACCTTAGTCTTCAATGTGATATCTTTGCTTTTCAACACTTTAAAGAGGCTCTTTGCAGCAGATTTGCCCAGTGCAAAGCGTCTTTTGATTTCTCAACTTCTGTTTTCATGGGTGTTGATTGTGGATCCAGGTAACATGAAGTCCTTGACAACTTCAATCTTTTCTCCGTTTATCAGGATGCGGCTTATTGGTCCAGTTATGAGGATTTTTACTTTCTTTATGTTGAGGTATAATCCATACTGAAGGCTGTGGTCTTTGATCTTCATTAGTAAGTGCTTCAAGTCCTCTTCCCTTTCAGCAATCAAGGTTGTGTAATCTGCATAACACAGGTTGTTAATGAGTCTTCCTCCAATCCTGATGCCCCATTCTTCTTAATATAGTCCAGCTTCTCGGATTATTTGCTCAGCATACAGATTGAATAGGTATGGTGAAAGGATACAGCTCTGACACACACCTTTCCTGAATTTAAACCACTCAATATCCCCTTGTTCTGTCCAAACAACTGCCTCTTGATCTATGTAAAGGTTCCTCATGAGCACAATTAAGTGTTCTGTATCAAGATAAACATACAAAAATCAGTTGGAATCCTATACACCAATAAAGAGAATGACAAAATGGAAATCAGGAAAACAATACCATTTATAATAGCCCCTAAAAAAAAAATTTAGGGTTAAGGTTAGGGTTAATCTTAGTGTCTTAGTCATTTAGTGCTGCTATAACAGAAATAACAGAAATACCACAAGTGGATGACTTTAAGAAAGAGAAATTTATTCTCTCACAGCCTAGTAGGATATGAGTCCAGATTCAAGTCGTCAGCTCCGGAGGAAGGCTTTCTCTCTCTGCCCGCTCTGGAGGAAGGTCCTTGTCATCCATCTTCCCTTAGTCTGGGAGCCTCTCAGGTGCAGGGACCCCAGGTCCAAAGGAGGAGCTCTGTTCCCGGTGCTGCTTTCTTGGTATGCTGTCCCCCTGTCTCTCTGTTTACTTCTCTCTGTGATATCTCAAGAGATTGCCTCAAGACACAATCCAATCTTTAGATTGAGTCCTGCCTCACTAGCACAACTCCCACCCATCCTCCCTCATTAACATCACAGAGGCAGGATTTACAACACGTGGTAAAATCACACAATACCCGGAATGATGGCCCTGCCAAATTTATAAACACATTTTTGGGGAGACATAATTCAATCCATGACATTTAGAGTCATGGTTAGGGTTAGATCTAGGTTTAGTGTTAGCAGTTAGGGTTAGGATTAAAGATCTAGTTAGGCTTAGATTTAGGATTTAGGTTAGGATTGTTGTTAAGTTTGATTTAGAGTTAGGGTTTGGGTTAGAATTAGATCTAGGGTTGCAGAAGTGTTGGGGATAGTCTAGAGTTAAGGTTATGGTTAGGATTTAATATAGGGTTAGAGTTATGGTTATATCTAGGAGTATATTTAGGTTTAGGTTTAGAACTAGAGTCAGAGTTTGGGTTAGAGTTATATCTAGTGTTAGGTTTAGGTTTAATTTTAGTGCTTTTTTAAAGTTTAGAGTTATGGTTAGATCTAGGGTTAGGGCTAGAGTTAGATCTTGGGTCTGGGTTAGTGTAAGAATTAGGTTTAGAGTAAGATCTAGTGTTGGTGTTAGGGTTAAGTTTAGAGTTAGTGTTAGATACAGATTTAGGGTTTGGGTTAGATATAGGATTAAGGTTGGGGTTAGGTTTGATCTAGGTTTAGGTTTAAGGATTGGTTTACATCTAGCATTATCCTTATGGTTTGGGTAAGAACTACGGTTAGGGTTAGATCCAGTCTTAGGTTTAGTGTTAGATCTAGGTTTAAGGCTACTGTTAGGATTGGATCCATTTCTAGGGTAAAGCTTGGATTAGGGAAAGGATTAGTCTTAGAATGTGGTTTAGAGTTAGGATGTGGTTTAGATTTAAGGTTTAGACTTAGTTTAGATTTAGTGTTAGTGTTGGGTTTACATCTAGGGTTAGGGTTATGATTAGATCTAACTTTAGGAATAGGGACAAAGTTAATATTAGGTGTAGAGTTTTATTTAGGTTTAGTATTAGATGTATTTAGGGTTAGCATTAGGGTTAAGGTAATATGTAGGGTTAGGGTTATAGTTAAGGCTAGGTATTTTTTTTTATAGATCTAGGATTATGGTTAGGTTTAGAGTTACATCTAGATTTACTGTTATGATTAAGGTTAGGGTTTGTGTTAGAGTTATGGTTAGGGTTAGGGTTGCAATAAGAGTCAGGGTCAGAGATATTGTTAGGGTTAGAGTTAGAGTAAGGTTTAGGATTAGACTTTTGTTAAGTTAAGATTAGAATTTCGGTTAGGTTTAGGGTCAGTGTTTAAGCTAGGGTTTACTGTTAGGATTACTGGTTAGTTCTGAATTAAGACTAAGGATGGTTAGGTTTATTGTTAGGTTTAGGCCTAATCTTAAACTTAGGGGTAAAGGCAAAATTAGGTCTAGGGCTAGGTTTACCTTTAGGGTTAGGGTACAAATTAGATTGAATTGTTGAATTAAGTCTAGGGCTAGGGCTAGTGTTAGGCTTAGGTGTAGGTTAGGTTTAGTGTTAGTGTTAGAAGTAGAATTAGCACTGAAACTAGGCCTAAGGTTAAGGTTATTGTTACGGTTATGGTAATGTTAGGACTAAGGCTTGGGTTTGCTTTAGAGTTAGTGTTATTTCTAGAGTTAGGTTATGGGTTAGATTAAGGGTAGAGTTAGGACTAGGGTTAGTGGTATGATTAGGGTTATGTTTAGGTTTTGGGTTTGGGTTGAGTAAGAGCTAGAACTGAGGCACATGACTAAAGTAAAAAATGTCATTTAGAATATGGGGTCCTACTCCATCTTGCCTTTGTTTTGATATATGCAAACCTCTTACTTATTCTTTAAGGCTTGTGACTAAATGTAAACTAAAGAAAGTTTTCTCCTTTTCTCTGAGGTTAAGCTGAGGTAATAACAATAAACTGTTTCCCCTAGAGCTTTCAAGACCCTTCCTGAAGCAATGTCTCATTTAGGTAGCCTTGATGCTGACTCTTATCTAGGTCTCCTATGCAACTGCTGAATCTAAATTTGCAACGTCCAATCAAAATAGTACACTTCAAGTTCTTTGTTCTCACCCTTTAAAAAGTCTCCTCGGCTTCACCATTTTGGAAGCGTTTATTCACTCTGTAAAATCAGATGTTTTCCCCAGAATAGACTGTTAGCTGACCTTCAATAAATCTCCTTGCTTTACCATAACAGAGTAAGCGTTTATTACAGGGTTAGAGTATAGATTAGGTGTAAGGTTATAATTAGGGCAAGTACTACTGCTAGTATTCACTTTAGGATTTGAGTTAGTGCTAGGCTGGGGCTATGGCTAGTGATAAGGTTAGGGCTAGCATTATGGTTGAGGTTAAAGTTACGTGTATTTCTATGGTTGTTGTTGTTAGGTGTTGTCAAGTTGGTTCTGACCCATAGTGACTCTATGTACAGCAGAAGGAAACCCTGCCTGGTCCTGCACCATCCTCAAAATTGTTATTATGCTTGAGCCCATTGTTGCAACCACTGGGTCAATCCATCTTCTTGAGGGTCTTCCTCTTTTCACTGACCCTCTACTTTACCAAGCATGATGTCCTTCTCCAGGGAATGGTTCCTCCTGATAACATGTCCAAAGTATGTGAAACATATTATTGCCATCCTTGCTTTTAAGGAGTATTCTGACTGTACTTCTTCCAAGAAAGATTCATTCATTCTTTTGGCAGTCCATGGTATACTAAATATTCTTCGCCAATGCCATAATTCAAAGGCATCAATTCTTCTTCAGTCTTCCTACTCACTGTACAGCTTTTCTATGAATATGAGGCACTTAAAAGCACCATGGCTTGGGTCAGGGGCACCTTAGTCTTCAAGGTGATATCTTTGCTTTTCAACACTTTAAAGAGGTCCTTTGCAGTAGATTTACCCAAAGAAACATGTCATTTGATTTCTTGAGTGCTGCTTCCATGGATATTGATTATGGATCCAAGGAAAATGAAATCCTTGACAACCTCAGTCTTTTCTCCATTTATCATGATGTTGCTTATTGGTCCGGTTGTGAGGATTTTTGTTTTCTTTATGTTGAGGTGTAATCTGTATTGAAGGCTGTGGTCTTTGAATTTCATCAGTAAGTGCTTCAAGTCCTCTTTCCCTTCAGCAAGCAAGGTTGTGTAATCTGCATATCGTGGGTTGTTAATGAATCTTCCTCCAATCCTGATGCCCCATTCTTCTTCATATAGTACAGCTTCCCGGATTATTTGCTCAACATACAGATTGAATAAATATGGTGAAGGATACAACCTTGACGCACACCTTTCCTGACTTTAAACCACTCAGTATCCCCTTGTTCTGTTCAGACAACTGCTTCTTGGTCTAAGTACAGGCTCCTCATGAGCACAATGAAGTGTTCTAGAATTCACATAATTTGTTATGATCCACACAGTTGAATGTCTTCACATAGTCAATAAAACACAGGTAAACATCTTTCTGCTATTCTCTGCTTTCAGCTAGGATCCATCTGACTTCAGCAATGATATCCCTTGTTCCACATCCTCTTCTGAATCCGGCTTGAATTTCCAGCAGTTCCTTGAAGATGTACTGCTGCAACTGCTTTTAAATGATCTTCAGCAAAATTTTACTGGCTTGTGATATTAATGATATTGTTCGATAATTTCCCCATTTTGTTGGATCACTTTTCTTTGGAACAGGCACAAATATGGACCTCCTTCAGTTGGTTGGCCAGGTAGCTGTCTTCCACATTTCTTGGCATAGATGAATGAGCACTTCCAGTGCTGCATCCTCTTGTTGAAACACCCAATTGGTATCTGTCAATTCCTGGAGCCTTTTTTTTATTTTTGACCAGTGCTTTGAGTGCAGCTTGGACCACTTCCTTCAGTACCATTGGTTCCTGGTCATATACTACCTCCTGAAATGGTTGGACATAGACCAATTCTTTTTGGTATAGTGACTGTGTATTCCTTCTATCTTGTTTTGATGCTTCCTGTGTCATTTAATATTTTTCCCTTAGAACCCTTCAATATTGCAACTTGAGGCTTGATTTTTTTCTTCAGTGCTTTCAGCTTGAAAAATGCTGAGCACGTTCTTCCTTTTTGGTTTTCTAACTCCAGGTCTTTGTACATTTCATTATAATACTTTACTTGTCTTCTTGAGCCCCGCTTTGAAATCTTCTGTTCAGCTCTTTTACTTCATCATTTCTTCCATTTGCTTCAGCTACTTGATGTTCAAGAGCAGGTTTCAGTCTCTTCTAACATCCATTTTGGTCTTTTCTTTCTTTCCTGTCTTTTTAATGACCTCTTGCTTTCTTCATATATTATGTCCTTGATGTCATTGCACAACTGGTCTGGTCTTAGGTCACTAGTGTTCAACACGTCAAATTTATTCTTGAGATGGTTTCTAAATTCAGGTGGGATATACTCAAGTTTGTACTTTGGCTCTCGTGGACATGTTCTAATTTTCTTCAGTTTCAGTATGAACTTGCATATGATGGTCTGTTCCACATTCAGCCCTTGGCCTTGTTTTGACTGATGATATTGAGCTTTTCCCTTGTCTGTTTCTACAGATATAGTCGATTTGATTGCTACGGTTAGGGATGGAGTAAAGGTTAGCGTTAGGTTTAGGAATATAACTAGGGCATGTGTAGGACTAGGTTTGGGGTTAGGGTTAGGGCTATGGTTATGGTTAGTCTTTGAATAAGGACTATAGCTAGGTCTAGGGTTAAGGTTAGAGCTAGGACTAAAGATAGGAATAGAGTTAGGGTTACATTTAGTGTTATGGTTAAGGTTAAGGTATTGTTGAGGTTCAGAGTTATAATGAGGGCTATGGCTAAGGATTGGTTAGGGTTAGGGTTAGAGTGCTACTTTTAGGTTTAGGGTTAGCTTTAGAGTTAGGAATAAGCATTAGGTTTCGAGTTAGGGTTAGATCTAGTGTTAGGGTTAAGTTTAGTGTTAGATCTAAGGTTAGGTCTAGGGTTTCGATTATATCTAGGATTTTTTTTTGGCTTAGGTTTTGATCTAGAGTTAGGGTTAGGTTTAGTGTTAAGGATTGGTTTGGGTTTTGGTCTAGGGATAGGTTTAGGGTTACGATTAGTGTTAAGTCTAGTGTAATGTTAGGTTTAGGTGTAGAATTAGGGTTAGGGTTAAGTCTAGGACTAGGTTTAGGGTTAGGGTTACTGTTAGAATTAAGATTATGGAATGGTCTAGGCTAAGGTTAGGATTATGATTAGGGGTAGGTCTATGGTACACTTAGATTTAAGTGTAGAATTAGGGCTAGGACTAGAGCTAAGTTTAGGGTTATAGTTAGTGTTAGGGTTAGGGCTAGTGCTATAAGTAGGGTGAAGTGTAAAACTAGAGTTAGGGTTAGGGTTAGGATAAGGTTAGAGCTAGGGATAGGGTTAGGGTTTGCAATATCCTTAGGTTTAGGACTATGCTATGTCTAGTTTTAGGGTAGTGCTAGGTCTTAAGTTAGGTTTAGGGTTATGATTAGGTTTAGGCCTAGGGTAGGGCTAGGTTTAGGCGTTGAATCCGGGTTATGACTATGAGTATGGTTAGGGTAAGTGTTTTTTTTGATTTTAGGGGTTAGGATTAGGTTTAGGGTAGAGTTAATGTTAGGGCTTGGACTAGGAATAGTGTTAGGGCTAAAGCTAGAGTTAGGATTAGGATTAGATGTAGGGTTAGGGTTAGTGTTAGGGTTATGGCCAGAGTTAGGGATATTGTTAGCGTTAGGGTTAGATTTAGATCTAGTGCTAAGGCTAGTATTAAGTTTAGGGTTACGGTAAGGCTAGGATTTGGGTAAGTGTGATGATTAGGGTATATTTTGTATGAGGTTTATGTTTATGGTTCATTAGGTTTACAGTTAGATACAAAGTTAAGGTTTGGTTTAGGGTTATAAATAGTGGTAGGGTTAGTTATAAGGTGATTGTTATGGTTTGGCTTGGGTTAAGTTTAAGTTTAGGTCTAGGGATAGGTTTAATGTTAGGTTAGTTTTAGTTATAAGGTTACTGCTAAAGTTAGCAGTTAACATTATGGTTATGTTAAGAGGTAGGGCTAAGGTTATTTTAGGTCTAGGGTTACATTTTTGTTTAAAGGCAGAATTGGGCATAGATCTAGTGCTAGATTTAGGTTTAGGGTTAGTGTTACCTTTAGAGTTAGGGTATGTGTAGGTAGAGGGTGGTGTTAGGTTTAGGGCAAGAATTAAGATTTAGGTTAGGGGTAAGGAAAGGGCTAGAGTTAGTGTTTAGATTAGGTTTAGGGTTTGGTCTGGCTAGGGTTAGTTGTAGGGGTAGAATTTGGGCTGTGGATTGGGATGGGGTAGGATTAGAGTTAGGGTTATGGTTACTGTTAGGGTTAGTGTTACTATTAGGTTTATGGTTATGGCTGGAGTTTGAGATAGAAATTGGCCCATGGCTAGAGCTGGGTTAAGGGATAGAACTTTAACCTGGTCTAATTTTAGGTTTAAAGTTAGGAGTAGTTTTAGGGTTAGGGTTAGAGGTAGGACTAGGACTAGGCTTTGATAATGGTTAGGCTTAAAGTTAGATTAGTGTTTGTGTTAAGGTTAAGGTAAATGTTATGGGTTAGGATTAGGGTTAGGGTTAAGGGTAGGGCTTGGGTTAGAATTTACTTTAGATTTAGGGTTTAGTCTAGGGTTAGTGTTAGGTTTAGTGTATAATGTTGCTTAGAAGTAGGACTATGGTTTGTATTACAGTTAGATAGCTTTAAGCCTAGGTCTAGAGCTCAGGTTAGGGTTATGATTGGTGTTACGTCTAGGGTAGGTTTAAGTTTATGTGTAGAATCACAGCTAGGGCTGTGGTTAGGTTTTCGGTTAGGGTTAAAGTTTGTGGTTTAGGGTTAGGGTTAGGTTTAGAATTATAGTTAGGCTTAATGTTTAAGGTTGGTGTTATTTTAGGGCTGGGTCTAGGGTTAAGACAAGGGCTCAGGCAAGGGTTAAGGTTGGGGTTAATGTTAGGGTTTGGGTTTGGGTTAGAGTCATGGATAAGGTTAGGACAAGGGCTAGGGATAGTACTAGTGTTGGGGCTAGGATTACTGTTTGAGTTAGGGTTATTTTTGCTTTTGTGTTAAGGCAAGAGTTAGGATTAGAACTAGGGCTTGGGCTAGGGGTATGGCTAGGGCTAGGTCTAGGATTAGGGTTAGCATTAGAGTTGAAATAGGGTTTGTGTTAAGGTTAGGGTAAAATTATGGATTAGGATTAAGATTGAGGTTAAGGGTAGACCTAAGTTTGATATTAAGTTTAAGTTTAGGGTTAGGTTGGGTTAGTATTAGAATTAGAGTATAAATTCACTTAGCATTAGGGCTCTGGCTAGGATTGCAGTTAGAACCAAGTTTAGGGTTACAGTTAGAGCTAGCCTTAGGTCTAGATCTTGGGCTAGGCTTGGTATTAAGTTTAGGTTTAGGGTTAGGTCTAGTGTTAATGTCAGATTTATAGTATAAACTGGCTTATAATTAGGGTTATGGTTAGTTTTATAGTTAGGGTTAGGGTTACGGTTATGGTTAGAATTAGGTCTTGGGCCAGGGTTAGAGCTATGATTACTGATAGGTCTAGAGTAAAGTTATTTTTAGTTATATAATCAAGACTAAGGCTAGGGCACATGGACCTTGCCAGATGGAACACACAGGATTTAAATTGACTACATCTGTGGAAAGAGAAGATGGAAAAGCTTAATATCATCAATCAGAACAAGGCCAGGGGCTGACTGTGGAACAGACCATCAATTGCTCCTATGCAAACTCAAGCTGAAACTGAAAAAAAATCAAAGCAAGTCCACGAGAGCCAAAATACAACCTTGAGTATTTCCCACCTGAATTTAGAGACCGTCTCAAGAATAGATTTGATGTGTTGAACACTAGTGACTGAAGACCAGACCAGTTGTGCAATGACCTCAAGGACATCATATATGAAGAAAGCGAGAAGTCATTGAAAGGACAGGAAAGGAAGAAAAGACCAAGATGGATTTCAGAGGAGACTCTGAAACTTGCTCACGAACAATGAGCAGCTAAAGCAAAAGGAAGAAATGATGAAGTAAAAGAACTGAACAGAAGATTTCAAAGGGTAGCTTGAGAAGATAAAGTATTATAATGACATGTGCAAAAAGCTGGGGATAAAAAACCAAAAGGGAAGAACATGCTCAGCATTTTTCAAGCTGAAAGAACTGAAGAAAAAATCCAAGCCTCGAGTTGCAATAGTGAAGGATTCTATGGGGAAAATATTAAATGACACTGGAAGCATCAAAAGAAGATGGAAGGAATACACAGAGTCATTACACCAAAAAGAATTAGTCGATGATCAACCATTTCGAGAGGTAGCATATGATCAGGAACCGATGGTCCTGAAGGAAGAGGCCCAAGCTGCACTGAAGGCATTGGTGAAAAACAAGGCTCCAGGAATTGACAGAGTATCAATTTAGATTTTTCAGCAAACGGATGCAAAACTGAAGGTGCTCACTCATCTATGCCAAGAAATATGGAAGATAGCTTCCTGGCCAACTGACTGGAAGAGATCCATATTTTATACCTATTCCTATGAAAGGTGATCCAATCGAATGCAGAAATTATAGAATAATATCATTACTATCACACAAGCAAAATTTTGCTGAAGAGCATTCAAAAACAGCTGCAGCAGTATATTGACAGGGAACTGCCAGAAATTCAGGCCAGTTTCAGAAGAGGAGGTGGAACCAGGGATATCATTGCTGATGTCAGATGGACCCTGGCTGGAAGCAGAGAATACCAGAAGGATGTTTACCTGTGTTTTATTGACTATGCAAAGGCATTCGACTGTGTGGATCATAACAAATTATGGATAGCATTGTGAAGAATGGGAATTCCATAGCACTTAATTGTGCTCATGAGGAGCCTGTACATAGATCAAGAGGCAGTTGTTGGGACAGAACAAGGGGATACTGATTGGGAAAGGAAAGGTGTGTGTCAGGGTTGTATCCTTTCACCATACCTATTCAATCTGTGGAAACCCTGGTGGTGTAGTGGTTAAATGCTATGGCTGCTAACCAAAGGGTCGGCAGTTCAAATCTGCCAGGTGCTCCTTGGAAACTCTATGGGGCAGCTCTACTCTGTCCTATAGGGTCGCTATGAGTCGGAATCAACTCGATTGCACGGGGTTTGGTTTGGTTTGGTTATTCAATCTGTATGCTGAGCAAATAATCCGAGAAGCTGGACTATACAAAGAAGAACGGAGCATCAGGATTGGAAGAAATCTCATTAACAACCTGCGTTATGCAGATGACACAACCTTGCTTGCTGAAAGCAAAGGACTTGAAGCACTTACTATGAAGATCAAAGGCCACAGCCTTCAGTATGGATTGCACCCCAATATAAAGAAAACAAAAATCCTCACAACTGGACCAATGAGCGACGTCATGATAAACTGAGAAAAGATTGAAGTTGTCAAGAATTTCATTTTACCTGGATCCACAAACAATAGCCATGGAAGCAGCAGTCAAGAAATCAAAGGGCGCATCCCATTGGCCAAATCTGCTGCAAAGCACCTCTTTCAAGTGTTGAAAAGTAAAGATGTCACCTTGAAGACTAAGGTGTGCCTGACCATGGTATTTTCTATCCTATCGTATGCATGTGAAAGCTGGACAGTGAATAAGAAAGACCGAAGAAGAATTGATGCCTTTGAATTGTGGTGTTGGCGAAGGCTATTGAATATACCATGGACTGCCAGAAGAATGAACAAATCTGTCTTGGACGAAGTACAACCAGAATGCTCCTTAGAAGCAAGGATGGCGAGACTGCATCTCACATACTTTGTATATGTTGTCAGGAGGGATCAGTCCTGGGAGAGGCACATCATGCTTGGCAAAGTACATGGTCAGTGGAAAAGAGGATGATCTTCAACAAGGTGGATTGACACAGTGGCTGCAACAATGAGCTCAAGCATAACAGCCATTGTGAGGATGGCGCAAGACTGGGCAGTGTTTCATTCTGTTGTGCGTAGGGTAGCTATGAGTAGGAACCGACTCAACGGCATGTAACAAGGATAAGGCTAGGGTTAGGGTTAGGGTTAGGGTTAATCTAGGGTTAGCCTCAGTATTAAGATTAAGTTTAGGGTTAGTGTTAGGGCTAAGGTTAGTGTTAGAGTTAGGGATTGGGTTAGGGTTAGGGCTAGTACTAGAATTAGGGTTATGACTAGTGTTACGGATAGAGCTTGGCTTCAAATTATGGTTAGAGTTAAGAATAAGGCTAGGATTAGATTTTTTATTTTGTTTAGGGTTAGAACTAGGCAAAAGTTAGCTTTAGGGTTATTGTTATTACTTGGGCATTGGATTGGAAAAGATTTATAATTAGGATTAGGGTTATGGCTATAGTTAGGGTAGGGCTAGTGTTAGGATAGAGGTAGAACCAGGTCTAGGGTTAGTCCTGCCTAGTCTTAATCCAACCCCTAACCATACACCTAAACTTAACTCTAGACCTAAACCAAAATTAACTCTAGATCTAACACTAATGCTAACCACTAACTACTAGTCCTAAACCTAACCCTAGATCTAACACTCTTTGTCCCTAATCCTAGCTCAAACCTAACCCTAACCCCAACCCAAATCCTAAACATAATCTCAGATCTAAACATAACCTTAAACCTATACCTGCCCTAACTCAAAACCTAGACCTTACTTTATCCCTAACTTTAACCCTAATCTAAACTTAGATATAGCCCTAACTTTATCCCTAATGTTAATCCTATATCTAACCCTAAACCTGAACCTAACCCTAAATCTAACCTTAGCCAATACCTTACTTCTAACCCTACCACTAGACAAAACCCTAGCAGTAACCCAAACCTTATTCTTAACCCTAACCCTGTATCTAACCCTAGGTACTTAACCCTAGACGGAACCCTAACCATGTCCCTAACCGTAACCGTAACCCTAGATCTAACACAAACCCTTAATCAAACCCTAGATCTATGTTAGGGTTAGAAGTTAGGATAAGGGTTAAGATTTGGGTGAGGGTTAGATCTAGGATTAGGATTAGGGGTAGGGTTAGATCTAGGGTTTAGGTTACAGTTAGGGTTAGATTCAGAGTTTGGGTTACAGTTAGGGTTAGACCCAGGGTTAGGGGTAGAGTTAGGGTTAGATTTACGTTTAGGGTTTAGTGCTATGATTATATCCGGGGTTAAGTTTAGAGATTTGGGTTGGATCTAGGGTTAATGATAGAGATACGGTTAGAATTAGGTTTAAGGGTTGGTTTTGATGTATGTTTAGAGCTAAGGTTTGGGTTAGGGTTATATCTAGCATTAGGATTAGCCTTATGTTTAGAGTCAGATTAAGGCTTAGTGTTATGGTGAGATTTAAGGTTATGTGTAAAGGTTTTTTTTAGTGCTAAGTTTACGTGTAGGTTTATGATTAGCGTATGATCTAGAGTTTGGATTAGGCCTACATCAAGGTTAGGTTTAGGTTTGGGTTAGATCTCAGGTTATGCTTAGAATTTGGTATAGGGTTAAGGTTAGAATTTAGGTTTAGGTTTAGAGTTAGGGCTAAGTTTAGTGTCACTGTACCAAAATCACTGTATACGTTGGTCTACATTCAAACATTTCAGGAGATAGCATATGATCAGGAACCAATGGTACTGAAGGAAGAGGTCCAAGTTGCACTGAAGGCGTTGACAAAAAGCAAGGCTCCAGGAATTGACAGAATACAAATAGAAATGTTTCAAAAAATGATGCAGCAGTGGATGTACTGACTCATCTATGCCAAGGAATTTGGATGACTACATTATGGCCAGCTGACTGAAAGAGATCCATATTTGTAACCCACTCCAAAGAAAGGTGATCCAAAAGAATGTGGAAATTATTGAACAATATCGTTAATATCACACACAGGTAAAATTTTGTTGAAGATCATTCAAAAGCAGTTGCAGCAGTACATTGACAGGAAAACTGCCAGAAATTCAAGCTGGATTCAGAAGAGGATGTGGAACAGAGGATATCATTGCTGATGTCTGATGCATCCTGGCTGACAGCAGAGAATACCAGAAGGATGTTTACCTGTGTTTTATTGACTATGCAAAGGCAGACTGTGTTAATTATAACAAATTATGGATTACATTGTGAAGAATGGGAATTCCGTAACACTTCATTGTACTCATGAGGAGCTTGTACTTACAACAAGAAGAGGTTGTTCGAATAGATCAAGGGGATACTGTGTGGTTTAAAGTCAAGAAAGGTGTGCATCAGGATTGTAACCTTTCACCACACTTATTCAATCTGTATGCTGAGCAAATAATGTGTGAAACTGGACTATATGAAGAAGGACACGGCATCAGGGTTGGGAGAAGACTCATTAACAACCTGTGTTATGCAGATGATACAACCTTGGTTGCTGAAAGTGAAGAGGACTTGAAGCACTTATGGATAAAAATCAAAGACCACAGCCTTCAGTATGGATTACAACTCAACATAAAGAAAATAAAAATCCTCACAGCTGGACCAATAAGCAACATTAGGATAAACAAAGAAAATATTGAAATTTTCAAGGATTTCATTTCACCTTATCCAGAATCAACACCCATGGAAGCAGCAGTTGAGAAATCAAGTGACCCATTTCATTGAGCAAATCTGCTGCAAAAGTTCTCTAAAATTAAAGTATTAAAAAGAAAAGATATCACTTTAAGAACTAAGATACATCTGACCCAAGCCATGGTGTTTTCAGTCACCTCATATTCATGTAAAAGCTGGGCAATGAATAAAGAGAGCCAAAGTAAAATTGATGCCTTTGAATTATGGCGTTGGCAAAGAATATGGAACATAACATGGACTGCTAGAAGAACAAACAAATTTGTCTTGGAAGAAGTACAGCCAGAATGTTAATTAGCAAGCATGGATGGAGAAACTTCATCCCAAGTATTTGGATATGTTATCAGGAGGCACCAATCCCTGGTGATGGACGTCATGCTTGGTAAAGTAGAGGGTCAGCGAAAAACAAAGACCCTCAACGAGGTGGATTAACACAGTGGATGCAACAATGGGCTCAAGTATAGCAAAAATTGTGAGTAAGTCTCAGGACTGGGCAGTGTTTAGTTCTGTTGCACAGAGGGTCACTATGAGTCAGAAGCAATTTGACAGCACCTAACAACAACAAGTTTAGTGTTACAGCTAGGGCTAGGGTTAGGATTAGTGTTTGGGTTAGGATTAGGAATAGGATTAGGATTAGATCTAGTGTTAGGGTTAGATTGAAGCTTAGTGTTAGGTCAGGGGTGAGCAGTTAGGGTTATGTATAGATATGATCTAACTTTAGGGTTCGTGTTAAAGTTAGATCTGGAGTTAGGGTTAAGGTGAGCTCTATGGTTAGCGTTAAAGTCAGTGTTAGCCTTTTATCTAGGGTTACGGTTAATTCTAGTGTTAGCATTAGGGTTGGAGTTTGTATTAGGGATTGGTTTAGGGTTATGGTTAGAATTATGCTTAGAGTGTTGGGTTTGGATTAGGTTTAGATCTTGGATTAAGGATAATACTTGGGTTAGGGATAAAGCTAAGGTTAGGGTTAGTAATTAGGGTTAAGGTTAGAGTTAGATTTAGAGTTAGGGTTATATTGGTTTATTGTTATGGTTAGGGTTAGTGTTTAAAGTTAGGTTTTAATTTTAGAATTAGGTTAACATCTAGGATTAGGGTTAGGGTTAGATCTAGAGGAAAGGTTACATTTAACGTTAGAGTTAGAATTTTATCTAGGGTTAGGGTTAGGAGTTAGGTTAGGTTTAAGGTTTTGGTGAGGGTTAGATCCAGGGTGAATTAAGGTTAGGTTTAGATCTTTTTTTTTTTAGATCTAGGGTTAAGTTTTTTTGTTCGTGTTAAGGATTGGTTAATTGTTAGGGTTAGGGTTAGTGTTTGACGTTAGGTTTCAGTTAGGTTTAAGCCAAAAAAAAAAAAAAAACCCAATTGCTGTAGAGTCGATTCTGACTCATAGAGATCCTATACGACGAGAAAAACTGCCCCCTAGGGTTTCCAAGGAGCACCTGGTGGATTTCAACTGCCGACCTTTTGGTTAGCAGCCGTAGTTCTTAACTGTTACACCACCAGGGTTTCCTCAGTTAGGTTTAGGATTAGGTAAATATCTCGGATTAGAGTTAGGTTTAGATCTAGGATTAAGGATAGGCATATGTTTAGTATCAGGTTTAGGGTTTGGTTTACATTTAGGTTAGAATTAGTGTTAGGTTACAGTTAGTTTTAGGTTTAAAATTATATCTACAGTTTGTGTTAGATCTAGTGTTAGGATTAGGTTTATGGTTAGATCTAAGGCTATCATTTGGTTTTGGGTTAGATCAATTTTTTTGGTAGGGTTAGAATTAGATATGGGTTTGGGTTAGGAACAAGGTTCAGTTAAGGTTTGATCTAGAATTAGGGTTAGGGATAAGGTTAGATCTAGGGTTAGGGTTTAAATTAGATTTAAACTTATGATTAGGAATAGTGTTAGGTTTAGGGTTAAGCTTAGTTTTACATCTTGGGTAGGATTATTACTAGTCTTATGGTTAGGGCTAAATCTTGGTTTGGGTTAAGAATATGTTTAGTGTACATCCTGGGTTAGGATTATCACTGAGATTAGTATTAGATCTAGGATTAGCATTAGAGTTACAATTAGGTCTAAGTTTAGAGTTAGGAACATATCCTGGGTTAGTGCTAGGGCTATTGTTAAGATTAGAACAATCTAATCTTAGGAATAAGATTAAGTATAGGTTTAGGGTTACTATTTGGGTTGGGGGTAATGTTCAGGGTTAAGGTTAGTTCTAACATTAGGGTTACTGTTAGGATTAAGCTTAAAATCAAGGTAGGGTTAACATTACATTAAGATTAGAGTTATGCTTAGGTTTTGGTTACATCTAGGGTTAGGGTTAGAGTTAGGATTAAAATTAAAGTTGTGAATTAGGAGGCGGGGCCAAGATGGCGGACTAGGGAGACGCTACCCCGGATCCCTCTTGCAACAAAGACTCGGAAAAACAAGTGAATCGATCAAGTACATAACAATCTACGAACCCTGAACAACAAACACAGATTTAGAGACGGAAAACGAACAAATACGGGGAAGCAGTGATTGTTTTCGGAGCCTGGAGCCAGCGTCCCAGTAAGGTAACCTTTGGCGCCCGATTTAGGGCAGAGCCCAGGGGAGCTGACGGCGCAAACAAGGGGCCAGCCCTACCCCCCTGAACTCACCTCGGGAGGGGGCCCAGCCGGTTCGCGCGGGCAGTGTGGTGACGCAGCCGGGGGGAGAACTCCCCGGGAGACAGTGACTGGTCTTGGAGCTGGGAGAGCAGCATCCCAGCCGGGGAACCGTCCCGCTGGGATTTTGACTGGGCGCTGGCACAGCACAAGCACGGAGAGCTGCTCCACTCCCCTGAACTAATCCCGGGAGGGGGCCCAGCCAGTCCGAGGGGGCGGCGCAGCAACAACTGATGGGACGAGAAGTCCCTGGGAGGCAGCAACTGATTTTGGAGTCGGGAGTGCACCGTCCCAGCAGGGGAACCTTTACGCTGGGCGTGGGACTGGCAGCGGAGGATCTGACCGTGGCTTCAGTGGGCCAGATCCCCGGGGGGCAATCTCCACACAGCCAGCACACATAGGTGACATGCCACACGGGAATCTCAGATAAAATAGTCATTCCAAGCAAGACAAGCAACTCTGGCTATATTCTGAGGTGTTACTTTCCTATCTCTCTGATCCATCCCCCACCCTCCCCAGGCGGCTTCATTAACATTGGAATTGCCTGAGCCAGAGGGAGAACGGCTCCGGCTCTGGCTCCGCGGCGGCTTTGCTTCCCCCCCCTTTTTTTCTTTTGGTCTTTTCCTAACCCACTCGTTCGGCCTGAGAAAAGGAACAAAAAAAACAACAACAACAAAAAACCCAGGCGGGGCCAAGATGGCGGACTAGGTGGATGCTGCCACGGATCCCTCTTGCAACAAAGACTCGGAAAAACAAGTGAATCGATCACATATATAACAATCTACGAACTCTGAACAACAAACACAGACTTAGAGATGGAGAACGAACAAATATGGGCAGACAGCGATCGTTTTCAAAACTAAGAGCCAGTGTACCAGGCAGGTGACCTTCGGAGCCCGGGCTGGGGCAGAGCCCAGGGGGGCAGATGGCACAGACAAGGGGCCCAGCTCTACCCCCCCGAACCCATCCCGGGAGGAAGTCTAGCTGGTTGGTGTGGGCGGTGTAGCGGGGCAGCCGGCGGGAGAAGCACCCGGAAGGTAGTGACTGATCTTGGAGGGGGAGACAGCAGCATCCCAGCTGGGGAGCCGTTCCGCAGGGAGTTTGGCGGGAGGCGGGCGAGGCGCGAGTGGGGGGGATCACCTATATTTCCCTGGGGTGACCCCAGGGGGGCGCCCAGACGGTCGTGAGGGCCACGTCCACCCAGTTTGCGCAAGCAGCGCAGCGCACCGGAAGGAGAAATCCCGGGGAGGAAGTGACAGGTCTTGGAGCAGGGAGAGCAGCATCCCAGCCGGGGAGCTGTCCCGCTGGGATCGTGGCGAGAGCGGGCGGGGTGTGAGCTGGGATCTTGGCGAGAGTGGGCGGGGTGTGAGCACATTCCCCTGAATAGACCCTGGGGGCAAGCCCAGCTGTCCGTGAGGGCCACGCCCACCCAGTTCGCAGGAGCCGTGCGGCGCACCGGAGGGAGAAATCCCCGGGAGGGGGTGGCTGATCTTGGAGCGGGGAGAGTAGCATCCCAGCCGGTGAGCCGTCCTGCCGGGATTCTGGCAGACGGGGGCAGAACGTGAATGTGGGGGTCAGTTCTATATTCTGTGGTGCTACATGCCTAGCTCTCTGATCCCTCCCCCACCCTCCACAGGTGGCTCCATTAACATCCGAATACTCTGAGCCAGAAGGAGAATTCAGATAGGGATCTGACTGCATTTTTTTTTAGCTGATTACCTGGAAAATCTAGTTTCCCAGTGATGGCTCGGAGACAGCAGTCCATATCAAACCACATAAAGAAACAGACCATGACAGCTTCTCCAACCCCCCAAACAAAAGAATCAAAATCTCTCCCAAATGAAGATACAATCCTGGAATTATCAGATACAGAATATAAAAAACTAATTTACAGAATGCTTCAAGACATCAGAAACGAAATAAGGCAAACTACAGAAAAAGCCAAGGAACACACTGATAAAACAGTTGAAGAACTCAAAAAGATTATTCAAGAACATAGTGGAAAAATTAATAAGTTGCAAGAATCCGTAGAGAGACAACATGTAGAAATCCAAAAGATTAACAATGAAATTACAGAATTAGACAACGCAATAGAAAGTCAGAGGAGCAGACTCGAGCAATTAGAATGCAGACTGGGACTTCTGGAGAACCAGGGAATCAACTCCAACATAGCTGAAAAAAAATCAGATAAAAGAATAAAAAAAATGAAGAAACCCTAAGAATCATGTGGGACTCTATCAAGAAGGATAACTTGCGAGTGATTGGAGTCCCAGAACAGGGAGGGAGGACAGAAAACACAGAGAAAATAGTTGAAGAACTCCTGACACAAAACATCCCTGACATCATGAAAGACGAAAGGGTATCTATCCAAGATGCTTATCGAACCCCATTTAAGATCGATCCAAAAAGAAAAACACCAAGACATATTATCATCAAACTCGCCAAAACCAAAGACAAACAGAAAATTTTAAAAGCAGCCAGGGAGAAAAGAAAGATTTCCTTCAAGGGAGAATCAATAAGAATAAGTTCAGACTACTCAGCAGAAACCATGCAGGCAAGAAGGGAATGGGACGACGTACACAGAGCACTGAAGGAGAAAAACTGCCAACCAAGGATTATATATCCAGCAAAACTCTCTCTGAAATATGAAGGAGAAATTAAGATATTTACAGATAAACACAAGTTTAGAGAATTTGCAAAAACTAAACCAAGACTGCAAGAAATGCTAAAGGAGATTGTTTGGCCGGATGACCAGTAATATCAGGTACCAGCACAATACAAGGTCACAAAACAGAACGTCCTGATATCAACGCAACTCAAATAGGGAAAGCACAAAACCAAACAAAGTAAGATTAATTCTAAAAAATAAATATAAATAAAATAATACACATAACAGGAAATCATGGAAATCAATAGATAAACGATCACAATAATCAAAAAGATGGACTAAATATAGGAGGCATTGAACTGCCAGATGGAGAGTGATACAAGGCGATATAGAAGGATACAAGTTAGGTTTCTACTTAGAAAAATAGGGGTAAATAATAAGGTAACCACAAAAAGGAATATCAATTCCATAACTCAAGAAAAAAGCCAAGAAAAACGTAACGACTCAACAAACATAAAGTTAAACATTATGAAAATGAGGACCTCACAATTTACTAAGAAAAACATCTCAGCACAAAAAAGTATGTGGAAAAATGAAAAGGCCAACAACACACATGAAAAGGCATCAAAATGACAACACTAAACACTTATCTATAATTACGCTGAATGTAAATGGACTAAATGCACCAATAAAGAGACAGAGAGTCACGAACTGGATAAAGAAACACGATCCATCTATATGCTGCCTACAAGAGACACACCTTAGACTTAGAGACACAAAAAAACTAAAACTTAAAGGATGGAAAAAAATATATCAAGCAAATAATAAGCAAAAAAGAAGAGGAGTAGCAATATTAATTTCTGACAAAATAGACTTTAGACTTAAATCCACCACAAAGGATAAAGAAGGACACTATATAATGATAAAAGGGACAATTGATCAGGAAGATATAACCATATTAAATATTTATGCACCCAATGACAGGGCTGCAAGATACATAAATCCAATTTTAACAGAATTGAAAAGCGAGATAGACACCTTCACACTTATAGTAGGGGACTTCAACACACCACTTTCGGAGGACAGGACATCCAGTAAGAAGCTCAATAGAGACACGGAAGACCTACTTACAACAATCAACCAACTTGACCTCATTGACTTATACAGAACTCTCCACCCAACTGCTGCAAAGTATACTTTTTTTTCTAGGATACACGGAACATTCACTAGAATAGACCACATATTAGGTCATAAAACAAATCTTGGTAGAATCCAAAACATCGAAATATTACAAAGCATCTTCTCAGACCACAAGGCAATAAAAGTAGAAATCAATAACAGAAAAACTAGGGAAAAGAAATCAAATACTTGGAAAATGAACAATACCCTCCTGAAAAAAGACTGGGTTATAGAAGACATCAAGGAGGGAAAAAGGAAATTCATAGAATGCAACGAGAATGAAAATACTTCCTATCAAAACCTCTGGGATACAGCAAAAGCAGTGCTCACAGGCCAATTTATATCGATAAATGCACACATACAAAAAGAAGAAAGAGCCAAAATCAGAGAACTGTCCCTACAACTTGAACAAATAGAAACTGAGCAACAAAAGAATCCATCAGGCACCAGAAGAAAACAAATAATAAAAATTAGAGCTGAACTAAATGAATTAGAGAACAGAAAAACAATTGAAAGAATTAACAAAGCCAAAAGCTAGTTCTTTGAAAAAATTAACAAAATTGATAAACCATTGGCTAGACTGAGTAAAGAAATACAGGAAAGGAAGCAAATAACCCGAATAAGAAACGAAAAGGACCACACCACAACAGAACCAACTGAAATTAAAAGAATCATATCAGATTATTACGAAAAATTGTACTCTAACAAATTTGCAAACCCAGAAGAAATGGATGAATTCCTGGAAAAACACTACCTACCTAAACTAACACATTCAGAACAACTAAATAGACCCATAACAAAAAAAGAGATTGAAATGGTAATCAAAAAACTCCCAACAAAAAAAAAGCCCTGGCCCGGGCGGCTTCACTGCAGAGTTCTACCAAACTTTCAGAGAAGAGTTAACACCACTACTACTGAAGGTATTTCAAAGCATAGAAAATGACGGAATACTACCCAACTCATTCTGTGAAGCCACCATCTCCCTGATACCAAAACCAGGTAAAGACATTACAAAAAAAGAAAATTACAGACCTATATCCCTCATGAACATAGATGCAAAAATCCTCAACAAAATTCTAGCCAATAGAATACAACAACATATCAAAAAAATAATTCACCACGATCAAGTGGGATTTATACCAGATATGCAAGGTTGGTTTAATATCAGAAAAACCATTAATGGAATCCGTCACATAAATAAAAGACAAAAACCACATGATCTTATCAATTGATGCAGAAAAGGCATTTGACAAAGTCCAACACCCATTTATGATAAAAACTCTCACCAAAATAGGAATTGAAGGAAAATTCCTCAACATAATAAAGGGCATCTATTTTTTTTTTTATGCAAAGCCAACAGCCAATATCACTCTCAATGGAGAGAACCTGAAAGCATTTCCCTTGAGAATGGGAACCAGACAAGGATGCCCTTTATCACCGCTCTTATTCAACATTGTGCTAGAAGTCCTACCCATGGCAATTAGGCTAGACAAAGAAATAAAAGGCATCCGGATTGGCAAGGAGGAAGTAAAATTATCTCTATTTGCAGATGACATGATCTTATACACAGAAAACC
This sequence comes from Loxodonta africana, assembly GCF_030014295.1. Taxonomy (NCBI): domain Eukaryota; kingdom Metazoa; phylum Chordata; class Mammalia; order Proboscidea; family Elephantidae; genus Loxodonta; species Loxodonta africana. Next base: position 69,602,170 of record NC_087369.1, read on the forward strand.
CTAAGGAATCCTCCAGAAAACTACTGAAACTAATAGATAACTTTGGCGGAGTCTCAGGTTATAAAATAAACATACAAAAATCACTTGGATTCCTCTACATCAACAAAAAGAACACCGAAGAGGAAATAACCAAATCAATACCATTCACAGTAGCCCCCAAGAAGATAAAATACTTAGGAATAAATCTTACCAAGGATGTAAAAGACCTATACAAAGAAAACTACAAAGCTCTACTACAAGAAATTCAAAAGGACATACTTAAGTGGAAAAACATACCTTGCTCATGGATAGGAAGACTTAACGTAGTAAAAATGTCTATTCTACCAAAAGCCATCTATACATACAATGCACTTCCGATCCAAATTCCAATGTCATTTTTTAAGGTGATAGAGAAACAAATCACCAATTTCATATGGAAGGGAAAGAAGCCTCGGATAAGCAAAGCATTACTGAAAAAGAAGAAGAAAGTGGGAGGCCTCACTCTACCTGATTTCAGAAGATATTATACAGCCGCAGTAGTCAAAACAGCCTGGTACTGGTACAACAACAGGCACATAGACCAATGGAACAGAATTGAGAACCCAGATATAAATCCATCCATGTATGAGCAGCTGATATTTGACAAAGGACCAGTGTCAGTTAATTGGGGAAATGATAGTCTTTTTAACAAATGGTGCTGGCATAACTGGATATCCATTTGCAAAAAAATGAAACAGGACCCATACCTCACACCATGCACAAAAACTAACTCCAAGTGAATCAAAGACCTAAACATAAAGACTAAAACGATAAAGATCATGGAAGAAAAAATAGGGACAACCCCAGGAGCCCTAATACAAGGCATAAACAGAATACAAAACATTACCAAAAATGATGAAGAGAAACCAGATAACTGGGAGCTCCTAAAAATCAAACACCTATGCTCATCTAAAGACTTCACCAAGAGAGTAAAAAGACCACCTACAGACTGGGAAAGAATTTTCAGCTATGACATCTCCGACCAGTGCCTGATCTCTAAAATCTACATGATTCTGTCAAAACTCAACCACAAAAAGACAAACAACCCAATCAAGAAGTGGGCAAAGGATATGAACACACACTTCACGAAAGAAGATATTCAGGCAGCTAACAGATACATGAGAAAATGCTCTCGATCATTAGCCATTAGAGAAATGCAAATTAAAACTACGATGAGATTCCATCTCACTCCAAGAAGGCTGGCATTAATCCAAAAAACACAAAACAATAAATGTTGGAGAGGCTGCGGAGAGATTGGAACTCTTGTACACTGCTGGCGGGAATGTCAAATGGTACAACCACTTTGGAAATCTATCTGGCGTTATCTTAAACAGTTAGAAATAGAACTACCATACAACCCAGAAATCCCACTCCTCGGAATATATCCTAGAGAAACAAGAGCCTTCACAGGAACAGATATATGCACTCCCATGTTTATTGCAGCTCTGTTTACAATAGCAAAAAGCTGGAAGCAACCAAGGTGTCCATCAACGGATGAATGGGTAAATAAATTGTGGTATATTCACACAATGGAATACTATGCATCGATAAAGAACAGTGACGAATCTGTGAAGCATTTCATAACATGGAGGAACCTGGAAGGCATTATGCTGAGCGAAATTAGTCAGAGGCAAAAGGACAAATATTGTATAAGACCACTATTATAAGATCTTGAGAAATAGTAAAAACTGAGAAGAACACATACTTTTGTGGTTACGGGGGGCAGGGAGGGAGGGAGGGAGAGGGTTTTTTATTGATTAATTAGTAGATAAGAACTGCTTTGGGTGAAGAGAAAGACAACACTCAATACATGGAAGGTCAGCTCAATTGGACTGGACCAAAAGCAAAGAAGTTTCCGGGATAAAATGAATGCTTCAAAGGTCAATGGAGCAAGCGCGGGGGTTTGAGGACCATGGTTTAAGGGGACTTCTAAGTCAATTGGCAAAATAATTCTATTATGAAAACATTCTGCATCCCACTTTGAAATGTGGCGTCTGGGGTCTTAAATGCTAACAAGCGGCCATCTAAGATGCATCAATTGGTCTCAACCCACCTGGAGCAAAGGAGAATGAAGAACACCAAGGTCACACGACAACTAAGAGCCCAAGAGACAGAAAGGGCCCCATGAACTAGAGACCTACATCATCCTGAGACCAGAAGACCTAGTTGGTGCCCGGCCACAATCGATGACTGCCCTGACAGGGAGCACAACAGAGAACCCCTGAGGGAGTAGGAGATCAGTGGGATGCAGACCCCAAATTCTCATAAAAAGACCATAGTTAATGGTCTGACTGAGACTAGAGAAATCCTGGCGGCCAGGGTCCCCAGACCTTCTGTTGGCACAGGACAGGAGCCATCCCCGAAGACAAGTCATCAGACATGAAAGGAACTGGACAGTGGGTGGGAGAGAGATGCTGATGAGGAGTGAGCTAATTATATCAGGTGGACACCTGAGATTGTGTTGGCATCTCATGTCTGGAGGGGGGATGGGAGGATAGAGAGAGTGGGAAGCTGGCAAAATTGTCACGAAAGGAGAGACTGGAAGGTCTGACTCATTAGGGGGAGAGCAAGTGGGAGTACGGAGTATGATGTATGTAAACTTATATGTGACAGACTGACTTGATTTGTAAACGTTCACTTGAAGCTCAATAAATGTTAAAAAAAATTAAAGTTGTGGTTAGAGTTTGATCTAGGGTTTGGGTTAGATCTAGGGTTAGAGTAGCATCAGGTTTAGTGATAGAGTGAGTTTAGTGTTAGATCTAAGGTTAGTGCTATGGTTAATGGTATTATTAGGGTTAGAGTTAGATCTAGGGTTAGTGTTAGGTCTAGGTAAGGGTTAGGAATAAGTTTTGGGTTTGTGTTTGGCTTAATGTTAGGGTTAAGGTTAATGTTACATGTGATTATGTTTAGGGTTAGGGTTAGAAGTAGAATTAGCGCTAAGGCTAGGGCTAAGGTTATGGTCAGTGTTGCATTTGGGCTTTGGGTTATTTCTAGGGTAGTGTTAGGGTTAAGGTCAGTGTTAGGCTTAGATCTGGTGTTAGGGCTAGGAACAGTTTCAGGGTTAAGGTTAGATCTAGTGTTGGGTTCATTTGAGCATTTTGTCTAGGGGTAGATCAAGTAAGTTTTAGTGTTAGAATTAGGGTTAGATCTAGGCCAAATTTTAGGTTTATAATTAAGGTTAGGGTTAGCGTTCAGGGTTAGGGTTAGAGTAAAGTTTATGTTAGTCTTGTGTTTAGAGTTAGATCTAAGATTAGAAGTATAATTAGTTTTAGGGTTATAGTTAAGGTTTTGTTTAAATTTAGCTTTAAGGCTCAGGCTAGGTTGAAGGTTTCAGTTAGGATTAGGAGTAGGTATTTAGCTAGAGCAAGGGAGTCAGGCTAGATTTTCGTCTAGGCTTGTGGTTAGGGTTGGGGTATAATTAGTGTAAGGGCTATAGTTTGCATTAGGGCTAGGTACAAATTGGATTTAGGGATTGAGTTAAGTCTAATGTGGTTTGGGGTTAGCTGTAATGTTAGGGTCAGGATTAGATGTCCTTAGATTTTGGGATAGTGTTAGAAGTAGAATTAGTGCTAGAGATAGGACTAATGCAAGGTTTATGGGTAGGGTTATGGTTAGGGTTTGGGTTAGAGTTGGAGCTAGGGTTTGGGTTAGATCTGTAGCTAGGGTTATGATTAAATCTAGAGTTAAGGTTATGGATAGTGTTAGATTTAGGGGTTAGCGTTTAGAGCTATCTTTAGCCTTTTTTTTTTTTTTTTTAGCCTTAGTCTTTCATCTAGTGTTAGCTTTTGTATTAGTGTTTGGTTAGTGTGAGATCTAAGGTTAGGGTTATGGTTAAGGTTAGTGTTAGAGCTATGTTTAGCTCTAGGCTGAGGGTTAAAGGATGGGTTAATGTTAAGATTAAGATTACTATTGGTAATAGAGTTAGAGTTAGGGATTGTGATAGGCTTATGGTTTTATCTAATGTTATGGCTAGAGTTAGGTTTAGATTTAAGATTAGATCTAGGGTCAGTGTTAATTTTAGATTTAGATCTAAGTTTAGGGTTACGGTTATTGTTAGTAGTTAGGGTTAAGGTTAGGCTTTGGGTTAAGTTTAGAGTTAGATCTAGTGTTAGCATTAGGGTTACCCTTAGTTAATGATAGGATCAGGGTTAAAGTTAGGGTTAGGGTTTATGGTTTAGAGTTAGATTTAGGGTTAGGTTTAATCTAGGATTAGGATTAAGATTAGGGTTATGGTTAAAATTAAAGTTCGGTTTCAAGTTATGGTTAGATCTACAGTTTCCTTTGGGTTTAGGTTGTTAGATTTAGGCTTAGATCTAGGGTTAGAGTTAGGAATGGGATTTGGGGTTAGGGTTTGAACTAGAGTTAGGGTTAAGTTTAGCTCTAGTGTTAAATTTAGTATTAGGGTTAGTGTTAGTGTTTGGTTTAGGGATATGCTTAGGTTTAGGGTTTGTGTTAGGGTCAGGCCTAGAGTTAGGGTTTGTCTTCGGTTTAAATTAGATTTAGGGTTAGGGTTAAGCTTAAAGTTATTGTTAGGGTTAGATCTAGGATTGGTTTTAAGGTTAGTGGTTAGCTGTTAGGGTTAAGGATCAATTTAGAGTTAAATCTAGGGTTAAAGCTAAGGTTAGTATTAGGTTTAGGGTTATTTCCAGCATTAGTGGTAGACCTAGTATTTAGTGTTAGGGTTTCAGTGAACAATTAGTGTTTCATTTAAGCCTGGAACATTATGGTTAGATAGAACTTTATGGTTAGGGTTGGTGTTAGTGTTTGGGTTAAGCTTAGGTTTAGGGTGAGGGTTAGATCAAAGGTTAGGGCTAAGGTTAGTGTTAGAGGTTAGTGTAGCATTAAGATTCACATTAAAGTTAAATAGAAAAAGATTTATACCTAGAGTTAGTGTTAGAGATAGTGTAAAATCCAGGGCTATGATTGGCTTTATTGAAATTAATTGATATGGTTAAATTTAGGGTTTGGGTTAGAGTTAGGTTTAAATTTAGGAGTATATTGCTAGGGTAGGCTTTGGTAAGGTTGTGGCTAAGGTTATGGTTAGTATTTGCATTAAGGGTAGGATTAGGGATGGGGCTAGATCTAGGGCTAGAGTTATATTTAGAAAAAGAACTGAAGCTAGGTATAGATTTAGAGTTATTTTTAATGTTAAGGTTAAGGTTAGGGTATGCTATAGGTCTCGGGGTACAACTAGGACTGTGGACAGGTTTACGTTTAGTGATAGGTTTGGTATAGGGTTAGGGTTAGATCTAAGGTTAGTTTTTATGGTTATGGTTAAACCTATAGTAAGGGTTAGGGTTACTGTTAGAATGATGTGATGGTTAAGATTGTGTGTCAACTTGGCTGGGCCATGATTCTCAGTGTTTTGGCAGTTGTACAATGTTGTGATCACTTTCCTGTTGAAATTTGATATGTGATCACCCCCATGATGGAATCTGCTGAGTGGTACCGGTGGGGGTGGAGCCTGTGGTGGCTTACTGTCCCCTCAGCGTTCATCTCTCTGCCTTCCCCCATCTGCTTCCTTTTACTCCTTGCTTTGCAAAGGTTGGCTTATTCTGGATCCAGCAGCTCTTCTTGTCTGACCTCTGGTTCTTGGGATTTGAGCTAGCAGCTTGCCTGTCCATCTTGGGATTCGCCGATCTTCATGGCCTGTGAACAAGAGTCCTGCTCCCCGACCTGCCTATCTTGGGTTCATCAGCCCCTGCAGTTGACTCAGGAGAAACCTTGTGGTCTTGCCTGCTGACCTTGGGGATTCCTCAACCCTCAAAATCTGAGTGGGATCCCTGCTCTCCAATCTGCTCTTCTTGGGTTTACCAGCTTCTGTGGCTCCATGAATTGGGAAAGGACTCTATCCTGATCCAAGGACTTGGGAAGTTCCAACCCCTACAATTGCATGAGCTGTTTCTTTAATATAAATCTCTCTCTATATATTTATGCACATTACTGGTTTTGCTTCTCTGGAGAACCCAGCCTAAGACAGGTGAGATCTAGGGTTAGAGTTAGGGTTAAGAATAGGATTAATGTTGGGTTTAGGGTTAGGATTAGTGTAAGGATAGATTTAAGGTTAGGTGCAGGGTTGGAGAAAAGATTAGGGTTAAATTTGGGGTTTGATCTATGGTAGGGATAGGGTTGAATTTATGTTTAGGGCTAGGGTTGAGGTTAGTGTTTGGCTTAGAATTACTGTTAGGGCTAGGGCTAGGGTTAGTGTTAAAGTTAGATTTGGGGATAAGACTAATGGTAGGGTAAGTGTTAGGGTTATGGTTAGGCTGATTGTTAGGTTTAGGATTAAAATTAGGGATAGTTTTGATCTAGGGTTATGGTTAGGGTTAGGATTAGAACTAGGGTTAGGATTTAGTGGTTAGAGTTAAGGTTATGTTTAGGATTAGATCAACGGATTGTGTTAGGGTTAAAAAAAGGTTAGGATTAAATCTAAGGTTAGGTTTAAGAGTTAGTGGTTAGAAATCCCTATGGTTAATGTTAAGCTTAGGGTAATGGTTAGTATTATGGTTATGCTTAAATCTAGGTTTAGGGTTAGAGTCAGTTAGGGTTTGTTTTAGGGTTAGATCTATTTTTAGGGTTTTGGTTATATCTAGGTTTAACATTTTGGTTAGGGTTGGATTTAGTGTTTGGTTTGATGTTAAATCTAGGTTTAGGTTTATGGTTAGACCTGGGTTAGGGCTTGAGTTAGGTTTAGGCTAAAGTTAGTTTTAGGGTAAGGCAAGAGTTAGGGTGTGGGTTAGGGTTTGCATACAGATTAAGTTTAACGCTTTGTTGTCAATTTGATTCCGACTGCAGTGACCTTATAGGACAGAGTTGAACTTCCCTATAGGGTTTCTGAAGAGTAGTTGGTGAATTTGAACTGCCGACTTTTTGGCTAGCAGCCGAAGGCTTAAATACTGCACTACCAGGGCTCCCTATTGGTTTTGGTTTAAGATTAGGGTTAGATCTAGAGTTAGGTTATAGATAAGGTTAGGCTTAGGGTTAGATGTAGGTTTAAGGTTAGGTTTGTGTTAGGGTTAGAATTAGGATTAGATTTAGGATTACATTTAGAGTGAGACTTAGGAATGGGGTTATATTTAGAGTTAGGGCTAGAATTTAGTTTACTTTTAACATCTAGGATTACAGTTAGGTTGAATTTAGTTTACTTTTAACATCTAGGATTACAGTTAGGTTGAAGTTAGGTTTACATCTAAGATTAGCGTTAGGGATAGATCTAGAGTTAGTTTTAGTTAGAATTTAGTTCACATTTTCATCTGTGGGCATGTTTTGGTGGAAGGTTAGATCTAGAGTTAGGGTTAGGGTTATATCTAGGGTTAGGGTTAAGGTTAGAGTGTGATCTAGAGTTATGGTAAGGGGTAGGTTTAGTGTTCAAGTCAAGGGTGAGGGGTATGGCTCAATTCAGTATTAGGCATGGTGTTACATTTTGGGTTAGGGCTAGGTTAAGTTTATCCTTTGGTTTAGGGTTAGTGTTAGGGTTAGACTAAAATTTAGGGTTAGGGTTAGTACTAGGGTTAGTGTTAGTGTTTGGCCTTGGGCTAGTCTTAGTGTTAGGGTTTGAATTAGGGTTAGATCTAGAATTAGGGTTTATGTTTCAACCCTTGACTTGAAAGGTAACAATTAGATCTTTGATTTGGGTTATGGCTATGTTATGGATTGAACTGTGTCCCCTGCTAGATTTGTATCAACTTGGCTAGGCTGTTATTCCACCCCTCCCATTTTTTTTAAGGTTTTTGATTCATTTTGGTTTCATTTTGTGTATGGTGTGCAGTACAATGCTGTCAGTGATAGGATAATATCCATATGCCTACAAGAAGACCCATTAATAAGACTATTATTCATATTTATGGACCAAACACTAGGGCCAAAGATGAAGAAATTTAAGATTTTTATCAGCTGCTAGAGTCTGAAATTGATCGAACATGCAATCAAGATGCATTGCTAATTACTGGTGATTGGAATGCAAAGGTTGGAAACAAAGAAGGATCAGTAGTTGGAAAATATGGCCTTGGGGATAGAAACAATGTCGGAAATAGAATGATAGAATTTTGCAAGACCAATGACTTTTTCATTGCAAATACCTTCTTTACCAACAAAAACAGCGACTATACACATGGACCTCGCCAGATAGAACACACAGAAATCAAATTGACTACATCTGTGGAAAGAGACGATAGAAAAGCTCAATATCATCAGTCAGAACAAGGCCAGGGGCCGACTGTGGAACAGACCATCACTTGCTCATATGCAAGTTCAAGTTGAAACTGAAGAAAATCAGAGCAAGTCCATGAGAGCCAAAATATGACCTTGAGTATATCCCACCTGAATTTAGAAACCATCTGTAGAACAGATTTGATGCATTGAACACTAGTGACCGCAGACCAGACAAGTTGTGGAATGACGTCAAGGACATCATCCATGAAGAAAGCAAGAGGTCATTGAAAAGACAGGAAAGAAAGAAAAGACCAAGATGGATGTCAGAGGAGACTCTGAAACTTGCTCTTGAGCATCAGGCAACTAAAGCAAAAGGAAGAATTGATGAAGTGAAAGGACTGAACGGAAGATTTCAAAGGGCCTCTCGAGAAGACAAAGTAAAGTACTATAATGACACGTGCAAAGGGCTGGAGATGGAAAATCAAAAGGGAAGAACACGCTCGGCGTTTCTCGAGCTGAAAGAACTGAAGAAAAAAATTCAAGCCTCGAGTTGCAATAGTGAAGGATTCCACGGGGAAAATATTAAATGATGCAGGAAGCATCAAAAGAAGGTGGAAGAAATACACAGAGTCATTATACCAAAAAGAATTAGTCAATATTCAACCATTTCAAGAGGTGGCATATGATCAGGAACCAATGGTACCGAAGGAAGAAGTCCAAACTGCTCTGAAGGCATTGGTGAAAAACAAGGCTCCAGGAATTGATGGAATATCAATCAAGATGTTTCAACAAACGGCTGCAGAGCTGGAGGTGCTCACTCATCTATGCCAAGAAATATGGAAGACAGCTTCCTGGCCAACTGACTGGAAGAGATCCATATTTATGCCTATTCCCAAGAAAGGTTATCTAACCGAATGTGGAAATTATAGAACAATATCATTAATATCCCACACAAGCAAAATTTGGTGAAGATCATTCAAAACTGGCTGCAGCAGTATATCGACAGGGAACTGCCAGAAATGCAGGCCCGTTTCAGAAGAGGACGTGGAACCAGAGATATCATTGCTGATGTCAGATGGATCCTGGCTGAAAGCAGAGAATACCATAAGGATGTTTACCTGTGTTTTATTGACTATGAAAAGGCATTTGACTGTGTGGATCATAACAAATTATGGATAACGCTGAAGAATGGGAATTCCAGAACACTTAATTGTGTTCACGGGGAACCTTTACATGGATCAAGAGGCAGTTGTTCGGACAGAACAAGGGGATACTGATTGGTTTAAAGTCAGGAAGGTGTACGTCAGAGTTGTATTCTTTCACCATACCTATTTAATCTGTATGCTGAACAAATAATCCGAGAAGCTGGACTATATGAAGAAGAACGGGGCATCAAGATCTGCGTTATGCAGATGACACAACCTTGCTTGCTTAAAGTGAAGAGGACTTGAAGCACTTACTAATGAAGATCAAAGACCACAGCCTTCAGTATGGATTACACCTCAACACAAAGAAAACAAAAATCCTCACAACTGGACCAATGAGCAACATCATGATAAACGGAGAAAAGATTGAAGTTGTCAAGGATTTCATTTTACTTGTATCCACAATCAACACCCATGGAAGCAGCAGTTGAGAAATCAAAAGACGCATTTCATTGGGCAAATCTGCTGCAAAGGACCTCTCTAAAGTGTTGAAGAGCAAAGATGTCACCCTGAAGACTAAGGTGCACCTGACCCAAGCCATGGTATTTTCAATCACATCATATGCATGTGAAAGCTGGGCAATGAATAAGGAAGACCGAAGAAGAGTTGACGCCTTTGAATTGTGGTGTTGGCGAAGAATATTGAATATACCATGGACTGCCAAAAGAACGAACAAATCTGTCTTGGAAGAAGTGTGGCCAGAATGCTCCTTAGAGGCAAGGATGGCAAGACTGCGTCTTACATACTTTGGACATGTTGTCAGGAGGGATCAGTCCCTGGAGAAGGACATCATGCTTGGCAGAGTACAGGGTCAGCAGAAAAGAGGAAGACCCTCAACAAGGTGGATTGACACAGTGGCTGCAACAATGAGCTAAAGCATAACGATTGTAAGGATGGCGCAGGACTGGGCAGTGTTTCGTTCTGTTGTGCATAGGGTTTCTATGAGTCGGAACCGACTCGAGGGCCCCTAACTACTACTACTACTATGGTGTGAAGTATGGTTTCTGTTTCATTTTCTTGTTGATGGACATCCAGTTTTTGCCAGCACGATTTTTAAAAAGACGGTCTTTCCCCGTTTAATGGGCTTTGGGCCTTTTTCAAAAATAAGATTGCTGTAGGTAGACGGACTTACATCTGGGTTCTAGATTCTGTTCCATTTGTCAATGAGTCTGTTGTTGTAACAGCACCAGGCTGTTTTGACTACCATAGCTGTACAGTAGATTCTGAGGTCAGGGTAGTGCGAGGCCTTCTACTTTGTTTTATTTCTTCAGTAATCCTTTTCTTATCTAGGGCCTCTTTCCTTTCCATATAAAATTAATGATTAGCTTTTTCATCTAGTTAAAGAATATTGTTGATATTCGCATCGGAATTGCATTGTATTTGTAGATTGCTTTGGGTAGAGTAGGCATTTTCACAATGTTGAGTCTACCTATCCATAAGCATGGTATGTTTTTCCATTTATGTAGTTCTTTTCTGATTTCTTACAGTAGCGTTTTGTAGTTGTCTTTGTGTAGGTCTTTTATGTGCCTGCTTACATTTATTCCTAAGTATTTTATTTTTTCAGAGGCTATTATAAATGGTATTGCTTTCCTGATTTCCTTTTCATAGTTTTCTTTATTGGTGCATAGGAATCCAACTGATTTTTTATGTTTAATCTTGTATCTTGATACCCTGCTGAATCTTTTTATTAGTTCCATTAGTTTTCTTGTGGAGCCTTTAGGCTTCTCTAAGTATGGTGTCATATCATCCACAAATAGGGATAGATTTACTTCTTCCTTAACAATTTAGATGCCCTTTGTTTCTTTTCTTGCCTTATTGCTCTAGCTAGGACTTCCAGCACAATATGAAATAGGAGTGGTGATAAGGGGCATCCTTGTCTTGTTCCACCAGCAGAATGTTTTCAGCCTTTCTCTGTTGAGAAAAATGTTGGCACTTGGTTTTTTATTGATGCCCTTTACTATGTTGAGCAATTTCCCTTCTATTTCTATATTATTGAAAGTTTTTATTAGGAAAGGATTTTGGATTTTAATGCCTTTTCTCCAACTATTGAGATGATCATGTGATTCTTTTGTTTTATTTATGTGTAGTATTATGTTGATTGATTTTCTAATGTCGAACTATACTTGCACACCTGGTATGAACCCCACTTGGTTGTTGTCATGGATGGAGTTATGTCCCCCAAAAAATGTGTATATCAACTTGGTTAGGCCATGATTCCCAGTATTGTGTGGTTGTCCTCTATTTTGTGATTGTAATTTTATGTTTAGAGGATTAGAGTGGGATTGTAACACCATCCTTACTCAGGCAACCTCCCTGATCCAATGTAAAGGGAGTTTCCCTGGGGTGTCGCCTGCAACACCTCTTTTCTCTTAAGAGATAAAAGGAAAGAGAAGCAAGCAGAGAGTTGGGTACCTCATACCACTAAGAAAGCAGCACCAGGAGCAGAGCGCATCCTTTGGACCTGCGTTCCCTGTGCCTAAGAAATTCCTTGGCCAGGGGAAGATTGAGGGCAAAGACCTTCCTCTAGGCCAACAGAGAGAGAAAGCCTTCCCCTGGAGCTGATGCCCTGAATTTGGACTTTTAGCCTACTTTACTGTGAGGAAATACATTTCTCTTTGTTAAAGCCGTCCATTTGTGGTATTTCTACTACAGCAGCACCAGATGACTAAGACAGTCGTGGTGTATTTTTTTTTTAAACATGGTACTGAATTCTATTAGCTAGAATTTTGTTGACAACTTTTACATGTATATTCTTGAGAAGTATTGGCTTGGAATTTTCTTTTTTTATGGTGTCTTTGCCTGGTTTTGGTTTCAGGGTTATGCTGGCTTCATAGAATGAATTAGGAAGTATCTTTTCCTTTTCTATGTTCTGAAATATTTAGAGTAGTACTGATGTGAGCTCTTCTCTGAATGTTTGGTAGAATTCTCCAGTGAAACCATCTGGGCCAGGACTTTTTTTTGTTTTTGTTGGGATTTTTTTTTAAATTACTTTTGCAATCTCTTCTGTTGTTATGTGTCTGTTCAGATTTCCCACCTCAGTTTGTATTAGTTTAGGTAGATAGCGTGTTTCTAGAAACTTGTCCATTTCCTTTAGGCTTTCAAACTTGTTGGAGTACAGTTTTTCATAGTACTCTGTTATGATCCTTTTATATTTCAGTTGGGTCTGTTGTAATATCTCCCATTTAATTTAAGTTTCTTTTTGGTTACTTTGAAATTTATCCTTATCCTAAGTTTGAATGGGACTTTTATTACTTGATATTGCTTTGACTTCCTCTCCATTTGAAAGTTCTATACCTACACCTTGCATTCCCCCCTTTTTTGTTCTGACATTGTTGTCATTTACAGATTGACATCTCTAGTTCTCTGTTTTGAATCTTTTAGTTTTCTTTTATCCTTAAGAGTTCACTACCTAGGTTGGTATCTGGCTGATACTGACCTGTGTCGAGGATTCAGGTTGCTGTGTGATGTTGTTGGGTCTTTAACCAAATGACTCCTTTTAATAATTCTTGTAAATTTGGTTTAGTTTTTACAAATTCCCTCAATTTCTGTTTATCTGGAAATGTTCTAATTTTGCTATCATATTTGAGAGTTTTTCAGGCTTTATTATTCTTGGTGGGCAATTTTTTTTCTTTCAAGGCTTTTATATATCATCGCACTGATTTCTTGCCTGCATGGTTTCTGCCAAGTAATTAAAACTTAGTCTTTTTGTTTCCACTTTATATGTGACTTTTTGTTTTTCTCAAGCTGCTCTCAGGATTATTCCTTTTTCTTTGGTTTTGATGAGTGTGACTGTGATATCTCTTGGTGACTTTCTTTTGAGGTCTATCCTATATAGGGTTTGTTGAGATTCGTGGATGGCCAGCTTTTTATCATTCATGGTATTAGGGAAATTTTCTATTCAAAATGGCCACACTGAGCCATGATATTTGGCCAGAAACTCCACACCTTATCTCTATTCTTTCCCTGTTTTCTATCAGTTTCTTCTCCACAGTGAATTCTGATATAGTATTTTATCCCTTTTTTCAAGGTTCAGAGTTCCAGGATTGATGTTTGTATCTGTTTTACTTGGTTTTTTGATTCTTTGTTGCAGTGAGATGTCTGGGTGCATCTGAATAGTCTGCCATCTTGGCTCTGTCTCTTGCCATCACTATATATATAACCTTAACCTTGACCTAAATCCTGGATCTAACTATAACCATAACACAAAACCTATTTCAAAACCTAACCTTAGTTCTAACAACTGTAACCCTAACATAACACTAACCCTAACACTGGATCTAACCATAAGCCAAACCAGAGATCCAGCGCTAACACTCATCCTTACTCTAACCCAGAACTAAGCCTAGATCTTACCTTAACCTAACCCTAACACTAACTCTAACCATATTTCTAGCCGTAACCAGCACCCTAACTCTAAACCTGACCCTAACCATAGACTTAACCCTAACCATAACGCTATCCCAAATCCTATTTCTAACACTAATCTTAGTTCTAGCCCTAACCTTACCATAACCTAGCACTAACCTTAACCCTAGATCTAACTTAAACTATAACCATAACCCTAGCCCTAACAAAAACACTGATTGTCTTAGTCTTCTAGTGCTGCTGTAACAGAAATACCAGAAGTGGATGGCTATAACAAACAGAAATTTATTCTCTCACAGTCTAAGAGGCTAGAAGTCCAAATTCAGAGCACCAGCTCCAGGGGAAGGCTTTCTCCCTCTGTCAGTTCTGGGGGAAGGTTCTTGTCATCAATCTTCACCGAGTCTAGGAGCTTCTCAGCTCAAGGACCCTGGGACATGCTATCCTTCTGGCTCGTGTTTCTTGGTGGTAGGAGGTCCCAATGACTCTGCTCACTTCACTCTTCTTTTATCTAGTGTAAGATAAAAGGTAATGGAGGTGAAACTCCAAGGAAACTCCCCTTATATCTGATCAGGGCTGTGACCCAAGAAAGGGTGTTGCATTCCATCCTAATCCACTGTAACATGCCCTAATATTGCTGCTGTAACCACAGGGAGAGATTATGAGATACAACACATAAGAAAATTATATCACATAACAAAATGGAAGAAAACAACACAATACTGGCAATCATGGTCTAGACAAGTTGACACACATTTTATGGTGCACAATTCAATCAATAACACTGACCCTAACACTAGATCTAGCCCTAACCCTAACACTCACCAAAACTCTAACCCTAACACTAATGCTAGAAGTTATCCTAATCTTAACCCTAAACCTAACCTAAACACAAAAATAAACCCTAACTTTAGATCTAACCCTACCCTAAATTTAACCCAACATGAAACCTAAGCCCAACTCCAAACCCTATTCCTAAACATAACCCTGGATCTGACCTTAACTCTAAACATAACTCTAACCCTAATCCTAATATTAACCCTAGATATAACTCTAAGCCTTACACAAACTCTAACCCAAACCCCAAACCTAACCTTAACCCTAACTTTAGATCTAAGCTTGTCCCTAGCAAAAACATTAAATCTAACCCAAACCCTAACACTAAAACTAGATCTAACCCTAGAACTAACTGTAACTCTCAATCTAAGTATAACTTAAACCCTATCTGAAACCCCTAATATTAAAATGGATCCTAACCCCTAATCCTAACCTTATATTTAACCATAGACTTAACCCTACAGCTAACCCTAACCCTAAACGTAACTGTAACTATGCCTAGCTCTAATTATAGCCCTAAAAGTACCCTGACCTTAACCATACCACTAAATGTAACCATAATTCTATCCCTAGTCTCGGCCCAACCCCTACACCTAACTAGAATTATGGTTACATAATTCTACAACTAGCCTTTGCCTTAACCATAACCATAAAGCAAACTCTAACTCTAGCTATACCCTATTCCTAATTATACACTAAACATAACTCTAATGCTGACCCAAACGTTTATTCTAACCATAACCCTAGCCTAACCTTGTAAGTAATCCTAACCCTACCCCTCAGTCTAACTCTAACCTTAACACTAAACTGAGATCTTACCATAATCTTAACTTTCACTCTAACACTAATCCTAACCATACATCTAAATATAACTCTGACCTTAACCATAGATCTAACCCTAACACTATCTCAAATCCTATTTCTAACACTAACCTTAGTTCTAACCTTAACGCTTTCCATAACCTAACCCTAACCTTAACTCTAGGTATGACTTTAACCATAACCATACCCTATACCTGACCCAAACACTGACCTTAACCCTAGATCTAACCCTAACACACACTGAGGCCTATTCAGAGAGGTTTATCCACATGCCACTTCCCCATACCTCCTTGTCTTCAATTTTCCAATCATGTTTCTTCCAAGTACCTGACTATCCAGCCAAACCACCACAGCCCATGAATCGGTATACAATCACACATCTGGTCATTTCTCCTTCCAAGTAAAGTGAACAACCAGGTGCCCTACTTGAAATTCTGCCCATTGGGAGGATTTACCTTCACCATTGTCCTTCAGGGAGGTCCCAGAAAGGGACTGTAGATGTGGCTGTCCACTTTTGAGTGGTGTCTGCATATTGCACAGAACCGTGTGTAAACCAGGCACGAGTTTTCTCTTCCTTAGTCAACTGATCATAAGGAACTCTCCATGAGGCTATAGGTGCAGACTGGGAAGATAATGTGACAGCAGTGGAGGCTATGGGCATTTGAGCCACTTCCTCATGCGATTTACTTGTGCCTTCAGGTCCTGCTCGGGCCCAATCTTGTATATACCACTTCCATTATAATATGGAATACTGCTGTGCACATCCAAATTTTTTACTCTGTGGGTCAGATAACACACTGTTCATGATGGGCAGCTCAGACCACATGGTGACTTGGTGGCCCATGGTTAAGCGTTCAGTCTCTACTAAGGCCCAATAACAAGCAAAAAGCTGTTTCTCAAAAGGATGTAGTTATCTGCAGAGGATGGCGGGCTTTGCTCCAAAATCCTAAGGGTCTGGGCTGTGATTCACCAATAGGGGCTTGCCAAAAACTCCAAATAGGAACTCTATCTTCCACTGACACTCAATCACCTTGAATCAGCTGGATCATATGGCCGAAGTGGCAGAGATGCTTGCACGGCAGCCTGAACCTGTTCCAGAGCCTTCTCTTGGTCTGGGGCCCACTTAAAGCTAGCAGCTTTTTCAGTCACTATAAATAGGCCCAAGTAGCACACCCAAATGAGGGATATACTGCCACCAAAATTCAAAGAGGACCATTAGACATCGTGCCTTCTTTTTAATTGTGGGAGGAGCCACATTCAATAACTTATTCTTCACTTTAGAAGTAATATCTCAACATGCCCCACAACAGTGAACCCCTAGAAATTTCACTTAGGTGGAAGGCACCTGAATTTTTGTCTGATTAATTTCCCACCTTGCTGAGTACATCTATTCCAATTGTGCATTCTGGAACTGGGAAAATCACTACAGAATGGGATTAGGGACACATGGACCTACTGTGAGACAGACATGAGCTAAGACTCCAGTAATAACCAGACCTCCATAGGCCCGCTCTCTAACTGATTGGCCGCAGTGACATTTTGGGTGTCCTGAAATTAGGGTCAGTTCAGAACCAGTATCCAGGAATTCTCAAAAAGTCTGATTATTTGCTTTCCCCTTAATAAATTAGTCACTCTTGTAAAAGGCTGTAGATCCCTTTGGGGAAGGCTGGGAGAAAGATTAACAGTATAAGTTTTGGGCAGTGTTTTGGAGTCCTTCCTCAAGGGGACCCAACCTTCTCTTCATTCAAGGGGTTCTGGGTCTTTTTCTTTAATAATTTTTATTAAGCTTTAAGTGAACGTTTACAAATCAAGTCAGTCTGTCACATATAAGCCTATATACATCTTACTCCATACCCCCACTTACTCTCCCCCTAATGAGTCAGCCCTTCCAGTCTCTCCTTTCATGGCAATTTTGCCAGTTTCTAACCCTCTCTACCCTCCTATCTCCCCTCCAGTCAGGAGATGACAACACAGTTTCAAGTGTCCACCTGATACAAGTAGCTCACTCTTCAGCAGCATCTCTCTCCAACCCATTGTCCAGTCCCTTCCATGTCTGATGAGTTGTCTTCGGGAATGGTTCCTGTCCTGGGCCAACAAAAGGTTTGGGGATCATGACCGCCGGGATTCCTCTAGTCTCAGTCAGACCATTAAGTCTGGTCTTTTTATGAGAATTTGGGGTCTGCATCCCACTGATCTCTTGCTCCCTCAGGGGTTCTCTGCAGGGCAGTCATCGGTTGTGGCCAGGCACCATCTAGTTCTTCTGGTCTCAGGATGATGTAAGTCTCTGCTTCATGTGGCTCTTTCTGTCTCTTGGGCTCACAGTTATCGTGTGACCTTGGTGTTCTTCATTCTCCTTTGCTCCAGGTGGGTTGAGACCAATTGATGCATCTTAGATGGCCGCTTGTTAGCATTTAAGACCCCAGACGCCACATTTCAAAATGGGATGCAGAATGTTTTCATAATAGTATTATTTTGCCAATTGACTTAGAAGTCCCCTTTAGCCATAGTCCCCAAACCCCCGCCCTTGCTCCACTGACCTTTGAAGCATTCAGTTTAACCCGGAAACTTCTTTGCTTTTGGTCCAGTCCAATTGAGCTGACCTTCCGTGTATTGAGTATTGTCCTTCTCTTCACCTAAAGTAGTTCTTATCTACTAACTAATCAGTAAATAACCCTCTCCCACCCTCCTTCCCTCCCCCCCTCGTAACCACAAAAGTATGTGTTCTTCTCAGTTTATACTATTTCTCAAGATCTTATAATAGTGGTCTTATACAGTATTTGTCCTTTTGCCTCTGACTAATTTCACTCAGCGTAGTGCCTTCCAGGTTCCTCCATGTTATGAAATCTTTCACAGATTCATCACTGTTCTTTATCGATGCGTAGTATTCCATTGTGTGAATATACCACAATTTATTTAACCATTCATCCGTTGATGGACACCTTGGTTGCTTCCAGCTTTTTGCTATTGTAAACAGAGCTGTAATAAACATGGGAGTGCATATATCTGTTCCTGTGAAGGCTCTTATTTCTCTAGGATATATTCCGAGGAGTGGGATTTCTGGGTTGTATGGTAGTTCTATTTCTAACTGTTTAAGAAAACGCCAGACAGATTTGCAAAGTGGTTGTACCATTTTACATTCCCACCAGCAGTGTATAAGAGTTCCAATCTCTCCGCAGCCTCTCCAACATTTAGTATTTTGTGTTTTTTGGATTAATGCCAGCCTTCTTGGAGTGAGATGGAATCTCATCGTAGTTTTAATTTCCATTTCTCTAATGGCTAATGATAAAGAGCATTTTCTCATGTATCTGTTAGCTGCCTGAATATCTTCTTTCGTGAAGTGTGTGTTCATATCCTTTGCCCACTTCTTGATTGGGTTGTTTGTCTTTTTGTGGTTGAGTTTAAACAGAATGATATAGATTTTAGAGATCAGGCGCTGGTCGGAGATGTCATAGCTGAAAATTCTTTCCCAATCTGTAGGTGGTCTTTTTACTCTTTTGGTGAAGTCTTTAGATGAGCATAGGTGTTTGATTTTTAGGAGCTCCCAGTTATCCGGTTTCTCTTTGTCATTTTTGATAATATTTTGTATTCTGTTTATGCCTTGAATTAGGGCTCCTAACATTGTCCCTATTTTTTCTTCCATGATCTTTATCATTTTAGTCTTTATGTTTAGGTCTTTGATTCACTTGGAGTTAGTTTTTGTGCATGGTGTGAGGTATAGGTCCTGTTTCATTTTTTTGCAAATGGATATTCAGTTAAGACTATCTTTTCCCCAATTAACTGACACTGGGCCTTTGTCAAATATCAGCTGCTCATATGTGGATGAATTTATATCTGGGTTCTCAATTCTGTTCCATTGGTCTATGTGCCTGTTGTTGTACCAGTACCAGGCTGTTTTGAATACTATGGCTGTATAATAGGTTCTAAAATCAGGTAGAGTGAGGCCTCCCACTTTCTTCTTTTTCAGTAATGCTTTACTTATCCGAGGCTTCTTTCCCTTCCACATGAAGTTGGTGATTTGTTTCTCCATCACATTAAATTTGGATTGGAAGTGCATTGTATGTATAGATGGCTTCTGGTAGAATAGACATTTTTACTATGCTAAGTCTTCCTATCCATGAGCAAGGTATGTTTTTCCACTTAATTAGGTCCTTTTTAGTTTCTTGCAGTAGTACTTTGTAGTTTTCTTCGTATAGGTTGGACCATTTCTACATACCTGCTATGAATCCCACTTGATTATGGTGAATTTTTTTTTTTTGATATGTTGTTGAATTCTGTAGGCTAGAATTTTATTGAGGATTTTTGCATCAAAGTTCATGAGGGACATAAGTCTGTTATTTTCTTTTTTTTGTGGTCTCTTTACCTGGTTTTGGTATCAGGGGTATGCTGGCTTCATAGAATGAGTTTGGGAGTATTCCGTCCTTTTCTGTGAACTGAAATAGTTTAGTAGTAGTCCAGTTAACTCTCTGAAAGTTTGGTAGAACTCTGCAGTGAAGCCGTCTGGGCCGGGTTTTTTTTTTGTTGTTGTAGTTTTTGGGAGTTTTTTTTTATTACCTTTTCAATCTCTCGTTTTGTTATGGGTCTATTTAGTTGTTCTACCACTGTTTGTGTTAATTTAGGTAGGTATTGTGTTTATAGGAGCTCATCCTTTTCTTCTAGGTTTTCAAATTTGTTAGAGTACAATTTTTCATAGTAATCTGATTTGATTCTTTTAATTTTAGTTGGGTCTGTTGTAATATCACCCATCTCATTTCTTATTCGGGTTATTTGCTTCCTCTCCTGTTTTTCTTTTGTCACTTTGTCCAACGGTTTATCAATTTTGTTGATTTTTTCAAAGAACCTGCTTTTGGTCTTGGTAATTCTTTTGTTTTTCTGTTTTCTATTTCATTTAGTTCTGCTCTAATTTTTATTATTTGTTTTATTCTGGTGCCTGTGGGTTTCTTTTGTTGCTCTCTTTCTATTTGCTCAAGTTGTAGGGATAATTCTTTGATTTTGGCCCTTTCTTCTTTTTGGATGTGTCCATTTATTGATATAAATTGACCATTGAGCACTTGTTTTCTCTGTGTCCTAAAAGTTCTGATGGGAAGTGTTTTCGTTCTCATTGGATTCTATGAATTTCATTATTCCATCCTTAATGTCTTCTGTAATCCAGTCTTTTTTCAGCAGAATATTGTTCAGTTTCCAGTATTTGATTTCTTTTCCCTGCTTTTTCTGTTATCGATTTCTATTTTTATTGCCTTATGGTGAGAGAAGATGCTTTATAATATTTCAATGTTTTGGATTCTGCTAAGGCTTGCTTTATGACCTAATATGTGGTCTATTCTAGGGAATGTTCCGTATGCACTAGAAAAGAAAGTATACTTGGCTGTTGTCGGGTCCAGTGTTCTGTATATGTCTCTGAGGTTAATTTGGTTTATTGTGGCTTGTAGATCTTCTGTATCTTTATTGAGCTTCTTTCTGGATGTCTGTCCTTCACCGAAAGTGGTGTGTTGAAGTCATCTACTATTATTGTGGAGCTGTCTATCTCACTTTTCAATGCTGATAGAGCTTTTTTCTTTATGTATCTGGCAGCCTGGTCATTGGGTGCATATAAGTATTTAATATGGTTATATCTTCTTGGTGTATTGTCCTTTTGATCATTACATAGTCTCCTTCCTTATCCTTTACAATGAATTTAACTTTAAAGTCTATTTTGTCAGAAGTTAATATTGCCACTCCTGCTCTTTTTTGATTGTTGTTTGCTTGATATTTTTTTTCCATCCTTTGAGTTTTAGTTTGTTTGTGTCTCTAAGTCTAAGGTGTGTCTCTTGTAGGCAGGACATAGATGGAGAGTGGTTTTAAATGCATTCTGACACTCTCTGTCTCTTTCTTGGTGCATTTAGTCCATTTACATTGAGCGTAATTATGGATAGGTATGTGTTTAGTGCTATCATTTTGAAGTCTTTTTTGTATGTGTTGTTGACTGTTTCTTTTTCCCACTTAATTTTATGTGCTGAATAGATTGTATTTATATATTGTCCTTTCCTCATGTTCGTTGTTGTTGATTTTGTTTCTGCTGAGTCTCTATTTTTTTCTAATATTTTATTTTGATGTGTAGGATAGTTTGTCTTCTTTGTGGTTACCTTATTATTTACGCCTGTTTTTCTAAATTTAAACCTGAATTTTATTTCTTCATATTACCTTGTCTTCCTCTCCGTATGGAAGATTTATGACTAAATTTCTTAGTCCCTCTTTATTGTTTTATTTTTGTGATTTCGCTGTCTGGGTTGACTTCTGATTCTTCTGCCAGTGTTCTAGTCTTGGGTTGATACCTGGTATTATTGATTTTCTAACCAAAGAACTCCCTTTAGTATTTCTTGTATTTTTGGTTTGGTTTTTACAAATTCCCTCAACTTCTGTTTATGTGGAAGTGTCCTAATTTCACCTTCATATTTGAGAGACAGTTTTGCTGGACACAAGATTCTTGGATAGCAATTTTTTTCCTTCAATTTTTTTATATAAGTCATCCCATTGCCTTTTTGCCTGCGTGGTTTCTGTTGAGTAGTCCAAGCTTATTCTTAGTGACTCTCCTTTATAGGTGACTTTTTCATTTATCCCTAGCTGTTCTTGAAATTCTCTCTTTAGCTTTGGTTTTGGCAAGTTTGATTATAATATGTCTTGGTGACTTTCTTTTAAAATCTACCTTATGTGGAGTTCGACGTGCATTTTGGATAGATATCTTCTCAACTTTCATGATATCAGGGAAGTTTTCTGCCAACAAATCTTCAACAATTCTCTCTGTATTTTCTGTTATCCCTCCCTGTTTTGGTACTTCAATCACTTGTAGGTTATTTCTTTTGATAGAGTCCCACATGATTCTTAAGGTTCCTTTATTTTTTTAAATTCTTTTATCTGATTTTTCTTAAACTATATTAGTGCCACGTGCTTTATCTTCAAGATCAGAAATTCTGCCTTCCACTTGCTTAGTTCTAATCCTCTGACTTTCTATTGAGTTGTCTAATTCTGTAATTTTATTTTTAATCTGCTGAATTTCTCATTGCTGTCTATGGATTTTTTCAGCTTATTAAGTTTTTCATTATGTTCCTGAATAATCTTTTGTATTTCTTCAATTACTTTATCTCTGTGTTCCTTGGCTTGTTCTGCATATTGCCTCATTTCCTTCCTGATGTCTTGAAAGGTTCTGTATATTAATCTTCTGCATTCTGCCTCTGCTAATTCCAGGAAGGCACTTTCTTCTAGAAGATTCCTTGATTCTTTGTTTCGAGAGCTTTTTGAGGCGATCATGGTCTGTTTCTTTATGTGACTTGATATTGACTGTTTTCTCTGAGCCATCTATAAGTTATTGTGTTAGTTTATTTTATGTTTGCTTATTGTGTCATAACTTCTTGTTTTGATGTGCCCACAAGGGTTGCTTGAGTGAGCTAGCTTGATTATTTTCACCTTTGGAGCTCTGACGTCTTGTCCCCAGTTGGCTAGAGCTGTTATCAGGTATATCAGTCTAGGATTCCATTCACTTTTCTTGTATGAATTCAGCTCAGGTGTCCAGGTACCTGATCATCAAGTGTGTGGTACAGGCTCTGTCCTAAACCTAACCTAACCTTAAATACAACCACAACATTAACCAAAATTCTAACTCTATATCTAACCCTAATCCTAAACATACTCCTAGATCTAAACTTCACTCTAGCCCTATCTCTAAGCTTAACCATAACCCAACCTCTTGATCTAACCCTAACCCCATCTCATATGCAAAACCAAATCTAACCCTAACATTTACACTAACCCTAGCCATAGACCTAATCCAACCCCTAAATTTAATTTGTATCCTAATCTTAATTCTGATGCTAAACTTAGAACTAGTCCTAATTTTACACCTAACATTAATCCTAAATCTAGATCTAAACCTAAAACTAACTTAAGACCTATCCCAACCCCTCGACCTACTCCTGGCAATAAACAGGAATCCTGAAACAAAACCTAGGTGTAGCCTTAGCTCTGACACTGACACTGACCCAAAACCTAACCACAACCTTAACCTTAATTCTAAACTTAACTTTAGATCTAAAAGAAACCATAACACTAAACATTACTATCATCCTAATCTAGATTTAAGGCTAATACTAACAAAAATCATAATCAAACCCTTATCCTTTCCTTAAATCTCCTTTAACATAACCCTAAACTTCACTTTAATCATAACCCAATATGTAACCCAAAATCTAAACCTATCCCTAAATGTACCCTAACACCTAAACGAAACAATAGATCTAAAACAACAATAAACCTAACCCTAACCCTAGATCAACCCTAATCCTATTCCTAACCCTAACACAAGATCTAACCCTAACGTTAATCTTAACCTTACCCTTCCCTGTCCCTAACCTAAGATTTAATCCAAACTGTAAACCTAACCCACAACAAAACACCAAGCCTAACCCTAGATCTAACACAAACACTAACCCTATAACTAACCCTAACCCTAGATCTAACCACAATCCTAACCCCAGACTGTAGGTATGACCCTAACCTTAACCCTAATTCTAACCCTAAGACTGAAGCTCACCTTAGATCTAACCCTAACTCTAACACTGTTCTTAAACCTAGATCTAATTCTAGTCTGAAACATAATCGAATCTCTGTTTCTAACCCTAACTTTGATCTAAACCTAACTGTACCACAATATTAACCCTAACTCTATATGGAGCCCTGGTGGCACAGTGAATCAAAGCTCAGCTGCTAAACCAAAGGTCAGCAGTTTGAATTCACAGCCACTTCTTGGAAACCATATGAGGCAGATCTACTCTGTCCTATAGGAACCGACTCAATGGCAAGGAGTTTCACATTGCGTTAACCCTGTATAAAATCAAAACTGTAATTTTAACAGCATCCCAATGTATAACCACAGAACTAACTCTAAGTGTAAAACTAGATGTAAACCTAACACTAATCTAACCCTAAAACCTAACCCTGGACATAACCATATCCTAATCCTAACATTACATCTAACCTTAAAATTAAAATTAGATCTAATCCTAATTTCAGATCTAACCCTAACTCCTAACTCTAACCCAAAACCTAACCATATTTCCAACCCTAACCTTAAACCAAACCCTAAAATACCCCTTACACTAATCCTAAACCTCAGTTAACCCAAGATATAAACCTAAATCTAAAAATAATGCAAACCTTCATCCTGACACTAACCCTAACCTTAGATCTAACCTAACCCGGGATCTAACCCTAAACCTAACCCTAACTCTAGATCTAACTGTAACTCATCCTAGCTCTAAACCTAACCCTAAGCACTAATACTAATCTTAACTCCAGATATAACCTTAAAACTAAGCCTAGATCTAAACCTCAATCTAAACCTAACCCTAAATCGAACCATAACCTCAATCCAAACCCTAAATCTGGACCTAACACTAAGCCGTAACAGTAACTACAGATCTAACCCCAACACTGCCCTTATTCCTAGATATAACCCTAATGCTAACTCTACATCAAGCCTAACCTTAACACTAATCCTAACCCTAATTGTAGATCTCACCCTAATACAAAACCTAATCCTAACCCAACACTAACCCCTAATACTAAACATAATCCAAACCTTAAGTCAAACCTTAACCCTAACACAAAATCTATCCTTAACTCTAGATCTATCCCTAACTGTAACAATAACCATAACCCTAACCCTAGATTAAACCATAACCTTAACCCTAACTGCTATCTTCTCTCCTTGAGTCCATTTTTTTCCTGGCTGCCCCCAGAGAGATACTTGGTCTTTAAAATTTCAGACAGTCCATTAAATTTAATATCCTTTATTGGCCCTGTTTGTTTTTCTCCTAGCCACTATAATTGGGTTTTCTATTGCTTACATTCAACTCAGAAATATAACTTACAGTTAAATGCAACTCTAACTGAAACTACTAGTAAGCGTGAGTCTCTTCTTATTATACACTGGACAGATTCATAAATAATACACAATATTGTAGTTGAAGTGATAAGTGACATATTACAAATTCTTTGTGGTTATGAGGTGTAGAAACTCAAGAAAATGAAAAGATTGATGGGGCCTGGTGTAGTCAAGAAAGGGCTCTACCAAGGAGTAGCACTGAATAGACAGAAGGATGAGAAGAGGGTATTCTATGTGTAAGAAGATGTGTGAGAAAATAGGTATTACTTTTGCTCCAGCAATGTCTTGCTCCTGTCCTCAGGCCTAAGTTCCTTCTTAGTCCCACACTCTTCCTAAGGGAGCCCTCATTCCTTGGCTCCCTGAAACCAGGCATTTCACTTGGGCCTCATGACAAAATAACAGCCTATTCAACTAAAGGGTTGTTAATGGTAGCTCTGGTGTTTTCCCTAAAACAGAGGGCTTTGGAGATTGTGGTAGCCCCATTTACCTTGTTGACAGTCTCTTGGTAGAGATTAAAATATTGCACGCCAGCAGGCTCAAAAAGAGATCATGGATAGCTGTGGAGGCCGCTGTTGTAGTGTCTCTCTAAAATCTTTAGACCCATCTATGTCCCCATCTCACCTGCACTCCAAATCAAATCATTGGGCCTGGCCATACCTCTTTACAATTCTCACCCTCCACCCCACACTGTGATCCCGAAGACTTCATGCCACCCTGGCCTAATCTCAGCTTCTAGACACATAATTCAGGTACTTGATCCCTACTCCAAGACTTGGTGGGAAAGAGAGTCAGGTGGGGGGAGCATCAGACAGACTGTAGGAAATGACCAATTTTTTCACGCTACTTGTCTAGCATTTTTAGGGTTCCATTCCTTTAGGTTATACAAGTTTTAACTTTCAAAATAGAAAATATTTCTGAGTTGGGTTATGCATTCAGCTGCTAACAGTCATCAATTATAAACTGTGAATTGGTAATCTGGTAGCAAAAGTCAATGTCCTCAAGGAACATGAATTCTGATGAGAAGGCAGAATACATTTGGAAGATGGGATAGCACTCACTTTAGGTCAGCACATTGAGAAAAGAAGCATGAGGATCTTGTTAAAGAGCAGGGAAACATCAGGAAGTGTGTAGTTGATATTTGTCTTTGTTATATTTTCTTTTCTTTTTGTCTGCTTAGCCTCTAAAGTCTTGGCTAATTGGGTGTTCCCACCCAGGATATTAATAATGGAATCATGCAAAGAAGCAGGCACCAATTTAGAACCCATTCCAGTGGCAAAAATAACATCCAGTATTCAGTGTGTCCTAAAGTGACACTTCTCATCTATTCTTTGAGCCATCCAATACCTTGTTACAACTTATTCTTCTAGTTATGTTAACTAGCAAAAAAAGTTTTTGTTACTTGCAACCAAGAACTCTGAGCAGTACAAAGGGGATAAAAGCTGACGAATTTGCAACAACATCACGAGACAGTGAAGAATTAGTGACAATATCAGAAATAGATAAACCCACTTAGGTGGGGCAGACACCTAGTAGGGGACAGTGATTAATAAATGGGTGACAGTAATAGCTCAGTCATAGCTCAGAATCTAGAAAAGTATGACAACAGGTTTGTGGTAAGTTTTAGGGAAGCCGGGTAAGACTTTGGTCTGTGCAGCACTTGAGAGGCTTTCAGTTGCAAGCTGTAGGATATACAACTAAGAATGACTTAAACAATAGTGAGTTATTTTTCTGTCATCAGAAAGAGCCCAGAAGTAGGTCCGGTGGCTTAACAATGTCAGGATTTTGAGTAAGCATCTTTATAATTCTCTTGGTCTTCCTCTCAGGTCACAAGATGGTTGCAGTAGCTCCAAGCAACAGCTCCTGTCGTACAATATCCAGTGCAGGAAGGAAGAAGTCTGTGGCTGAGGATTTCTCCTTGTTCACTTCTCTCTTATAATTAAGGATGAACATCTTTCCCTGAAGTCCCTTAGCAGATGTCCTTTTATGTCTCATTGGCCAGAATTTGGTCACACGTTCACTACTAAACCAACTAACGGAAAAACGGAATATGATCACCAGGTTTGGTTTAAAATAATCTTATTTTCCTCCTTGGGATTGGGCCCACCTTCTCTGAGATCAAAGGACCCTTCCTAGATACCCGAAAAAAATGTGATTCTGTTACCATGGAGGAAAATGGGAATCATTGTTACATAGGCAACATGCAACGGCCTCTATAAGAGTAGTAGGTAGTTGTCAGATCTCTATCAGGTAGTAAAGTAAACAAAAACAGATAATAGGACCCAGTTACTGGAGATGGCACTCAGGATATTAACTTTACTGATACAGAGGATTGGGAAGAGCAAGTCATTATTAAAGGGAATAAGATACAGGGCAGGATATCAAGACAAAAAGCCATGGAGCCTAGTTCCTAAAACTTGGCTGTAAATCAGGTACTAGTTCTTCAAAACAAGGCCAAAACCCTATCATAAAACTGGAGCACAAGGTTAGAGTGGAACTAACAAGCAATGAAACTTGATTCGTTCCTTTAACAGAAATTTTTTGAGTAACTATAATGTAACAAATACTACATCAAACGTTAGGGATACAACAGTAAAAAAAAAGTAGCTAGGAGCTTAAAATTTAGTGGGAAAGACATACTAGAAAAGTGATGGAAACAGTGCTGTGTGCTGAATGTTATACTAGGGTAAACTCAAAGTTACAGAAACATTTAACCTGATCTAGGAGGTTTTTTTTTTTTTTTAGGAGGTTTAGGGAAATGTTGGCCAAAAATTTTCAAATAAAGTTCCATTTAAGCTGAGCTCTAAAGGATGAAGAGATAGAAGGGTGATGAGGGAAGGTGAAGAGAGGGAAAGAAAGGGAGAGGTTCTAGACAGAGGTAATAGCATGTGTGAATATCTGGAGGCAAAAGCGAACACGGTTCCCTTAAGAACCTGAAAGAGGTTCAGTGAAACTGGAGAACATAAATGGGGGAATAGGAATAAAAAAAAATAGGAATAGGTAAGATCAAACTAGGAGTTGAAGCTCCTAAGTCTTTTTAAAGAGTTTGGGACTTTATCTTCAGGATATTTGGGAACGTTTGGAGGGTTTAGGTAGGGGAATGACACAACCAGATTAAAATTTCTTTTATATTACATCTTTATTTTTTCAAAGCAATGAATTGATATTTTTAAAACTTTATTACATTGAAGCTTATAATGAAAAGCAAAAAACTGCTGCCTCAGCCACCCCCAGTACCCTTTCTACTCTCCAGAGGCAGCCATATTTAACTACTTCTTTTATTTTTTCAATGCTTCTGTGTCTCTAAATAATATATCATTATTTATTGGTCTATAAGCTTTAGACATTTTCTAATGATTTACTATGATAGATGGAGATTTAGTTTACAAACACTCCTTTTCTCTCCTCCCAATATTGTGTTTCCATTGGTCGCCTCCACAAATTAATCAATATATTTAAATTAATGTTTTGTTCCATCAGCCACAGATATTTTCTTTTTGTTCCTACTGGGTAAAGTTAGGATTTTAGTACTTCCAAGCATTTTCACCACCTCAAGTTTCCACAAGTTTTAAATCATGCGATTTAATCTTTCCATTTACCTCCTATAGTACTACTCCAAGATGTTCTGTTCCACATCGATCAATGATCTGAATTTCATTTAGAAAACTTACACTGAATGACAGATTAGAGGGAGAGAGACTGGAATTAGGAAGATCAATTAGAAAGATATTCCAAGATTTCAGACTAAATATGATGAAGGCCTGCACTAAGTCAGTACCAATGGAGGTAGAAAGAAGAAAATAGATACATGAAAGATTTAGGAGTTAATCAATAAGACCTCAAAACTGATTAGGTGTGAGGTGTCAAAGACAATGCTCAGATTACCGACTTTTAAGAAACTGTATGTATGCTAATGCTCTTCACTGGGATAGAGAACACAGAAGAAAAGTGGGTTTGGCTGGGGGATGGGTGTTGTTATGTTCTAGATATGTTGAGTTTGAGGTGCCTGTGGAACATCCAAGTGTGACTATCCAGCAGGAAAATAGATATATAGATCTAGATATCAGGAGAGAGAGCTGAATTGAAGATACAGATTTGGGAGTCATCTAATAATAGTCATCTGCTGATAGAGGGTCAGGAGACCTCAGCTGGAGGGACTAAAACTGTGGAAGGAAGAAGTAAGGAAAGTTCATACAAGGAGGATCCGGAAAACAAGAGTTGGCCTTGCTTCAAGGTTAAGTTTACTGCCCCAACACCAACCTTCTATCACACATACTATAGCTTGTGACGATGATCACTGTGGTTCTATATTCTATGTTTTTCAGATTGGGCAAATTCTATTTCTCTGTGGTCAAATTCACTAATTTTATCCTCTCTCATCTCCACTCTGTATTGAGCCTATTCAGTGAGTTTTTGGTTATTATAATTTGCAGTTCTATACAGGCAGTCCCCAGATTACAAATGAGATCCATTCCTAAGTCTGTCTTTAAGTTGAATTTGTATGTAAATCAGAACAGTTAGGTGCAGTTTATATCCAACATAAATCAAATGTTTGTCTTAGTAGATAGTATATAGTGTACCTTTCTATGCATAAACAAAGAAACACTTCTAGATACACTAAAACATCTTTAACATAATGATACAGTAATAATAACAACGTTTTGATGGGTGTCACAAAGTAGTGCCCATTTGTTATTATGAAGGATTGTATGCACCTTGAATTTTTAATATAATAGGCTTTACAGGGTTGGATCTTAACTATGGGTTGTACGTAAGGAAGTTTGATAACCCAGGGAACTGCCTGTACTTTCCATTTGTTTTCTTTTATAACTTCTATTGCTTTGCTGAAATTTTCTATTTTTTTTAAATTACTTTTTGGTGGCTGCTTTAAAATACTTTTCAGGTAATTCCAAAATCTGACTTGTCTCAGTGTTGATGTCTGCTGATCGACTTTTCTCATTCAAGTTGTGGTTTTCCAGGTTCTTGGTATGATGGAATTCTGGCTATATTTAAATCTCCTATCTTAGCAGGCAGTAGCCCTGTTTAAGTTTATCACAAAGGTCCTGGTATAATATTGTGTTCCAATGACAAAGTAATTTTCAGAGGCTTTTCTGTGTTGTTTTGTTATGCTTGGTTCCTCTGCTGCCATTGGGGTTTCTGCTGATTCCCTGGTGTCTCTGGGTAGGCAAAGGGGTTACTAGCTCACAGGGCCAAAGAAAGCTTCCAGGGCCAGGTAGCTTGTTGTGGTGAAATCTCCCCTGCTTGTGCTGCTCTCTGTTGGTAAGTGGGGAAGGAAAGTCTCAAGCCAGCAGGGATAAAGATCAGTTCCCCTAACCACTTGGTGTCAGCAGGGCTCATCCTCCCTCCCCAGTTTTCAGTGTCTCCAGGCCCACTTGGAGTGTTTCCTGGGACTCCCATTCAATC
Source organism: Loxodonta africana (assembly GCF_030014295.1). Classification (NCBI taxonomy): domain Eukaryota; kingdom Metazoa; phylum Chordata; class Mammalia; order Proboscidea; family Elephantidae; genus Loxodonta; species Loxodonta africana. The sequence goes on from NC_087369.1 coordinate 69,632,899, forward strand.
TTGTACTGCCTTCTCTGCTAGGCTGGATGTTGGGAGATGCTGGATCTGGGTCTCCTGTTTCTGTATGGGGCGGGTCATAACATGCCAGATTGCTGGGTTCCTCTTCCAGTCTTGGAGTCCCTAGCCAGTCTGCCTTACTCTTTTCACCCTTGAAGAATGCTGTCTTTTGCATTGTGTCCAGGATTTATTTATCTCCAGAGAAAAATGAGTCTATAACATCTTGTCTAGACTGGGAGCCTAATTCATATTTTTAAAACATCACTTTTCCATGTGGAGAATGAATTTCAGGGGGCCAGAAAATATGTGAAGAAAGTAGGCAGAAGAAGTACAGTAGTCCTAGTAACATGGTCACGTTTTGGACTGGAGTGATACCAATAGAGATGGAAATAAATGAATAGGTTAAAGATATTTTAGAAATAAAACAAACAAGACTTGCTGATTTGTTGGTTTTGGGGGATTCTGACTACAGCAATTGAATGAATAGTGGTGCTATTTAATATTAAAAAACATTTCTTACATCCCCAGTTAGAGCAAACCCAACACAAAAATATATCCCTTTCTGAAATGCACAGACTCTGAGCTTTCACTTCCTGACTTGGAGCAGAATTACACACTCATAAGAAATATACCCCATTCCACCCACCTCTTCTAGTCTCTCAGATCCCTGACTGAAACCAACCGAAGGCTTGCCTATTGCATACAACTTATAACCATTAAAAAAAAAAAATTGATGCAAATTCCCGGAGTGTTTGGTTTTCTTTAACCTCCAAGCTAATCACCAGCCAAAAGGGCTCTCTCATTATTAAGTACATTGATTATGCAATGACTTAAATACTCTTACTTCTCTAAAACTCATCTCTATAACTAGAAATCCAGCTCCCAACCCCCTGCTATGTTTCTGGGATTTCTAGTAAAGCTCTCCAGAATGCTACTGACCATGGAAAACCCAGAGGAATTATAGACTCTGACCTATGTCTTTTCCCTCTGACCTTCAACATTATATGGTAACTGAACACTAACATTGTGGGTTTGTACATTTCATCTGCAAGGGGTTGCTAACTAAGCAGACAGGTTGGTTGGGCAGACAGGAAATTTGGAATCAATATGCTTACTAAGAATGGAGATTAGTGGAGACTTCAATGATAGAATAGGATGAAACAGGTATTTAGAGTCAAATAGATGAAAGCTTGAATCCCTACTCATCTTCTAGCTGAGTGGTTTCCAATGTCTCTTTATCTCTCTGCTTGGCATGTGGTATCATGGATATTGTAGTGAGGGTGGGTCATCTTACTCCATTCCTACTCTATCTCTTGTCTATTCTGTCTAATCAAGGTAGTAGAGAGCCTTGAACTTACCTGTGACAAAAGAATATTGCTGTAGGATACCACAGAGGCAATGACTCTGTCCTACAAAGAGATCCCCAAAGTTGCAAGTAGGCCTCTCACACCCCTACTGCCAAAAAGGGCCCATGAGAACTGCTCCCAACTCTCCTTGTCCAGTGTACAGGGTTTATTCTGGTATCAGCCTTCTACCTCCCACTAGCAACCTTTCTTGGCATTCAGAAAGTTTTTGCCCCTATGGGTTAGCTCATTATTCTTTCATTTATTAAAAAAATTTTATCGCGCTTTAAGTGAAAGTTTACAAGTCAAGTCAGTCTCTCATACAAAAATTTATATGTTGTTGTTGTTAGGTGCCGTTGAGTTGGTTCTGACTCATAGCGACCCTATGCACAACAGAATGAAACACAGCCCAGCCCTGAGCCATCCTTACAATAATTGTTATGCCTGAGATTATTGTTGCAGCCACTGTGTCAATCCACCTTGTTGAGGGTCTTCCTCTTTTCCGCTGACCCTGTACTCTGCCAAGCATGATGTCCTTCTCCAGGGACTCATCCTTCCTGACAACATGTCCAAAGTATGTAAGACGCAGCCTCACCATCCTTGCTTCTAAGAAGCATTCTGGTTGTACTTCCTCCAAAACAGATTTGTTCATTTTCTGGCAGTCCATGTTATATTCAATATTCTTCGCCAACACCACAATTCAAAGGTGTCAATTCTTCTTCGGTCTTCCTTATTCATTGTCCAGCTTTCACATGCATATGATGCGATTGAAAATGCCATGGCTTGGGTCAGGCGCACCTTAGTCTTCCGGGTGACATCTTTGCTCTTCAACACTTCGAAGAGGTCCTTTGCAGCAGATTTACCCAATGCAGTGCGTCTTTTGACTTCTTGAGTGTGGCTTCCATGGCTGTTGATTGTGGATCCAAGTAAAATGAAATCCTTGACAACTTCAATCTTTTCTCTGTTTATCATGATGTTGCTCACTGGTCCAGTTGTGAGGATTTTTGTTTTCTTTATGTTGAGGTGCAATCCACACTGAAGACTGTGGTCTTTGATCTTCATTAGTAAGTGCTTCAAGTCCTCTTCACTTTCAGCGAGCAAGGTTGTGTCATCTGCATAACGCAGGCTGTTAATCAGTCTTCCTCCAATCCTGATGCCCTGTCATTCATATAGTCCAGCTTCTCGGATTATTTGCTCGGCATACAGATTGAATTAGTATGGTGAAAGAATACAACCCTGACGCACACCTTTCCTGACTTTAAACCAATCAGTGTCCCCTTGTTCTGTCCCAACAAATGCCTCTTGATCTATGTAAAGGTTCCTCATGAGCACAATTAAGTGCTCTGGAATTCCCATTCTTCGCAATGGTAACCATAGTTTGTTATGATCCACACAGTCGAATGCCTTTGCATAGTCAATAAAACACAGGTAAACATCCTTCTGGTATTCTCTGCTTTCAGCCAGGATCCATCTGACATGACCAGTGATATCCCTGGTTCCACGTCTTCTTCTGAAACCAGCCTGAATTTCTGGCAGTTCCCTGTCGATATACTGCTGCAGCCAGTTTTGAATGATCTTCAGCAAAATTTTGCTTGTGTGGGATATTAATGATATCATTCTATAATTTCCACATTCAGTTGGATCACCTTTTTTGGGAATAGGCATAAATATGGATCTCTTCCAGTCGGTTGGCCGGGAAGCTGTCTTCCATATTTCTTGGCATAGACGAGTGAGCACCTCCAGTGCTGCATCTGTTTGTTGAAACATCTCAATTGATATTCCATCAATTCCTGGAGCCTTGTTTTTCACCAGTGCCTTCAGAGCAGCTTGGACTTCTTCCTTCAGTACCATTGGTTCCTGATCATATGCTACCTCTTGAAATGGTTGAACATCAACTAATTCTTTTTGGTATAATGACTCTGTGCATTCCTTCCACCTTCTTTTGATGCTTCCTGCATCGTTTAATATTTTCCCCATGGAATCCTTCACTATTGCAACTCGAGGCTTGAATTTTTTCTACAGTTCTTTCAGCTTGAGAAACACTAAGCCTGTTCTTCCCTTTTGATTTTCCATCTCCAGCTCTTTGCACATGTCATTACAATACTTGGTCTTCTCGAGCCACCCTTTGAAATCATCTGTTGAGTTCTTTCACTTCATCAATCCTTCCTTTTGCTTTAGTTGCTCGATGTTCAAGAGCAAGTTTCAGAGTCTCCCCTGACATCCATCTTGGTCTTTTCTTTCTTTCCTGTCTTTTCAATGACCTCTTGCTTTCTTCATGTATGATGTCCTTGATATCATTCCACAACTCCTCTGGTATTTGGGCACTAGTGTTGAATGACTCAAATCTATTCTTCAGATGGCTTTAAATTCAGGTGGGATATAGTCAAGGTCATATTTTGGCTCTCGTGGGCTTGCTCTGATTTTCTTCAGTTTCAGCTTGAACTTGCATATGAGCAATTGATGGTCTGTTCCATATTCAGCCCCTGTCCTTGTTCTGACTGATGATATTGAGCTTTTCCATCATCTCTTTCCACAGATGTAGTCAATTTGATTTCCGTGTGTCCCATCTGGTGAGGTCCCTGTGTATACTTGCCATTTTTGTTGGTGAAGGAAGGTATTTGCAATTAAGTCGTTGGTCTGGCAAAATTCTATCATTCAATCTCCGGCATTGTTTCTGTCACCAAGGCCATATTTTCCAACTACTGATCCTTCTTCCTTGTTTCCAACTTTTGCATTCCAATCGCCAGTAATTATCAATGCATCTTTATTGCATGTTCGATCTATTTCAAACTGCAGCAGCTGATAAAAATCTTCTATTTCTTCATTCTTGGCCCTAGTGTTTGGTGCGTAAATTGGAATAATAGTCGTATTAACTGGTCTCCCTTGTAGACATATGGATATTTTCCTGTCACTGACAGCATTGTACTTCAGAATAGATCTTGAAACTTTCTTTTTGACAATGAATGCAACATCATTCCTCTTCGAGTGATCATTCCCAGCATAGTAGACTATATGATTGTCTGATTCGAAATGGCCAATACCAGTCCATTTCAGCTCACTAATGCCTAGGATATCTATGTTTATGCATTCCATTTCATTTTTGACAACTTCCAATTTCCTCGATTCATACCTCGTAAATTCCAGGTTCCGATTATTAGTGGATGTTTGCAGCTGTTTCTTCTCATTTTGAGTTGTGCCACATCAGCAAATGAAGGTCTCAAAAGCTTTACTCCAACCACTTCATTAAGGTAGACTCTACTTTGAGGAAGCAGCTCTTCCCCAGTCATCTTTTGAGTGCCTTCCAACCTGGGGGGCTCATTTTCTGGCACTATATCAGACAAGGTTCCACTGCTATTCCTAAGGTTTTCACTGGCTAATGCTTTTCAGAATTAGACTGCCGGGTCCTTTTTCCTAGTCTGTCTTAGTCTGGAAGCTCAGCTGAAACCTGTCCTAGATGGGTGACCCTGCTGGTATCTGAATACTGGAGGCATAGCATCACAGCATCACAGCAACACATAAGCCCCCACACTACGACAAACTGACACGCACAAAAATTTATATACACCTTGCTATATACTCCTAATAGCTCTCCCCCTGATGAGACAGAACACTCCTTCCCTCCACTCTCTTTTCATGTCCATTCCGACAGCTTCTGACCTCCTCCTCTGCCCTCTCATCTCCCCTCCATATAGGAGATTTCAACATAGTCCCCTGTGTCTACTTGAGCCAAGAAGCTCATTCTTCACCAGCATCATTTTCTATCCCATTGTCCAGTCCAATCCGTGTCTGAAGAGTTGGCTTTGGGAATGGTTTCTGTCTTGGGCTAACAGAAGGTCTGGGAACCATGAACACCGGGGTCCATCTAGTCTCAGTCAGAGCATTAAGTCTGGTCTTTTTCGAGAATTTAGGGTCTGCATCCTACTGCTCTCCTGCTCCCTCAGGGGTACTCTGTTGTGTTCCCTGTCAGGGCAGTCATCGGTTGTAGCTGGGCACCATCTAGTTCTTCTGGCCTCAGGCTGATGTAGTCTCTGGTTTATGTGGCCGTTTCTTTCTCTTGGGCTCATAATTACCTTGAGTCATTGGTGTTCTTCATTCTCCTTTGCTCCAGGTGGGTTGAGACCAATTGATGCATCTTAGATGGCTGCATGTTTAAGACCCCAGACCACACTTTCCAAAGTGGGATGTAGAATGTTTCCTTAACAGATTTTATTATGCCAGTTGACTTAGATGTCCCCTAGTGCCATGGTCCCCAAAACTCCACCTCTGCTGCGCTGGCCTTCGAAGCATTCAGTTTATTCAGGAAGCCTCTTCATTTTGGTTCAGTCCAGTTGTGCTGACCTTCCCTTCACCGAAAGTAGTTCTTATCTACTATCTAATTAGTGAATATCTCTCTCTCCTTCCCTCCGTCCCCTGTCTTGTAACCATCAAAGAATATTCTCCTCTCTGTTTAAACTATTTCTCGAATTCTTATAATAGTGGTCTTATACAATATTTGTCCTTTTGCAACTACTAATTTCACTCAGCATAATGCTTTCCAGATTCCTCCATGTTACGAAATGTTTCACAGATTCCTCACTGTTCTTTGTTCCACTGTGTGAATATACCATAATTTATTTATCCATTCATCCATCGATGGGCACCATGGTTGATTTCTTCTTTTTGCTATTGTAAACAGTGCTGTAATGAACATGGGTGTGCATATATCTGTTCGTGTAAAGGCTCTTATTTCTCTAGGATATACTCCAAGGAGTGGGATTGCTGAATCTCATGGTATACCTATTTCTAACATTTTAAGAAAGTGCCAAATCGATTTCCAATGTTGTTGTACCATTTTACATTCCCACCAGCAGTGTGTAAGTGTTCCAGTCTCTCCAGAACTTCTCCATCATTTATAATTTTGTGTTTTTTGGATTAATGCCAGCCTTGTTGGAGTGAGATGGAACCTGATTGTACTTTTGATTTGCATTGCTCTGATCATGTTTCCTTATGTATCTTTTATCTACCTGAATGTCTTCTTTAGTGAAGTGCCTGTTCACATCCTTTGCCCATTTTGAAATTGGATTATTTGTCTTTTTGTGGTTGACTTTTGGCAGCATTATGTAGATTTTAGACACCAGATGCTGATTGGAAACGTCAACGCTAAAAACTTCCCAAGACTGTAGGTAATCTTTTTACTCTTTTGGTGAATTCTTTGGATGAGCATAAGTGTTTGATTTTTAGGAGCTCCCAGTTATCTAGCTTCTCTTCTGCACTGTTAGTAATGTTTTGTATAATGTTTATGCCTTGTATTAGGACTCCTAACGTCCCTATTTTTTATTCCATAATCTTTATCATTTTCGATTTTATATTTAGGTCTTTGATACATTTTGAGTTAGTTTTTGTGCATGGTGTGAGGTATGGGTCTTGTTTCATTTTTTTTTTTTGCAGATGGATATCCAATTATGCCAGCATCATTTGTTAAAAAGATGTCTTTTCCCCATTTAACTGATTTTGGCCCTTTGTCAAATATCAACTGCTCATATGTGGATGGATTTATGTCTGGATTCTGAATTGTGTTCCATTGGTCCATGTATCTGTTGTTGTACCAGTACCAGGCTGTTTTGACTACTGTGGCAGTATAATAGGTTCTAAAATCGGGTGGAGTGAGGCCTCCCACTTTCTTCTTCTTTTTCAGTAATGCTTTACTTATGCAGGGCCTCTTTCCCTTCCATATGAAGTTGGTGATTTGTTTATCTCTTTAAAAAATGTCGTTGGAATTTGGATTGGAATTGCATTGTATCTGCAGATGGCTTTTGGTAGAATAGACATTTTTACTATGTTAAGTCTTCCTATCCACGAACAAGGTATGTTTTGCCACTTATGTAGGTCTCTTTTGGTTTCTTGCAGAAGTGTTTGCTAGTTTTCTTTGTATAACTCTTTTACATCTCTGGTAAGATTTATTCCTACGTATTTTATCTTCTTTGGGGTGACTGTAAATGGTATTGATTTGGTGATTTTCTCTTCGATGTTCTTTTTGTTGGTGTAGAGGAATCCGACTGTTTTTTATGTTTATCTTGCATCCTGATACTCTGCAGAAGTCTTCTATTAGTGTCAGTAGTTTTCTTGAAAATTCTTTAGGGTTTTTTGTGTATAAGATCATGTCATCGGCAAACAGAGATACTTTTACTTCTTTCTTGCCAATCTGATGCCCTTTATTTGTTTATTTAGCCTAATTGCTCTGGCTAGAACCTCCAGCATAATGATGAATAAGAGTGGTGATAAAGGGCATCCTTGTCTCGTTCCCGATCTCAAGGGGAATGCTTTCAGACTCTTTCCATTTAGGATGATGTTGGCCATTGCCTTCGTATAAATGCCATTTATTATGCTGAGGAATTTTCCCTCTATTTTTATTTTGCTGAGAGTTTTTTATATCATGAATGTGTGTTGAACTTTGTCAAACACCTTTTCTGCATCAATTGATAAAATCATGTGATTCTTGCCTTTGTTTTATTTATGTGATGGATTACATTAATTGTTTTTCTAATGTTAAACAATCTCTGCATACCTGGTATGAATCCCACTTGGTCATGGTGAATTATTTTTTTTTGATATGTTGTTGAATTCTATTGGCTGGAATTTTGTTGAGGATTTTTGCATCTACATTCATGAGGGATATAGGTTTGTAATTTTCTTTTTTTGTGGTATCTTTACCTGGTTTTGGTATCAGGGATATGGTGGCTTCACAGAATGAGTTTGGTAGTATTCCATCCTTTTCTATGCTCTGAAATACCTTTAGTGGTAGTGGTGTTAACTCTTCTCTGAAAGTTTGGTAGAACTCTGCAGTGAAGCCGTCCGGGCCAGGACTTTTTTTGTTGGGAGGTTTTTGATTACCTTTTCAGCCTCTTCTTTTGTTATGGGTCTATTTAGTTGTTCTACCTCTGCTTGTGTTAGTTTAGGTAGGTAGTGTATTTCTAGGAATTCTTCCATTTCTTCTAGGTTTTCAAATTTCTTAGAGTACAATTTTTCATAGTAAATCTGACATGATTCTTTTAATTTCAGTTGGGTGTGTTGTAATATCATTTCTTATTTGGGTTAGTTGCTATCTCTCCTTTTTTTTAAACAGTTTGGCCTATAGTTTATCTATTTTGTGGATTTTTTCAAACAACCAGTTTTTGGTCTTGTTAATTCTTTCAATTATTTTTCTGTTTTCTATTTCATTTACCAACACAATTCAATTACATTCACCAATACAATACACTCAAATTTTTATTATTTGTTTTCTTCTGGTGCCTCTGGGTTCCTTTTGTTCCTCTCTTTCTATTTGTTCAAGTTGTAGGGATAATTCTTTGATTTTGGTCCTTTCTTCTTTTTGTATGTGTGCATTTATTGATATAAATTGACCTCTGAGCACTGTTTTTGCTGTGTCCCAAAGGTCACAGGATAGGAAGTGTTTTCTTTCTCATTGGATTCTATTAATTTCTTTATTCCATCCTTAATATCTTCTATAAAGCAGTTGTTTTTGAGCAGGTATTGTTCAGTTTCCAAGTATTGATTTCTTTTCCCTGATTTTTCTGTTATTGATTTGTACTTTTACGACCTTATGGTCAGAAGGGTTGCTTTGTAATATTTTAATGTTTTGAATTCTGCTAAGGCTTGCTTTATGACCTATTCTGTCATCTGTTCTAGAGGATGTTCCATGTGCACTAGAAAAGAAAGTATACTTGGCTGCTCTTGGATGGAGTGTTCTTTATATGTCTGTAAGATGAAGTTGGTTGATTGTGGCATTTAGATCTTCCGTGTCTTTATTGAGTTTCTTTCTCGATGTCCTGTCCTTCACCAAAAATGGTGTGTTGAAGTCTCCTTCTATTATTGTGGAGCTGTCTATCTCGCTTTTCCATGCTTTTAGAGTTTGTTTTTTGTATCTTGCAGCCCTGTCATTGAGTGTATAAATATTTAATATGGTTATATCCTCCTGATGTATTTTTCCCTTTAATCATTATGTAGTGTTCTTCCTCATCCTTTATGGTAGATTTAATTAAAAAATTTATTTTGCCAGAAATTAATATTGCCACTTCAGCTCTTTTTTGATTGTTGTTTGCTTGCTGTATTTTTCCCATCCTTTGATTTTTAGTTTGTTTGGGTCTCTGAGTCTAAGGTGTGTCTCTTATAGGCAGCATATAGATGGATCATGTTTTTTAATCCACTCTGTCACTCTCTGTCTCTTTATTGGTGCATTTAGTCCATTTAATTTCAGAATAATTATGGATAGGTATGAATTTAGTACTGTCATCTAGATGTCTTTTTGTGTGTGTTGTTGACAGTTTCTTTTTCCCACTGAATTTTTTTGTGCAGAGTCGTTTATGTTTATATATTATCTTTTCCTCATATTTGTTGTTCATTTTGTTTCTGCTGAGTCTCTACTTTTTTCTTGTATTTTATTTTGATGCGTAGGATAGTTTTTCTCCTTTGTGTTTACCTTTATGTTTACCCTTATTTATCTGAAGAATAGATTTGATGCGTTGAATAGTGGTGACCGAAGATTGGTCGAGCTGTGGAATGACATCAAGGACATCATACATGAAGAAAGTAGGTCAGTGAAAAGACAGGTAAGAAAGAAAAAGACCAAGATGGGTGTTGGAGGAGACTCTGAAACTTGCTCTCGAACGTTGAACAGCTAAAGTGAAAGGAAGAATTGATGAAGTAAATGAACTGAACAGAAGATTTCAAAGGGTGGCTCAAGAAGGCAAAGTCAAGTATTATAATGACATGTGCAAAGAGCTGGAAATGGAAAACCAAGAGGGAAGAATATGCTCGGTGTTTCTCAAGCTGAAAGAACTGAAGAAAAAATTCAAGCCTCGAGTTGCAATAGTGAAGGATTCTATGGGGAAAATATTAAATGATGAAGGAAGCATCAAAAGAAGATGGAAGGAGGGGGGTTGGGAGGTGGAGTCAAGACGGCGGAACAGACAGACGCTTCTGGCAAACCCTCTTTACAACAGAGACCTGAAAAAACAAGTGAAACGAGTATATTTGTGACAAGCTGGGAGCCCTAAGCATCAAAGGTAAGCTTAGACAACGAACTGAGGGGCAGGGGAAGGAAGAGACCGTTCAGAAGTGGAGAGGAGTTACCAGACCTGAATCGCGGGAAGTGGTCAGGCACCATTCCTGGAGGGGTGGCGGTGGTGGCGGTGGCGGCAGTGGTCTGGTACTAGCATTCGGCCGCAGTTTCCTCAGGAAGAAACAGCCAGCTCCACAGCCTAGGCACACCTCTGGAACCTCAGGAGAAGGGCGCTCTCGGCAAAAGCTAAGTATTTGCATATATTTTATCCCGCCCCCCTACCCCCAAGCCAGCTACATCAGATGAATCCCTGGGCCTGAGATACACCCTGGTGAGCACCTAGAGCCATCCTCCCAACCTTGGGAAAGGAAAAAATTTGCAATTGGGGGGGAAAAGATAATTTGCTAGCTCCATTAACCAGGGGAGCTCAGGACAGAAGTGCCTCCTGTCGAGGCATGAACCATCCTTGGACCTTCAGCACCTTTCCCTTCTGCATGGACCTGTGGGCCTATTTCGGGAGAATAGGCCCTTGTTCACAAACTCCAACAATTGCAGCTGTGTGGTGGAGAGGTGGGTGTTTGACATTTCACATTGCTTTGCTTATTAAAGAAGGTCCTCACCTACCCACATCAGAGGGGATAACAGAAAATACAGAGAAAATTCTTGACGATTTGTTGGCAGAAAAACTCCCTGATATTGTGAAAGACAAGAAGATATCTATCCAAGATGCTCATCGAACTCCACATAAGGTAGATTTAAAAGAAATTCACCAAGACATATTATAATAAACTTGCCAAAACCAAATATAAAGAGAGAATTATAAGAGCAGTGAGGGATAAACGAAAAGTCACCTACAAAGGAAAGCCAATAAGAATAAATTCTGAGTATTCGGCAGAAACCATGCAAGCAAGAAGGCAATGGGATGACGTATTTAAAAAATTGAAGGAAAAAAATTATTTGCCAAGAATTATATATCCAGCAAAACTGTCTCTTAAATATGAAGGTGAAATTAAGATATGTCCAGATAAACACAAATTTAGGGAATTTGAAAAAACCGAACCAAAACTACAAGAAACACTAAAGCGGGTCCATTGGTTAGAAAATTAATAATATCAGGTATCAACCCAAGACTAGAACACTGGACAGAGCAACCAGAAGTCAACCCAGAAAAGGAAATCCAAAAAAATGAAGCAAGGTTATATATATATAAAAAAAAGCCCCAAACAGGGTAACAGTGATGTAATTATATAAAAGAAGACAACATTAAAAATAATAAAGGGGGACTTAGAAATGTAATCATACACCTTCCATATGGAGAGGAAGATACAGAGATACAAAGAAATAAAAGTTAGGTGTAAATTTAGAAAAAATAGGGGTAAATAATAAGGTAGCCACAAAGGAGACAAACTATCCTACTCATCAAAATAAAATACAAGGGAGAAATACAGACTTGGCAGAAACAAAATCAACAACAACAAATATGAGGAAAGGACAATATATAAAGAAAATCTACTCAGCACGTAAAATCAAGTGGGAAAAAGAAATGGTCAACACAAAGTAAAAGACATCAAAATGATAGCACTAAATTCATACCCATCCATAATTACCCTGAATGTAAATGGACTAAATGCACTAATAAAGAGACTATAAAAAGAGTGGCAGGATGGATTAAAACAAAAGATCCATCTATATGCTGCCTACAAGAGACACACCTTAGACTTAGAGACACAAACAAACTAAAACTCAAAGGATGGATAAAAAAATATATCAAGCAAACAACAATCAAAAAAGAGCAGGAGCGACAACATTAATTTCTGACAAAATAGACTTTAAAGGTAAATCCATCAGAAAGGATATGGAAGGACACTATATAATGATTAAAGAGACAATACACCAAGAAGATATAACCATATTAAATACTTATGCACCCAATGACAGGGCTGCAAGATACATAAAACAAACTCTATCAGCATTGAAAAGTGAGATAGACAGCTCCAATAGTCGGAGACTTCAACACACCACTTTCGGTGAAGGACAGGACATCCAGAAAGAAGCTCAATAAAACAGTGAAGATCTAATGATACAATCAACCAACTTGACCTCATAGACATATACAGAACACTCCACCCAACAGCAACCAACTATACTTTCTTTTCTAGTGCACATAGAACATTCTCTAGAATAGACCACATATTAGATCATAAAGCAAGCCTTAGCAGAATCCAAAACTTTGAAATATTACAAAGCATCTTCTCTGACCATAAGGCCATAAAAGTGGAAATCAATAACAGGAAAAGCAGGGAAAAGAAATCAAGCACTTGGAAACTGACCAATTCCCTGCTCAAAAAAGAATGGATTATAGAAGACATTAAGAATGGAATAAAGAAATTCATGGAATCCAATGAGAATGAAAACACTTCCTATCAGAACCTTTGGGACACAGCAAAAGCAGGGCTCAGAGGTCAATTTGTATCAATAAATGCACACATCCAAAAAGAAGAAAGGGGGGGCGGGGTCAAGATGGCGGACTAGGTGGACGCTACTGTGGATCCCTCTTGCAACAAAGACTCGGAAAAACAAGGGAATCGATCACATACATAACAATCTACGAACTCTGAACAACAAGCACAGACTTAGAGACGGAAAACGAACAAATACGGGCAGACAGCGTCCGTTTTCAGAACTAGGAGCCAGCATACCAGGCAGGTGACCTTCGGAGCCCGATCTGGGGCAAAGCCCAGGGGGGCAGACGGCACAGAAGGGGGGCCCAGCCCTTCCCCCCCGAACCCATCCTGGGAGGAAGTCTAGCTGGTTGCCGCTGACGGCGTAGCGGCGCAGGCGGAGGGAGAAGCACCCGGGAGGCAGTGACTGATCTGGGAGTGGGGAGAATAGCGTCCCAGCCGGGAAGCTGTCCCGCCGGGAGTTTGGCGGGAAGCAGGCGGGGCGCGAGTGGGGGGGGGTCAGCTATATTTCCCTAAAGCGACCCCGGGGCGGGGCCCACACATTCGTGCAGGGGGGACGCACACCCAGTCCGCGCGTGTGGCATGACGCACCAGAGGGAGAAGTCCCCGGGAGGAAGTGACTGGTCTCAGAGCGGGGAAAGCAGAGTCCCAGCCGGGGTGCCGTCCCGCTGGGATTTGGGCACGCGCGTGGGCGGGGCGTGACCGTAGGGCCCAATTATATTCGCCTGAATAGACCCTGGGGGCGGGCCCACCCGTTCATGCGGGAAACGCCCACCCAGTTCACGCGAGCAGTGCGGGGTCCAATTTTATTACCCCGAATTGACCCAAGGGGCGGGCCCACCTGGTTGTGCGGGTGACGCCCACCCAGTTCACGCGAGAGGTGTGGCGCACCGGAAGGAGAAGTCCCTGGGAGGAAGTGACTGGTCTCGGAGCGCGGAAAGCAGCGCCCCAGCAGGGGGCTGTCCTGCTGGGATTTGGGCGCACGCGCGGGTGGGGCGCAAATGCGGGGCCCAATTATATTCCCCTGAATTGACCTAGGGGGCGGGCCCACCTGGTCGTGCGGGTGACGCCCACCAAATTCACGCGTGTGGTGCGGCGCTCCGGAAGGGGAAGTCCCCGGGAGGAAGTGACTGGTCCCGGAGCAGGGAAAGCAGCGTCCCAGCCGGGAAATTGTCCCGCTGGGATTTGGGCGCGCGCGTGGGGGAGGCGTGACCGTGGGGCCCAATTATATTCGCCTGAATAGACCCTGGGGACGGGCCCACCCGTTCGTGCGGGAAACGCCCACCCAGTTCACGCGAGCAGTGCCGCCCACCAGAGGGAGAAGTCCCTGGGAGGAAGTGACTGGTCTCCGAGCAGGAAAAGCAGCGTCCCAGCCAGCGACCCGTCCCGCCCGGATTTTGGCAGACAGGGGCGGAGTGTGAACACGGTGTTCAGCTCTATATTCTGTGGTGCTACACTCCTAGCTCTCTGATCCCTCCCCCACCCTCCCCAGGCGGCTCCATTAACATCCGAATACCTGGAGCCAGAAGGAGAATTCAGATAGGGATCTGACTGCATTTTTTTTAGCTGATTACCTGGAAAATCTAGTTTCCCAGTGATGGCTCGGAGACAGCAGTCCATATCAAACCACATAAAGAAACAGACCATGACAGCTTCTCCAACCCCCCAAACAAAAGAATCAAAATCTTTCCCAAATGAAGATACAATCCTGGAATTATCAGATACAGAATATAAAAAACTAATTTACAGAATGCTTCAAGATATCACAAATGAAATTAGGATAACTGCAGAAAAAGCCAAGGAACACACTGATAAAACTGTTGAAGAACTCAAAAAGATTATTCAAGAACATAGTGGAAAAATTAACAAGTTGCAAGAATCCATAGAGAGACAGCATGTAGAAATCCAAAAGATTAACAATAAAATTACAGAATTTGACAACACAATAGGAAGTCAGAGGAGCAGACTCGAGCAATTAGAATGTAGACTGGGACTTCTGGAGGACCAGGGAAACAACACCAACATAGCTGAAAATAAATCAGATAAAAGAATTAAAAAAAATGAAGAAACCCTAAGAATTATGTGGGACTCTATCAAGAAGGATAACTTGCGAGTGATTGGAGTCCCAGAACAGGGAGGGGGGACAGAAAACACAGAGAAAATAGTTGAAGAACTCCTGACACAAAACTTCCCTGACATCATGAAAGACGAAAGGATATCTATCCAAGATGCGCATTGAACTCCATTTAAGATTGATCCAAAAAGAAAAACACCAAGACATATTATCATCAAACTCGCCAAAACCAAAGACAAGCAGAAAATTTTAAAATCAGCCAGGGAGAAAAGAAAGGTTTCCTTCAAGGGAGAATCAATAAGAATAAGTTCAGACTACTCAGCAGAAACCATGCAGGCAAGAAGGGAATGGGACGACATATACAGAACACTGAAGGAGAAAAACTGCCAACCAAGGATCATATATCCAGCAAAACTCTCTCTGAAATATGAAGGAGAAATTAAGATATTTACAGGTAAACACAAGTTTAGAGAATTTGCAAAAACTAAACCAAGACTGCAAGAAATGCTAAAGGAGATTGTTTGGCCGGATGACCAATAATATCAGGTACCAGCACAATACAAGTTCACAAAACAGAACGTCCTGATATCAACGCAACTCAAATAGGGAAAGCACAAAAACAAACAAATTAAGACTAAAAAAATTCTAATAAATAAATAAACAAAATAATACACATAACAGGAAATCATGGAAATCAATAGATAAACGATCACAATAATCAAAAAGATGGACTAAATATAGGAGGCATTGAACTGCCAGATGGAGAGTGATACAAGGCAATATCGAAGGATACAAGTTAGGTTTTTACTTAGAAAAATAGGGGTAAATAATAAGGTAACCACAAAAAGGAATATCAATTCCATAACTCAAGAAAAACGTAACGACTCAACAAACACAAAGTTAAACATTATGAAAATGAGGATCTCAAAAGCTACTAAGAAAAACGTCTCAGCACAAAAAAGTATGTGGAAAAATGAAATGGCCAACAACACACATGAAAAGGCATCAAAATGACAGCACTAAAAACTTATTTATCTATAATTACCCTGAATGTAAATGGACTAAATGCACCAATAAAGAGACAGAGAGTCATGGACTGGATAAAGAAACACGATCCATCTATATGCTGCCTACAAGAGACACACCTTAGACTTAGAGACACAAACAAACTAAATCTCAAAGGATGGAAAAATATATATAAAGCAAATAATAAGCAAAAAAGAAGAGGAGTAGCAATATTAATTTCTGACAAAATAGACTTTAGACTTAAATCCGCCACAAAGGATAAAGAAGGACACTATATAATGATAAAAGGGACAATTGATCAGGAAGACATAACCATATTAAATATTTACGCAGCTAATGACAGGGCTGCAAGATACATAAATCAAATTTTAACAGAATTGAAAAGTGAGATAGACACCTCCACATTTATAGTAGGAGACTTCAACACACCACCTTCGGAGAAGGACAGGACATCCAGTAAGAAGCTCAATAGAGACACGGAAGACCTACTTACAACAATCAACCAACTTGACCTCATTGACTTATACAGAACTCTCCACCCAACTGCTGCAAAATATACTTTTTTTTCTAGTGCACATGGAACATTCTCTAGAATAGACCACATATTAGGTCATAAAACAAATCTTTGCAGAATCCAAAACATCGAAATATTACAAAGCATCTTCTCAGACCACAAGGCAATTAAGCTAGAAATCAATAATAGAAAAACCAGGGAAAAGAAATTAAATACTTGGAAAATGAACAATACCCTCCTGAAAAAAGACTGGGTTATAGAAGACATCAAGGAGGGAATAAGAAAATTCTTAGAGAGCAACGAGAATGAAAATACTTCCTATCAAAACCTCTGGGACACAGCAAAAGCAGTGCTCAGAGGCCAATTTGTATCGATAAATGCACACATACAAAAAGAAGAAAGAGCCAAAATCAGAGAACTGTCCCGACAACTTGAACAAATAGAAAGTGAGCAACAAAAGAACTGATCAGGCACCAGAAGAAAACAAATAATAAAAATTAGAGCTGAACTAAATGAATCAGAGAACAGAAAAACAATTCAAAGAATTAACAAAGCCAAAAGCTGGTTCTTTCAAAAAATTAACAAAATTGATAAACCATTGGCTAGACTGACTAAAAAAAACAGGAAAGGAAACAAATAACCCGAACAAGAAACGAGAATGACCACATCACAACAGAACCAAATGAAATTAAAAGAATCATTTCAGATTACTACGTAAAATTGTACTCTAACAAATTTGAAAACCTAGAAGAAATGGATAAATTCTTGGAACAATACTACCTACCTAAACTAACACATTCAGAAGTAGAACAACTAAATAGACCCATAACAAAAAAAGAGATTGAAACGGTAATCAAAAAACTCCCAACAAAAAAAAGTCCTGGCCCGGACGGCTTCACTGCAGAGTTCTACCAAATTTTCAGAGAAGAGTTAACACCACTACTACTAAAGGTATTCCAAAGCATAGAAAATGACGGAATACTACCCAACTCATTCTATGAAGCCACCATCTCCCTGATACCAAAACCAGGTAAAGACATTACAAAAAAAGAAAATTATAGACCTATATCCCTCATGAACATAGATGCAAAAATCCTCAACAAAATTCTAGCCAATAGAATCCAACAACACATCAAAAAAATAATTCATCCTGATCAAGTGGGATTTATACCAGGTATGCAAGGCTGGTTTAATATCAGAAAAACCATTAATGTAATCCATCACATAAATCAAACAAAAGATAAAAACCACGTGATCTTATCAATCGATGCAGAAAAGGCATTTGACAAAGTCCAACACCCATTTATGATAAAAACTCTCACCAAAATAGGAATTGAAGGAAAATTCCTCAACATAATAAAGGGCATCTATGCAAAGCCAACAGCCAATATCACTCTAAATGGAGAGAACCTGAAAGCATTTCCCTTGAGAACGGGAACCAGACAAGGATGCCCTTTATCACCGCTCTTATTCAACATTGTACTTGAAGTCCTAGCCAGGGCAATTAGGCTAGACAAAGAAATAAAGTGTATCCAGATTGGTAAGGAGGAAGTCAGGCTATCACTATTTGCAGATGACATGATCGTATACATGGAAAACCCTAAGGAATCCTCCAGAAAACTACTGAAACTAGTAGAAGAGTTTGGCAGAGTCTCAGGTTATAAAATAAACATACAAAAATCACTTGGATTCCTCTACATCAACAAAAAGAACACTGAAGAGGAAAGAACTAAATCAATACCATTCACAGTAGCCACCAAGAAGATAAAATACTTAGGAATAAATCTTACCAAGGATGTAAAAGACCTATACAAAGAAAACTATAAAACTCTGCTACAAGAAATTCAAAAGGACATACTTAAGTGGAAAAACATACCCTGCTCGTGGATAGGAAGACTTAACATAGTAAAAATGTCTATTCTACCAAAAGCCATTTATACATATAATGCACTTCCAATCCAAATACCAATGTCATACTGTAAGGGGATAGAGAAACAAATCACTAATTTCATATGGAAGGGAAAGAATCCCCAGATAAGCAAAACATTACTGAAAAAGAAGAAGAAAGTGGGAGGCCTCACCCTACCTGATTTCAGAACCTATTATATAGCTACAGTAGTCAAAACAGCCTGGTACTGGTACAACAACAGGCACTTAGACCAATGGAACAGAATTGAGAACCCAGATATAAATCCATCCACGTATGAGCAGCTGATATTTGACAAAAGACCAGTGTCAGTCAATGGGGAAATAATAGTCTTTTTAACAAATGGTGCTGGCATACCTGGATATCCATTTGCAAAAGAATGAAACAGGACCCATACCTCACACCATGCACAAAAACTAACTCCAAGTGGATCAAAGACCTAAACATAAAGACTAAAACGATAAAGATCATGGAAGAAAAAATAGGGACAACCCTAGGAGCCCTAATACAGGGCATAAACAGAATACAAAACATTACCAAAAATGATGAAGAGAAACCAGATAACTGGGAGCTCCTAAAAATCAAACACCTATGCTCATCTAAAGACTTCACCAAAAGAGTAAAAAGACCACCTACAGACTGGGAAAGAATATTCAGCTATGACATCTCAGACCAGCGCCTGATCTCTAAAATCTACATGATTCTGTCAAAACTCAACCACAAAAAGACAAACAACCCAATCAAGAAGTGGGCAAAGGATATGAACACACATTTCACTAAAGAAGATATTCAGGCAGCCAACAGATATATGAGAAAATGCTCCCGATCATTAGCCATTAGAGAAATGCAAATTAAAACTAGGATGAGATTCCATCTCACACCAACTAGACTGGCATTAATCCAAAAAACACAAAATAATAAATGTTGGAGAGGCTGCAAAGAGATTGGAACTCTCATACACTGCTGGTGGGATTGTAAAATGGTACAACCTCTTTGGAAATCCATCTGGCGTTATCTTAAACAGTTAGAAATGGAACTACCATACAACCCAGAAATCCCACTCCTCGGAATATACCCTAAAGATACAAGAGCCTTCACACAAACAGATATATGCACACCCATGTTTATTGCAGCTCTGTTTACAATAGCAAAAAGCTGGAAGCACCCAAGATGTCCATCAACGGATGAATGGGTAAATAAATTGTGGTATATTCACACAATGGAATACTACGCATCGATAAAGAACAGTGACGAATCTCTGAAACATTTCATAACATGGAGGAATCTGGAAGGCATTATGCTGAGCGAAATGAGTCAGTTGCAAAAGGACAAATATTGTATAAGACCACTATTATAAGATCTTGAGAAATAGAAAAAACAGAGAAGAACACATACTTTTGTGGTTACAAAGGGGGGAGGGAGGGAGGGAGGGAGAGGGCTTTTTATTGATCAGTCTGTAGATAAGAACTGCTTTGGGTGAAGGGAAAGACAACACTCAATACAAGGAAGGTCAGCCTAATTGGACTGGATTAAAAGCAAAGAGGTTTCCGGGATAAAATGAAAGCTTCAAAGGTCAGCGGAGCAGGGGCTGGGGTCTGGGGAACATGGTTTGAGGGGACTTCTAAGTGAATGGGCAAAATAATTCTATTATGAAAACACTCTGCATCCCACTTTGAATTGTGACGCCTGGGGTCCTAAATGTCAACAAGCGGCCATCTAAGATACATCAATTTGTCTCAACCCACCTGGAGCAAAGGCAAAGGAAGAACACCAAGGTCACACGACAACTAAGAACCCAAGAGACAGAAAGGGCCACATGAACCAGAGACCTACATTATCCTAAGACCAGAAGAACTAGTTGGTGCCCGGCCACAATCGATGTCTGCCCTGTCAGGGAGCACAACAGACAACTCCTGAGGGAGCAGGAGACCAATGGGATACAGACCCCAAATTCTCATGAAAAGACCATACCTAATGGTATGATTGCGACTAGAGGAATCCCAGAGACAATGCTCCCCAGACCTTCTGATGGCACAGGACAGGAACCATCCCCGAAGACAACTTATCAGGCATGAAAAGGACTGGTCAGTGGGGGGGAGAGAGATGCTGATGAAGAGTGAGCTAATTAACTCAGGTGGACACTGGAGAGTGTGTTGGCAACTCTTGACTGGAGGGGGGTGGGAAGATAGAGAGAGAAGGAAGATGGCAAAATTGGCACGAAACGAGAGACTGAAAGGGCTGACTCAATAGGGGGAGAGCAAGTGGGAGAAGGGAGTAAGATGTATGTAAACCTACATGTGACAGACTGATTGGAATGGTAAATGTTCACTTGAAGCTTAATAAAAATTAAAAAAAAAAAAAGAAGAAAGGGCCAAAATCAAAGAATTATCCCTACAGCTTGAACAAATAGAAAGAGAGCAACAAAAGGAATCCAGAGGCACCAGAAGAAAACAAATAATAAAAATTAGAGTTGAACTAAATGAAATAGAAAACAAAAAAACAATTGAAAGAATTAACAAGACCAAAAACTGGTTGTTTGAAAAAATCGACAAAATTGATAAACCACTGGCCAAAATGACAAAAGCAAAACAGGAGAGGAAGCACATACCCCAATAAGAAATGAGATGAGGGATATTACAACAGACCCAACTGAAATTAAAAGAATCATATCAGATTACTACGAAAAACTATACTCAAACAAATTTGAAAACCTAGAAGAAATGGATGAATTCCTAGAAACACACTACCTACCTAAACTAACACAAGCAGAGGTAGAACAACTAAATAGACCCATAACAAAAGAAGAGACTGAAAAGGTAATCAAAAAACTCCCAACAACAACAACAAAAAGCCCTGGTCCGGAAGGCTTCACTGCAGAGTTCTACCAAACTTTGAGAGAAGAGTTAACAGCACTACTACTAAAGGTATTTCAGAGCATAGAAATGGATGGAATACTACCAAACTCATTCTATGAAGCCACCATATCCCTGATACCAAAACCAGGTAAAGACGCCACAAGAAAACAAAATTATAGACCTATATCCCTCATGAATGTAGATGCAAAAATCCTCAACAAAATTCTAGCCAATAGAATTCAACAACATATCAAGAAAATAATTCACCATGACCAAGTGGGATTCATACCAGGTATGCAGGGGTGGTTCAACATTAAAAACATTAGAAAAACAGTTAATATAATCCACCACATAAATAAAACAAAAGTCAAGAATCACATGATTTTATGAATTGATGCAGAAAAGGCATTTGACAAAGCTCAACACTCATTCATGATAAAAACTCTCAGCAAAATAGGAATAGAAGGAAAATTCCTCAACATAAGAAAGAGTATTTATACAAAGCCAACAGGCAACATCACCCTAAATGGAGAGAGCCTGAAAGCATTACCACTGAGATTGGGAATGAGACAAGGATGCCCTTTATCACCACTCGTATTCAACATTATGCTGGAAGTCCTAGCCAGAGAAATTAGGCTAGATAAATTAAGGGCATCCAGATTGGCAAGGAAGAAGTCAAAGTATCTCTGTTTGCAGATGGCGTGACCTTATACACAGAAAACCCTAAAGAGCCCTCAAAAATCTACTGAAACTAATAAAAGCGTTCAGCAGAGTATTGGGATACAAGATAAACATACAAAAATTAGTTGGATTTTTCTACACCAACGAAAAGAACATCGAAGAGTAAATCAATGCCATTTACAGTATCCACCAAGAAGATAAAATACTTAGGAATAAATCGCAGCAGAGATGTAAAAGACTTATACAAAGAAAAGTACAGTATTCTTCTGCAAGAAACCAAGAGACTTACATAAGTGGAAGAACATACGTTGCTCGTGGATAGGAAGACTTAACATTATAAAAATGTCTCTTCTACCAAAAGAGATCTATACAGTTAATGCAATTCCGATCCAAATCCCAAGGACACTCTTTAATGAGATGGAGAAACAAATCACCAAGTTCATATGGAATGGAATGAGGCCCCGGATAAATAAGGCATTACTGAAAAAGAAGAACAAAGTGGGAGGCCTTACTTTACCTGATTTTAGAACCTATTATACCGCCACAGTAGTCCAAACAACCTGGTACTGGTACCACAAATACATGGACTAATGGAACAGAATTGAGAATCCAGATATAAATCCATCCATATACGAGCAGTTGATATTTGACAAAGGCCCCAAAACAGTTAACTGGGGAAAAGACAGCTTTTTTTTTTTAACAAATGGTGTTGATATAACTGGATATCCATCTGCAAAAAAATGAAACAAGGCCCATATCTCACACCATGCACAAAAACTAACTCAAAATGGATCAAAGACCTAAATATAAAATCTAAAACAATAAAGATCATGGAAGAAAAATAGGGACAACGTTAGGAGCCCTAATACATGGCATAAACAGTACACAAAACATTATAAAGAATGCAGTAGAAAAACTAGGAGCTCCTAAAAATCAAACATCTATGCTCATCCACAGAACTCACCGAAAGATTAAAAAGATTACCTATAGACTGGGAAAAAGTTTTTAGCTATGACATTTCCGATCAGCACTTGATCTCTAAAATCTACATGATACTGCAAAAACTCAACTGCACAAACAGAAATGACCCAATTAAAAAAATAGGCAAAAGATATGAACAGACACTTCGCTAAAGAAGACATTCAGGTAGCTAACAGATATATGAGGAAATGTTCACGATCATTAGCCATTACAGAAATGCAGATCAAACCTACAATGAGATTTCATCTCACTCCAACAAGGCTGGCATTAATCCAAAAAACACAAAATAATAAATGTTGGAGATGCTGTGGAGACATTGGAATACTTATACACTGCTGGTGGCAATGTAAAACGGTACAACCACTTTGGAAATCGATTTGGTGCTTCCTTAAAAAGCTAGAAATAGAACTACCGTTACGATCCAGCAATCCCACTCCTTGGAATATATCCTAGAGAAATAAGAGCCTTTACATGAACAGATATATGCACACCCATGTTTATTGCAGCACTGTTTACAATAGCAAAAAGCTGGAAGCAACCAAGGTGCCCATCACTGGATGAAAGGATAAATAAATTATGGTATATTCACACAATGGAATACTACACATTGATAAAGAGCAGTGAGGAATCTGTGAAACATATCATAACATGGGGGAGCCTGGAAGGCATTATGCTGAGTGAAATTAGTCGGTTGCAAAAGGGCAAATATTGTATAAGACCACTATTATAAGTACTTGAGAAATAGTTTAAACTGAGAAGAAAACATTCTTTTGTGGTTAGAAGAAGGGGGAGGGAGGGAGGGTGGGAGAGGGACATTCACTAATTAGATAGTAGATAAGAACTACTTTAGGTGAAGGGAAAGAGAGTACACAATACAGGGGAGGTCAGCACAATTGGACTAAACCAAAAGCAAAGAAGTTTCCTGAATAAACTGAATGCTTTGAATGCCAGCGTAGCATGGGCAGGGGTATGGGGACCATGGTTTCAGGGGACATCTAAGTTAACTGGCATAATAAAATCTTTTAACAAAACATTCTGCATTCCACTTTGAAGAGTGGCGTCTGGGGTCTTAAACTCTAGCAAGCAGCCATCTAAGATGCATCACTTGGTCTCAACCCATCTGGATCAAAGGAGAATGAAGAACACCAAGGACACAAGGCAATTACGAGCCCAAGAGACAGAAAGGGCCACATGAACCATAGGCTTCAACAGCCTGAGACCAGAAGAGCTTGATGGTGTCTGACTACAACCAATGACTACCCTGACAGGGAACACAACAGAGAACCCCTGTGGGAGCAGGAAAGCAGTGGGATGCAGACCCCAAATTCTCATAAGACCAGACTTAATGGTCTGACTGAGACTAGAAGGACCCCGGTGGTCATGGCCCCCAGACCTTCTGTTGGCCCAGGACAGGAGCCATTCACAAAGCCAGCTGTTCAGACATGGATTGGACTGTACAATGGGTTGGAGAGGGATGCTGGTGAGGAGTGAGCTTCTTGGATCAGGTGGTCACTTGAGACTATGTTGGCCTCTCCTGCCTGAAGGGGAGATGAGAGGGTGGAGAGGGTCAGAAGCTGGCGAAATGGACGTGAAAAGAGAGAGTGGAGGGAGAGAGTGGGCTGTCTCAGGAGTAATTGGGAGTGTGTAGCATGGTGTATATGGGTTTTTGTGTGAGAGACTGACTTGATTTGTAATCTTTCACTTAAAGCACTATAAAAAGTATAAAAAAAAATTAGGCAGTTGGACTGAGTGATCTCTAAGTTCCCATCAAGTTCCAGTATTTTATTATTTATGAGCTTACCAGATAATTCCCCTTGTAACTGAAGAACAAGTACTAATGCCAAGTGTACACCAGGATGTCAGGAACAATGTTAGCAATGAATAAATTTTTATTGGTATTATTTCAAAAAAAAAAAGAAGATGGAAGTTATACACAGAGTCATTATACCAAAAAGAATTAGTTGATGTTCAACCGTTTCAAGAGGTAGCATATGGTCAGGAACTGATGGTACTGTAGGAAGATGTCCAAGCTGCTAGGAAGGCATTGGCAAAAAACAAGGCTCCAGGAATTGATGGAATATCAATTGAGATGTTTCAACAAACGGATGCAGCATTGGAGGTGCTCACTCGTCTATGCCAAGAAATATGGAAGACAGCTTCTTGGCCAACTGACTGGAAGAGATCCATATTTATGCCTATTCCAAAGAAAGGTGATCCAACCGAATGTGGAAATTATAGAATGATATCATTAATATCCCACACAAGCAAAATTTTGCTGAAGATCATTCAAAACCGGCTGCAGCAGTATATCGACAGGGAACTGCCAGAAATTCAGGCCAGTTTCAGAAGAGGACGTGGAACCAGGGATATCGCTGGTGATGTCAGATGGATCCTGGCTGAAAGCAGAGAATACGAGAAGGATGTTTACCTGTGTTTCATTGACTATGCAAAGGCATTGGAGTGTATGGATCATAATTTCGTTTCTGATGTCTTAAAGAATTCTGTATATTAATCTTTTGAATTCTGCATCCGGTAATTCCAGAAAGGCACCTTCATCCAGAAGATTGGTTCTTTGTTTTGAGAGCTTGTTGAGGCGATCTTGGCCTGTTTCTTTATGTGACTTGATATTGATTGTCTCCTAGCCATCTATAAGTTATTGTATTAGTTAATTTTACGTTTTCTTACTGTAGCCTAGCTTCTTGATTTGTTTTGTTTTGATATGCCCAAACGGGTTGCTTGAGTGAGTTAGCTCGATTATTTTCACCATTGGAGCTCTGATGTCCTGTCACCAGATGGCTAGAGCTGTTATTAGGTATATCAGTCTGGGAGTCCGTTCACTTTTCTTTTATGAATTCAGCTCAGGTGTCCAGGTAGCTGATCATTAAGTGTGTGGTACAGGCTCCGTCCTATAGTTTTACAGGGGCAGGGATGATTGGTGTAGGTACAGGTATCTGATTGCAGGAAGAGGTCACACTCTGAACAAGGCGGGGGGCTGAGAATCGTCCTCCAAGTGTCTCTGAGCGTACAGGTGGGTGGGTTCTGCAGACAGACCATGGGGACGCATTGTTTTTGGTTGTAAGCACTGGGAGGCACTAGTATCCTTAGACCCCTCTTGCATGTGGCTGGGTGACCTGAGTGGAGCCACCAGTCCTCAGGCCTCTGATGTGGGTAGGTGAGGACCCTGTTTAATAGGCAAAGTGGTGTCAAACATCAAACACCCACCTCTCCACCGCACAGCTGAAACAGTCATAGTCTAACAACAAGGGCCTAGTCTCCTGAAATAGGCTCACACAGGTCTATGCAGTGGGGAAAGGTACTCAAAGTCCTCGGACCATTCATGCCTGGACAGGAGCCACTTCTGTCCTGAGCTCCCCAGGTTGTTGGAGCTGGCAAATTATTTTCCCCCAATTGTGAATTTATTCCTTCTCCAAGTCCAGGAGGATGTTTCTAGGCACTCAACAGGGCCTATCTCATGCCCAGGGAAATCAACAGCCACTGAAGCTGGCTTGGGGGCAGTGGGGGGTTTTGCTGAGAGTGCTGTTCTTCTCTCGTTCCAGAGGTGTGAGTAGGCTGTGCTGCTGGCTACTTCTCCCTGAGGAAACTGTGGCTGAACACTACCACCAGCCCACTGCAGCCACTCCCAGGAATGGTGCCTGAGGGTTCCCAGGGATTCAGGTCCAGCAACTCCTCTCCGCTTCTGAACTGTCTCTCCCCCTGCCCCTCAGTCCATTTTCTAACTTTATCTTTGATGTTCAGAGCTCCTAGGTTGTCATAAATACAATCATTTCATTTGTTCTGGGGGGACTTTGTTGTAAAAGGGCTCACCGGAAGTGTCTGGCTATTCGCCATCTTGGCCTCACCTCCCAGCTCCTTCTTTTTATAGGACAGCACCAGCCACTGACTGTAATGGTCAATTTTGTGTGTCAGCTTTTTCTAGGCTCTGGTATCCTATTATTTGGTCAAACACTTGTTTAGATGTTGTTATGAAACATTTATATGTGATTAAAACAGTTGACCTTAGTTAAGCAGATTACCATCCATAATGTGAGTGACCCTCATCTAATCATTTGAAAGTATTAAAAGCAAAAATAGAAGTTACTCAAGGGAGTATTCTTCATCCAGACTATAAGCAAATATCTTACCAAGATACTTCTAGCTCTCCCACTGCCTGACCTACCTATTTTTGGACAAAAAAAAAAAAACTGTTGGAATCTCCAGCCTGTCTCCTGACCTACAGATTTTGTACCTGCCAGCCCCAACAATTGTGTGAACCAATTTGTTAAAAATCCCACTAAATATCTATATCGTTATCGTCTGTATATCCATATCATCTGTACCTATGTTACTGGTTCTGTTTTTTTAGAGAACCCTGGCTAAGACATTTTGGTACAGAGGAAGGTTCTAAAAAAAAGAGAATATAAAGGATGAATTTTCTGAATTGTTTTGGGGTTTCTGGAGTTATTCTGCAAAAATATATTAGATTTAAAGGCACTAATGACTCTCTTTCCACTAGTAAAGAGGACACTGTTAGTCCATGACATGATGTGGCAATAGAGATACATAAAATATCATCATTGGATACTCCTAATCAAATCCTTATCAGAGACAAAGTTCTGGATAATCATGTATTGGGTCCTTCAGAACATTTTTGTCAAATTGATGAGTATATTGACATTGGATGGTTGTCCTTACTTTCATTGGACAAAGTGGGGAAAGAGAAGGATGAGCTCAGGGCTTTGAATTCCGAGTTCAATCACCACATAAAACAATTGAAAGTTGCTATGTGTGCCCTGAAAGAAAGTTTTATATTCTATAGCCACAGAACTGAGATTGCTGAAAACCAAACTCAGAGTGTCATCATATAAGTGGCTGAATTACTACACAAATTGAATTCCCTGCCTCACAAGGTGTCACATGTTAAAGTGATTTGGAAGAAATGAGATTCTGAAAATTAGAATGAGAATATATAGCCAGATACTGGTTATACTGATAACGTAGGGACATTGAGACCCTAAATCATGCTGAGCCTTCTTTGTCAGTAGAAGCAGCTCTTCTATACCTGTCTGAGGAGATTAACCCTGCACCCTGCTTTTCTTAAGGACCCTGCAATGGCCTCCCTTGAGGCAGTTTCTGATTGTCTCCATGATACTTCTAGACCAATAACTAGACTCAAGTTCCAACAGGCCCTAGAAGGTCAGAAGGTGCACTACACTCCAAAACAACTACACGGTTTTTCTAATTTATACAGACAAAAATCCAGGGGATATGTTTGAAAATGGATGTTAAGGGTGTTGGATAATGGTAGAAGAAACATAAGGTTGGATCAGCCTGAATTTATTTATATAGGCTCACTAAGCAGAGATTCTGAATTCACTGTTTCAGCTCAAGGAGTTTACAAGGGCTCTAACAGTTTCTTAGTTGGTTGGCTGAAACATGGATGATAAGGTGGCTGCCCTACAGTAAATGCAGTTGAGATGCCAAAAGTGCCTTAATATACTACAGGCAAAGGTATCCAAAGGCTTAGGAAAATTGGGATGTTAGCATGGTTTTATCATGTCAGACCCACCTAAACACTCTGATAGTGCCCAGAGGACACATCTTTCACATGACTGTGAGGAGCAAATTTGTGATGAGAGGTCCAGCATCCTTGAAGACAGCTGTGATAATTATCCCCTGTAGATCAGATATTTCAGTGGAAGGTGCTTCCACTGAATTGGGAAACCTAAATGCAATGGGGGTAATTGAATCTCTGGGTGGCAGGGGACAATGGCAGCTCTTAATTACCAAAGATAAGGTTGGCATGGTCACCATAATGGATAGTGTAGCAATAATCAGAATAATCTGACTCTCAGAGCTCTATGGCATTGGCTTATTGATCATAGTGTCCCTAGGAGTTAAATAGAGGGAGTCACATTCTTACTTGATTTGTATAAGTGGAAAAGTTCTAGGCCAAGTGAACAGAATTCTAACTGAAGTGCCAAACTAGAGTCAACAGCCCCTCAATCAATTCCCAAACTTGAGCCAATTTCCAGATCTACAAGCTCTTCAGTGAAGGGGTGGCTGGGGCCCCTTGAGGAAGGACCCCACTACACTGCCAAAAATTCATACTGTTAATCTTCTCCAAGCATTCACCAAAGGGACCTACCAACTTCTACCAGCCTGACTGTGCTTGTAGAGAAGGAAATAATTGATCTTTAAAGATATTATTGGTTCTGAACTAAGAGACTCAAAACATCACTGTGGTCCATGAGTCAGAGAGTAAGGGCAAATGGAAGTCAAATGATCAATGGCGTTTTAGCTTAGATCTGTGCCACGGTGGGTCCAGTGCATCTTTGAGCCCATCCTGTAGTGATTTCTCCAGTTCCAGAATGCATAATTGGGATAGATATACTCAGTAACTTGCAGAATCCCCACATTGGTTCCCTGACCTGTGGAGTGAGGGCTATTATGGTAGAAAAGCCAAGTGGAAGTTACTTAAACTGTCTACACCTAGGAAAGTAGTAGACCAAAAGCAGTACCACACTCCTGGAGGGACTACAGAGATGGACTTGAAGGACTCAGGGGTGATGATTCTGACCGTATCTCCGTTCAGCTTGTCCATTAGGCCTGTACAAAAAACAGATGTATATGGAGGAATGATGGTAGATCATCATAATCTTAAGCAGGTGATGATTCTAACTGCAGCTGCTTTTTCAGGCGTGGTTTCATTGCTTGAGTGAGTCAGTACTTCTCCAGGTACCTGGTATGCAGCTATTGATCTAGCAAATATTTTTTCTTGATTCCTGATAGTAAAGATCACAAGAAGCAGTTTTCCATCTGACAAGGCCAAATATACACCGACCTCAAGGGTACATCAACTCTCCAGCTCTGCATCATAATTTAGTCCATAGGGATCTTGATAGCCTTTCCCTCCCACAAGACGTCACGTTGGTCCATTATATTGATGACATCATGCTGATTGGACATAGTGAACAAGAAGTAACAACTACTCTAGACTTATTGTTAAGGTGTTTGTGTACTAAAAAAAAAGACTTATTGTTAAGGTGTTTGTGTACTAGAGGGTGAGAAATAAACTGGACAAAAAATCAGGTGTCTTGAACTTCAGTGAAATATTTGAGATCCAGTGGTGTGAGACATGTTGAAATATCCTTTCTAAGGTGAAGGTAATTGCTGCATGTGGTCACTTCTAGAACTAAAATGGAGGCACAATGCCTAGTAGGCCTCTTTGGATTTTGGAGGAAATATATTCCTCATTTGGATGTTCTACTCCAGCCCATTTACCAAGTAACCCAAAAAGCTGTTTGTTTCGAGTAGGGCTCAGAGCAAGAGAAGGCTCTGCAACAGGTTCAGCTTGCTGTGCGAGCAGCTCTGCCACTAGAGCCACATGATCCAGCAGATTCAATGATGCTTGAAGTGTTAGTGGCAGATAGAGATGCTGTTTGAAGTCTTTGGCAGGTCCCTATTGGTGAATCACAACACAAATTTTTAGGATTTTGGAGCAAAACCCTGCCATCCTCTGCAGATGGCTTTTGGCTTGCTACTGGGCCTTAGTAGCAACTGAACTCCTAACCAGGGGCCATCAAGTTACCGTGTTACCTGAGCTGCCCATCACAAAATGGGTGCAGTCTGACCCAAAAAGCCATTAAGCTGGGTGTGCACAGCAGCACTCCATCATGATATGGAAGTGTATATACAAGATTGGGCTTGTGCAGGCCCTGAAGTTACAAATAGGTTACATGAAGTAGCGGCCCAAATGCTGATGATGGTTGCTATTCTGCACACTACCTTCTGTCTTGCAGTCTGTACCCAGGGTCTCATGAGGAGTTCCCTATGATCTGAGGAAGAGAAAATGTAGGCCTGATTGTGAATGGTTCTGCCCAATATGCAGTCATCACCCTAAAGTGGACAGCTGCAGCACTGCAGTCCATTTTTGGGATATCCCTGAAGGACAGTGGTGAAGGGGAATTCTCTCAGTGAGCAGAACTTTAAGTGATGCACCTGGTTGTTCATTTTGCAGGGAAGGACAAATGGCCAGATGTGTGACTGTATACCAATTCATGGGATGTAGCCAATGGTTTGGCTGGATTGTCAGGGACTTGGAAGGAACATGATTGGAAAATTGGTGACAAGGAGGTCTGGGGAAGAGGATTGTGGACAGACTTCTCTGAATGAGCAAAAAACATTAAAACATTTGTGTCCCATGTGAATTCTCACCAAAGGGTGACCTCACCAGGTGAAAACTTCAATAATTAAGTGAATAAGATGGTGCATTCTGTGGATACCAGTCAGCCTCTTTCCCCAGCCACACCTATCATTACCCAATGGGCTCTTGAACAAAGTGGCTATGGTGGCAGTTGTGTAGGTTATGCATTGACTCAGCAATATGGACTTCCACTCACCAAGGCCAACTTTCCTAAAATACTGCTGAGTGCCCAATCTTCCAGCAGCAGAGACCAACACTGAGTCCTGATATGGCACCATACCCTGAGATGACCTTCCAGCCACTTGCTTCTACCATGGAAGGGATAGTGTTTTTTGTTTTGTTTTGTTTTTCTTACTGGAGTAAACTCTTACTCTGGATAAAGATTTACTTCCTTTGTCCACAATGCTTCTGTCAAAACCACCATCTGTGGACTTAAGGAATGCCTTAACCACTGTCATAATATTCCACACAGCATTGCCTTCAATCATGAAACTCACTTTACAGCAAAGGAAGTGCGGCAATGGACCCAAGCTCATGGAGTTCACTCTTCTTACCATGTCCCTCAACATCCTGAAGAGCTGGCTTGATAGAATGGTGGAATAGCCTTCTGAAGATTCAATTATGACACCAGCTAGGTGTCAATACCTCACACTGTTGGGACGATGTTCTCCAGGATTCTGTGTATGCTTTAAATCAGTGCCCAATACATGGTGTTGTTTCTCCCACAGTCAGGATTCACAGACCTGGGAATCAAGGGATGTAAAGGGGGGCGTCACCACTCACTATTGCCCCCATATTGATCCACTATCAAAATTTTTGCTTCCTATCCCCGTGGCCCTGTGCTCTGCTGGTCTAGAGGTCTTTGTTTGTTCCAAATAGGTAGGGATAATTCCGCCAGGAGACACAGCAATGATTCAACTGAACTGGAAGTTAATGTTGCTGCCTGGCCACTATGGGCTCCTTACTCTTCTGAATCAACAGGCAAAGAAGACAGTTACTCTATTGGCTTTCGTTATTGGTTCTGATTACCAAGGGAAATTGGACTGTTTCACAATGAAGGTAAAGAAGAGTATGTCTGGAATACAGGAGGTTACTCAGAGCATCTCTTAGCATTACCATGCCCTGTGATTAAAGTAAATGGAAAATTACAACAACCCAATTCAGGCAAGACTACTAATGGCACAGACCCTACAGGAATGACGATTTGGGTCGCCCTACCAAGCAAAGAACAATGACCAGCTGAGGTGCTTGCTGACAGTAAAGAGACTATGGAATGGGTAGTGGAAGAGGATGGTTATAAACACCAGTTATGGCCATGTGAGCAATTCCAGAAACAAGGACTGTTACATAAATATATTTTTTTATTTGTATATATTTATATATATATCTTTATTTTCTTCCCTCTCTTATCCAATTATCTTATCATATAACATAAGATATATTGACCTTAGGCTGGGTTCTCTAGAGAAGCAAAACCAGTAACGGGTATAAATACATATAGAGAGAGACTGAGAGAGAGAGATTTATAACAAGGAAATGGCTCACGCTGCTATAGAGGCTGGAATGTCCCAAGTCTGCAGGTCAGGATAGAGGCTTCTCATGATTCATTTAGCCACAGGGGCTGGGGAACCCAAGATCGGTAGGTCAGAGAGCAGGGCTCTTGTTCACAGACTTCGAAGATTGATGAATCCCAAGACCGACAGGCAACACCACAGGTAAGCTGTTAGTTCAAGTCCCAAGAACCAGAGATCAGACGAACAGGAGTGAGCTGCAGGATCCAGCACTAGCAAAAATCTCCCCAGCCTTGCCAGACTATCCACATATCTTCAGTGCAGGCCACAGGCCCAGGGAAACTCCCTTTCAACTGATTGGCTATTCACAGCAAGTCCCATCATGGAGGTGATCATATAATATTAAATCTCATCATGGAAGTTATCACATCATATGACTGCCAAACCACTGAGAATCATGACTCAACCAAGTTGACACACAACCTTAACCACGACAATCATAGTATTTAAGTTACAGGATATCAAGGAGTGAATTAAACATAACTCAAGGATTTTGCTATTTATAAGGTTTTTCACTGGCCAATGTTTTCAGAAGTAGACCGCTAGGTCCTTCTTCCTTGCCGGTCTTAGTCTAGAAGCTCCTCTGAAACCTGTCCAGCATGGGTGACCCTGCTGGTATATGAAATACTGGTGGCATAGCTTCCAGCATCAGAGCAACACACAAACCACCATGATACAACAAATTGACAGATGAGTGGTGCTCATGAGGACCCTGTACATAGACCAAGAGGCAGTCATTCATACAGAACAAGGGGATACTGCGTGGTTTAAGATCAGGAAAGGTGTGTGTCAGGGTTGTATTCATTCAACTTACTTATTAAATCTGTATGGAGAGCAAATTATCTGAGAAGATGTACTATATGAAGAAGAACGTGGCATCAGGATTGGAGGAAGACTCATTAACAACATGAAATATGCAGATGACACAACCTTGCTTGCTGAAAGCAAAGAGAACTTGAAACATTGAGGAAGATAGAAGTATGGATTACAATTCAACATAAAGAAAAAAAATTCTGACAATTGGACCAATAAGCAACATCATGTTAAACAGAGAAAATATTGAAATTGTCAAGGGTTTCATTTTACTTGGATCCACAATCAACACCCATGGAAGCAGCAGTCAAGAAATCAAATGACATATTCCATTGGGAAAATCTGCTGCAAAAGACCTCTTTAAAGTGTTGAGATGCAAAGATGGCACTTTAGGACTAAGGTGTGCCTGACCCAAGCCATGGTATTTCCAATTGCCGCATATGCATGTGGAAGCTGGGCCACTAATAAGGAAGACCAGAGAAGAATTGATGCCTTTGAGTTATGATGTTGGTGAAGAATATTGAATATACCATGGACTGCCAGAAGAATAGACAAATCTCTCTTGGAAAAAGTACGGCTGAAATGCCCCTTAGAGGCAAGGATGGTGAGAGTTCTTCTGGCGTACTTTGGGCATATTTTCAGGAGCAATCAGTCCCTGGAGAAAGGTCAGCGAAAAAGAGGAAAACCCTCAATGAGATGGATTGACACAGTGGCTGCAACATTGGCTCAAACATAACAATGTTTGTGAGGATAGTGCAGAACTGGGCAGTGTTTCCTTGTGTTGTAAATAGGGTCACTATAAGTGAGAATGGACTTGAGGTCACCTAACCACGACAACAACAGTGATTTTGCATCCTCCCTGGGGAATGGATTAGTGTATTTTTGGTGTAAGCAGATTAGTTCTACCACGTTAGGTGGAAGTATGACTATGTTAGTCTTTATTTGCAGATTAAGTATGGTTTAAAGAGATGTGTATGGGTGCCAAATTGACAAGCGGTAGGCTCTGATGGTTAATTTTGTGTGTCTACTTGGCTAGGCTATGTTGCCCAGTTGTTCGGTCAATCTCTATTCTAGATGTTGTTTTGAAATACAAGTGATTAACATTTAAATCACTTGGCCTTAAGTAAAGCAGATCACCGTCCATAATATGAGTGGGCCTAATCCATTCAGTTGAAAGCTTAAGGAGGAAAAAGGGAGGTTTTCCAAGGGAGTATTCTGCCTCCAGACTATATACACCTCTTACAAATTTTATCTTGCTCCCTCACAGCTTGATCTACTGTTTTTGGGACACAGACTGCCAGAATTTCCACCTTGTCACCTGACTTACAGTCACATTATGATGCAAGCAAATTCCTCAAAAGTAAACCTCTCTCTCTATAAAACCCACTGCCATTGAGTCGATTCCGACTCATAGTGACCCTATAGGACAAAGTAGAACTGCCCAATAGAATTTCCAAGGAGCACCTGGCGGATTCAAACTGCTGACCTCTTGGTTAGCAGCCATAGCACTTAACCACTATGCCACCAGGATTTCCATATATATATATACCCAGTACCCAGTGCCGATGAGTCAATTCCGACTCATAGCGACCCTATAAAACCATAAAAACCCATTGCTGTCGAGTTGATTTCCAACTCATAGTGGTCCTGTAGGATAGAGTAGAACTGCCCCATAGGGTTTCCAAAGAGCAGCTGGTAGATTTGAACTGCCAACCTTTTGGTTAGCGGCCCAGGTTTTAACCACTGTGCTCTCTTCTCTCTCTCTCTCTCTACACACACACACACACACACACACACACCCCTTACTGTTTCTTTTTCTCCAGAGAACTCTAAGACAGACTCTAAGACTACCTCCTCATCTCCAAAACATAAACCTGCAGGCTCCACAAAGAACAGACAGACCAAAACTGTATTCCCCCCACTCCCAAGTGTTCTACATTTCTGTCATAGTTACAACCCTGCAGAGGCCACAGGAACTACCAAAATCATCAAGTCCAGTCTCTCAGTTTTCTAACAAGTACTTTAATGGAAAGGTTTTGCTGCATAAAACATGGAGAGGTTACACAACATTCCCTACAGTGCCACTGTGCCAGGAATTTGGAGAAAGAATGGCTCCCAGAGGAGCTTCTGGTTCCAGAAGTTGTAGGTGCTCATGGCAGCAATAACCCTTCCTTCCACCCACTTCTTCAAAATAGTCCATTGTCAAGGATAATCGAAATACAATTTCGTTTCTCAGTTCCCACCGCTCATTCCCCATCATCCCTATATTCTTAGTCCTTAGTTTAAATGTGGCTTCTCAGTTCATTTAGTCTCATTTCAAAGTGAAGTTGCTCATTCCCTGGGAAGGAAGTAGAAACCTAATCAATTAATTTCTTCTCTTGATACCTCATTTGTGAGAAAGATCAGTTTCTAGGAATTTCCAGACCTTCTGAGTGTCTCTGACAGTCGTAATTCAGCTTTTGAAATTAGTGATGAAGGATACTAGGGGACTCATCTCTCCCCAGGTGCCCAAGAACCAAAAGGAAAACTTGTAAGCCTACTATTTCCATGTAAATAAGTAAATGAAGAAATACTCAGATAAGTTTGATTCCCTCCCCTGCCTCTCCACCACCCATGCCCCCTTTAACATTGGGATCACTGCTAGTCCATGGCCTGCTGAGAGTGCATTCCAGGTATGCTTTCTGAGGGTATCCCTAGGCCCCAGATGTTACTGCTTGAGGGACAGAAGCTTGAAGCTGTCATCCAGGATGGACCTCCTGTTACGCCGTAGCTTTCTCTGCCGATGCTGGTACCAGACCACTCCGCAAAGAGCAAGAACAATGAGCAGGAGGATGATACCCACAGCAATCAAGACAGAGGCCAGCATCTTGACATCCTTCATGGGGATCTGCATGCCTAGCATCCTCACATTGCCTTCTTCAATGTCTCTGGGAAGTCCAGCTGAAATGGAGTAAGAAGAAAATGGGCACTCTGGGCTGGGGAATACTCTAAAAAGTCATCTTTTACATTCAACTCTTGAAAGAGGAGAAACAATCCTGTCCAAATAGAAGAGAGGAACTCTCTTTATCGTCCCTCACAAGACCAACTGGTGAAGACAGATTCAGAGGTTACAGCGAATCAGCAAAACAGTGTGTTTTGGGGTGGGTCCTTAGGTATCACTGAAGCCTCAGTCCCCCATGGAAGGAGCTAAGACTCATAGTGGGAAGGCACTTGATAAATTTCTACAAATATATAAAGTGATATAGACAAAAGTATTGGATTTGGTCTTCACAGCCCCAGAGGGTGCTGAATTGAAATCAGTAGGTGGTAACTCCAGAAAAGCAGAGTTTGATAACAACCTCCCAACGTGCCTACAGTCTTTCATCTTTTTGGGTCATCCATAACACGGATGTCAAATTGAACTTCCCAGTGGAAATACCTGATTGTGTGAGTTCCTGGCATTCAAAGTTTTGATAACCCCCAATTCACCTACAGAGTAAAGCTCAGATTCTTGAGCCAAGCATGCAAACGCTCACCTATCTTTCTAGTCTCATCTACTAGTCTTCAGTCACAGAAACTCCTTCTTGCCTTTGTTCATGCTGCTCCCTTTGCCTGACCACCCTTTTCTCCTTCTCATCTTTCTAGCCCCAGCTTTAATGTTATGTGTCTCTGCAAAGCTTCCTTCAGTTCAGTTCAGTTAATGGTCCTTTCGTCTATGTTTCTAAAGTACCTGTACTCTTTTTATTCCCAAAATTTACTTGTTGTGTGACCTTGGGCCAAGTGACTTAACCACCTCCTTCCCTCCACCTGGACCTCAGTCTCCTCTTTTATAAAATGAGAAAAATAGCCATACTAATTCAGGGGTTTGTTGTGAGGTTAAGTGAGTTAATTATAAAATGCTTAATATAGTACCTGGCAAATAGAAAATATACAATAAATGTTTTATGTTATCATTACTTGCCATTTGTTACAACACATAGCATCCAGCACTGCAATGATTGTTTCTGTGTCTCATTTCCTTTTCAGACACTAATTTCCTGGAAGGTACAGACTACATCTTGCTTGTTTTGGTACCCCTGACACTCAGAACCTGTGTGATGAATGTATAACTGGATAAATGGATGTTCTGATAAAACATTACTGAAATGCAGTGAGTTCAAATAGAATCTGGAAAACATACTGGTTCTGAGTCTACATTCTATCACTTACTCCTTTTGTGCACTTGGACGTATCACTTTCTATCTCTTAGCTTCTCCTGTAGAAAATTATAGGCTTTTATTAGACCAACAGTTTAAGGATTTTTTTTTTCCCATCATGGGGCTTTTTTTTTAATATACAAAAAAGAGCTTATCAAAGAAGTTTCCGGGATAAACTGAATGCTTTGAAGGTCAGCGGAGCAAGGGAAGGGGTTTGGGGACTATGGCTTAAGGGGACTTCTAAGTCAATTGGCAAAATAATTCTATTATGAAAACATTCTGCATCCCACTTTGAAATGTGGTGTCTGGGGTCTTAAATGCAAACAAGTGGCCATCTAAGATGCATCAATTGGTCTCAACCCACCTGGATCAAAGGAGAATGAAGAACACCAAGGTCACATGATAACTATGAGCTCAAGAGACAGAAAGGGCCACATGAGCTACAGACTTACATCATCCTGAGACCAGAACACCTTAGATGGTGCCTGGCCACAACTGATGACTGCCCTGACAGGGAGCAAAACAGAGAACCCCTGAGGGAGCAGGAGATCACTGGGATGCAGACCCCAAATTCTCATAAAAAGACCAGACTTAATGGTCTGACTGAGACTAGAAGAATCCTGGCAGTCATGGTCCCCAAACCTTCTGTTGGCCCAGGACAGGAACCATTCCCGAAGACAACTCATCAGACATGGAAGGGACTGGACAATGGGTTGGAGAGAGATGCTGATGAGGAGTGAGCTACTTGTATCAGGTGGACACTTGAGACTGTGTTGGCATCTCCTGTCTGGAGGGGAGATGGGAGGGTAGAGGGGGTTAGAAACTGGCAAAACGGTCACGAAAGGAGACTGGAAGGAGGGAGGGGGCTGACTCATTAGGGGAGAGTAAATGGGAGCATGTAGTAAGGCATGTATAAGCTTATATGTGACAGACTGACTTGATTTCACTTAAAGCACAATAAAAATTATTAAAAAAAGAGCTTATGAGGAATACACCTAGGCATGTGTGTGTATATATGTGCACAGTAGTTAAGTGCTCAGCTGCTAACCAAAAGGTCGGCAATTCGGACTCACCAGCCACACCGCAGGAGAAAAGATGTGTCAGTCTGCTTCCATAAATATTACAGCCTTGGAAACTCTATGGGGCAGTTCTATTCTGTCCTTTAGGGTCACTATGAGTTGGGATCAACTCGACATCACTGGGTTTATACACATGTGCATGTATATATATAGATATATATATATGCACAAAAAAAATTTTATGTGTATATACATATCCTTTAAGATCATAATTGAGCAGTTCGGATTGAAGGAGACATGGATCTGAAACCCCACCCACTTAGCCTCACCTTACCTTTCCTTGTTAAGGATTGATTTGCATCCCCCCAAAAAATATGCTGAAGTCCTAACCCCTGTACCTATGAATGTGACCATTTGGAAATAGGATTTTTCTTTTGTTAATCCTGAGCGGTATCTTAGAAAAAGGGAAAACAAACACAAAGAGACATACATAGGGGAAGAACCCCATGTGAGGAACTATCTACAAGTGAAGAATGTCCTGAGCTACCTGAATCTGAAAGAAACCAGGAATGATCTTTTTCCAGCCAGAGAGTATAGTCTTGCAAACACCTTGAGTTTGGACTCCTAGTCCCCAAAGGAGCCCTGGTGGTACAGTGGTTAAAAGCTCGGCTGCTAACCAAAAGGCTTGCAGTATGAATTGAACAGCCGCTATGGGGCAGTCCTACTCTGTCCTATAGGGTCACTATGAGTTGGAATCAATTCAATGGCAACAGGTTTGGTTTTTGGGTTAGTCCCCAAAACTGTGATATAATAAATTCCTGTTCTTTAAAGCTACTCACTTGTGGTATTTTTGTTATGGCACACTAGCAAACCGAGATACCTTCCATCCTGCTCCTCCCAGGACACACCCGAGTCCCCTGGCTGGGAGTTCATCAGATACTTAGGCACTGATGAAAAACCTTTTGACTAAACTAATGATCTTTAAAGTCCCTTCCAGCTCTCAGAACTTTCTGAATCTCTCCTAGTCCAGGACAAACGGGGTGGGGAGTGAAGCACTATTTAGACCTAGGCTGTATAGGAAAAGAGCCTCTATTTTCTTGAAGATTAGAAACAGCTGGTTCCAAAGGTTCAGTTATTTGGTATCCCATAGACAAAGGGGAAAGAAGAAAGAGTAAAAATATCTGGTGCAGACCATCTGGTGTTTGTTTAGTCTCCACTGTCCCTGTGGGGAATCCATGCCTGTGCTAAAGCTAATTCATGTCTAGCCTAGCAGAACCTAGAATTTTCTTCCCTCTTGGGCATTAAATTGCAGGTTAAGACAACAGCCTTCAACTGGGGATGAGGCTATTTTGCTCAGACTGAGAAGATTGGGGGTGGGGGGCCAGAGACAATAAACCTGGTGAGGGAAGCTGAGCCTTGGGCCCCTTGTTTCTGAAGCCTTACAACAATCTTAGGATGCTTGCTGCTAGTATCATGATAACCACTTTCTGATCATGTGTGTACCATCTGCTAGAGATCCTGCCCCCTCCCACACACACACGTGCAGACTACTCAGTCTGTGCATCATTCTCCCTACCTTTTCCAATCTCTTCGGTGATGGTGCTGATGGTGCTTAAGGGTTCTGGGAAAGAAAAAAGACAAGAGATTAGTCTTGTTTTTCTTCATACAGATTTATAGGTTCATCATGGGAGATCAGTATTGGTTGGGGAACTCTTCTGTGGTATAGAAAACAAAATGAAGATGCCTGGAATTAACTATTTGTTAAAGTCAATATTGGCATGCAGATTTTATTTTGAGAGGTGGCACAAAATATGGGCAAGAATACAAGCTTAGGAATCCAAAATGTAAGTTATCCCTCTGCCATTATTTAGGTATTTCCTGGCACTGCCTATATCCCTATTACTGCTCTTTTCCTTCCATTTCCACCCTGCCTTCAGGAAGTCCCTGTTCCTTGTCAAACGTTCTTCCCTACATATTTAACTTCTTCTCAGAACACATCTTCCTCTTCCTGATTTGATGAGACTGGTCTCTCCTCTGAGGACTCTGTTTCCTTTACAGCCTCTCAATACTGCTTTCAGAGCATTGTTCCTCTATCTTTGTTGAAGCCCATATTATTTGGCTAGAGAAGGCACAACCACTTCTTGTCACTGTTACCTAGCAGGTCACTTCATTCATAGAAGTCTTTGGTACCTGGCTTAGTCCTCCTCTTTTTTCCTTAATTCCCACCATGAGTGTTGACTCATACAACCCTCAAGTCTCACAG
This sequence comes from Loxodonta africana, assembly GCF_030014295.1. Classification (NCBI taxonomy): domain Eukaryota; kingdom Metazoa; phylum Chordata; class Mammalia; order Proboscidea; family Elephantidae; genus Loxodonta; species Loxodonta africana. The sequence goes on from NC_087369.1 coordinate 69,673,840, forward strand.
ATTCTAGACCTCTTAACTCCAATGACTTTCATATCCATTGCATTTCAACCAACTACTCCTATGGTCACATGGGACTTGTTATCCAGAATTGCTCCATCTCATAAATTTAAAATCTAATAGCCACCTCCTATCCTTTCAAATGCCCTTTCTTCTGTTACACCTGATATTACCCCTCATTAAGACCTCTAGCTCCTTAACTCTTTTTAATTTTTCCCAACCCATGAGCTTCATCCTATCATGTCTTCCATTCCTGGTCAGGTTAGACTCCAACTACAAACTTCATTTTGGTCTATCACTTCAACTACTAATTATCCAGGAGTGTCACAAACATCTACTTAAACACCAGTAACTATGCTTTTTCTGTATTTTATCTGGTATTCTTATTGCTACTGGAGAAAAATCATGCAGTTGTATAGACTAGTATTCCTTGTGTCCAACCTCAGCTAAGCCATCAATGCTGCCTGGCAATAGTACATTTATTTAACATCATCCAGAGTGGCTATTTGAAAACTTTACCAACTCTCCTCAAACCCCTTACCCTACCACATGCCTTTCACTATCAGCAGATGATGCTGCCTCCTCCGTCACAGAGAAAAGAGAGATTCTAAGGCGGAAACTCTCTCTTTGTCAAGTCCCCCACCCAAGCCTACATATTGAGCCTTACCTTTCCTATCTTCTCTCTTCTTACAGTAGAAAAGATGGCCTCCTCCAGACTTTCACTAATCATTCATCTTAGTTCTGGCTCTCCTCTGCTGCTGGCTCACCAGAAACCTTGTTCCAACAGTTAGTCCTTTCCTCCCTATCTATATTCAACTCATCCCTCTGATTGGCCTGTTAGCACATATGAGGTTGGAATAATATCAAATTATACAATGGTGGGGCATAAGCAAACAAAAAAGCAAATAGGTAAGATTTATGGGCTGGCTCATTGTCATAGAGAGATATGAGCTCTCCTTACCTATGGAAGGACAAGAGCCCTGGTGGTGCAGTGTTTAAAACACTTGGCTTCTAACCGAAAGGTCAGTGGTTTGAACTCACCAGATGCTCTATGGGAGAAAGATGTGGCTGTCTGCTTCCATAAAGATTACAGCCTTGGAAACCCTGTGGAGCTGTTCTACTCTGTCCTAATTGATTGCTATGAGTCGGGATCAACTTCATGGCACCAGGTTTGTTTTTTTTGTTTTGTTTCATTTTTTCAGTTTTACTTATAAAAGTGCCTTTATGGTATGTATTAAGATGGTCAGTTATATATGGGATCTTCCATATTTTGGATGGCCCATTACATATGGAGATAACCTGTTGTCTTGAACCTCTAACATCTTGATGATGTCTCAATTTATTACTTGACTTTGGTTCTCATGGCTGACAGTACATAAAAATTAATTCTGTGTACCCATCTGAGTTCTAGGGAATAGCACTACAGTAGCAAATAGAAACTACATTCTAGCAGTATAGGTTACCAGAGAACACAGTAAATCATAATGTACAATTATTATCCATTCCTGGGAGAAAAGAGCAGATTTATATTCTTTACCCTGGTGCACTAAGCCTGTTTGAACGACCAAAGACATTTTCCCACTTTCTATTCCTGCTGCCAGATTGCCAGTGGCTGCAAACCCCAGAATATCCACCTCAATACCACCATTATTTTAAGCAGTATGACATTAAAAATAAATAAAAGCACAGCTCAACCTACTAAAGAGGAGGGGGACCCCTGATTACTGTTGGTTCCAGGAGATTCTAGAGGGCCTCTTGGAAGGGGAAGTGCATCTGGAGGCTGGACTCAGGTCAACATAAGAACCTATCTTTCTTCATTTTTGGTGAAGAGTAAGGGGTGACTGGTAAACAAACTGCCCCAACTCTTCCCCTTCTTATAAAAATAAGTAAAAAGATTTTTCCACTCTTGGTAACAACTTTATCTTGGATAATATGTAAGTTGAAGGTCAAGATCTCTTTCTAGCCTCAAACAGAGTTGTTCCCAGGACAGAAAAAACTGCCATGTACAACCCCCCAAAAGTAAATCAATTAAGAGGGAAATGTTAGAATTGTATTTCTTCTCTTTAAGAAAAATGACTCATTAGCAAGATTCTTAAAATAGTGTTTCTAGCACATTTCTAAAATAATAAATTTATGTATGAATTAAATGTATTTCAAAGGAAGTAAGCCTGCACTAGGCAGCAATGCTGTAGCCCAGCCAGTTTCAGGCTGGGTCAACCCATGTGAGCCCAATAGGTGTCTAAGTGATTAGGAGAGAGTCAGATGGCAAAGGTAAAATGGAAGATGGGCAATATTGGTTAGGGGAACGCCAACTTTTGGGATCAGAAGGAGGGATGCAAGAAACTTTTGGGGATCATCTATTCTATAGGTTAGATAGAGTGCTAGAAAATGGCTCATTTTGGGCAATAAGGCTTTACCTTGTTGTGGAAAGACAGTGAAGAGGGTCTCCATACCAGCATGGACATGGTCAGTCACATGGCAGTGCATCAGCCATGTTCCAGGGTTGCTGACCACCATCTCTACAACCTCAAAGGTCCCTGGGAACAAATCCACCACATCAGCCCGGTAGCTCTCTCCATTCTGCAAAAGAGATTGGGGGTAGGAGAAAGAAAGCAAAAGGTATAGAGATCACTTCAGAGCCTGTAAGAACTAAAAGGCTGGAATGCCTACCACAGGAACATAGGACTCAAGATTCCTAGACCGGAGAGCAGCTTGAAGAATCCACTTTATACTTCTTCCCTATGAACCCACCCCCACAAACTGATTCAACAGAGCAGACTCTCTCCTACTTTTTCTTAGAGCCTCCCAAAGTAAAATACTTTCCAGCTTCATTTTTGGGGCTCAAAACTAACAAACCAAACTTTTCAGCAGGCTAAAATCAGAGAATTTGGCTTAAGCATTGACCTGTAGGAAGGAGCCACATATTTCCTATAGAAATGACCACAGAAAAGGGTGCACGCTGACTTACTCTTCCATTGGGGGAATGATTCTGTTCCTGCAAAGGGGAGGCCTATTGTTGTCCATCTGTGTCAATAACAGGATGAGAAAAATCTATCTATTGCAGAGGGAGTATCAGAAAGCCCATTTAGTTGCAGAATTAAATTCAGTTTTCCAATTAGCCTTCTCAGTAATAAAGTTGTCATTTGACCTCACGAATCTCTGTCTCTTTCTCAATTGCTTTAAGATTCTGGGAGGGAAGAGAAAGGCACTATTTATTTGTGTCCCCCTCAGAACACAACAGTATTTATCTTTTTATCTTCAGTTCCAGAACTCAGAAAGTATTGACGCCTGCTGGTTGGATAGGTAAATGGATTGATACCTGAAGAGTTTGGACAGATGGACACATGAATCCTTGTTCACCTTTTTCAGCACTTCTAGATTTCTACATAAATGCCTCCAACTCTATCCCCTTTCCCTAAGACTAAATTCTTTTCTTCAGAACCTACTTCTTGTTCCATGTAGCTCCTAAACTGAAGCTCTTCTTATAATGAATTAAGGACTTTCAGGGATTCTGAGATGCCACTCTGAAATAACTTATTCTTGAGGTAACTGTTCACTAAGTCTGAAGTCCTTGACTGAGACTCAGTTACATTGACTCCTTCAATCTGTCTACCACACAAATTAGTAATTCTTTTCTTCCTTTAGCTTAGGGGATATATAGCCAGGCTAGAATCCACAGCTCAATTTTTCATGTACTGGACCTGCTCTTTTAACTACTTATCACCCGATTCCTTTTTATTCCTCTCTTCCTCAATGGCTATAAACACTTCTCGACTCTAATCATCTCTGAGTGACTCAGCCCTTTTTCAGCTCACCCGATAGAGGAAGCTCTCTGCATGGAAGTGGACAGTGTGTAGGTCAATATCTTGGCCCATGGCCAGCATGTACCAGGCCACTCGTTCTCCTTGGTACATGGTAAGACCTCTGAGGTTGGAATAGAGCTTCCCATTGATGGCTGTGAAAAAAAAAAGAAAAATTCTCTTACATGTCTCCTTTTGATTCTGTATTGCCACTGTCCTAAGTCTAGTCCCTATCATCTCTCATGAAAACAGTGACCTCCTAATTTGCCTCATCTCTATTCCATCTGTCCACCCCTTTCCAATCTATCATGCTAGTGTTATAACACCAGTAATATAACTGGTTTATCAGAGTTTTCTTTCTAAACAACTAATCTGACCATATCATTCTGCTGCTTAAAATACTTTAATAGGTCCCTCTTACCCCAAAGGTCAGGCTCCTTATCTTAGCTAACAAGGTCCGTTAAAATATAGCTCCAAACTACTGTCCCAGACTCATCTCCCACTACCCAATTCCAATTAGGGTGATCTTTTCACCATGCCCCATATGGCCTATGCATGTTATCTGTGTCTATACTCATGTTTATGAGCTTCCCTCTCAGAAATCCTGCCTCTTCTTAACCATCTTTTCAAATTCTAGTCAAAACTTCACCTTCCCCAAGAAGGAATTCTAATTTCCTAGCTCTTCTCCATACCTCTCATTCCCTTCATCCTCTTCCATCTCTAAACTCCTCCAGCACTGTCTGTACCATTCTTGGAATTCACCAGAAACTGCCTTCTACCTTTAGCTATCTTTTAATGTATAGAAGCTCACATCCTCAGCTAGTCTAGTAAGCAGGAAATGAAGGTATATACTACAGTACTACAGTTTCACTATTTTCTTCAGAATACCCAGCAGACACCTGAGCCTACAATAAATGTAAAAAAAGACTTGCTACAATCTTTGAACTCATAATGATATTAATGCATGGGCCTCTTCATCTAATTCTTCCAGGTCACACATCATTGTTCAAAAACAAACTACTCATCACCATATTAATTCACAGTGCCAAGAATTTGCCCAGAACACTGCCCCTACTCATCATGTTCTCATACAGTGAAGGTAATTTCCACTCTACTCCACAACAGAAATAATGAAAGGAAAATTTCCAGCCTCTCTCTGTGTCTATGCCCATCAACTTGTGAATCTGAGAGAAGGAACTAAATGTGTTCAACTCGGCCTCTTCTGCATTTTCTCTCTCCTGGATCAGTGTGACCACAGAAAAGGGTGCACGCTGACTTACTCTTCCATTGGGGGAATGATTCTGTTCCTGCAAAGGGGAGGCCTATTGTTGTCCATCTGTGTCAATAACAGGATGAGAAAAATCTATCTATTGCAGAGGGAGTATCAGAAAGCCCATTTAGTTGCAGAATTAAATTCAGTTTTCCAATTAGCCTTCTCAGTAATACAGTTGTCATTTGACCTCACGAATCTCTGTCTCTTTCTCAATTGCTTTAAGATTCTGGGAGGGAAGAGAAAGATATTATTTATTTGTGTCCCCCTCAGAACACAACAGTATTTATCTTTTTATCTTCAGTTCCAGAACTCAGAAAGTATTGACGCCTGCTGGTTGGATAGGTAAATGGATTGATACCTGAAGAGTTTGGACAGATGGACACATGAATCAAGAGACGGAAGTAGGCATTAGCAGGACCTAACTGTGTCCTAAATCCCTATTTGTCCTGAGCCATTTATTTCTCTGATTTAACAGGAGCTAAAAAGTTCACCCTGTGAAGTTTGTGAAATATTTGTCTAGTGGTAATCACCCATCTCTCTATCACCGGGAAATTGTTAAAATTTGTGGGACAATGAGATACTACTTTTGAGTTCTATTAGAGGCACTATAAAGCTGTACTTTATCCTCAGATCAAAAACATCTTGGGCTAGAAGGGATAATGAGAGGTCACTTCATACATTCCACTGCACTTAAAGTCTCCCTCATATCTGAGACTTTGTTTTTTAAAAGCTACACAGATGTCCAGAACAAAGGAAGGCTTGGATGCAAAATTTCCCTCCAAAATCCATTCAAGCATAAAAAAGTTCTTCCTCTTATCTAATGTAAGCACAGCATGAGAGCCTGAGGCTCTCTCCTCTAATTCTTCCATCTGTAAATTCAACCTTTGTTTTTATAAACAGATTAAAAGAAAAGCTGGAGTCCATTGAAAAAGCAGATACTGGATCCAGAACAGTGAAGAAACAACATGATGATGAGAGACTAAACTCAGGATTGAAGCAGAGGGGTCCTGAGTGGCCATCTCACCAGGTACACTGAAGCTCAAAAATGTCCATCTTGTTTTCTCTATTATGTTAAACTTTGCTGGTACCATAACAACAGCTTTACAGAATCAGCTTCTGGCTTTATGGTCATCTGATCTAACGTGGACCACATATCTGCTCTGTGTATATAAATGTGCAATAGCAGAAAACACTTCTTCCAAAAGATGGGACTTCACACAGGCTCTGATGGGTGGAACCTTTCACAGAAACGAGACCCCAGTAACTGGGCTGCTTGCCTCAGCCAAATATAGACATGCATGTTTTAGGAGAGAGTCAGCCTTCTGCTGAATAGTCAATGAATTCTGGGGTCTCTTTGGGTCAGAGTTCATGCTAGGACCTGAGAAAAGGATGAACATATTGGAGTACTATTTCACCCTCAGGAAACCCTGGTGGCATAGTAGTTAAGTGCTACGGCTGCTAACCAAAGGGTTGGCAGTTCGAATCCGCCAGGCGCTCCTTGGAAACTCTAGGGGGCAGTTCTACTCTGTCCTATAAGGTCGCTATGAGTTGTAATCAACTCGATGGCACTGGGTTATTTCACCCTCATTTCACCTTCCTACCTTCCCATTCCCTCTGGAATTTGTGTTTTTTTATATAATGATGGGTCTATCAGATACTCCCCACAACCAACCAGTGGGGACTTGGAAGAGGGGTAGGTTCTTGTCTACCCACCATGCATTTTATTGCTCTCCAAGAAAGTCTCATCCTGTAGGTTGACAAGGCCTGGCTCCTGGAGCCCATGGGTTGCCACGTTGTCCTCCAGATACCATGACTGGTTCTCATCAAAGATCAAGAACAACAAGGCAAACTCCCTGTCCATGTCACTCCGTCCTCCATGGAGCCCCAGGATGCCCCTTCGGCAGATGGCCAAAGGTCCTACCAGGCCACTATACATGTCCTGAGGAAGAAAGGAAGGGGGAGAGAAAGAGATTTTTGTTCTTGTCCCCTGGGTGGTAGGTAGTGCTCTGCCCAGAGCCAAGTTCTCATCCAAGCCCACTGAGCCCCTCAGCTCTTCATCATAATGTCTTACATTTACAAGCACCTCTACTCCAAAAACCAATAGCTGTAGAGTCAGTTGCAACTCATGACGACCCCATATGTGTCAGAGTAGAACTGTGCTCCACAGGGTTTTCAGTGGCTGATTTTTAAACAGTAGATCAGCAGACCTTTCTTCTGAGGGGCATCTGGGTGGACTTGAACCTCCAACTTTTCAGTTAGCAACAAAGTGCATTAACTGCACCACTCAGGAACTCCCAGCACCTCTATTATGTAATCTGAATTTATTCTCACAATTATCTTGGGGCAGAGGTAAGATATGCTTTCTAACCTATGCTTTAGTTAGGCTGGACTATTCGTTGATCTCCACACCTCCAAGCACTTTCACAGCCCAGTGCCTTTTCTCCTGCTGTTTCTTCTGCTTGTAATGCCTTCTCCTCCACCGTATCTCTTATCTGCCTGCCACACTGCTATTCAGCATTCAAGACCCAGGGTACATATATCTCCCATTGTGATGCCTCCTCCAGCTTCCTTGCCCAAATCTCCTCCTCTAAGCAGAAGTAATTGCTCTTTCATTTACCCCCACAGCACATTTATTATTACATTTTGCTATATTCAACTGTCACCCCCAACTAGACCATGCTTTTTGAAGGTGGGAACTGCATCTTAGCTTTGTATTTTACAAGGCATCAATCAAAATGCCTAAATTGTGGTAGGCACTTAATAAATGATTCCTGGTTGGCTGTGCATGGATGTCTAGATGGGTAAACCCATTTCCAGTTAAGGAAACAGAGGCAGAGTGACTTGTCTGAAGTTACTCAAAAGGCAAGCTAGAAGCAAATTTGGTGCTAGAGCCCCAATCTCTTGACAGCCAATCTGAGGCTTTTTAGATGACAGTATATTGCCTTAGGGGATTCAGTAAGAAGAAGAAGTAGGGAAGAAAATCTTCAGGATAGAAATATCTGGAGCTACCTACTCCTTTCACCCCTCTTCCTGACTATTCAAATAAGCCCATCATTTGAGGAATTTCCCTCAAATCCTGGGCTCTAGCTCTAGCTGGATTTCTCATTATACCTGTTTAATAGCTTCTTAATGTCACACAGTTTTCCTATCTCTGAGGCTCAACCCCACTCAGCCCTTTTTGTCTTTACCTTGATGGGATCCACTGCAGAATAATAGATCCAGGAAACACAAGCAGAGTCATTGGGTCCAGGGCCAGATCTCTCTGGTATGTTCCACCGATAAGTGATCACCTCACCTAGAAGGGATAACAAAGTACATCCAGATAGACTGATCATGACAAGTCTTCCAACCCTCAGGTTTCTCCAAGAGGCCGTGGTGGGTGTAAGACCATTCTTCATTATTTCTACACCAGTTGCATTTTTATTTTTGTGACTTTTCTCTTCTCCCTCCTGAGATACTCTCAGCCTGCTTTTCTACTTTCCCTGTTCTTAGAGGCCCAGCTCAAATTCTCTAGGAAGGCAGTCCTGCTATTGTTTTCTCTGCTTGTAATATCCTTCCTTTTTTAGTTATGTTTCGGTTTTCTTTTCTTCCTGCTATCCCCTACTTGTAGCTGTTTTCCCCAGACCCTCAGCCCTCTTCTCTCTTTCCATACTCTCTTCATAGAAGCCCAAACGTTTTTAATTTTGAGGAAGTCTAATTTATCTATTTTTTCTTTGGTCGTTTGTGCTTTTGGTATCTTATCCTAGAAATCATTGCCTAATCCAAGGTTACAACCATTTACTCCTGTGTTTTCTTCTTTATAGTTTTAGAACTTATATTTAAATCTTTGATCCATATTTAGTTAATTTTTGTATTTGGTGTGAGGTAGGGGTCCAACTTCATTGTTTGCATGTGAATTTCTAATTGTTCCACTACCTTTTGTTAAAAAGACTATCTGTTCCCCCATTTAATTGTCTTTGGCACCCTTGTTGAAAATAAATTGATCTTAAATGTGAGGGTTTATTTCTGGGCACTCAAGTCAATTCTACTTATCTATACATCTATCCTTATGCCAGTACCACACTGTCTTGATTACTGTTGTTTTGTAGTAATTTTTAAATCAAGAAGTTGAGTCCTCCCTCTTTATTCTTTTTTAAAATTGTTTTGGCTATGCCATTTTAATCTTTCCAAAACCTCTCTTTATTCATGTAATTCCTCTGGTCGAAAACTTTTAATGGGTGCTACGGCTGCTAAACAAAGAGTCAGCAGTTCGAATCTGCCAGGCGCTCCTTGGAAACTCTATGGGGCAGTTCTACTCTGTCCTATAGGGTCGCTATGAGTCGGAATCGACTCGACGGCACTGAGTTTGTTTTTGGTTTTTGATACCCAAAGAATAAACTCTATACCCAAGCACCTCAACCTAGGTCTGATTTCCTAGCCTTGTTTCTTACTCTTCTTATTTCTGAAAAATATAGAGTACTCAAACTTCACTACCTGCTTACTTCAAGAATTCACAGCTCTGTACCCTTTCTCATGTTCTCTTTATCTGGACTGCCATCTAACCTTTCCACTGAGTTCCAGACTCCTTTATTCAACTGCCTACTTGACACTTCCACTTGTCTAACTGACATCCCAAACTCAACATTTCCAAAACAGATCTGCAAATCTGCTTTTCCACTTGTCTTCCTTATCTCAGGAAATAGCACCACCAATTATCCAAAGCAAAAATTCAGGAATTATCTTTCTTCTACTCATACCCTCATCTCTCACATCTATCAGCATGCCCTGAAAAACATATTCCATATTCATTCACTTCTATTCTGTCCATCTCCACTGCTACCACACTAGTCTGTGACATCATCTTCTTTACCTGGACAATTACAATAGTCACCTAACTGGTCTCTCTCATAACATATTCTCCACATAGCAACAAATGTAGTCTTTAAAAAATATAGATTAAACCATGTCACTCCCATACAACAGCATCCCATTGCTATTAAAACCAAAAATCCTTATCATGGCTTGCTAAGCTCTACACAATCTATCTGATCCCTGTTTATCTCTCAAAACAAATTTCCTCTTGTTCAATATGCTCCAGCCGCACTGTCTTTTTTTGTTCCTCAAACATACTGACATCATTCCTGTCTCAAGGTATTTGTAATTGTTGCTGCAATTCTTGTACCCAGAATATACAAAAAAAAAAAAAAAACTCTCAAGACTCAACAATATGAAAACAACCCAATTAAAAATGGGCAAACATTTTGAACTGATACTTCAATAAAGGTGTTATAAGAATGACAAATAATCACATAAAAAACTGTTCAACATCATTAGCCATTGGGAAAACAAAAATTAAAACCACAAGGAGATATCCTTACACACATATCAAATGGCTTAAAAAAACTGGCAATAAAAAGTGCTGGTGAGGAATGCAGAGCAACTGAATCACTCATACTTTGCTGGTAAGAATGTAAAATGGTACAGTCACTCTAGAATCCGGTTTGGAAGTTTCTTTCAAAGGTAAATATTCACTTATTGTTTGATCCAGCAACTCCACTTCTGGGTATTTACCATAGAGAAATAAGAACTGTATTCACACAAAAACCTGTACACACATATTCATAGAAGTTGTATTCAAATGACCCAAAACTGGGTACAACCCAAATGTCCCTCCAGAGTGAATGGATGAACAATATGTGGTACACTCATGCCATGGAATACTACTCAGCAGTAAAAATAAGAGAACTATGGATATACACAACAACTGAAAAAAAAAAAAAAGCAAATACCAAAAGTTTACATACCTTATGATTCCACTGATAAGACATTCTGGAAAAAGCAAAACTATAGGAATGGAGGAGAATTCAGTGGTTGCCGGGGCGGGGGTATGGATAGGGAGAGAATATGACTATAATGAAACGTCATGAACTGTCTGATTCCTAATTATGGTGGTTCTTACACTAAATTAGTCATGTGGCTTTTTTTTTTTTTCTGCTTACCTAAGGTTTTCTCATTCCTTGAGATTCAGGCCAAGCTTCAACTCTCCCATAATACCTTCCCCAGTAAGCAATACCTCTGAACTCCTGTAGGTTTTTTTGGTCATACATTAAAATTGATTTTTTTTGTTTGTTTCTTTTGTTGAACAGTTGCATGAATTTCAGCACAAGCCACGTGAATAGCTTAGTGGGAGAGTTGAAGTTTGGCCTGAATCTCAAGGAATGAGAAAAGCTTGGGTAAACAACAACAACAAAAAGAACCCAGTGCCGTCGAGTCGATACCGACTCATAGCGACCCTATAGGACAGAGTAGAACTGCCCCATAGAGTTTCCAAGGAGCACCTGGCGGATTTGAACTGCCAACCCTTTGGTTAGCAGCCACAGCACTTAACCACTACGCCACCTGGGAACCAAGCTTAGGTAAGCAGAAAAAAAAACACCACATGACTAATTCATTCGACAAATATTTGGGTCAACAAATACTTTAAGGTCCTTGTACTATTGTGCTGAGGATAAGTCCCTGCCATCTTGCAATTTAGTTGAGCACGACAATAATAAACAAGTAATCTAACAAAAACATGTAGAATTATAAACTGGGATAAAAGTTTTTTCTTTTTTTTCTTTTTTATTGTACTTTAGATGAAGGTTTACAGAACAAACCAGTATCTCATTAAATATAGTACACATATTGTTTTATGACATTGGTTAACCACCCCACGACATGTCAACACTCTTCCTTATCAAACTTGGGTTCCTTATTACCAGCTTTCCTGTCCCCTCCTGCCTTCTAGTCCTTGCCCCAGGGCTGGTGTGCCCCTACAGTCTCGTTCTGTTTTATAGCTCTGTCCACTCTTTGGCTGAAGGGTGAACCTCAGGAGTGAATTCATTACTGAGCTGAAAGGGTGTCTGGGGACCATACTTTCAGTGTTTCTCCAAACTCTGTCAGGCCAGCAAGTCTAGTCTTTCTTTCTGAGTTAGAATTTTGTTCTACATTTCCCCCCAGGTCTGTCTGGGACCCTCTACTGTGATCCCTGTCAGAGCAGTCAGTGGTGGTAGCCAGGCACCATCTAGTTGTACTGCGCTCAGTCTGGTGGAGACCGTGGTTGATGTGGTCCATTAGTCCTTTGGACTAATCTTTTCCTTGTATCTTTAGTTCTCTCCATTCTTCCTTGCTCCTGAATGGGTGAGACCAGTGGAATATCCTAGATGGCTGCTAACAGAATTTTAAGACCCTAGACGCTACTCACCAAAGTAGATGTAGAATATTTTCTTTATGAACTCTGTTAAGCAAATTGAGCTAGATGTTCCTGCAGACCATGGTCCCCGCAGCCCTCATCCCAGCAATTCATCCCCTCAGGGAGTTTCGATGTGTCTATGGACTTTCCATGACCTTGCGTTGTACAAGTTGTGCTGGTTTCCGCAGTATTGTGTACAGTCTTACCCTTCACCAAAATTACCACTTATCTATTGTCTATTTAGAGTTTTTCCATCCCCACTCCCCCCCTTGTAACCATCAAAGATTGTTTCTTTTTGTATGTAAACCTTTTCACTAGTTTTTACAGTAGTGGTCTCATACAATATTTGTCCTTTTGTGATTGACTTATTTCACTCAGCATAATGCCCTCCAGATTCACCCATGTTATGAGACGCTTCACAGATTCATCGTTGTTCTCTATCATTGCGTAATACTTCATTGTGTGTATGTATCACAGTTCGTGTATCCATTCATCTGCTGATGGGCATCTAGGTTGTTTTCATCTTTTTGCTATGTGAACAATGCTGCAATGAACATGAGTGTGCATATGTCTATTCATGTGATGACTCTTATTTCTCTAGGATATATTCCTAGGAGTAGAGTTGCTGGATCATATGGTATTTCTCTTTCTAGCTTTCTAAGGAAGCACCATATCATTTTCCAAAATGGTTGTATCATTTTGTATTCCCACCAGCACTGTATAAGAGTTCCGATCTCCCCACAGCCTCTCCAACATTTGTTATTTCCTGTTTATTTGATTTGTGCCAGTAATGTCGGGGCAAAATGGTATCTCATTGTGGTTTTGATTTGCATTTCTCTAATGGCTAGCGATCACGAGCATTTCTGCATGTGTCTGCTGGCCACTTGAATGTCTTCTTTGGTGAAGTGTCTGTTCATTTCCTTTGCCCATTTTAAATTAGACTATTTGTCTTTTTTTTGTAGAGGTGTTGGATTTTCTTGTAGATTTTAGAGATCATAGCCAATTTTTCCCCCAGTTTCTAGGTTCTGTTTTTATTCTTTTGGTGAAGTCTTTTGATGAGCATAGGTGTTTAATTTTTAGAAGATCCCAGGTATCTAACTTATCTTCTGGAGCTTGTGTGTTGTTGGTTGTGGTTTGTATCCTGTTAATGCTGTGCATTAAGGCCTCTAGTGTTGATCCTAATTTTTCTTCTGTTGTTTTTTCTTCATTGTTTTTGGCTTTATATTTAGGTCTTTGATCCATTTTGAATTAGTTTTTGTATATGGTGGGGGGTATGGATCCTGTTTCAATTTTTTTGCAGATGGACATCAAGTTTTGCCAGCAACATTTGTAAAAAAAAAAAAAAACAACAACTGTCTTTTCCCTATTTGATGGAATTTGGGTCCTTGTCAAAGATTAGGTAATCATAAGTGGATGGATTTACATCTGGGCTCTCAATTCTCAATGTATCTCTTGTTGTACCAGTACTAGGCTGTTTTGACTACCTTAGCTGTATACTAGGTTCTGAGGTCAGATAGTGCAAGTCCTCCTACTTTATTCTTCTTCAATAGTAATTTATTTATCTGGGGCTTCTTCCCTTTCCATATAAAGTTAATGATAAGATTTTCCATCTCTTTAGAGAGAGTTGCTGGAATTTGGATCGGGATTGCATTGTATTGTAAATCTCTTTGGGTAGAGTTGTTATTTACACAATGTTGAGTCTACTTATCCATGAGCATGGTATGTTTTTCCATTTATGTAGATCTCTTGGTTTCTTACAGTAGTGTTTTGTAGTTTTCTTTATATAGGTCTTTTAGATTTATTACCACATATTTTATTTTTTTAGGAGACATTGTAAATGGTATTTTTTTTCCTGATTCTCTTTTTATCATTCTCTTTATTGGTGTATAGTAATCCAAATGACTTTTGTATGTTTATCTTGTATCCCGCTGCTCTGCTGAATCTTCCTATTAGTTCCCGTAGTTTTCTCATGGAGTATTTTGGCTTTTCTATATATAGTATCATATCACCCATAAATAGGGACAATTTAACTTCTTCATTACCATTTTGGATACCCTTAATTTACCTTGCCTTACTGCTATAGCTAGGACTTCCAGCACACTGTTAAAAAGGAGTGGTGATAAAGGGTATCCTTGTCTTGTTCCTGTTCTCAAGCAGAATGCTTTCAGCCTCTCTCCATTAAGAATGATGTTGGCCATTGGTTTTACATAGATGCTCTTTATTATGTTGAGGAATTTCCCTACTATACCTACTTGATTGAGAGTTTTTTATCTGGAATGTGTGTTGGGCTTTGTCAAATGCTTTTCTGTGTCAATTGAGATGATCATGTGATTCTTTTATTTCCTTTACTTATGTGGAGGGTTGCATTGATTGATTTTCTAACACTGAGCCATCCTTGCATAGCTGGTATGAATCCTACTTGGTCAGGGTGTGTTATTTTTTCAATATGATGCTGAATTCTATTGGCTAGGCTTTTGTTGAAAATGTTTGCATCTATATTCATGAGAGATATTGGTCTGTAATTTGTGCGTGTGTGTGTGTGGTGTCTTTACCTGGTTTTGGTTTCAGAGTTATGCTCACTTCCTGGAATGAATTTGGAATTATCACTTCCTTTTCTTTGTTCTGAAATAGTTCGAGTAGTAGGACACTGTGAATGTTTGGTAGAATTCCCCAGTGAACACATCTGAGCCAGGGCATTTTTTTGGGGGGGGGGGAGTTTTTTTTTAATTACCTTTTCAATCTCTTCTCTTGTTATGGGTCTGTTCAGATTTTCAACATCATTTTGTGTTAGTTTGGGTAGGTAGTTTCTAGAAATTTGTCCATCTCCTCTAGGTTTTCAAATTTTTTGGAGTATAGTTTTTCATAATACTCTGTTATGATCCTTTTTGTTTGGTTTGGCCTGCTGAAATGCCCAGCATTTCATTTCTTATTTGGGTTATTTTTGTGCTGTGGCGTTTTTCTTTTGTCAATTTGGCCAGTGGTTTCTCAATTTTATTGATCCTCTCAAAGAACCAACTTTTGGTTTTGTTGATTTTTTCTATTGTTTTTCTAGTCTCTATTTCATTTATTTCTGCTCTGATCTTTATTATTTCCTTCCTTCTGGTGGTTGTGGGCTTCTTCTGCTGTTCCTTTTCTATTTGTTCAAGTCGTGTAGCTAATGTTTTAATTTTGTCCCTTTCTTATTTTTTTGATTTGTGCATCTATTGCTACAAATTGACTTCTGAGGACTGCCTTTGCTGTGTCCCAAAGGTTTTGGTATGATGTGTTTTCATTCTTGTTTGATTCCAGGAATTTTTTGATTCCCTCTCTGATTTTCTTTTATTACCCAGTGGTTTTTAAGCAGGGTGTTATTCAGTTTCCATGTAGTTTTTTTTTTCCTTGCTCCTCCTCATGTTAGTTTCTACTTTGATGGCATTATGGTCACAGAAGATACTTTATATTATGTCAATGTTTTGGATTTTGTTGAGGGTTGCTCTGTGGACTAAGATGTAGTCTATTCTGGATAATGTTCCATGTGCATTGGAAAAGAATGTGTACTTTGCAGCTGTTGGGTGGAGTGTTCTATATACGTCTATGAGGTCAAGCTGGGTGATTGTGCCCTTTAGCTCTTCCGTATCTTTGGTGAGTTTCTTTCTAGATGTTCTGTCCTTTACCAAGAATGTTGTGTTGAAGTCTCCCACTGTTATTGTGGAACTGTCATTTTCTCTTTTCGGTGCCGTTAGAGTTTGTTTTATCTATTTTGGAGCCCTATAATTGAGTGGGTAGATGTTTATTATGGTTAAATCTTCGTGGTGGATCGTCCCTTTAATCATTAAATAGTGCCCTTCTTGTCTTTTATGGTGGATTTTGTTTTAAAGTCTATTTTATCTGAGATTAGTATTGCCACTCCTCCTTTTTTGGTAGTTATTTGCTTGATTTTTTTCCCATCCTTTGATTTTTAATAAAATTTTTAATAAATTTATGTCTGTTTTTAAGGTGTGTCTCTTGTAGACAGCATATTGATGGATCCTGGATTTTTATCCATTCTGTCACTCTCTGTTTCTTTGTGGGTGCATTTAGTTCGTTTACATTCAATGTAATTATTGATAGGTGTGAGTTTATTTCTGTCATTTTGTAGTGCTTTTTTGTTTTGCTAACATTTTCTTTGTTCCCCTTACTCTCCTGTGCTGAGTGCTTTTTGTTTGTGGATTTCTTTTTCATTTCTTTTGTTTTGTAGATTTTGTTTTTATCGACTCCCTCTTTTATTGTTCTGACTTTGTCATTTACAGATTAATCTCTCTGCTTCCCTGTTGCAATTCTTTTGGTTTTGGATAGTCCTTGAGAGTTCAGTGCCTAGGTTTGTATCTGGCTGGTACAATTATGTGTCCTAGATTCTGGCTGTGCTCTAATGTGGTTTGTTCCAAAGGACTCCCTTTAATAATTCCTATAAGTTTGGTTTGGTTTGGTTTTTGCATACTCCCTTAATTTCTGTCTATCTAGAAATGTCCAAATTTTACCATCATATTTGAAGAAGAGTTTTGCAGGATATATTACTCTTGACTGGCAATTTTTTTTTCTTTCAAAGTTTTATATACGTCATCCCATAGCCTTCTTGCCTGCATGGTTTCTGCTGAATAATCAGAGATTAGTCTTATTGTTTCTCCACTGTATGTGACTTTTTGTTTTTTTCTTGAGCTCCTCTCAGGATCTTTTCTTTGTCTTCAGTTTTATTGAGTGTGATTATGATATGTCTTGGTGTTTTTCTTTTGGGTTCTATCTTATATTGGGTTTGTTGAGCTTCTTGGATGGTCAGCTTTCCATCTTTCACGATATCAGGGAAGTTTTCTGTCAACAATTCTTCAGTGATCCTTTCTGTGTTTTCCATTTTCTTCCCATGTTCTGGAACTCTGACCACACACAAATTTTTGCTTTTGATTGTATCCCACATAATTCTCAGGGTTTCTTCATTTTTCTTTGTTAGTTTTTATGATTTTTCCTCAGAGTTGTATACAAGTGTTTGTCTTCAATTTTGCTGATCCTGTCTTCCATCATTTCAAACCTGCTCCTCAGCCCTTCTATGACGCTGTCCATTTCTGAAATCTTATTGTTTATCTTTTGGATTTATAAATGTTGGTTTTGTATGATTGCTAGTTGTGAATTTATTTTGGCATTTTGTTCCTGTATTAGTTTCCCGAATTCTTATATTTTCGGTCTGTATTTTCCATGAATTTGTCTGCCTTTTCCATAAATTTGTCTTTTTTTTTTTTCATTTTTGCCTGTTTTTGCTTCAACTCTTGGCTAACTCTGAATATTAGAGATCTGAATTCCCTGGCAGGTAGTTCTAGGGCCTTTCCTTCTACTGCAAAATCATCTGGTGTTTTATTTTGGATGCCTACTGGAACCATTCTGTCTTGTTTTTTAAATATGTTTTGACATTTTTTGCTGCCTTTGGGACATTCTGTAGTTATTTTCTTTGTTTATTTTGTTTTTATTGATTATAGATCTGTTTGTTTCATCCTGATTTTGTATTTTATTTGGTTATGTCTGAGCAGGTGGGCTGTGTAATCCTTATTGTTTGCTTGTCTGCAGTCACGATAATTTTTACCTCCTTGCCCAATAGGCAGGGCCAGTCACTCAGCTGTGGTGCAGCAGAGCAGTTCCATCTGAAGGACAAGGGCTGGGATGTGTTGTTTGTAGCACATGCTGTGGCCAACAGGGTAGGCCAGGAATCAGTGCTGGACAGTTTCTGGTAGGCTGTGCCTGTGCTGCTCGGGGGTGTGATGTTCAGTGCACAGTGCAAGTAGGCAGGAAGTAGGTGGGAGGTTGTGATGTGTGGAGCTCATATGGATATGGGAAAGAGGAGAGAGAAAGAGGATACAAAAAAAGGTGCTAATGGAGCTTGCCATTGGAATGGAAAGATGAGAGACTGAGAAATGGGGAAAAAAAGGGAAAAAGAAAGAAAAAAAACTAGATAAAAATTTGGAAAGAGAGAGAGAGAGAGAAGCTCCTAGGGGTCCCACCAGTGAGGCTGCAAAGATTGGGGATGTGGCTCCCAGGCTGCGCAGTATAGCCTGGCTAGAGGAGTTAGAGATGTCACACAGTGCCAAGTATTCAGGAGACAGGAAAAGAAGGTAAGTATAGAGAGACAAGAACTGAGAAATGAAGAAAGACAGGAAGGAAAGAAGAGAGAAAAGAAAAAAGAAATGCCCCCAGGGGCCTCGCAGACTGGGGAAGTGGCTCCCAAGCCGTGCAATGCAGCCTGGCTAGAAGGGGCTCTCAAGCCGTGAAAAGAAAAAGAAAACAAACAAACAAAACAGAAAAGAACAAAGCCAAACAAAACAAAGGGGGAGAAAAAAAGCCCTGGGGATCCCACCAGTGTGGTGTCATGGGCGGGGGGAGTGGTTCTTCAGTCGAGTGGCACTTCACAGCTTTTCAAGAAGAAGCAAAGATTTCACACAGAGCCGGGTGTTCAAAAGAAAGGAGGGGTAGCTGGTGGGAGGCACAGAAGAAACCAAAATAAATGGAAAAACAAAAAAAGCTACACCAGCAACAAAATCCAAGTGGCCCAGGGCTGAAGCAGATGCCTTCCAGCCAAGAGACTGTGGCGGGTGGAAAGCAGAAGATCCTGAGGAGGAGATGAAGGATGGGGGTTAGGAAACTGTATATCACTGGTTACTGGGCGCTCTGTCTCCTGCTGGGAGCTTCATGAAGCTGCTTTCCTGTACTCCCCATCCACCCATCTCAGATATGGGAAGGGTGAATCCAAGTTCCATGGATGCTGCACTTCCCGGTCGGCTGAGCCACCGCAGCCAGCCAGGAAACATGGAGGTAGAGCAGTGGGAAGAGGATGGAAGGTGGGAAACCATGTATCACTAGCTACCAGGTATTTTGTCTCCTGCTGGGGGCTCCATGAAGCTGCTTTCCCATGCTCCCTGTCCACCAATATCTGACAGGAGTCCAAGATGGCAAATCCGTGCTGCGTTAGCAGAGAGGAGACCTCCGCACGTATCTCTCCTCGCTCTCTGTTCTCTGTCAGTTTCTCATTCCATTTGGTGTTTGGCTGAGTTGTTTATCTCTTCATTTGACACTTCAGGTTCCAGGAATGACATTTGTCTCTGTTTTACTTAGTTTTTCAGTCTTTGCTGTGGAAGGATGGCAAGGTGCTTCTGTCTATGATGCCATGTTGTCTGGAATTCTGGGATAAATGTTTTGACTCTGCCTTCCTCCACCTTCTTTTATCAGGCCTCTCTTGACTACACCATTTTCCCTGAATCCCCTACTCCCCCCAACCATAAACCAGTCACCATTGAGTAGATTCCCACTCATGAAGACCCCATCTATATCAGAGTATAACTGTGCTCTGTAGGGTCTTTCATAACTGAATTTTCAGAAGTAGGTCACTAGGCCTTTCTTTTGAGGTGCCTCTGGGTGGATTCAAACCACCATCCTTTCAGTTTGCAGCTGAGCATGTTAACTTTTTGCACCATCCCCAGCTAAGGATAGCACTTAACATCACTCTTTGACAAATATCCTCAACTCCCATGTCTCCACGCCTGCTACTCTGTCCCACACACTGTATCCTTTCCTCAGCCACCATGATCACCATCTTCTGATACTTTCCTCTAAATCAGTGGTCCTACCTGAAAATTTGTTAGGAATGCAAATTTGGGGGGCCCTTTCTACACCTACTGATTAGAAACTCTGGGTGTGGGCTCAGTACTCTATGTTTTAACAAGCCCTCCAGGTGATTCTGATGTTCACTAGCTTGAGTACCACTGCCTTAGATATATCTTACAATATGCCCCCTCTGATTTTAGACCAGGGGCTGCTGAACATGGCTGGAGAAATTTGCACAACCCTGTGGTTTTGTGCCTCTTTAAATTTTATGCTTTCTAGTATCAGCTGTGTCCTCAATGTTGCTTGGAAATTCTTTTACTTGCTCTTGTATAGCTCCCTCTCCCATTCCCCTTGATGACAATTCCAAACTTTCACCACCATCCTCAAGCCCCATCTGTTCCTTACCTCCTCACTCTTAGTCAATTTTAACTGTATTTCCACAGAAAATAATAATAATAATGGAAAACACTTATATAGAATTTACAATATATTAACTCATTTAATTCTCACAAAAGCCCTATGAGCTAATCCAGTGCATAAATTAGGTGACTGAGGCTTATAGATGTTAAATAACATCAAAGGTCACAGAGCATAAATGAAATTTGAACTCATACTGTCTGGCTCCAGAATTCCTGCTCGTACAATCACTCTATAAAGGCTGTCATCCCTTACTCTCCTACTCTCCATCCCACAAACATATCTGCATCCATACTCACCAAATTCTCCAGCCTCAGAGGGAGAAGTGCTCCTCCTCCAACTCAAAGCTAATGTTTCCACTAGAGCTCTTAATTCAGTCTCTCCCCATCTCTTGTCAGACTTGGATTCCCCCTCCTACTTGGATCTTCAACCTCTCCTCTGATGGTTGCTGTTCCCCTATAAAACATGTTCAAGTATCCCCTTTCTTAACTCCTGGGATCCCCAAGCTACTGTCCTTCCCACTCTATCTGTACTCCCTCACAGCAAAGCCTTTTGAAAGTTTTGTCATTTACTATCTCTATTCCCTCACCTCCTATTTGCACCTCAGTCCTACATAATCTGGCTTCCACCTCCACCTCTCCACCAGAATTCCTCTTGCCTGACCTCCAACAACTTCCATACTATCAAAGCAAATAGATACTTTAGGGTCCTCATGTGTCTACATTGACCTTGTGCCTCATACCTTAAACCAAATCAATATGCTAATACACCACTATCCAAAAATATGCACGTGTTTGACAGTCTGATGGTGTTCCCAGCAACTGCCCAGGAACCTCCTCACTTAGTTTCTGATCCCCCACTATTCTGATCCAGTCCTCTTTCTCTCTCTCTCAGTTCTGTCTGTTAGATCTGTCCACCATTTCTGCTTGGCTCTTGCACTTTGTAACCCAGCTTTGGCAGCTGAAAAAATGGAACTGGCAATGTTGGACACTTTCCATCTCCACTGAAAGCCCCAAACCTAACCTCACCACTTTTTTCTTTTTTTGGCTCTAAGCTACTTCTTTCTTTAATAGGAAGTGGTCGTTCAATAGTAAAATTCTCACCTCGCATGCAGGAGACCCAGGTTCAATTCCAGGCCAATGCACCTCATGCTCAGCCTTTACCTATCTGTCAGTGTAAGCTCTTGTCTGTTTGTGGAGGCTTGTGTGTTGCTATGATGCTGGAAAAGTTTCAGTGATGCTTACAGAATAAGACAGACTAAGATTTACTCCTGAAAAAAAATAGCCAATGAAAACCCTAAAGATCACAAAATTCAGATCCTGCTGTGCATGGGGCCACCACGTGTCGGTGGCCAATTCCACAGCAGCTAACGAGAACAACAACAACTTCTTTCTCTAATGTGCTCCAAGCTAGTAAGTTTATGACTTATCTATTGCAATGTCAAGTATGCATTTCCCCATCAATGAAAAGTAGCTAAAACCTGTGTGACAATGAGACAGTGTGAGTCATGCTGCATTGGAGTAACTATTACAGCTATGTTTTTCTTGGAGACCAAAGAACTTTTACTAGTTCCTTTAGTGATGAGAGGTTAATTAAGCAGGTGAGTTACAAACCGTGTCTCCTTTGACACTTCCCACACAGGCCTGCTTCAGTAGAAACTTCTTTACTACCTCTTCTATTTTTATCACCTCAAAACAACTTCCAGATTCAAATCTAGCTAGCCACCTCTTGTAGTACTGCTTTGGCTGCCTGCGGGTGGGAGATGAGGATGAGGATGGGATTCAGACATTATAGTTAGAACACCCCTTCCTCAAAATGCTATTTAACATCATCTACATACTACTCCTTCCTGATTCACTCAGAAATTTGACACCCTATTTTGGTCCCTTTCATTATTTTCTTTCTCTACCCATCTTTCCTTTTTAATTCTGAAATAAAAGTAACCAATAGCCATTTTTCTGAATATTAAAGTAATGTATATACATAAAAGTATGTTTAAATGAGGAGAAAAAAGTCTAGAAGAAAGCATACCACACTAATAAGAGGGGATAACTCTGGGAAGGAATCTACAGCTGAGAGTGGGACAAAGGTGACTTTTGCTTATCTGTAACATTTGAATATTTTATAATATGAATGTATTCATGTATTACTGGCATGATTAAAATATTTTTTTAATTTACACAAATAAAACTTGTTCAAAGCCGAATATTTCAGGAACTCTGAAAAGTAGAGAAAAGAAAACTAAAATTTCTGTAATTTCATTACCTAGAAATGAGAAGTGCATCTCCTTTCAATGTATATAAATATACACATTTAGGTAAGTGTATTTTTTTATTTTATAAAATGGGAATCATGTTTTAAATAGAGTTTTGCAGTCTGACTTTTTCTTAATTATTCATTTTTTCATCAGCATTTTACAATGTTATTTAAATTTTTCAAAACGATGATTTTAATGGCTGTATAAGCTGTGCATCTTATAGATTTAGTATAATTTATTGAATAGGATTCTTCCTGTTGAGCATTTGGATTGCATCCATTTTTATTTCTATTATAGATAACATATTTCACAGCTTTGCATATAAATCTCTAAGTACATCTCTTATTGTTTGCTTAGGATAAATTTCTATAGGAAGAACCAATGAGTCAAAGACGATGGAAATCTTTAGCTATCTTGATACACATTGCCAAACTTCCCTACTGAAATGTGACACCAATTTATCTTCCAAGAGTAGTTCACATTACACTGTATCTCCAGTAACATTGAGCATTATACTTTTTAAAAATCTTAATCATAGATGCCCTTTATCACCACTCTTATTCAACATTGTGCTGGAGGTCCTAGCCAGAGCAATTAGGTTAGATAAAGAAATAAAGGGGATCCAGATTGGTAAGAAAGAAGTAAAAGTATCTCTATTTGCAGATGACATGATCTTATACACAGAAAACCCTAAAGAATCTTCAAGATAACTACTGAAACTAATAGAAGAGTTCAGCAGAGTATCAGGATACAAGATAAACATACAAAAATCGGTTGGATTCCTCTACACCAACAAAAAAGAACATCAAAGAGGAAATCACCAAATCAAAATCATTTACAGTAGGCCCCAAGAAGATAAAATATTTAGGAATAAATCTTACCAGATATGTAAAAGACCTATAAAAAGAAAACTACAAGACACTACCACAAAAAACCAAAAGAGACCTACATAAGTGGAAAAGCATACCTTGATCATGGATATGAAGACTTAACATTGTAAAAATGTCTATTCTACCGAAAGCGATCTAAAGATACAATGCAATTCCGATCCAAATTCCAACGACTTTTTTTAATGAGATGGAGGAACAAATCACCAACTTCATATGGAAGGGAAAGAAGCCCTGGATAAGTAAAGCGTTACTGAAAAAGAAGAACAAAATGGGGAGCCTCACACTACCTGATTTTAGAGCCTATTTTACCACCACAGTAGTCAAAACAGCCTGACACTGGTACAACAACAGATATATAGACCAATGGAACAGAATTGAGAATCCAGACTTAAATCCATCCACATATGACCAGCTGATATTTGACAAAGGCCCAAAGCCAGTTAAATGGGGGAAAAGATAGTCTCTTTAAGAAATGGTACTGGCATAACTGGATATTCATCTGCAAGAAAATGAAACAAGACACTTACTTCACACCATGCACAAAAACGAACTCAAAATGGAGCAAAGACCTAAACATAAAGTGTAAAATGATAAAGATTATGGAAGAAAAGATAGGGACAATGCTAAGAGCATTACTGAAAAAGAAGAACAAAATGGGGAGCCTCACACTACCTGATTTTAGAGCCTATTTTACCACCACAGTAGTCAAAACAGCCTGACACTGGTACAACAACAGATATATAGACCAATGGAACAGAATTGAGAATACCAGTATACAAAACATTACTAACAATGCACAAACACCAGAAGAGAAACTAGATAACTGGGAGCTCCTAAAAATCAAACACCTATGCTCATTCAAAGACTTCACCAAAAGAGTAAAAAGATTACCTACAGACTGGGAAAAAGTTCTTAGCTATGACATTTCTGATCAGCATCTGATCTCTAAAATCTACATGATACTGCAAAAACTCAACAACAAAAAGACAAAAAACCCAATTAAAAAATGGGCAAAAGATATGAACAACCACTTCACTAAAGAAGACATTCAGGTAGCTAACAGATACATGAGGAAATGCTCACAATCATTAGCCATTAGACAAATGCAAATCAAAACTACAATGAGATTCCATCTCACTCCAACAAGGCTGGCATTAATCCAAAAAACACAAAATAATAAATGTTGAAGAGGTTGTGGAGGGACTGGAACACTTATACACTGCTGGTAAGAATGTAAAATGGTACAACCACTTTGGAAATCAAATTGTGCTTCCTTAAAAAGCTAGAAATGTAAGTACCATACGATCCAGCAATCCCACTCCTTGGAATATATCCTAGAGAAATAAGAGCCTTTACATGAACAGATATATGCACACCCATGTTCATTGCAGCACTGCTTACAATAGCAAAAAGATGGAAGCAACCAACATGCCCATCAACAGATGAATGGATAAATTAATTATGATATATTCACACAATAGAATAGTACACATGGATAAAGAACTATGACGAATCCATGAAACATTTCATAACATGGACAAATCTGGAAGGCATTATGCTGAGTGAAATTAGTCAGTTGCAAAAGGACAAATATTGTATAAGACCACTATTATAAGAACTCGAGAAATAGTTTAAACAGAGAAGAAAATATTCTTTGATTGTTGCGGGGCAGGGTGGGAGAAGGACATTCACTAATTAGATAGTAGACAAGAACTACTTTAGGTGAGGGGAAAGACAACACACGATACAGGGGAGGTCAGCACAACTGGACCAAACCAAAAGCAAAGATGTTTCCTGCATAAACTGATTACTTCAAAGGCCAGCATAGTAGAGGTGGGGGTTTGGGGACCCTGGTTTCAGGGGACATCTAAGTCAATTGGCATAATAAAATCTATAACAAAAACATTCTGCATCCCACTTTGGAGAGTGGCATCAGGGGTCTTAAACTCTAGCAAGTGGCCATCTAAGATGCATCAATTTGTCTCAACCTACCCACAGCAAAGGGGAATGAAGAACACCAAGGACACAAGGTAATTAAGAGCCCAAGACACAGAAAGGGCCACATGAACCAGAGGCTACATCAGCCTGAGACCAGAAGCACTAGATGGTGCCTGGCTACAACCAATGATAGCCCTGAAAGGGAACACAACAGAGAACCCCTGAGGCAGCAGGAGAGCAGTGGGATGCAGACCCCAAATTCTCATAAAAAGACCAGACTTAATGGTGTGACTGAGACTAGAAGGACCCCAGAGGTCGTGGCCCCGAGACCTTCTGCTAGTCCAGGACAGTGAGCATTCCCCAAACCAACTCTTCAGACAGGGATTGGACAGGACAATGGGATAGAAAAAAATACTGGTGAAGAATGAGCTTCGTGGATCTAGTAGATACTTGAGACTATGTTGGTATCTCCTATCTGGAGGGGAGATGAGAGGGCAAAGGGGGTTAGAAGCTGGTGGAATGGGCATGGCAAGAGAGAGTGGAGGAAGAAGTGGGCTGTCTCACTAGGGGGAGAGCAATTAGGAGTATATATAGCAAGGTGTATATAAATTTTTGTACGAGACTGACTTGCTTTGTAAACTTTCACTTGAGCACAATGAAAATTTTTTTTAAATGGGCAAAGGATATGAACGGCCACTTCACCAAAGAAGACATTCAGGCAGCTGATAGATATACGAGCAAATGCTCACGATCATTAGCCATTAGAGAAATGCAAATCAAAACTACAATGAGCTTCCATCTCATCCCGACAAGGCTGGCATTCATCCAAAAAACACAAAATAATAAATGTTGGAGAGGTTGTGGAGAGACTGGATCACTTTTACACTGCTGGTGGAAATGTAAAATGGTACAACCACTTTCAAAACCAATTTGGTGCTTCCTCAAGATGCTACAAATGGAAGTACCATACTATCCAGCAATCCCACTACTTGGAATACATCCTAGAGAAATAGGAGCTGTCACAAGAATAGATATATGCACACTCATGTTCATTGCAGCACTGTTCACAATAGCAAAAAGACAGGAACAACTTAGGGGCCTATCAATGGACCAATGGATAAACAAATTATGGTATAGTCAAACGATGGAATACCATGCACCGATAAAGAACAAGGATGAATCCGGGAAATATCTGATAACATGGAATGTGGAAGGCAGTATGCTGAGTGAAATTAGTGAGTTGTAAAAGTGCAAATGTTGTATATGACCACTATTATAAGATCTCAAGAAAAAGTTCAAACACAGAAGAAAACAATATGTGATGGTTACAAGAGTGGGGAGGGAAGGAGAGGGGATTTGCTAACTATATAGTAGACAAAAACTAGGTGAAGGGAAGGACAACAGACAATACAGGGGAAGTCAACACCACTGGACAAAACCAAAAGCTAAGAGGTTTCCTGAACACAACCAAAAACTTCAAGTGACAGTGTAGCAGGGGCGGGGATCTGGGGACCATGGTTTCAGGGGACATCTAGGTCAATTGGCATAACAAAGTTTATTAAGAAAATATTCTGGGGTCTTAAAAGCTAGAAGCAGCCATCTAAGACGCATCAATTGGTCCCAACCCACCTGGAGCAAAGAAGAATGAAGAACACCAAAGACACAAGGAAAATATTAGCCCAAGAGATAAAAGGAGCCACATAAACCAGAGACTCCATCAGCCTGAGACCAGAAGAACTAGATGGTGCCCAGCTACCACCAATGACTGCCCTGACAGAGAACACAACAGAGAGTCCCTGATGGAGAAGGAAAAAAGTGAGATGAAGAAGTCAAATTCTAGACTTAATGGTCTGACTGAGATTGGAGGAACCCCTATGACATGGCCTTCAGATTTTCTATTAGCCCAGAACTAAAACCCTTCTCGAAGCCAACTCTTCAAAGAATAGACTGGATTATAAGACATAAAATGATACTCGTGAAGAATGTACTTCTTAGTTCAAGTAGACACACGAGACTAAATGGGGAGCTTCTGTCTGGAGGTGAGATGAGAAGGTAGAAAGGGATAGGAGGTGGTTGAATAATGAATAAACATAGGAAAATCCAGGGTGGAGAGTAGGAATGTGTGGTCACATTATACAGATAGCAACTAGCGTCTCATAACAATGTGTGTATTAATTTTTGTATGAGAAACTCTCTTGAGGTGTAAACTTTCACGTAAAGCACAATAAAAAAAGACAAATAAATGAATGTATGAGAAAGGACAGCTGGAAATAGTTGAAATAAGATTGGCAAAATGTTAATAATTTTTTTATCTTTTATTGTGCTTTAAGTGAAAGTTAAAGTCTATCATACAAAAATTTATATACACCTTGCTATATACTCCTAGTTGCTCCCCCCTGAGACAGCACACTCCTTCTCTCCACCCTCTATTTTCATGTCCATTCAGCTAGCTTCATTTTTTAATAAATTATTTTTATTGTGCTTTAAGTGAAAGTTTACAAAGCATGTCAGTCTCTCATACAAAAATTTATATACACCTTGCTATACACTTCTAATTGCTCTCCCCCTAATGAGCCAGCATGCTCCTGCCCTCCACTCTCTCTCCTCGTGTCCATTCAGCCAGCTTCTGGCCCCCTCTGCCCTCTCATCTCCCGTCCAGACAGGAGATGCCGACATAGTCTCATGTGTCTACTTGATCCAAGAAGCTCGGTCTTCACCAGTATCCTTTCCCATCCCATAGTCCAGTCCAATCCCTGTCTGAAGAGTTGTCAGCCAGCTTCTGACCCCCTCTACCTTCTCATCTCCCCTCCAGACAGGAGCTGCCCAAATAGTCTCATGTGTCTACTTGAGACTAGAAGCTCAATCCACACCAGTATCATTTTTTATTCTTTATTCCTGTCCAATCCCTGCCTGAACAGTTGGCTTTGGGAGTGGTTCCTGTCTTGGGCTAACAGAAGGTCTGGGGACCATGACCTCTGGGGTCCTTCTAGTCTCAGCCAGACAATTAAGCCTGCTCTTTTTAGGAGAATTTGAGGACTGCATCCCCGCAGTTCTCCTGCTCCCTCAGGGGTTCTCTGTTGTCCTGTCAGAGCAGTCATTGATTGTAGCCGGGCACCATCTAGTTCTGGTCTCAGGCTAGAGTAGTCTCTGGTTTATGTGGCCCTTTCTGTCTCTTGGCTCATAATTAACCTGTGTCTTTGGTGTTCTTCATTCCTCTTTGCTCCAGGTGCTTTGAGACAAATTAATGCATCTTAGATGGCCACTTGCTAGCATTTAAGACCCAAGACACCACTCAACAAAGTGGGATGCAGATTGTTTTATTAATATATTTTATTATGCCAATTGACCTAGATGTCCCCTGAAACCATGGTCCCCAAACCCCCGCCCCTGCTACGCTGGCCTTCAAAGCTTTTGGTTTATTCGGGAAAAGTCTTTGCTTTTGGTTTAGTCCAGTTGTGCTGACCTCTCCTGTATTTTGTGTTGTCTTTCCCTTCACCTAAAATAGTTCTTGTCTACTACCTAATTAATGAATACCCCTCTCCATCCATCCCTCCCCACTCTCATAACCATCAAAGAATATTTAATTCTCTGTGTAAACTATTTTTGAATTCTTATAATAGTAGTCTCATACAATATTTGTCCTTTTGCAATTGGCTGATTTCACTCAGTATAATGCCTTTCAAATTAGTGCATGTTATGAAATGTTTCACCGATTCATGATTGTTCTTTATCAATGCATAGTGTTCCACTCTGTGAATATACCATAATTAATTTATCCATTCATCCGTTGATGGGCACCTTGGTTGCTTCCATCCTTCTGCTATTGTAAACAGCGCTGCAATGAACATGGATGTGCATATGTCTGTTTCTGTAAAGGCTCTTATTACTGTAAGATATATTTCAAGGAGTGGGTTTGCTGAATCATATGGTAGTTCTATTTCTAGCTTTTTAAGGATCCGCCAAATCGGTTTCCAAAGTGGTTGAACATTCCCACCAGCAGTGTATAAGTATTCCAGTCTCTCTGCAACCTCTCCAACATTTATTGTTTTGTGTTTTTTGGATTAATGCCAGCCTTGTTGCAGTGAGATGGAATCTCACTGTAGTTTTGATTTGCATTTCTCTAATGGCTAATGATCGAGAGGATTTCCTCATGTATCTGTTAGCTACCTGAATATCTTCTTTAGTGAAGTGCCTGTTCATATCCTTTACCAATTTTTTAATTGGCGTATTTGTCTTTTTGTTGTTCAGTTTTTGCAGTATCATGTAGATTTTAGACACCAGATGCTGATTGGCAATGTCATAGCTGAAAACTTTTCCTCAGTCTGTAGGTAATTGTTTTACTCTTTTGGTGAAGTTTTTGGGTGAACATACATATTTGATTTTTAGGAGCTCCCAGTTATCTAGTTTCTCTTCCAGTGCTTGTGCATTCTTAAGAGTGTTTTGTATACTGTTTATGCCATGTATTAGGGCTCCTATCTTTGTCCCTATTTTTTCTTCCATGATCTTCATCATTTTAGATTTTATATTTAGATCTTTCATCATTTTGAGTCAGTTTTTGTGCGTGGTGTGAGGTATGGATCTTGTTTCATTTTTTGCACATGGATATCCAGTTATGCTGGCACCATTGGTTAAAGAGACTGTATTTTCCCCATTTAACTGACTTTGGGCCTTTGCAAATACAAGCTGCTCTTATGTGGATGGATTTGTGTCTGGATTCTCAATTTTGTTCCATTGGTCTATGTATGTGTTGTTGTACCAGTATCAGGCTGCTTTGACTACTGTGGAAGTATAATAAGTTCTTCAGTCAGGTAGCGTGAGGCCTCCTACTTTGTTCTTCTTTTTCAGTAATGCTTTACTTATCCGGGGCCTCTATCCCTTCCATGTGAATTTGGTGATTTGTTTCTCCATCTCATTAAAAAAAAGTCATTGGAATTTGGATCGGAATTGCATTGTATCTATAGATTGCTTTTGGTACAATAGACATTTTTACAGTATTACGTCTTTCTATCCATGAGCAAGGTATGTTTTTCCACTTATGTATGTCTCTTTTGTTTTCTTGCAGTAGCGTCTTGTAGTTTTCTTTGTATAGGTCTTTTATGTGTCTGGTAAGACTTATTCCTAAGTATTTTGTCTTCTTGGCAGCCACTGTAAATGGTATTGGTTTGGTGATTTCCTCTTTGATGTTCTTTTTGTTGGTGTAGAGGAATCCAACTGATTTTGTATGTTTATCTCGTATCCGGATAATCTGCTGAACTCTTCCATTATTTTCAGTAGTTTTCTTGAAGATTCTTTAGTGTTTTCTGTGTATAAGATCATGTCATCTGCAAATCAATATACTTTTACTTCTTCCTTACCAATCTGGATGCCCTTCATTTCTTTATCTAGCCAAATTGCTCTGGATAGGACCTCCATCACAATGTTGAATAAGAGTGGTGATAAAGGAATCCTTGTCTGGTTCCCGATCTCAATGGGAATGCTTTCAGACCCTATCCATTTAGGATGATGTATTTTTTTTTGGCTATTGGCTTCGTATAAATGCCCTTTATTATGTTGATGTATATTCCTTCTATTCCTACTTTGCTGGGATTTTTTTTTATCACGAATGGGTGATGAACTTTGTCAAATGCCTTTCTGCATGAATTGATAAGTTCATACGGTTCTTGTCTTTTGTTTTGTTTGTATGATGGATTACATTATTTGATTTTCTAATGTTGAACCATCCGTGCATACCTGGTATAAATCCCACTCAGTCATGGTGATTTATCTTTTTGATATGTTGTTGAATTCTATTGGCTAGAATTTTGTTGAGGATTTTTGCTTCGTGTTATTTTCTTTTTTGTGGTGTCTTTACCTAGTTTTGGTAACACGATATGCTGGCTTCATAGAATGTGTTTGGGAGCGTTCCATCATTTTCTATGCTCTGAAATACCTTTAGTAGTAGTGGTGTTAATTTGTCTCTGAAACTTTAGTAGAACTCCCCAGGTAAGCCGTCCAGGTCAGGGATTTTTTTTTTTTTTGTCGTTGAGAGTTTTTAAATTAGTTTTTCAATCTCTTGTTTTGTTTGGGGTTTATTTAGTTGTTCTACTTCTGTTTACGTTAGTTTAGGTAGGTAGTGTGTTTCTAGAAATTCATTCATTTCTTCTAGGTTTTCAAATTTGTTAAGGGTACAGTTTTTCTTAGTAATCTGACATGATTCTTTTAATTTCAGTTGGGTCTGTTGTGATATCACCCATCTCATTTCTTATTTGGGTTATTTGCTTACTCTCCTATTTTTCTTTTGTCAGTTTGGCCAATGGTTTATCAATTGCATCAATTTTTTTCAAAGATCCAGCTTTTGGTCTTGTTAACTTCTTCAATTTTTTTTTGTTTTCTATTTCATTTAATTCTGCTCTAATTTTTATTGTTTCCTTTCTTCTGGTGCCTGTGGGTTTCTTTTGTTGCTCTCTTTGTATTTGTTCAAGTTGTAGGGATAATTCTTTGATTTTGGCCCTTTCTTCTTTTTGGATGTGTGCATTTATTTATGTAAATTGACCTCTAAGCACTGCTTTCGCTGTGTCCAAAAGTTTCTGATAGGAAGTGTTTTCATTCTCATCGGAGTCTATGAATTTCTTTATTCCATCCTTAATGTCTTCTATAACCCAGTCTTTTTTAAGCAGGGTATTGTTCAATTTCCAAGTGTTTGATTTCTTTCCCTTGCTTTTTCTATTATTGATGTCTACTTTTATGGCCTTATGGTAAGAGAAGATGCTTTGTAATATTTCAAAGTTTTGGATTCTACTAATGCTTGCTTTATTCCCTAATATTTGGTCTATTGTAGAGAATGTTAAATTTGCACTAGAAAAAAAACTATACTTGGCTGCTATTGGGTGGAGTGGTCTGTATATGTCTATGAGGTCACATTGGTTTACTGTGGCATTTAGGTCTTCCATGTCTTTAATGAGCTTCATTCTGGATATCTGTCCTTCACTGAAAGTGGTGTGTTGAAGTCTCGTAGTATAAATGTGGAACTGTCTTTCTCACTTTTCAATGCTGTTAGAGTTTTTTTTATGTATCTTGCAGCCCTGTTATTGGGTGCGTAAATATTTAATATGGTTATATCCTCTTATATAGTGCCCTTCTTTAATCTTTGTGGTGGATTTAACTTTAAAGTCTATTTTGTCAGAAATTAATATTGCCACTCCTGTTCTTTTTTGATTGTTGTTTGCCTGATATCTTTTTTCCATCCTTTGAGTTTTAGTTTATTTGCATCTCTAAGCCTAAGGTGTGTCCCTTGTAGACAGTATAAGGAAGAATCAAGTTATTTTTACCCATTCTGCCACTCTCTGTCTCTTTCTTTGTGCATTCAGTCCATTTCCATTTAGTTTAATTATGGATAGGTATGAGTTTAGTGCTGTCATTTTGATGTCTTTTTTATGTGTTGACAGTTTCTTTTTCCCACTTAATTTTTTGTACAGAGCATTTTTTTTACGTATGGTCTTTTCCTCTTATTCTTTGTTGTTGGTTTTGTTTTTGCTGAGTATTTTTGTCTTGTATTTTATTTGGATGAGCAGGATTTAGACTACTTTGAGGTTACCTTAATATTTACCACTATTTTTCTATGCTTAAACCTAACTTTTATTTCTTTATATAGCCTTGACTTCCTCTCCATATGATAGATCTATGACTGCATTTCTTCGTCCCTCTTTACTGTATTAATGATGTGTTCTGTTACATAATGATATCTCTGTTTCCTTGTTTTGAGGGTTTTACCTTGATTTGTTTTTGTCATTCCCCTATCTGGGTTGACATCTGGTTGTTCTGTCCAGTGTTCTAGTCTTGGGTTCATATCTAATATTATTGATTTTCTAACCAGAGAACTCTCTTTAGTATTTCTTGTAGTTTTGTTTTGGTTTTTAGAAATTCCCTAAACTTCTGTTTATCTGGAAATGGCCTAATTTCACCTTCATATTTGAGAGACAGTTTTGCTGGATATGTGATTCTTGACTGGCAATTTTTTTACTTCAATGGTTTATATAAGTCATCCCATTGCCTTCTTGCCTGGATTATTTCTGCCGTGTTGTTCAAGCTTATTCTTATTGGCTGTCCTTTGTGGATGTCTCTTTTTATCCCTAACTTACCCCAATCCAGTGTCATTAGCCACTCTTAAAAGTCTCTCTTCAAACTTGGTTTTGGCAAGTTTGATTATAGTATGTATTGTTGACTTTCTTTTCAGATCTACCTTATGTGGAGTTCAATGTGCATCTTGGATAGATATCTTGCCATCTTTCACAATATCAGGGAGGTTTTCTGCCAACAAATGTTCAACGATTCTCTCTGTATTTTCTGTTATCCCTCCCTGTTCTGGTACTCCAATCACTCATAGGTTATTTCTCTTGATAGAGTTCCACATTATTCTTAGGGTTTCCTCATTTTCTAAAATTCTTTTATCTGATTTTTCTTTGAATATATTGGTGCCAAGTGTTTTCTCTTCTGCCTGCCTTCAACTTCCTCAATTCTGCTCCTCTGACTTTCTATTGAGTTGTCTAATTCTGTAATTTTATTTTTAATCTTCTGAATTTCTGATTGCTGTCTGTCTATGGATTCTTGCAGCTTATTTAATTTTTCATTCTGTTCTTGAATAACCTTTTAAATTTCTTAAACTGCTTTATCTGTGTGTTCCTTGGCATGTTCGGCGTTTTGCCTGATCTCCTTCCTGATCTCGTTCCTGATATCTTGAAGAGCTCTGTATATTAATCTTTTGTGTTCTGTATCTGGTAATTCCAGGCAGGCACCTTCATCCAGAAGATCCCTTGATTCTTTGTTCTGAGTGCTTGTTGAAGAGATCATGGTCTGCTTCTTTATGTGATTTGATATTGACTGTTGTCTTTGAGCCTTCTGTGAGTTATTGTACTAGTTTATTTTATTTTGCTTACTGTATCCTAGCTTCTTGCTTTGTTTTGTTTTGATATGCCTGAACAGGTTGCTTGAGTGAGCTAGCTTGATTACTTTTGCCTCTGAAGCTCTAACGTCCAGGCAGCAGGTGGCTATAGCTGTATCAGGTTTATGAGCCTAGGAGTCCATTCACTTTTCCTGTATGGCATCAGCTCAGGCATCCAGGTAGTTGTTCATCAAGTGTGTGGTACAGGCTCTGTCCTACAGTCTTAGAGGGGCAGAGGTTATTGGTGTAGGTAAAAGTATCTTGTTGCAACAGCGGATCATGCTCTGAACAAGGCAGTGGGCTGACAACCATCCCCTGAGTGTCTTGAGGAAAGTATGTCCCTGTTCCCTAGAGTGCGCAGGTGCATGGGTTCTGCAGAAAGACCATGGGTGTCCAATGCTTGGACCTGTGTCGTGGGTGGGTAGATGATGTGGGTGGAGTCACCAATCTTTAGGTTCCTAATGTGGTTAAGTGAGGACCCCATTTAATAGGCAAAACAGTGTCAAACATCAAACACCCACCTCTCCACCACACAGCTGAATCAGTTGCAGTCTGCTAACAATGGCCTATTCTCCTGAAATCAGCCCACACATGTCCATGAAGGGGGGAAAAGTATTCAAAGTCCACGGACCATTTACGCCTGGACAGGAGCCTCTTCTGTTCTGAGCTCCCCAGCTTAGTGGAGCAGGCAGATTATCTTTTCCCCCAGTTGTGAATTTATTCCTTCTCCAATGCCAGGAGAATGGCTTAGGGTTCTCAGCAGCACCTATCCCAAGCCCAGGGAAATCGACAGTCACTAAAGCTGGCTTGGAGGTTGTGGGCTTGGTAAAATATACACAATTACTTAGCTTTTACTGAAATCACCATTCTTCTCTGGTTCCAGAGGTGTGAGTAGGGTGTGCTGCTGGCTGTCTCTCCCTGAAGAACCTGCATCCGGGATGCTACTGCCAACCCCATCTTGGTTGTTCCATGGAATGGTGTCTGAGGCTTCCTGATGATTAAGGTCCAGTAACTCCTCTCTGCTTCTGAACCAGCTCTCCCCCCCACCTTTCAATCAATTTTCTAATTTTGACTTTGATATTCAGGGCTTCTAGCCTGTCATTTATATCATCATTTCACTTGTTTTTTCGGGTCTTTGTTGTAAGAGGGATCACCAGAAGCATCTGACTACTCTGCCATCTTGGCCTCGCCTCCAAAATGTTTGTAATTTTTAAAGCTAGATGACAATGGAAACATGGGGGCATCATACTATTCTCTTTGTTTTTGTGTATGTTTGAAAGTTTCCAAAATAAAGGGTTTTAAGAATTCAAAACGTTTGGTAATGAAATAAAAAAATAGTATACAATAAATCAAAACATGAAAAGGAAATAAAAATAAATGAATAAATACTTATAATTGCATCAAACACTCCAAAGAAAAATTGATAGCGTACAGCTAAAAGAGTACTTAGAGAGAAACGTAGAGTTTTCAAATTTATTTGTGAGGAAACAAAAAAGGTTTAAAACAAACTAAGTGTTCTACTCAAGAAGTTAGAGAAAGAGAGAGGGGAGAGGAGGTGAAGATAAAATGGCATTATAGGCAGAAACACCATACTGTCCCTCTAGAGCAAAGACCCCAAAATTTAAGTAAAACAGATACAAACATCAATCGTGGAACCCTAAGCTTCAAATGAAGCGATAAGGCACTAAACCAACACCGAACAAAAGAAGAAATTACAGAGAATGAGGAGAGCTACAGAGTGGAAGTTCTCTGCCAGCTAATGTGGCAAAGCTTCACCCATCTTAGAACAGAGCCAGCAATGGCCTTGGACAGGGAGTACAGGAAGACAACTGCACAGAGCTTCCAACAGTAGACAGAGCATCTACCCCATACCACCCCCCCCACTGAACCCTGATGTGCCACTGTTCCTAGAGCATCCCTGGTTCTCAGGTGTGCTGCCACAGTGGACCTACACTGCCCTCCTCTATCCTGCCATTTGACCACCTGCTGAACCGTCAGAAGCGAGCCCTTACCATTCCCGATCTGCTATCACGCCTATTTGGCTAGGGGCTCTGAACTCTCCCACACAACTGGACCAGCATCAGGAAGCAGAAAGCACCCCTACCGCCTTGCCAAATCAGTGTACAGTGAAGTGGGCTTGCCCTGCCCGCGGTTGCCCTGCGTACCCAAAAAAGGTGATGAGAACTATGGTGCCCACAGACAAGCAGGCAGCAAAACATGCCTGGCTCCCCCATCCTGACATATCGAAAAAACAAAAAAAGAGGATGAAACAAATATACAATCAATAATTAAAGAAAATAATACCTTACTGTCTTGGAGATAGCAGACAATGTCAAAGCAGATAAGTAAACAGGACAAGATGGCTCCAGCAAGTGAAAAAAAAATCAGATGACCTTCTGGGAGAA
This sequence comes from Loxodonta africana, assembly GCF_030014295.1. NCBI lineage: Eukaryota > Metazoa > Chordata > Mammalia > Proboscidea > Elephantidae > Loxodonta > Loxodonta africana. The sequence continues at coordinate 69,710,540 of NC_087369.1, forward strand.
GAAAAGACAGTGGAACTACCTGATACGGAATTCAAAGGACTAATATTTAGGGCCCTCCAAGAAATTAGGAGAGAGATCAAGGAAAACACAGACAAACCAAGGAAACAATAGACAAAATCTTGGAAAACAGAAAAAAACAATGAAAATGTAGCCAAAATCAAGAAAAAAACACACAAAAAGCAATTGAAGCGTTCAGGAAAATAACACAAGAACAAACTATGAAAGTAAATAAACCATTAGAAATCATACTAAAATAGCAATTAGAAATCCAAAACATAAATAAAATTTCAGAAGTGGACAACTCAATAGAAGGTTTTAGAAGCAAATTTGAAACAATGGAAGAGAGAATCAGAGATTGAAGACAAATCCATGGCCACCACTTTGAAGAAAAATCAGAGAAAAAAAATGAATAAAACTCAAGAATTATGTGGGACATAATCAAGAGCAAAAATTTGTGCATGATCAGAATTCCGAAACTAGGAGAGAAAATGGAAAACAGAAAATTGTTGAAGATTTGGTGGCAGAACACCTCCCTAATATCAGGAAAGGTGAAAAGCTGACCACTCAAGAAGCTCAATGAACCCCACATAGGATATACCGCAAAAGAAAGTCACCAAGCCACATCTTAATAAAACGTGCCAAAACCAAAGACAAAGAAAGAATCCTGAGAGTAGCTATAGAAAAATGAAAAGTCATTTACAAAGGGGAAACAGTAAGACTAAATTGTAATTACTTGACAGAAACTGTGCAGGCAAGAAGACAATGAGATGACATTGTATGAAACCCTGAAAGGAGAAAAAGAAAAATTTGCAACCACGGATAATATAGCCTGCAAAACCCTCTCTCAAATATGATGGTGAAATTAGGACATTTGCAGATATAAACAGATGTTAAAGGAATTTGCAAAAATCTAGCCAAACTTACAAGAAATATTAAAAGGAATCTTTTGCTTAGAGAACCAACAACATCAGGCAGCAACCAGAGTCTAGGACACAGGACAGCTTCAGCCAGATAACAACCTAAGTAACAAACTCTCAATAATAAAACAAACTTAAAACTTAAAAGAGGGAAACAGAGTCATCTGTAAAGGACAACATAAAACAATAAAAGGGGGAATAGACAATGTAGATATAGAACTTACAAATGAAGAGGAAGTCAAGGCCATATCAAGTGACAAAATGCTCGTTCAAACCTAGGAAGATAAGGGTAGATTTCAGGGTAATCACAAGGAAAGTTATCAAACCTACTCACCACAATAAAAAAAAAAGCAGAAAAATGTAAAGATTCAGTAAAGACAAAATACACCTTAATGAAAGAAGAAAAAAAATACAAATAAAAGAAACTCAGCACAGGAGAGTATGAGAAACAAAGAAAACTTGAGCACAACAAAAAAAGCAAAGCACAATATGACAGCAATAAAGGCATACGTTTTTTATTGATAATCACACTGAATGTAAATTGTTTAAACACACCCATAAAGAGACAGAGAATGGCAGAATGGATTAAAAAAACATGATCCATCGATATGCTGTCTACAAGAGACACATCTTAGACACAAACACATACATTTATTAAAAATCAAAGCATGGAAAAAATATATCAGGCAAATGATAACCAAAAAAGGGCAGGAGTAGCAATACAATTCTCAGATAAAATAGACACTAGGGCAAAATCAACCATAAAAAACAAGGAAGGACATTATGCAATGATTAAAGGGAAAACCCACCAAGAAGTCATAACCTTAATAAGTATCTATGCACCCAAAAATGGGGCTCCAAAAATACATAAAACAAACTCTAACAGCACTGAAAAGAGAACAATAATAGTCACTGAAAAGAGAACAATAATAGTAGGAGACTGCAACACACCACTCTCAGTAATGGACACAACATCAGGAAAGAAACTCAATAAAGTACAGAAGATCTAAAATCCAAAATCATACAACTGGAGCTCATAGACATATATAAACATTCCACCCAATAGCAGCAAAGTGTACATTCTTTTTCAACGCACATGGAACAGTCTCCACAATAGGCCACATTTTAGACCAAAGGCAAAGCTCAATAAAATGGCGAACATCAAAGTAGTACAAATCATTCTCTCTGATCATAACATCATAAATGTAGAAACAAATAACAGGAAGAGCGAGGATAAAAAAATCAAATACATGGAAACTGATTAACATCTTGCTTAAAAGCAACTGAGTAATAGAAGAAATTAAAGAGGGAATAAAAAACTCCTAGAATCAAATCAGAATGAAAACACATCATACCAAAACCTTTGACACAGCAAAGCCAGTGCTTAGAGGTCAATTTATAGCAATAATCATACACATAGAAAAAGAACAGGCCAAACTCAAAGCTTAAGCGCTACAACTCGAACAAATAGAGAACAGCAAAAGAAGCCCACAGGGACCAGCAGAAAGGAAATAATATAATTAGAGCAGAAGTAAGTGAAATAAAAAGAAAAAAATAACCAAACCCATTGCTGTCGAGTCAATTCTGACTTATAGCAACCCTACAAGACAAAGTAGGACTGCCCCACAGGGTTTCCAAGAAGTGCCTGGTGGATTCGAACTGCTGACTTTTTGGTTAGCAGCCATAGCACTTAACAACTGTGCCACCAGGGTTTCCAACCCATTGCCATCGAGTCGATTCTGACTCTTAGTAACACTATAAGACAGAGTAGAACTGCCCCATAGGACATCCAAGGAGAGCCTGGTGGATTTGAACTTCTGACCTTTTGGTTATCAGCCGAGCTTTTACTAACCACTACGCCATGGGAGGAGGTTAAGTGAAATAGAGAACAGAAAAACAATAGAAAGGATCGACAAGACCAAAAGTTCATTCTTTGAAAAGATCAACAAAATTAACAAACCATTGGCCAAACTGACAAAAGAAAAATAGGAGAGGAAGTAAATAACCCAAATAAGCAATGAGGTGGGGGACATTACAACACACCCTACTGAAATAAAAAGGATCATAACAGAATACTATGAAAAATTGTACTCCAATAAATTTGAGAACCTAGAGGAAATGGACAAATTTCTAGAAACAAACTACCTACCTAAACCAACACAAACTGAGAGAAAAAATCTAAACAGACCTGTAACAAAAGAAGATACTGAAGAGGGAGTAAAAAAAAAAAAAAAAAAAAACTCCCAAGGTAAAGAAGCCCTGGCCTGGACGGCTTCACTGTAGAATTCTACCAATTCAGAGAAGAGCTCTCACCAGTACTACTCAAACTATTTCAGAGCATAGAAAAAGAAGGAATACTCCAGAATTCATTTTATTTCAGCATAACCCTGATATCAAAGGGAGACAAAGACAGCACAAAAAAGAAAATTACAGACCAATATGTGTCATGAGTACAGATGCAAAAATTCTTAAAATTGTAGCCTTGTAGCCAATAGAATTCAACATTATGTCAAAAAATAGCAATACACCATGATCAAGTGGATGCATACCATATATGCAAGGATAGTTCAACATTATCAAATCAATCAACATAATTCACATAAATAAAACAAAAGAAAAAATCACATGATCATCTCAGTCAATGCAGAAAAGGCATTTGATAAAGTATGACACCCGTTCCTGATAAAAATTCTCAGCAAAATAGGAATAGAAGGGAAATTTCTCAAAATAACAAAGGGCACCTAGACAAAACCAACAGCCAACATCATTGTCAATGGAGAGAGGTTGAAAATACTCCCCCTGAGAATGGACAAAAGACAAGGATGCCCTTACCATTCATCTAAAATTGTGCTGGAAGTCCTAGTTAGAGCAACCAGGCAAGAAAAGGAAATGAAGGGCTTCCAAATTGGAAAGAAAAAAGAAAAACTATCTCTATTCATAGACCTTATGATACTATAAGTAAAAACCAAACCCAGTGCCATCGAGTCGATTATGACTCATAGTGACCATACATACAGAATCCTAAAGACTCCACAAGAAAACTACTGGAACTAACAGAAAGATTCAGCAGGAGTATCAGGATACAAGATAAATATAAAAAAACAGTTCAAATCCTATGCACCAATAAAGAAAATGAAATTTTAAAAAAAGTACCGTTTATAATAGACTCTAAAAAATAAAATACTTTGGAATAAATCTAACCAGCAAAAAAAAAGTCCTACGCAAAGAAAACTACAAAACAGTACTGCAAAAACTAAAGCAGACCTACATAAATGGAAAAACATACCATGCTCATAGATATGAAGACTCAACATTGTGAAAATGTCAATTCTACACAAAGCAACGTACATATACAATGCAATTCGATCTAAATACCAACAGCATTCTCTAACAAGATGGAAAATTAATCAGCAAATTTATATGGAAAGCCAAGAGGTCCCAGATACATAAAGCATTACTGAAAAAGAAGAACTAAGTAGGAGGCATCACACTACCTGATCTCAGAACCTCCTACACAGGCACAGTAGACAAAACAGCCAGGTACTGGTACATTGACAGACACATAAACCAATGGAACAGAACTGAGAACCCAGACATAAATCCATCCACCTAGGGTCAGCTGATTTTTGACAAAGGTCCAAAGTCCATTAAATGGGGAAAGGACAATCTCTTTAACAAACGGTGTTACCAAAACTGGATGTCCATCTGTAAAAAAATGAAACAGGGCCCATACTTCACGTCATACACTAAAACTAATTCAAAATGGATCAAAACTGAAATATATAGCCTAAAACCACAAAGATGATGGAAGAAAAAATAGGAACAATGCTAGGGGCCCTATTATGTGCCATGAATTCTATACAAACCATAACTAACAATGCACAAACATCAGAAAATAAACTATACAACTGAGAGCTCCTAAAAATTAAACACTTAAGCTCATCAAAAGACTTCAGCAAAAGAGTAAAAAGAGAATCTACAGCCTGGGAATTAAATTTTGGCTATGACATATCTGACAAGGGTCTATTCTCTAAAATCTATAGAAAACTTTAAGACCTCAACAGCAAAAAAAGACAAATAATACAATTAAAAATGGGCAAAGGATTTGAGCAAACATTTCACCAAAGAAGGCATTCAGAAGACTAACAGACATATGAGGAAATGCTCATGATCACTAGCCATTAGAAAAAGGCAAATGGAAACTACATTGAGATACCATCTAACCCCAAAATTACTGGCAGTAATCAAAAAAACAAAGTAACAAACATTGGAGAGGTTGTGGGAATACTGGAACTCTTATACACTGGTGGTGCGAATGTAAAATGGTACAACCAGCATGGAAAACAAATATGGCACTTCTTCTTAAAAAGCTAGTAATAGAAATATCATATGATCCAGCAATCCCACTCCTGGAAATATACCTGAGAGAAATAAAAGCCACCACACAAATAGACATATGTACAGCCATGTTCAGTGCAGCTCAATTCACAACAGCAAAAAGATGGAAACAACCTAAATGCCCATCAACAAACGAATGGATAAACAAATTATGGTACATACACACAATGGAATACTATGAAACTATAAAGAACAATGATGAATCCACAAAACATCACACAACATGGATGAATCTGGAGGGCATTAGACTGAGCAAAATAAGGCAGTCACAAAAGGACAAATATTGTATGAGATCACTATTATAAAAACTCAAGAGAAGGTTTAAATACAGAAAGAAACAGTATTTTATGGTTATGAGAGAGGGGAGGGTTGGGAAGGGGAAATCACTAACTAGATAGTAGGTAAGTGTTTACTTGGTGAAGGGAAAGGCAGTACACAATATAGGGCAAATCAGTACAACTTGTCCAAGGCAAAGTTGTAGACGCTTTGTAGACATATCCAAGGGCCTGAGTTATTGGGGCTGAATGCTAGGGATCATGATCGCAAGGGTCATGTAATCAATTGTCATATCATAATTCATAAAAACAATGTTCTACTTCCAAATTTGGTGAGTAGCATCTGGGGTCTTAAAAGCCTGCAAGCAGCCATCTAAGAAATATCTATTGGTTCTATCCCATCTTGAGCAAAAGAGAATGAAGAAAACCAAAGAAACAAGGGAAATATTTGTCCAAAGGACTAATGGGCCACAAGTACAACAGCCTTCACCAACCCAAGCCCAGAAGAACTAGATGGTGTCTTGCTACCACCGGTGCTCTGACAGGGATCACAATAGAGGGTTCCGGACAGAGTAGGAGAAAAATGTAGAACAAAATTCAAATTAATACACACACAAAAAGACCAGACTTACTGGTCTGACAGAGACTGGAGGAACCCCCAAGACTATGGCCTCCAGACACTCTTTTAACTCAGAACTGAAGCCACTCCCAAAGTTCACCCTTCAGACAGATTAGACAGCTCTATTAAAAAAAAATAACACACATGAGGAATGTGCTTCTTAGTTCAATCATGTATACGAGACCAAATGGTCAATGCCTGTCCAAAAGCAATGAAAAGAGAACAGGAAGGGACAGATGGAAATGCGGAACCTGGGGTGGAGAAGGGGGAAGTGTTGACACATAGGGATTGCAACCCATATCACAAAACAATATATGTACAAATTGTTGAATAAGAAACTAATATACTCTGTAAACTTTCATTTAAAGCACAATAAAAAAAATAGAGAGGGGAGAAGGGGAGAGAGAACTACAGCATACCAAATAAACAAGAAGGGAACTTCCTTTTTTTTTTTTGCTTCTGTTTCTTGTCTCTCCCTACCTTCCTTCATTACCCTTCTCCTGAACACCTGGTGCCATGCGCCATCTCCGCTCCTTCTTGACGGGCTGTGCAGCACAACTTGACTGGGTGCATGATTCTGGTGGGCTCCCTTGGGGCATTTTTCTTCTTTTTTTCTTACTTTCTTCTCTCTCTCTACCTTCTCTTCCTTTCCTTTCTCCGAACCACCTGGCATCTTTTTTTTCCCCCTCGGTTTCCTGTCTCTCTCTACCTTTCTTCTTTTCCTTTCTCCAGAGTACCTGGCCATGAGTGCCTTTCTCTCTTTTTTTAAATCTAGTTTCTTATCTCTCTCTCCCTTCTTTCCTTTTCTTTCTCTTGCCCACCTAGGTGAGTCTGTCATATCTGTCCCTTTTTTACAGGCTGTGCCACACCACTTGTCTAGAAAGCCACCAGCATTTGGCATCCCCAGTTCTGCACCACTCCAAAGGCAAGCCCCCCTCCATTTTTTATGCTTTTGTTTCTCTCTTCTTCCCCACACCCACTTAGGTGCACACATGACATCCTCCCCCAATCCCTCCTGCCTATTTGCACTGTGCACTGAGCATCACACTCCCGAGTGGCACAGGCATAGTCTACCAGAAACTACCCAGCACTGCCCCTGGCACTGCCCTGTCAGCCCCACTATGTGTCACAAAAGACCCATCTCAGCCCCTTTCCCTCTGCTAACCCGCCCTGCTGCACCATAGCTGAATGACTGGCCCTGCCCATTGGACAAGGTGCTGCCCACAGGTGAGCAAACAACAAAGAATGCCCAGCTGGCCTGCTCAGAAAAAAATAAATAAAACAAAAAGCAGGGTGAAACAAACAAATCTATAGTCAATAAACAAAGAAAATAATTACCAAATGTCCTGAAGACAGAAGAAAATATCAGAACATATTTTAAAAAAAGGACAGGGTGTCTCCAGTAGGCACCCAAAATAAAGCACCAGATGACATTCCAGTAGAAGAAAAGGCACTGGAACTACCTGAAAAAAAAATTCTAGTATTCAGGGCTATCCAAGAGATGACAGAAAAAGTAGAAAAAAATGAGGAAAAATAGACAAAGCCATGAAAAAGGCAAACAAAATTTTGGAAAGACAAACAAAACAATGGAAGAATGCAGTAAAATAATACAAGAATGAAATGCCAAAATAAACTCACAACTAGAAATTATACAGAAACAGCAGTTAGAAATTCAAAAGATAAACAACAAGATTTCAGAAATGGACTGTGTCATAGAAAATTTGTGAAGCAAGTTTCAAACAACGGAAGACAGGATCAGTGAAATTGAAGACTAATGCTTGGATATCACTTTGAGGAAAAACCAGAGAAAATAAGGAATAAAAATGAGGAAACCCTGAGAATCATGTAGGATACGATCAAAAGCAAAAAATTGCATCTGATTGGAGTTCCAGAACAGGGGGAGAAAACAGAAAACACAGAGAGAATCATTGAATAGCTGACAGAAAGCTTCCCTAATATCATGAAAGCTGACCATCCAAGAAGCTCAACACACCCATATAGGATACACACCAAAAGAAAATCACCAAGTCTATCATAATCACACTCTGTAAAACCAAAGACAAAATCCTGAAAGCAGCTCAAAAAACAAACAACAACAACAAAAAAGTCAAATACAGATAGGAAACAATAAGACTAAGCCCTGATTACTCAGCAGAAACCAAGCAGACAGGAAGACAATGGGATGATACATATAAAACCTTGGAAGAAAAAAATGGCAAACCAAGAATAATATATCCTGCAAAACCCTCACTCATGTACACAGTACATTTCCAGATAAACAGAAAATAAAGGAATATGTAAAAACCAAACCAAACCAAACATACAAGAATTATTAAAAAGATTCCTTTGATTCAAGAACCAACAACATCAGACAACAGTCTGAATCTAGGATGCAAGATAACAACAGCAAGATTCCAACCAAGGTAATGACGTCTCAAGAATATAAAAAAAAGAATAATAAAAAACCAAAAGATTTACAACGGGGCACCTGTTGTAAATGACAAAAATATCAGTACAATAATAATAATAATAATAAAAACACTGCCTTTGATATAAAAAAGAGGGAATAAATGGTGTAGATATAAAATTTTCAAATGGAGGGTAAGTTAAGGTGATACCAAGTATAAAAGACTGCTTCAAACTTAGAAAGATATGGGTGAATATCAAGGTAACCACAAATAAAATTAACAAACCTACTCATCAAAATAATGAAGAAAAACATAAAGTCTCAGTAAACACAAAAAAAAAAAAAAAAAACGAAAAAACAAACAAGCGAAATCCTCAAACCAAAGGAATTCACTACAAAAGAGTAAGAGGAACAAAGAAAATGTAGCCACCAAAAAAAAAAAAAAAAAAAAAGCACTACAAAATGACAGAAACAAACTCAGACATATCAATAATTACACTGAATGTAAATGGCTTCAATGCACCCATAAAGAGCCAAAGAGTGACAGAATGGATAAAAAAAAAAAAAACAGGGCACGTCAATATGATGTGTACAAAAGATACAACTTAGAAAAAAGAGACATGAATTTATTAAAAATCAAAAGGTGGAAAATGCATAAAATATACTTTAACAGCAATGAAGAGCTGAAAATTCTGCAATAACAGTAGGAGATTTCGATGCACCTCTCTCAGTAGAGAACAGAACATTTAGAACAAAATTCAAAAAAGATACAGAAGATCTAAAGGCCACTATCAGCCGATTTGATGTCATAGACATACATAGACATTCCATACAACAGCAACAAAGATCACATTCTTTTCCAAAGCACATGGAACATTCTCTAGAACAGATCATATCTTAGGCCACAAAGCAACCCTCAACAAAATCCAAAACTTTGAGATAATAAAAAGTATGTTCTCTGATCACAGCACCATAAAAGTAGAAATTAACAACAGGAAGAGCAAGGAAAAATATCAAATACATGGAAACTGAATAACTCCCTGCTTAAAAACCACTGCGTAATACAAGAAATCAAAGATGGAATAAGAAAATCCCTAGAATCAAACAAGAATGAAAACACATCATACCAAAACCTTTGGAACACAGCAAAAACAGTGCTCAGAGATCAATTTATAGCAATAGATGCAAAAAATACCCAAAAAATGCACACAGCAAAAAAGGGAAAATATCAAAACACTAGCTACACAATTTAAACAAATAGAGAATAGCAAAAAAAAAAAAAAAAAAAGCCACCAGAAGAAAGGAAATAATAAAAATCAGAGAAGAAATAATTGAAATAGAGAATGGAAAAAAAATAGAATCAACAAAACAAAAAGTTGCTCCTTTGAAAGGATCAAAAAATCTACAAACCATTGGACAAATTGACAAAGAAAAAAAGGAAAGAAAGCAAATAACCCAAATAAGGAATGAAATGGGGGACAATACAACATATCCAACAGAAATAAAAGATCATAACAGAGTACTATGAAAAACTATACTCCAACAAATTTGAAAACCTAGAGGAAATAAACAAATTTCTAGAGACGTACCACCTACACAAACTAATATAAACTGAAGTTGAACACCTGAACAGACCCATAACAAGAGAGGAGACTGAAAAGATAATTTAAAAAACTCCCAATCAAAAAAAAAAAAAACCTGGCCCAGATGGCTTCACTGGAGAATTCTACCAAACATTCACAAAAGAGCTTACATCAGCACTACTCAAACTATTTCAGAGCATAGAAATGGAAGGGATGCTTCCAAATTCATTCTATGAAGCCAGCATAATGCTGATTCCAAAACGAGGCAGAGACACCACAAAAAAGAAAATTACAGACCGATTTCACTCATGAAGGTAGATGCAAAGATTCTCAACAAAATTCTAGCCAATAGAATTCAGCATCATGTCAAAAAAAAAATAATAGACACCACGATCAAGTGGGAGTCATACCAGGCATGCAAGGATGTTTCAACATTAGAAAACAAATAGACTCAATCCACCACATACATAGAAGAAAAGAATCACATGATCATCTCAATTGATGCAGAAAAGGCATTCGACAAAGCCCGAAACTCATTCCTGATAAAAGCTCTCAATAAAATAGGTATAGAAGGGAAATTCCTCAATATAATAAAGGGCATCTCTACAAAACCAACAGCCAACGTCAGTCTTAATGGAGAGAGGCTGAAAACATTCCCTTTGAGAAAAGAAACAAGACAAGGATGCCCTTCATCACAACTCTTATTTAACATTGTGCTGGAAGTTCTAGCTAGAGTAATAAGGCAAGAAAAAGAAATAAAGGAGATTCAAACTGATAATGAAGTAATACTATCCTTATTTGCAGATGGTATGATACTATACATAGAAAACCCAAAAGACTGAAAGAGAAAACTACTAGAACTAATAGAAAGATGAAACAGAGAGGCAGGATATAAGATAAACATACAAAAAATCAGTTGAATTCCTATACACCAATAAAGAGAATGATGAAAAGGAAATCAGGAAAACAATATTTCTTATAATAGCCCCTAAAAAAAATAAAATGCTTAGGAGTAAATTTAACAAGGGATGTAAAAGATCTATACAAAGAAAACTAGACAAAACTAGTGCAAGAAACCAAAAGAGATGTACATAAATGGAAAAACATACCATGCTCGTGGATACGTAGAATCGACATTGTGAAAATGCCAGTTCTATCCAAAGAAATCTGCAATATACAATGCAATACTGAACCAAATACCAACAGCATTCTTTAAAGAGGTGGAAAAAGTAATCATTAACTTTTTATGGAAAGGGCAGAGGCCCCGGATGAGTAAAGCACTACTGAAGAAGAACAAAGAACTGCCTGACCTCAGAAACTACTATACAGCTAGGGTAGTCAAAACAATTTGGTACTGGTACAAGGACAGATACATTGACCAATGGAACAGAATTGAGAATCCAGATGTAAATCCATCCTCCTATGGCAACCTGATCTTTGACATGGGCCCAAAGTCCATTAAATGGGGAAAAGACAGTCTTTTTAAAAAATGGTGCTGGCAAAACTGGATGTCCATCTGTAAAAAAATGAAACAGGACCCATACCTCACACCAGACACAAAAACTAATTCAAAATGAATCAAAGACCTAAATATAAAATAAAATAACTAAAGATCATAGAAGAAAAAACAGAACCAACTCTAAAGGCCCTAACACATGGTAATAACAGGACACAAACCATAGCTAACAATGCATGAACTCCAGAAAATAAGCTAGGTAACTGGGATCTTCTAAAGATTAAACAATATGCTCATAAGGAAACCCTGGTGGCACAGTGTTTAAGTGCTAAAGCTGCTAACCAAAAGGTCGGCAGTTCAAATCCCCCAGGCGCTCCTTGGAAACTCTATGGGGCAGTTCTATCCTGTCCTATAGGGTCGCTATGAGTCGGAATCCACTCGACGGCAGTGGGTTCATCTACCCACTCCGACAGCAAGCTCCCTTAGAACTCCTTTTTAAAAATTTGTTTGCTTGTTTGTTTTTGGCTCCTGTTTATCTCTCCTCTCTCTCCTCTTACCCATACCCCTATTAGCTCCACATATCACAACCTCCCCCCCTTTCCTGCCTACCTACATCGTGCACTGAGCATCACACCTACAAGCAGCATAGGCACGGCCTACTTGAACCTGCACAGAACTGATTCCTGGCCTGCCTTCTTGGTCCTAGTACATACCACAAAAAACTCATCCCGGCCACTCCCCTTCAGCTGGATCTGCCCTGCTGTATCATAGCTGAATGACTGGCCCGGCCCGTTGGACAAAGACGTGAAAAATACCGTGACTACAGACAAGCAAACAACAAAGAACACACAGCCTGTCTGCTCATACATAACTCAATAAAACAAAAAAAGCAGGGTAAAACTAACAAATCTACAATGAAGAAATGAAGAAAATAACTACTGAGTGTCCCAAAGACAGCAGACAGTATCAAAACATAAAAAAAAGGACAGGATGGATCCAGTAGGCCTTCAAAATAAAATGCCAGATAACTTTCCAGTAGAAAAAAAAGGCACTAGAACTACCTGATAGGGAATTCAAATCTCTAATATTCAGAGCAATCAAAGAATTGAAGCAAAAAGCAGACAAAATGAGGAAAAAATAGACAAATCTATGGAAACAGCAGACAAATTCATGGAAAATACAGAATAATTCAGGAAAATAATACAGGAACAAACACCAAAATAAATTCACAACAAGGAATCCTTCAAAAACAACAATTAGAAATCCAAAAGATAAACAAGATTTCAGAAATGCACAGAGTCACAGAAGGGCTGAGGAGCAGGTTTGAAATGATGGAAGACAGAACCACTGAAATTGAAGACAAACACCTGGCTACAACTCTGAGGAAAAATCAGAAAAAAGAATGAAGAAAAATGAAGAAACCCTGAGAATTATGTGGGATACTATCAAAAGCAAAAATTTGCAAGTGATCGGAGTCCCAGAATAGGGAGAGAAAACAGAAAACACAGAGAGGATCATTGAAGAATTGCTAACAGAAAACTTCCCCAATATCATGAATGATGAAAAGCTGACCATCCAAGAAGCTCAAGGAACTCCATATAGGATAGACCTCAAAAGAAAAACACCAAGGCATATTATAATCACACTCACTAAAACCAAAGACAAAGAAAAAATCTTGCAAGCAGCTCGAGAAAAATTAAGAGTTACATACGGAGGAGAAACAATAATACTAAGATCTGATTATTCAGCAGAAACCTTGCGGGCAAGAAGGCAATGAGATGACATATATAAAACCTTGAAAGAAAAAAAAATGCCAAGCAAGAATAATATATCCTGCATAACTTTGTTCAAATATGATGGTGAAATTAGGACATTTCCAGATAAACAGAAATTAAGAGAATATGTAAAAACCAAACCAAACTTACAAGAATTATTAAAGGGAGTCCTTCGGTATGAGAACAAACAACATCAGACCACAGCCTGAATCTAGGAGGCAAGATTGTGCCAGCCAGATATCAGCCTAGGAAATGAACTCTCCAGGACTATCCAAAACCAAAACAATTGCAACAGGGAACCAGAGACATTAATCTGTAAATGACAGCAACATCAGAACAATAAAAGAGGGAATAAACAGTATAGGTATAGAACTTTCTAATAGAGAGGAAGGCACGGCGCTACCAAGTAATGATAGACTGGTTCAAACCGAGGAAAATAAGGGTAAATTTCAAGGTAAACACAAAGAAAGTTAACAAACCTACTCATCATAATAAAAAAGAAAAACATAAAGTCTCAATAAAAGCAAAATCTACAAAAACAAAAGAAACAAAAAAGAAATCCACAAAAAAAAAAAAGGAACTCAGCACAGGAGAGTAAGAGGAACAAAGAAAATCTTAGCACACACACACACAAAAATCACTACAAAATGACAGCAGTAAACTCACACCTATCAATAATTACATTTAATGTAAATGGCCTAAATGCACCCATAAAGAGACACAGAGTGACAGAATGGATTAAAAAAAACAGGATCCATCGGTATGCTGTCTACAAGAGACACACCTTAGAAACGAAGACATAAGTTTATTAAAAAAGATGTCAAGGAAATAACTACCAAAAAAGAGTGGGAGTGGCAATACTAATCTCAGGTATGGTAGACTTTAAAGCAAAATCCAACATAAAAGACAAAGAAGGGCACTATGTAATGATTAAAGGTTATGATCCATCATGAAGACTTAACCATAATAAACATCTATGCACCCAATGACAGGGCTCCAAAATACATAAAACAAACTCTAATGGCACTGAAGACAGAAATTGACAGTTCCACAATAATAGTAGGAGACTTCAACACACCATTCTCGGTAAACGACAGAACATTTAGGAAGAAACTCTAGAAAGATACAGAAGAGCTAAAGAGCACAATCAGCCAAATTGATCTCATAGATATATGTAGAACACTCCACCCAAAAGCTGCAAAGTACACATTCTTTTCCAACGGACATGAAACGTTCTCCAGAATAGACCATATCTCAACAAAAATCCATCAACAAAATCCAAAACATTGAGATAATACAAAGTATCTTCTCTGACCACAATGCCATCAGAGTAGAAATTAACGACAGAAGAGTAAGGAAAAAAAATCAATTACATGGAAACTGAATAGCACCCTGCTTAAAAACCACTGGATCATAGAAGAAATCAAAGATGGAATCAAACGAGAATTAAAACACATCATACCAAACCTTTGGGACACAGCATAGGCAGTCCTCAGAGGTCAATTTATAGCACTATATGCACACATCAAAAAAGAAGAAAGGGACCAAAACAAAACATTAATTACACAATTTGAACAAATAGAAAGAAAACAGCAAAAGGAGTCCACAGCCACCAGAAGAAAGGAAATAATAAAGATCAGAGCAGAAATAAATGAAATAGAGACTAGAAAAACAATAGAAAGAATCAACAAATTTGGATCTTTGAAAAAAAAAAGAAAAAACCTTTGATAATTACATTGGAGGGGAGGGCGTGGGGTTGGAAAAACACTAAATACACAAGAGGTAAGTGGTAAGTTTGATGAAGGATAAGACAGTACATAATACTGGGGAAGCCAGAACAACTTGTCCAAGGCAAGGTCATGGAAGCTCCATAGACACATCCAAACTCCCTGAGGGACTGAATTACTGGGCTGAGGGCTGTGGGGACCAAAGTCTCAGAGTACATCTAGCTCAACTGGCATAACATAGTTTATAAGGAAAATTTTCTACATTCTACTTTGTTGAGTAGTATCTGGGGTCTTAAAAGCTTGTGAATGGCCACCTAAGATACTCCACTTGGCCTTACCCCATCTGGAGCAAGGGAGACTGAAGAAATCTAAAGACCCAAAGTAAAGATTGGTCCATATGAATAATGGACCACAAGTACTACAGCCTCCACCAGACTGAGTTCAGCACAATTAGATGGTGCCTGGCTACCAACATTGACTGCTCTGACAGGGATCACAATAGAGGGTCCCAAACAGAGATGGAGAAAAATATAGAACAGTATTGTAACTCACACACACACACACACACACACACACACACACACACACGCAAAGCCATACATACTTGTCTGACAGAGACTGGAGAAATTCTGAGAGTATGGACCCTGGACACCCTTTTAGCTCAGTAATTAAGTCACTCCTGAAGCTCACCCTTCAGTCAAAGATTAGACAGGTCATAAAACAAAATGAGACTAAATGGGCACACCAGCCCAGAGGCAGGAGGGGGCAGGAAAGATGGTAATAGGGAACCCAAGTTCGACAAAGGAAGAGTGTTGATATGTCATGGGGTTGGCAACCAATGTCAGAAAACAATATGTGTACGAATTTACTAATTGTTTAATGAGAAGCTAGTTTATTCTGTAAACCGTCATCTAAAATACAATTTAAAAAAAAGAAGAAAGGGCCAAAATCAAAACGTTAACCCTACAACTCAAACAAATAGAAAGAGAGCAGGAAAAGAAGTCCTCAGGCACCAGAAGAAAAAAATAATAAAGATTAGAGCAGAAAAAAATGAAATAGACAATAGAAAAATAATAGAAAGAATCAAGTCCAAAAGCTGGTTCTTTGAAAAGACCAGCAAAATTGACAACCATTGGCCAAACTGACAAAAGAAAAACAGTACAGGAAGCAAATAACCTGAATAAGAAATTAGATGGGCGATATCACAACAGAGTGAACTGACATAAAAAAAAGATCCTAACGGGAGGTGGAGCCAAGATGGTGAAATAGACGCTTCCGGTGAGCCTTCTTTACAACAAAGACCCCCAAAAACAAGTGAAACGATTATATTTGTGACAAGCTGGAAGCCCTGAGCATCAAAGGCAAGCTTAGAAAACGAACCGAGGGGCAGGGGGAGGAAGAGACTGTTAACAAGTGGAGAGGAGTTACCCTACCTGAATTGTGGGGAGCCCTCAGGCACCATTCCCGGAGCGGCGGTGGTGGTGGCAGGCTGCTACTAGCATTCCACCACAGCTTCCTCAGGGAGAAGCAGCCAGCCACACAGCCTACACACACCTCTGGAACCTGAGAGGAACGGCACTCTCGGAAAAAGCTAAGTACTTGCGCATATTTTAACACACCCCCCCCACCCGTAAACCACCTTCAGCAGCTGAATTCCCTGGGCCGAAGATAGGCCCTGTTGAGCACCTAGAGCCATCCTCCCGGCCTTGGGGGAGAAAAAAATTTGCATTTGGGGAAAAGATAATTTGCTATTTCCACTAAACGGGGGAGCTCAGGAAAGAAGCAGCTCCTGTCCATGCATAAACTGTCTGTGGTCTTTGAGCACCTTTCCTTTCTGCATGGACCTGTGTGGGCCTATTTCGGGAGAATAGGCCCTTGTCGACAGACTCCAACCATTTCAGCTGTGCAGTGGTGAGGTGAGTGTTTGATGTTTGACATTGCTTTGCTTATTAAACAAGGTCCTCACCTACCCACATCAGGGACCTAAGGACTGGTAGCTCCACTCAGGTCACCCTGCCACCCACAACAGGGGTCCAAAGATAACTGGTACCTGCTAGTCTTTACAACCAAAAACTTTGGGTGCCCATGGTCTGTCTGCAGAAACCACCCACCTGCATGCTCTAGGGAACAGGGAAGCGCTTTCCTCAGAGACACTCGAGGGTCGAATCTCAGCCCCCTGCCTTGTTGACCATGACCCCTGCTGCAATCAGATACAGGTATATATGCCATTCACCCCTGCCCCTCTAAGACTGTAGGACAGAGCCTGTACCACACACTTGATGATCAGCTACCTGGAAATCTGAGCTGAATTCATACAAGAAAACTGAATGGACTCCTAGACTGATATACCTGATAAAAGATCTAGCCAGCTGGGGACAGGACGTTATAGCTCCAAAGGGGAAAATAATCAAGCTAGCTCACTCAAGCAACACATAGGGGTACACCAAAACAAAACTAAGCAAGAAGCTACGACACAGTAAGCAAGCATAAAATAATACAATAACTTATTGATGGCTCAAAGAAAACAGTCAATAACAAGTCACATAAAGAAACAATCCATGATACCTTCAACATGCTCTCAAAACAAAGATTCCAGGGATCTTCTAGATGAAAGTGCATTCCTGGAATTACCAGATGCAGAATACAAAAGTTTAATATACAGAACCCTTCAAGACATCAGGAAGGAAATGAGGCAATAAGCAGAACAAGCCAAGGAATACACAGATAAAGCAACTGGAAAAATCAGAAAGATTATTCAGGAACATAATGAAAAGCTTAATAAGCTTGAAAAATCCATAGACAGCAATCAGAAATTCGGAAGATTAACAATAAAAGTACAGAAGTAGAAAACTCATTACAAAGTCAGAGGAGAAGAATTGAACAAGTAGGAGCTAGAATTTCTGAACTCAAAGATAAATGACTTGGCACTAATATATTTGAAGAAAAATCAGATAAAAGAATTAAAAAAAATGAAGAAACCTTAAGAATCATCTGGGACTCTATCAAGAGAAATAATCTACGAGTGATTGGAGTACCAGAACAGGGAGGGATAACAGAAAATACAGAGAGAATTGCTGAAGATTTGTTGGCAGAAAATTTCCCTGATATTGTGAAAGATGAGAAGATATCTATCCAAGTTGCTCATTGAACTTCACATAAGGTAGATCTTAAAAGAGAGTCACCAAGACATATTATAAACAAACTTGCCAAAACTAAATATAAAGAGAGAATTATAAGAGCAGTGAGGGATAAACAAAGTCACCTACAAGGGAGAGCCAATAAGAATAAGCTCGGGCTACTCGGCAGAAACCATGCAGGCAAGAAGACAATGGGATGACATATTTTAAAAATTGAAGGAAAAAAATTGCCTGCCGAGAATCATATACCCAGCAAAACTGTCTCTTAAATATGAAGGTGAAATTAAGACATTTCTAGATAAACACAAGTTGAGGGAATTCGTAAAAACCAAACCGAAACTACAAGAAATACTAAAGGGAGTTCTTTGGTTAGAAAATCAATAATATCAGGTATCAACCCAAGACTAGAACATTGGGCAGAGCAACCAGAAGTAAACCTAGACAAGGAAATCCAAAAAAACAAAGCAAGATTATATTAAAAAAAAAGCTCAAAACAGGGTAACCAAAAAAACCATAACCAAATCCAGTGCCATCGAGTTGATTCCGACTCATAGCGACCCTATAGACAAAGTAGATCTGCCCCCTAGAGTTTCCAAGGAGCGCCTGATGGATTTGAACTGCTGACCCTTTGGTTAACAGCTGTAGCAATAACAACTACACTGCCGGGTTTCCATCAGGGTAACAGCGAAGTTATTATATAAAAGAAGACAACATTAGAATAATAAAGAGGAACGAGGAAATGTAATCATACACCTTCCATATGGAGAGGAAGATACGGTGATACAAAAAAATAAAAGTTGGGTTTAAATTTAGAAAAATAGGGGGGAATAATAAGGTAACCAAAAAGGAGACAAACTATCCTAATCATCACAATAAAATACAAGAAAAAAATAGAGACTCTGCAGAAACAAAATCAACAACAACGAATATGAGGAAAGGATAAAATATAAAGATAATCTACACAGCACATAAAATTAAGTGGGAAAAAGAAACTGTCAGCAACACACAAAAAAAGACATCAAAATGAGAGCACTAAATTCACACCTGTGCATAATTACGCTGAAAGTAAATGGACTAAATGCACCAGTAAAGAGACAGAGAGTGGCAGAATGGATTAAAAAACAAGATCCATCTATATGCTGGCTACAAGAGACACACCTTAGACTTAGAGACACAAACAAAGTAAAACTCAAAGGATGGATAAAAAATATATATCAAGCAAAAACAATAAAAAAAGAGCAGGAGTGGCAATAGTACTTTCCGACAAAGTAGACTTTAAAGTTAAATCCATCAGAAAGGATAAGGAAGGACACTTTATAATGATTAAAGGGACAATACACCAAGAAGATATAACCATATTAAATATTTATGCCCCCTATGACAGGGCTGCAACATACATAAAACAAACCCTATCAGGATTGAAAAGTGAGATAGACAGCTACACAATAATAGTAGGAGATTTCAACACACCACTTTCAATGAAGGCCAGGACATCCAGAAAGAAGCTTAATGAAGACAAGGAAGATCTGAATGCCACAATCAACCAACTTGACCTCATAGACATATAGAGAACACTCCACCCAACAGCAACCAAGTATACTTTCTTTTCTATTGCACATGGAACATTCTCTAGAATAGACCACATATTAGATCATAAGGCAAGCGTTAACAGAATCCAATACGTTGAAATATTACAAAGCATCTTCTCTGACCATAAGGCCATAAAACTGGAAATCAATAACAGGAAAAGCAGGGAAAAGACATCAAACACTTGGAACTGAACAATACCCTGCTCAAAAAAGACTGGATTATGGAAGACATTAAGGATGGAATAAAGAAATTCATAGAATCCAATGAGAATGAAAACACTTCCTAACAGAATCTTTGGGACACAGCAAAAGCGGGGCTCAGAGATCAATTTGTATCAATAAATGCACACATCCAAAAAGAAGAAAGGGCCCAAATCAAAGAACTATCCCTACAGCTTGAGCAAATAGAAAGAGAGCAACAAAAGGAACCCAGAGGCACCAGAAGAAAACAAATAATAAAAAATAGAGCTGAACTAAATGAAATAGAAAACGGAAAAACAATTGAAAGCATTAGCAAGACCAAAAGCTGGTTTTTTGAAAAACTCAACAAAATTGATAAACCACTGGCCAAACTGACAAAAGAAAACCAGGAAAGGAAGCAAATAACCTGAATAAGAAATGAGATGGGTGATATTACAACAGACCCAACTGAAGTTAAACGAATAATATCAGATTACTATGAAAAACTGTACTCGAACAAATTTGAAAACCTAGAAGAAATGGATGAATTCCTAGAAGCACACTACCTACCTAAACTAACACAAGGAGAGATAGAACAACTAAATAGACCCATAACAAAAGAAGAGATTGAAAAGGTAATCAAAAAACTCCCAACAACAACAACAAAAAAGCCCTGGTCCAGAAGGCTGCACTGCAGAGTTCTACCAAACTTTGAGAGAAGAGTTAACACCACTACTACTAAAGGTATTTCAGGCCATAGAAAAGGATGGAATACTACCAAACACATTCTATGAAGCCACCATATCCGTGATACCAAAAGTAGGTAAAGACACCACAAGAAAAGCAAATTACAGACCTATATCCCTCACGAATGTAGACGCAAAAATACTCAACAAAGTTCTAGCCAATAATATTCAACAACATGTCAGAAAAATAATTCACCATGACCAAGTGGGATTCATACCAGGTATGCAGGGATGGTTCAACATTAGAAAAACAATTAATGTAATCCACCACATAAATAAAACAACAGACAAATATCACATGATTTTATCAATTGATGCAGAAAGGGCAGTTGACAAAGTTCAACACTCATTCATGATAAAAGCTCTCAGCAAAATAGGAATAGAAGGAAAATTACTCAACATAATAAAGGGCATTATGCAAAGCCAACAGCCAACATCACCCTAAATGGAGAGAGCCTGAAAACATTCCCATTGAGATCGGGAACCAGAGAAGGATGCCCTTTAACACTGCTCTTATTCAACATTGTGGTGGAGGTCCCAGCCAGAGCAATTAGGCTAGATAAAGAACTAAAGGGCATGCAGATTGGTAAGGAAGAAGAAAAAGTATCTCTGCAGATGACATGATCTTATACACAGAAAACCCTAAGGAATCCTCAGAAAACTACTGAAACTAGTAGAAAAGTTCAGCAGAGTATCAGGTTACAAGATATACATACAAAAATCTGTTGGATTCCTGTACATCAACAAAAAGAACATCGAAGAGGAAATCACCAAATCAATACCATTCACAGTAGTACCTAAGAAGATAAAATACTTAGGATAAACCTTACCAAAGATGTAAAAGACCTGTACAAAGAAAACTACAAGAAACCAAAAGGGACCTACGTAAGTAGAAAAACATACCTTGCTCATGGATAGGAAGACTTAACATTGTAAAAATATCTATTCTCCCAAAAGCCATCTATATACACAATGCACTTCCGATGCAAATTCCAACGACATTTTTTAATATGATGGAGAAACAAATCATCAACTTCACTGGAAGGGAAAGAAGCCCCAAATAAGTAAAGCATTACTGAAAAAGAAGAATAAAGTGGGAGGCCTCGCCCTACCTGATTTTAGAACCTATTATACAGCCACAGTAGTCAAAACAGCCTGGTACTGGTGCAACAATAGATACATAGACCAATGGAACAGAATTGAGAATCCAGATATAAATCCATCCACGTATGAGCAGCTGATATTTGACAAAGGCCCAGTGTCAGTTAATTGGGGAAAAGATAGTCTTTTTAACAAATGGTGCTGGCATTACTGGATATTCATCTGGAAAAAAATGAAACAGGACCCATACCTCACACCATGCACAGAAACTAACTCCAAGTGGATCAAAGACCTAAACATAAAGTTTAAAACGATAAAGATCATGGAAGAAAAAATAGGGAGAATGTTAGAAGCCCTAATACAAGGCATAAACAGAATACAAAACATTACTAAAAATGCCAAAGAGAAACCAGATAACTGGGAGCTCCTAAAAATCAAACACCTATGTTCATCTAAAGACTTCACCAAAAGATTAAAAAGACCACTTACAGACTGGGAAAAAATTTTCAGCTATGACATCTCCGACCAGCGCCTGATCTCTAAAATCTACATGATTCTGCTAAAACTCAACCACAAAAAGACAGACAACCCAATTAAAAAATGGGCAAAGGATATGAACAGGCACTTCACTAAAGAAGACTTTCAGGCGGGTAACAGATACACGAGAAAATGCTGTGGATCATTAGCCATTAGAGAAATGCAAATTAAAACTACAGTGAGATTCCATCTCACTCCAACAAGGCTGTCATTAATCTAAAAAACACAAAATACTAAATGTTGGAGAGATTTTGCAGAGATTGGGACACTTATACTCTGCTGGTCGCAATGTAAAATGGTACAACCACTTTGGAAATCGATTTGGCACTTCCTTAAAAAGTTAGAAATAGAACTACCATAGGATCCTGCAATCCCACTCCTTGGAATATATCCTAGAGAAATAAGAGCCTTTACAGAAACAAATATATGCACACCCATGTTTATTGCAGCACTGTTTATGATAGCAAAAAGTTGGAAGCAACCAAGGTGCCCATCAATGGATGAAAGGATAAATAAATTATGGTATATTCACACAATGGAATACTATGCATCGATAAAGAACAATGGTGAATCTGTGAAACATTTCATAACATGTAGGAACCTGGAAGGCATTATGCTCAGTGAAATTAGTCAGTTGCAAAAGGACAAATATTGTATAAGACTGCTATTATAAGATCTTGAGAAATTATTGAAACTTAGAAGAACACATTCTCTTGTGGTTACGAGAGGTGGGAGAGAGGGAGGGTCGGAGAGGGATATTTACTAATTAGATTGTAGATAAGAACTACTTTAGGTGAAGGGAAGGACAACACTCAATACAGGGGAGGTCAGCACAGCTGGAATATACCAAAAGCAGTTTCCTGAATAAACTGAATGCTTCGAAGGTCAGCAAAGCAGGGGCAGGGGTTTGGGGACCATGGTTTCAGGGGACATCTAAGTCAACTGGCAAAAAAAATCTATTAAGAAAACATACTGCACCCCACTTTCAAGAGTGGCATCTGGGATCTTAAACGCTAGGAAGCAGTCATCTAAGATGCGTCAATGAGTCTCAACGCACGTAGATCAAAGGAGAATGAACACCAAGGACACAGGTAATTACGAGCCCAAGAGACAGAAAGGGCTATGTGAACCAGAGACTACATCAACTTGAGACCAGAACTAGATGGTGTCTTGCCACAAATGATGACTGCCCTGACAGGAAACACAACAGAGAACCCCTGAGGGAGCAGGAGAACAGTGGGATGCAGGCCCCAAATTCTCATAAAAAGACCAGACTTAATGGTCTGATTGAGACTAGAAGGACCCTGGTGGTCATGGTCCCCAAACCTTCTGTTGGCCCAGGACTGGAACCATTCCTGAAGCCAACTCTTCAGACATGGATTGGATTGGACAATGGGTTGGAGAGATGCTGATGAGGAGTGAGCTACCTGTATCAGGTGGACACTTGAGACTATGTTGGCATCTCCTGTCTGGAGGGGAGATGAGAGGGTAGAGGGGGTTAGAAGCTGGCAAAATGGTCATGAAAAGAGAGACTGGAAGGAGGGAGAGGGCTGTCTCATTGGGGTGTGAGTATTTGGGAGTATGTAGTAAGGTGTATATAAGTTTTTATGTGAGAGACTGACTTGATTTGTGAAATTTTACTTAAAGCACAATAAAAATTATTTTAAAAAAAGTGTTCAAAAGGATGTGGAAGAATTGGAATCCTCATATGTTGCTAGTGAGAATGTAAGATGGTGCAGCCACTTTGGAAAGTAATCTGGCGGTTCTTAAAAAAAAAGTTAAGTATAGAGTTATCATATGACCCAGCAATTCTATTCCTAGGTATATACGCAAGAGAAATAAAAACATATGTCCACAAAAAAACTTGTACACAAATGTTCCAGCAGTATTACTCACAGTAGCCAAAAAGTGGAAACAGCCAATCTGCTGAATGGTTAAACAAAATATGATATACCCAGCTATATTCGGGTATAAAAAGGAATGAAATACTGACACATGCTACAAGTGTGAACCTTGAAAATATCCTGAGTGAAAGAAGCCAGACACAAAAGGCCACATACCCCTGAAACTATACGCCAGAATTCCCAAGGGCCTGATGGGATGGATTGTATCTTCCCCCCATGTGGCTAAATTGGGGTTGACAGTGAATATTGCCGTACTGCAATTTTTTTTTTTTTGCCTAGTGTGCGAGATAGCCCACTAGTGTTTTTCCTATGTAACCCTGCCCAACTTGAATGGGAGTGAACTAAAGGGGAAGCACTTGCTAGACTGGTCTCACTACCAGCAATCTGGACTGGCACAGCAGCTGAACCTTATGCCCCTTCCCAAGGTGAAAAAGTCTGGGTAAAGACAAAGGACAAATGAAAGGAAAGAAAAATAATAGCTGAAGGTAATGGAAAGAATAAATGAGTTATGCAGTGGGGGAAATATAACATTATGCTGATACTTCAAGAGAGACTTAGAACAAGGGAATAATCTCTCAGATAAATTTTATCAGAAGCCAGAAAGGGTGAAGATGGAGATGACTTTTGGACAACCTGACCAGATTATATGGACACATGCAGCAAACCTGAATGACTGGCACCTGAGTAACCTCAGTCTGAGGAGTGTTTGCCCTACTGAAGGGCTAATTGCTAATACCTATTTCGGACTTGTAAAATGATTGGGAGGGGAAAGTTAATCCTTCAAGTTTGAAAGGGCCAATGGCTAGAAGAGGTGGCCTGCAATGCAATGAATTGCTCAGTATGGCCCTTCCAGATATAGTCTCTGTGATTCACACGCAATGATTGAGTGGAACTATGCAAATAAGGTGTATAGAACCTGTGCTGGTTGGGGTTCTGTGTCAATTTAACTAGGTCATAATTCTCAGTATCGTATGGTTGTCCTCCATTCTGTGATCTGATATAATTATCCTCCATTCTATGATGTGTTGTAAATCCTAGCCTCTATGCCTGTGGTTGTGTTAATGAGGCAGGGTTAGGGTAACCAACCTTACTAGAGGGTGTGACTCAAGACACCACTCTTACTCCAGTTACTACCCTTACTAAAGGGCATGACTCAAGTCACTGCCTTCTCAAGTAGGGGAAGTTTCCTCGAAGGTGTGGTCTGCATCAAATGCATATGAATACTCTGGGGAAGTTCTTTCTCTCACTCTAGATCCTGCATTTGGTTCATGATCATCTAACCTCTGATTCTTGGAGCTTGAGCCAGCAGCCTGATCTCTGACCTGCCGATTCTGGGATTTGCCAGCTTTCACAGCCCCTTCAGCCAGCAGCCTATTGTCTGACCTGAATTTGCCAGCTTCCACAGGTTTGTGAGCCAGCACCCTGTCGTCTGACCTGCCAGTTTGGGTTTTTCAGCCCCTGTAACCATGTGGGTCTGGAGAAGCCTCCAGCCTCGTGCCTGACTCATGGATTTGGGACTTGCCAGCCTCTACAACCGTGTGAGCCATTTCCTTGAGATATGGCTCCTGAGTTCTGTGAGATGTTGTAGCGAATTACTGAACCCAAAGATGGGAGGGACAGTACTAATGGGAGAAGGAGCAGCTGATGTTAAAGATGATGGAGTGGGACAGTAGTTTGAAATAGCTGGGCATTTGTGACATCTTGAACCTCCACCTCACAGGAACCAACTTTGTGCTGATCCTTATAAAAGAAATTATTCATTTAACACTATTTACATAACTTAACCTTTCTTATCAAGGTATAGGTGAAGAGGAAGAGAATCAATATGCATCAAGCTTATGCCCAATCTCTTGCAAATTCTTTTATCTTTTTTGACCTTCAAGTAGCAATTATTATATCCATGTAACAGACAAAGAAATTGGGGCACAGAACAATTAAATAATTTGTGTAAGCTCTAAAAAGTAGCAGATCTAGAACTTGAACTTAGCTCTGTTTGACTCCAAATCTTTTGCTCTTTCCAATGCACCATTAAAAAAAAAAACCTACAACCATCAAAAAAATGACTCTGTTTTGTCTAACCAGTCAGGGGAGGGAGGGAGCTGCCTGAAGAACTGAAGCAAAGCATTTGCCTCTGTTTGGTCTGAGAGATAAGGCAAGATGGAAAAGTGACCAGCAATGCCTGAAAATTGTAACTGCCGGGAGCCACCTGGGGCTAAAAGTGTGAATGAAGCATACAGTAGTATCCTAAAGACTGAGAGAAGAATTCCAGAAGAGAATTTCTTTGAAAATATAGGCATTGAAAATCACCATTTATATGGAGGAATTGAGAAAGTCACATGCATCCCAGAGCAAGACACATGTTCAGAAAATACCTAAGGAGACCTGACGTTTTCAACTTGGGCTGATCCCTAGCCTCAGAGCAAGACTGGTTACTTGTTGGAATAGTGCTCCATCACTATGCTGCCAATCTGCAAAGACTAGGAGAAGTTTGGTTTTTTTTTTCCCCCTCTTACCATTTAAGGAAATCTCTGTTTTGGCAGAGTGTTTGACTAGTGTTTCCTAGCTGAACACAAGCTATTGAAAAGCGACGTTAGTCTTCAAAGTAGTTAGGGAAAGTTACTAAATAAATACTACAGACTTCAATAATTAAAAACAAATGAGCAAAAAAAAAAAAAAAACAGCAAACCTTGGGGAAGGGAAACAATTTTATTTCCAGAGTTATCACATTATAATATTCAAATGTCCAGTTTTCAACACAACAATAACAAAAAAACCACAAGGCATATGAAGAAAATTAAGTGACAGAAACCATCCCCAGGAAAGCCCAGATAACAGATATACTAGACAAAGATTTTAAAACAACAGTATTAAATATGCTCAAAGAGCTAAAGGAAAAGGACAATGAACCAAAAGAAATCAGGAAAATAATATTAGAACAAAACAAGAATATCAATGAAAAGACATTATAAAAAATAATCAAACAGAAATACTGAAACTGGAAAGTACAAGAGCTGTAATGAAATATTCCCCTGAAAGTTTCAACAGTAGATTTCAACTAGAAAAAGAATCAGTGAAATTGAACATAGGACCACTGAAATTATTGCTTCTGAGGAGAAAAAGGAAAAAAGAATGAAGAAAAGTAAACAGAGCCTAAGTTACTTGTGGGTCAACATCAAGTGGACCAACAGAAAGTGGCAGAAAGAATATTTGAAGAAATAATGACCAAAAACTTCCCGAACTTACTAAAAGACATTTTTTTTATGAATCTAAACATCCAAGAAGCTCAACCAACTCCAAGTAGAATAAACCCAAAGAAATCCACATTGAGACATTTTATAATCAAACTCTCAAAAACCAAATATAAAAGAACTGAAATTTATTAATGATCACCTGGGAATGCAGGAGGGAGGGAAAAAGGAGGACTCAATGCGTAGGGGACACTGAGCTTCTGTTAATTGGCGATGAAACAAAGTAGGAATGGATAAGGATGACAGTTGAATAACGTGATGAATACAATTAATGTTATTGAACTATACATGTGAAGATTGTTGAAATGGCAAATTATTCTTACATATATATATATTTATATATTTACCACAATTAAAAAAAGAGAGACAGAGAATTATGAAAACAGAGGAGAGAAATAAGTATCACATACAAGGGATCCTTAATAAGATTAAGCACCAATTTTTTCTTAGAAGCCATGGAGGCCAGAAGGCAGTGAGATAATATGTTTAAAGTGCTGAAAGAAAAGAACAGTAGACTAAGAATTCTATATCTGGCAAAACAGTCCTTCAAAAACGAAGGTGAAATTAAAACACCCAGATAAACAGAAGCTGAATCAGTTTGTTTCCTGGAGACCTGTCCTGTGGGAAATGAAAAAAGGAGCAGTTCAGGTTGAACTAAAAAGACACTAGCCATATGAAGGAGCCCTGGTGATGTAATGATTAAGAGCTCAGGCTGCTAACCAAAAGGTTGGCAGTTCGAATCCATCAGCCACTCCTTGGAAACCATATGGTGCAGTTCTAATCTGTCCTATAGGGCCGCTATGAGTCAGAATCAACTTGACGGCGATGGGTTTGGTTTCTGGTTTTAGCCATATAGAGAAAAAAAGATCTTCAGTAAACGTAATTTCATAGGCAAATGTAAAGGCCAGTTTTATGGTATATTTGGTTTATAGTACTTGTTATGCCTGACATGATCTAAAAGACAAATAATAAAAATATTAATGAATTTATGCTATTGGGCACACAATGTATAAAGACAGAATGTGTGACAACAATATAAAGGGAGAAAGGAGTGGTATAGGAAAAGAGATTTTGTATGTTATTTAAATTAGGTTGATATAAATCGAAACTAGTTTGTAATGAATTTAGGATGTTAAACGTAATCCTCATGGTAACCACAAAGAAAATATCTTTAAATTTACACAAAAAATAAACAATATGGGAATCAAAATGGTTTACTACAAGAAGTCAGCTAAACACAAAATTAGGTGGTGTTGGAGAAATTAAAAACAAGGAAGTGTAAGACACACACACACAACAAAACAGCAAGACAACAGAATTAAGTCTTTCCTTATGGATAAATGCTTTAAATGTATATTGATTAAACTCTCCAATTAAAGGCAGAGATTGCCAGAATGCATAAAAACTATGATCTGCTATGTGCCAGAGACTCAATTTAGAAGCAAAGACACAAGCGTGGTGGAAGTGAAAGGGTGTAAAAAATACTTCATGAAAATAGTAACCAAGACAGAGCTAGGGTGGCTATATTAATATCAAGAAAAATAGACTTTACATTAAAATATGTCACAAGATACAAAGAAGGACATTATAATGATAAAATGTTCAATTCATCAAGAAGATATAACAATTTTAAATATATATACATCCAACAACAGAGTCCAGAATATAGGAAACAAACACTGACAGAAATGAAACAAGGAGTAAACAATTCCACAATAACAGTTGGAGACATCAGTACCCCACTTTCTATAATGGATAGAGCATTTAGATAGAACATCAACAAGGAAATAAGAATTGAACAACACTATGAATGAACTAGACCTAACAGACATATATAAGACATTCATCCAACATCAGAATAATATGAATTCTTCTCCAGTGCACATGGACCACTGTTTAGGATAGACTACATGTTAGGTCACAAAGCAAGTCTTAATAAATATAAAAATATTGAAACCATACCAAAATTCTTCCCCAACAACAAGAGAAACTAGAAATCAATAACACAAGAGAAACTGGAAATTTCAAAAATATTTGGAAATTAAACAACACACTATCATACAAGCTACAGGTCAAAGAAGAGATAACAAGGGAAATTAAAAAATACTTACAGATGAATGAAAAGGAAAGCACGATATAGAAATTATGGGCTGCTGTAAAGACAGTGCTCAGAGAGAAAGTTGTAGCTGTAAATGCCCACATTAAAAGAAGAAATGAAGCGGGGGCAAGAGGGCAGAATAGCCAGACGTTTCTTGCGAACCCTCTTACAACAAAGACACGAAAACACAAGTGAAACGATTATATGTATAACAACCTAGGAGCCCTGAACATCAAAGGCAAAGTTAGAAAGCGAACTGAGCGGCACAGGGAGAGAAGGTTCAGAAGCAGAGAGAAGTTGCCGGACCTGAATCTCTGGGATCCCTCAGGCACCACTCCTGGGAGCAGCTGCTGTGGGCTGGTAGTAGCGTTCGGCAGCAGTTTACAGAGGGAGAAGCAGCCAGCCGCACAGCCTACTCACACCTCTGGAACCAGAGGAGAATGGCGTTCTCAGCAAAAGCTAATTACTTGTGTATATTTTACTGGCCCCCCACCCCCTAGTCAGCTTCAATGGCTGTTGATTTCCCTGGGCCTGAGGTAGTACCTGCTGAGCTCTTGGAACCTTCTTCCTGGACTTGGAGAAGGAATAAAGTGAAATTGGGGGAAAAGATAATTTGCCAGCTACACTAAACTGGGGAGCTCAGGGCAGAAGCGGCTCCTGTCCTGGCATAAATGGTCTGTAGAATTTGAACAACTTTCCCCACTGCATGGACCTCTGTGGGCCTATTTCTGGAGAAAAGGCCCTTGTTGGCAGACTACAACTGTTTCAGCTGTGTGGCAGAGAGGTGGAAGTTTGATGTTTGACACTGCTTTGCTTATCAAACAGGGTCCTCACTTACCCACATCAGGGGCCTATGGACTGGTGGCTCCACTTAGGTCGCCCAGCCACCCACAACAGGGGTCCAAGGATAACTGGTACCCCCCAGTCCATACAACCAAAAACATTGGGTGCCCATGATCTGTCTGCAGAATTTACCCACCTGTGTGCTTTAGGGAACGTGGAAGGGCTTTCCTCACAGATACTCAGGGGATGGTTGTCAGTCTCCTACTTGTTCAGAGCATGACCCCCTGCTGCAAACAGATACTGGAACCTACATCAATCACCCTTGCCCCTCTAAGACTGTAGGGCAGAGTCTGTACCACACACTTGATGATCAGCTACCTGGACACCTGAGTTGAATTCATACAAGAAAAGTGAATGGGCTCCTGGACTGATATACTTGATAAAAGCTGTAGCCATCTGGGGACAGGACATCAGAGCACAAAGGTGAAAATAATCAAGCTAGCTCACTCAAGCAACCCATTTCGCCACATCAAAACAAAACAAAGCAAGAAGCTAAGATACAGTAAGCAAACATAAAATAAACTAATACAATAACTAATAGATGGCTAGGAGACAACGGTCAGTATCAAGTCACATAAAGAAACAGATCATGATCACCTCAACAAGCTCTCAAAACAAAGAATCAACTAATCTTCTGGATGAAGGTGCCTTCCTGGAATTACCAGATGTAGGCTACAAAAGATTCATATACAGAACTATTCATGACATCGGGAACGAAATTAGGAAAGAGATCAGGCAATATGCAGAACAAGCCAAGGAACACACAAGATAAAGCAGTTGAAGAAATTAAAAAGGCTATTCAAGAACATAATGAAAAATGTAATAAGCTGCAAGAATCCATACAGAGACAGCAGTCAGAAATTCATATTAACAATAAAATTACAGAATTAGACAACTCAATAGAAACTCAGAGAAACAGAAATGAGCAAGTGGAGGCAGAATTGGTGAACTCGAAGACAAAGCACTTGACACCAATATAGTTGAAGAAAAATCAGATAAAAGAATTAAAAAAAATGAAGAAACTTTAAGAATCATCTGGGACTCTATCAAGAGAATTAACCGACGAGGGATTGGAACACTAGAACAGGGAGGGATAACAGGAAATACAGAGAGAATTGTTGAAGATTTGTTGGAGGAAACTTCCCTGATATCATGAAAGATAAGAAAATATCTATCCAAGACGCTCATCAAAATCCACATAAGGTAGATTTTAAAAGAAAGTCACGAAGACATATTATAATCCAATTTGCCAAAACTGAAGATAAAGAGAGAATTTTAAGAGCAGCTAGGGAAAAATGAAAAGTCACCTACAAAGAAGAGTCAATAAGAATAAACTGCAACTACTCAGCAGAAACCATGCAGGCAAGAAGGCAACGGGATGACTTGTATAAAGTATTGAAGGAAAAAAATTGCCAACCAAGAATCATATATCCAGCAAAACTATCTCTTAAATATGAAGGTGAAATTAGTACATTTCCAGATCAACAGAAGTTCGGGGAATTTGTAAAAACCAAACCAAAACTACAAGAAATGTTAAAGGGAGTTCTTTGGTTAGGCGATCAATAATTTTGGGTATCAACCCAAGACTAGAACACAGGACCGAGAAATCAGATGTCAACACAGACAGGGAAATCAAAAAAATAAATCAAGATAAAAAAATGCTCAAAACAGGGAAACAGCAATGTTAGTAAACAATAAAGAGGGACTAACAAATATAGTAATAGATCTTTCATCTGGAGAGGAAGATGAGGCAATGCTAAAAAAATACAGGTTGGGTTTAGATTTGGAAAAATAGGGGTAAATATTAAGGTAACCACAAAGGAGACAAGCTATCCTACACATCAAAGTGAAATACAAGAAAAAAATAGAGACTCAGCAGAAACAAAAGCAACAACAACAAATATGAGGAAAAGACAATATATAAAGATAAATTACTCAGCACAAAAAATTAAGTGGGAAAAAGAAATTGTCAACAACACACTCAAAAAGACATCAATATAACAGCACAAAATTCATACCTATCCGTAATTGCGCTGAATGCAAATGGATTAAATGCACCAATAAAGAGACAGGGAGTGGCAGGATGGATTAAAAAAGACTATCCGTCTACATGCTGCCTACAAGAGACACACCTTAGACTTAGAGACACAAATAAACTAAAACTCAAAGGATGGAAAAAAAAATCTCAATCAAACAAGAATCAAAAAGATCAGGAGTGGCAATATTAATTTCTGAAAAATAGAATTTCAAGTTAAATCCACCACAAAGGATAAGGAAGGACAGTATATAATAATTAAAGGGACAATATAAAAGGTGGGTATAACAATATTAAATATTTATGCACCCGATGACAGGGCTGCAAGATACATAAAACAAGCTCTAACAGCTTTGAAAAGTGAGATAGACAATTCCACGATGAAGGTGAGAGACTTCAGCACACCACTTTCGCTGAAAGACAGGACATTCAGAAAGAAGTTCAATAAAGCTATGGAAGATTTAAATGCCACAAACAACTTGGTCTTATAGACATATACAGAACACTCCACCCAACAGCAGTCAAGTATACTTTCTTTCCTAGAGCACATGGAACATTCTGTAGAATAGACCACATATTAGATCATAAACAAGCCTTAGCAGAACCCAAAACACTGAAATATTACAAAGCATCTTCTCTGACCATAAAGTCTTAAAAGTAGAAAATAGTAACAGAAAAAGCAGGGAAAAGAGATCAAACATTTCAAAATTGAACAATACCCTGCTCGAAAAAGACTGGGTTATACAAGATATTAAGGATGGAATAAAGAAATTCATAGAATCCAATGAGAATATAAACACTTCCTATGAGAACCTTTGGGACATAGTGAAGGTACTGCTCAGGGGTCAATTTATAACAATAAATGCACACATACAAAAAGAAGAAAGGGCCAAAATCAAAGAATTATTCTAACAAATTGAACAAAGAGAAAGAGAGCAACAAAAGAAATCCTCCAGCAACAGAAGAAAGCATATAATAAAAATTAGAGCAGATTTAAATGAAACCGACAAAAGAAAAAAGATTAAAACAATTAAAAAGACCAAAAGCTGGTTCTTTGAAAAAAATAACAAAATTTATAAACCATTGGCCAAAATGAAAAATAGAAAATCAGGAGAGGAAGCCAAAAAACCCAAACAAGAAAAGAGATGGGTGATATTACAACAGACCCAAAAGAAATTAAAAGAATCAGATCAGATCACTATGAAAAACTGTACTCTAACAAATTTGAAAACCTAGAAGAAATGGATGAATTTCTAGAAACACACTGCCTATCTAAACTAACACAAACAGAGGTAGAAAAACTAAATAGACCCGTAACAAAAGAAGATTGAAAAGGTAATACGAAACCTCCCAACAAAAAAAGCCCTGGCCCAGACGGCTTCACTGCAGAGTACTGCCAAACTTTCAGAGAAGAGTTAACACCACTACTACTAAAGATATTTCAGAGCATAGAAAAGGACCGAACACTCCCAAACTCATTCTATGAAGCCAGCATACACCTGATTTCAAAAACCAGGTAAAGGAACCACAAAAAACAGAAAATTAATGACCTATATCGCTCATGAAATTGGATGCAAAAATCCTCAACAAAATTCTAGCCAATAGAATTCAACAACGTGTCAGAAAAATAATTCACCATAACCAAGTGGGATTCATACCAGGTATGCAGGGATGGTTCAACATTAGGAAAACAATTAATGTAATCCATCATATAAATAAAACAAAAGACAAGAATCACATGATTTTATCAATTGATGCAGAAAAGGCATTTGACAAAGTTCAACATCCATTCATGATAAAAACTCTCAGAAAAATAGGAATAGAAGGAAAATTGCTCAACCTAATAAGAGGCATTTATACAAAGCCAACAGCCAACATCATCCTAAATGGGGAGAGCCTGAAAGCATTTCTCTTGAGAATGAGAACAAGACAAGGATGCCCTTTATCACTGTTCTTATTCAACATTGTGCTGGAAGTCCTAGCCAGAGCAATTAGGCTAGACAAAGAAATAAAGGACATCCGAATTGGCAAGGAAGAAGTAAAAGTACCTCTATTTGCAGACAGCATGATCGTATACACAGAAAACCCTGAGGAATCCTCAAGAAAACTACTGAAAGTAATAGAAGAGTTCCGCGGAGTATCAGGATACAAGGTAAATATACAAACATCAGTTGGATTCCTCCACATCAACAAAAAGAACATCGAAGAGGAAATCACCAAATCAATAATATTTACAGGAGCTCCCAAGAAGATAAAATACCTAGGAATAAATCTTACCAGAGATGTAAAAGACTTACACAAAGAAAACTACAAAACACTTCTGCAAGAAATGAACAGAGACCTACATAAGTGGAAAAACATACCTTGCTCATAGATAGGAAGACATAACATTGTAAAAATGTCTATTCTACCAAAAGCGGCCTATAGATACAATGCACTTCCTATCCAAATTCCAGTGCCATTTTTTAATGAGATAGAGAAAAAAATCATCAACTTCATATGGAAGGGAAAGAGGCCCCGGAAAAGTAAAGTATTACTGAAAAAGAAGAATAAAGTGGGAGACCTCACTCGGCCTGATTTTAGAAGCTGTTATACCACCACAGTAGTCAAAACAGTCTGGTACTGGTACAAAAACAGATACACAGACAAATGGAACAGAACTGAGAATCCAGACATAAATCCATCCCATGCAAGCAGCTGATATTTGACAAAGGCCCAAAATCAGTTAAATGGGGGAAAAGGCAGTCTTTTTAACATATGGTTCTAGCATAACTAGATATCCATCTGCAAGTAAAATAAAACAAGACCCATACCTCACACCAGGCACAATAACGAACTTAAAATGGATCAAAGACCTAAATATAAAATCTAAAAGTATAAGGATTAAGAAAGAATAAATAGGGACAATGTTAGGAGCCCTAATACAAGACATAAACAATATACAAAACATTACTAACAATGCAGAAGACAAACTAGATAATTGGAAACTCCTAAAAATAAAAAACCTATGCTCATCCAAAGACTTCACCAAAAGATTAAAAACATTACCTAAAGACTGGGAAAAAGGTTTTAGCTATGACATTTCTGGTCAGCACCTAATCTCTAAAATCTACATGATACTGCAAAAACTAAACTACAACAGACAAATAACCCAGTTAAAAAATGGGCAAAAGATATGAACAGGCACTTCACTGAAGAAGACATTCAGGTAGCTAACAGATACATGAGGAAATACGATCATTAGCCATTAGAGAAATGCAAATCAAAACTACAATGAGATTCCATCTCACTCCAACAAAGGCTTGTATTAATTAAAAAACACAAAACGGTAAATGTTGGAGAGGTTGTGGAGAGACTGGAACACTTATACACTGCTGGTGGGAACATAAAATGGTACAACCACTTTGGAAATCAATTAGGCGCTTCCTTAAAAAGCTAGAAATAGAACTACCATAGGATCCAGCAATCGCACTCTTTGGAATATATCCTAGAGAAATAAGAGCCTTTTCACGAACAGGTATATGCACTCCCATGTTCATTGCAGCACTGTTCACAATGACAAAAAGATGGAAGCAACCAAGGTGCCCATCAACGGATGAGTGGATAAATAAGTTCTTGTGTATTCACACAATGGAATACTACACATTGATAAAGAACAGTGATGAATCTGTGAAACATTTCAAAACATGGAGGAATCTAGAAGGCATTATGCTGAGTGAAATTAGTCAGTAGCAAAAGTACAAATATTGTGTAAGACCACTACTATAAGAACTTAAGAAAGAGTTTAAACAGAGGGGAATATATCCTTTGATGGTTCTGAAAGGGGGGAGGGAGGGGAGAGGTAGTAATTAGATAGTAGATAAGAACTACTTTAGGTGAAGGTAAAGACAACACAGAATACAAGAGAGGCCAGCACAACTGGACTAAACGAAAAGCAAAGAAGTTTCCTGAATAAGCTGAATGCTTCCAAGGCCAGCTTAGCAGGGGCAGGGGTTTGGGGACCTGGTTTCAAGGGACATCTAAGTCAATTGTCTTAATAAAACCTATTAAGAAAATATTCTGCATCCCACTTTGGAGAGTGGCGTCTTGGGTCTTAAACGCTAGCAAGCAGCCATCTAAGATGCATCAATTGTTGTCAACCCACCTGCAGGAATGGAGAATGAAGAACACCAAGGACACAAGGTAATTATGAGCCCAAGAGACAGAAAGGGCCACATAAACCAGAGACTACATCGGCCTGAGATCAGAAGAGCTAGATGGTGCCCGGCTACTACTGATGACTGCCCTGACCGGAAACAACAAAGAACCCTTGAGGGAGCAGGATAGGAGCGGGATGCAGACCCCAAATTCTCATAAAAAGAACAGACTTAATGGTCTGACTGAGATTAGATGGACTCTGGTGGTCATTGTCCCCAGACCTTCTGTTATCCCATGACAGGAACCAACTCTTCAGACAGGGATTTGACTGGATAATATGATAGAAAGTGATGCTGGTGAAGAATGAGCTTCTTAGATCAAGTAGATGCAGGAGACTCTTAACCTCTCCTATCTGGAGGGGAGATGAGAGGTCAGAGTGGGTCAGAAGCTGCCCGAATGGACAGGAAAGGAGAGAGTGGAGGTAAGGAATGTGTTTTCTCATTAGGGGGAGATCAATTAGGAGTATATAGCAAGGTGTATATAAATTTTTGTATGAGACACTGACTTGATTTGTAAACTTTCACTTAAAGCACAATATAAATTAAAAAAAGAAATATCTCAAATGAGTAACATAACTTTACACCTTGAGGAAATATAAAAAGAAGAGAGAGCTAATTCCAAAGGCACTGGAGGAGAGAAAATAATAAAGATTAGAATGGAGATAAATTATATGTAGTATAGAAAAACAATAGACTAAATCAATAAAACCAAAAGTTGATTCTTTGAAAAGTTCAATAAAATCCACAAATCTTTAGGTAGACCAAGAAAAAATAAAACAAAAGAGGAAAGATACAAATAACTAAAACAAAAATTAAAGTGAGACTATCTAAAAGAACGAAATACCTAGGAATAAATTTAACTAGGGAGGTGAAATACTTGTATGCAGAAAAAGAATAAAACATTGCTGGAAGAACTAAAGAAGACCTAAATAAATGGAAAGGCCTCGCATGTCCATGGATTAAAACAAAAAAACAAAACAAAATAACCAAACGCATTGCCGCCGAGTCAATTCTGACTCATAGTGACCCCATAGGACAGTGCTGAACTGCTCCATAGAGTTTCCAAGGAGTGCCTGGTGGATTCGAACTGCAGACCTCTTGGTTAGCAGCCTAATGCTTAACCAGTGCTCCACCAGGGCTCCATGATTATGGATTAGAAGATTTAACATTACTAAGATGTCAGTTTTATACAAAACAATCTATAGGTTCAATGCAACCCCTATCAAAATTTCATCAGCCTCTTTTGTGGCAGCAGAAAAACCTCGAATTCATACGGAATTGCAAGTGACCTCGAATAGCTAAGACATTCCTGTAAAAGAAGAACAAAGTAGAAATCCTCACACCACTTGATTCCAAATCATACTGTAAAGCCAAAGTAATCAAAACAGCTTGGTACTGGCATAAGGATATACAAATAGATCAGTGGAATAGAATCGGAATTCCTGAAATAAACTCACACATCCATAGCCAATTGATGTGCCAAGGCAATTTCATAAGAAAAGAAGAGTCTCTGAAACAAATGGTCCTGAAACACCTGGATCTCCATATGCAAAAGAATGAAGTTGGACATTTTCTTAAAACCATGTGTATGCAAACTAACTCAAAATGTATCCATGACCTAAATATAGGAACTAAAACTATGAAAATCTTAGAAGAAAACATGGGAGTAAAGCTTCAAGACCTTTTTTGAAAATGGATTCTTAAATATAACACCAAAAGCACGAGCAACAAGATAAAATAGATAAATTTGATATAATCAAAATGAAAAATGCTTGTGCAAAAAAAGGACTTTATCAAAAAAGTGAAGAGAAAACCTACAGATTGGGAGAGAATATTTGATAACCATACAACTGAGAATGATTCAATATCCAGAATATATCAAGAACTCCTACAACTCAGCAATAAATAGACAAAACAATCCAATTAAAAATGGGACAAGGAATTGAACAGACATTTACCCAGACAAGATTTGGGAAAATTGGATTCCCACATGCAGAAAAATTAAACAGGATCCATGCATCACACCATACACAAAAACAAATTCAAAACGGATTAAGGACCAAAATGTGCAAACTCAAACTGTAAAATTCTTAGAAGAAAATGCAGGGGCAATGATGTCGGGCCTACCTTCTAACAATGGATTATCTAATGTAATAACAAAAGCACAAACAGCAAAGGACAAAATGAACAAATAGGGCCTCATAAAAAATAAAAAGTTGTTTATCAAAAAACTTCACCAAAAAAGGGAAAAGATAAGCTACAGAGGGAGAGAATCTTCAGAAATCATTTATCCAATAAGAATCTAATAACTAAAATATATATAAAACTTTGACAAAACAAATAACCCAATCATAAAATAGGCAAAGGACTTGAATAGACATTTTATCAAAGGGGACATTCGAATGATGACAAGACATATGAAAAGATGATCAGTGTCACCAGCCATCAGAGAGATGCAAATCAAAACCACAATGAGATACCATTTCACTCACATCCACACACACACACAGAGAGAGAAAGAATAACAAAAGTTGGCAAAGATGCAGAGAAACTGGAATTTTTATCCATTGCTGGTAGAAATTCAAAATGGTACAGCCATTGTGGAAAAGAGTGTGGCAGTTACTCAAAAAACTAAAAATACAACCACCATATGATCCAGCAGTTTCACTCCTAGTTATATATTGAAAATACTTGAAGGTAGAAACTCAAACAGCTACTTGTACATCAATGAAAAGTTCACTGAAGCACTATTCACAAAAGCCAAAAGGTGGAAACAATCAAAATGACCATCGACAGATGAAAGGATAGATAAAATGTGGTACGTACATACCATGAAATGCTACTCAGCCAGTAAGAGAAATGATGTTTTCATATATGCTACAACATGGATGGAGCTTGAAGACATTATGCTGAATAAAATAAGTCAATCACAAAAGAACAAACATTGTATGACCTCACTTATATAAAAAGACAAGAACAAGCAAATGTATAGAAATGAAAGTTTATTAGTGGTTTTCAGGGGCCAGAGGAAGGAGGCAAGGAGGGTGGTTATTGCTTAAGGAGTACTGAGATTTGGTTTATGGCTCAGGGTAGGGTCGATTAGACAATTACTGCAATTCTAATTGCTGTCAATAAGTTGTAAAAAGTTGAATTGATGAAGCAGGGCCAAGATGGCAGAGTAGTCAAATGCTTCTGGTGAACCCTCTTACAACAAGGACCAGAAAAAAAAAGTGAAATGATGATATATATGACAAGCTAGGAGCCCTGAACATCAAAGGCAATGTTAGAAAATCGGACTGAATGGCAGGGGAGGAACAGATGGTTCAGAAGTGGCAAGGAGTTGCCGGACCTGACTCAGGCACGAATCCCTAGAGCAACCATGGCCTGGCTGAAGGTAACGTTCGGGAAGCAGTTTCCTCAAGGAGAGGCAGCGAGCTACACAGTCTACTCACACCTCTGGAACCAAAGAAGAACAAGGGTCTTGGCAAAAGTTAAGTACTTGCATTTATTTTACTGTGCCCGCAGGCCCCAAGCCAGTTTCAGTGGCTATTTCCCTGGACCTCAGATAGGTCCTGCTGCATGCCCTGAGACATTCTCCTGGCCTTGGAGAGGGAATAAATGAACAATTGGGGAAAACATAATCTGCCAGCTCCACTAAGCTGGGGGGTTTGGGACAGAAGCGGCTCCTGTCCAGGCGCAAATGGTCTGTGGACTTTGAATACTTTTAACCTCGTGGACTTTGAATACTTTACCTCCTGCATGGACAAATGTGGGCCCGTTTCAGGAGATTAGGCCCTTGTTTGCAGACTGCAACATGTTTCAACTGTGCAGTGGAGAGGTGGGATTTTGATGTATGACAATACTTTGCCTATTAAACAGGGTCATGAGGGGCCTGAGGAGTGGTGGATTCACCCACGTCACATCCAAAACCAAACCACACCTAGTGCCATCGAGTCGATTCTGACTCATAGCGACCCTATAGGACAGAGTAGAACTGCCCCATAGAGTTTCCAAGGAGTGTCTGGCGGATTCGAACTGCCGACCCTTTGGTTAGCAGCTGTAGCACTTAACCACTATGCCTCCATGGTTTCCTAGCCACCCACAAAAGGAGTCCAAGGATAAGCAATGCCTCCCAGTCCATACAATCAAAAGCATTGGGTGCCCATGGCCTGGTTGCAGAACACACCAGCCTGTACACTCTAAGAAACAGGATTGTGCTTTCCCTAGACACTCAGGGGACAGTTGTCCGCCCCCTACCTTGCTCAGAGAGTGACCCCCTGTTGCAACTAGATACCTGTGCCTACACCAATCACCCCATTCCTCTAATACTGTAGGACAGAACTGATACCACATACTTGATGACCAACAACCTGGACATCAGAGCTGAATCAATACAAGAAAAGTGATTGGACTCCTAGGCTCATGCACCTGTAACAGCTCTAGTCATCCGATGACAGGATGTTAGAACTTCAAAGGCAAAAATGATCAAGCTAGCTCACTCAAGCGGCCTTTGGGCATATCAAAAAAAAAACAAAAAAAGAAAGAAGCTAGGATATAGTAAGCAAACATAAAAAAAAATAATACAATAACTTGTAGATGGCTTGGAGACAACAGTCAATATCAAACCACATAAAGAAGCAGATGATGACTGCTTCCACAAGCTCTCAAAACAAAGAATCAAGGACTCTTCCAGAAGAAGATGTATTCCTGGAATCATCAGATGTAGAATACAAAAGATTAATATACAGAACTCTTCAAGATATCAGGAAGGAGATCAGGCAAAACACAGAACAAGCCAAAGAACACACAGATAAAGCAGTTGAAGAAATCAAAAAGGTTGTCCAAGAACATAATGAAAAAGTTAATAGGGTGCAAGAATCCATAGAGAGACAGCAATCAGAAATTCAGA
Organism: Loxodonta africana; assembly: GCF_030014295.1. Taxonomy (NCBI): domain Eukaryota; kingdom Metazoa; phylum Chordata; class Mammalia; order Proboscidea; family Elephantidae; genus Loxodonta; species Loxodonta africana. The sequence goes on from NC_087369.1 coordinate 69,752,220, forward strand.
AGATTAACAATAAAATTACAGAATTAGACAACTCAATAGAAACACAGAGGAGCAGAATTGAGGAAATGTATGGTAGAATTAGTGAGACTGAAGATAAAACACTTGGCACCAATATATTCGAAGAAAAATCAGATAAGAGCATTAAGAAAAATGAAGAAACTCTAAGAATCTGTGGCACTCTATCAAGAGAAATAATCTACAAGTGTTTAGAGTATCAGAACAGGGAGGGATAATGGAAAATACAGAGAAAATTGTTGAAGATTTGTTGCCAGAAAAATTCCCTGACACCATGAAAGATGAAAAGATATCTATCCAAGAACCTCATCTAATACCACATAAGGTAGATCTCAAAAGAAAGTCACCAAGACATATTCTAATCAAATTTGCCAAAACCAGAGATAAAGGAGAGTCAATAAGAATAGCTCAGAATACTCGGCAGAAACCATGCAGGCAAGAAGACAATAGGATCACTTACGTAAAGCATTGAAAGAAAAAAACTGCCAGCCAAGAATCATATATTCCAGCAAAACTGTCTCTCAAAACAAAACAAAACAAAACAAAAAACACCCACTTTATGAAGGTGAAATTAGGACATTTCCAGATAAACAGAAGTTTCGGGAATTTGTAAAAACCAAACCAAACCTACAGGAAATACTAAAGGGAGTTGTCTGGTTAGAAAATCAATAATATCAGATATCAACCCAAGACTAGAACACAGGACAGAGCAAGCAGATGTCAACCCAGATAGGGAAATCACAAAAATAAATCAAGATAAAAAACACTCAGAAAGGGAAACAGTGCTGTCATTATGTAAAAGAAGACAACATTAAAACAATAAAGAGGGACTAAGAAATGTAGTCATAGTAAGAAATGTAGTCATAGATCTTTCATATGGAGATGAAGACAAGGCGATATAAAAAAATAAAAGCTACATTTAAACTTAGAAAAATAGGGGTAAATATTAAGGTAACCACAAAGGAGACTAACAATCCTACTCATCAAAATAAAATACAAGAAAAAAATTAAGACTCAGCAGAAAAAAAAATTAACAACAGAGGCGGGGCCAAGATGGCTGACTAGGTAGAAGCTACCTCGGATCCCTCTTGCAACAAAGACTTAGAAAAACAAGTGAATCGATCACATATATGACAATCTACGAGCCCTGACCATCAAACACAGATCTAAAGACTTGACCTGAGTGACACAGACTGAGAACGAACAACCCCGGGGTACCAGTGACTGTTTTCGGAGCCTGGAGCCAGGGTCCCAGTCAGAAAACCTTGGCACCGGGCTTTGGACTGGACGCAGGGGAGCTGAGCACGGCATCCTGTGACGGCGCAAACACGGGACACAGCCCTACCCCCCAGAACTGACCTCGGGAGAAGCCCAGCCAGTGCACGCAGGCAGTGCAGCAACGCAGCTGACAGGAGGAGAAGTCACTGGGAGGCAGCGACTGGTTTTGGAGCTGGGAGTGTGGCAACCCAGCTGGGGAACCTTGGCTTTGGACTGGGAGTGGAGGAACTGACCATGGCTTCTGAGACAGAGCAAGCACGGGATGTGGGCCTGACCCTCAGGGGCAATCTCTACCTAGCCAGCGTGCACAGTGGACGCGCTCATCGGGAATCTCAGATAAAACAGTCATCCCAAGCAAGATAAGTAACTGGCTATATTCTGGGGTGCTACTCTCTCCTATTTATCTGAACCCTCCCCTCCCCTTCCCAGGCAGCTTCATTAACATTGGAATTTCCTGAGCCAGAGAGAGAACTGCCCTGCGGTTTTTCTTTCTTTTCTTTTGGTGTTTTCCTAACCCATTCTCCTGGCCTGAGAGAAGCAGCTACAAAAAAACCCAGGGACCAAAAATCTTTCCCTAATTGGACTAAAAACACAGAACCAGCTCCAGCCAAGCATATGTGATCCACAGTCTTGGGCTTTCATCCCTACAGGGAACAAGGTGGCTATTATAATGCAAAGGCATTTCTGATAGGGATCTTACTATAATTGTTTTAGCGGATTACTGGAAAGACAAGTTTCCCAGGTCTGATATCTCTGCGTATTCAACAGAGCCCTCACTGACCCACAACAGGGAACTGAGGGCTGAAGCTCCCCCCAGACCACCTAACCTCCTGCCTTAGGGGTCTAAGGAGGGTGAAACCTACCAATCTGTAGAGGTACTTGCATTGGGGGCCTAAGGTACAGCTGCACAGCCCACCCACCAAAGTGCTTTAGGAATAGAGACACACCTAACTCACTGGCACTTGGGGGAAGCCTGTCAGCATCCTGCCCCCCCTGGAGTGTGAAACCCTGCTGCTACTAGAATATGGTGCACATAACTATCACCACTACTTCTCTAGGTGGACAGGTGACAGTCTGCACCACACACTTGGTGACACAAAATCAGATTGTACTTAAGAATAGTGAATGGACTCTTAGGCTTATATATCTGGTAACAGCCCAAACCAGCTGGTAATAGGACATAAGTGATTCAAGGGCTACAACAATCAAGACAGCGCATTCTAGTAGCCCTTCTACGTATATTGAAAGAAAACAAAACAAGATAAGACTCAGTGAGCAAATATAGAATAAATCACTACAATATCTTAGTGATGACTCGGAGACAGCAGTGGATATCAAACCACATAAAGAAGCAGACCATGATTGCTTTTACAACTCCCAAAATTAAAGAATCAAAATCTTTCCCAAATGAAGATACAATCCTGGAATTGCCAGATACAGAATATAAAAAACTAATTTACAGAATGCTTCAAGACATCAGGGATGACCTCAGAAATGAAATAAGGCAATCTACAGAAAAAGCCAAGGAACACACTGATAAAGCACTTGAAGAACTCAAAAACATTATTCAAGAATATAGTGGAAAAATTAATAAGTTGCAAGAATCCATAGAGAGACAGCATTCAGAAATCCAAAAGATTAACAATAAAATTACAGAATTAGACAATGCAATAGCAAGTCAGAGGAGCAGATTTGAGCTGTTGGAATGCAGAGTGGGAAATCTGGAGAACCAGGAAATTGACACCAATATAGCTAAAGAAAAATCAGATAAAAGAATTAAAAAAAATGAAGAAACCCTAAGAATCATGTGGGACTCTATCAAGAATAAGTTGCGTGTGATTGGAGTCCCAAAACAGGGAGGGATATCAGAAAACACAGAAAGAAGAGTTGAAGATCTGTTGGCAGAAAACTTCCCTGACATCATGAAAGACGAAAGGATATCTATCCAAGATGCTCATCGAACCCCATTTAAGACTGATCCAAAAAGAAAATCACCAAGACATATTATCATCAAACTTGCCAAAACCAAAGATAAACAGAAAATTTTAAAAGCAGCCAGGGACAAAAGAAAGGTCTCCTACAAAGGAGAATCAATAAGTTCAGACTACTCAGCAGAAACTATGCAGTCCAGAAGGCAATGGGATGACATATATAGAGCACTGAAGGAGAAAAACTGCCAGCCAAGGATCATATATCCAACAAAACTCTCTCTCAAATCTGAAGGTGAAATTAAAACATTTACAGATAAACACAAGCTTAGAGAATTTGCAAAAACCAAACCAAAGCTACAAGAAATACTAACGGAAATTGTTTCGTCAGAAAACCAATAATATCAGATATCAGCACAACACAAGGTCACAGAACAGAACATCCTGATATCAACTCAAATAGGGAAATCACAAAAACAAAGATTAATTTTAAAAAGAAAAAAAAATGCTCAAAACAGGGAATCATTGAAGTCAATATGTAAAAGATCACAATAATCAAAAAGAGGGACTAAATACAGGTGGCATAGAACTGCCATATGGAGAGGGATACAAGGCGATACAGGACAATACAAGTTAGGTTTTTACTTAGAAAAATAGGGGTAAATATTAAGGTAACCACAAAGAGGTATAACAAGTCCATAATTCAAAATAAAAACCAAGAAAAACATAACGACTCAGCATACATGAAGTCAAATAATATGAAAATCAGGAACACACAATTTACAAAGAAAAAGGTCTCAGCACAAAAAAGTGGAAAAATGAAATTGTCAACAACACACATAAAAAGGCATAAAATCACAACACTAAACATACTTATCTATAATTATGCTGAATGTAAATGGACTAAATGTACCAATAAAGAAACAGACAGTCTCAGACTGGATAAAGAAACACGATCCATCTATATGCTTCCTACAAGAGGCACACTTCAGACTTAGAGACACAAACAAACTAAAACTCAAAGGATGCAAAAAATATATCAAGCAAACAAAAAGCAAAAAAGAGCAGGAGTAGCAATATTAATATCTGACAAAACAGACTTTAAAGTTAAATCCACCACAAAGGATAAAGAAGGACACTACATAATGATAAGAGGGACAATTGACCAGGAAGATATAACCATATTAAATATTTGTTCACCCAATGACAGGGCTGCAAGTTACATAAAACAAATTTTAACAGAACTGAAAAGCGAGATAGATACCTCCACAATTATAGTAGGAGACTTCAACACACCATTTTCGGAGAAGGACAGGACATCCAGTGAGAAGCTCAATAGAGACACGGAGGCCTAATTGCTACAATCAACCAACATGACCTCATTGACTTCTACAGAACACTCCACCCAACAGCTGCAAAGTATACTTTTTTTTCTAGCGCACATGGAATATTCTCTAGAATAGACCACATATTAGGTCATAAAACAAACCTTTGCAGAATCCAAAACATCAAAATATTACAAAGCATCTTCTCAGACCATAAGGCCACAAAAGTGGAAATCAATAACAGCAAAATTAGGGAAAAGAAATCAAATACTTGGAAACTGAACAATACCCTGCTGAAAAAAGACTGGGTTATAGAAGACATTAAGGAGGGAATAAAGAAATTCATAGAATGAAACGAGAATGAAAACACTTCCTATCAAATCCTCTGGGACACAGCAAAAGTAGCAGAGGTCAATTTATATCAATAAATGCACACATACAAAAAGAAGAAAGAGCCAAAATCAGAGAATTGTCTCTACAACTTGAACAAATAGAAGGTGAGCAACAAAAGAATCCATCAGGCACCAGAAGAAAACAAATAATAAAAATTAGAGCTGAACTAAATGAATTAGAGAACAGAAAAACAATTGAAAGAATTAATGAAGCCAAAAGCTGGTTCTTTGAAAAAATTAACAAAATTGATAAAGGATTGGCCAGACTGACTAAATACAGGAAAGGAAACAAATAACCCGAATAAGAAACGAGATGGGCCACATCACTACAGACCCAACTGAAATTAAAAGAATCATATCAGATTATTACGAAAAATTGTACTCTAACAAATTTGCAAACCTAGAAGAAATGGGTGAATTCCTAGAAAAACATTACCTACCTAAACTAACACAATCAGAAGTAGAACAACTAGATAGACCAGTAACAAAAAAAGAGACTGAAACGGTAATCAAAAACTCCCAACAAAAAAAAGCCCTGGCCCGGGTGGCTTTACTGGAGAGTTCCAAAAAACTTTCAGAGAAGAGTTAACACCACTACTACTAAAGGTATTTCACAGCATAGAAAATGACGGAATATTACCTAACTCATTCTACGAAGCCATCATCTCCCTGATACCAAAACCAGGTAAAGACACCACAAAAAAGAAAATTACAGACCTACATCCATCATGAACATAGATGCAAAAATCCTCAACAAAATTCTACCCAATAGAATTCAACAACATATCAAAAAAATAATCCACCACTACCAAGTGGGATTTATACCAGGTATGCACTTTTTTTTTATGCAAGGCTGGTTTAATATTAGAAAAACCATTAATGTAATTCACCATATAAATAAAAGACAAAAACCACATGATCTTATCAATTGATGCAGAAAAAGCATTTGACAAAGTCCAACACCAATTCATGATAAAAACTCTCAGCAAAATAGGAATTGAGGAAAATTCCTCAACATAATAAAGGGCATCTATGCAAAGCCAACAGCCAACATCACTCTAAACGGAGAGAGAGTGAAAGCATTTCCCTTGAGAACGGGAACCAGACAAGGATGCCCTTTAACACCACTCTTATTTAACATTGTGCTAGAGGTCCTAGCCAGATCAATTAGGCTAGACAAAGAAATAAAGGGCATCTGGACTGACAAGGAAGAAGTAAAATTATCTCTATTTGCCAATGACATGATCTTATACACAGAAAACCCTAAGGAATCCTCAAGTAAACTACTGAAACCGATAGAAGAGTTCGGCAGAGTTTCAGGTTAAAAGATAAACATACAAAAATCACTTGGATTCCTCTACATCAACAAAAAGAACATCGAAGAGGAAATCACCATATCAATACCATTTACTGTAGCCCCCAAGAAGATAAAATACTTAGGAATAAATCTTACCAAAGATGTAAAAGACCTATACAAAGAAAACTACAAAGTACTACTGCAAGAAACTAAAAAGGACCTACTTAAGTGGAAAAACATACCTTGCTCATGAATAAGAAGACTTAACATAGTAAAAATGTCTATTCTACCAAAAGCCATCTATACATACAATGCACTTCCGATCCAAATTCCAATGACATTTTCTCATGTGATGGAGAAACAAATCAGCAACTTCATATGGAAGGGAAAGAAGCCTCGGATAAGTAAACCATTACTGAAAAAGAAGAAAGTGGGTGGCCTCACTCTACCTGATTTTAGAACCTATTATAAAGCCACAGTACTCAAAATAGCCTGGTACTGGTACAAAAACAGGCACACAGACCAATGGAACAGAATTGAGAACCCAGATATGAATACATCCACATATGAGCAGTTGATATTTGACAAAGGCCCAGTGTCAGTTAATTGGGGAAAAGATAGTCTCTTTAACAAATGGTGCTGGCATAACTGGATATCCATTTGCAAAAAACTGAAACAGGACCCATACCTCACACCATGCACAAAAACTAACTCTAAGTGGATCAAAGACCTAAACATAAAGACTAAAACAATAAAGATCATGGAAGAAAAAATAGGGACAGCCCTAGGAGCCCTAATACAAGGCATAAACAGAATATAAAATATTGCTAAAAATGACGAAGAGAAACCAGATAACTGGGAGTTCCTAAAAATCAAACACCTATGCTCATCTAAAGACTTCACCAAAAGAGTAAAAAGACCACCTACAGACTGGGAAAGAATTTTCAGCTATGACATCTCCGACCAGCGCCTGATCTCTAAAATCTGTATGATTCTGTTAAAACTGAACCACAAAAAGACAAACAACCCGATCAAGAAGTGGGCAAAGGATATGAACACACATTTCACTAAAGAAGATATTCAGGCAGCTAACAGATACATGAGAAAATGCTCTCGATCATTAGCCATTCGAGAAATGCAAATTAAAACTACGATGAGATTCCATCTCACACCAACAAGGCTGACATTAATCCAAAAAACACAAAATAATAAATGTTGGAGAGGCTGCGGAGAGATTGGAACTCATACACTGCTGGTGGGAATGTAAAATGGTACAACCACTTTGGAAATCTATCTGGCGTTTTCTTAAAAAGTTAGAAATAGAACTACCATACAACCCAGAAATCCCAATCCTCGGAATATACCCTAGAGAAATAAGAGCCTTCACACAAACAGATATATGCACACCCATGTTTATTGCAGCTCTGTTTACAATAGCAAAAAGCTGGAAGCAACCAAGGTGTCCATCAACAGATGAATGGGTAAATAAATTGTGGTATATTCACACAATGGAATACTACGCATCGATAAAGAACGGTGATGAATCTGTGAAAGATTTCATAACATGGAGGAACCTGGAAGGCATTATGCTGAGTGAAATTAGTCAGAGGCAAAAGGACAAATATTGTATAAGACCAATATTATAAGATCTTGAGAAATAGTAAAAACTGAGAAGAACACATACTTTTGTGGTTAAGGGGGGGGAGGGAGGGACAGGGTTATTTACTGATTAGTTAGTAGATAAGAACTACTTTAGGTGAAGAAAAGGACAATACTCAATACACGGAAGGTCAGCTCAACTGGACTGGACCAAAAGCAAAGAAATTTCCGGGATAAACTGAATGCTTCAAAGGTCAGTGGAGCAAGGGCGGGGGTTTGGGGACTATGGCTTAAGGTGACTTCTCAGTCAATTGGGAACGTAATTTTATTATGAAAATATTCTGCATCCCACTTTGAAATGTTCCGTCTGGCGTCTTAAATGCTAACAAGCGGCCATCTAAGATGCATCAATTGGTCTCAACCCACCTGGAGCAAAGGAGAATGAAGAACACCAAGGTCACATGATAACTATGAGCCCAAGAGACAGAAAGGGCCACATGAACCAGAGACTTACATCATCCTGAGACCAGAAGAACTAGATGGTGCCCGGCCACAACCGATGACTGCCCTGACAGGGAGCACAACAGAGAACCCCTGAGGGAGCAGGAGATCACTGGGATGCAGACCCCAAATTCTCATAAAAAGACCAAACTTAATGCTCTGACTGAGACTAGAAGAATCCTGGCAGTCATGGTCCCCAAACCTTCTGTTGGCCCAGGGCAGGAACCATTCCCGAAGACAACTCATCAGACATGGAAGGGACTGGATAATGGGTTGGAGAGAGATGCTGCTGAAGAGTGAGCTACTTGTATCAGGTGGACACTTGAGACTGTGTTGGCATCCCCTGTCTGCAGAGGAGATAGGAGGGTAGAGAGGGTTAGAAACTGGCAAAATTGCCACGAAAGGAGAGACTGGAAGGGCTGACTCATTTGGGGGAGAGTAAGTGGGAGGATGGAGTAAGGTGTATATAGGCTTATATGTGACAGACTGACTTGATTTGTAAACTTTCACTTAAAGCTCAATAAAAATTATTTAAAAAAATCAACAAGAATGAATAACAGGAAAAGACAATATATAAAGACAAACTACTCAGCACAAAAAATCATGTAGGAAAGGGGCAGAGCCAAGATGGCGGACTAGGCAGACGCTACCTCGGATCTCTCTTACAACAAAGACACGGAAAAACAAGTGAATCGATCACATACGTAACAATCTACGAACCCTGAACAACAAACACAGATTTAGAGACGGAGCATGAACTAATACGGGGAAGCAGCGATTGTTTTCAGAGCCTGGAGCCAGCGTACCAGTCAGGTACGGCACAAGCACAGAGAGCTGCTCCACCCCCCTGAACTGACACCGGGAGGGGGACCAGCCGGTTCCGCGGGCGGTGTGGGACGCAGCTGGTAGGATAAGTCCCTGGGAGGCAGCGACTGGTCTTGGAATGGGGAGAGCAGCGTCCCAGCCAGCGAACCATCCCACCGGGATTTGGACTGGACGCAGGTATGGCATAAACACGGAGAGCTGCTCCACCCCCCTGAACTAACCCCGGGAGGGGGCCCAGTTGGGTCGCGTGGGCGGCGTGGGACGCAGCCGGTAGGAGAAGTCCCTGGGAGGCAGTGACTGGTATTGGAGCGGGGAGAACAGCGTCCCAGCCGGGACACTCGGTCACGGCACAAGCACGGGGAGCTGCTCCACCCATCTGAACTAACCCCGGGAGGCGGCCCAACTGGTTGGCGGAGGCGGCACGGCAACGGGGCTGGAGGGACGAGAAGTCCCTGGGAGGCAGCGACTGATTTTGGAGTGGAGAGTGCACCGTCCCAGTAGGGGAGCCTTGACGCTGGGCGTGGGGCTGGAAGCGGAGGATCTGACCTTGACTCCAGCGGGCCAGACCCCCCGGGGGCAATCTCCACACAGCCAGCACACATAGGCGACGCACCCTGCGGGAATCTCAGATATAATAGTCATTCCAAGCAAGACAAGCAACTCTGGCTATATTCTGAGGTGCTACTCTCCTACCTCTCTGTTCCCTGCTCCACCCTCCCCAGGAGGCTTCATTAACATCCGAATAGCCTGAGCCAGAGGGAGAACTCTGATAGGGATCTGACTGCATTTTTTTTTTAGCGGATTTTCTGGAAAAACTAGTTTCCCAGTGATGGCTCGGAGACAACAATCCATATCAAACCACTTAAAGAAGCAGACCATGACAGCTTCTACAACCCCCCAAACAAAAGAATCAAAATCGTTCCCAAATGAAGATACAATCATGGAATTATCAGATACAGAATACAAAAAACTAATTTACAGAATGCTTCAAGACATCACCAATGAAATAAGGCAAACTGCAGAAAAAGCCAAGGAACACACTGATAAAACAGTTGAAGAACTCAAAAAGATTATTCAAGAACATAGTGGAAAAATTAATAAGTTGCAAGAATCCATAGAGAGACAGCATGTAGAAATCCAAAAGATTAACAATAAAATTACAGAATTAGACAAAGCAATAGGAAGTCAGAGGAGCAGACTCGAGCAATTAGAAAGCAGACTGGGACATCTGGAGGACCAGGGAATCAACACCAACATAGCTGAAAAAAAATCAGACAAAAGAATTTAAAAAAATGAAGAAACCCTAAGAATCATGTGGGACTCTATCAAGAAGGATAACCTGCGGGTGATTGGAGTCCCAGAACAGGGAGGGGGGACAGAAAACACAGAGAAAATAGTTGAAGAACTCCTGACACAAAACTTCCCTGACATCATGAAAGACGAAAGGATATCTATCCAAGATGCTCATCGAACCCCATTTAAGATTGATCCAAAAAGAAAAACACCAAGACATCTTATCATCAAACTTGCCAAAACCAAAGATAAACAGAAAATTTTAAAATCAGCCAGGGAGAAAAGAAAGGTTTCCTTCAAGGGAGAATCAATAAGAATAAGTTCAGACTACTCAGCAGAAACCATGCAGGCAAGAAGGGAATGGGACGACATATACAGAACACTGAAGGAGAAAAACTGCCAGCCAAGGATCATATATCCAGCAAAACTCTCTCTGAAATATGAAGGAGAAATTAAGATATTTACAGGTAAACACAAGTTTAGAGAATTTGCAAAAACCAAACCAAAGCTACAAGAAATACTAAAGGATATTGTTTGGTCAGAGAGCCAATAATATCGGATATCAGCACAACCCAAGGTCACAAAACAGAACATCCTGATATCAACTCAAATAGGGAAATCACAAAAACAAACAAATTAAGATTAATTAAAAAAAATACACATAACAGGGAATCATGGAAGTCAATAGGTAAAAGATCACAATAATCAAAAAGAGGGACTAAATACAGGAGGCATTGAACTGCCATATGGAGAGTGATACAAGGCGATATAGAACAATACAAGTTAGGTTTTTACTTAGAAAAATAGGGGTAAATAATAAGGTAAGCACAAAAAAGGTATAACAACTCTATAACTCAAGATAAAACCAAGAAAAACGTAATGACTCAACTAACATAAAGTCAAACACTATGAAAATGAGGATCTCACAATTTACTAAGAAAAACGCCTCAGCACAAAAAAGTATGTGGAAAAATGAAATTGTCAACAACACACATAAAAAGCATCAAAATGACAGCACTAAAAACTTATTTATGTATGATTACCCTGAATGTAAATGGACTAAATGCACCAATAAAGAGACAGAGAGTCACAGACTGGATAAAGAAACACGATCCATCTATATGCTGCCTACAAGAGACACACCTTACACTTAGAGACACAAACAAACTAAAACTCAAAGGATGGAAAAAAATATATCAAGCAAACAATAAGCAAAAAAGAAGAGGAGTAGCAATATTAATTTCTGACAAAATAGACTTTAGACTTAAATCCACCACAAAGGATAAAGAAGAACACTATATAATGATAAAAGGGACAATTGATCAGGAAGACATAACCATATTAAATATTTATGCACCCAATGACAGGGCTGGAAGATACATAAATCAAATTTTAACAGAATTGAAAAGCGAGATAGATACCTCCACAATTATAGTAGGAGACTTCAACACACCACTTTCGGAGAAGGACAGGACATCCTGTAAGAAGCTCAATAGAGACACGGAAGCTCTAATTACAACAATCAACCAACTTGACCTCATTGACTGATACAGAACTCTCCACCCAACTACTGCAAAATATACTTTTTTTTCTAGCGCACATGGAACGTTCTCTAGAATAGACCACATATTAGGTCATAAAACAAACCTTTGCAGAGTCCAAAACATCGAAATATTACAAAGCATCTTCTCAGACCACAAGGCAATAAAACTAGAGATCAATAACAGAAAAACGAGGGAAAAGAAATCAAATACTTGGAAACTGAACAATACCCTCCTGAAAAAAGACTGGGTTATAGAAGACATCAAGGAGGGGATAAGGAAATTCATAGAAAGCAACGAGAATGAAAATACTTCCTATCAAAACCTCTGGGACACAGCAAAAGCAGTGCTCAGAGGCCAATTTATATCGATAAATGCACACATACAAAAAGAAGAAAGAGCCAAAGTCAGAGAACTGTCCCTACAACTTGAACAAATAGAAACTGAGCAAGAAAAGAATCCATCAGGCACCCGAAGAAAACAAATAATAAAAATTAGAGCTGAACTAAATGAATTAGAGAACAGAAAAACAATTGAAAGAATTAACAAAGCCAAAAGCTGGTTCTTTGAAAAAATTAACAAAATTGATAAACCATTGGCTAGACTGACTAAAGAAAAACAGGAAAGGAAACAAATAACCCAAATAAGAAACGAGAAGGACCACATCACAACAGACCCAAATGAAATTAAAGGAATCATTTCAGATTATTATGAAAAATTGTACTCTAACAAATTTGCAAACCTAGAAGAAATGGATGAATTCCTGGAAAAACACTACCTACCTAAACTAACACATTCAGAAGTAGAACAACTAAATAGACCCATAACAAAAAAAGAGATTGAAACGGTAATCAAAAAACTCCCAACAAAAAAAAGCCCTGGCCCGGACGGCTTCACTGCAGAGTTCTACCAAACTTTCAGAGAAGACTTAACACCACTACTTCTGAAGGTTTTCCAAAGCATAGAAAATGACGGAATACTACCCAACTCATTCTATGAAGCCACCATCTCCCTGATACCAAAACCAGGTAAAGACATTACAAAAAAAGAAAATTATAGACCTATATCCCTCATGAACATAGATGCAAAAATCCTCAACAAAATTCTAGCCAATAGAATCCAACAACACATCAAAAAAAAAATTCACCCTGATCAAGTGGGATTTATACCAGGTATGCAAGGCTGATTTAATACCAGAAAAACCATTAATGTAATCCACCACATAAATAAAACAAAAGACAAAAACCACATGATCTTATCAATTGATGCAGAAAAGGCATTTGACAAAGTCCAACACCCATTTATGATAAAAACTCTTACCAAAATAGGAATTGAAGGAATATTCCTCAACATAATAAAGGGCATATATCACTCTAAATGGAGCAAACCTGAAAGCATTTCCCTTGAGAACGGGAACCAGACAAGGATGCCCTTTATCACCGCTCTTATTCAACATCGTGTTGGAAATCCTAGCCAGGGCAATTAGGCTAGACAAAGAAATAAAAGGTATCCGGATTGGCAAGGAAGAAGTAAAGTTATCACTATTTGCAGATGACATGATTATATACACAGAAAACCCTAAGGAATCCTCCAGAAAACTACTGAAACTAATAGAAGAGTTTGGCAAAGTCTCAGGTTATAAAATAAACATACAAAAATCACTTGGATTCCTCTACATCAACAAAAAGAACACCGAAGAGGAAATAACGAAATCAATACCATTCACAGTAGCCCCCAAGAAGATCAGATACTTAGGAATAAATCTTACCAAGGATGTAAAAGACCTATACAAAGAAAACTACAAAGCTCTACTACAAGAAATTCAAAAGGACATACTTAAGTGGAAAAACATACTCTGGTCATGGATAGGAAGACTTAACATAGTAAAAATGTCTATTCTACCAAAAGCCATCTATACATTTAACGCACTTCCGATCCAAATTCCAATGTCATATTTTAAGGGGATAGAGAAACAAATCACCAATTTCATATGGAAGGGAAAGAAGCCCCGGATAAGCAAAGCACTACTGAAAAAGAAGAAGAAAGTGGGAGGCCTCACTTTACCTGACTTCAGAACCTATTATACAGCCACAGTAGTCAAAACAGCCTGGTACTGGTACAACAACAGGCACATAGACCAATGGAACAGAATTGAGAACCCAGACATAGATTCATCCTCGTATGAGCAGCTGATATTTGACAAAGGCCCAGTGTCAGTTAATTGGGGAAAAGAAAGCCTTCTTAACAAATGGTGCTGGCGTAACTGGATATCCATTTGCAAAAAAATGAAACAGGACCCATACCTTACACCATGCACAAAAACTAACTCCAAGTGGATCAAAGACCTAAACATAAAGACTAAAACGATAAAGATCATGGAAGAAAAAATTGCGACAACCCTAGGGGCCCTAATACAAGGCATAAACAGAATACAAAACATTACCAAAAATGATGAAGAGAAACCCGATAACTGGGAGCTCCTAAAAATCAAACACCTATGCTCATCTAAAGACTTCACCAAAAGAGTAAAAAGACCACCTACAGACTGGGAAAGAATATTCAGCTATGACATCTCCGACCAGCGCCTGATCTCTAAAATCTACATGATTCTGTCAAAACTCAACCACAAAAAGACAAATAACCCAATCAAAAAGTGGGCAAAGGATATGAACACACATTTCACTAAAGAAGATATTCAGGCAGCCAACAGATACATGAGAAAATGCTCATGATCATTAGCCATTAGAGAAATGCAAATTAAAACTAGGATGAGATTCCATCTCACACCAACTAGACTGGCATTAATCCAAAAAACACAAAATAATAAATGTTGGAGAGGCTGCGGAGAGATTGGAACTCTTAGACACTGCTGGTGGGAATGTCAAATGGTACAACCACTTTGGAAATCTATCTGGCGTTATCTTAAACAGTTAGAAATAGAACTACCATACAACCCAGAAATCCCACTCCTTGCAATATACCCTAGAGATACAAGAGCCTTCATACAAACAGATATATGCACACCCATGTTTATTGCAGCTCTGTTTACAATAGCAAAAAGCTGGAAGCAACCAAGATGTCCGTCAACGGATGAATGGGTAAATAAATTGTGATATATTCACACAATGGAATACTACGCATCGATAAAGAACAGTGACGAATCTCTGAAACATTTCATAACATGGAGGAACCTGGAAGGCATTATGCTGAGCGAAATTAGTCAGAGGCAAAAGGACAAATATTGTATAAGACCACTATTATAAGATTTTGAGTAATAGTAAACCTGAGAAGAACACATACTTTTGTGGTTACGAGGGGGGGAGGGAGGGAGGGTGGGAGAGGGTTTTTTATTGATTAATCAGTAGATAAGAACTGCTTTAGGTGAAGGGAAAGACAACACTCAATACACGGAAGGTCAGCTCAATTGGACTGGACCAAAAGCAAAGAAGTTTCCGGGATAAAATGAATGCTTCAAAGGTCAATGGAGCAAGGGCGGGGGTCTGGGGAACATGGTTTGCGGGGACTTCTAAGTCAATTGGCAAAATAATTCTATTATGAAATCATTCTGCATCCCACTTTGAAATGTGGCGTCTGGGATCTTAAATGCTAACAAGCGGCCATCTAAGATGCATCAATTGGTCTCAACCCACCTGGAGCAAAGGAAAATGAAGAACACCAAGGCCACATGACAACTAAGAGCCCAAGAGACAGAAAGGGCCACATGAACCAGAGACCTACATCATCCTGAGACCAGAAGAACTAGTTGGTGCCCGGCCACAATCGATGACTGCCCTGACAGGGAGCACAGCAGAGGACCCCTGAGGGAGCAGGAGATCAGTGGGATACAGACCCCAAATTCTCATAAAAAGACCAAACTTAATGGTCTGACTGAGACTAGAGGAATCCCGGCGGCCATAGTCCCCAGACCTTCTGTTGGCACAGGACAGGAACCATCCCCGAAGACAACTCATCAGACATGAAAGGGACTGGTCAGCGGGTGGGAGAGAGACGCTGATGAAGAGTGAGCTAATTATATCAGGTGGACACTTGAGATTGTGTTGGCAACTCTTGTCTGGAGGGGGGATGGGAGGATATAGAGAGAGAGAAGCCGGCAAAATTGTCACTAAAGGAGAGACTGAAAGGGCTGACTCAAGAAGGGGAGAGCAAGTGGGAGTAGGGAGTGAGATGTATGTAAACTTATATGTGACAGACTGGATTTGTAAACGTTCACTTGAAGCTTAATAAAAGTTAATAAAAAAAATCACGTAGGAAAAAGAAAATGTCAACAATACACACGCGCACAAACATCAAACTAACAGCACTAAACTCATATCTATCCATAATTATGCTGAATGTAAATGGACTAAATGCAGCAATAAAGAGACAGAGAGTGGCAGAATGGATTAAAAAAAACGATCCATGTATATGCTGTTTACAAGAGACACACCTCAGACTTAGAGACATGAACAAAGTAAAACACAAAGGATGAAAAAAATATATCAAGCAAACAACAATCAAAAAAGAGCAGGAGTGGCAATATTAATTTCTGACAAAATAGGCTTTAAAGTGAAATCCATCATAAAGGATAAGGAAGCAAACTCTATAATGACTAAAGCGACAATATAACAGGAGGATATAACCATGTTAAATACTTATGCACCCAACGACAGGGCTGCAGGATACATAAAACAAACTTTAACAGCACTGAAAAGTGAGATAGACAGCTCCAAAATTATAGTAGGAGACTTCAGCACAACACTTTGGAGAAGGACAGAACCTCCAGAAAGAAGCTCAATAAAGATACGGAAGATCTAAATGCCACAATCAACCAAATTGACCTCATAAACATATACATAACAGTCCACCCCACAGCAGCCAAGTTTACTTTCTTTTCTAGCACACACGGAACATTCTCTAGAACAGACTACATATTAGGTCATAAAACAAGCCTTAGCAGAATTCAAAACACTGAGATATTACAAAGCATCTTCTCTCACAATAAGGCCATAGAAGTAGAAATTTTTAACAGAAAAAGCAGGGAAAAGAAAGCAAACACTTGGAAACTGAACAATACCCTGCACAAAAATGACTAGGTTATGGAAGATATTATGGATAGAATAAAGAAATTCATAGAATCCAATGAAGATGAAAACATTTCCTATCATAACTTCTGGGACACAGCTAAAGTAGGGCTCTGAGGTAAATTTGCATCAATAAATGCACACATACAAAAAGAAGAAAGGGTCAAAATCAAAGAATTACCCCTACAACTTGAACAAATAGAAAGAGAGCAAGAAACGAAACCTTCAGGCACCAGAAGGAAGGAAATAATAAAAATTAGAGCAGAATTAAATGAAACAGACAGCAGAAAAACAATTGAAAGATTTAACAAGACCAAAAGCTGGTTCTTTTGAAAAAAAAAAATAACAAAATGGATAAACCATTGGCCAAACTGAAAAAAAGAAAAACAGGAGAGGAAACAAAGAACCAGAATAAGAAATGAGATGGGGGATATCACAACAGACCCAACTGAAATTAAAAGAATCATATCAGACTACTCTGCAAAATTATACTCTAACAAAGTTGAAAACCTAGGAGAAATAGATGAATTTATAGAAACACACTACCTACTTAAACTAACAGAAACAGAGGTAGAACAAATAAATAAACCCATAAAAAAAGAAGAGATTGAAAATGTAATTAAAAAACTCCCAGCAAAAAAATCCCTGGCCTGGATGGCTTCACTGGAGAGTTCCGCCAAACTTTCAGAGAAGAGTTATTACCACTACTATTGAAGGTATTTCACAGTGTAGAAAAGGATGGAATACTCCCATACTCATTCCAAGAAGCTAACATATCCCGGATACAAAAACCAGGTAAAGACACTACGAGAAAAGAAAATTACAGACTTATATCCTTCATGAACTCAGAAGCAAAAATCCGCAACAAAATTCTAGCCAATATAATTCAAAAACATACCAAAAAAATAATTCACCATGACCAAGTGGGATTCATACCTGGTATGCAGGGATGGTTCAACATTAGAAAAACAATTAATGTAATATGATGTGTAAAAGACAAGAATCACATGGTTTTATCAATTGATGCAGAAAAAAAGGCATTTGACAAAGTTCAACACCCATTCATGATAAAAACTCTCAGCAAAATAGGAAGAGAAGGAAAATTTCTCAATACAATAAAGGGCATTTATACAAAGCCAACAGCCAACATCATCCTAAATGGAGAGAGTCTGAAAGCATTCCCCTTGAGATCGGGAACCAGACACGGATTCCCTTTATCACCACTCTTATTCGACATTGTGCTGGAGGTCCTAGCTAGGGCAATTAGTCTAGATAAAGAAATAAAGGGTATCCAGATTGGTAAGGAAGAAGTCAAAGTATCTCTATTTGCAGATGACATGATCTTACACACAGAAAACCCTAAAGAAAACTACTGAAACTAATAGAAGAGTTCAGCAGAGTATCAGGATACAAGATGAATATACAAAAATCAGTTGGGCTCCTCTACACCAACAAAAAGAACATCGAAGAGGAAATCACCAAATCAATACCACTTACAGTAGCCCCCATGAGGATAAAATACGTAGAAATAAATCTAACCAAAGACATAAATGACCTATACAAAGAAAACTACCAGACACTAGGGCAAGAACCCAAAAGAGACCTACGTAAGTGGAAAAACATGTCTTCCTCATGGATAGGAGAACTTAACATTGCAAAGATATTTATTCTACCAAAAGTGATCTGCAATACTACAATACTGATGCAAATTCCAACGACATTTTTTAATCAGATGAAGAAACAAATCACCAGCTTCATACGGAAGGGAAAGAGGCACCGGATAAGTAAAGCATTACCGAATAAGAACAAAGTGGGAGGCTTCTCACTGCCTGATTTTAGAACCTATTATACAGCCACAGTAGTCAAAACATCCTGGTACTGGAACATCAACAAACACATACAACAATGGAACAGAATTGAGAATGCAGACTTAAATCCATCCACACAGGAGCAGCTGATATTTGACTAAGGCCCAAAGTCAGTAAAATGGGGAAAAGACTGTCTCCTTAACAAATGGTGTTGGCATAACTGGATATCCATCTGCAAGAAATGAAACAAGACCCACGCCTCACAGCATGCACAAAAACTGACTCAAAATGGATCAAAGACCTAAATATAAAGTCTAAAATGATAAAGATCATTGAAGAAAAAATAGGGACAACACTAGGATCCCTAATACATGGCATAAACAGTATACAAAACATTACTAAGAATGCACAAACACCAGAAGAGAAACTAGATAACTGGGAGCACCTAAAAGTCAAACACCTATGCTCATCCAAAAAAAAAAAAAAAGAAAAAAAAATTTTTTTAAAGACTTCACCAAAAGAGTAAAAAGATTACCTACAGACTGGGAAAAAGTTTTTAGCTATGACATTTCCTATCAGCTCCTGATCTTTAAGTCTACATGATACTGCAACAACTTAATAACAAAAAGAGAAATAAACAAATTAAAAAATGGGTAAAGGATATGAACAGGCACTTCAGTAAAGAAGACATACTGGCAGCTAACAGATACGTGAGGAAATGCTCATGATCATCAGCCATTAGAGAAATGCAGATCAAAACTACAATGAGAATCCATCTCGCTCCAACAAGGCTGGCATTAATCAAAAAAACACAAAATATTAAATATTGGAGAGGTTGTGGAGAGACTGGAACACTTATACACTGCTGGTGGGAATGTAAAATGGCACAACCACTTTGGAAATCGATTTAGCGCTTCCTTAAAATGCTAGAAATAGAACTACAATACGATCCAGCAGTCTCGCTCCTTGGAATGTATCCTAGAGAAATAAGAGCCTTTACATAAATGGATATATGCACACCCATGTTCATTGCAACACTGTCCACAATAGTAAAAGGATGGAAGCAACCAAGGTGCCCATGAATGGATGAATGGATAAATAAATTATGATACAGTCACACAATGGAATACTATGCATCGATAAAGAACAATGATGAATCCATAAAACATTTCATTACATAGAGGAATCTGGAAGACATTATGCTGAGTGAAATTAGTCAGTTGTAAAATGACAAATATGGTATGAGACCACTATTATAGAATCTCAAGAAATAGTTTAAACACAGAAGAAAATATTCTTTGATGGTTAAGAAGGTGAGGAGGGAAAGGGTATTCACTAATTAGATAGACCAGGAGTATTTTAGGTGAAGGGAAAGACAACACACAATACGGGAGTGGTCAGTACGACTGGACTAAAGCAAAAGGAATGCAGTTTCCTAAACAATCTGAAAGCTTTGAAGTCCAGAGTAGCAGGGGCAGTGGTCTGCAGACCATGGTTTCAGGGGACTTCTAGGTCAACTGGCCTAATAAAATCTATTAAGGAAACATTCTGTATTCCACTTTAGTGAGTGACATCCAGGGTCTTAAACACTAGCAAACAGCCATCTAAGATGCATCAATTGGTCTCAACCCACCTGGAGTAAAGGAGAACGAAGAACACCAAAGGCACAAGGTAATTATGAGCCAAGAGACAGAAAGGGCCACATAAACCAGAGACTACATCAGCCTGAGACCAGAAGAACCAGATGGTGCCCAGCTACAACCGATGACTGTCCTGACAGGGAATACAACAGAGAATCCCTGATGGAGCAGGAGAGCAGTGGGATGCAGATCTGAAATTCTCATAAGAAGAACAGACTTAATGGTCTGACTGAGACTAGAAGGACCCTAGAGGTCATGGTTCCCAGACCTTCTGTTGGCCAAAGACTGGAACCATTCCCAAAGCCAATTCTTCAGACAGGGATTCGACTAGAGTATAAGATAGAAAATGATCCTGGTGAGAATTGAGCTTCTTGGCTCGGTAGACACATGAGACTCTGTGGGCAGCTCCTGTCTGGAGGGGAGATGAGAAAGCAGAGGGGGACAGAAGCTGGCTGAATGGACTCAGGGAACACAGGGTGGAGAGAAAGAGTGTGGTATCTCATTAGGGTGAGAGTAACTGGGAGTACATAGTAGGGTGTGTATAAATTTTTATATGAGAGACTGACTTGATTTAGCACAATAAAAAGAAAAAAAGTTGAATTGACAAAAGTTTTGTGATAAATATTTTCACTACGTTGACAAAAAAGAATAACTGCTGAGACTGCTTACGTACAACCTCATAGGATTCTGCTTCTAGCTTTAGAGGTTTAGGGTCATGGTGTCATGAGACATTTAATTGTTAATTGGCCTAATATTTTTGCAAACGCTGGTGGTGTAGTGGTTAAGTGCTATGGCTGCTAACTAAAAGGTTGGCAGTTTGAATCCACCAGGGGCTCCTTGGAAACCCTATGGGGCAGTTCTACTCTGTCTTACAGGGTTGCTATGAGTCAGAATTGACTAGACAGCAACAAGTTTGGCCTAATATTTTGTTTAGTATCTCCTAGTTTATGTAGTGCTTCAGGTCTTGAACGCATGCAAGCGCATATCCAAGACACAATTGGTCTCTATTCTCCTGGAGCAACAGAGAAGAAGGAATAGGAAGAGAAAATGGATGTGTGGCTAATTGCCTCCATTAAAAACTCCTTCCTCTGCCACAAGTCCAGAAGTAATGGATGGTCCCCAGCCACTATTACTGAACAAAGATCAAAGATTCTATAGTATAATCCTATCAAAAGGGGAAAATGCAGAACATAATTTCAAATTCTCATGGAGTCCAGACTTTCTGGAGCCATGGAGCCTGGATCAACACCCAAAGCTATTGCCTTGAGATAATTCTTATGCCCTAAACCAAAAATATCCCCTGAAGTCTTCTTAAAACCAAAGAATAGTTTAGCTTAACTAGTAAAGAATGTCCTCCTTGAGCATTATGCTCTTTTTAAGATTTATCTATCTATATGGATTCAAGTTGAAAATAACAACCCAAAAGATTAGACAGGAACCGTAGGAGGCAGTGAGCTTATGTCAATGGAGAAGGAACAACTTAGAAAAGGAAAGTCAGAACAACTGTACAACTCGAAAAGCATAATCAGCATCACTCAATTGTACATGTAGAAACTGTTGAATTGGTGTGTTTGGCTGTATACATACTCAACAACAAAAATAGAATAAATTGTTTAAAAAATGACAAATAAGCACATGAAAAGATGTTCAACATCATTAGTCGTTAAGAAAATGCATATTAAAGCCACAATGCGATGCCATTTCATTCCCACTAGGATGGCCATAGTGACCCTGGTGGCGCAATGGTTATGTGCTCAGCTGCTAACCTAAAGGTCAGTGGCTCAAACCCACCAGTGGCTCTGTGGTAGAAAAGATCTGGCAATCTGCTTCTGTAAAGATTACAGCCTGGGAAACCCTCTGGGGCAGTTCTACTCTGTCGTAAGTGTCACTATGAGTCAGTATCAACTCAAAGGCACACAACCAAGGATGCCTATTATTAGAAAATTTGAAAATAAAAGTGTTGAAGAGAATGTGGGGAAATTGGAACACTCATGCATTGCTGGTTGGAACTTAAAATGGTGCAGCCACTGTGGAAAATAGTTTGATGGCTCCTCAAAAAGTTAAACATAGCATTACCATCTGATTCAGTAAATTCATTCCTAGGTATGTACCCTTGAAAGCAGGGACTCCAAGAGATACTTGTACACCAATGTTCATTGTGGCATTATTCAGAATAGCCAAAAGGTGGAAACAGCCTAAAAGTGCATCAATAGTTGAATGGATAAACAAAATGGGGTACATGCACACAATGGAATATTACTCAACCATAAAAAGAAATGAAGTCCGGATACATGCTACAACATGGATTTACATTTAAAACATTACGCTAAGTGAAATAAGTGTCACAAAAAGACAAATATTGTATGATTCCACTTATACAAAATATCTAGAATAGGCAAGTATATAGAGACCAAAGTTTATTAGAGGTTAACAGGGATGAGTGAGAGGGAAGGGGAAAGTGGGAGTCATTGTTAATGGGTATGGAGTTTCTTTTTGGGGTGATGAAAAAGTTTTGTAAATGAATAGTGGTGATGGGTGCACAACATTGTGAATATAATTAATGCCACTGAATTTTACATTTAAAAATGGTTAAAATGGCACATTGTTTTATAATACATATTTTACCACAATAAAAACAAGAATAGTAGCCAAATGAGATTCAAAGTACCAGTTTCTTTAAAAGAGTTAGTGTCCAGTAATCACCATTGCAGAGCTCTGATAACAGATGAGTTGGAGAAAAAAGCTTTGTGTTTCCTCTTTCCAGTCTTGTGAATTTAAGGTTTCTAGGTCTGCGGTTCAGGTCCTGAACTTTCATTCATCCAGTTCACCCAGTTGCAGACACAGATCAACTTACAACATGGAAGCAGTCAGTGCAAGGAGGAGTGCTAACATGAAAGACAAAAGTAACCCTGCCCACTAGTAAGACATTTACCAACAAATATCTTCAGTTCTGACTAATCAGATTATAGGTTAATAACTTCTCTCTTATGAGGAGCTGGTTAAGAATGAAGGTAGGGCATAACACAGTTTATAAGGAAAATGTTCTACATTCTACTTTGGTGAGTAGTGTCTGGGGTCTTAAAGTCTTGTGAGAGACCATGTAAGACACTCCACTGGTTTTACCCTGTCTGGAGCAAGAAAGAATGAAGAAAACCAAGTAGAAAAGGGAAAGATTACCCCAAAGAACTAATGGACCACAACTACCACAGCCTCCACCAGACTAAGTCCAGAAAAACTAGATGGTGCCTGCTAATACCACCAACTGCCCTGACAGGGGTCACAATAGAGGGTCCCAGGGAAAGCTGGAAAAAAATGTAGAACAAAATTCTAACTCCCCCCCCGCAAAAAAAAGAGAGAGAGAGTGAGAGATACCAGACTTACTGGTCTGACAAAGACTGAAGAAACCCTGAGAGTATGGCCCTGGACTCCCTTTTAACTCAGTACTGAAGTCATTCCTGAGGGTCACATTTCAGCCAAAGATTAGACAGGTCCATAAAACAAAACAAGACTAAATGGGCACAGCAGTCCAGATGCAAGGATGAGAAGGCAGGAGGAGACAGGAAAGCCGTTAACTAGGGACCCAAGGTCAAGAACCAGAGAGTATTGACATGTTGTGGGGGTGGCAACCAATGTCACAAAACAATGTGTATTAATTGTTTAATGAGAAACTAATTTGCTCTGTTAATCTTCATCTAAAATACAATTTAAAAAAAGAATACAGGTAGAAGACAGAAGTATGGAGCTAGTAATAGAGTCAATATTGACAGAGGCAGAAGCTTGGTCTATTTCAGGGCTTTTATTCTCTTCTGCTGATCTATTGATCTATCTGTTCATTCATTCATTTATTTTATGATCCCGATACTCACATGTCTTCCCCTGTGTGTGTGTTTGGGTCCATTCTTCTCTTTTCATAATTTAGGTGTGATTAGATGTAGCATCAACCCTACACTGGTATGACCTCACTAACATAAGAAAAGAAAACCCTATTCAAAACAGGATTATATGCACAGGTATAAGGGCCAGGAATTCAACATGTATTTTGGGGAGACATAATTCAACTCATAATGTCCAGTGTCAAAAATGTACCCATTCTGTACCCAAAACAGTATGACGGTCTTCTGGGACAATTGTATCATAAGCAATTTAAAAAAAATCAGTTACTATATCCTAAACATCTTTCCATGTTATTAAATATATTTCTACATCATTATTTATCTTAAGGGTAAATAACTTCCTAGTTGTTTCTAACAACAAATGTAATATATCCTCCACTATTTATTACTTGTTTCATCTTGGACAATTAAAACCCAAAACTCGGTTTCATCATCAGTGAAATGAGAATGGCATAATTCGTACCTTTTGCTGTAAAACTTAAAAGAAAACATGAAATAAAATTATTTAGCAAAATGCCTGATAAATAGGACTGTATGTTAAATATCAGGGTTTTAATTTTTTTATTTCAAATAGTAAAGAAAATTATTTTTTAAATGTGAAAATCCTACCATCCCATAGTAGAGCTTTTTAAAATATTGTATTATTGTAAAATATACAAAAGAAAATATTTGTCATTTCAACATTTTTCACTGTACAATTCAGTGAGACCAATTACAACCACCATATTGTGCAACCATCCATATCTGTTGCCAAAGTCTACATCCCCATAAACAAAAACACAAACTCAATGAACTTAATATTGTCAAGATGTCTATACTACCTAAAGCAATCTATAAATCCAATGCGATACCTATCAAAATTTCAACAGCCTTCTTTGCTGAGGAAACCCTGGTGGTGTAGTGGTTAAATGCTATGGCTGCTAACCAAAGGGTTGGCAGTTTGAATCTGCCAGGTGCTCCTTGGAAACTCTATGGGGCAGTTCCACTCTGTCCTATAGGATCACTATGAGTTGGAATCGACTCGACAGCACTGGGTTTGGTTCCATTTTGGTTTCTTTGCTGAATTGGAAAGGCCAATCCTTAAATTTACATGAAACAATAAAGGGTCCTGAATAGCCAAAGCAATCTTGAAAAAGAACAGAGTAGGGGTACTCTCACTTCCTGATCTCAAAATATATTATAAAGCTACAGCAATAAAAAGAGTCAGTACTGGTAAAATGATGTATTTATTTTTTGTTACAATATCATGCTACTTTAATTATTGGACCTTTATAAGATGTTTTAATATTGGGTTGTACTATCTTCTCTCATTAATTTTTTCAGAAATGTCTTGGCTCTTCTTTCCCAGGTATTCTTTATTTTTCAAATGAACTTTATATATATTTTATTTCAGTACATATATATCCAATTGTGATTTTGATCAGAATTGCATTAAACCTATAAATTATTTAGGGTAGGTCACCTCGCCTTAAATGATGATGTTCCAAATTGTCATTCTGAATTCAATGTTATTTTCACTCTACACACTATCTCACCCTGTGATGTCATGCATAATCATGATTTCAACTATCGTTGATTGAAGTTTCTAATGGCTGTGAAATTTCTGTATTTATCCTGGGTGTCTCTTCCAAGCTATAGACCCACATCTCAAACTGAGTATAACCTCCTATCTTTACAGCTCTCTTATTTCCGCTTGGATGTCTTACAGGTACCTCATTCAAAAAAATTAAGAAAAGGAGGCGGGGCCAAGATGGCAGAGTAGTCAGACGCTTCTGGTGATCCCTCTTACAACAAAGACCCGAAAAAACAAGTGAAGTGATTATATATATGACAATCTAGGAGCCCTGAACCTCAAGGGCAAAGTTAGAAAAAGGACTGTGCAGCAGGGGGAGGGAGAGATGGTTCAGAAGCAGAGAGGAGTTGCTGGACCTGACATGGCGGGAATGGGCACCCCCTCAGGTACCATCCTCTGGTGTGACCACAGTGGGGCTGGTGGTAGCATTCGGGACACAGGTTCCTCAGGGATAGAAAGTGAGCCACACAGTCTAGTCATGCCTCTGGAATCAGACAATAACAGCACTCTCGGCAAAAGATAAGTACTTGTGTCTAATTTACAGTGCCCCCAAACACCAAGCCAGCTTCAGTGGTTGTTGATTTCCCTGATTCTGAGACAGGTGCTTCTCCTTGCCCTGAGCCATTCTCCTGGCCTTGGAGGAGGACTAAATGGACAATTGGGGGGAAAGATAATCTGAAAGCTCCCCTAAGCTGGGAACTCCAGGCAGAAGCGGCTACTGTCCAGGCAAAAATGGTCAATGGATTTTGAATGCCTTTCGCCCCTGCATGGACCTCTCTGGGCCCATTTCAGTAGTTAGGCCCTCGTAGACAGACTGCAACTGTGTATGTGCCTGAGATCTGACTTCAATTGCTTCAGCTCTATGGTGGAGAGGCAGCTTTTTGATGTTTGACACCACTCTGCCTATTAAACAGAGTCCTCACCTACCTACATCAGAGGCCTGAGTACTAGTGGCTCTGCCCACACCACGCAGTCACCCTTGACAGAGACCCAAGGATAAGTGGAGCCTTACAGTCCTTACAACCAAAAGCATTGGGTGCCCATGGTCTGTCTGCAGAACTCACCTACCTGTGCACTCTAGGGAACAGGGACCCGCTTTCCCCACAGACACTTGGGGAAGAGTTGTCAGACCCCTGCCTTGCTTGGAGCATGAATCCCTGCAGCAACTAGATGCCTGTGACTATGCCAATCACCTTTGCCCCTCTTAGACTGTAGGACAGAACTTGAACCACACAGTCGCTGACTGACTACCTGGACACCTGAGCTGAAACACTACAAGAAAAGTGAATGGACTCCTAGGCTCCTGGTAACATTTCTAGCACCTGGTGACAGGACATTACAGCTTCAAAGGCGAAAATAATCAAGCTAGCTCACTCAAGCAGCCTATTTGGGCGTATCAAAACAAAACAAAGAAAGAAGCTAGGAAACAGTAAGAAAACATAAAATAAATTAATACAGTAACTTATAGATGGCTCAGAGACAGACAACAGTTAATATCAGAACACCTAAAGAAGTTGACCCTGATAACTTCAACGAGCTCTCAAAACAAAGAATCAAGGAATCTTCCAGATGAAGGTGTTTTCCTGGAATTATCAGAGGTAGAAAACAAAAGATTAATGTACAGAACTCCCCAAGAGATCAGGAAGGAGATCAGGCAAAACACAGAACAAGCCAAGGAACACATAGATAAAGCAGTTGAGGAACTTAAGAAGGTTATTCAAGATCATAAGGAAAAACTTAATAGGTTGCAAGAATCCACAGAGTGACAGCAATAAAAATTCAGAAGATTAACAATAAAATTTTGGAATTAGACAACTCAGTAGAAAGTCAGAAGAGAGAAATTGAGGATGTGGAAGGCAGAATTAGTGAGATAGAACATAAAACACTTGACACCAATATATTCGAAGAAAAATCAGATAAAAGAATAAAAAAAAAATGAAACCCTAAGAATCATGTGGGACTGTATCAAGAGAAATAACCTATGAGTGATTGGAATACCGAGTAGGAAGACAGAACAGAAAATACGAGATAATTATTGAAGAATGTTGGCAGAAAACTTCCCTGATATTATGAAAGATGAGAAGATATCTATCCAAGATGCTCATAGAACCTACAAAAGGTAGATCCCAAAAGAAAGCTCACCAAGATATAATCAAACTTGCCAAAACCAAAGATAAAGAGAGAATTTTAAGAGCAGCTAAGGATAAACGAAAAGTGACCTACAAAGGAAAGCATGGACTACTCAGCAGAAACCATGCAGACAAGAAGGTGATGGGATGACATATATAAAGCACTGAAGGAAAAAAACTGCCAACCAAGAATTATATATCTAGGAAAACTCTCTCTCATACAGAGAGGAAGCCAAGGTAATTTAAATAAAGGAAAGGTTGGTTTAAACTTAGGAAAATAGGGGTAAATATTAAGGTAAACACAAAAGAAACTAACAAGCCTACACATCAAAATAAAATACAGGAAAAACATAAAGAATCAGCAAAAGCAAAATCAATGAAAAAGAGGAAAATAAAATATATAAAGAAAAACTAAAAATAAGAAAAACTACTCAGCACAAAAAGTTATGTGGAACAAAGAAACTGTCAACAACACACACACACACACAAAAGACATCAAACTGACAGCACTAAACTCATAACTATCCATAATTATGCTGAATGTAAATGGGCTAAATTCACCAAGAAAGAGACAAACAATGGCAGATTGGATTAAAAAAGATCCATTTATATGCTGCTTACCAGAGACACAACTTAGATGTAAAGACATAAGCAAACTAAAACAAAGGATGAAAAAATATATATCAAACAAACAACAATCAAAAAAGAGCAGGAGTGGCAATATTAATTTCTGTCAAAATAGACTTTAAAGTTAAATCCACCACAAAGGATAAGGAAGGACACCATATAATGATTACAGGGAAAATATACCAGGAGGATATAACCATATTGAATATTTACACATTCAATGACAGGGCTTCAAAATACATAAACTCTAACAGAATTGAAAAGCGAGACAGACAGCTCCAAAATAATAGTAGGAAACTTCAACACACCACTTTCAGTGAAGGACAGAACATGCAGAAAGAAGCTCAATAAAAACACAGAAGATCTAAATGCCACAATCAACCAACTTCACTTCATAGGCATATACAGAAGAGTCCACCCAACAGCAGCCAAGTACACTTTCTTTTCCAACGCACTTGGAACATTCTCTAGAATAGACCACATACTAGATCATAAAGCAAACCTTAACAGACTCCAGAACATTGAAATATTACAAAGCATCTTCTCTGACAATAAAGCCGTAAAAGTAGACATCCACAGAAAAAGCAGGGGAAAGAAATGAAACACTTGGAAACTTGCTCAAAAACTACTGGGTTGCAGAAGAAATTAAGGATGGAATAAAGACATTCATAGAATCCAATGAGAATGGAAACACTTCCTATCAGAATCTTTGGGACACAGAGAAAGCAGTGCTTAGAGGTCAATTTATTGCAATTAATGTACACATCTAAAAAGAAGAAGAGGCCAATATCAGAGAATTATTCCTACAACTTGAACAAATAAAAAGAGAGTAATAAAGGAAACCCTCAGGCACCAGAAGAAAGCAAATAATTGAAATTAGAGAAGAATTAAATGAAATAGAGAAGAGAAAAAAAAATGAAAGAGTTAACAAGACCAAAAGCTGGTTCTTTAAAAAAATAAACAAAATCAACAAACCATCGGCCTAACTGACAAAAGAAAAACCAGAGAGGAAGCAAATAACCCAAATAACAAATAAGATAGGCAATATCACAACAGACCCAACTGAAATTATAAGAATCATATCATATTACTATGAAAAATTGTACTCTAACAAATTTGAAAACCTACAAGAAATGGATGAATTAATAGAAACACACTACCTACCTAAATAAAAGCAAAAAGAGATAGAACTAAATAAATCCATAAGAAAAAAAGATATTGAAATGTGTTTAAAAACTCCAAAAAAAAAAAAAAAAAAAGCCCTGGCCCTCACAGCTTCACTGGAGAATTCTACTGAACTTTTAGAGAGGAGTTAACACCACTACTAAAGGTATTTCATAGCATAAAAAAGAATGGAAAACTCCCAAACTCATTCTATGAAGCCAGCATATCCCTGATACCAAAACCAGGAAAGACAGCACAAAGAAAGAAAATTACAGACCTCTAGCACTCAAGAACTTAGATGCAAAAATTCTCAACAAAATTCTAACCAGTAGAATTCAACAACATACCAAAAAAAAAAATTCACCATGACCAAGTGGATTCATACCAGGTATGCAGGAATGGTTCGACATTAGAAAAACAATGTAATCCACCATATAAATAAAGCAAAAGACAAGAACCACATGATCTTATCAATTGATGCAGAAAACACATTTGACAAAGTCCAGCACCTATTCATGATAAAAATTCCTAGCAAAATAGGAATAGAAGCAAAGTTCCTAGAGAACAGGAACCAGACAAGGATGCCCTTTATCACCACTCTCATTTAACATTGTGCTGGATGGCCTAGCCAGAGAAATTAGGCTAGATAAAGAAATAAAGAGCATCCAGATGGAAAAGGAAGAAGTAAAAGTATCTTTTTTTGCAGACGATATGATCTTATACACAGAAAACCCTAAAGAATCCTCAAGAAAACTACTGATCCTAATAGAAGAGTTCTGCAGAGTAACAGGATACAAGATTAGCATACAAAAATCAGTTGGATTCCTCTATACCAACAAAAAGAACATCGGAGAGGAAATCACTAAATCAATACCATTTACAGTAGCCCCCATGAAGATAAAATACTTACGAATAAATCTTAGCAGAGATGTAAAAGACCTATACAAAGAAAACTATAAGACACTACTTCAAGAAACCAAAAAAGACCTACATAAGTAGAAAAAACATACCTTGCTCTCAGATAGGAAGATTCAACATTGTAAAAATGTCTATTCTACCCAAAGCAACCTATAGATACAATGCAATTCTGATCAAAATTCCAATGACATTTTTTAATGAGATGGAGAAATAAATCACCAACCTCATATGGAAGGGAAAGAGGCCCTGGATAAGTAAAGCATTACTGAAAAAGAAGAGCAAATTGGGAGGCCCCACACTACCTGATTTTAGAACCTATTATACTGCCACAGTAGTTAAAACAGCCTGGTACTGGTATAATAACAGATATATAGACCAATGGAAAAGAAATGAGAATCCAGACATGAATCCATCCACATACAAGCAGCTGATATTTGCCAAAGGCCCAAACTCTGTTAAATGTGGAAAAAACAATGTCTTTAACAAATGGTGCTGGCATAACTGGATATCCACCTGCAAGAAATGAAACTAGACCTATACCTCATACCATGCACAAAAACTAACTCAAAATGGATCAAAGACCAAAATATAAAATCTAAAACAATAACGATCATGGAAGAAAAATAGGGACAACACTAGGAGCCCTAATACATGGCATAAACAGTATACAAAACATTCCTAACAATGCACAAACGCCAGAAGAGAAACTATATAATTGGGAGCTCCTAAAAATCAAACACTAATGCTTATCCAAAGATTTCACCAAAAGAGTAAAAAGATTGTCTACAGACTGGGAAAAATTTTGACTATGAGAAATCCGATCAGCCTCTAATCTCTAAAACCTGCAAGATACTGCAAAAACTCAGCAACAAAAAGACAAATATCCCAGTTAATAAATGGGCAAAGGATATGAACAGGCGCTTCAGCAAAGAAGACATTCAGGCACATGAGGAAATGTTCACAATCATTAGCCTTTAGAGAAATGCAAATCAAAACTACAATTAGATACCATCTCACTCCAACTGGGCAGGCATTAATCAAAAAAACCCAAAATAATAAATGTTGTAGAGGTTGTGTAGAGACTGGAACACTTATGAACTGTTCGTGGCAATGTAAAATGATACAACCACTTTGGAAATTGATTTGGTGCTTCCTTAAAAAGCTAGGAATAGAACTACCATATGATCCAGCAATCTCACTCCTTGGGATATATCCTAGAGAAATAAGAGCCTTCACATGAACAGATACATGCATACCAATGTTCATTGCAGCACTGTTTACAATAGCAAAAAGATGGAAGCAACAAAGGTGCCCATCAATGGGTGAATGGATAAATAAATTATGGTATAGTCACACAATGGAATTGTAGGCAACGATAAAGAAGAACGATGAATACGTGAAACATCGGATAATTGGGAGGAATCTGGAAGACATTACGCTGAGTGAAATTAGTCAGTTGCAAAAGGACAAATATTGTATGAGACCACTATTATAAGAACCCAAGAAATAGTTGAAACACAGAAGAAAATATTCTTTGATGGTTACAAGGGTGGGGAGGGAGGGAAGGAGATGGGTATTCACTAATTAAAGAGTAGACAAGAAGTATTTTAGGTGAAGGGAAAGACAACACGCAATACAGGAGAGATCAGCACAATTGAACTAAACCAAAAGCAAAGAAGTTTCCTGAATAAAACCAAACACTTCAAAGGCCAGAGTAGCAGGGGCGGGTGTCTGAGGACCCTGGTTTCAGGGGATACCTAGGTCAATTTGCATAACAAAATATATTAAGAAAACGTTCTGCATCCCACTTTGGTGATGGGCATCTGGGGTCTTAAATGCTAGCAAGTGGCCATCTATGGTGCATCGATTGGTCTCAACCCACCTGGAGCAAAGAACAATGAAGAACAGCAAAGACACAAGGTAATTATGGGCCCAAGAGACAAGAAAGGGCCACACAAACCAGAGACTACATCAGCCTGAGACCAGAAAAACTAGATGGTGCCTGGCTACAACTGATAACTGTCATGACAGGGAACGCAATCGAGAACCCCTGATGGAGCAGGAGAGCAGTGGGATGCAGACCCCAAATTCTGGTAAAAAGACCAGACTTAATGGCTTGACTGAGGCTAGAAGGACTCCAGGGGTCATGGTCCCCAGACCTGCTGTTAGCCCAAGAAAGGAACCATTCCCAAAGCCAACTGTTCAGACAGGGATTGGACTGGACTATAAAACAGAAAATGATATGGTGCGGAGTGAGCTTCTTGGCTCAAGTAGACACATGAGACTACGTGGGCAGCTCCTATCTGGAGGCGAGATGAGAAGGCAGAGGGGGACAGGAGCTGGCTGAATGGACACGGGGAATACAGGATGGCGAGGAGGCGTGTGCTGTCATATTAGGGGAAGAGCAACTAAGAGTACATAGCAAAGTGTATATAAATTTTTGTGAGTGACTGACTTGATTAGTAAACTTTCATTTAAAGCCCATTGAAATATTAAGTAATAAAAAACTAAGAATAAACTCAATATCTTCACCTCTTAAAAAAAAACTGCCTCCCCCCTCCCTGATTCTACATTTCCCATCTTCTCTGCGAATGACACTACCATCCAGGTGCTAATTCAAAAATCTTGGAGTTATCCTTGTCTCCACCATTTCCCTTATCTCCTTAGCGTCTGTTCAATCATTATATCCTATTAATTCTCCCCTAACATCTCTCAAATCCATCTAAATCTCTCCATTCTCATTTCCTACCACCTTAGTTAAAGTCATTTTCATCACTTGTCTGGATCAGTATGACGACATTTTAACTGGTTTTCCTGCTTCCAATATATCCTTTCTCTCTTTTTTGGTCATTTATTGATGATCTTAGTACCTGGGTCACTGTCTTCCTTTTAACCCCAATTTTCGTCATCTTCCTGAGTGGCTTCAATTTCTGTGTGTATGACTTATCCAACACTGCCTTGACCTCCTCAATACCTGTGCCCTTCACCTCCACTTACTTTTGTCCTTTCACGCCCCAGACCTTCTCATCAAGTTAAATTATTCTGCCTGTGTCTTAAAATTAAACTGCACTCGGTTTCTTTCTACTTCTGCATCTATCAATTAATCTTTAGCCCATTCAAATCTGTGTTCTTTTCCATCTAATTTATCTAGATCACTAGAACTCTCCTGTTGCTACATCTAATGAGAAATTGTCCAGCCTTATCTTATTTAACCTCTCTGAAGTAGGAGAAACCGTTGACCACTTTGTCCTGGAAATGTTCTTCTTTTTAACACCTGTGATACTGTCTTCTCCTAGTTTTCCTCTTACCTGTCTTGCTATTTCTCAGGCTTACTTTACAATTGGTACATCCCTTATAATTTGGTGTTCTTCAGGGTTTCATCCGAGAATTTTTACTGTATTATTTCATATATCTTCTGGGATGACTGTGTTCATTCCTGTCTTCAATTATTACTAAACGTTGATGCCTCCTAAATCTATTCCTTAAGATCATACCTTTCTCCTGAGTTCCAGAACTTTATATCTGTTAGATAGCTCTATTTTTTTTGTTGTTTTTAGACATCTCAAATTCAACAAATTCAAAGGTGAACTCATCATCATCTTACCTCTCCTGATCCTATCTGCTTCCTTACATGTTCTCTATCTTGGTGAATGGCATCACTATTTACTTGGTTGCCCAAGCCAGAAATCTGTATCATTCAAGAATATTCCTCCAAATATGTGGGTGTCATTCAAGAATCCTTCTCTTTCTCACCTCCTATGTCCAAATATAGGATTGCTATGAGTTGAAATTGACTCGACTGCAGTGGGTTTGGTTTGGTTTTTGGGTTTATGTCCAATTAATCCCCAAATCCTGTTGACTCTACGTCATTGATCTTTTTGGAATCTATACCATTTCCTCTACTTGTACTCCAATCTCTCTTACTACTGGGTCTTTACATATTGCTTTCTCTACATCTGGAACTTCCTTTTCCCTCATTTTCTCCCACACTACCCTTGAATTTTATGCCTCTTCCTCATTTTTTTGATCAATGATTTTCAAAGTTTAGTTCCTGAACCAGCAACATCAGTATCACCTGGAAATTATTAGAAACATAAATTCTTGGGCCCCAGCCCAGACCTACTAAATTAAAGACTCTGGAAGTAAAGCCCAGTAATCTGAATTTTAACAAGGCGTCCAGGAGATAACTGATGCACATTAAAGTTTGAGAACTACTGATTTAGATCTCAGCTTATATATCACCTCCTCTAGGAAATCATTCTTGCCCATTTAAACATTAGACATCTTCTTCTTCATCTCCCTAGCACACTGTAAAAACTCCTATTTAACAACTATCACAGTGCATTAAAATAACCAGTAATCACCAGTTTGCTTGTCTTGCTATCCTAAGAGTTCTAATTCTTTAACGGCAGGAAGAAGTATTATTTATTACTGCATCTATAGCTTCTTAAACAGTTTTTTCACCTAGTAGGCCTCCACTAAAAAAAATGAATGAATGAATAAATGGAAGAGAATGTGGCCAAGAGTATGGTCACTCTACATTTAATATTGGACTGGGTTGGGATTTAGTCTGTCCTGAAAGGATAGGCTCTTCTGCCAGTTTTTTGTACTATGGTGGCCTGTGTATTGCTATGATACTGGAAGCTATGCCACTGGTATTTCAAATACCAATACGGTCACCCATGGTGGACAAGTTTCAGAAGAGATTCTAGACTAAGACTGTCTAGGAAGAAAGGTCTGGCAACATACATCCAAAAATTAGTGAAAACCCTATGGATTATAACACAATATTATCTGATACAGTGCTGGAAGATGAGCCCCCTAGGTTGGAAATACACAGTGGACTCAACAATTGGCTCAAGCATACCAAATATCATGAAGATGGCACAGGACTAGGTAACATTTGATTCTGTTATGCATGGGGTTTCCATGAGATCACACCAACTCGATGGCAACTAACAAGGGGATAAGAACTGGTCTATGGATGAGGTTGAGGATCAGTCTGTGGTCTGGACTAAGCCACTCTCTAGCCCAGATTAGGACCTCAGACTGTAGCCAGGTTAATGCCAGAATCTATAGAGGGTTAAAAGCTCCATCTATGTTCACGGTTAAGGGCAGTATAAGCCTCAGTGTGTGACAAGGGCTAGGGATCAGTCTTCAATGAAGCAAAAGATCTAAGGTAGGTAGCCTGTTCTGGGATTGATTGCAAGTATTTCATTGAGACAAATATAGGCTATGGCTTAGTCCTGACCAATATTCCTGTTTCAGAACACTAAAAGCATTTTTTTTTAAGGAGCAAACCATAGGGTTGAAGCAGAGGTGCTTTGTCTCTTCACTTAGTGTCCCCACTTACCAGGCTCAGCAGCCAGTGGTTGGTTGTTACTAGATTCTAGCACTCCATGGGCATGCACAGAGTAGGGGCGGTTGGCATTATTCTTGAACACCACAGTCAGGATATCACCAACCTCTCCTCTGATCAGCGGACCTAATATATGCAAAAGAAAAAAAATCCCATTATTGGAAGAGTGGAACAGGAGGCAGTAAAGAAAGGGATGTACATAGGAGCTCCCTAGAACTAGGGATTTGCCTACCCACAGGAAGAGGATGCCTCAACAACAGGATTGTGCCTCTAATTCTCCCCACTTCTCCCACCCCAATCCTCTCTCCATAATAGCCCAAGGCTCTAGGGAATCAGAACTCTGTGGAATCATTGATGGCAAGGAGTGAAAGTTTGGCCCAGAATACAAAGTGACTAGGGTCTCTTCAGAGGCCAGTGGGCCCCTTTTGGGACAGGACAAGAATGAGGAAACCCATCTGCTCCTATAAAAGTGAAGAAAACTGTAGCAATAATTAAACTGGGGTACAGGAGTAATACTGGTTCCCTGTATCATTTTTCCTATTCTTTGATATTCTTAAATTATACCTACGTGTTTAAATCTATCATTCTTAGAGACCCATAAGTATAGAGGCCTGCAAAAACCTGGTTCATGTTGCAACAAAATTCATGGATTCCTCCCTTTGAATTATCTAGTCTGATTAACTTTTAGTCCATGACACATGGGTAAATGCTTATTTTCATGTGGCTGTTTTATAAAATATGACTATAGCTTCAGCACATCATAAGTAAAAGCTGAGAATGGGAAATGGGAAGGCCTTCCTGATATGACATACAAGGAGCAGCCCAGGGTTCTAGACACTAAGAAGGAAGTGGCATTCCCTTACCCAAAATTCCCAAGTGCTCTTCTAGCTCAGTCCTTGGCCGAGGGATCCTGAATGTACCATCAGTGTATTCCCTGAATACAGCTTTCTTGTATCTGGAACCCAGGAGCCCATCCTTGTTGCTCAGGAAGATGTGACCATAACTAAAGGAATCCAAAGAGTGGTATCAGCACTTGGCCCTCAACCCCTGATTTTCAGATGTGGGGAAGTTAAGTCCGAACCATGTTATAGGTAGAAAAGGAAGGAGACCTGCTAATGCTGGATTGCTGATCATGTTGGCCACACAATCACAATTAAAAACGGAAGATTTCAGTATCTATTGATACATCTATTGATGTTTTCTTGCTTGCCTATCCTCCACATAGGAATTTGAAGTGCACTTAATATAGTAAGAACACTGGGATAACAATCAGGAGCTCTGGGTTCTAGCTCCAGTCTTAAGGATGTCTTAGATGGAATTAGTTTGACAAATGGACAAAATACAAGGTGGCTGAAGAGTACTAAGTGGTGCTGCTGCTGGGTGGGGTGGGGAGAGGTAGAGAGGAAATGAAACCTTACAGATTTTTTCTTATGTGATGCTTTCCAATTTACAAACAGATTATTCACTTTATTGTTTGACATTCTCAAAAGGCCTATGAGGTAGGTAAGTCCCAGAGGTGGAATCAGCAGCCCAGAGGTGACAGGTCTTACCTACAATGACACTGTCAGCTAGTGAGGGAGCCAGGACTGAAATCTAAGCCTCCCTTCCTCTACAGTCAGGTTCTTTCAACTACACCACATCATTTTACAGATGAGTAAAACAAGGTTCAGAGAAAGGAAGTCACTTTTCCCAGGTCTCAGAGTAAGTTAGAAAGAAGACTTCATTCTTCAACAACCAACATATCAGACAAAAATTGGAAAAGGACAAAGAGCACTGGAAACAAATTTTGTAGTGGAGACTGCTAAATTATACCTCGTTTTCCATTCTCCTATCCCTCTTTGCTCAGTAGTAGAATTCCCTAGAATTTAGCTGAGTTTTTTTATAGCTGCCTAACAATAATTACATTTTCTATTCTACCTTGCAGCTAGATGTAGCCGTACTAATAGGTTCAGCACAATGGGGTATGAGAGAAAGTGATGTATACAACTTCCAGGTAATCTCCTTATAGACAATGCTGATTGCCCTGGATTCCTTTCCCCTTCTTGATAGTTGGGGATGGCTATAATTGGAATGTACATCTTGGTCCCAGAGATAAAAAAAAAAAAAGTGGTGTAGTTCACCTATCAGCTGTGGACCATTTGTCTGTACTGTTACTTGAGCAAGAAATAAAATTCTTATTTAAGCCACTTTATTTTGGATTTTTTCTGATACATAGCTTAAACTGTACCTTAATGAATGCAATGCCATTTTGCCAAGGGACAGCTGCACTGGGGCATTCAGTCCCTTGAGTAAATCCTCTATAAATTTTAGGTCCCAGGATAGGTTCTTCTGGTTAACCAGAGGAAGGACAGCAAAAAACTAAAAAAAAATGAGAGTGCGAGTAAGGTCTCTTTACTTCAGTCCTACAATATTACAGCAAGCTAGAAGAAGCACTGAGCTGGAACTTGGAAGACCTGCATTCTAGTCCTTGTTCTCAGATCTGTCGGTATCTTTTTTTTTTTTTTTAAGATATGTTGGTATCTTAATAAATGACCTTAGATGTGTCCCTTCTTCTCATCTCAGAGTTTTAGTATCTTCATCTGATAAATGGTCCAGATTCTCTGGAAGTGTGATCTCTCCTTTTCTGAAAACTTACCTCTCCTTCTCAGACTGGTTGTGCCATTCAAATTCCCAGCTCCTGTCAGGGCAATAGTCCCACTCTACTTCTTCTGCCATGATGTAGTAGATTCTTGCAGCCTGGTAGTGGTGCCGAGGGGTAGATTGGCGGCCAGGACACTGGGAGACATTGTAGATTGCACTCATTCCTGCTTCGCGATGGTTGCCTGCCTGACAATAAATCTCAAATGTCCCTGAGGAAGGAACAGAGAGCAAATTTTGACTTCAGAAGTGGAGCCAACATGGACCCCTAGAGAGATGCACCGTGCTGTGCCTCTGCATTAAAGACCTGAAAAACTAAGTAAAACAGTTACAAACGTCAATTGCATCAAATTAAGGGATGAAGAACTAGATCAAACACCAAACAGAAAAAGAAACTGATGGAAAACGGAATGAAGAGAGATACAGAGCAGAGGTCCGCTGCCAACTGATAGGGCACAGCATTGCCATCTTGGAACACAGCCAGCAATGACCCCGGGCAGGGAGTTGTTGTTGTTCTTAGGTTCCGTGGAGGCAGTTCTGACTCGTAGAGACCCTATGCACAACAAAAAGAAACACTGCCTGGTCCCGCACCATCCTTACAATCACTGTTATGCTTTAGCTCATTGTTGTAGCCACTATGTCAGTCCACCTCTTTGAGGGTCTTCCTCTTTTCAGCTGACCCTGTACTTTGCCAGGGACTGATCCCTCCTGACAATATGTCCAAAGTAAGTAAGATGCAGTCTCTCCATCCTCCCTTCTAAGGAACATTCTGGTTGCACTTCTTCCAAGACAGATTTGTTCATCCTTTTGGCAGTCCATGGCCTATTCAATATTCTTCACCAACACCACAATTCTTCCTTATTCATTGTCCAGCTTTCACATGCATATAATGTGATTTAAAATACCTTGGCTTGGGTCAGGCGCACCTTAGTCTTCAAGGTGACATCTTTGCTCTTCAACACTTAAAAGAGGTCCTTTGCAGCAGATTTACCCAAAGCAATGTGTCATTTTGAATTCTTGACTGCTGCTTCCATGGCTGTTGATTGCGGATCGAAGGAAAATGAAATCCTTGACAACTTCAATCCTCTCTCCGTTTATCACGATGTTGTTTATTGCTCCAGTTTTGAGGATTTTTTTTTTCTTTATGTTGAGGTGCAATCCATACTGAAGACTGTGATCTCTGGTTTCATTAGTAAGTGCTTCAAGTCTCCTTCACTTTCAGCAAGCAAGGTTGTGTCATCTGCATAACGCAGGTTGTTAATGAGTCTTCCTCCAATCCTGATGCCCCGTTCTTCTTCATATAGTCCAACTTCTCGGATTATTTATTTGCTTAGCATACAGATTGAATAGGTATGGTGAAAGGATACAACCCTGACACACACTTTCTTGACTTTAAGCAATCAGCATCCCCTTGTTCTGTCCGAACAACTGCCTCTTGATCTATGTAAAGGTTCCTCATGAGCACAATTAAGTGTTCTGGAACTCCCATTCTTCGCAATGTTATCCACAATTTGTTATGATCCACACAGTCGAATGCCTTTGCATAGTCCATAAAACACAAGTAAACATCCTTCTGGTGTTCTCTGCTTTCAGCCAGGATCCATCTGACATCAACAATGATATCCCTGGTTCCACGCCCTCTTCTGAAACCGGCCTGAATTTCTGGCAGTTCCCTGTCAATATACCGCTGCAGCTGTTTTTGAATGATCTTCAGCAAAATTTTGCTTGCATGTGATATTAATGATATTGTTCTATAATTTCCACGTTGGGTTGGATCACTTTTCTTGGGAATAGGCATAAATGTGGACCTCTTCCAATCAGTTGGCCAGGAAGCTGTCTTCCATATTTCTTGGCATAGATGAGTGAGCACCTCCAGTGCTGCAGCTGTTTGTTGAAACATCTCATTTGGTATTCCATCAACTCCTGGAGCCTTGTTTTTTGCCAATGCCTTCAGAGCAGTTTGGACTTCTTCCTTTAGTACCATTGGTTCCTGATCATATGCTACCTCTTGAAATGCTTGGACATCAACTAATTCTTTTTGTTATATTGACTCTGTGTATTCCTTCCATCTTCTTTTGATGCTTTCTGCGTCGTTTAATACTTTCCCCATAGAACCCTTCACTATTGAAACTCGAGGCTTGAATTTTTCCCCCAGTTCTTTCAGCTTGAGAGACATGGAGCGTGTTCTTCCCTTTTGGTTTTCCATCTCCAGCTCTTTGCACATGTCATTGTAATACTTTACTTTGTCTTCTTGAGCTGCCCTTTGAAATCTTCAGTTCTTTTACTTCATTGTTTCTTCCTTTTGCTTTAGCTGCCCGACGTTTGTGAGCAACTTTCAGAGTCTCCTCTGACATCCATCTTGGCCTTTTCTTTCTTTCCTGTCTTTTCAACGACCTCTTGTTTTCTTCATGTATGAAGACCTTACGTCATTCCGCAACTTGTCTGGTCTTCAGTCACTAGTGTTTAATGCATCAAATCTATTCTTCAGATGGTCTCTAAATTCAGGTGGGATATATGCAAGTCATATTTTGGCTCTTGTGGACTTGCTTTGATTTTCTTTAGTTTCGGCTTGGACTTGAATATGAGCAGTTGATGATCTGTTCCACAGTTGGCCCCTGGCATTGTTCTGACTGATGATATTGAGCTTTTCCATCGTCCCTTTCCACAGATGTAGTCTGATTCCTGTGTGTTCTATCTGGTGAGGTCCATGTGTGTGGTAGCCATTTATGTTGGTGAAAAAAGGTATTTGTGATGAAGAAGTCGTTGGTCTTGCAAAATTTTAACATTTGGTCTCCGGCATTGTTTGTATCACCAAGGCTGTACTTTCCAACTTCCAATCCTTCTTCTTTGTTTCCAACTTTCTCATTCCAATCATCAGTAATTATCAATGCATCCTGACTGCTGCTCGATGAATTTCAGACTGCAGTAGCTGATAAAAATCTTCTATTTCTTCATCTTTGGCCTTAGTGGTAGGTGAGTAAATTTGAATAATAGTCACATTAACTGGTCTTCCTTGTAGGTGTATGGATATTATCCTATCACTGACAGCATTGTACTTCAGAATAGATCTTGAAATGTTCTTTTTGACCATGAATGGAACATCATTCCTCTTCAAGTTGTCATTCCCAGCATAGTAGACTATATGATTGTCTGATTCAAAATGGCCAATACCAGTCCATTTTAGCTCACTAATGCCTAGGATATCGATGTTTATGTGTTCCATTTCATTTCTGATGATTTTCAATTTTCCTAGATTCATACTTCGTACATTCCAGGTTCCAATTATTAATGGATGTTTGCAGCTGTTTCTTCTCATTTTGAGTCATGCCACATCAGCAGATGAAGGTCCTGATAGCTTTACTACGTCATTAAGGTTGACTCTACTTTGAGGAGGCAGTTCTTCCCCAGTCTTCTTTTGAGAGCCTTCCAACTTGGGGGGATCATCTTCCAGCACTATATTAGACAATGTTCTGCTGCTATTCATAAGGTTTTCACTGGGTAGTTCTTTTCGGAAACAGACTGCTGGGTCCTTCTTCCTAGCCTGTCTTAGTCTGGAAGCTCAGCTGAAACCTGTCCTCCATTGGTGACCCTGCTGGTATCTGAACACTGGTGGCATGGCTGTCAGCATCACAGCAACGGGCAAACACCCACAGTATGACAAACTGAGAGACACATGGGGGGCAGGGAGTAGGGGAAGGCAAATTCACAGAGCTCCCAACAGGAGACAGAGCACCTGGTAAACTCTGGTAAACAGAGAAACAGGCTTTCCTACCTCTTACTCTTCTGGTGAGTAGAAGCAGGAATCCATCCTGGGAGCCCCCACCAGTGTTGTCCACAATACAAGATCCCTTCCCAGCCCACCTTGCCCCATCCCCATCTGCTGCTTGGCTTTTTTTCCTCCTTCTTCCTTTTCTTTCTCCCTCTTACTTAGGCCCATACACCACCTTCCTCCCTCCTACCAGCTATCTCCCTGTGCCACCATGGCTAGAGGCCACAGGCCTACCACTGCCCTGGGTCTTCCCATCCCCACCTGTTGGCTCCTGTCACACAGCCATTTTTTTTGTTTTTCTTTTTCTCCCTTTTTGTTCTCCTTCTCACCTAGCCCCATACACCATCTCGCCTGCTTCCTGTCAGTCCCTGCTGTGCCACCACAGCTAGAGATCCACTGGCCCACCACCACTCCAGGTCTGCCCTGCCCTCACCCACTGGCTCCTGCCCCACTGTCTTTTTTTTATTTTTCTTTCTTTTTTTCTCTTCTGTGTTTCTTTCCTCACTCACACCTAGCCCCATATGTCAGCCCCTTTCCCTTCCCACAGGCCCCTGGGTCCATTCTGTTCTCACCACCGCTAGCCCCCACCAGGTCGCCTTTTTAAAATGATTTAAAAAATTTTTTTCTTTCTCCCTCCCACGTAACCCTGTATTCCACCTCCCTCCCTTCCCCCAGGCCCACATGGCACTGTCACGGCTAGAGATCCACTGGCATACCAGCCTACTACTGCCCTGGTTTCACCCCCTCCCACTCACTGGCCCCCACCACACCAATTTTTTTGAATCTTTCTTTATTTTCTTGTCTTTCTCCCTTCCAGTTAGCTCAATACATCACCTCCCCTCCCTTCCCACTGTCCCCTGGATCTGTCCCACCTCCACTCACTGGCCCTCACAACATCACCATTTTCTTTTCTTTTTTTTCCTCTCTCTTCCTTCTTGTTCTCACTCCCATCTAGCCCCGTACACCACCTCCTCCCTTTCCCATCAGCCCCTGTCACACTTCCATGGATAGAGTGCCATTGGCACACTGGCATGCCATTGCCCTGAATCT
The DNA here is from genome assembly GCF_030014295.1 of Loxodonta africana. Taxonomy (NCBI): domain Eukaryota; kingdom Metazoa; phylum Chordata; class Mammalia; order Proboscidea; family Elephantidae; genus Loxodonta; species Loxodonta africana. The sequence goes on from NC_087369.1 coordinate 69,795,862, forward strand.
GCCCCATCTCAACCCCTGTCCCCCACTACACAGCCATTTATTTTTATTGTTTATTTCTTTTTCTTTCTTTTCTTTCTTCCTCCCACCTAGTCCAGTACATAACCTCCCCCAGACTCCCACCAGCCCTTGGATCTGCAACACCCCTACCCCCCAGCTACTGTTGCACCATACCTTTTTTCTCCCTTTTTCTTTTCTTTCTCCCTCCCACAAGGCCTGTAGGCCACCTACCTCGCTTCCTGTCAGGCCGCACTACACCAGTACACTAGAGCAACCCCAGAGCTAAGGCTGCTGGTACACTGGACCTGCACCTCCTCTTCCCTTCTCCACTTGATCAACTGCTGAATGGTGGGAAGCAAACTCATATGACTACCCATATGACACCCCCACCCATCTGAGAAGGGGCTTTGAACACTGCCACACCACTTGACCATCATCAGGAGGCTGACAGTGCCCACCCAGTCTGCCCTCAGCCGTCTCGTGAAACCAGTGAACAGAAAAGTAGGCTTTCCCTGCCTGCTGCTACCCTACACACACAGACAAGGTGATGAGGGCTATCAGGCACATGGGCCAGCAAGTAGCAAAGCATGCCTGGACCATCTACCCTGACATTTCAAAACAAAACAAAAAAGCAAGATGAAACAGATGAACACACAATCAATAAATAAAGAAGATAATACCTCAATGTCTTGGAAACAGCAGACAGTATCAAAACACATATAAAAAAGCAGAACAAGATGACCATAACAAGTGACCAAAATGAAGAATCAGATAACCTTAATGTAGAAGAAAAGGCAGTGAAACTATCTAATATGGAATTCAAAACAGTAGTATTTAGGGCTCTGAAAGAGATTAGGAGCTCTGGTGGAGCAGTAGTTAAGTGTTCAGCTGCTAATCAAAAGGTCAGCAGTTCAAATCCACCAACTGCCCCTTGGAAACCCTATGGGGCAATTCTACTCTGTCCTCTAGGGTTGCTATGAGTTGGAATCAACAAGACAGCAATGGGTTTTGTTTTGTTTTTGGCAAGAGATTAGGAAAGAGATCAAGGAAAACAGACAAAACCAAGGAAGAAAATATTCAAAACCATGAAAACACACACACACAAACAATGAAAACATAGCCAAAATCAAGGAAAACACAGACAAAACAATAGAAGAATTCAGGAAAATAATACAAAAACAAAATGTGAAAATAAATAAACAATTAAAAATCATCCAAAAACAGCAACTGGAAATCAAAAAGATAAAAAACAAAACTTCAGAAACAAACAACTCAATAAAACGTTTTAGGAGCAAATTCAAAACAATGGAAGATGGAATCAGTGAGATTGAAGACAAATCCATGGTCACCACTTTGTTTAAGGAAAAATCAGAGAAAAGAATCAAGAAAACCTAAGAATTATGTGGGACACAATTAAGAGCAAAAATTTGTGTGTGATCAGAATTCCAGAAAGGGGGAGAAAATGGAAAACAAAGAGGAGATTTGCTGGCAGAAAACTGCCTAAATATCATGAAAGATGAAAAGCTGTCCATCCAAGAAACTCAATGAACCCCATATAGGATAGACTCCAAAAGAAAGTCACCAAGACATATCATAATCACACTTGCCAAAAACAAAGACAAAGAAAGAATCCTGAGAGCAGCTTGAGAAAAATGAAGTCACATACAAAGGGGAAACAATAAGACTAAGCTCCGATTACTCAGCAGAAACTATGCATGCAAGTAGGCAATGGTATGACATATATATATACAACACGAAAGAAAAAAAAAAAACTACCAACCAAGAATAACATATCTTGCAGAACGCTTTCAAATATGATGGTGAAGTCAGGACATTTTCAGATAAACAGAAATTAAGGGAATTATTAAATACTGAACAAAACAAAAGAAATACTAAAGGGAGTATTTCAGTTAGAGAACCAACAACATCAGAATACTACCCAAGTCAAGGACACAGGACAGCATTAACCAGGTAAGAACCTAGGGAAAACTCTCAATAATAAAACAAAGCTAAAAGACTTAAAACAGGGAAAAAGAGATGTCAGTCTGTAAATTATGACAACATCAAATCAATAAAAGAGGGAATAAGCAGTGCAGGTATAGAGCTTTCAAATGGAGAGGAAGTCGAGGCAATATCAATTAATAAAAGACTGGGTCAAACTTAGGAAGATAAGGGTAAATTTTGAGATAACCAGAAGGAATGTTAACACACCTAGTCATCAAAGTAAAAAGAAAAACATAAAGACTCAGTAAACACAAAAATCTATAATATTAAAAGAAACAAAAACTATAAACAAAAGGAACTTAGCACAAGAAAGTAAGAGGAACAAAGAAAATGGCAGCACCACAAAAAAAAAAAGCACAACAATATGACAGAAATATACTCACACCTATTGATAATGGCACTGAACAGAAATGGCTTAAATGCAAACTTAAATAGAGAGTGGCAGAATGGATTAAAAAATGACCAATCAATATCCTGTTTACATGAGACACACCTTACACACAAAAATCACATGATGGAAAAAAAATCAAGCAAACAATAATCAAAAAAGGGCAGAAGTGGCAATACGAACCGTAGGTAAAATAGAATTTAAGGCAAAATTAACCATAAAAGACACGGAAGGACTTTATATAATGATTAAAGGAACAATCCACCAAGAAGTCATAACCTTAATAAACAACTATCCACCCAATATCAGGGCTCTAAAATACATAAAACTCTAACAGCACTGAAAAGAGAAGTAGACAATTCCACAATAATAGTGGGAGACTGGAACACACACCTCTCAGTAAAGGACAGAACATCTAGAAAGAAACTCAACAAAGATACAAAAGATCTAAAGGCAAAAATCAAACAACTGGACCTCATAGACATATACAGAACATTCCACCCAATAACAGTAAAGTATACATTCTTTTCCAATGCACATAGATCATTCTCCAGAACAGACCACATTTTAGGCCACAAAGCAATCCTCAATAAAATCCCAAACACTGAAATTATACAAAGCATTCTCTCTGATCATGACACCATAAGAGTAGTAAACAATATCAGGAAAATTAAGGATAAAAAATCAAATACATGGAAACTGAATACTGCCTTGCTTAAAAACAACTGGGCAATAGAGGAAATCAAAGAGGGAATAAAAAAAATTTACTAGCATCAAATGAGAATGAAAACACTGCATACCAAAACTTTTGAGACACTCAAAGGAAACGCTTAGAGGTCAACTTACAGCAATAAATGCACACATCAAAAAAGAACAGGCCAAAATCAAAACTTTAGCCCTATACCTTGAACAAATAGAAAGAGAACAGCAAAAGAAGCCCATAGCCACCAGTAGAAAGGAAGTAATAAAGAGTAGACCAGAAATAAATGAAATTGAGAACAGAAAAACAATAGAAAGAATCAACAAGATCAAAAGGTTTGTTCTTTGGAAAGAGCAACAAAATTGAAAAACAATTGACAACCTGACAAAAGAAAGGCAGAACAGGAAAAAAATAACCCAAGTAAGAAATGAGATGGGAGACATTACAACAGATCCAACTGAAATAAAAATGATCATAAGAGGATATTATGAAAAATTGTACTCCAACACATTTGAGAAATGGACAAATTTCAAGAAACACACTACCTACCTAAACTAACACAAACTGAGATAGAAAATCTGAACAGATCCATAACAAGAGAAGAGATTGAAGGTAATAAAAAAAGAAAAACTCCCAACGACAACTAAAAGCCCTGGTCCAAACTATTTCACTGGAGAATTCTATCAAACATTCAGAAAAGAGCTCACACCAGTACTACTCAAACTATTTCAGAGCAAAGAAAAGAATACTCCATAATTCATTCTATGAACCCAGAATAACCCTGATGCCAAAGCCAGGCAAACACACACACACACACACACACACACACACACACACAAAATTACAGACCAATATCTCTCATGAATATAGATGCAAAGCTCTCCACAAAGCTCTAGCCAATAGAATTCAACATCATATCAAAAAAATAATAATACACCATGACCAAGTGGTATACATACCTGGTGCGCAAGGAAGGTTCAACATTAGAAAATCAATAACATAATCCACCATATAAATAAAAGAAAATAAAAGGATCACATGATCAGCTCAAGCAACACAGAAAAGGCATTTGATAAATTCCAACACCCATTCCTGATAAAAACTCTCAATAAAATACTTATAGAAAGCATAAAAAGAACATGTATACAAAACCAACAGCCCATATTATTCTCAACAGAGAGAAGCTGAAAGCATTCTTCCTGAAAATGAGAACAAGACAAGGATGTCATTTATCACCACTCCTATTTAACATTATGCTGGAAGTCCTAGCTAGAGCCATAAGGCAAGAGAAAAAAATAAAGGGCATCCAAATTGGAAAGGAATAAATAAAACTATCCCTATTTGCAGATGATATGTTCCTATACATTGAAAACTCCAAAGATTCCACAAGAAAAGTACTAGAACTAAAGCAGAGAAGCAGGATACAAGATCAACACACAAAAATCAGTAGGATCCCTATACTCCAATACAGAGAGCTTTGAAAAGGAAATCAAGGAAAAATACAATTTGTAATACCTATTTTTTTATAGAAAGATAAAACACTTAAGAATAGATCTAACAATGGCCATAAAAGACCTACCCAAAGAAAACTACAAAACTCTACTCCAAGAAACCAAAAGAGACTACGCAAATGGAAAAACATATCATGCTCATTGATAAGAAGGCTTGACATTTTGAAAATGTCAATTCTACCCAAAGCAATCTATAAATACAATACACTTTGATCCAAATACCAACAGCACTCTTTAACAAGATGGAAAAATCACCAACTTTATACAGAAAAGAAAGAAGCCGGGGATAAGCAAAGCATTATTGAAGAAAAAGAACAAAGTAGGAGGCCTCATACTACCTAATCTCAGAAACTACTATACAGCTGTGGTAGTCAAAACAGCATGGTACTGATACAATGACAGACCAATGGAACAGAATTGAGAGCCCATCCACCTATGGTTAGGTGATTTTTGACAAAGGCCCAAAGTTCTTTAAAAAGGAAAAAAAAGGCAGTCTTTTTAACAAATCGTGTTGGTAAAGCTGCATGTCTATCTGAAAAAAAAAAAAAAAGAAATAGGGCCCATACCTCACAAAATGGACCAGAGACCTAAATAAAAAACCTAAAATGTTAAAGATCATGGAAGAAAAAATAGGGACGACACTAGTACATGGCATAAACATTTGAACTGCCGACCTGTTGATTAGCAGCCGTAGCATTTAACCACTACACTACCAGGGTTTCCATAAATACAATATAAACCATAATTAACAATGTACAAACACTAGAACATAAACTAAATAACTGGGAACTCCTAGACATTAAACACTTATGCTCATCAAAAAACTCCACCAAAAGAGTAAAAAGAGAACCTACAGACTGGGGGAAAAAAATGGTTATAACATATCCCACAAGGGTCTAATATCTAAAAATCTATAGAATACTTCAACAGCTCAATGAAAAGACAAATAATCCAATTAAAAAATGGGCAAAGGATATGAACAGACACTTGAACAAAGAAGACATTCAGGTAGCTGCCAGACTAATGAGGAAATGCTTGCCATCATTAGCCATTAGAGAAATGCAAATCAAAACTACACTGAGATACCATCTCACCCCAACATTAATGCAACTAATCCAAAAAAACACAAAATGACAAATGTTGGAGAGGTTGTGGGGAGATTTGAACTCTTATGCGCTGCTGGTGGGAGTGTAAAATGGTACGACGACTATGGGAAACTATATGGCACCTCCTTCAAAAGCCAGAAATAGAAATACCATATGATCCAGCAATCTCAGTACCCACAGCCATTGAGTTGATTCCTACTCGTAGTGACCCCATAGGGTTTCCAAGGCTGCAAATCTCTACAAAAACAGACTGCCACATTTTTCTCCTATGGAGCCACTGTTGGTATCAAATTGTTGACTTTTCGGTTAGCAGTCCATTGCCTTAACCACTAAACTCCCAGGGTTTCTTTAGCAATTCCAGTACTAGGAATATATCCTAGAGAAATAAGAGCCATCATACGAATAGACATATACAAACACAGCCATGTTCATTGCAGCATTATTTACAATAGCAAAAAATGGAAACAACCTAAGTGCCCACCAACACATGAATGAACAAACAAATTATGGTACACACACACAATGGAATACTACACAACGATAAAGAACAATGATGAATCTGGGAAAAATTTCACAACATAGATGAATCTGGAGGACATTATACTGAATGTAATAAGTCAATTTCCAAAGGACAAATATTGTATGAGACCACTACTATAAAAACCCAAGAAAAGGTTTACACACAGAAATAAACAATCTTTGATGGTTACTAGGGATGGGACTTGCGGGTAGGGTAAATGACTAACCAGATAATAGACAAGTGTAAACTTTGGTGAAGGGAAAAACACACAATATAGGGGAAGTCAGCACAACTTGACCAAGGCAAAGTCATAGAAGCTTCCTAGACACATCCAAACACCTTAGGGGACCAAGTACAGGGGCTGAGGGCTGGGGACTGTGGTCTCAGGGGACATCTAGGTCAATGGCATATCATAGTTCATAAAATGTTCTACTTTCTACATTGGTGAGTAGCATCTGAGGTCTTAAAAGCTTTTGAGTGGCCATCTGAGATACATCTATTGGTCCCATCCCATCTGGAGCAAAGGAGAATGAAGAAAACCAAAGACACAAGGAAAATATTAGTCCAAAAGACTAATGGACCACATGAACCAGAGGCTCAAACAGCCTAAGCCCAGAAGAACTAGATGGTGCCCAGCTACCACCACTGACTGCTCTAACAGGGATCACAGCAGAGACCCCAAGACAGAGAGCGAAAAAAATGTAGAACAAAATTCAAATTCTCCAAAAAAAGTTCAGATTTAAAGGTTTCGCAGAGTCTGCATCAACACCTGAGACTATAAAAGACTATGGCCTCCAGAAAATCTGCTAACTCAGAACTGAAAGCCATTCCTGAAGTCCACCTTTCAGCCAAAGATTAGACAGACCTATAAAACAAACAACATGCATGAGGAAAATACTTCTTAGCGCAATCAGGTATAGAATACCAAATGGGCCCAAAAGCAAAGACAAGAAGGCAGGAAAGGACAGGAAAACTGGAGGAATGACACGGGGAACCCGGGGTGGAAAGGGAAAGGGTGAGAGGTGACACAATGTGGGGATTTCAACCAATGTCACAAAACAATTTGGGTATACATTTTTTAATGAGAAACTAATTTGCTTTGTAAACTTTCACCTAAAGCACAATAAAATTAAAAAAAAAAACTTGGCTCAGGACTCCCCTGGGAAGTGCCTGGAGGATTTCCTGCCTCTCCCTAGGTATATTGCTGAGGGTAGGTAGTCTCAGATAAGGTTCTTCTATGCATTAGATTAAATATTATTACAGATTCATTGAGAGCAATAAGCACAGAGATTAAGAGTTCCAGTTCCAAAACTACACTGTTAAGGTTTGAAACTTGACTCTGCCACTAAGATGACAAAACCCTCCTGGTTTGCCCAGAGGATTTCCTTGTTTTAACATTGAAAGCCTCATATCCCTGGAAATCCCTGAATTCTGAGCAAACTAAGATGGTTAGTCACCCTACCTGCCACTTACTATCTATATAACCTTGAGGCATTTCTAAAGCTCTGTATTTTTTAGTTCCCTCATTCGCAAAATGGGGATCATTTTACTGAATTTGTTGGGTTGTTCTAAGATTAAACACAATAATGTGTTCACAGTGCTTAGCACAGTGTATACAAAAAAAAAAAAAAAGAAAAAAAGAAACGTTGCCATCCAGTTGATTCCGACTTATAGCAACCCTGTAAGACAGAGTAAAACTGCCCCATAGGGTTTCCAAGGAGCGGCTGGTGGATTCAAACTGCCGACATTTTGGTTAGCAGCCGAATGCTTAACCATAGTAAATGAAGTTGTAATGATTACTATTCCAAAGAAAGTTTTAACCTATGCAATAAAAAAAAAAGGTGAGCTTAAATAATTAGATATAAAAAAGGAACTTCTGCTTATACAAGGGAAACCCTGGTGGTGCAGTGGTTAAGAGCTATGGCTGCTAACCAAAAGGAGGGCAGTTTGAATCCACGAGGTGCTCCTTGGAAACTCTATGGGGCAGTTCTACTCTGTCCTATAGGGTCGCTATGAGTCAAAATCGACTCGATGGCAACGGGTTTGGTTTGGTTTTTAGCTTATACAAGACAGCTTTGGAATGACCTTCCCTAGAAGATTTTTACAATGGAATGTTGAAATAACAATCTTGAATGTTTGAGTTGCAAAGCTGCCTGGAGCTAATCTCAATCTCCAGGTTTCTATGTCAAGGACACTGAGTCTCAGAAATACTGGTCATGATATTACTTTCATCATCCCTTTCCCTTGCTGCCCACTGCCTATTCCATCACTATAACCTTCAAAGCCGTCTGGGACCTGGCCCCAAACTATGAACCCAATCCCACTTTCCACTTATTGTCCCAAACTCAACCAGTGCTCCAATTAAATCTGTCCCTCACTGCCTTCTCATATATCTTGCTCCTACCTTGGAATCTTCATTCATATTGTTACCCTCTTTCTGGAATTACCTGCCCCAGATCCAAATCATGTTTCTTTTCTCCCAGAAAGCACTCCCTGACTATTCTAGCCCACAATGACCTCTTCACTTTTGACCCTCCCTTCCTAAGACATTTCATTTCCAGCAGGCACTCATTGGAAACACTATGGGGCAGTTCTACTCTGTCCTATGGAATTGCTATGAGTCGGAATTGACTCAGAGGCAATGGGTTTGATTTTTTGATTTCCTAAGGCACTTCACATCTAAACCACATGGTCTTCTCTCTTTAAAATGGATCCCTTCCACTACTTTATAGGCTCTGCAAAAGAAGGGGTCCACTCTTTTATTTCCTTATCAGCACCCCAACTCTTTTCTTTCCCGTATCCTCCACACCAATCCATCAGTAAATCCTATCAGCTCTCCTTTCAAATTTATATTAATCCATTCATTTATTTCCGTTTCTACTGCCACTTCCCTAGTCCAAACTCCATCATCATCTCACCTGGAAAACTGCAATAGCCTACCAGCTGCCTACTCTGCTCTCTCCCTGCCCTCCTCAACCATTCTCCACACAGGAGCCAGAGTGCTCTTTAATAATACAACCCAGAGTACATTGCTCACTTGCTTTAAACATTGCATTCACATTCAGAATAATATCCAAGCTCCTGACTATGGTCTACAAAGCCCTATATAATATGATCTTTGTAAACCTCTATGGTCTCATTTCATATCAGGCTTCCCCTAGTTCACTACACTCCAACCATATCGGTCTTCTTTCTGATCCTTAAACCAGTCATGCTTATTCTTACCTTAGGACATTGGGACTTATTGGTCCCTCTGCCTGGAATTCTTTGCTCAGAAATCTTCGTATAGTTCACTCCTCTTCATTATTTAGGCATCACCTCAAATTGACATAGAAGCTTTCCTGAAAGCCTCTCTGAGGTAATGTTCTCAACATTTTATAACATAACTGTATTTTACTTCCTTCATGGCATGTATAATTATATGAAATTATCTTGTTCTTTTATTTATGGGTCGTTATGTGCTTATTGTGAATTTCCCCTGAGAGCAAGAATCATGCCTATGTTTTTCAATTCTCTAGCACATAGAAGGTGTGAAATAATTGTATTATATGAGTGAATGTATACGTGAATAAATAACTATATACACTGTCCAAAAGTCATGGATGAGCGGTTGATGTGGAGAAGAAAGTCTGATGATTCCTTGAGGAGATGGGAATAGGTAGAAGAAATTCTGAGTCATGTAACCTGGGGCTAGCCACATCCTCTGAACCTTTCATTTGTTGTCGAAGCCCCTTCTTTTCAATACTCTGTTGACCTTGGCTTCCATGGCATTTCTCTCTCTTCCAAATATCCTCCTACATTTTTTTAACCAGTTCTTTGCAGTCCCTTTATTCTAACTTATCTTCTTCTACCTACTTAAGTGTTGATTTCTCCCTTAGGATTTCTTTCCTATCACTCTGTATGTTTATGTATTTTAACTATGAAAACGCCCAGATTTATCTCTGTACCTGGGCTTCTCTTTCTGGCTCTAGATTTCTATGTAAAACCACCTACTATGAAATCTCCACCTGGGTTTTACCAGTAACTTAAAATGTTACATGTCCCCAAATGAACACTTTCAACTGCAACCATATCACCCTGTCCCTGCTTCTGTATTTGCTCATTTGGTTAATGACATCACTATCCACATATTACACAAGCTGGAAATCTCAGCCATCCTTTCTTCTTGCTCAAACACACATCAAATTTGTGTCATTTTCCTCTAAAATATTCTTTAACTCCTCTCCCCTTCTCCAGCCCCACAGCCTGCACCCACTGGCAGGCACTCATAGTCTCTTGCAAGAGCCTCCTGCTGTGTTTCCCTGACTCTGGTGCCTCCTGACTCAGAGCTATTTTTATACTAATCCATAGTAAACTTACAAAAATCTTAATCAAATCCTGCCACTCATCATCTTAATAAAAGAAGCAAAATCTTTGATAGATTTCCATAACCTAGATGTCCTAACTCCTTACCAAGACCTTTCATAATTTGGCCTCTGCCTCTCTTTCTAACCAGGGTTTTAGCCATTTATATTCTCCTTCAACTCTACACTCTTGGTGTTTCTAAACAGGGGTGTTTTAGCATTTTGGGTGAGCATTTCTTCATTGTGTAAGGCCATCGTACACATTGGAAAAAGTTTTAGCATTTCTGACTCCCACTCTCTAAGTGCTAGTAGTACCTCCTTCCCACTACAGTCATTGTGATAACAGAAACTGCCTCCACACATTTCCAGATGCTCTTTATTATACTACCTTGAGTGGAGAACCATTGGATCAAATCAGCTATTCAACTTTTTCCAGATAGGTGCTGTTTCCATGCCACTATCCATATGGTTCCCACTGTTTATAATGCCATTCTTCACCACCCATTCCCTTTCTTTGCCTGGTGAAAGCTTACTCTTTCTTAAGAGCTCAATTTTAATCTCTGCTTTCCTAGGGAGCTTCACTCCAACAGTCAGGCAGAATTTTTCATTGTTTCCTCTCCGTTATCACAGCTCTTGGTACATAGCATCATCATAACCTTGTGATTATTGTTGATATGCCTGTCTCCCTTTCTCACTGTGAGCTACCTCATTCATCTTCATATCCCTCAAACCTAGATCAACAAGAAGAAAACAGATGTTTAGAGTGTTTTGGAAAAATGTAATAGAAAAAGAAGAGATAAAGGAAAAAAACAGAGAAAAGGAATAAAAAAGAAAGACAAGAAGAGAGGAAGGAATATAGAGTGAAAGAAAAATGAAAAGAAAATAAAAAAGGAGAAAATTAAAAATAAAAGGGAAAAAGAACATAAGATAGAAAGAAGGGAGTGAAATAGAAGAGAAGCAAAAAGGGGAGAAGAAGAAGCAAAAAAGGTAGAAAAGAAAGAAGGGAGATATGGAGAAAAGGGAAGAAAAAATAAGGAAGAAGGGAGGGAAAAGTAAAAAAGGAGAAAGTGAAAAAGAAGGAAAGAAGAAAAGACAAAGAACAAGAGAGACAAAAGAAAGAATGTAAAAAAATAAGAGTGAAGATTGGAGAAAATAAGGGATGGAAGAAAAAGAAGGAATGAATGAAGGAATAAAAGAAGGTAGGAAAAGAAGAAAGAGAGATATAAGAAAGGAGAAAAGACGAAAACAAAGAAAAAATAAGCAGACAGGGAAGGGAAAAGATGACAGAAGAGAGGGAAAAGGAGTGAGAAAAAAAAAGGGCAGGAAAGGGTGAGAAAAAGGGAAAAACAAATGAAGAGTTCCAATGGTGAGAGAGGAAAGAAACTCTAGTGAGGAACCAAGGCAGTAATGAATATGCACCTCTTTGCTGCTGAGAAGTTTCACATGAATTTATTGGGAAATAACATAAGCTCTAACTTTTTTATCTGCTACTCTACTTAGCTATTAAAGCTCTAATAGTAGTAGTTCTATTGTGAAGGGCTGAGGCATATTGTGCAGGGTGTATTTTTAAACACAGTACTTTGTTTTCTGTTGAATGTCGTTAAAATGTAGAATAAAGAGAAAAGATGATTTTTAAAAAATCACCAATAGCCCCACAATGACTCAAACACTCAGCATTTTGCTGCATTTCTTTCTGGGCTTTTGTTTTCTTTCTCTCTTTGTTCACTTAGTTTTTTATTTATCTTTACCTAATTGTAAGCATTCAGTACATAACACGTTGCATCTCCAAGCTGATGTTTTTAAACTATTGGCAAAAGTCCTCAAGTACGTAGGCATATTTAATGTTCCCCATTGCTACCATTCTCTCTAGAGTTCCAAAGCCAGATTCTGGTCCTGGCTCTTCCATTAACTTGATGCCTTTGCCCAGGTCTCTGGAGAAGCACAATGGTCTCTCTCATCAGTAGTCAGAGAGCAAGCCCCCAGGGGCAGAATGGTTATGAGAGATTATCTAGGAGTAAGAATCAATAGGAGTTAATGGAGAAGGGGCAAGAGGGAGAAGAGGAAATAATAGTGCCAACATTTCCAGCCTGAGCAAGTTATTTTTTCCCTCCAGATCTCTATACCTTGTCCCCATCAGTAAACTAAGAGAACCAAGAATATCTCAAAAATGTTCTTCAGTTGCAAACTTCTACGACGGAATCACTTCAGGAAAAGAGTTTAAAAGGCTTGTAAAATAAAAACATAAAAAAGGTTTGTGATTTAGCTAGCAAAAAAAAAAAAACCCTCAGGAATAATTAACCAAGAGTAACCTTCCAAGCTTTTACTCTTAGAAATACATTCTCCCTCTCTCTCCCCACACCACCCATCAGAATGTTTTAAGCCAACTACAAGCACCTTCCTTGGGCCTCAATGTGACACAAACAATAATTTCATTCATCCAAAGTAAGAATGAGCCATAGGGAGGCATAGGTACCTGGCTGGGGAGCCTAGTTCCTTATGTAGGAAGAAGATAAAACCTGGGTTTGGCTTTGAGGCCAAGGCCAGAGAATAAGGCCTTTCTTATTCAGAAGTTCCGCATGCCCTCTCCACTGCAAGCACTTGTTCCTCGCATTCCTTTCAGCTCCACTAACTGATATCTCCAATTTGCTCATGACCCTTCCTGGCCAAGAAAGTAGCACAAGGACATCTAAGTCAATTGCCATAATAAAATCTATTACGAAAACATTCTGCATTCTACTTTGGAGAGTGGCTTCTGGGGTCTTAAATGCTAGCAATCGGCCATCTAAGATGCACCGATTGGTCTCAACCCACCTGGAGCAAAGGAGCATGAAGAACACCAAAGACACAAGGTAATTATGAGCCCAAGAGACAGAAAGGACCACATAAACCAGAGACTCCATCAGCGTGAGGCCAGAAGAACTAGATGGTGCCTGGCTGCAACTGATGACTGCCCTGACAGGGAACACAACAGAGAACCCCTGAGGGAGCAGGAGAGCAGTGGGATGCAGATCCCAAATTCCCATAAAAAGACCAGACTTAACAGTCTGACTAAGACTAGAAGGACCCCGGAGGTCATGGTCCCCAGACCTTCTGTTAGCCCAAGACAGGAACCGTTCCCATAGCCAACTCTTCAAACACGGATTGGGCTGGACTATGGGATAGAAAATGATACTGGTGAAGAATGAGCTTCATGGATCAAGTAGACACATAAGACTATGTTGGCATCTCCTGTCTAGAGTGGAGATGAGAGGGCAGAGGGGACCAGAAGCTGACCAAATGGACTCAAAAATGGAGAGTGGAGGGAAAGAGTGTGCTGTCTTATTGGGGGGAGAGCAATTAGAAGTATATAGCAAGGTGTGTATAAATTTTTGTACGAGTGACTGACTTGATTTGTAAACCTTCACTTAAAGCACAATAAAAATTAATTTAAAAAAGAAAAATAGGAAGACCCTCAATGAGATGGATTGACACAGTGACTACAACAATGGGCTCAAACCTAGCAACAACTGTGAGTATGGCACAGGACTGGGCAGTGTCTCATTCTGTTGTACACAGGGTCTCTTTGAGTCAGAACTGACTGTATGGCACCTAAGAACAACAACAAATATTTTTGTTTTGTTTTAACTCCTTGAAGGCAAGCTTCCTGCACTGTGCATTCCTTATTATTCACCAGTGTCTAATATACAGGTCTATAACAGGTGCTGAACTTACGTATGTGGATTCATCAAACTTCATGCCAGTGGGTCATTTTAATGATTTTACATTTCCAATAAAACTTAATAGGCCCTGAATGCAATGGAAATGTGTATTTGGTTTTGGATGGGGATAAAGTGCTTGAATTTTATCTTTAGATATTCTAATGGCTAAAAATGTTCCCCCTTTTAAAGGAAAATAGCGTTTCCACTTCTTATTTGAGAAGAGGAATATGACAAGACTAAATTACAGACCTAGTAAGGATTTTAAACATTTGTTTCAACATTTAGCTGGGCATGTTACATACTGTTTTAATATGAGATTTAAGCAGATATCCTGTTATCAATCTCTCAGGGAACTAATCCAGCACACAGAGTGAGAAAGATTTTTTTTTTTTCGGAATCTTAGTCTCCTGTCTCAGTGCTGCCCTGCCCTGCATCTAGTGCTTGTCATAAGGGCAAAGCCAAGAGAAGAAAACACCATCATAGTTTTTGGAAGGAAGAAACATATTATGTGGAAGTTTTAATATAATACCTTAGGAAATCGAAGGAAAACATTAATGAGCTGTCTGTGGGGACTTTGCACCCTTGATTCTGTGCCTGGCCTCTAGAGGGCGATGCCGCACAAACTAGAGATTTTGCTTCTGTTGAAGATAAGCATCACTGGCTTAGCCCCTCCTCCCTCCCTGCAGCTGGCTGAAGAACTCTTCATCGAATTCTTCGCTAAAGGAGACAAGGGGCAAGAATCAGAGGCCACAAAGCATCCAGGCTCACCTCAACAGTTTTTGTATTTTTATCTAAGAACCTGTCCAGCTTAACCTTCCTGACAGCTCCTATTGTTAAGAGCTTAGATTCTGCAGCCACTTTACTGCCTGCTCAGGAGAGATCTTCAGAAAAGAGCCTGCCGTGTCTCCACTGCTCAGCCATCTTCCTGTTGCTCATCCCAATGTTGGGAACGATCTTTGCCCTGAGAGACGTCAGAGCCCAGTCAGTGACCCAGCCTGATGGTCCTGTCTCTGTCTCTGAAGGAGCCTCACTGGAGTTGAGATGCAATTACTCCTATTGGGAAACTCCTAATCTCTTCTGGTACACTCAATACCCCAGCCAAGGCCTCCAGCTTTTCCTTAAGTAGGGTACAGGTGACCCCCTGGGTAAAGGCATCAAAGGTTTTGAGGCCGAATTTAGGAAAAGTGAATCTTCCTTCAACCTGAGGAAACACTCTGCTCATTAAAGGACTTTGCTGAGTACTTTTGTGCTGTGAGCGACACCGCGCTTTGGACTGCAGGGGGAGCTGAACACAAACCTCCTGAGACACTACGGAAGATTAGTTACAAAAACGAACTTCTCTTAGTCCCCGAAATAACTGCATCGGAAAGATTTTGGATTCTGACATGGTAGACGTCGTGGTGTTTGTATCATGCAGGGACTTGCTGAGCCATTATGGGGCTGATAAACTTTAAATGGTTGGATGTAGGCATTGCGACATGGCACAAGACAGTTTTGTTTTTCATTCACCATTTTATCTTTAAATAACCCAAAACAAAGGGTGAACTCCTTTTGTGGGTTTCTCTCCTTCTTGCAAACATACTGCCTTCCTAAATTGGTAATTTTGGAATGGTTTTCCTTTAATCTTTCCTCTAGTTCCACAGTGTGCTGGTTATTTTCCCTTAGTTTTAGATGCCCCCGTTTAGAAGGAAGAAGATTTATTGGGATGGTGAATGGCTTAGAACAAGGCATATTCATGTGGATTTTAGTAAAATTATTACAAATATTGCAGAAAGAGGAATGAATAATTCAAATTCCTTAGTATTTCTTTTTCTTTTTTAAATTGTATTTTAGATGAAGGTATACAGAGCAAACAAGTTTCTCATTAAACAATTAATATACACACACATACACACACAAAGAAAGTAGCCCAAGTAGATGGACAGAAATAAAGACCCAGGAAATCTGGGGAAACCAGCTTAATGCTAAGTATTTGTCAAATCCAGTGCTAGGCTGGAATTATTAAATTGTCAAGGAGAAGACTTGTTTTGTTTAGGGATTTTTTTTTCTCCCAGATATGAATGGAACTTACAGAGCTAAAATAAAAGAAGTTCGGTGGGACCTGCCTGGAATGGCCATATTTTTCTTACAATTGTTATTACCACTTACTGGCTAGAAACAGAACACACCTAAGGACTACAAAGAAAAAATACTGCTGCATTAGGAAATGCCAGACATAGATGGAATCTGAAGAAACATTCTAGTTAAATCTTCTTGTCAACTCTCTTCTTTACAAAAAGGGCAGGGGTGAGGGCAAAGGAAGGAAAGCAAGCCACAGAGCAGAGTAGTGATTAGATCAAAATTACAGAACAAGTTAATGAGCAAGCTTGTGTGCTCAGATTCCTGGGCTGAACATGTTACAGTTCCCCCTCCCCTCAGAAGTGGAAGAGTTTGCAGAAATCATCACAGAATTTCAGAATTGAAAGGTACTTCTCATCAACCTCCCTTCTAATGCAAGGACTGTTTGTGTAATTATAATCTTTATGTGGCCAAGGGGCTACTTAGCCAAGTCCACTGTCTGTCTATATAAGAACTGCCTGAAGTTTCGGCAGCATCCAGGCTTCTCTCCTGTTGTTCCAGAAAGGAGTTGCCTCAGTCTTTTATTCATTCTATTCTACTTGCAGCTGGGAAGATCATCTAAAGAATCAGAACATGGAGAGCGCGTTGAGGAGGAAGGAGACAAAAGAATTTGAAAACTTTCCCAAGACACTCAACATGCCTCTTCTTTTCTCTTCACCAATTCCCTACACCTCAAGCCCAACAAAGTCTCTGAGCCTAGGATCAGATGCTAAAGCACTTACCAGGGTTGTCGGGTTGCATGATGGCCGTGAGAGAGGTGTGAGGAAACAGCATGGCTGCATCCTTCCTCATGCCCTGAAGCTGCACGGTGTTGCCTTGGAACATGACCCCATGCACATCAGTCTCGGTGCCCAGGCCGAGCAGGTGCCAGGCCACCATGTCACCCTTGCACATGTCCAGCCTGGGCAGGTTAGAGAACAGAAACCCATTAATGGCTGGAAAACAAGAAAACAAAGCAAAATTGGAAGATGAGACTCAAGCACCAGCCAGTAACATGGCATCAGTTCTGTACTATGATTTCCTACAACTGGAAACTGCCAAGTCATCCTCAGCCCCTCTGCCTTCTTCCCTAAACCACTTTGGTTATACTTATGACAGCTAGTAGATATTTCTGTCTCTCCCTCAGTATCCCTTGTGGCCACTCCACACATCCAGACCTGCCTCAACTCTCCACAGCCCAACTGCCACTCCACTCTGCTCCAGTGTAAGCTCCTGCCTCCAGTGCAATCCCCCCACAGGATCCTCACACTGCCTAAGGCTAAACTTTCTTAAAAAAAAAACTCAGAGATCGGATCACTTATTTAGCTTATTTTTGAAGCCGTTCAAGGGTTCCCCACCATCTACGGAATGAAATCCTGACTCCTTAGTCTGGTTTCAAGGCTCTTTGGCATGAGGGCCAAACTGGTCTTTCTGGCCTCATCTCCTGCCACTCCTTCACCATGCCTCATGTCTTGGCAACACTGAACCACTTTCCACTGCCACAACGCCATCTTCCTTCCCCTCCTACCCACTGCCAAAAGCACCAACCTATTTCCTCTTCCTTGGCTTCTGTGGCATCACACTCTCCTGGTTCTCTTCCAACCTCTCTAATAGTTCATTATCCATCTTGCTCTCATTCTCCATGCCCTGCATAAGTGTTGGGGTTCCCCAGGGTTCCACCTTCAACTCTCTACCTGTCTCCTCTTCATCATCACTGCCACTGCCCTGGTTCTTGCCCTCATCCTCTCTGGCCTGGACTTCTGCAGTAGCTTCCTCCCTGGTACTCCTGCCTACACTCTGTCTCCCTCTCCCTCACATACACACCCCATTATCATATGAACTCTATGTTCTCTGCATCCCCAAGGCCTTAAACATGATAGGTGCTTATAAAACATACGCTGACTTTTCACATGCTATTCCTTCTACATGGAGTAATCTTCCTTTATGGTCTCTCTCTATGGTAACCTGTAATTCGTCCATCATGTTCTGGCACAAAGGTCACCACCCTGCGAAGCAGAGATATCTCTCTATCTCTTTCCCACAGCAATTTTGCATCACAAAATTCTGCAGTAGCACTTACCACACAGACTACAATGATTTATCTATCTCCTGCACTGGATTGACCTAGCAGGAAGTACATCATTTAATTTTTTTCTTTTATATATGTGACAGCCTGAGTGCCTGGTACATTGCCAGGTACCAGTTAGGTGCTCAGTAAATTCAAACTGAAATGAACTTGGCCCACAGGACTGTCTTACTTTTTCCAGCTAATGGAAATGATTGGTGATGGGAACCAAGAGATAGCGCCAAAAGGCAATGCACTTGTTCTTCCACTCCTCCCACCCTCTTACCCTCCTCTGAAAAATACAGGTAAGCCTGTTTAGAGTTGACCCCCACAATCGCTGGAACTATCCATAATGAGACATCCTGTCTGATAATCCCCTGGACTGCCTATGGGAATATTACCAATACCCCGATTCTGCTTTCCCTGCCCATAATGTCCTGATTACAAATCTATTCAGTGTTCAAGCCCCAGCTCAAGCACTTTTTTTCCTCCAGGAATCCTTTTTCTTTTCTTTTTTTTTAATTTAGAAAACTTTATTTTTCAGATTGAAAAATTATCAGGGAGATTTGAGAGCACATTATATACACTTAACAATAACAGGGTGCTATTAAAAGGAATAATTTGATCAAAATAAAGGAAAAAAATCCTAGAAATGTAAATAATGTCATTTCTGAATTAAAAAAAATACAAAGACACACACAAAATAATAAAGTTGAGGAAATTTCTGAAATGTAAGCCCCCAGAAAAAACAAAATCAAGAAACAGAAAATAGGAGTGGAATGATGAGACGCTTAGAGGACTGATTCAGGATGTTCGAGATTCGACTAGGTGGTATCCCAGGGTTAAGTATTGAACTGTGTCCCTCAAAAAGTTATATTGAACTCTGAACCCCTGTACCTATAAACATGACTCTGTTTGGAAACAGGGAGTTTTCTTTTGTTATGTTAATGGGTCGTATCATTGTAGGATAGGTCCTAAACCTAATCCCTTTTTCCACTCATTATTGTATTTTAGATAAAGGTTTACAGAACAAACCAGCTTCTCATTAAATAATTAGTACACTTATTGTTTTGTGACATTGGTTATCAACCCCACAACATGTCAACACTCTCTCCTTCTCAATCTTGGGTTCCCTATTACCAGCTTTCCTGTCCCCTTCTGCCTTCTAGTCCTTGCCCATGGGCTGGTGTGCCCCTTTAGTCTCATTTTGTTTTATGAGACTGTCCAATCTTTGTCTGAAGGGTGGACCTCAGGAGACACTTCATTACTGAGGCAAAATGGTGTCTAGAGGCCATAAGCCAGGAATTTCTCCAGTCTCCGTCTGACCAGTAAGTATGGCCTTTATTATTTATTTATTTTTGTGTTAGAATTTTGTTCTACAATTTTCTCCAGCTCTGTCTGGGACCCTCTGTTGGGATCCCTGTCAGAGCAGTACGTGGTGGTAGCAGGGAACCATCTAGTTGTACTGGACTCAGTCTGGTGGAGGCTGTAGTACTTGAGCTCCATCAGGAATTTGGATTAATCTTTCCTTCGTGTCTTTGATTTTCTTCATCCTTTCTTGCTCCAGAGGAGGTGAGAACAGTGGAGTATCTTAGATGGCCACGCACAAGCTTTTAAGACCCCAGATATTGCTCACCAAAGTAGAATATTTTCTTTATAAACTATGTTATGCCAGTTGAGCTATATGTTCCCCAAGACCACGATCCCCACAGCCCTCAGTCCAATAATTTGGTCCCTTAGGCAATTTGGATTTGTCTATGCAGCTTCCATTACCTTGCCTTGGACAGTCTGTACTGGCTTCCCCAATACTGTGTACTGTCTTACTCTTCACCAAAGTTAACACTTATCTATTGCCCACTTAGTGTTTTTCCATACCCACCGCTCCCCTCCCTCATAACCACCAAAGATTGTTTCTTTTTGTGTGTAAAGCTTTTCATGAGTTTTCATAGTAGTGGTCTCATACAATATTTGTCCTTTTGTGGTTGACTTATTTCACTCAGCATAATGCCCTCTAGATTCATCTATGTTGTGAGATGCTTCACAGATTCATCATTGTTCTTTATCCTTGCATAGTATTTCACTGTGTGTATGTACCATAGTTTTTTTATCCATTCACCTGTTGTTGAGCGTCTAGATGGTTTCCATCTTTTTGCTATTGTGAGCAATGCTGCAACAAACATGAGTGTGCATATGTTTATTCGTGTGACGACTCTTATTTCTCTAGGATATATTCCTAGGAGTGGAGTTGCTGAATCATATGGTATTTCTATTTCTAGCTTTCTAAGGAAGCACCATTTCATTTTCCAAAATGGTTGTACCATTTTGCATTCCCACCAGCAATACGTAAAATTTCCTGCAGCCTCTCCAACGTTTGTTATTTTCTGTTTTTTGGATTCGTGCCAGTAATGTCTTTGATTTGCATTTTTCTAATGGATAGTGATTGCGAGTATATCCACATGTGTCTGTTAGCCGCTTGTATGTCTTCTTTGGTGAGGTGCCTGTTCATTTCCTTTGCCCATTTTTTAATTGGATTATTTGTCTTTTTTGTTGTAGAGGTGTTGGATTTTCCTGTAGATTTTAGAGACTAGATCTTTGTCGGATTTGTCATAGCCAAAATTATTTTTTCCCTGTTTCTAGGTTCTCTTTTTATCCTTTTGGTGAATTCTTTTGATGAGCATAATTGTTTAATTTTTAGAAGATCCCAGTTACCTAGCTTATTTTCTGGAATTTGTGTGTTGTTAGTTATGGTTTGTGTCCTGTTAATGCTGTGTATTAGGGCCTCTAGCTTTGGCCCTATTTTTTCTTCTATGGCCTTTATAGTTTTTGGTTTTATATTTAGGTCTTTGATCCCCATTTGAATCAGTTTTTGTGTATGATATGAGGTATGGGACCTGTTTCATTTATTTGCAGATGGACATCCAGTTTTGCCAGCATCATTTTTTAAGAAGGCTGTCTTTTTCTTAACTGATGGGCTTTGGGCCCTTGTCAAAGATCAGGTGACTGTAGGTGGATGGATTTACATTTGGGTTCTCAATTCTGTCCCACTGGTCAATGTATCTGTCCTTGTACCAGTACCAGGGTGTTTTGAGAACCATAGCTGTATAGTAGGTTCTGAGGTCAGATAGTGAGAGTTCTTCTACTTTCTTCTTCTCCAGTAGTGCTTCACTTATCCAGGATCTCTTCCCTTTCCAAATAAAGTTAAGGGCTAGTTTTTTCATCTCTTTAAAGAATGCTGTTGGTATTTGGATCGGGTTTGCATTGTATTTGTAAATCGCTTTTGGTAGAATTAACATTTTCACAATATTAAGTCTGCCTATTTTTTTTTTATTCATGAGCTCGGTATGTTTTTCCATTTATGTAGATCTCTTTTGGTTTCTTGCAGTAGTGTCGTGTAGTTTTCTTTGTATACATATTTTACATCCCTGGTTAGATTTATTCCTAAGTATTTTATTATTTTATAGGCTATTATAAGAGATATTGTTTTCCTGATTTCCTTTTCATCTTTCTCTTTATTGGTATATAGGAATCCAAGTGATTTTTAGATGTTTATCTTATATCCTGCTACTCTGCTGAATCTTTGTTAGTTGTAGTAGTTTTATCTTGAAGTCTTTTAGGGTTTCTATATATAGTATCATATCATCCCCAAACAGGGACAATTTTACTTCTTCCTTACCAACTTGGATGCCCCTTATTTCTTTTTCTTGCCTTACTGCTCTAGCTAGGACTTCCAGCACAATATTAAATAGGAGTGGTGAAAAGGGCATCCTTTTCTTGTTCCTGTTCTCAAGGGGAATGTTTTCAGTCTCTCTCCATTAAGAATGATGCTGGCTATTGGTTTTGTATACCACAACCAAACCCAGAGCCATCGAGTCAATTCCGACTCATAGCAACCCTATAGTACAGAGTAGAACTGCCCCACAGAGTTTCAAAAGAGCACCTGGTAGATTTGAACTGCTGAATCTTTGGTTAGCAGCCATAGCACTTAACCACTATGCCACCAGGGTTTCCATTGGTTTTGTATCGATGCACTTTATTATGCTGGGAAATTTTCCTTCTATGCCTATTTTATGGAGAGTTTTTATCAGGAATGGGTGTTGGACTTTTCAATTACCTTTTCTGAGTAGATTGAGATGATCATGTGATTCTTTTATTTATGTGGTGGATTACGTTGATTGATTTTCTAATGTTGAACCATCCTTGCATACCTGGTATGAATCCCACTTGGTCATGGTGTCTATTATTTTTTGGATATGATAATGAATTCCACTGGCTAGAATTTTGTTGAGAATATTTGCATCTATATTCATGAGATATACCAGTCTGTAATTTTCTTTCTTTCTTTTTTTTTTTTTTGGTGTCTTTGACCTGATTTTTTTTTTATCAGGGTTATGCTTGCTTCACAGAATGAATTTGGAAGTATCCTTTCCTTTTCTATGC
The DNA here is from genome assembly GCF_030014295.1 of Loxodonta africana. NCBI lineage: Eukaryota > Metazoa > Chordata > Mammalia > Proboscidea > Elephantidae > Loxodonta > Loxodonta africana. Next base: position 69,818,728 of record NC_087369.1, read on the forward strand.
TCTGAAATATTTTGAGCAGTACTGGTGCAAGCTCTATTCTGAACTTTTTCTTTTTTATAACTTTTATTGTGTTTAAGTGAAAGTTTATAAATCAAGTCAGTCTCTCCCACAAAAACTTATATAAACCTTGCTACATACTCCCAATTACTCTCCCCCTATTGAGACAGTCTGATCTCTCCCTCCACTCTCTCTTTTTGAGTCCACTTTGCCAGCTTCTAACCCCCTCTACCCTCTCATCTCCCCTCCAGACAGGAGATGCCAACATAGTCTCAAGTGTCCACCTGATCCAAGAAGCTCACTCCTCCCCAGCATCCCTCTCCAACCCACTGTCCAGTCCAATCCCTGTCTGAAGAGTTGGCTTTGGGAATGGTTTCTGTCCTGGGCCAACAGAAGGTCTGGGAGCCATTACCACTGGGGTCCTTCCAGTCTCAGTCAGACCATTAAGTCTGGTCTTTTTATGAGAATTTGGGGTCTGCATCCCACTGCTTTCCTGCTCCCTCAGGGGTTCTCTGTTGTGTTCCCTGTCACGGCAGTCATTGGTTGTAGCCAGGCACCATCTGTTGATTCTGATCTCAGGATGATGTAGTCTCTGGTTCATGTGGCCCTTTCTGTCTTTTGGTCTCGTAATTACCTTGTGTCCTTGGTGTTCTTCATTCTCCTTTGATCCAGGTGGGTTGAGACCAATTGATGTATCTTAGATGGCTGCTTGCTAGCGTTTAAGACCCCAGACGCCACTCTTCAATGTGGGATGCAGAATGTTTTCTTAATAGATTTTATTTTGCCAATTGACTTAGATGTCCCCTGAAACAATGGTCCCCAAACCCCTACCCCGGCTATGCCGGTCTTTGAAGCATTCAGTTTATTCAGGGAACTTCTTTGCTTTTGGTTTAGTCCAGTTGCGCTGACCTCCCCTGTATTGTGAGTTGTCTTTCCTTTCACCTAAAGTAGTTCTTATCTACTATCTAATTAATGAATACCACTCTCCACCCTCCCTCCCTTCCCCCTCTCGGAACCACAGAAATAATGTTTTCTTCTCAGTTTAAATTATTTCTCAAGATCTTATAATAGTGGTCTTATACAATATTTGTCCTTTTGCAACTGACTAATTTCACTCAGCATTATGCCTTCCATGTTCCTCCATGTTATGAAATGAAATGTTTCACAGATTCACCTCTGTTCTTTACTGATGGGTAGCATTCCATTGTGTGAATATACCATAATTTATTTATCCCTTCATCCATTGATGGGCACCTTGGTTGCTTCTATCTTTTTGCTATTGTAAACAGTGCTGCAATAAACATGGGTGTCCATATATCTGTTCATGTAAAGGCTCTTATTTCTCTAGGATATATTCCGAGGAGTGGGATTGCTGGGTCATATGGTAGTTCTATTTCTAGGTTTTTAAGGAAGCTTCAAATCACTTTCCAAAGTGGTTGTACCATTTGACATTTCCACCAGCAGTGTATAAGTGTTCCAATCTCTCCACAGCCTCTCCAACATTTATTATTTTGTGTTTTTTGGATTAATGCCATCCTTGTTGGAGTGAGATGGAATCTCATTGTAATTTTGATCTGCATTTCTCTAATGGTTAATGATCGTGAACATTTCGTCATGTATCTGTTAGCTACCTGAATGTCTTCTTTAGTGAAGTGTCTGTTCATACCTTTTGACCATTTTTTAATTGGGTTATTTGTCTTTATGTAGTTGAATTTTTGCAGTATCATGTAGATTTTAGAGATTGGGTGCTGATTGGAAATGTCATAGCTAAAAACTTTTTCACTGTCTGTAGGTAATCTTTTTACTCTTTTGGTGAAGTCTGTGGGTGAGCATAGGTGTTTGATTTTTAGGAGATCCCAGTTATCTAGTTTTTCTTCTGCATTCTTTATAATGTTTTGTATACTCTTTATGCCATGTATTAGGGCTCCTAACGTTGTCCCCATTTTTTCTTCCATGATCTTTATCGTTTTAGATTTTATATTTAGGTCTTTGATCCATTTTGAGTTAGTTTTTGTGCATGCAGTGAGTTATGTGTCTTGTTTCATTTTTTTGCAGGTAGATATCCAGTAATGCCAGCACCATTTGTTAAAAAGACTGTCTTTTCCCCTTTTAACTGTTTTGGGGCCTGTGTCAAATATCAACTGCTCATATGTGGATGGATTTATGTCTGGATTCTCAATTCTGTTCCAATGGTCTATGTGTCTGTTGTACCAGTACCAGACTGTTTTGACTACTGTGGCAGTATAATAGGTTCTAAAATCAGGTAAAGTAAGGCCTCCCACTTTGTTCTTTTTCAGTAATGCCTTATTTATCCTGGGCCTCTTTCCCTTCCATATTAAGTTGGTGATTTGTTTCTCCATCTCATTAAAGAATGTCCTTGGGATTCGGATTGGAATTGCATTAAATATATAGATTGCTTTTGGTAGTATAGACATTTTTATGATGTTAAGTCTTCCTATCAACGTGCAAGATATGTTTTTCCACTTATAGTAAGCCTTTCTCTGAACGTTTGGTAGATTTCATCAATGAGGCTATCGGGGACAGGGCTTTTTTTTTTTCTGTTGGAAGTTTATTTATTTATTTTTTATTACCTTTCAATCTCTTCTTTTGTTATGGGTCTGTTCAGATTTTCAGAATCATTTTATGTTAGTTTGAGTAAGTAATGTGTTTCTAGAAATTTCATTTCCTCTAGGTTTTCAAATTTGTTGGAATTTTTTTTTCATAGTACTCTGATTCTTTTTATTTCAGTTGGGTGTGTTGTAATGTCCCCCATTTCATTTCTTATTTGTGTTATTTGCGTCTTCTGTTTTTCTTTTGTTAATTGGACCAGTGGTTTGTCGATTTTGTAGATTCTTTAAAAGAACCATCTTTTGGTTTTGTTGATTCTATTGCTTTTCTATTCTCTATTTCATTTATTTCTGCATTGATCTTTATTATCTCCTTTCTTCTGGTGGCTGTGGGCTTCTTTTGCTGTTTTCTTTTGATTTATTTGAGTTGTATAGCTAATGTTTTGGTCTTGTCCCTTTCTTCTTTTTTGATGTGTGCATCTATTTCTATAAATTGACCTCAGAACACTGCCTTTGCTGTGTCCCAAAAGTTCTGGTATGATGTGTTTTCATTCTCATTTGATTGTAGGAATTTTTTTATTCCCTCTTTGATTTCTTATATTACCCAGTGGTTTTTAGTCAGGGTGTTATTCAGTTTCCATGTATTTGATTTTTTCCCCTTGCTCTTCTTGTTGTTAATTTCTACTTTGATGGCATTGTGGTCAGAGAAGATATTTGTATTACATCAATGTTTTGGATTTTGTTAAGGGTTGCTTTGTGGTCTAAGATGTGGTCTTTTCTCGAGAACGTTCCATGTGTGGTGGAGAAGAATTTGTACTTTGCAGCTATTGTGTCAAGCTATGAGGTCAAGTTGTGTGACTGTGGCCTTCAGATCTTCTGTATCTTTATAGAGTTTCTTTCTAGATGCTCTGTCCTTTACCAAGAATAGTGTGTTTAAATCTACTACTACTATTGTGGAACTGTCAATTTTTCTTTTCAGTTCTGTTAGAGTTTGTTTTATGTATTTTGTAGCCCTGTCATTGAGAATGTACATGTTTATTATTGTGATGTCTTAATGATGGATTGTCCCTTTAATCATTATTTATGCCCTTCTTTGCCTTTTATGTTGGTTTTTGTTTTAAAGTCTCCTTTATCTGAGATTAGTATTGCCACTCTTGCTCTTTTTTGGAAGCTGTTTGCTTGATATACTTTTCCCATTCTTTGAGTTTTAATAAAGTTGTGTCTTTATTTCTAAGGTGTGTCTCCAGACAGCATATTGATGGATGCTTTTTTTTTTTAGTCCATTCTGTCACTCTCTGTCTGTTTTTGGGTAAATTAAAGGCATTTGCTTTCAGTGTAATTATTGATAGGTGTGAGATTATTGCTGTCTTTTTTTTTTGTGGTGCTGACATTTTCTTTGTTCCTCTTACTCTCCTGTTCTGAATTCCTTTTGTTTGTGGGTTTTTTCCATTTGTTTTTGTAGATTTTATGTTTACTGAGACTTTGTTTTTCTTCTTTATTTTGATGAGTTTGTTAACTTTCTCTGTGGTTACCTCAAAATTTACCCTTATCTTCCTAAGTTTGAACCAGTCTTTTATTACTCAGTATTGCATTGACTACGTAGCCATTTGAAAAGTTTTTTACCTATAGTGTTTATTCCCTCTTTTATTGCTCTGACTTTGCTGTGGTTTTATGATTAACCTCTCTGGTTCACTGTTGTAAATCTTTTAGTTCTGAGTGATCATTGAGAGTTCATTACCTAGGTTGGTAGCTAGCTGATGCATTCTTGCATCCTAGATTCAGGTTTTCATCTGATGTTTGTTCTCTAACCAAAGGACCAGGGATCCTTTTTCTTGATTGTTTCTCCTCAATGTTCTTTTTTCCTGAAGTCCTATGTCACTTAAAAGCTGTTCCTCACAATTTAGCACTTAATTATAGACTTCCCTGTATCATTCTAATTTTTTTTGTGGATGTTATTAGTCTTGTCTCATTCCAAAATGCTAGGATCTCCTTGCAAGATGGGGTCATGTCTTCCTATTCACTCACTCACCCACCTACCCACTCATTTGTTAGTTCGTTAATCCAATAAATATTTACTGTGTGTTAGACAGTGTAGAGGGTAGTGTATAAGATATAGAGATAAGCAACACCCAGTACTCACCTTTAAGGAGACTGTACTCTAGCAGAAGTCAAAAACCATAGCAGAAGTCAAAAGCAACATAAAAAAGTAACTATAGTATCAAAAAGTATATGGAACTTGCTATTAAAATGGTCTAATCAAAATGCAATGATATTTCAGAAGAAGGTGTCATCACTCTGGCCTTGGGTGATAATATATGGCTACACAGAGGAGGTGACTTTTGAATATTACCTTAGGGAATGGGCAGAATTTTCACAGGCAGAGGGCAAAGATGTAAAGAGGGGAATTTCAGGTGGAGGGTTGCAAAAGTAATATATATATATATATATATATATATATATATATATACACACATACACACACACATATATACACATATTCCTGGAAAGAAAAATAGTCCATTTGTCTGGCATATGGCATAGGAAAGGAGTGGTAGTAGGAAATAGGAAGAGGAAGATAAGCTCAGAGGTATCAGCCCAGCTTATTCCTCTTGTGCCAATCCCTTCTTCCAGTGCCCCCCCATATGTAATACAGAGCAGGGCACAAGAAGGTGCTACCTAAAGGATTTTTGTATTAGATCAAATCTCTGAATCTAGCTTTTCACTTGTGCAGGGTTGACAAATGGGATCAGTGTTTTCAAGGATGAGCCATGGTTAAAGTTAGCGTTATATTTTGCTTGGGAACCATTATCTGTAGCCCAGAGCAAAGGTATTGCCCGTACCATGCATCCGATTGGAGTCTTGGAAGCCCTTGGTATCCTCTGAGAGCAGTCGGGAATCCAATATAGCAGCCGCTTGATTGGCACTGCTGTACCAGCTCTTGTTCTCATCCAACACAGTGAAGAGTAGAAAGAATTCCTTATCCACCCCTTTCTGCAGGCCAAGTGGAGAAGATCGGAGGAAGGAATGACAATAGTTTCAGCAGTTGTGGACTGTGAAGTTGCAGACCCAAGGGAACCTGATTCTAATTTTCTTTCCCATACTCAAAGCAATGCCCATACCTCCTGCCCAGAGCTACAATTGTTGCTCCTAGGCTAATCTCAAATTGCAAGTGGATGAAAAGAAGTCAGAATAAAGGCACAATATGGAGGAATTAGAATACCAGAAGGGAGGAATGTAGGAAAGGAGGCAGAGAAGAAGCAAAAGATGAGGATTAAGGAGTACACTGAGTAAAATAGGCAAGGATCTAGAATCACCTGGGGAGAGGAGTGGGTGAAGGTAGCCAGGAGAGCAGGGGAGGGTTCTGCGGGAAATTAGAAAATAAGAGAAAAGAAATTATTATTATTGCTGTTGCAGCTGACATTTATTGAGTATTTACTATGTTCCAGACACTGTGCTAAGCACTTTATATGGATTATTTTAATTAATCTTCACAGAAACCTGAGGTACTTCCTTTCACTGTTAATCTCTTTTTACAGATGAGGAAGCTGAGGCAAAGAGAAGTTAGATAACTTGCCCAAAATTACACAGATAGAAATGGTGGGCTAGATATGAAAGAATACAAGCAAATATTAAGGTAGATTTATGGATTAAGAGCAAGGGTTAGGAGCCACTGAGATGAGAAAAAAAAAAACAGAAGATGATGGGAGGAGCTAAAATGGAAAGAATATGGGGTAAGGCAGTTGTGTGTTTTGAGGGCAGTTGTGTGTTTTGTGAGTGAAAGAATAGCATGCAAAATAGCATGACGTCAACAACAACTAATTTTGTGATTCAACAGCTTGGTTAATTTTTTTCTATGCCCTCACCTCTGGAACCTAGCTCCATGCATAAGTCCTATTCAGCACACCCAGCCTCATCCTCCTACCAGCAGGCTTCCCAGCCAGAAGCTCTGGCAATACCTGTTTGCCATCTGCAGCCAAGGCACCAGCCTTGCACACCAGCAGGGGGCCCACGAGGCCAGAATTTGTATCTCTGATGGGATCTGTGGCAGAGAAATACATCCAAGTAAGACAGGCAGGATCCTGAGCACTGGGGCCAGCGTGGGGGGGTACCGTCCAACGGTATGTTACTTTCTCAAAGGGCTTGGCCACCAAACCGGGGTGGGATGAGCCTGCATAAAAAAACATAGGATTCATTATTCACAATGACTAGAGTGAAAACCATCAGCTCCAAACATGGGGTAAAGACCAGAAACTACAAAACCAGTTCTGTGGGTTAGCAGTGAGTAGAATATTGAGAAGGACCGTGAGCTAGAAGTCAAGAGAGAGACCCCAAGTTTGGTTTCTAGGTCTGCCGCTACTTTCTATATGAACTGGAACGATTTAAACTTCCCTATATTTCAGTTTTCCAAAATCATAGGACCTCAGAAATAAAAGGGACTTTAAAACTTACAGTCATTTGAAAACATACATTCATCTGTTCTTATATCTCTTACAGCTGCTAAAAATCTCTAGTGATGGGAGACTCACTACCTGTCATCATAGCCGGTTCGTCTTTGAATGACTTTGATTGTTGATCAGTTTTTCCTTTTTATATGTATGTATATATGCATGTGTGTGTATATGAAAAGACATCAAAGCTGTAATTTTAAAAGTGGACACAGGACATGGTCACACAATGCACAGAAATATATATATGTATATATACATATTTCTAATGTACAGGCTTATTAGTAATAAAATAAATGAAAAATGAAAAGGGAAAGATAACTTTTTGCCTATCAAATTATCAAACATTTTGTAAATTATGATAATCAATGCCGGCGAGAAGTGGTTCAGATGGCACCTACCCCTCTCATTTACCTATGAAGAGTTAGTCTAAATGGGAATAGCCCTTATTGAAAAACTAATAAAATGTATAAAAAACCCTAAAATGTTCATGCACACAAAAACAGTAAGTAAAGTTCACAATAAATGTTGGAAAGAACGTTCAACCTAAAGTAATCAAACAGATGCAAATCATAACAGTGAGTGTTGTTGTTGCTGCTGTTTTGTGTATAAGACTGTAAGGTTAACACGGATTGCAAAGACTGCCCCAGTGGTCTTAAAGCTAGCAAGCCATCCAAGGTACAACAATTGGTCTCCGTTCACCTGAAACAACAGAGGAAGGAGAATCAGGAATCAGAGGAGGAAACTGAATGTGTGTCTGGTTACCGCCATGAACAACTGCCTCCTTTGACATGAGACCAGGAGAACTGAATGGTGCCTGGCTACAATTACTGAATGTTTTGATCAAAGAGTCTATGGAAGAATCCTGATCAAAAGGAGGAAAATGTGGGAAAGCATTTCAAATTCTCATGGAATCCAGGCTTTCTGGAGCCACAGAGGCTGCATGAGCCACTAAAACTATTGTGCTGAGGAAATCTTTAAACTTTAAACCAAAACTATTCCCTGAAATCTTCTTTGAACCAAAAAAAAAAGGAAAAGATTATTTAAATTAGCAAATCACATCTGCTTTGAGTACTGTCCTCTTTAAAAGAATTATCTGTGTGAGATCAAATTGATAATGGCAAATGGAAAGGTTGGATGGGAAGCTTAGAGGGCTGTGAGTTTAAGATAATGGTAGTGGAGTAAAGTTGAAAAGGAGAGTAAGAATGGTAGCACAACTTGAAGAATATAACCAATGTCACTGAATTGTACAGGTAGAAATTGTTGAAATGATGTATCTTTGGCTGTGTATACTTTCACAAAACAAACAAAAAGGTTGTCCCAGTGCTAGTGAAGTTGTGAGGAAAGGGGCCCTCTCACGCCCCTGTTGATGAAACTGAAAATTGATGGGACTACAAACCTCTCCAGGAAGCAACTTGGACATAGCCCTGGTGGTGCAATTTAAGCACTTAGCTGCTAACTGAAAAGTCAGCAGTGTAAACCCACCAGCCTGTCCATGGGAGAAAAGAGCTGGCAATCTGTTGCCATAAAGATTACAACCTAGAAAACTCTATTGGGCATTTCTACCCTGTCATATAGGGTTGCTATGAGTTGGAGTCGACCTGACAGTGCACAACAACATCAAAAATTTTACCTTCTGATACAGCAATTCCACATCTTAGAAATATATTCTGAAGAAATAATCACAAAAGTGTGCAAAGATGCATATACAAGGATATTTATAGCTTACAATAGAGTAATATAATTGAGCGTGGTTTTAATTTATCTTACTTATTTTTTGTTTCTAACTCAGTAAATTTTCAAACATGTAGAAACCTTTAAAGAATAGTACGAAGATCACCCTACCATTTAACACCTAGGAATGATTGTTAACATTTTGCCATGTTTACTTTATTTACACCTATGTGTATGTATAACTACACACACACGCACACACACAGTTTTTGTTTTTGCTGAAGCATTTAGAAATAAAATGCAGACATCATGACATTTCCTCCTAAATACATCAGCGAGCATCTCCTATGTTACCACAATATCATTTTCACACCTAGGAAAATTCCTTAATATCATCTAATATCCAGTTTATATCAAAGTTTTTCCATTTATTTCTAAATTTTTTCTTAAAACTGTATTTTACAGCGAGCATCCAGTCAAGATTCACACATTGCATTTGGTTGTTATGTTTCTTTAGTTTCTTTTTTCCCATGACATTGACTTCTTGAAGAGGCCAGACCAGTTGCACTATATAATGTCCTTTTATTCTAGATTTTCTGCAACTTTTTGACCTTTATGTTTTCATATTGTTTGATAATTTTTGCCTAGAACTAACATGTTTTAATATTATTCTTAAAGAAAACAAGGAATTAATATTTCCACTTCTAGATTTTTCTCCTAAAACAATAATCCAAATTGCAAACCAAGATGTATGGATACAACCAGACATTGCAACATGGTTTATGATATTAAAAAATACTGGAGGTGGGACTTACACGTCCAAACAATAGAGGATAAGGTAAATAAATTATGGCAAATACATACGGCAGAGTATTATATAGTCATTAAAATGTTTATAACATTATAACTACATGGAAAATGGTCACAATATAATGGTGAGAATGTTGTTGTTAGCTGCCATCAAATCAGCCCCCGATTCATGGTGAACCCATGCACAAAGGGAACAGCCTGTTGTAATCCATAGGATTTTCACCAGTTGATTTTCAGATGTAGATTGACAGGTCTTTCTTCCTAGTCTGTCAGTCTAGAAGCTCTGCTGAAACCTGTTCAGCATCATTGGCAGATGACTGGTGGCTGCACATGATGTGCATTGGCTGGGAATCGAACCTGGGACTTCTGGTTGGAAGTTGAATTTTACTACTGAACCATCACTGCTCCCCAAGTGAGAAAAGCAAGATAAAAAACTGCATAAACCATATGATCTCAAATCTATAAATACATGCATTTTTATCAGCACAGAAAAATAAAAATACATCAAAATGTACATGGAAATTTATCTGTGAATGATGTTTATTTCCTTTGCAATTTTTTGTTTTCCAAATTCCATAATATACATTTTATTTTTTAATCAAAATAAATTTAAATATAAAAGAAGTTGTCCCGTATATTGAGCCCAGCTCTGCCTTGCTATATTACCATTCATTGATTAAACAACGTCCACTTGTTGCAACTAATTCTGCCTCCATTTCCCTTCCTCCTTCCCCCAATTTTTGCCTTCTAGAGCCACCAGCTACCACCTGCAGCCCATGTTTTTTGGAAACTCTGCCTGCTCACCATCATTGTAGACTGTGCCCTCGTAGTCTTTCTCATAAAAGACCCCATGGGGCTGAATGCTGAAGGGCTGGGAGGCACGGTTGTAGAAGACTACCTGGATGATGTCACCCACCTCAGCCCGGATCACTGGCCCTGGAAATGGGAAGGAGAGAGAATTAGAATGAAAACAGTGGTAAACAGAAGGGCAGTGAGGGAAAGCAAAGGGGAAGCAAAAGGTGAAAAAAACAGAGAACCCATCTCTTTGCAATAATAAGAATACTAATCTCTTCCGACTATACTGCAATTTGCAGCGTGAGAAATTCTACATACTCTACATAAAAAACACTTTTAAATTCATTATCTTATTTTCATAATCAAATATCATTTTAAGGTGTATAGGGCAGGAGTTATTATCTCCGTTTTACAGATGAGGAAACTGTAGCTCAGAGAGATGGAAATGGCCTGCCCACTTTCACATGGCTGATTAAGAGCAGAGCCAGGACTTGAAGCCAAGACTTTCCCCCACCTTGTTGTCAGGTCCAATCCCATTCCCCCTAACTTTATTGTAACAGCTCTTATAGCTGCATCTCCTGATGTTGTTATTGTTGTTAGATGTCTTCAAGGCAATTCCAACTCATAGTGACCCCACGTGAGAGAACTGTCCCATTGCGTTCTCTAGGCTGCAGTCTTAACATTCGTGTTGGAAGAAATACAGCCAGAGTGCTGTATTTGCTTGGAAGCAAGGATAGTGAGACTTTGTTCACATACTTTGGACATGATATCAGGAGGGACCAGTCACTAGAGACAGACGTCATGCTTGGTAAAGTAAAGCAAACCAAAAACCCACTGCTGTCGAGTTGATTCCGACTCATAGTGACCCTATAGGACAGAGTAAAAATGCCCCATAGAGTTTCCAAGGAGCACCTAGTGGATTCAAACTGCTAACATCTTGGTTAGCAGCCATAGCACTTAACCACTATGCCACCAGAGTTTCCTGGTAAAGTATAGGGTCAGCAAAAAAGAGGAAGATCCTCAGTGAGATGGACTGACACATTGGCTGCAACAATGGGAACAAGCATAGCAACAATTGTGAGGATGGCGCAGGACCGGGCAGAGTTTCATTCTGTTGTACATAGGATTGCTATGAGTTGGAACTGAATCAGTGGCCCCTAACAACAACAATATTTACGGAAGCAGCTGGCCAGGGTCTTTCATGGAGAAGCTGGGTGGGTTCCACTACCAACCTTTCAGTTAGCAGCAGAGACCTTAACCATTGTTCCACCAGAGCTCCTGATAGGACCTATTTAAATGTCTGAGATTGGCTCAATCCTAAAGCAAATATGACCAAAGAAAATTATTATATCTTCTATCCAGGACCTGCACTAGGTAGTCTAGCCACGATTCCTGGGCTTCTGTGTGCTCCACTGCCCATCACTTATTACCTAGTTTTGGTCACCTTTGAGGCCAACTAGAAGCACTCTGAACACTTATGCTGGCTCTAAGCCTAGATCTGAGTTTCTATTTTGGTTTTTACTCAATTTCCATACCTAATTTTTCACCCCTGCCTAAATACTGGGGATCCATACTGAACCCAAGTCAATGATAGTTCCTTAATACTCACTGCCAGCCCTCTTTCCTATGGTGAGTTTTTGCTCCTTATATTTCATCTGCATATGGCAGGTTGTTAATGAGTCTTCCTCCAGTCCTGATTCCCAGCTGATGCAGAGCATATTGTCCACGTCCAAATCTCTTAGAATCAACTGATGCACACCTATTCCAGGAGTGTTGTTTTTGTTGTTAGGTGCTGTCAAGTCAGTTCCAACTCTCAAGAATCTTATGTACAACAGAACAAAATACTGCCTGGTCCTGCGCCATCCTCATGATCATTGTTATTCTTTAGTTTGTTGTTTCAGCCATTGTGTCAATCCATCTCATTGAGGGTTTTCCTCTTCTTCGTTGACTCTTTACTTTACCAAGCATGATGTCCTTCTCCAGTGACTGGTCACTCCTGATAACATGTCCAAAGTATGAGAGACTAAGTCTCGCCATCCTTGCTTCTACGGAGCATTCTGGTTGCAATTTTTCCAAGACAGATTTGTTCATTCTTCTTGGAGTCCATGGTATATTCAATATCTTCACCAACACCATAATCCAAAGGCATCAGTTCTTCCATCTTCCTTATTCATTGTCCCATGCATATGAGGCGATAGAAAACACCATGGCTTGGGTCAGAGCACTTTAGCCCTCAAGGTGACATCTTTGCTTTTTAACACTTTAAAGAGGTCTTTTGGAGCAGATTTATCCAATGCAATGCGTCATTTGATTACTCAACTGCTGCTTTCATGGGCATTGATTGTGGATCCAAGTAAAATGAAATCCTTGACAACCTCAATCTTTTCTCCATTTATCATGATGTTGCTTACTAGCCCAGTTGTAAGGAATTTGTTTTCTTTATGTTGAGGTGTAATCCATACTGAAGGCCGTGGTCTTTGATCTTCATCAGTAAGTGCTTCAAGTCCTCTTCATTTTCAGCAAGCAAGATTCTGTCATCTGCATATGGCAGGTTGTTAATGAGTCTTCCTCCAATCCTGATGCTGTGTTCTTCTTCATATAGTCCAGCTTCTTGGATTATTTGCTCAGCATACAGATTGAATAAGCATGGTGAAAGGATACAACCCTGATGCTCACCTTCTAAACCACACAGTTTCCCCTTGTCCTGTTCAAACAACTGTCTCTTGATCTATGCACAGGTTCCTCATGAGCAAAATAAAGCATTCTGGAATTCCCAATGTTATCCAAAATTTGTTATGACCCCACAGTTGAATGCCTTTGCATAGTCAATGAAACACAGGTAAACATTTTTGGTAGTCTCTGCTTTCAACCACCATTTATCTGATATCAGCAATGATATCCCTTGTTCCACGTCCTCTTCTGAATTTGGCTTGAATTTCTGGCAGTTCTCTGTTGATGTACTGTTGCAACTGCTTTTGAATAATCTTCAGCAAAATTTTACTTGCATTTGATATTATATTTTTTAGTGATGTCCACATTCTGTCAGATCACTTTTCTTTGGAAATGGCACAAATATGGATCCCCTCCAGTCAGCTGGCCAAGTAGATATCTTCCAAATTTCTTGGCATAGATGAATGAGCGCCTCCAGCACTGCATTCATTTGTTGAAACATCTCAATTGGTATTCTGTCAATTTCTGTAGGCTTGTTTTTCACCAATGCCTTCAGTGCAGCCTGGACTTCTTCCTTCAGTACCATTGGTTCTTGTTCATATGCTATCTCTTGAAATGGTTGAATGTTGACCAATTGTTTTTGGTACAGTGGCTCTGTGTATTCTTTCCATCTGCTTTTGATACTTCCTGAGTTGTTTAATATTTTCCCTGTAGAATTCTTCAATATTGCAACTTGAGACTTGAATTTTCTCTTCAGTTCTTTCAGCTTGAGAAATTCTGAGCGTGTTCTTCTCTTTTGGTTTTCTATCTCCAGGTCTTTGCACACTTCCCCAGAGTAAGATTCATTATATTTCCAAAGTTTACCCTATCTAATCTATTTTGATTCCTGGTTCCACCAAGTGACCAAACCACACCTAACCTTGTTATACTGTTTCAATACTGTTACTTAGACTTCCTGGATATCTTCTCTAGGGTTAGGTTGTAAGTCTGATTCTCCATCCCTCACCATAGAAAGCAAGTCTCTATGTCATGTCAGCTTTCTTCTGGCTCCACACATCTAAGGACCTGGAGAATCTTATTGTCTTATCTAGATCATATCTTCAAGAATACCCCTATAGAAGCAATTTTAAAAGTGTGATCTGTACAGTAGTGTGGTACTGGAAGATGTTCACTGGAAAAAGATTCAGTTGTAACATAAGTGTGAGAAATGATACATACTCTATTCCCATCTAGAAAATCTATGATGAACAAGAATGAATAAAAGGCTGCAAAACACTATTTAACTATGCTTAGCCTACTGTTTCGCAATCACTCCTCAAACCTTTTTCACACAATACTAATCTCTTGGGACTCACGTTTGAAAATGCTGGCCTAGACTGTGCCTCTGAGGCAGTTTCCAAGTCTCCCCCACTTCTTTGGCTGTAGTCAATGGATTTCATAAGTTAAGGGTTCTTTACCTAGGATTCCCAGATGCTTTTCTTCCTCTAGCTTTACCTTCTTCTGGAATGTCTCATCTTGGAAGGCTTCATATCGGACTTTCCAATAAGTGCCCCCAATTCGGCTGGAGCTCTTCTGAAAGAACTTATCTGATCCACTGGCACATAAAAAGGCAAATGTCACATAATTTCATTGGGTACCAAAGTACTCCCTTCTCACCCTGGGTCCCATCAAGTTATAGATCTTCATGGTTAGAAAGGACCTCAGAGATCATACAGATTAACTCCCACCCAGTGAAGGTATTTTCTCTATCAACACCCCTAACAAATGACATGCAGCTTCCACTTGAGACTTTCCAAGCACAGGCTCAGAGGAGTTTTTCTTTATGGTAAGCTGAATCTGTTTGCTTCTAAGTTCCAGTCACTGGTATTAGTTCTGTCCTGTGGAGTTACATAGTCTACATGTGTCTTTAATCAACCTCAGGTACTCATGACTCTTTCATCTTAACCAAGAATACCCTTCACTCCAAAATGAAAGCCCAACAAGTTGGTAAGCCCAGTTGGAGATTCTAAAGCCCACGCTGAGGTTCAGGCATCTACTTTCCTAAGTTTTCTGCAGATCCACTCCATTATTTCCTGCTGGAAGAATAAGCATGGGTGCCCTAGAATCTTCCCCTATGTCCCTTCCTAGTCATCTACTAACTGCATCTTTTGTGAAAGACCTGGCATCAATTATTTCTCAGTGAATTTGCATAAATAAGGCCTACCAACTAAAGAGGGCAATAACTTACTGTTCTACCCTACCCCTATCTGGATCATGGGAGAAGCAAGAGAACTTGGAGAAATTCTTCCAAAAAAATGGGCATGGAATGACCAGAAATCAGGTTGGTTCTCCTCTCCCTAAATTTCTCTGAGTGTGCTTTGCATCCCTGCTCAACTGCATCCTATAGAGTATGGACGAGAAAGGAAAGAGCAAGGATATAAATAATGGGTGAGATAAAGAAGAGGTTGAAAAAAACTGACTTAAGATCTGGCCCCACCTTGGCCTTTCTTTCTGAACATGTCTTGAGTGTCTAACAGGACCAACCTAAAACTCTGCTAGAACCCTTTGCTGGTGATATGACTTAACTCTACAAAAAACTCTATTACCCACAGTTTCCCAAGAACATTCTCCCCAGGGGCCCACAAGAAGTTGGCTAAAAGTTGTGATGTAACCCTAGCCAGACAGTCTTTATAACCTAAGTGGAGTAAGAAGTTTCTGAAAGGAAGACAACAGGTGTTTGGGACTGTACCTAGAACAGGGAAAGGGAGCCCACTACCTCTTACCTGCCTGGCTCCATCAAACTCTTCCCAGTGCTCCCGTCATGCCCCGTTGGGCCATAGTCCCATTGAATTTCATGGGCCTCAATGAAGTACTGACGGACTTTTCCTGTGAGCTGGGCCACAGGAGGGGACATGGAGCAAGACTTGACCTTGTAGAGTGCCTGCATGCCATCTGGAGAAAAAAAACATTATGACCGACCCCATTCCAACCTACAATATTTCTACTCAGAGGACCCACCTTCCTCCTTCTCCTAGTGTTTCCCCCTCCCATCCTCCACTAGACTCTTTAACCCTGCCAAACCACAGGCCACATTCTTATGCTCCTCAAGAACTTGGATGGGACAGAGGAAGCCCAGGTCAGAATTAAAGTATCTCCATCTGCTGACACAACCACTGACTCATTTACTAGATCCTTAGTCCTGTCTTTGCAACAGGTTTACATTGCAGCAACATCACAGGGCTTGAAGTCAGGAGACCTGAGTCCAAGCTCAAGCTTTACCACTATATGTAAGACTGTAGGCAAGTCATTTACTCAATCTGAGCTAAGTCCCTCTTTTGTAAGTGGGTAGAATATTGAAATCCACCTCACAAGGTTGGTGGGAATATTGAATTAAAAAAGAAACATAAGTCCTATGTTAACTAGGAAACTCCAAAAATAATGGAACTCCTTTTATACACAGGGATGAAGCTTCATATTTGGGACTGACACGGAAGTGCATATTCTAAATAATGTCTCCAAATGCATAAGATGCTGTAGTAAGGCATAATGGTAATGGATGTTACTGCCTTACATTTGCTTAGCAGCTTATAAAGATCATTCGGCTACATTATCTCATTTGAGCCTCACAACAGCTTATGGAGATTCCTACCAATCATTATTTCTATTCTGTAAATTGTAACTCTGAGGTGTGAAGAAGGAGGGGGAAAGTATATTAGTTTTTGTTGAGTATGCATTCTATGTCAGGCCCTGTGTCAGATGCTTTACATATGTTATCTACTTCAATCTTCACAACCACTCTGTGAAACAGGATTTTAAAGTCCTCTTTTTCATATGAAGAAAACTAAGGACCAGACTGATTAAGTAACTTGTCCAACATCACACAGCTAATCAGTGGTAGAGATAAGACTTAAGTTCCCATCTTGTAACTGAAAATCTTGAGTACCTGTTTTCTTCTATTATATCCACTATGTTGGTCTCATCATCCCCCTAGTCTTTCAGGTTCAAAATCACATTATCTCTCTGAAGCATCATTACAGCTGAGATCACAATGCAAACATTCTATTTATCTAGTCCTCTTTCCATTGCCTCAGAAGTTCTCCTCACCTCTGATGCTCTTCAATACAGTGTGCCATAACTTCAACCATTTTTCCTCTAAAAACCAAATCTTTCAACTCTATTGCTGTTGAAACCCAACTAGAATGTCACTACTCACCAACAATACTCCATGATCTCCTGCAGAATCCCTTCTGTCTTTTAATCTCTCCTTCACACTATGTTCAATCAACTGCAAATAACTCCAGGTACTTCCTTAGAGTTCTGAGTAAAAAAAGGTAACTTAAAGGTCCACCTTTCTCACCACCAACAACAAAATACATGTTTTTCTCCAGTGCATATGGATTTTTCTCCAGAATGGACTATATATTATATATTTATTGAGACTTGATAGTTCTCAATAAATTTTTTAAAATTAAAATCATACAAAGTATCTTCTCTGACTAAAATAGAATGAAACTAGAAAACAATTACACAAAGAAAACTGAAAATTTCAGAAATATGTGGAAATTAAACAACACACTATTAAACAACCAATGGGTCAAAAAAAATCACAAGGGAAATTAGAAAATACTTTGGGATGAAAGAAAACGAGATCACAACATACCAAAACTTATGGGATGCAGTAAAAGCAGTACTCAGAGGGAGTTTATAGCTATAAATACCTGCATTAAGAAAGATTAAAGATCACAAATCAATAACCTAACTTTACATCTTAAAAAACAAACAAGAAAAAGGGCAAACTAAGCCAAAATCAACCAGAAGAAAGAAAATAAAAACTATCAAAGCAGAAATAAGTGAAATAGAAAATAGAAAAACAATAGACAAAATGAAACCAGGAGGTGGTTATTTGAAAAGAATGATAAATTAAACAAATCTTTACCTAGAATGACAAGGGAAAAAAAAGAGAGGGCACAAATAACTAAAATCAGAAGTGAAAGAGGGCACACTACTATCAACTGTATAGAAAAAAAAAAAAGAGATTACTATGAACAACTATATACCAACAAATTAGATAACTTACATGAAATGGGAAAATTCTTAGAAACACACAAACTACCTAAATTGACTCCAGAAGAAATTGAAAGTCTCAACAGGCCTATAACAAGTGAAGAGATTGAATCTGTAATCAAAAACTTTCCAACAAAAAGAGTCCTCAAATAGAGGCTTCACTGGAGGATTCTATCAAATTTTTAAAGAAGAATTGATACCAATCTTACTTAAATTTTTCCAAAAATATGAGAAGTAGGGAACACTTCCTAACACATTCTATGAGACCAGCATTACCCTGATACCAAAGCCAAATAAAGACACCACAAGGAAAAAAAAAAAAAAACTACAGACCAATATCCTTTATAATATAGATGCAAAAATCCTCAACAAAATACTAGCAAACTGAATATAACGACATAATAAAAGCCAACTGGGATTTAACCCAGGGATGCAAGGGTGGTTCAACATTAGAAAAGCAGTCAATGTAATACACTGCATTCATAGAACAAAGGAAAAGACCCACACGATCATCTCAATTGATGCAGAAAAGGCGTTTAACAAAATCCAATGCCCTTTCATTTGAAAGCACTCAGTAGATTAGGAATAGAAGGGAAATGTTTCTCACCATTATAAAGGGCATTTATGAAAAAAAGCCACAGCTAATATCATACTCAATGGAGAAATACTGAAAGATTCCCCACTTATGGTCCGGAAAAAGACAAGCATGCCTACCCCCACCACTGCTGTTCAATATTGTACTGGAAGTCCTAGCCAGATCAATTAAGAAAGAAAAAAGAAATAAAGGTATCCAAATAGGAAAGGAAGAAATAAAGCTATATTAGTAGATGACATGATCCTATATGCAGAAAATCCCAAGGAATCCACAAGAAAGCTACTAAGGATAATAAACCAATTCAGCAAAGTGTCAGGGTACAAGATCAACACGTTAAAAAAAAAAGTTGTACTTCCATACAGCAGCAATGAATAATCTGAAAAGGAAGTCAAGAAAACAGTCATATTTACCAAAAAACCCGTTGTCATCAAGTCGATTCCAACTCATAGTGACCCTGTAAGACAGAGTAGAACTGCCCAAAAGAGTTTCCAAGGAGCGCCTGGTGGATACAAACTGCCGACCTTTTGGTTAGCAGCTATACTACTTAACCACTATGCTACCAGTGTTTCCATCATATTTACAATAACATCTAAAAGAATAAGATACCTAGGAATAAATTTAACCAGAGATATGAAAGGCTTCTACACAGAAACTATAAAATGTTGCTGAAATAAATTTTAAAAAACCTAAATAAATAGATAGACATTCTGTATTCGTGGACTGGAAGAAATTTTGTTAAGATGTTAAAACTACTGAAAGTGATCTAGATTCAACACAATTTATATCAAAATTCCAACAACCAAATTGCAAAAATGGAATAAGTCAATCTTCAAATTCATATGAAATTTCAAGTGCCCGTGAATAGGCAAAACAATCATGAAAAAAGTTTAACAAAGTAGGAGGACTCACACTACCAAACTTTAAACCCTACTAGAAAGCTACAATAATCAAAACAATGTGTTACTGGTATAAGGATAGACATACAGATCAATGAAGTAGAATTGAGTGTTCAGAAATAAAGCCATATATCTAGGGCCAAGTAATCTTTGACAAGGGTGCCAAGTCCATTCAACGGGGAAAGAATAGTCTCTTTAATAAATGGTTCTAACACCAAAGATACAACGTAAATATGAGCCCAAGAGACAGAAAGGACCACATAAACCAGAGACTACATCAGCCTGAGACCAGAAGAACTAGATGGTGCCTGGCTATCACCGATGACTGCCCTGACAGGGAACACAGCAGAAAATCCCCGATGGAGCAGAAGAACAGTGGGATGCAGACTTCAAGTTCTCATAAAAAGACCAGACTTAATGGTTTGACTGAGACTAGAGGGACCCTGGATGTCATGGTCCCCAGAACTTCTATTAGCCCAAGACTGGAACCATTTCCAAAGCCAACCCTTCAGAAAGGGACTTCACTGGACTATAAGACAGAAAATGACATTGGTGAGGAGTGAGCTTCAAGTAGACACATGAGACTATGTGGGCAGCTCCTGCCTGGAGGCAAGATGTGCAGGCAGAGAAGATCAGGATCTGGTTGAATGGACATGGGAAATGCAGGGTGGAAAGGAGGAGTGTGCTGTCTCATTAGGGGGAAAGCAGCTAGGATTACATAGCAAGGTGTATATAAGTTTTTGCATGAGAGACTGATTTGATTTGTAAACTTTCACTTAAAGCACAATAAAAATAAATAAATAGATGGTTCTGGAGCCACCTGATTTCCACAAGCAAAAGAATGAAATTGTACTAATACCTTATACCACATGTGAAAATTAACTTATAATGAATCAATGACCTAAATATAAGAATTAAAACCATAAAAATCTTGAAAGAGTTGGAGCCAAGGTGGCGGCTTAGTCAGATGCACCATAATGTCCCCCTACAGCAACCCCCCCAAAAAAAAAGCAAAACAGAGCAAATAACAATCCAGGGACACTGAACATTAAAAAAAAGAAAGTCTAAGGAGTAAACCGAGCACTGATTGAAAGAAATAAGGAAAGCAATGAAAGAGGAGTAACATAAAATGAACAAGCTCAATCAGCCATATCAGACCACTGCAGCTAACTTACGACAAAGCCAGCAGCAATCTGGCAACTTCACAACTTTCCCAAAAAGGACAGAGAGCCTCTATAGACACACAAGGAAAGAAGCAGAGACAGGGAGGGTGCAAGATCTAGAACCGGAGATACTTAAGAGCAGCGGCCCTTGACCTCAGGGGTGAGTGGTGCATACAAGGCAGTGGACCATTGGAGTTTTGGTGGGAGCTCTCCCACCCAACTGGTCCCCTGGCAGCACCCCCTCCTTGTACTCTAGAGAGGACAGGTCCCACTCACTGGCTGCAGCAGACGTGAGGTCCCCTGGCACCTGTGTATCCTAGCCAGGGGAATGGACTACCCTTCAAACCATCCTCCTGATCAGAGGTGGCAGAAGATCCCATACTCTGATCGCTTTGCCTGACTAGGGGACCATAACATGAGCCTATCCTCTTCCCCTCTACCCCACCCAACCCTGTCCACTACTCTCCCTTGCCCATCTGATGAGCCAGACTAGGTGTGGCCCCGTGCGTATGCCCACCTTCTACCTACTCCTCCCACAAGGGCCTGATAGAGGGCAGCAGCAGCAAGACATCAAGAGAGCTCACCCACCATTCCCTCCTCCTTCCTGCCAACTGGTGCGAGGCAGCACCTGTGTGCATACATCTGCCAGGTGTGACTCCATCCCTTTACCCACACAGCCAGGGGTAGAAAAGCTGTGATTGTGTGTGTATCACCCTGGATCTCCTTCCTCCTTCCCTCCACCTGATGCAAGGGGGCACCACTGTGCTCGTATTCACCAGGTGTGCCTCTCTTAATCCACCCAGCGAAGGCCAGAGGAACCGTGACTGGGCAGCCCCTTCCTCCCTCCCCTTGCCTGACATGAGGAAGCATCTTTGTGTATGCACCTGCCAGATGTGACTCTATCCCTTAACCTGCCCAGAAATGGGCAGGGGAGCTACAACTACTTGAGCATCCCCCTGAGGATCTTTCCTCCCTTCTCCTGCCCAGCACAGGGCAGAAGAAGAGTGAATACGCATCTACCCACCTGCTGCACCTTCCGCCCTCTTCCTGCAGTTGCAGTAAGACTGAGTGAACATATGCCTGCCATTACTTCCTCTCTCCTCCTGCCCAGGAAGAGGTGGACAGTGTGAATGTACTCCTGCCAACCACCTCTACCATCCACACCTCCCCCCACAACCAGCGAGAGGTGATGAGCATGCCCCCACTCACCAACCACACCCACCACATCAGCTGCTCCACCCGTATGAACAGCATCATTCCCTGCTCCTGAGCCACCAAACTGAAGACAGGCGGAGGCCAAAGCCCAACCAACTCACCCTCAGCTGCCCTGCAAGATCAGTAAACAGAGACCTGAGCCCCCACATCTACCCACCAGTCCACTTGCCCAAAGACAGGTAGGGACAGCCAGTTCAGTGACCAGAGCACCACTCAAGCCACACCTGCCAGGAATCACCAAAAAAAAAGGACCCAGAAAACAATTATACAAATAAGAAATAAATACAATAACTCCTTAATGTCCTGGAGGCAACGGAAAATAGCAAACCACATTAAAAAGGGGGGGGGGCAAGATAACCCCAGCAAGTAACCATAATAAAGAACCAGAGATCTTCCCTGAGGAAGAAAAATTAATGGAGCTTCCTTATAAGGAATTCAAAAGGCTTATGTATAAGGTCCTCAAAGGAATCAAGGAAAACATGGAAAAACATATGGAAAACCAAGGAAACACAGATAAACACTAGAAGAATTCAGGAAAATAATGCAATAACAAAATGACAAAATACACAGACAATTTGAAATGATGCAGAAACAGCAACCAGAAATCAAGAAGCTTAACAATAAAATTGCAGAAATCGACAACTCGATGGAAAATCACAGGAATAGAATTGAAACAATGGAAGACAGGATCAGAAGAATAGAAGACCAATGCCTTGACCCTAATCTGTTCAAATAACAATAATAATAAAAAAAGAATGAAAAAATACTGAGACATGTGGGACACCATCAAGAGGAATAACTTACATGTGATCAGAATCACAAAACGGGAGTAGTCAACAAAAAGCAAAGAGAGCATTGTTGAAGATGTACTGACAGAAAACATCCCTAAAGGAATACTCCGAAACTCATTCTATAAAGCCAGCATAACCCTGATACCAAAGCCAGGGTAAAGACACCACAAAAAAAGAAAATTACTGACCAAAATCCCTCATGACTCATAGCAACCCTTTAAGAAAGAGTAGAACTGCCCCACAGGTTTCCAAGGAGCACCTGGTGGATTCGAGCTGTCAACCTTTTGGTTAGCAGTCGTAGCTCTTAATCACTACGCCACCAGCGTTGTTATGAGTGGGGATCAACTAGACTGCAACAGGTTTGTTTTTTGGTTTTATCCCTCATGAACATAGATGCAAAAATCCTCAACAATATTCTAGCCAATAGAATTCAACAGCATAAAAAAATTCATCAGGACCAAGTGAGATTCATAACAGGTATGCAGGGATGGTGCAAAAGATAAACACACGATCTTAACAATAGATGCAGAAAAGGCATTTGACAAAGTCCAGCACCCATTCATGATAAAAACTCTCGGCAAAATAGGAATAGGAGGGAAATGCCTTGACGTAATAAAGGGCATTTATACGAATCCAACAGCCAACATCATTCTAAATGGAGAGAGTCTGAAGGCATTCCTCTTGACAATGGGAACCAGACAAGGATGAACTTTATCATCACTCTTACTCAACATTGTGTTGAAGTTTCTATCCCAGAGCAATAAGGCAAGAAAAAGCAATAAAGGGCATTCACATTGGTAAGGAAGAAGTTAAACTATCCCTATTCCCAGATGATATGATCCTATGTATAGAAAATCCTAAGGACTCCACAAGAAAGCTATTGGAACTAACAGAAGGATTCAGTAAAGTAAAGGGATGCAAAATCAGTGGGATTCCTCTACATCAACAAAGAGAACTGTGAAAAGGAAATCAGGAAAACAATATCATTTCTAATAGCCCTCCAAAAGACAAAACACTCAGGAATACATTAACCAGGGACTTAAAAGACTTATACAAAGAAAACTACAAAATACTGCTGCAAGAAACCAAAGAGACTTACGTAAATGGAAAAACATACCATCCTTTTTCCTCTTGGATAGGAAGACTTAACATCATGAAGATATCAATACTACCCAAAGCAATATACAGATACAATGCAATTCCCAATTCAAATCCCTGTAGCATTCTTCAGTGAGATGGAAAAACTAATCACTAATTTATATGGAAGGGAAAGAGGCCCTGAAAAAGTAAAGTTTTATTAAAAAGGAACAACAAAGTAGGAGGCCTCACACTACCTGATCTCAGAACCTACTATACGGCCACCGTATTAAAAAAAAAAAAGGCCCAATACTGGGTTAGCAGAGTGGCTCTCTGCTAACCCATAACTGAAATCATTCCTGAGGCCCGTTTTTCAGACAAGGATTGGACAGGCATATAAAACAAAAAATAACACATATGAGGAACATGCTTCTTAGTTCAATCAAATATACAAGACAAAATGGGCAACTCCAGTCCAAAAGCAAGATGAGAACGCAGGAAGGGGCAGGAACTGAACAAACAGACACAGGGAACCTGAGGTGGAAAAGGGTATTATGCTGGCACATTGTGGGGACTTCAACGAATGTTACAAAACAATATGTGTATATATTTTTGAATGAGAAATTAACTCCAGTCTGTAAATGTTCACCTAAAGCTCAATAAAATGAAAAACAAAACAAACAAACAAAAAACAGCCTGGTACTGGTCCAACAATGGACACGTAGACCAATGGAACAGAATTGAGAATGCAAATGTAAATTCATCCACTTATGGACCAAAGCTTATTGAAAGGGGAAGAGAGTCTCTTCAACAAATGGTGCTGGCAAAATTGGATATCTATCTGTAGAAAAATGAAACCGGGTCTATACCTCACACTACACAGAAAAACTAACTCAAAACTGATCAAAGACCTAAATATAAAACCTAAAACTATAAAGGTCATGGAGGAAAAACTAGGGACAACTCTAGGGGCTCTAATATATGGCATAAATAGATTACTAAAAAGGCACACACAGAAGAAGATGAACTAGATAAACTGGACCTCCTAAAAATTAAACACTTATGCTCAACAAAGGACTTCTCCAAAAGAGTAAAAAAGAGAACCTACAGATTGGGGGAAAAAATGGCTTTGACTTACCTGACAAGGGTCTAATCTCTAAAATTTATAGAAAACTTCAACACCTCAACAAAAAAGGGCTAACAATCCAATAAAAAAAAATGGGCAAAGGATATGAACAGACACTTGACCAAAGAATACATTCAGGCTGCTAACCAACATGTAAAGAAATGCTTGTGATCATTAGCAGTTACCATACCCATGGCCGTGGAGTCGATTCCAATTCATAGTGACCTTATAGTTCTACAGAGTAGAAATGTCCCACAGAGTTTCCAAGAAGAGCCAAGTGGATTTGAACTGCTGGCCTGTTGGTTAGCAGCCATAGCACTTAACCACTACACCACCAGGGTTTCCCATTAGCAATTAGAGAAATGCAAATCAAGACTAAAATGAGGTACCATCTGATCCCGACACTACTGGCACTAATAATAATAATAATAATAAAAACAGAAAATAACAAATGTCGTCAAGGATATGAGGAGATTGGAACTCTTATACACTGCTGGTGGGAATGTAAAATGGCATACCACTATTGAAAATGCTACAGCACCTCCTTAAAAAGCTAGAAATAGAAATACCATATGATTCAGCAATATCTCCCCTATGTATATACCCTAAAGAAATAGGAGCCATGACATGAATAGACATATGTACACCTATGTTCATTGCAGGATTATCCACAATAGCAAAAATGGGGATGCAACCTAAGTGCCCATCAACAGATGAATGGATTAACAAACTGGTACATACACACAATGGAATACTATGCAACTGTAAAGAATAATGACAAATCTGCAAAACATCTCACAACTTGGTTGAATCTGGAGGGCATTATACTGAGTGAAATAAGTCAATCACAAAAACACAAATGTTGTATGAGACTGCATTTATAAAGTTACAACAAAAGGTTTACACACATGAAAAAAAACTCTTCTATGGTTACAAGGGGATGGGAGGGGGAGGGAGGGAAAATTACCAAAGAGATAGTAGACATGAGTTAATATTGATGAAGAGAAAGACAATACACAATATGGGAGAAGTCAGCACGACATGACCAAGGCAAGAAAGGACACTGAGAGGAATGCAGGAGTAAAGGACAATTATTGTAACTACTGGGAGCCCTGGTCGTGCAGTGGTTAAGAGCTATGGTGAATTACAGCTGCTAACCAAAGGTAGGCAGTTCTAATCCTCCAGCTACTCCTCTAGGGTTGCTAAGAGTTGGAATCTACTTGACTGCAACGGGTTTTTATTTTCTTTTTGTATGGTAACTACTACAACAGAGACAATCCTGCAATGATAGAATCAACAAACAGCAATATATGAATGGATAGATAGATTAGATGATAGGTAGATAGATAGATAGATAGATAGATAGATAGATAGATAGATAGATAGATAGATAGATAGATAGATAGATAGATTGATAGATAGATAGATGATAGATAGATAGATAGAGAGATAGATGATAGATAGATGATAGATAGATAGATGATAGATAGATAGATAGATAGATAGATAGATAGATAGATAGATAGATAGATAGATAGATAGATAGATAGATAGATAGATAGATAGACAGATGATATAGATAGATATGCCAAGAGGTGAGGAAGGGGGTAAGGGAACAAGCCTACCGACAGATACAGGTTTGGTGGTGGAAATTCCTAAATACATGACTGTAGATGCAACTCATATTTTAATATAGATAATAGAGCACACAAGTGGCACAGTCAGGGAAATCTCTTAAACACAACTAAATACCTCAAGGGATGAAGTTCCCAGGCTCGAAGGCAAAGCACCATAGATTCGGGGACATCTATGTCAATTGGCACAACATAGTTCCTAAACACAATATTCTATGTCCCACTTTGAGGAGTAGTGACCAGAGTCTTAAAAGCTTTTGAGGTACTCATTTCCACACATAAAAAGGCAATTCCAGAGGAGGCGGGGCCAAGATGGCAGACTAGGTGGATGCTACTGCGGATCCCTCTTGCAACAAAGACTCAGAAAAACAAGTGAATCGATCACATACATAACAATCTACGAACCCTGAACAACAAACACAGATTTAGAGATGGAGAACAAACAAATACGGGGAGGCAGGGATTGTTTTCAGAGCCTGGAGCCAGCGTACTAGTCAGGTGACCTTCGGCGCCTGATTTGGGGCAGAGCCCAGGGGGGCAGACGGCACAAACAAGGGGCCCAGCCCTGACCCCCGAACTCATTCTGGGAGGAGGCCCAGCCGGTTCGCACGCGCAGCGTGCCGACGCAGCCGGTGAGAGAAGTCCCCGGGAGGCAGCGACTGGTCTTGGGGCGGGGAGAGCAGCGTCCCAGCCAGGGAGCCGTCCCGCCGGGATTTTTGTGGGGGGCGGGCACCGCATAAGTACGGGGAGCTGCTTCTCCCCCCTGAACTAACCCCGGGAGGGGGCCCAGCCGGTTCTCGCGGACGGCGTGGCGATGCAGCCGGTGGGAGAAGTCCCCGGGAGGCAACGACTGGTCTTGGACCAGGGAGAGCAGCGTCCCAACCGGGGAACCGTCCCACCAGAATTTTGACTGAGCGCAGGCACAGCATAGGCGCGGAGAGCTGCTTCACCCCCTTGAACTAGCCCCGGGGGGGTACCCAGCCGGTTCGCGAGGGCGGCGCGGCCACGAGGCTGGCAGGACGGGGAGTCCCTGGGAGGCAGTGACTGATTTTGGAGTCTGGAGTGCACCGTCCCAGTAGGGCAAACTTGAAGTTGGGCGTGGGGCTGGCAGCGGAGGATCTGACCTTGACTCCAGCGGACCAGAGCCCCCGGGGGCAATCTCCACAGAGCCAGCACACATAGGCCACGCGCCCCACGGGAATCTCAGATATAATAGTCATTCCAAGCAAGACAAGCAACTCTGGCTATATTCTGAGGTGCTACTCTCCTATCTCTCTGATCCCTCCCCCACCCTCCCCAGGCGGCTTCATTAACATCCGAATAGCCTGAGCCAGAGGGAGAGCTCTGATAGGGATCTGACTGCATTTTTTTTAGCGGATTTTCTGGAAAAACTAGTTTCCCAGTGATGGCTCAGAGACAGCAGTCCATATCAAACCACATAAAGAAGCAGACCACGACAGCTTCTCCAACCCCCCAAACAAAAGAATCAAAATCTTTCCCAAATGAAGATACAATCCTGGAATTATCAGATACAGAAAATAAAAAACTAATTACAGAATGTTTCCAGATATCACAAACGAAATAAGGCAAACTGCAGAAAAAGCCAAGAAACACACCGAGAAAACAGTTGAAGAACTAAAAAAGATTATTCAAGAACATAGTGGAAAAATTAATAAGTTGCAAGAATCCATAGAGACAGCATGTAGAAATCCAAAAGATTAACAATAAAATTACAGAATTAGACAACGCAATAGGAAGTCAGAGGAGCAGACTCGAGCAATTAGAATGCAGACTGGGACATCTGGAGGACCAGGGAATCAACACCAACATAGCTGAAAAAAAATCAGACAAAAGAATTAAAAAAAATGAAGAAACCCTAAGAATCACGTGGGACTCTATCAAGAAGGATAACCTGCAGGTGATTGGAGTCCCAGAACAGGGAGGGGGAACAGAAAACACAGAGAAAATAGTTGAAGAACTCCTGACACAAAACTTCCCTGACATCATGAAAGACGAAAGGATATCTATCCAAGATGCTCATCGAACCCCATTTAAGAATGATCCAAAAAGAAAAACACCAAGACATATTATCATCAAACTCGCCAAAA
The DNA here is from genome assembly GCF_030014295.1 of Loxodonta africana. Classification (NCBI taxonomy): domain Eukaryota; kingdom Metazoa; phylum Chordata; class Mammalia; order Proboscidea; family Elephantidae; genus Loxodonta; species Loxodonta africana. The sequence continues at coordinate 69,847,334 of NC_087369.1, forward strand.
CCAAAGATAAAGAGAAAATTTTAAAAGCAGCCAGGGAGAAAAGAAAGCTTTCCTTCAAGGGAAAAGCTATAAGAATAAGTTCAGACTACTCAGCAGAAACCATGCAGGCAGGAAGGGAATGGGACGACATATACAGAGCACTGAAGGAGAAAAACTGCCAGCCAAGGAACATATATCCCGCAAAACTCTCTCTGAAATATGAAGGCGAAATTAAGATATTTACAGATAAACACAAGTTTAGAGAATTTGCAAAAACCAAACCAAAGCTACAAGAAATACTAAAGGATATTGTTTGGTCAGAGAACCAATAAAATCAGATACCAGCACAATACAAGGTCACAAAACAGAACGTCCTGATATCAACTCAAATAGGGAAATCACAAAAACAAACAAATTAAGATTAATTAAAGAAAATAATAATACACATAACAGGGAATCATGGAAGTCAATAGGTAAAAGATCACAATAATCAAAAAGAGGGACTAAATACAGGAGGCATTGAACTGCCAGATGGAGAGTGATACAAGGCGATATAGAACGATACAAGTTAGGTTTTTACTTAGAAAAAAAAGGGTAAATAATAAGGTAACCACAAAAAGGTATAACAACTCCATAACTCAAGATAAAAGCCAAGAAAAACATAACGCCTCAACTAACATAAAGTCAAACACTACGAAAATGACGATCTCACAATTTACTAAGAAAAACGTCTCAGCACAAAAAAGTATGTGGAAAAACGAAATTGCCAACAACACACATGAAAAAGCATCAAAATGACAGCACTAAAAACTTATTTATCTATAATTACGCTGAATGTAAATGGACTAAATGCACCAATAGAGAGACAGAGGAGTCACGGACTGGATAAAGAAACACGATCCACCTATATGCTGCCTACAAGAGACACACCTTAGACTTAGAGACACAAACAAACTAAAACTCAAAGGATGGAAAAAACATATCGAGCAAACAATAAGCAAAAAAGAAGAGGAGTAGCAATATTAATTTCTGACAAAATAGACTTTAGACTTAAATCCACCACAAAGGATAAAGAAGGACACTATATAATGATAAAAGGGACAATTGATCAGGAAGACATAACCATATTAAATATTTACGCACCCAATGACAGGGCTGCAAGATACATAAATCAAATTTTAACACAATTGAAAAGTGGGATAGACACCTCCACAATTATAGTAGGAGACTTCAACACACCACTTTCGGAGAAGGACAGGACATCCAGTAAGAAGCTCAATAGAGACACGGAAGACCTACTTACAACAATCAACCAACTTGACCTCATTAACTTATACAGAACTCTCCACCCAACTGGGCAAAACATACTTTTTTTTCTAGCGCACATGGAACATTCTCTAGAATAGACCACATATTAGGTCACAAAACAAACCTTTGCAGAGTCCAAAACATCGAAATATTACAAAGCATCTTCTCAGACCACAAGGCAATAAAACTAGAAATCAATAACAGAAAAACAAGGGAAAAGAAATCAAATACTTGGAAAAAGAACAATACCCTCCCGAAAAAAGACTGGGTTATAGGAGACATCAAGGAGGGAATAAGGAAATTCATAGAATGCAACGAGAATGAAAATACTTCCTATCAAATCCTCTGGGACACAGCAAAAGCAGTGCTCAGAGGCCAATTTATATCGATAAATGCACACATACAAAAAGAAGAAAGAGCCAAAATCAGAGAACTGTCCCGACAACTTGAACAAGTAGAAAGCGAGGAACAAAAGAACCCATCAGGCACCAGAAGAAAACAAATAATAAAAATTAGAGCTGAACTAAATGAATTAGAGAACAGAAAAACAATTGAAAGAATTAACAAAGCCAAAAGCTGGTTCTTTGAAAAAATTAACAAAATTGATAACCCATTGGCTAGACTGACTAAAGAAAAACAGGAAAGGAAACAAATAACCCGAATAAGAAACGAGAAGGACCACATCACAACAGAACCAAATGAAATTAAAAGAATCATTTCAGATTACTACGAAAAATTGTACTCTAACAAATTTGAAAACCTAGAAGAAATGGATGAATTCTTGGAAAAACACTACCTACCTAAACTAACACATTCAGAAGTAGAACAACTAAATAGACCCATAACAAAAAAAGAGATTGAAACGGTAATCAAAAAACTCCCAACAAAAAAAAGCCCTGGCCCGGACGGCTTCACTGCAGAGTTCTACCAAACTTTCAGAGAAGAGTTAACACCACTACTACTGAAGGTATTTCAAAGCATAGAAAAAGACGGAATACTACCCAACTCATTCTATGAAGCCACCATCTCCCTGATACCAAAACCAGGTAAAGACATTACAAAAAAAGAAAATTATAGACCTATATCCCTCATGAACATAGATGCAAAAATCCTCAACAAAATTCTAGCCAATAGAATCCAACAACACATCAAAAAAATAATTCACCATGATCAAGTGGGATTTATACCAGGTATGCAAGGCTGGTTTAATATCAGAAAAACCATTAATGTAATCCATCGCATAAATAAAACAAAAGATAAAACCACATGATCTTATCAATTGATGCAGAAAAGGCATTTGACAAAGTCCAACACCCATTTATGATAAAAACTCTTACCAAAATAGGAATTGAAGGAAAATTCCTCAACATAATAAAGGGCATCTATGCAAAGCCAACAGCCAATATCACTCTAAATGGAGAGAACCTGAAAGCATTTCCCTTGAGAACGGGAACCAGACAAGGATGCCCTTTATCACCACTCTTATTCAACATCGTCCTTGAAGTCCTAGCCAGGGCAATTAGGCTAGACAAAGAAATAAAGGGTATCCGGATTGGCAAGGAGGAAGTAAAGTTATCACTATTTGCAGATGACATGATCTTATACACAGAAAACCCTAAGGAATCCTCCAGAAAACTACTGAAACTAATAGAAGAGTTTGGCAGAGTCTCAGGTTATAAAATAAACATACAAAAATCACTTGGATTCCTCTACATCAACAAAAAGAACACCGGAGAGGAAATAACGAAATCAATACCATTCACAGTAGCCCCCAAGAAGATAAAATACTTAGGAATAAATCTTACCAAGGATGTAAAAGACCTATACAAAGGAAACTACAAAGCTCTACTACAAGAAATTCAAAAGGACATACTTAAGTGGAAAAACATACCTTGCTCATGGAAAGGAAGACTTAACATAGTAAAAATGTCTCTTCTACCAAAAGCGATCTATACATATAACGCACTTCCGATCCAAATTCCAATGTCATATTTTAAGGGGATAGAGAAACAAATCACCAATTTCATATGGAAGGGAAAGAAGCCCCGGATAAGCAAAGCATTACTGAAAAAGAAGAAGAAAGTGGGAGGCCTCACTCTACCTGATTTCAGAACCTATTATACAGCCACAATAGTCAAAACTGCCTGGTACTGGTACAACAACAGGCACATAGACCAAAGGAACAGAATTGAGAACCCAGATATAAATCCATCCACGTATGAGCAGCTGATATTTGACAAAGGACCAGTGTCAGTTAATTGGGGAAAAGATAGTCTTTTTAACAAATGGTGCTGGCATAACTGGATATCCATTTGCAAAAGAAGGAAACAGGACCCATACCTCACACCATGCACAAAAACTAACTCCAAGTGGATCAAAGACCTAAACATAAAGACTAAAACGATAAAGATCATGGAAGAAAAAATAGGGACAACCCTAGGAGCCCTAATACAAGGCATAAACAGAATACAAAACATTACCAAAAATGATGAAGAGAAACCCGATAACTGGGAGCTCCTAAAAATCAAACACCTATGCTCATCTAAAGACTTCACCAAAAGAGTAAAAAGACCACCTACAGACTGGGAAAGAATTTCCAGCTATGACATCTCAGACCAGCGCCTGATCTTTAAATCTACATGATTCTGTCAAAACTCAACCACCAAAAGACAAACAACCCAATCAAGAAGTGGGCAAAGGATATGAACACACATTTCACTAAAGAAGATATTCAGGTAGCCAACAGATACATGAGAAAATGCTCTCGATCATTAGCCATTAGAGAAATGCAAATTAAAACTACAATGAGATTCCATCTCACACCAACAAGGCTGGAATTAATCCAAAAAACACAAAATAATAAATGTTGGAGAGGCTGCGGAGAGATTGGAACTCTTATACACTGCTGGTGGGAATGTCAAATGGTACAACCACTTGGGAAATCTATTTGGCGTTATCTTAAACAGTTAGAAATAGAACTACCATACAACCCAGAAATCCCACTCCTCGGAATATACCCTAGAGATTCAAGAGCCTTCACACAAACAGATATATGTACACCCATGTTTATTGCAGCTCTGTTTACAATAGCAAAAAGTTGGAAGCAACCAAGGTGTTCATCAACGGATGAATGGGTAAATAAATTGTGGTATATTCACACAATGGAATACTACGTATCGATAAAGAACAGTGATGAATCTGTGAAACATTTCATAACATGGAGGAACCTGGAAGGCATTATGCTGAGCGAAATGAGTCAGAGGCAAAAGGACAAATATTGTATAAGTCCACTATTATAAGATCTTGAGAAATAGTAAAAACTGAGAAGAACACGTACTTTTGTGGTTACAAAGGGGGGAGGGAGGGAGGGAGGGAGAGGGTTTTTTTATTGATTAATCAGTAGATAAGAACTGCTTTGGGTGAAGGGAAAGACAACACTCAATACATGGAAGGTCAGCTCAATTGGACTGGACCAAAAGCAAAGAAGTTTCCGGGATAAAATGAATGCTTCATAGGTCAGCGGAGCAGGGGCAGGGGTCTGGGGAACATGGTTTGAGGGGACTTCTAAGTCAATTGGCAAAATATTTCTAGTATGAAAACATCCTGCATCCCACTTTGAAATGTGGCATCTGGGGTCTTAAATGCTAACAAGCGGCCATCTAAGATACATCAATTGGTCTCAACCCACCTGGAGCAAAGGAAAATGAAGAACACCAAGGCCACATGACAACTAAGAGCCCAAGAGACAGAAAGGGCCTCATGAACTTACATCATTCTGAGACCAGAAGAACTAGTTGGTGCCTGGCCACAATCGAATACTGCCCTGACAGGGAGCACAATAGAGAACTCCTGAGGGAGCGGGAGATCAGTGGGATGCAGACCCCAAATTCTCATAAAAAGACCTTACTTAATGGTCTGACTGCGACTAGAGGAATTCCGGCAGCCATGCTCCCCAGACCTTCTGTTGGCACAGGACGGGAACCATCCCCGAAGACAACTCATCAGACATGAAAGGGACTGGTCAGTGGGTGGGAGAGAGATGCTGATGAAGAGTGAGCTAATTATATCAGGTGGTCACTTGAGAGTGTGTTGGCAACTCTTGTCTGGAGGGGGGATGGGAGGATAGAGAGAGAGGGAAGCTGGCAAAATTGTCACGAAAGGAGAGACTGAAAGGGGTGACTCAATAAGGGGACAGCAAGTAGGAGTACGGAGTGAGATGTATGTAAACTTATATGTGACAGACTGATTGGATTTGTAAATGTTCACTTGAAGCTTAATAAAAGTCAATAAAAAAAAAGCTTTTGAGCAGCCATCTAAGATACAACTATCACTCTCTTCTAGTCCACAGCAAAAGAGAGGGAAAAAAAAACTAAAGACTCCAAAGGACTAATGGACCACATGAACCAGAGCCTACCAGAAGAACCCTAGACCTGAAGAACTAGATGGTGCCTGGCTACCACTACCAAGTGCTCTGACTGGGATTACAACAGAGGATCTTGGACAGAGCGGGAGAAAAATACAGAACTAATGATCAAATTCACAAAAAAAAGGCCAGACTTAGTGGTCTGACAGACTGGAGGAACCCCCAAGACTATGACTCCTGGCCACCCTTCTAACTCGGAATTGAAGCCACTCCCAAAGTTTGCCTTTCAGCCAAAGATTAAGAAGGTCTATAAAATAAATAATAACGCACTTGGGGAATGTGCTTAGCTGAACAATCAAGTGTAAGAGATCAAATGGGCAGCACCTGCCCAGAAACAAAGACGGGAAGGCAGGAAAGAATAGAGAAACTGAATGAATGGAACCAGGGAATGCAGGGTAAAAAGGGAAAGGAGAAGAGTGCTGACACAACGCGGATTTTAACCAATGTCATGAAATAATTTGTGTATAAATTTTTGAATGAGAAACTAATTGCTCTGTAAAATTTCACCTAAATAAGAATAAAAATAATAATTCCTCCCTTCATAGCTTTTACATAAAGTATACATAATTCCCGTCCTTAACACACTAATTTGTAAGACACCTTAAAAAAAAAAAAAGAAACAAACAAACAAGATGACAGGTTTTGGAATATTTGTATAGCGTGAGAAGTGATGAATAAGATAAACTGGGAAAGGGCATTGAATTTGTTATCTATTGCTGTATAAAAACTACCCCGAAATTTAGCAGCTTGAAGCAATAAACATTTATTATCTCACTGTTTCTGTGGATCAGGAATTCGGGAGTGGTTTAACTGAGTTGTTCTGGTTCTGGGTCTTTCATGAGGTTGCAGTAAAGATGTCAGGCAGAGTTGAAGTCATCTAAAGTCTTGATGGACAGGAAGACCTCATATGGATGTTGGCAAGTGTCCTTAGTTCCTTGTCACAAGGGCCTCCCCATAGGACTGCATGAGTATCCTTGCAACATGGCAATGAGCTTCCCTAAGAGTGAGTGATCCAAGACAGTGAACAAGGGGAATATGTAATGCCTTTTATGACCTAGTCTTGAGAATCACACTCTATCACTTCCACCATGTTCTATTTATTAGAAGTGAGTTACTGAGCCCATTCCACACTCAAGGGAAGGGGATTAGACTTTACCTTTACCCAGGGAAGAGTGTCAAATACTTTCTGGACATACAACCACCACAGGGATATGAGTGTTGTATTTGCAAATCTGATTCCCTTAAATATTACTGGGCATGTGAGGCTCAGAATTATTTTCACTTTTGGCTACACAATTATTTTTGTAGTTGTTATTACTGCTTTAATATGACACAGTCCTTAAATTGATCCAATTTTTATCCAGGTCACACTAATAATTTTCAGCATTAATAGGCTAAGGAAATTTTCAGGTAATTTACCGTCTCTCATAATCACTGGGAACTTGGAAGAAGGGAGAAATGGCTGGCTCTTTTCTCTTGAACTGCCAAGATGTCTGGTCTTTCTCTCTGAAACTACTGCAGGGGAAATGAGGGGGGAAGACAGAAAGGATTCTCCTAAAACGTTCCTAAAGTGATAGGAGTACCCAGTTTTCTACACAAGGAGGAGGCTTCACTTTGGACAGAATGGGGATTGTTACCTTCACTTCTATGCCTCCTCTCCAGCCACGATGACCTTCTAGTTACTTTTCTTCAAGCATAGCAACTCATTTTTGCCCCTGAGCTGTGTTTCCTCTGTCCGCAGACCTCTTCCCTCCAATTTTCACATGACTTTTTCCTCCTCATCATTCAGATCTCTGGCTAGATGATCCTTCCTCACAAAGGCTCAGTTCTCTCTAATATTCTGTCCACAGATTCCGGCTTCCTCAGCTGCCTTATACTCTGATCATCAGGCGGTAGGGCCATCATGCTCTGCCTGAAATTCTAGTTCTCTATGCAGCACAAGATGGATGTCAGAGGAGACTCTGAAACATGCTCTCGAGCGTCGAGCAGCAAAAGTAAAAGGAAGAACTGATGAAGTAAAAGAACTGAACAGAAGGCTTCAAAGGGCCTCTCGAGACAACAAAGTATTATAATGACATGTGCAAAGAGCTGGAGATGGAAAATCAAAAGGGAAGAACACGCTCGGCATTTCTCAAGCTGAAAGAACTGAAGAAAAAATTCAAGCCTTGAGTTGCAATAGTGAAGGATTCTATGAGGAAAATATTAAACGACGCAGGAAGCATCAAAAGAAGATGGAAGGAATACACAGAGTCATTATACCAAAAAGAATTAGTTGATATTCAACCATTTCAAGAGGTGGCATATGATCAGGAACCGATGGTACTGAAGGAAGAAGTCCAAGCTGCTCTGAAGGCATTGGCGACAAACAAGGCTCCAGGAATTGAAGGAATATCAGTTGAGATGTCTCAACAAACAGATGCAGCCCTGGAGGTGCTCACTCGTCTATGCCAAGAAATATGGAAGACAGCCTCCTGGCCAACTGACTGGAAGAGATCCGTATTTATACCTATTCCCAAAAAGGGTGATCCAACCGAATGTGGAAATTATAGAACAATACCAATATTATCCCACGCAAACAAAATTTTGCTGAAGGTTACTCAAAAACGGCTGCAGCGGTATATTGACAGGGAACTGCCAGAAATTCAGGCTGGTTTCAGAAGAGCACGTGGAACCAGGGATATCATTGCTGATGTCAGATGGATCCTGGCCGAAAACAGAGAATACCAGAAGGATGTTTACCTGTGTTTTATTGACTATGCAAAGGCATTTGACTGTGTGGATCATAACAAACTATGGATAACACTGTGAAGAATGGGAATTCCAGAACACTTAATTGGGCTCATGAGGAACTTTTACATAGATCAAGAGGCAGTTGTTGGGACAGAACATGGGGATACTGATTGGTTTAAAGTCAGGAAGGTGTACGTCAGAGTTGTATTCTTTCACCATACCTATTTAATCTGTATGCTGAACAAATAATCCGAGAAGCTGGACTATATGAAGAAGAACGGGGCATCAGGATTGGAGGAAGACTCATTAACAACCTGCGTTATGCAGATGACACAACTTTGCTTGCTGAAAGTGAAGAGGACCTGAAGCACTTACTAATGAAGATCAAAGACCACAGCCTTCAGTATGGATTACACCTCAACATAAAGAAAACAAAAATCCTCACAACTAGACCAATGAGCAACATCATGATAAACAGAGAAAAGGTTGAAGTTGTCAAGGATTTCATTTTACTTGGATCCACAATCAACAGCCATGGAAGCAGCAGTCAAGAAATCAAAAGACCCATGGCATTGGGCAAATCTGCTGCAAAAGACCTCTTCAAAGTGTTGAAGAGCAAAGATGTCACCCTGAAGACTAAGGTAAGCCTGACCCAAGTCATGGTATTTTCAATCACATCATAAGCATGTGAAAGCTGGACAATGAATAAGAGTTGACGCTTTTGAATTGTGGTGTTGGCGAAGAATATTGAATATACCATGGACTGCCAAAAGAACGAACAAATCTGTCTTGGAAGAAGTGCGGCCAGAATGCTCCTTAGAGGCAAGGATGGCAAGACTGTGTCTTACATACTTTGGACACGTCAGGAGGGATCAGTCCCTGGAGAAGGACATTATGCTTGGCAGAGTACAGGGTCAGCGGAAAAGAGGAAGACACTCAACGAGGTGGATTGACACAGTGGCTGCAACAATGAGCTCAAGCATAACAACGATTGTAAGAATGGTGCAGGACCGGGCAGTGTTTCGTTCTATTGTGCATGGGGTCGCTATGAGTCGGAACCAACTCGACAGCACCTAACAACAACAACAACAACATGCAGCACTTAGGAATCTTGCTCCAGGACAGGGAGCTAGACGATTATGGAACTCTTCTCAAGAGTTTTTGTTCTCTCAGGGATCGCAGTCTTGTGATGCCTGTTGTCCATTGTCTGTACAAAAGTTGCCCATGTATTTTGTCCAGGTTTATGGTCATGTTCAGCGGGAGGGCTAATCCATAACGATTACTCTGTGATGGCTAAAAACTGGAGCCCAATTTGTTTATCTTGACCTTTTTATTTCAAGTTGAAGCCTATAAGGCTTCAGTTTCAGCAAGCCTTATAGAAATTCGTGACTGAAGAATTGTGATAACACACCCACACTGTAGGTGTTCCCAATCTGTCACTCCCTACAGACATTTCTCGTTTAGATTCTCATCAAACCCCTAACATGTATAAGATACTTTTCACAGAGTACAAATCATTTTATCCTCATAAAAACCTTGAGAGGTGCCTATCATTATCCCCATTTTTATGAAATAAACTTTTGCCAGGAAATGTAATTTTCCTAAAACTTAAAAGAGGTAAAACATATTCAGCAAGAACCCATTACTTACTCAAGATTATATGGAAAAACATGAATCAGGTCTATCCGATTCCAAGTCCAATGTCCTTTCTCTCCTTTCCAATGTCCACAGCTGTCTTTCTAGGACCCATCCACAATCTCTCAGGGGAGATTAAATGGCCTCAAAACATGACTAGTTTTTCCCTTCTTATACTCATTTGCTTTCTGCTAATTTTATTCATATTTTTTTTCTCAGTAAACCTATATCTTATGTTGGACCTCTTTGTCCATGTTTGTCCTGGGAAATACCTGCCTCTCTCTCAGGGAGACAGGAACTTATACTATCAAGAACATGTCATATATCACAACCCTTTATTTCCTCTGTGAAATTTTTTTTAAAGTTAAAAAAAAAAAAAAACCTTTTTTCATGTATGAACTAAGTAGTTATCCAACTTGGATGAGAAGACAAGGCTTTCTGTGAAGCCCCAGTAAATGCTTACTCATTTCTATTTTATGAGTCAGGAACTACTTCTCAGGATGAAAATAAAACCACGTTATCTATTTGCACTGTAAAAGCACAAAGAGCAGCTAACTGGTTGAATGGTACCTCTAAAAAGTATGTCTGCTTCCTAATTCTTAGACCTTCCTAATCCCCAGAATTTGTATATCTGAAAAAGGGTCTTTGCAGATTGCAGATATAATTAAGGATCTAGAGATGAGATCATCCTGGATTATCTAGGTGTGCCCTAAATCCAATGACAAGTGTTCTTATAAGAGACAGAAAAAAAGAGACACCGAAACACAGGGGGAAGGCCATGTGAAGATGGATGCTGAGTGTGGAGTGATGCTAACAGCCACCAGAAGCTGGAAGAGACAAGGAAGAGAATCCTTGCTAGAGCCTTTGTAGGGAACAAACCCTGCCGACAACACCTTGATTTTGAACTATTGGCCTCCAGAACTCTGAAAGAATAAATTTTCTATTGTTTTAAAGTAAAAAAAAAAAAAGGGGAGAAAACATGGATGTAAAAATAGGTGTAAGATCTCCTTTTTTAATATATAACAAATCAATTCAGTCTCTCACACAAAAAAACTTACATACACCTGGCGACATACTCCCAAATACACGCTGCCAAATGAAACAGCACACTACCTCCCTCACTCTCTCTTTTCGTGTCCATTTCACCAGCTTCTACCCTCTCATCTTCCCTCCAGGCAGGAGATGCCAACATAGTCTCAAGTGTCCACCTGATCCAAGAAGCTCACTCCTCACCATCATTCATCTCCAACCATTGTCTAGTCCAATCCTTGTCTGAAGAGTTGACATAGGGAATGGTTCCTGTCCCGGGCCAGCAGAAGGTCTGGGGACCATGACCACCCGGGTCCTTCTAGTCTCAGTCAGACCATTAAGTCTGGTCTTTTTATGAGAATTTGGGGTCTGCATCCCACTGCACTCCTGCTCCCTCAGGGGTTCTCTGTTGTGTTCCCTGTCAGGGCAGTCATCTGTTGTAGCCGAGCACCATCCAGTTCTTCTGCTCTCAGGCTGATGTAGTCTCTGGTTCATGTGGCCCTTTCAGTCTCTTGGGCTTGTAATTACCTTGTGTCCTTGGTGTTCTTCACTCTCCTTTGATCCAGGTGGGTTGAGACTTATAGATGCATCTTAGATGGCTGCTTGCTAGCATTTAAGACCCCAGACACCACTCTTCAAAGTGGGATACAGAATGTTTTCTTAATAGATTTTATTATGCCAATTGACTTAGATGTCCCCAAACCCCTGCCCCTGCTACGCTGGCCTTCGAAGCATTCAGTTTATTCAGGAAACTTTTTGCTTTTAGTTAAGTCCAGCTGTGCTGACCTCCCCTGAATTGAGTGTTGTCCTTCCCTTCACCTAAAGTAGTTCTTATCTACTATCTAATTAGTAAATATCCCTCTACCACCCTTCCTCCCTCCCCCCTCTCGTAACCATAAAAGAATGTTTTTTTCTCAGGTTAAACTATTTCTTGAGTTCTTATAATAGTGGTCTTATACAATATTTGTCCTTTTGCAACTGACTAATATCACTCAGCATAATGCCTTCCAGGTTCCTCCATGTTATGAAATGTTTCACAGATTCATCACTGCTCCTTATCGATGCATAGTATTCCATTGTGTGAGTTTACCATAATTTATTTATCCATTCATCCATTGATGGGCACCTTGGTTGCTTCCACCTTTTTGCTATTGTAAACAGTGCTGCAGTGAACATGGGTGTGCATATATCTGTTTGTGTAAAGGCTCTTATTTCTCTAGGATATATTCCAAGGAGTGGGATTGCTGGATCATGTGGTAGTTCTATTTCTAGCTTTTTAAGGAAGCGCCAAATCGATTTCCAAAGTGGTTGTACCATTTGACATTGCCACCGGCAGTGTATAAGTGTTCCAATCTCTCCACAGCCTCTCCAAAATTTATTATTTTGTGTTTTTTTGGATTAATGTCAGCCTTGTTGGAGAGAGATAAAATCTCATTGTAGTTTTGATTTACATTTCTCTAATGGCTAATGCTAATGATCGTGAACATTTCCTCATGTATCTGTTAGCTACCTGAATGTCTTCTTTAGTGAAGTGTCTGTTCATACCTTTTGCCCATTTTTTAATTTGGTTATTTGTCTTTTTGTAGTTGAATTTTTGCAGTATCATGTAGATTGTAGAGATCAGGTGGTGATCGGAAATGTCATAGCTAAAAACTGTTTCCCAGTCTGTAGGTAGTCTTTTCACTCTTTTGGTGAAGTCTTTGGATTAGCATAGATGTTTGATTTTTAGGAGCTGCTAGTTATCTAGTTTTTCTGCTGCATTCTTAATAATGATTTATATACTGTTTATGCCATGTATGAGAGCTCCTAACATTGTCCCTATTTTTTCTTCCATGATCTTTATCGTTTTAGATTTTATATTTAGGTCTTTGATCCATTTTGATCTCGTTTTTGTGCATGAAGTGAGGCATGGGTTTTGTTTCATTTTTTTGCAGATGGATATCCAGTAATGCCAGCACCATTTGTTAAAAAGAATGTCTCTTCCACATTTAACTGTTTTGGGGCCTTTGTCAAATATCAACTGCTCATATGTGGATGGATTTATGTCTGGATTCTCAATTCTGTTCCAATGGTCTATGTATCTGTTGTTGTACCAGTACCAGGCTGTTATGACTACTGTGGTGGTATAATAATTTCTAAAATCAGGTAGTGGGAGGACTCAGACTTTGATCTTCTTTTTCAGTAATGCTTTACTTATCCTGGGCCTCTTTCCCTTCCATATGAAGTCAGTGATTTGTTTCTCCATCTCATTAAAAAATGTCATTGAATTTGGATCCAAATTCCATTAAATCTATAGATCACTTTTGGTAGAATAAACATTTTTATTATGTTAAGTCCTCCTCTCTATGAGCAAGGTCTATTTTTCCACTTATGTAGTTCTCTTTTGGTTTGTTGCAGAAGAGTATTGTAGTTTTCTTTGTATAAGTCTTTTACATCTCTGGTAAGATTTATTCCTTAGTATTTTATCTTCTTGGGGGTTACTGTAAATGGTATTGATTTGGTGATTTCCTCTTTGATGTTCTTTTTGTTGGTTTAGAGGAATCCCACTGATTTTCGTATGTTTATCTCATATCCCGATACTCTATTGAACTCTTCTATTAGTTTCAGTAGTTATCTTGGTGATTCCTTAGGTTTTTCTGTGTATAAGCTCATGTGGTCTGCAAATAAGGTTAAATTTGCTTCTTTCTTGCCAATCTGGATGCTTTATTTCTTTATCTAGCCTAATCGCTCTGGCTAGGATCTCCAGCAAAATGTTGAATAAGAGCGCTGATAAAGGGCATCTTTGTCTGGTTCCCGATCTCAAGGGGAATGCTTTCAGGCTCTCTCCATTCAGGGTGATGTTCGCTGTTGGCTTTGTATAAATGTCCCTTATTATGTTGAGGAATTTTCCTTCTATTCCTATTTTGCTGAGAGTTTTTATCATGAATCGGTGGTGAACTTTGTCAAATGTCTGTTCTGCATCAGTTGATAAAATCATGTGATTCTTGTCTTTTGTTTTATTTATGTGGTGGATTACATTAAGTGTTTTTCTAATGTTTTTAATGTTGAACCATCCCTGCATACCTGATATGAATCCCACTTGGTCGTGGTGAATTATTTTTTTGATATGTTGTTGAATTCTATTGGCTAGAATTTTGTTGAGGATTTTTGCATCTACTTTCATGAGGGATATAGGTCTACAATTTTCTTTTTTTCTGGAGTCTTTACCTGGTTTTGGTATCAGGGATATGTTGCGTTCATAGAATGAGTTTGGTAGTATCCCGTCCTTTTCTCTGCTCTGAAATACCTTTAGTAGTAGTGGTGTTAACTCTTCTCTGAATGTTTGGCTAAACTCTGCAGGGAAGCCATCCGGGCCAGGGCTTTTTTTTTTTTTTTGGAGTTTTTTTGATTACCTTTTCAACCTCTTCCTTTGTTTTGGGTCTATTTAGTTGTTCTACCTTAGTTTGTGTTCGTTTAGGTAGGTAGGTAGTGTGTTTCTATTAATTCATCCATTTCTTGTAGGTTTTCAAATTTCTTAGAGTACAATTTTTTCACAGTAATCTGTTATAAGTCTTTTAATTTCAGTTGGGTCTTTTGTAATATCGCCTATCTCATTTCTTATTCTAGTTGTTTGCTTCCTCTCATGTTTTTCTCTTGTCAGTTTGGCCAGTGGTTTATCAATTTTGTTGAGTTTTTCAAAGAACCAGCTTTTGGTCTTGTTAATTCTTTCACTTGTTTTTCTGTTTTCTATTTCATTTAGTTCTGCTCTAATTTGTCTTATTTGTTTTCTTCTGGTGCCTGAGGGTTTCTTTTGTTGCTCTCTTTCTCTTTGTTCAAGTTTTTGGGATAATTCTTTGATTTGGGCCCTTTCTTCTTTTTGGATGCGTGCATTTATTGATATAAATTGGCCTCTGAGCATAGCTTTTGCTGTGTCCCAAAGGTTCTGATAGAAAGTGTTTTCATTCTTATTGAATTCCATAAATTTCTTTATTCCATCCTTAATGTCTTCTGTAATCCAGTCTTTTTTGAGCAGGGTATTGTTCAGTTTCCAAGTGTTTGATTTCTTTTCCCTGCTTTTTCTGTTTTTGATTTTCACATTTACGGCCTTATGGTCAGAGAAGTTGCTTTGTAATATTTCAACGTTTTGGATTCTCCTAAGGCTTGCTTTATGACCTAATATGTGGTCTATCCTTGAGAATGTTCCATGTGCACTAGAAAAGAAAGTATACTTGGTTGCTGTTGAGTGGTGTGTTCTGTATATGTCCATGAGGTCAAGTTGGTTGACTGTGGCATTTAGATCTTCCATGTCTTTATGGAGCTTCTTTCTGGATGTCCTGTCCTTCACCAAAAGCGGTGTGTTGAAGTCTTCTACTATTATTGTGGAGCTGTCTATCTCACTTTTCAATGCTGATAGAGTTTGTTTTATGTATGTTGCAGCCCTGCCATTGGGTGCATAAATATTTAATATGGTTATATCTTCATGGTATATTGTCCCTTTAATCATTATATAGTGTCCTTCCTTATCCTTTCAGATGGCTTTAACTTTAAAGTCTATTTTGTCAGAAATTAATATTTCCACTCCTGCTCTTTTTTGATTGTTGTTTGCATGGTATATTTTTTTACATCCTTTGAGTTTTAGTTTGTTTGCATCTCTAAGTCTAAGGTGTGTCTCTTGTAGGTAGCATATAGAGGGATCTTATTTTTTAATCCATTCTGCCCCTCTCTGTCTCTTTATAGGTGCATTTAGTCCATTTACTTTCAGGGTAATTATGGATATGTATGAATTTAGTGCTATCATTTTGATGTCTTTTTGTGTGTTGTTGACAGTTTCTTTTTCCCACTTAATTTTATGTGCTGAGTAAATTATCTTTATATATTGTCCTTTCCTCATATTCGTTGTTGTGGATTTTATTTCTCCTGAGTCTGTATTTTTTTCTTCTCTTTTATTTTGATGAGTAGGATAGTTTGTCTCCTTTGTGGTTACCATATTTTTTACCTCTATTTTTGTAAATTTAAACCTAACTTTTATTTCTTTGCATTGCAGTATTCTCCTCTCCATTTGGAATATCTAAGATTACATTTCTTAGTCCCTCTTTATTGTTTTAATGTTGTCTTCTTTTATATAATAACTTTGCTGTTACCCTGTTTTGAGCTTCTTTTTTTTTTTGTTTCGCTGTCTGGGCTGCCTTCTGATTGTTCTGCACAGTGTTCTAGTCTTGGGTTAATATCTGATATTATTGATTCTCTAACCAAAGAACTCCCTTTAGTATTTCTTGTAGTTTTGGTTTAGTTTTTATGAATTCCCTAAACTTCTGTTTATCTGGAAATGTCCTAATTTCATCTTCATATTTAAGAGACAGTTTTGCTGGATATATGATTCTTGGCTGGCAAGATTTTTCCTTCACTTTTTTTAAATATGTCATCCCATTGCCTTCTTGACTGCATGGGTTCTGCCGAGTAGTCCGAGCTTATTCTTATTGGCTCTCTTTTGTAGGTGACTTTTCGTTTATCCCTAGTTGCTCCTAAAATTTTCTCTTTATCTTTGGTTTTGGCAAGTTTGATTATAATATGTCTTGGTGACTTTCTTTTAACAGCTACCATATGTGGAGTTTGATGAGCATCTTGGATAGATATCTTCTCATCTTTCACAATATCAGGGAAGTTTTCTGCCAAAAAATCTTCAACAATTTTCTGTGTATTTTCTGTTATTCCCTCCCTGTTCTGGTACTGTAATCACTTGTAGGTTATTTCTCTTGATAGAGCCCCACATGATTCTTAAGCTTTCTTCATTTTTTAAATTCTTTTATCTGATTTTTCTTCAAATATGTTAGTGCCAAGTGATTTATCTTCAAGTTCAGACATTCTGGCTTCTACTTGCTCAGTTCTGCTCCTCTGACTTTCTGTTGAGTTGTCTAATTCTGTAATTTTATTGTTAATCTTCTGGAATTCTGATTGCTGTCTGCCTATGGATTTCTCCAGCTTATTAAGTTTTTCATTATGTTCCCATACAATCTTTGTAATTTCTTCATTTGCTTTATCTGTGTGTTCCTTGGCTTGTTCTGTGTATTGCCTCATTTTCTTCCTGATGTCTTGAAGGGTTCTGTATATTTAAAACTTTTGTATTCTGCATCTGGTAATTCCAGGAATGCACTTTCATTTAGGAGATCCCTGGATTCTTTGTTTTGAGAGCTTGTTGAGGTGATCATGGTCTGTTTCTATATGTGACTTGATATTGACCATTTTCTCTGAGCCATCTAAAAATTATTGTATTAGTTTATGCTTGCTTACTACGTCATAGCTTCTTGCTTTGTTTTGTTTTGATATACCCACATGGGTTGCTTGAGCGAGCTAGCTTGATTATTTTCACCTTTGAGCTCTGACATCCTGTCTCCAGATGGCTAGAACTGTTATCAGGTATATCAGCCTAGGAGTCGATTGACTTTTCTTTTATGTATTCAGCTCAGGTGTCCAGGTAGCTTGTCATGAAGTGTGTGGTACAGGCTCTGTCCTACAGTCTTAGAGAGGCAGGGGTGATTGGTGTATGTACCAATATCTGATTGCAGCAGGGTGTCACTCTCTGAAGAAGGCAGGCAGCTGAGAACTGACCCCTGAGTGTCTCTGAGGGAAGTGTGTCCCTGTTCCCTAGAGTGTGCAAGTGGGTGGGTTCGGCAGATGAACCATGTGCACCCAATATTTTTGGTTGTAAGGACTGGGAGGTACCACTTATCCTTGGACCCTCGTCACTGTTGGCTGGGTGACCTGAGTGGAGTTACCAGTCCTTAGGTCCCTGATGTGGGTATGTGAGGACCTTGTTTAATAGGCAAAGCAATGCCAAACATCAAACACCCACCTCTCCATCACACAGCTGAAATTGTTGGAGTCTTCCAACAAGGGCCTATTCTCCCAAAATAGGCCCACACAGGCCCATGCAGAAGGGAAATCTGCTGAAAGTCCATGGACCACTTATGCCTGGACAGGAGCTGCTTCTGTCTTGAGCTCCCCCGGTTAGTGGAGCTGGTAAATTTTCTTTTCCCCCAGTGGAAAATTTTTTGCTTCTCCAAGTCTGGGAGGATAGCTCTAGGTGCTCATCACGGCCTATCTCAGGCCCAGGGAATTCAGCTGCTGAAGTCGGCTTGGGCGTGGGGGGAGAAGGTAAAATATATGCAAGTACTTAGCTTTTGCCGAGAACGCCATTATTCTCAGGTTCCAGAGGTTTGAGTAGACTGTGTGGCTCGCTGCTTCTCCCTGAGGAAACTGTGGCCGAACGCTAGTGCCAGCCCACCGCCGTCACTCCAGAAATGGTGCTTGAGGGTTCCCCATGATTCAGGTCCAGTAACTCCTCTCCATTTCTGAATGGGCTCTTCCTTCTCCTGCCCCTCAGTTCATTTTCTAAGCTTGTCTTTGAAGCTCAGGGCTCCCAGATTGTCACAAATATACTCGTTTTGCTTTTCTTTTTCAGCTCCTTGTTGTAAAGAGGGCTCGCTGAAACCTTCTGTCTATTCCACCATCTTGGCTCTGTCTCATAAGATCTCTTTTTGACAACGGATTCTCAGATATGACAGCAAATCAAAGAGCAACAAAAAAGAAAATAAGCAAATTGTACTTCAACCAAACAAAAATATTGTTTTTTCATCAAAGGGTTTTATGAAGAAAGTGAAGAGACAGAATATAGCACCCTAGACAGAAGCAAAACATCATCCCTCCACAGCAAAGACCTGGAAAATTAAGTACAAACAGATGCAAACGTCGTTCCTGGAACCCGAAGTATCAAATGAAGAGAAAAAGAACTCAACCAAACACCAAATGGCAAAAGAAGCTGACAGAGGACAGAGAATGAGGAGAAATATTTGCGAAGGCTCCTTATCAGCTAAGGCAGCATGGATTAGCCATCTTGAACTCCTGTTGGAGATCGGCAGACAGGGAGCATGAGAAAACAACTTCACAGAGCTCCCAGTAGGAGACAGAGCACCAAGTAACCAGCATTACATGTTCTCCCATCCCGATCCTTGCCACACTGCTGTACCTCAGAACTTTCTGGCTGGATGCAGAGGCTTGGCTGGCTGGGAAGTGCAGGGTATGTGCCACTTGGATTCACCCCACCCACATCACAGATCCATGGACAGGGTGTACAGAAAGCAGTTTTACAAAATTCCTGGCAGGAGACAGAGCACCTGCTCGACCTACCCTGCTGCACCATAGCAGAGTGATTGGTCCCACCCATTGGACAAGGAGGTGAAAAGTATCAGGACTACAAATGAGCAAACAACAAAGAATGCACATCCTGCCTGCTAAGACATAACCAAATAAAACAAAAAAACAGCATGAAACTAACAAATCTAAAATCAAGAAACACAGAAAGTAACTACTGAATGTCTCAAAGACAGCAGACAATATCAAAACATAAAAAAAAAAAAACAGGACAGGATAGTTCCAGTGGGCGTCCAAAACAAAATACCAAATGACTTTCCTATAGAAGAAAAGGCACTAGAACTACATGGCAGGGAATTAAAATCATTAATATTCAGCGCTATATAAGAGTTGAAGCATAAAGCGAGGAAAAAATAGACAAACTTATGGAAAAGGCAGACAAATTCATGGAAAATACAGAAAGAAATAGAAGAATTCAGGAAAATAATACATGAAAAAAATGCCAAAATACATTCACAACCAGAAATCATACAAAATAACATTTAGAAATCCAAAAGATAAAAAACAAGATTTCAGAAATGGACAGTGTCGTAGAAGTGCTAAGGAACAGGTTTGAAATGTTGGAAGGCAGGATCAGTGAAATTGAAGACAAACACTTGAATACAACTCTGTTTGAGGAAAAATAAAAAAAAAAAAGAGGAAACCCTGAGAATTTTGTGGGATACAAACAAAAGCAAACATTTCCAAGTGATCAGAGTTCTAGAACAGGGAGAGAAGATGGAAACCATAGAGAGGATCACTGAAGAATTGCTGACAGAAGACTTCCCCAATATCATGAATGATGGAAAGCTGACCATCCAAGAAGCTCAACGAACCCCACTTAGCATAAACCCCAAAATAAAAACAGCAAGGAATATTATAATCATGCTTGCTAAAACCAAAGACAAAGAAAAAATCCTGAGAGCAGCTAGAGAAAAACAAAAAGTCACATACAGAGGAGAAAGAATTAGACTAAGCTCTGATTATTAGGCAGAAGCCATCCAGGCACGAAGGCAATGGGATAACATATATAAAACCTTGAAAGAAAAAAAATGCCAACCAAGAATAATACATCCTGCAAAACTTTTGTTCAAATATGATGGTGAAATTCATGCATTTCCAGATAAACAGAAATTAAAGGAACATGTAAAAACTAAACCAAACCTACAAGAGTAATTAAAGGGAGTCCTTCAGCCTGAGAACAAACAACATCAGACCACAACCTGAATCTAGGACACAAGATTGCACTAGCCAGATTCCAATGCAGGAAATGAACTCTCAAAGACTATCCAAAACCAAAAGAATTACTACAGGGAACCAGAGAAGTTAATCTGTAAATGACAACAACATCAAAACAATAAAAGAGGGAATAAATGGTGTAGATATATAACTTTCTAATGGAGAGGAAGTCAAGGCGATACCAAGTAATGATAGAATGGTTCAAACCTAGGAAGATAAGGGTAAATTTCAAGGTAACCACAAAGAAAGTTAACAAACCTACTTGTCAAAATAAAGCAGAAAAACATAAATTCTCACCGAAAACAAAATCTACAAAAACAAAAGAGATGAAAAAGAAATCCACACAAAAAAATGAACACAGCACAGATGAGTAAGAGGAACAAAGAAAGTGTTAGCACCACAAAAAAGCACTATGAAATGACAGCAATAAACTCACACCTATCAATAACTACACTGAATGTAAATGGCCTAAATGTACCTGTAAAGAGACACAGAGTGACAAAAGGGATAAAAACAGTATCCATCAATATACTGTCTAAAAGAGACACATCTTAGAAAAAAAGACATAAATTTACTAAAAATCAAAGGATAGAAAAAATATATCAAACAAATAACTACCAAAAGAGCAGGAGTGGCAATACCAATCTCAGATAAAATACACGTTAAAACAAAATCTACCATAAAAGACAAAGAAGGGCACTATATAATGTTTAAATGGATGATCTATCATACTTCAACTCAACGGCAGTGGGGTTTTTTTGTGGGTTATCATACTTAACCATAATAAACATCTACGTACCCAATGACAGGGCTCCAAAATACATAAAACAAACTCTAAGAGAACTTAAAAGATAAATTGACAGTTCCACAATAATAGTAGGAGACTTCAACACACCAGTCTCGGTAAAGAACAGAATATCTAGAAAGAAATTCAACAAAGATACAGAAGAGTTAAAGAGCACAATCAGCCAACTTGACCTCATAGATATATATAGAACACTCCACGCAACATTTACAAAGTACACATTCTTTTACAACGCACATGGAACATTTTCCAGAATAGACCACATCTTAGGTCACAGAGCAACCCTCAACAAAATCTGAAATATTGAGCTAGTACAAAGTATCTCTTCTGACCACAATGCCATCAAAGTAGAAATTAACAACAGGAAGAGTAAGGAAAAAAAATTACATGGAAACTGAATAAAAAAAAATAACACCCTGCTTAAAAACCACTGGGTAATAGAAGAAATGAAAGATGGAATCAAAAAGTTCCTAGAATCAAAAAAGAATGAAAACACATTATAACCAATACCTTTGGAACACATCAAAGGCAGTTCTCAGAGGTCAATTTACAGCAATAGATGCACACATCGAAAAAGAAGAAAGGGACAAAATCAAAACATTAGCTACACAATTTGAACTATTAGAAAGAGAACAGCAAAAGGACTCCACAGCCACCAGAAAAAGGAAATAATAAAGATCAGAGCAGAAATAAGTGAAATAGAGAATAGAAAAACAGTAAAATCAACGAAACTAAAAAGTTGGTTCTCGAGAGGCGGAGCCAAGATGTCGGACTAGGCAGACGCTACCTCGGATCTCTCTTACAACAAAGACACGGAAAAACAAATGAATCGATCACATACATAACAATCTACGAACCCTGAACAACAAACACAGATTTAGAGACGGAGAACGAACTAATACGGGGAAGCAGCGATTGTTTCCAGAGCCTGGAGCCAGCGTACCAGTCAGGTACGGCACAAGCACAGAGAGCTGCTCCACCCCCCTGAACTAACCCCAGGAGAGGGACCAGCCGGTTCCACGGGCGGCGTGGGACGCAGCCGGTAGGAGAAGTCCCCGGGAGGCAGTGACTGGTCTTGGAGCAGGAAGAGCAGTGTCCCAGCCAGGGAACCATCCCGCCGGGATTTGGACTGGACGCAGGTACGGCATAAACACGGAGAGCTGCTCCACCCCCCTGAACTAACCCAGGGAGGGGGACCAGTTGGGTCCCACAGGCGGCGTGGGACGCAGCCGATAGGAGAAGTCCCCGGGAGGCAGCGACTGGTATTGGAGCAGGGAGAACAGCGTCCCAGCCGGGACACTCGGTCACGGCACAAGCACGGGGAGCTGCTCCACCCATCTGAACTAACCCCGGGAGGAGGCCCAACTAGTTGGCGGAGGCGGCACGGCAACGCAGCTGGAGGGACGAGAAGTCCCCGGGAGGCAGCGACTGATTTTGGAGTCGAGAGTGCACAGTCCCAGTAGGGGAGCCTTGACGATGGGCGTGGGGCTGGAAGGGGAGGATCTGACCGTGACTCCAGCGGGCCAGAGCCCCCGGGGGCAATCTCCACACAGCCAGCACACATAGGCGACGCACCCCGCGGGAATCTCAGATATAATAGTCATTCCAAGCAAGACAAGCAACTCTGGCTATATTCTGAGGGGCTACTCTCCTATCTCTCTGTTCCCTCCCCCACCCTCCCCAGGCAGCTTCATTAACATCCGAATATCCTGAGCCAGAGGGAGAACTCTGATAGGGATCTGACTGCATTTTTTTTAGCGGATTTTCTGGAAAAACTGGTTTCCCAGTGATGGCTCGGAGACAACAATCCATATCAAACCACTTAAAGAAGCAGACCATGACAGCTTCTCCAACCCCCCAAACAAAGGAATCAAAATCTTTCCCAAATGAAGATACAATCCTGGAATTATCAGATACAGAATATAAAAAACTAATTTACAGAATGCTTAAGGATATCACAAATGAAATTAGGATAACTGCAGAAAAAGCCAAGGAACACACCGATAAAACTGTTGAAGAACTCAAAAAGATTATTCAAGAACATAGTGGAAAAATTAATAAGTTGCAAGAATCCATAGAGAGACAGCATGTAGAAATCCAAAAGATTAACAATAAAATTACAGAATTAGACAACGCAATAGGAAGTCAGAGGAGCAGACTCGAGCAATTAGAATGCAGACTGGGACATCTGGAGGACCAGGGAATCAACACCAACATAGCTGAAAAAAAATCAGATAAAAGAATTTAAAAAAATGAAGAAACCCTAAGAATTATGTGGGACTCTATCAAGAAGGATAACCTGCGGGTGATTGGAGTCCCAGAACAGGGAGGGGAGACAGAAAACACAGAGAAAATAGTTGAAGAACTCCTGACACAAAACTTCCCTGACATCATGAAAGACGAAAGGATATCTATCCAAGATGCTCATCGAACCCCATTTAAGATTGATCCAAAAAGAAAAACACCAAGACATATTATCATCAAACTCGCCAAAACCAAAGATAAACAGAAAATTTTAAAATCAGCCAGGGAGAAAAGAAAGGTTTCCTTCAAGGGAGAATCAATAAGAATAAGTTCAGACTACTCAGCAGAAACCATGCAGGCAAGAAGGGAATGGGACGACATATACAGAACACTGAAGGAGAAAAACTGCCAGCCAAGGATCATATATCCAGCAAAACTCTCTCTGAAATATGAAGGCGAAATTAAGATATTTACAGACAAACACAAGTTTAGAGAATTTACAAAAACCAAACCAAAGCTACAAGAAATACTAAAGGATATTGTTTGGTCAGAGAACCAATAATATCAGATATCAGCACAACACAAGGTCACAAAACAGAACGTCCAGATATCAATTCAAATAGGGAAATCACAAAAACAAACAAATTAAGATTAATTAAAAAAAATAAAATACACGTAACAGGGAATCATGGAAGTCAATAGGTAAAAGATCACAATAGTCAAAAAGAGGGACTAAATACAGGAGGCATTGAACTGCCATATGGAGAGTTATACAAGGCGATATAGAACAATACGAGTTAGGTTTTTACTTAGAAAAATAGGGGTAAATAATAAGGTAACCACAAAAAGGTATAACAACTCTATAACTCAAGATAAAAGCCAAGAAAAACGTAACGACTCAACTAACATAAAGCCAAACACTATGAAAATGACGATCTCACAATTTACTAAGAAAAACGTCTCAGCACAAAAAAGTATGTGGAAAAATGAAATTGTCAACAACACACATAAAAAGGCATCAAAATGACAGCACTAAAAACTTATTTATAATTACCCTGAATGTAAATGGACTAAATGCACCAATAAAGAGACAGAGAGTCAGAGACTGCATAAAGAAACACGATCCATCTATATGCTGCCTACAAGAGACACAACTTAGACTTAGAGACACGAAAAAACTAAAACTCAAAGGATGGAAAAAAGTATATCAAGCAAACAATAAGCAAAAAAGAAGAGGAGTAGCAATATTAATTTCTGACAAAATAGACTTTAGACTTAAATCCACCACAAAGGATAAAGAAGGACACTATATAATGATAAAAGGGACAATTGATCACGAAGACATAACGATATTAAATATATAGGCACCCAATGACAGGGCTGCAAGATACATAAATCCAATTTTAACAGGATTGAAAAGTGAGATAGATACCTCCACAATTACAGTAGGAGACTTCAAAACACAACTTTCGGAGAAGGACAGAACATCCAGTAAGAAGCTCAATAGAGACACGGAAGATCTAATTACAACAATCAACCAACTTGACCTCATTGACTGATACAGAACTCTCCACCCAACTGCTGCAAAACATACTTTTTTTTCTAGCGCACATGGAACATTCTCTAGAATAGACCACATATTAGGTCATAAAACAAACCTTTGCAGAATCCAAAACATCAAAATATTACAAAGCATCTTCTCAGACCACAGGGCAATAAAACTAGAGATCAATAACAGAAAAACTAGGGAAAAGAATTCAAATACTTGGAAACTGAACAATACCCTCCCGAAAAAAGACTGGGTTATAGAAGACATCAAGGAGGGAATAAGGAAATTCATAGAAAGCAACGAGAAAGAAAATACTTCCTATCAAAACCTCTGGGACACAGCAAAAGCAGTGCTCAGAGGCCAATTTATATCGATAAATACACACATACAAAAAGAAGAAAGAGCCAAAATCAGAGAACTGTCCCGACAACTTGAACAAATAGAAACTGAGCAACAAAAGAATCCATCAGGCTCCAGAAGAAAACAAATAATAAAAATTAGAGCTGAACTAAATGAATTAGAGAACAGAAAAACAATTGAAAGAATTAACAAAGCCAAAAGCTGGTTCTTTGAAAAAATTAACAAAATTGATAAACCATTGGCTAGACTGACTAAAGAAAAACAGGAAAGGAAACAAATAACCCGAATAAGAAACGAGAAGGACCACACCACAACAGAACCAAATGAAATTAAAAGAATCATTTCAGATTACTACGAAAAATTGTACTCTAACAAATTTGAAAACCTAGAAGAAATGGATGAATTCCTGGAAAAACACTACCTACATAAACTAACACATTCAGAATTAGAACAACTAAATAGACTCATAACAAAAAAAGAGATTGAAACGGTAATCAAAAAACTCCCAACAAAAAAAAAGTCCTGGCCCGGACGGCTTCACTGCAGAGTTCTACCAAACTTTCAGAGAAGAGTTAACACCACTACTACTGAAGGTATTCCAAAGCATAGAAAATGACGGAATACTACCCAACTCATTCTATGAAGCCACCATCTCCCTGATACCAAAACCAGGTAAAGACATTACAAAAAAAGAAAATTATAGACCTATATCCCTCATGAACATTGATGCAAAAATCCTCAACAAAATTCTAGCCAATAGAATCCAACAACACATCAAAAAAATAATTCACCCTGATCAAGTGGGATTTATACCAGGTATGCAAGGCTGGTTTAATATCACAAAAACCATTAATGTAATCCATCACATAAATAAAACAAAAGACAAAAACCACATTATCTTATCAATTGATGCAGAAAAGGCATTTGACAAAGTCCAACACCCATTTATGATAAAAACTCTTACCAAAATAGGAATTGAAGGAAAATTCCTCAACATAATAAAGGGCATCTATGCAAAGCCAACAGCCAATATCACTCTAAATGGAGAGAACCTGAAAGCATTTCCTTTGAGAACGGGAACCAGACAAGGATGCCCTTTATCACCACTCTTATTCAACATCGTACTTGAAGTCCTAGCCAGGGCAATTAGGCTAGACAAAGAAATAAAGGGTATCCGGATTGGCAAGGAGGAAGTAAAGTTATCACTATTTGCAGATGACATGATCTTATACACAGAAAACCCTAAGGAATCCTCCAGAAAACTACTGAAACTAATAGAAGAGTTTGGCAGAGTCTCAGGTTATAAAATAAACATACAAAAATCACTTGGATTCCTCTACATCAACAAAAAGAACACCGGAGAGGAAATAACGAAATCAATACCATTCACAGTAGCCCCCAAGAAGATAAAATACTTAGGAATAAATCTTACCAAGGATGTAAAAGACCTATACAAAGGAAACTACAAAGCTCTACTACAAGAAATTCAAAAGGACATACTTAAGTGGAAAAACATACCTTGCTCATGGATAGGAAGACTTAACATAGTAAAAATGTCTCTTCTACCAAAAGCGATCTATACATATAACGCACTTCCGATCCAAATTCCAATGTCATATTTTAAGGGGATAGAGAAACAAATCACCAATTTCATATGGAAGGGAAAGAAGCCCCGGATAAGCAAAGCATTACTGAAAAAGAAGAAGAAAGTGGGAGGCCTCACTCTACCTGATTTCAGAACCTATTATACAGCCACAATAGTCAAAACTGCCTGGTACTGGTACAACAACAGGCACATAGACCAAAGGAACAGAATTGAGAACCCAGATATAAATCCATCCACGTATGAGCAGCTGATATTTGACAAAGGACCAGTGTCAGTTAATTGGGGAAAAGATAGTCTTTTTAACAAATGGTGCTGGCATAACTGGATATCCATTTGCAAAAGAAGGAAACAGGACCCATACCTCACACCATGCACAAAAACTAACTCCAAGTGGATCAAAGACCTAAACATAAAGACTAAAACGATAAAGATCATGGAAGAAAAAATAGGGACAACCCTAGGAGCCCTAATACAAGGTATAAACAGAATAAAAAACATTACCAAAAATGATGAAGAGAAACCCGATAACTGGGAGCTCCTAAAAATCAAACACCTATGCTCATCTGAAGACTTCTCCAAAAGAGTAAAAAGACCACCTACAGACTGGGAAAGAATTTTCAGCTATGACATCTCAGACCAGCGCCTGATCTCTAAAATCTACATGATTCTGTCAAAACTCAACCACAAAAAGACAAACAACCCAATCAAGAAGTGGGCAAAGGATATGAACACACATTTCACTAAAGAAGATATTCAGGCAGCCAACAGATACATGAGAAAATGCTCCCGATCATTAGCCATTAGAGAAATGCAAATTAAAACTACAATGAGATTCCATCTCACACCAACAAGGCTGGCATTAATCCAAAAAACACAAAATAATAAATGTTGGAGAGGCTGCGGAGAGATTGGAACTCTCATACACTGCTGGTGGGAATGTCAAATGGTACAACCACTTTGGAAATCTATCTGGCTTTATCTTGAACAGGTAGAAATAGAACTACCATACAACCCAGAAATCCCACTCCTCGGAATATACCCTAGAGATACAAGAGCCTTCATACAAACAGATATATGCACACCCATGTTTATTGCAGCTCTGTTTACAATAGCAAAAAGCTGGAAGCAACCAAGGTGTCCATCAACGGATGAATGGGTAAATAAATTGTGGTATATTCACACAATGGAATACTACGCATCGATAAAGAACAGTGACGAATCTGTGAAACATTTCATAACATGGAGGAACCTGGAAGGCATTATGCTGAGCGAAATGAGTCAGAGGCAAAAGGACAAATATTGTATAAGACCACTATTATAAAATCTTGAGAAATAGTAAACCTGAGAAGAACACATACTTTTGTGGTTACGAGGGGGGGAGGGAGGGAGGGTGGGAGAGGGTTTTTTATTGATTAATCAGTAGATAAGAACTGCTTTAGGTGAAAGGAAAGACAACACTCAATACATGGAAGGTCAGCTCAATTGGACTGGACCAAAAGGAAAGAAGTTTCCGGGATAAAATGAAAGCTTCAAAGGTCAGCGGAGCAAGCGCGGGGGTCTGGGGAACATGGTTTGCGGGGACTTCTAAGTCAATTGGCAAAAGAATTCTATTATGAAATCATTCTGCATCCCACTTTGAAATGTGGCGTCTGGGGTCTTAAATGCTAACAAGCGGCCATCTAAGATGCATCAATTGGTCTCAACCCACCTGGAGCAAAGGAAAATGAAGAACACCAAGGCCACACGACAACTAAGAGCCCAAGAGACAGAAAGGGCCACATGAACCAGAGACCTACATCATCCTGAGACCAGAAGAACTAGTTGGTGCCCGGCTACAATCGATGACCGCCCTGACAGGGAGCACAGCAGAGGACCCCTGAGGGAGCAGGAGATCAGTGGGATACAGACCCCAAATTCTCATGAAAAGACCAAACTTAATTGTCTGACTGAGACTAGAGGAATCCCGGTGGCCATGGTCCCCAGACCTTCTGTTGGCACAGGACAGGAACCATCCCCGAAGACAACTCATCAGACATGAAAGGGACTGGTCAGCGGGTGGGAGAGAGACGCTGATGAAGAGTGAGCTAATTATATCAGGTGGACACTTGAGATTGTGTTGGCAAGTCTTGTCTGGAGGGGGGATGGGAGGATAGAGAGAGAGGGAAGCCAGCAAAATTGTCAAGAAAGGAGAGACTGAAAGGGCTGACTGAAGAGGGGGAGAGCAAGTGGGAGTAGGGAGTGAGATGTATGTAAACTTATATGTGACAGACTGATTGGATTTGTAAACGTTCACTTGAAGCTCAATAAAAGTTAAAAAAAAAAAAGTTGGTTCTCTGAAAGGATCAATAAAATCAACAAACCACTGGCCAAATTGACAAAAGAAAAACAGGAAAGGACACAAATAACCCAAGTAAGAAATGAAATGGGGGACTTTACAACATAGCCAACTGAAGAAAAAAGGATCATAACACAGTATTATGAAAAACTATATTCCAAAAAAATTGAAAATCTAGAGGAAATGGACAAATTTCTAGAAACACATTACTTACCCAAACTAACACAAAATGGTGTTGAAATCTGAAAAGACCTATAGCAAGAGATTGAAAAGGTAACAAAAAAACTACCAACAACAACAAAACCCTGGCTCAGATGGCTTTCCTGGAAAATTCTACCAAGCATTCAGAGAAGAGCTTACACCAGTACTACTCAAACTATTTCAGAACATAAAAAAGGAAGCAATACTTCTGAATTCATTCATGAAGCCAGCATAACCCTGATACCAAAACCAGGGAAAGACAGCACAAAAAAAGAAAGTTCCAGACCAATATTTCTCATGAATATACATGCAAAAATTCTTAACAAAATTCTAGCCAATAGAATTCAGGAACATATCAAAAAAATAATACACCATGACCAAGAGGGATTTATACCAGGTATGCAAGGGATGGTTCAACATTAGAAAATCAATCAATGTACTCCACCGCATAAATAAAAAGAATCACATGATCATCTCAATCAATGCGGAAAAGGCTTTCAACAAAGTGCAACACCCATTCCTGATAAAAACTCTCTATAAAATAGGTATAGAAGGAAAATTTCTCATCATAATAAAGTGTATATATGCAAAACCAATAACCAATATCATTCTTAATGGAGAGAGGTTGAAAACATTTCCCTTGGGAACAGGTACAAGACAGGGATGCCCTTTATCACCACTCCTATTTAACATTGTGTTGGAAGTCCTAGCTAGAGTAATAAGGCAAGAAACAGAAATAAAGGGCATCCAAATTGGTAATGAAGAAGTTAAACTCTCCCTATTTGTGTATGATGTGATACTATACATAGAAAAACCAAAAGACTCGATGAGAAAACCACAGGAATGAATCGAAAAATCGATCAGAGTAGCAGGATACAAGGTAAACATACAAAGTGAGTTGGATTTCTATATACCAATAAAGAGAAAGATGAAAAGGAAATCAGGAAAACAAAACTTTATAATAGCTCATAAAAAAAAATTACTTGGGAATAAATCTAACCAGGGATGTAAAAGATGTATACAAGGAAAACTACAAAACACTACTGCAAGAAACCAAAAGGGATCTACATAAATGGAAAAACTTACCAGGCTCATGGATAGGTAGATTCAACATTGTGAAAATGACAATCCTACCCAAAGCAATTTACAAATACAGTGCAATACTGATCCAAATACCAAAAACAACTTTATATGGGAAAGGAAGAAGCCCCAGATAAGTAAAGCACTATTGAAGAAGAAGAATAAAGCAGGCGGACTCACACTACCTGACCTCAGAACCTACTATACAGCTACAGTAGTCAAAACAGTCTGGTACTGGTACAACGACAGATACATTGACAGACGGAACAGAATTGAGAACCCAGATTTTACATCCATCCACCTATGGTCACCTGATCTTCAACAAGGGCCCAAAGTCCATCAAATGGGCAAAAGACAGCCTTTTTAACAAATGGTGCTTGCAAAAGTGGATGTCCATCTGCAGAAAAATGAAACAGGACCCATACTTCACACCATATACAAAAACTAACTCAAAATGGATCAAAGACCTAAATATAAACCCAAAACCCATGAAGTTCATAGAAGAAAAAACATGATCAAAGCTAGAGGCTCTAATACATGGCGTTAACAGGATACAAACCACAATCAACAACACACAAGCTCCAGAGGACAAGCCAGATAACAGGGATCTTCTAAAAATTAAACACTTACGCCCATCAAAGTACTTCAACAAAAGAGTAAAAACAGAACCTACAGACTGGGAAAAAAATTTTGGCTATTACAAATCAGCCAAAGGTCTAATCTCTAAAATCTACAAGAAAATCCAACACCTCTACAACAAAAAGACAATCCAATTAAAAAATGGGCAAAGGAAATGAACAGACACTTCACCAAAGAAGACATTCAAGCAGTCAACAGACACATGAGGAAATGTTCACGATCTCTAGCCATCAGAGAAATGCAAATCAAAACTGCAATGAGATTCAATCTCACCCCAGCATTACTGGCACAAATCAATAAAACAGGAAATAACAAATGTTGGAGAGGCTGCCGGGAGATTGGAACTCTTATGCACTGCTGCAGGGAATTAAAAATGATACAACCATTTTGGAAAATGATATGGAGCCTCCTTAGAAAGCTAGAAATACCATATGATCCAGCAATCCCACTCCTAGGAATATATCCTAGAGAAATATGAGTCGTCACATGAATAGACACATTCATTGCAGCATTGTTCACAATGCAAAAAGATGGAACCAACTTAGATGCCCATCAACAGATGAATGCATAAACAAACTGTGGTACATACATACGATGCAATTTTATGGAACAATGATGAATCTGTGATGCATCTCATAATATGGATGAATCTGGAGGGCATTATGCTGAGAAATAAGTCTATCAAAAAAGGACAAATATTGTATGAGACCACTACTGTAAAAACTCATGACAATGCTTATATACATAAAGAAACAATCTTTGATGGTTACAAGGGAGGGGAGTGGTGGGGATGGAAAAATACTTAATAGACAATAGATAAGTGGAAAGTTTGGTGAAGGGGAAGACAGTACACAATACTGGGGAAGCCAGTACAACTTGTACAAGGCAAGGTCATGGTAGCTCCATAGATAGCTCCATAGATATATCCAAACTCCTTGAAGGACCGCATTGCTGGGCTGAGGGCTGTGGGGTCCATGGTCTTGGGGAACATCCAGCTGAGCTGGCATAACATAGTTTATAAAGAACATGCTCTACAGTCTTCTTTGGTGAGTAGCTTCTGGGGTCTTAAAAACCTATGAGTGGCCATCTAGGATACTCCACTGGTCTCAGCCTTCGGGAGCAAGGAATAATGAAGAAAACTAAAGATACAAGGGAAAGAACAGTCCAAAGAGCTAACGGACCACATCTACAAGGCCTCCACCAGACTGTGTCCAGCACAAATAGATGGTGCCCGGCTACTACCACTGACTGCTCTGACAGGGATCACTATTGAAGGTACTGGACACAGCTGGAGAAAAGCACAGAACAAAATTCTAACTAAAAAAAGAATAGACCAGACGTACTGGCCTGACAGAGACTGGAGAAACCCTGAGAGTATGACCCCTGGACACCCTTTCAGCTCAGTAATGAGGTCATTCCTGAGGTTCACCCTTCAACCAAGATTGAACAGGCCCATGGAACAAAACAAGACTAAAGGGGCGCACCAGCCCTGGGGCAGGGACTGGAAGGCAGGAGGGAATAGGAAACCTGGTAATAGGGAACCCAGGGTTGATAAGGGAGAGTGTTGACTTGTCGTTGGGTTGTTAGCCAATGTTGTAGAACAATGTGTGTACAGTTTAATGAGAAACTAGTTTGTTCTGTAATGCTTCACCTAAAGTACAATTAAAAAAAAAATACAAATACAAAATTTCCAGATTAAAAAAAGTGAAGAGACCACCTACAGAATGGGAGATATATTTGGTAAACATGTATCTGAGAATGTTTTAATATATGAAGCACTACTACAACTCAACATCAAAAAGACAACCCAATTTAAAATGTGGCAAAGGACTTGAGTAGACAATTCTCTAAAGAAGATATACAAATGGCCAACAAAAGCACATGAAAAGATGATCAACACAGTGGTCATTAGGGAAATGCAAATCCAAATCACAATGCGATACCACCTCATACCCACTAAGATGGGTATTATCAGAAAAACGTGATATAACAAGTGTTGACAGGGATGCAGTGAATTTGGAACACTTCTGCATTGCTGGTGGGACTGTAAAATGGTGCAGCTACTTCAGAGGTTCCTTAAAAAGTTAAACATAAAATTATCACATGACTTACACTTCTGAGTACATCATACATACACAAAAGACATGAAAGCAGAGACAACCCCATGAATGGATAAACAAAACACAGTACATGCACACAATGGAATATTATTCAGCCATAAAGAAAAATAAAATTCTGATACATGTGACAACACGTATGAACCCTGAAAACATTTTGCTGAGTAAAATAAGTCAGACATAAAAGAAGAAACATTGCATGACCCTACTTATATGAAATATCTAGAATAGGCAAATGCACAGAGACAAAACTCTGTTACTGGTTACCAGTGACTGAGGGGAGGAGGGAATAGGAGTTTGCTGAAGAGGTACTGAGTTTCTGTTTGGGGTGACTTAAAACTTTTAGAAATGAGTAGTGATGATGGTAGCGCAACATGGGGAAAGTAATAAATGTCACTGGATTGTACACTTAAAATTGTTATATGTATTTTTACCACAATAAAATCAAAACTTAAAAAAGTCCATCTTTCCATCCTTAGACCATTTTATACTAGAGATGGGGCAAACGAAACCGAGAGAAATATTCTTGAGTTCACTCAAAAAGTTAATGACAGAGCCAGGAAAGAACTTGGGTACCCTGACTTCGAGCCTAGTGTTTCTTTCTTTATACCAAGATGCCTCACCTAAAAGACCTATTTGATGGCTCCACACCACCTCACCCCTGCACCCCAAGGGTCAAAGATGTTGGGTCTTACTTTGCAAGTGACTATTCACTTGACAGCTAATTAACCAGGTGCCAGACTCCTGGGGCACCATTTCAGCAGTCACAAAGGTGGCTGGAAAGATGTGAGCTACATCAGTGCGGTGGCCCCGGATGGTTAGTATCTGTCCATGGAAGAAAGCTGTGTGGACATCCACTTCATTGCCCATACCAAACAAGTGCCAGGCCACACGCTTTTGTGCACACATGCTCAGCTCTGGTAAGTTCCCAAAGACAAAGCCATTTATTGCTGCAAAAAAAAAAATCCAAAGAAAATATCATAGTTAGCACACCTCACCTTCCCCAATGGGAGAAGCCTTATCATTTGACAATACTAAGACAACATTCAGTTGAGGTTTTAAAGAGCACACTGTACTGATCATATGTATTATCCCACTTAAATTTTATAAACTGTCCTGAAAAATAGGCAGATATCATTATTCTCATTCATAAAATGAGAAAACTGAGGCTCAAGAGGTGAAGTTACTTCCCAAGGCCATAGAGCTATTAAGTGGTAGAGCCAAGGTTCAGACCCAATAATCTAGGAAATCTCTCTAGGGTTTATTTTGCAGGCTATTCTTTCCTTTCAGGACTGTTTCTGTCTTGATATTTCCACTGGACAATTGTCAAGTTAGCTAAATATCATGAGTAATATAAGCAATTGGTATAAAACCCAAGAGAAATTTGAGGGTTCCAAGCCATCCTTACATCTTCCCTTTGAGTTTTCACCTCTCTTTTTTTTTTATCAACTGTCTGGCTTTGAACCTACCTCTGCCACCAAAGGTAAGTAAATCACTCCCTTAATTAAACAAAAACAAAATCAACTTTTTTTTTTCTATTCCTAAAGGCTGTTCTCCACTCATGCTGCAGGGCTTTCATGGCTTTGGTTTGTTTTTAGTTTAAAATGGTCAGTTCTCTTATAGACATAAAGCAGCTTGGGTGACTTAGTCATGTTAACTTGAAGCAATGATTTTCCTCCAAAAAGTGGGCAATTCTGCCAGCTTGCATCATTTTTAAAAACAAAAAAATATTAATTATATCAGTGGACAGCCTTCTCCAAAGTAATTGTACTTACATTATATGACTTTGGAGTCAACAGCCTTGGCTATTCTACATTATGAGGCTGGGCAGCTTAATGGAAAAAGCACAGCCTATGCAGTTAGACATATAAGGGTTGGAATTTCAGCTGTGCCACTTATCTGCTGTTTAACCCTAGGAGCTTGTGTCCTCATAGGTAAGACAGAGGAAAGCTACCTGCTACTCCTGGTCCTTGTGAGAATTAAAAAGAGCCGGGTATGTTAAAGCACCCACCAAATGCTAGGGCCAGAGAAGGCATTTAGTGTTCACTGTCATAGTGTGGCCACTTCCTCCCAGCTCACCATGCATCCTGTTGCTCTCCTGAAAGGCTTCATCTTCTCTGTCCACTGAGGCAGGGTCTGAGCAGTAAGTGGCAATGTTCTCATTGAGGTGCCAGCTAAGGTTCTCATCTACCACACTGAAGAGCAGGAAGAAATTATGGTCCACATCCAGCCGTCGAGGAGAGGAGTTCCCATCCAGGGCTCCTAGGACAAGTAAGAAAGGTGCCCTTGAGAACCTCCTTTCCATAGCAACAATAAGCTGCAGCGGTACTCAAAAGAAAGCAGTAGGAAGATATGGGAACTTAAGAGTCTGTCAGCAACAGAAAAGCAGATAGAGACTTTTTCTGCTAATTTTCATTTTCAGAATTCCCAGATAAAACCACTGATTCAGCTAAGCCTAGGGCTTAAAGGTGGAACCTAAAATAATTCCCTCTACCAACGCTGCCTATTCAACCTAGAATAAGGCCTTAACCCGATCACACTCCTGAAACACACACCCAGGTCTTCAAGCCTGACTATACCTTGAACATACCCTATTTCCAACCAGGCACTCAATCCTCTCCAAACCCTGATGGCCTCACTTTCAATTCTATCCACACCTGAACTCTTATCACAGGCCTTACTTCAATGTGACCTGACCCTCATTATTACTAATTTGAGCTTTAACAATGAAATAAGGAAAGAGTAAGAAAGGATAAATTTTTTTTTCAGAAAAAATACCAAAATGGAAAAATAAAATAGTGGAAAGGGAGTTTGGAAGGGCTTGTTACTGCTAGTAAACCAGAATGCTGAATTAACACTCCTGGGGCTACTGTTGTCCAATACATAGGTGGTTAAATCACATCACTGGTTTCCACTGCATGTCCCAAACTAGATCTCTCAGTTTACTCTTAGGGCCTGTACCTCTTTTACAAGTAAGGAGGGGTCCAATGAGACCAGTTGCGATGTCTCGTGGAGCATCCACATGAGAATGATAGATCCAGGTGAGGCATGCTGGGTCAGCATCTGTGGGTGCATGGCTTTCTGGAATGGTCCAGTTGTAGATGTGGCTACCCCCAGGTGGAACAGAGTCATCAGCTTTCAGCCACCCAGAGGAGCCATCTGGGTATAGGGAGCCTAGAAAATGAAATTAGCACATGCCTAGTTGCAGGGTCAATGAGAGGGAGCCTGGTAGATATATAAGCCAAGAGTAGACTGACATGTGGGGCACTTACGTCCAGTCTTGTGAAAGAGAGAATTATAAAGTCCAGCACAGTGCTCCTGGCAAATTGATAAGGGTACGGATGCAGGTAACATCTAGCCAAAGAACCTCATACCCCATGTCAACAGCGAGTGGAAAGGTAGCAGCCACTGGAGGGGGAGCTGTGGTCAGGCAAAGTGCTGCATGGCCTGATCTAGTACTGCCCGAGTACAAAGCTGGTGGCACAGAGACAAGGGAAAAAAGAGAATTCCCTTCCTTCAAGCACTCACTTTGGAAAACTGAAAGCAGACAATCATAGAATTTTAATTCGAGGGCAACTTAATGATCAGCTGGTCTACTTCCCCATTTTAAGGAAGAGAAAACTGAGGAAAAGTATCTTGCCTAATGTCATGTAGAGAGTTAACAGCCAAGCCAGAATCTTCAGATTTCCCTCTCTATTCCCCTCACTTGGAAACCCTGGTGGCGTAGTGGTTAAGAGCTATGGCTGCTGACCAAAAGGTCGGCAGTTCGAATCCACCAGGCCATCCTTGGAAACCCTATAGGGCAGTTTTACTCTGTCCTATAGGGTCGCTATGAGTCGGAACCAACTTGTTGGCAACGGGTTTGGTTTTGGTTTATTCTCTCACTCAATTTTAAGCCATGGGCCTGCGATAGTGGCAGATACAGATGAATAAACTGAATGTCCTTTTAAGAAAAAAATAGACCCTTCAGAAGACGGTGACATTATATTAACACTCCCTTTTTTTTTTACATTCACAGTACACTCTTCTCTTTTCAAAGCGTATTCAAATATTTTATGGAAATGCCACCTCAAGACCCTTCTGATAAAAGGTAGATTGTATTTCCACATTCCTGATGAGGAATCTACGACCCAAAGAGGGGCAGTGACTTGCCCAAAGTCACATAGTGTATGAAGAGCAGAATTGATACCAGCACCCAGTCACGGTTTCTCTGAAAGAGTCCTTGCCATCTCAGATCAATAAGGGAGAAAAGATTGCCCTCTCTCCCAGCCCCTCTATCCCATATGGCAGCAGAAGAAAAGTGACATTTTTGTCGAGCAGAAGGAAGACAGATTGGGCTGGTTTACCTTCCGAGTCCTTCTCATAGAAAACACCATGGGGGTGGATGGTATAGGGACGAGTGGCAAAATTCTTCAGATGAATAAGGATGACATCCCCCACCTCAGCCTGTAGTACTGGCCCCAGGAAGCCCAACCAGGCTGGCTGAGCCACCTCGTCCATGTATGAGCTGTCCCTGTATTCCTTGTAGATGGTCTTCTGGTAGCTACTCCCTATTCGGTTCTTGTCAGACTTTAGGAAGCTTGAAGCCACTCTGGGAAAGAAGAAAAGAGAGAGTTACGTTTAGCCAAAATCTTTGAATCTCTGGAGGGTTCTTTTCCAGAGAAAGCTGACCAAAAAATGTCCATCTTTTTTTAGAGCACAGCAAGAGAACATGGGATTGTATTGATCAAAACATGAAAGCTTTAGGTTAGAGTCTGTTAGGCAATGGGAACCATTAATTGAAGCATATGAAATTGCTGATATTTGGTCAGCTTTAGCCAAAAAAAAAAAAAGTAGTTTTACATGGTTCAACCAAATATATAGTAATGGGAAGGTGACCAACTGTGGAGTGAATCTTTAAGTGATTAACTCCCTGTTGATATGGCCTGACTTTTTTTAGTGCCATCCTGCTATATATGGGAGGTCTTATAAGCTCTGAAGCCAGGCTGCTTGAATTAAATGCCAATACTGGCACTTATGAATTTGCGGGACACTGAGCAAGTTATATGCTCTGTGTAGTTTCCGCATCTATACGATGAAATAATCACATTACCAAGCTCAGAAAGTTGTTAATGGGAACTAAATGAATTAAAAGCTTAGAACAGTGCCCAACCAAAAACCAAACCAAACCCAGTGCCGTCGAGTCAATTCCGACTCATAGCGACCCTATAAGACATAGTAGAACTGCCCTGTAGAGTTTTCTAGGATCGCCGGGCAGATTTGAACTGCCGACCCTTCGGTTAGCAGCCGTAGCACTTAGCCACTACGCCACCAGGGCTTTCAGAACAGTGCCCAGCACGTAGTAGAGCTCAATGAATGTTAACTATTACTTTAAAGCATTGGGAATGGGGGATAATGAAGTTTTCCCTCAAGGACACTTGGCATCCTCATTAAAAAAAAAAAAGTTACTGTCCAGGCAATTCCAAAACTCATGGTTACTCCATGTGTTACAGAGTAGGACTGCTCCAAAGAATTTTCTTGGCTGCAATCTTCACAGAAGCAGATCACCAGGCCTTTCTTCCATGGTGTTGCTGGGTGGGTGTGAACTGCCAACGTTTATGTTAGTAATCAAAAACTATTTGTGACACCCAGGGACCTA
This sequence comes from Loxodonta africana, assembly GCF_030014295.1. Taxonomy (NCBI): domain Eukaryota; kingdom Metazoa; phylum Chordata; class Mammalia; order Proboscidea; family Elephantidae; genus Loxodonta; species Loxodonta africana. The sequence goes on from NC_087369.1 coordinate 69,886,417, forward strand.
ACATATCTACATTACCCAGGTTCTTATCCTAGCTTTTCCATTTACTACCTGTGTTGCTTGGGCAAGTCACTTGACCTCCCTGAGACTCAGCTTTCTTGTCTGTAAAACAGGGACACTCATGCCTCTGAGAGCATTTTTTTAAGAATTAGATAAGACAAAGTATGTAAATTTCTAGTATAATGCCTGTCACAGAATGTTATATAAATCATAGCTATTACTTCTATTTCCTTGATTCTAGGTCTTACCTTTTTTTCACATTTACACTTATCTGAAATAACTATGCATCTTATAAACACTGTATTTCATATATCTGTCCTTTTTTAAGTCCAACAACTGTTATTACATCAAAAATGTGAATTTCATCTTAGAATCAAGGTAATATGGAATTGTTATCTTTTAGGATTCTTAGCAGGCTGAGGCACATCAGTGTGAAAGAGCAGACTCCAGATGGGATGCTGGCTCCTGAGTCAATCACCTCTTTTCCCAGGAAACCCGCCACTGGGTGGAGGACCCAGAAAGCTCAAGATCTGGCTGCTATTACATCCTGAGAAAGGGTCCTCAAGAAGCTACCCCCTGCCCTCAAGGAAGAGTCTTCTGCCTCAACTCCAACTCTAATACCACAAGAGATGAAACCTACGTGTCATTGTCCAGAGGCTGGTTCTTGATGACGTTCCTTCCCTTGGGAGCATAGTTCCACTGCACATCCTGGATGCCCAGATAGTAGACTCGAGTGGCCCCATTAGTCAGTTGGGGCCACAATGGACACATAAATAGCAGAGCCCAGAGGAGATGTCCTGGCTCCATGGTCCACATTACTTTGGGAAACAGGCAAATGAATACCTGCTGGTATGGAAGAAAAGAACACAAGCTTTGCACGTGCCTGGAAAACTAAAGAGGGAAAGAAAAGAAGGGAAAGAGTCAAAGTAACTGAGAAAGCAGAAACCAATTTGCCCGGATTCTCTGCCTTACTTGATTCCTTTCAGTTCAACAAGCATTCACCGATATCTACACATTGGACTTTGTAGGGCAAAGTTAAAAAATCCCTTGTACTGATAATTATAATTCACTTCCTTTAGAAACAAAATTTGGTTCCAGTTCCTTCAGCAGTGTAAAAGAAGAATTTACTCTGGCCCAGGAACCAGGAAACAGGCACCAGAACCCTGACTGGGCCACTGATTCACTCAATGTCTGAAACAAGTCACAAATTCTCCCTATGCCTCTGTTTTCCGATAGGCAAAGGGGAGACTAATTTTTGCCACTTGCCATCTTCTGTGAATTGTGGTTAAAAACAAACGAAAATTTACCAAAAGACATTACTAGAAGGTTCATAAACAGAAAATAGAAACTGTTTAAATGTCCATGAACACTAGAATGGAAAAAATTGCATTTCATTCATGCAATGGAATTCTACACATCAATGATAATGAACAAACCACAACTACACACAAAAATATGGGTGACTCTCAAACATAATGTTGCAGGAAACACACATACACACGCATGCACAAAAGGGTACATACTGTGTGATTTCATTTATGTAAAGTACAAAATCAAGTGAAACTAATCTATGCTGCTAGAAGTCAGGATAATGTTTTCCCTTGAGGGCAGTGGAGATCAGTGACTGGAAAAGTCAAGCAGGAAGGCTTCTAGGTCATGTTCTCTTCCTTCATCTATGTGTTGGTGACACAAGTGTGTTAAATTTGTGAAAAAACATTGAGCTATAAACTTAGAATTTGTGTTACACCTCAAAAGAAAAGTTAAAATGAAAAAAAAAATGAGAATATACAAGGAAGATGTTTTTAACTTCTCAGAAGAAAGGTTCTTTGCTGGCCCCCAAGGCTATGCACAAACCCACGTCACAGGTCACTATGAGTTGGGACCGACTCCTTGGCAATGGGTTTTTTAAATTCTAAATCAGAGGCAGTCCCAAGCCTCTAGCCTCTCATTCCAATGCATCAATCAGGAGATTAGACTTCTTGGAGATGGAATAAAGCCCTTAGTCATACCATACGCACCCACATCAAACCCTGAAACATAGGCAACGTCATATACATACACATACATACACTTACATACACATAGCCTCACAGTCTTACCTAAAAATAGGGATGCGTGCACTTGTATTCACACATAGAACCACACTGTCACAAAAATCCTTAGTAACTTTCATCATTATAATAATATCAATATTTATTGGATGCTCATTGTGTTCCAGACACTGTTCTAAATGTTTTACATAGGTTAAATCATTTAATCCTAACCACTACCCTAGGAGGTAGATGTCCTTATTATCCCCATATTACAAAAGAAGAAACGACAGAACAGAGGTGTAAAGTAATTTTCCCATGGTCACCTGTTAACAGTCAGTAGAGCTGGGACTTGAAACCAAGCAGTATTCTCCAGAGTCTATGCTCTTAATCACCATGCTAGACTGCCTTCCACTGAAGCATACTTGCACACTAACATATATATATATACACACACACACACAGAACATATATATGCCCATAGCTGCAGCCATATCTGGGGAAAAAAAAATCTTCCGAGACATTGAATCACGTGTGGTTATGATCACTTCTAGAAACGGACACAAATATTCACATAGGCAGAGACACACCTAATGTGTATGATGATGATGATGATAGCTCCCATTCATTGAGAGAATACTACATACTAAACACTATGTTAAGTGCTTTATATAAATTATTTCACTAAATCCTCATCCCAAGCACATGACATAGGGATAATAATAAAAAACAGAAAATTAAAGATATATACAGAAACACGTGTATAGGAAATCCCTGGATATTTACCCTGGCTAGGTGCAGATATTTACTCTGATTAAAAAACAGATCTGTAAACTTCCCTACAAACTCTCAGGCTCCTCCATACGCAGCAGTGGCCCAGTATCCAATGATATTGGGCAGAAAGCTCCCGATGTAGGACAGGACCGCTTTTGGGGTCCCTCTTTCCAAATCCTGGCTCTCCCACTGACCAGTTAGTTGTATGGCCTTGGGTAATACTTGACTACTGAAATCTGGAGTGGGGATAATAATATCAACTTTGGATAAATTAGCAAACCTACGTGAAAGGCCCGAGTACGATCAGTGCCTGGAACATAATAGACAGCAACTGCTGGTTTCCTTCCTTCCTTCCTCCTCCTAGCTACAGTTTGCTCATTTATCCTATCTCCCACAAAACATACCTTCCATATTTATGCTCTAAAGCCTAACTTAAATCCCAAGTACTCCAGAAAACCCCCTCTAACATCTCCATCCTACTTTCTTCTTAAGGACTATTTGCTCTCTATAACACCCAAATGTATTAAGTCAGACTTTGTACTATTTTTACCTTTCTGTCTCATGAACTGCCTCATGAACTGTCTTTATTTTCCAGATTGGGTTCTAAACTCCTTTGAGGGTGGATATTATATCTTAGAGATCTTTGTGTATCTATTGCCAGACTTGGTGATGGGGTCCAGTAGGCGTTCCATAAACCACCAGTTGCTCATGGAGACGCCATGTGTGTCAGAGTAGAACTTCTCCATAGGTTTTCAGTGGCTGATTTTTCAAAAGTAAATCAGCAGGCCTTTCTTTTGAGGTGCCTCTGGGTGGACTTAAACTGCCAACCTTTTGGTTAGCAGCTGAGCATGTAACCATTTGTGCTATCCAGGGACCCCTGTTCTGTAAACAATTACTGCTAAGGTAACATAAAGAGGCACAAACATACATTTTCCCACTAGTTGGCCCTAGTTCAAGTTCTGCCACTGGCTTAAATAGTGACTTTAGGCAAGTCACTTTACCTTAGTAAGCCTCAGTTTCTCCACCTGTAAAATAATGGAGCTTCTCAACCATTTTGGGGCCACAGATCTGTTTGGGAATCTAATGAAATACACAAATGCAGAACTACAAAAAAAATGCTACATATAAAGAGCTCTAAAAGAGCCCTTCTAGCTGTCATATGTTGCCAATATTCACATTCATTGATGAAACACAGGCACAATCACATATACCTATATACAGTAGCACAGCAATAGCCACATTTTGGAACACTTAGCGGGAAGGATGTGTCCTTGGCTCAATGCAAGTCTGAATGCAACATGAAACTCCTTCAAACTACCATCTCAAAGAGGAGTCAGAAAGACAGTTATGCCTTGATCTCATTTTCCTAGAGAGAAAACTGTCCCAGGTAAGAACACTCCACAACTGAAGAAGCATACGGCAAAGGTGGAAATGTTCCTGGGAGAGACTAGTACAGATCTTCAGCATACAATGATAAGCATTCAAAGGTGGTGACTAATGACCCAAAGGGCTAGACGATAGAACCTAAGAAAAAATGCTACCTAGCATTTGCCTAGCACTTTCCATTTTACAGTGTATATTTCAAATCTGCCATCTTATATAATTCTCAAAACCTTGTAAGATAAGGATTGTTTTCCCCATTTTGTATCTAGGGCACAGGCTTTGGGATCAGACTACCTTAACAAATACTGGATCCACTTTTCCTAGCTGTGTGACTTGAGCAAATTGCTGCAATTCTCTAGTCACAGTGTCTTTATCTGTAAAGTGGAACTAATAGTAGTAGCTACCTTATAGAGTTGTTGTGAGGATTAAATTAATTAAGATCTGTAAGTACTTAAAACACATGTAAGTGCTGAAGTGCATAAGTAAGTGATCAAAAAGTATTAGTAGCCATTATTAATATAAATGAGGAAATAGGTTTAGAAATAAAGCTTTCTATTTTATGGTCACAAAACCTTGACATTTTATGGATACTCACAAGTTCCCATATACAGCGACACACCCCAGGCTGAGATTATACTCTCCTTGGAAACAACAAGGTATAGTGGGAAGAACCAGAACTTCTAGGTCAGACAAACCTAGGTTTGAGTAATGTTTTAAGCTGTGTTTAAATGAGATAATCTTATATAGTATATATGGGACTTAATAAATATTAGCTCTCCTTCCTTCTAATCATTGGCTTCCTTTCTTTCATCCACAAAGCTCAATTTGTTGTTGCTTTTATTATTGTTTTTAATTTGGTTTTGTCATACATTATAAAAGCAGAACAAAGAGATAGCCTATAGCATTCCTTTAGAATCACTGGGACATTGCATGGCAAAGTGGGGAGCGTTAAAACTGGAAAAAAAATAGGATCACCTAACTTCTCTGAGCCTGTTTCTTCATCTTTCAAATGGGAATAATATCTGCTTTGGGCTCTAATCAGTTTGCTATAAAGATCAAATGAAGAGTTGAATGTGATCAAGTGAGATGTTGAATGTGAAGGCCCTGTGTAATTTTTTTTCACTTGGGTAGGGCTGTTTTCTCTTAGCTGAGAGTACAGAAAGAAGTCTTACAGGCAGTAGAGCAGATAGGGCTAACATAAGGGCCTGATCCAAAGCCAGGTTGAGGAGGGAAAAGAAAAGGACAAGGTAAAATGAAAAATAAAATAAGAAATTTCAGCAAGAGTCCTGGGAAAATGTACAAAAGAAGGCAGAAGAAAGAGTCACTCAAGGGAAGGGAAAGAGAAAGAGGGAAAATTCCTGGGCTACTTGGAATTAAGCATAGCTTAATTTTTAATTAAAAATACACTGAGACTTTGCTCCAACCTGGGAAGAAAGTCAACCAGCATCAAGTCAGGCCTTCTCTATCTTTACCGTACCTTCCTGTCATCTCAATGTCAATTGGGCCTAGGCCCCATTATCCATGACAATTTGCACCACTGTTTTTCCTAGAATTTGCAAGTTGTTCTTTTTATGTGCCAATGCTCTTATCCCTTCCTCCATCTCCCTTTTTGAGTAGAGCTGGACTTGCTCATCCTAGACAAATATCACTTACTCAACTGAACATGAGAACGCTGAACGATCCTTGGACCCCTGTCTCCAATCTCAGCAGCCTTCCTAACAACAACAACAAAAATGATTCACATTTTGGTCCTCTGTTTTCTTAGCTCTTTCAGGCTCTCCCCTCTGTGACTCAAAATAGCTCCCAGGTGGGTATTTTTTCACTTTCTGTGGGCATAGGCCTTTCTTTGGTGGGAGGGAAAATGGAGAGTGTGTTGACATCCCCAAAGGGTTCTGAAAACTACAAGTACAATTTAAATTCTTATTTAATCATTATCACTGTGTCCTAGCATGTGAGAGGTGGGGAAATTGAGATCCAAAGAGGAAGGGGACACACCTGAAGACCTGAGAGCTAGTACTATAACGTAAGGCTCTTGACCTCTCAGCCTGGCAATTGTGTCCAGCATAGTATCACCACATCATTCATGGGGCAAATAAGATTTCACCAAATATCTACCTTCATAGTTAGCATACTGGCTGCCTTATTTCCTCACATCCCATTTGTGATATTATAGAAAGCATACCGAATTGAAATTAGTAGAACCCACTGCCGTCGAGTTGATTCCGACTCATAGCGACCTTATAGGATAGAGTAGAACTGCCTGATAGAGTTTCCAAGGAGCACCTGGCAGATTCAAACTGCCGACCTCTTGGTTAGCAGCCATAGCACTTAACCACTACGCCACCAGGGTTTCCATGACCTGGGTTCACATCCCATTTCTTGCTTGTGATCTTTCAACAAATCATTTTCACCTCTCTAAGCCTCAATTTTGTCATCTAAAAAATTGAAATATTTATTTCACAGAATTGTTTTAAGGCTCATACAAAATAATGGATATTTGAGCTGGTATCAAAGAGTCTGACATGTAATAGATGCTCAGTAACAAAGAACAGAGTGAATTATAGATTCATACATCCACAAAAACCTTTAGAAATCATCATTCTTTAACCTCCTGATGTGACATATAGGAAACTGAGGCCAAAGAGGTGAAGGTGTTAGCTCAAAGTCATGTACCCTGTTACTGGCAAAGTCAGAATTTGAGCCTATGTTTTGTAAAGATTTCTGCTATTTTGACAATAAGAGTAAGAAATAATTCAGATGTTAAGCTGATAGTTTAGATCAGATATCATGGCACAATGGTTAAGAGCCACAGCTGCTAACAAAAGGTCAGTAGTTCAAACCCACCAGGGGCTCCTTGAAAACCCTATGGGGCAGCTCTACTCTGTCCTTTAGGGTCGCTATGAGTCGTAAGAGACTTGATGGCAAAGGGGTTTGGATGTGCCGATCTGGCTTTCAAAATATGAAACCAAGCTTGGTCATTTTAAAGTGTTCCAGCCTCCCATTTATGTGATCCTCAGATCCATTGCCTCAATAAACCCCCAAACCTGTGACAGAAAATGAGCAAGATGCTGTTGCAACAGGAAAATTTACTACTCTGTATAACTCCAAAATTGCTCCTGAAGGAGTTAAGCTGGTAGTGGTCCTAGGCACTTTGAGGAGAGAGATAAAAAAAAAGGCCCATAGTCTCCTTTAACTTCCCTGCACACCCAGCCAAACTTCCTCCAGCTTTTCAGCCACTGACTTTCTCTCCCAGGAGCTTAGGATTCCCCTAAGCCTTGCTAAACAAAGGTTTTTGCAGAGGAAGGCAGGTGAGATAGCGTTTGGAAAGAGAGGAAAGAAAGTTTATGTTTGCTAGGGAAAACACTTCCATATTCATGTCAGTGGCCCAGTAATAATGAACTGCAGACCCCAATCTGAGCCTGCCAGGCTTGCTTAGTCAGTATCCTGGGTTACAGGGTATCTTAGTTATCTAGTACTGCTATACCAGAAATACTACAAGTGGATGGCTTTGCCAAAGAGAAATTTATTCTCTCACAGTCTAGGAGGCTAGAAGTCTAAATTCAGGGTAATAGCTCCAGGGGAAGGCTCTCTCTCTCTGTTGACTCTGAGGGAAGGTCCTAGTCCTCAATCTTCCCTGGACGAGGAGCTTCTCAGCACAGTAACCCCGGGTCCAAAGGACATGCTATTCTCCTGGCTCTTGTTTCTTGGTGGTATGAGGTCCCTCTGTCTCTCTGTTCAGTTCTCTCTTTTATATCTCAAGAGATTGATTTAGGAAACAACCTAATCTTGTAGATTGAGTCCTACCTCATTAACCTAACTGCCTCTTATCCCACCTCATTAACATCATAGTGGTAGGATTTACAATACACAGGAAAATCACATCAGATCACAGAATCATGAAGACCACACAATACTGGGAATCATGGCCTAGTCAATGTGACACATATTTTGGGGGGACACAATTCAATCCATGACACAGAGCCTTTTTCAGAAATTAAGTCAGGGGCTCCAATTTGGCAGGGTTTACTGTAGCAAAGAGCGTATGTGCTTCGGTGGGTGGGGAAGTGTTGGATTCCCTCTTTTCCAGAAACTAAATTCCTGGAATGTCCTGTTCTGGGACAGTTTTGTACAAAACCTGGGATGTTTCTTTGACCATATTCAGGAGTTTTCCAAATCCCAGTTAGGATGTCAGGAGGAAATCCAAGGGAGTGGGATACATTTCTGTTACTGCAGCTTGCTAAGAGCTCTGGTGAAATAAATATTTAAGTGCTGAGCTGCTAACCAAAAGGTTGATGATCTGATTCAGTAAGGATCACGGTCTAGTAAACCTGTGGTGAAGTTCTACTCTGTCACATGGGGTCGCTTTGAGTTGAAAATGACTGGTGAGCACTCAACAAAAGCTTGTTAGCTAGCCTCTGCTGAGAAGGTGAAGAAAACTCTCCCTCAGTGTGACCAGCCAAAGTTCATAGGCTGCTGCTGACAACACCGTTTAAGACAATGACCCTCTGTAATTGTTACTACATGTGAGAAGAGCCCCCATTCCCACAAACTGTTTCTCTTCTTGTTCTGAAGCATAGTTGTCAGCCCTGCCTGTTATTCTGAGGTCATGGCTGCTTTATAATAAAAAAAAAAATAGAGAATGATAAAACTGGTAATGAAACAAAGAACTTTCTATATGCCAAACCCTATGTTAAACACTTTACATGCATTCTCTCATGTAAGCCTCAAGATTATCCTGTGGAATGGATACTTTAATTCCCCTATTTTACAACTGTGGAAAGCCAGAGAGGGGAAGTAACATGTTCAGGCAGGGAATTTTACTGGGCCAGTCTAGACTGTTAACCACCACAGTGTGCTGCTTCTGGAGGAAACGCATAGTCCTTTTTAAATGGGAGAAAGGAATTCACAATTATTCAGTGTCTACTGTTCAACAGTCATTGCTAGTTTTTCTTTTTTTAATATACATTAACTCGCATTGCTTACAATTCCCATCTGAGATTGGATGTAGCTAGAAGATAGCCAGATTAACAAAGATCGACAGCCTGAAAACTCTTAAACTTAGAATTAGAAATATTAAAATAATAGTAATAAATAATAACAAAATGGGCAATAAAACTTCAGTGTGAAACTGGAGCCTGGATTTGTTTAAAGCCAAAGTAATTCCCTGCTGGAAACAGGGTAGTGAAAAAGAACTGACAAGCAATCTAGGTTCCAGCCCCACTCGCTCTGGTAGTAATAAGCTATGTGTCTTTGGCCCAGGTCCTTGTATTCTCTGGGCTTTAGTCTTTCCATCTGTATAATGAGGGCCTTTAAATATGGGCCCACCCAGCTCTGTCAATTTGCATATCTATGATTCCATGAGGAAGCCAGATTCTAGATGTTAAGAGCAGAAGAAAAAGAGTTTTCAAAGATGCAAAGTATAAGGAGAAAAGGAGAGGGGATAATCTGTGGAGAAAAGGCTAAGAGTTTAATGCCTCTTCAGAAAGGATTTCAATTACCCACCATGTACAGGGATAGGAAGGGGACAGGTATGATGGCAGTTCTACTGCCTAGTAGTCTTACTTTGTGATGAGGAGATATTGGCTAGGAACAGATGATCTTCTCCAGGCAGGCTTGACACATTTTCCTCTCCTGGCTTTAAAGCATCTGGAGCAGGATCCAAGGAGGAAAATTTGCAGAAGACTGAGATGGTGGGACAAAGTCTGGGTCATAAACCACTGGAGGCGATTAAGGGTGACCAGATATTTATGAACTACAATCTGGACCAAGCCAAATAGAAACACCAGTGGGGAGAAGAGAGAAGCCGCCAGCCTCAGCTCCCTCAGAAGTGCCTAGCTATCATGGGAAGCTGGATCAGGCCACGGCAGCCCCTGGGGTTATCTGCCTCTTCCCCCACCCAGCACGGATATGGACCTTGGAACTAGAGAAGGAAGGTGGGGGCCAAACCCATTAAGCTGGGATCCAAGTCCAAATGCTGTAAAGCATTTATGACAGGGAGGAGAAGGATTAAGACCTCTGCTCTGACTCATGAAAGACAATAAGAAAAAGGAGGCATAGACCCACTTGAATCAACACAGTGAAGGCTGCAGGAGGTCAGCTAGGCCAGGTTTCTGGGCTTGTATCCATTCAGCAGTGTCACTGAGAGGGCACATCAAACACCTGAGTGCTCACCTCTCCTTCCTACCCTGGGGACATTTCTGGGGACTAATCCCAGGGCTTAACCCTTCCCCCCTTGCCACCATATTTTAGGTTGATGCCTATTGGCAAACTTCTTCTATAAAAGTCCAGTTAGTAAATATTTTAGGCTTTTCAGAAGACACAATCTCTCTTATAACTACTTAACTCTGCCACTGGAGCACATTGGGTATGTCTAGGTTTCAATAAAACTTTCTTTACAAAACAGGTGGCAGGCCAGATTTGGCCCATGGCCATAATTTGCCAACCCCTGCTATAGACTTGGTAGTATTTGCAATATAACATCATGATTAAGAGTATGAAAACTGGAATCCTGGATTGAAATCCCAACTCTTCCACTTCCTGGTTGTGTAACTTTGGAAAAGTCACTAAACACAAAAAACACATTGCCATCAAGTCGATTCTGACTCATAGTGACCCTATAGGACAGAGTAGAATTGGCCCACAGGGTTTCCAGAGCTGAAATCTTTAAGGACACAGATTGCCACATCTTTCTCCCGAAGAGCGGCTGGTGGATTTGAACTGCCAATCTTTCAGTTAGCAGCTGAGCCCTTTAACGACTGTGCCACAAGGGCCCCTTGTAAAAGTCACTAAACTTCTCTAAACCTCGGTTTTCACCTATGTAAAATGGAGATAATAATAATACCTATTTCATAGGGCTATTGTGGCAACTGAAACAAGATTATACATATGAACGGTTTAGCACAGTGCCTGGCACATAGTAAAAACTCAAAAATGACAGTTATTATTTTTAATAATAAAGAAATCTTTATTTTTCTTCCTCATTCTTAAAAAATAAATTTTATTAATTCATGATGAAAAAGAACAATATTTCAAGAATCCTGGCTGAGCCCTGGTGGCACAGTGGTTAAGAGCTCAGCTGCTAACCAAAAGGTCAGCAGTTCGAATCCACCACTCACTCCTTGGAAACCCTATGGGACAGTCCTGATCTGTCCTATAGGGTCACTATGAGTCAGAACTGACTCAACAGTAATGGGTTTGGTTTGGTTGTACGGTCTTGGACAAGTCATCTTGCCTTTCAGGGGCTCAGTTCCTTCACCTGCCACATGGAGATGATGGTCTAAAATTTGTAGTTTTAAAATTATTTTTGAAGCAGAACTCTTTACCTGAACAGAATCTTGTAGTAAACACCCAATTTCTATGAAAGGGGAAAGTGGAGCTATTCTAGGTAAAGCTGAGAGGGAGAAAGGAAATGGGAAGGGTTGAGGGGAAGTAGGGACCTGCCCCCTTAGTATGCCTGCCCTACCAGAAAATATGGTTAATTCTGAGGCACCAGCAAAGAACCCCCAGAGCACTAAGAGCAGGTTAGAGAAGCACAAGACTAGACTCTTCCTAAGGGAACTTAAAGTTTTAAATTCTTTTATTAACCCATCCCTTCACTTATTCATTTACACAATCTATATATTTTTTATATTTTTAGGTTACCCATCTATGGACATCACAAGAGCATGACACAAGCGTGGCTTCAAAGATGAGTGGATCACAGAAACCCTCATGTCTAACCAGAGAAGAATGGGGTTTCAAATCAGAAAGACCAGGATTTGTACCCTGGCTGGCTCCTTCTGAGCTGTTTGACCTTGGGCAAGTCAGTTAACTTCTCTGAGCCTCTAAAACCTCATCAGCAAAATGGGAACTATACTACTTCCATGATTGGAATATTGTGAGAATTAATAAATTGGCATGTGTGTGAACTCTTAGCACAGTGCTTAGCATGTTGTTCTTGTTAGGTGCCATCCAGTTGGTTCCGACTCATAGTGACCCCTGTGTACAACAGAATGAACCACTGCCGGGTCCTGAGCCATCCTCACAATTGTTGCTGTTTGAGGTTATTGTTGCAGCCACTGTGTCAACCCATCTTGTCAAGGGTCTGCTGCTTTTTTTCCTGGCCCTTTACTTTACCACACATGATGTCCTTCCCCAGGGACTCGTCCCTCCTGATAACATGTCCAAAGTACATGAGACGAAGTCTCATCCTCGCTTCTACGGAGCATTCTGGCTGTACTTCTTCCAAGACAATTTTTTTCATTCTTCTGGCAGTTTATGGTATATTCAATATTCTTTGCCAACACCATAATTCAAAGGCATCAATTCTTCTTCAGTCTTCCTTACTCATTGTTCACTTTTCCCATGCATTTGAGGAAACTGAAAATACCATGGCTTGGATCAGGCTCCTTAGTCCTCAAAGTGACATCTTTGCTTCTTAACACTTAAAGAGGTCTTTTGCAGCAGATTTACCCAATGTAATGCATCTTTTGATTTCTTGACTGCTGCTTCTGTAGGTGTTGACTGTGGATCCAAGTAAAATGAAATCCTTCACAACTTTGATCTTTTCTCCATTTATGGTGATGATGCCTATTGGCCAAGTTGTGAGGATTTATGGTTTTCTTTATGTTGAGGTGTAATCCACACTGAAGGCTGTAGGCTTCGATCTTCCTCAGTAAGTGCTTCAAGCCGTCTTCGCTTTCAGCAAGCAAGGTTGTGTCATCTGCATATCGCAGGTTGTTAATGAGTTTTCCCCCCATCCTGATGCCCCATTTTTCTTCACATAGTCCAGCTTATCAGATTATTTGCTCAGCATACAGATTGAATAGGTATGGTGAAAGGATACAACCCTGACACACACCTTTCCTGACTTTATATCATGCAGCATCCCCTTGCTCTGTTCGAACGACTGCCTCTTGGTCTATGTACAGGTTCTGCATGAGCACAATCAAGTGTTCTGGAATTCTCATTGTTCACAATGTTATCCATAAATTGTTATGATCCGCACAGATGAATGCCATTGCACAGTCAATAAAACACAGGCAAACTTCTGGCACTTCATCAGTTTGTTGAAACGTCTCAGTGGGTATTCCATCAATTCCTGGAGCCTTGTTTTTCACTAATGCCTTCAGTGCACCTTGGACTTCTTCGTTCAGTACCACCAGTTCTCGATCATATGCTACCTCCTGAAATGGTTGAACACCGACAAGTTCTTTTACATATAGTGACTCTACATATTCCTTCTATCTTCCCTTGATGCCTTCTGTATCATTCAATATCTTGCCCACAGAATCTTTAAATATTGTAACCTTAGGCATGAATTTTTTCTTCAGTTCTTTCAGTTTGAGAAATGCCAAGCTTGTTCTTCCCTTTTAGTTTAATTTTCTAACTTCAGGTCTTTGCACATTTCGTTATAATACTTTGCCTACACAGTCTGCCCTTTGAAATCTTCTGTTCAGCTCTTTTACTTCATTGTTTCTTCTCTTCCCTTTAACTATGTTCAAGAGCAAGTTTCAGAGTCTCTTCTGACATTCTTTTTGGTATTTTCTTTCATTCCTGTGGGTTTTTTTTTTTTTTTTTTGCTGTAAGTAGGTATTTATTCCCAGGATCACCCACTAAAAATTCATTTAATCTATAAGTATCCTCTGGTATTGCATAATTGCTAGGTAGTTTCTAACACAACCAGTCCATGTCATTATAGAACAAAAATATAGGTTATCTTGTGACTGTGGGGGTAAAGTAGGGTTTCTTAAACAAGAAACAAAAAGCATAATTCTTGCAGAGCTCAGCTATCCCTAGTTCACCTGACTCCCTCCCTGGTTCTCAGAGATCAAGATTCTAAATAATAGTAGACCCATTTACCATTTAAAAGCATATTTACATTCTTTTTCCCATTTTTTGCTCATAACAAATTCGGGTTGAGGAAGAGAAGACTGAGGGTCAAAAAGATGACATGACCCCATCTTCCAATGTCACACAGCCCTAAAAAGGCAGAGCTGAGATTTGAACCCCCAGAGTCCCCAAGTGTTCTCCTTCACCACCTCCTGCACCCTGGCTTCTTGGTCCAGAATCAGCTCACCCCTGAAGCACTGTGCTCACAGAAAATCTGGACTCTCTGCCAGGCATCCTCACCTTCTTCTTCCGTTCCCCCTGGGTCTGAATGCTCTGATTCTCAAAGGTGTCCAACTGGGCTACAGGTCCTGTACAGGCCCTGAAGGGGTGCCTCTTTGCCCCTGAAACCAATTCTCTCTGCTTTGACCCATACCTTTTTTTTTAATTGTACTTTAGATGAAGGATTACAGAACAGACTAGCTTCTCATTAAAAAAAAAAAAGTAGTGCACATATTGTTTTTTGACATTCTTTAACAACCCCAAAACATGTCAACACTCTCCCTTCTCAACCTTAGGTTCCCTATTACAGGCTTTCTTGTCCTGCACTGCCTTCTTGTCCTTGGCTCTGGGCTGGTGTGCCCCTTTAATCTGGTTTTCTTTTATGGGCCTGTCTACTCTTTGGCTGAACAGCGAACTTCAGGAGTGAATTTATTACTGAGCTAAAATGGCGCCCTGGGGCCCTACTCTTGGGATTTCTCCAGTCTCTGTCAGGCCAATAAGTCTGGTACTTCTTTGTGATTTACAGTTTTGTTGTACATTTTTCTCCAGCTCTGTCTGGGACCTTCTATTGTGATCCCTGTCAGAGCAGACAGTGGTGGTGCCTGGGCACCATCTAGTTGTGCTGGACTCAGTCTGGGGGAAGCTGTTAGTCCTTTGGACTAACCTTTCCCCTGTGTCTTTAGTTTTCTTCATTCTCCCTTGCTCCTACAGGGGAGAGACCCGTGAAATACATTAGATGGCCGATCATAGGGTTTTAAGAGCCCAGACGCTACTCACCAAAGTAGAATGTAGAACATTTTCTTTACAAACTGTTATGCCAGTTGAGCTATATGTTCCCGGAGACCATAGTGCCCACAGCCCTTAGCCTAGTAATTCAGCCCCTCGGGGAGTTTGGATGTGTCCGTGGAGCTTCCATGACCTTGCCTTGTGCAAGCTGTACTGTCTTCCCCAGTATTGTGTGCTGTCTTACCCTTCACAAAAGTTACCACTTATCTATTGTCTATTTAGTGTTTTTCCATCCCCACCCCTCCCCTCCCTCGTAACCATCAAAGATTGTTTCATTTTGTGTGTAAACCTTTTCATGAGTTTTTATAGTAGTGGTCTCATACAATATTTGTCCTTTTGTGATTGACTGATTTCACTCAGCACAATGCCCTCCAGATTCACACATGTTGTGAGATGCTTGACAGATTCTTCATTGTTCTTTATTATTGAATAGTATTCCATGGTGTATATGTACCATAGTTTATTTATCCATTCATCTGTTGATGGGCATCTAGGTTGTTTCTATCTTTTTGCTATTGTGAACAATGCTGCGATGAACATGGGTGTGCATACATCTATTTGTGTGATGACTCATTTCTCTGGGATATAGTCCTAGAAGAGGGGTTTCTGGATCATATGGTAATTCTATTTTTAGCTTTCTAAGGAAGTGCTGTATGTTTTCCAAAATGATTTTATCATTTCTCATTCCCACCAGCAGTGCATAAGAGTTCCAATTTACCCCCAGCCACTCCAACATTTGTTATTTTCTGTTTTCTTTTTTTTTAATTCGTGCCAGTAATCTCGGGGTGAGGAGGTATCTCATTTTGGTTTTGATTTGCATTTCTCTAATGGCTAGTGATCAGGAGCATTTCCTCATGTTTCTGTTAGCTGCTTGAATGTTCTTTTTGTGAAGTGCCTGTTCATTTTCTTTTGCCCATTTTTTAATTTGATTATTTGTCTTTATGTAGTAAGAGGTATTGAATTTTCCTGTAGATTTTAGAGATTAGAACTTTGTAGGATTTGCAGTAGCCAAAAAAATTTTTCCCAGCCTGTATGATGAGCGTAAGTGTTTAATTTTTAGAAGATCCCAGTTATATAGCTCATCTTCTGGATTTTTGTGTGTCCTTGGTTATGGTTTGTATCCTTTTAATGCCATGTATTAGGGCCTCTACAGTTGACCCATTTTTTTTCTTCTATGGTCTTTATACTTTTTGGCTTTATATCTAGGTCTTTGATCCATTTTGAATGAGTTTTTGTTTACGGTGTGAGGCATGGGTCGTGTTTCACTTATTTGCAGGTGGACATCCAGTTTTGCCAGCACCATTCGTTTAAAGACTGTCTTTTTCCCATTTGATGGACTTTGGGCCCTTGTAAGGATCAGGTGACAGTAGGTGGATAGATTTATATCTGGTTTCTCAATTCTGTTCCATTGTTCAATGTATCTGTCGTTGTACCAGTACCAACCAGGCTGTTTTGACTACCATAGCTGTATAGTAGGTTCTGAGGTCAGGTAGTGCAAGTCCTCCTACTTTATTCTTCTTCAGTAGTGCTTTACTTATCCGGGGCTTCCTCCCCTTCCAAATAAAGTTAAGGATTAGTTTTTCCATCTCTTTAAAGAATCTTGTTGGCATTTGAATGGGAATTGCATTGTATTTGTAAATTTCTTTGGGTAGAATTGACATTTTCACAATGTTGAGTGTACCTGTCCACAAGCATGTTTTTCTATTTATGTAGATGTCTTTTGGTTTCTTTCAGTAGTGTTTTGTCGTTTTCTTTGTATACATCTTTTACATCCCTGGTTAGGTTTATTCCTAAGTATTTTACTTTTTTTAGGGGCTATTATATATAGCATTGTTTTCCTGATTTCTCTTTCATTGTTCTCTTTATTGGTGTATAAAAATCCAACTGATTTTTATATGTTTATCTTGTATCCTGCCACCCTGCTCAATTTTTCTATTGGTTCCAGTAGTTTTTTCATGAAGTCTTTTGGTTTTTCTATGTATAGTATCATATCGTCCCCAAATAGGTACAGTTTTACTTCTTCATTACCAATTTGGATGCCCTTTATTTCTGTTTGTCGTCTTGTTGCTCTGGCTGGGTCTTCTAGCACAATGTTAAATGGGAGCAGTGATAAAGAACATCCTTGTCTTGTTCCTGTTCTCAAGGGGATTTTTTTCAGCCTCTCTCCATTAAGGATGATATTGACTGTTGATTTTGTATGGATGACCTTTATTATGTTGAGGAATTTTCTTTCTATACGTATTTTTTGAGAGTTTTTATCAGGAATGAGGGTCGAGCTTTGTTGAATGCCTTTTCTATGTTGGTTGAGATGATCATGTGATTCTTTTATTTATGTGGTGGATTACATTGATTGATTTTCTACTGTTGAACGATCCTTTCATACCTGATTTGAATCCTACTTGGTCATGGAGTATTATTTTTTTGATGTGATGCTGAATTCTATTGGCTAGAATTTTGTTGAGAATGTTTGCATCTATATTTATGAGACATTGGTCAGTAATTTTCTTTTGTTGTGGTGTCTTTGTCTGGTTTTGCTATCAGGGTTATGCTGGCTTCATAGAATGAAATTGGAAGTATCCTTTCCTGTTCTATGTTCTGAAATAATTGAGTAGTACTGGTGTAATCTCTTCCCTGAATGTTTGGTAGAATGCTCCAGTGAAGCCATCTGGGCCAGGGCTTTATTATTTTTTTGGGGGGGGGGTTATTATCTTTTCAATCTCTTCTCTGTTATAGGTCTTTTCAGATTTTCAACATTATTTTGTGTAAATTTGGGTAGGTAGTGTGTTTCTTGAAATTTTGTCCTTTTCTTGTAGGTTTTCATATTTGTTGGAATATAGTTTTTCATAATATTCTGTTGTGATTCTTTTTATTTTAGTTGGTTCTGTTGTAATTTCCCCCATTTCATTTCTTATTTGGGTTATTGGAGTATTTTCCTGTTTTTCTTTTGTCAATTTGGCCAGTGGTTTGTTGATTTTGTTGATCTTTTCAATGAACCAACTTTTGACTTTGTTGATTCTTTCTATTGTTTTTCTATTCTCTATTTCATTTATTTTTGCTCTGATCTTTATTATTTCCTTTCTTTTGGTGGCTGTGGGCTTCTTTTGCTGTTCTCTTTCTATTTGTTCAAGTTGTGTAGCTAAGGTTTTGTTTTTTTCCTTTTTTTCTTTTTTGATGTGTGCATCTATTGCACTTACTGCAAAGACCACAGCCTTCAGGATGGACTACACCTCAACATAAAGAAAACAAAAATCCTCACTACTGGACCAATAAGCAACATCATGATAAACGGAGAAAAGTCTGAGGTTGTCATGGATTTCGTTTTACTTGGATGCACGATCAACACCCATGGAAGCAGCAGGCAAGAAATCAAAAAGCTCGTTGCTTTTTGAGCAAATCGGATACAAAACACTCTTTAAAGTGTTGAAAAGCACAGACGTCACCATGAGGACTGAGGTGTGCCAGGCCCAAGCCATAGGGTTCTCAATCGCCTCATATGCGTGGAAAAGTTGGACAATGAATAAGGAAGACCAAAGAATTGATGCCTTTGAATTGTGATGTTGGTGAAGAATATTGAATATACCATGGACTGTTAAAAGAATGAACAAATCTGTCTTGCAAGAAATGCAACCAGAATGCTCCTTAGAAGCAAGGATGGCAAGACTACATCTCACATATTTTGTACATGTTGTCAGGAGGAATCAGTCCCTGCAGAAGGACATCATGCTTGGTAAAGAAGAGGGTCAGTGAAAAAAAGGAAGACCCTCAACAAGATGAATTGACACAGTGGCTGGAACAATATACTCAAGAATAGTAACAATTGTAAGGATGGTGCAGGACCAGGTAGTGTTTCATTCTGTTGTGAATAGGGTCGCTATGAGTTGGAACTGACTTGATGGCCCCTACCACCACCACCAATAATAATTTATTGCTATAAATTGACCTCTGAGCACTGCCTTTGGTATATCCCAAAGGTTTTGGTATGATGTATTTTCACTCTCATTTGATTTTAGAAATTTCTTTATTCCATCTCTGATTTCTTCTATTACCCAGTGGTTTTTAAGCAGGGTGTTATTCAATTTGCATGTAATTGATTTCTTTGCTCTTCCTGTTCTTAATTTCTACTTTGATGGCATTGTGGTCAGAGAAGACACTTTGTATTATCTCAGTGCTTTGGATTTTGTTGAGGGTTGCTCTGTGGCCTAAGATGTGGTCTATTCTGGAGAACGTTCCATATGCATTGGAAAAGAATGTGTACTTTGCAAATATGGGGTGGAGTGTTCTACATATGTCTATGAGATCAAGTTGGCTGATTGTATCCTTTAGATCTTCTGTTTCTTTGCTGAGTTTCTTTCTGGTTATTCTGTCCTTTACCGAGAGTGGTTTGTTGAAGTCCCCTACTAATATTGTGGAACTGTCAATGACCACAAACTCTTAGAGTTTGTATAATGTATTCTGGAGCCCTGTCATTGGGTGCATAATATTTATTATGGCTATGTCTTCATGATGGATCATCCCTTTAATCATTATATAGTGCCCTTCTTTGTCTTTTATGGTGGATTGTGTTTTAAAGCCTATTTTCTGAGATTAGTATTGCCACTCCTGCTCTTTTTTGGTAGCTCTTTGCTTGGTATATACATATATTTTATAATTTTTATTGTGCTTTAAGTGAAAGTTTACAAATCAAGTCAGCCTCTCACACAAAAACCCATATACACCTTGCTACACACTCCCAGTTACTCTCCCTCTAATGAGACAGCCCACTCTCTCCATCCACTCTCTCTTTTCGTGTCCATTTGGCCAGCTTCTAACCCCCTCCACCCTCTCATCTCCCCTCCAGGAAGGAGATGCCAACATAATCTCAAGTGACCGCCTGATCCAAGAAGCTCACTCCTCACCAGCATCCCTCTCCAACTCATTGTCCAGTCCAATCCATGTCTGAAGAGTTGACATCGGGAATGGCTCCTGTCCTGGGCCAACAGAAGGTCTGGGGGCCATGACCACAGGGGTCCTTCTAGTCTCAGGCAGACCATTAAGTCTGGTCTTTTTATGAGAATTTGGGGTCTGCATCCCACTGTTCTCCTGCTCCCTCAGGGGTTCTCCTTTGTGTTCCCTGTCAGAGCAGTCATTGGTTGTAGCCAGGCACCATCTAGTTCTTCTGGTCTCAGGATGATGTAGTCTCTGGTTTATGGGGTCTTTTCTGTCTCTTGGGCTCATAATCACCTTGTGTCCTTGATGTTCTTCATTCTCCTTTGATCTAGGTGGGTTGAGACCAATTGATGCATCTTAGATGGCTGCTTGTTAGCGTTTAAGACCCCAGACACCACTCTTCAAAGTGGGATGCAGAATGTTCTCTTAATAGATTTTATTATGCCAATTGACTTAGATGTCTCCCGAAACCATGGTCCCCAGACCCCTGCCCCTGCTACGCTGGCCTTCAAAGCATTCAGTTTATTCAGGAAACTTCTTTGCTTTTGGTTTAGTCCAATTGTACTGACCTCCCCTGTATTGTGTACTCTCTTTCCCTTCACCTAAAGTAATTCTTATCTACTATCTAATTAGTGAATGTCCCTCTCCCGCTCTCCCTCCCTCCCCCCTCACGTAACCAGTAAAGAATATTTTCTTCTCAGTTTAAACTATTTCTCAAGTTCTTAAAATAGTGGGCTTATACAATATTCGTCCTTTTGCAACTGACTAATTTCACTCAGCATAATGCCTTCCAGGTTCCTCCATGTTATGAAATGTTTCAAAGATTCCTCACTGTTCTTTATCAATGTGTACTATTCCACTGTGTGAATATACCATAATTTATTTATCCCTTCATCCGTTGATGGGCACCTTGGTTGCTTCCAATTTTTGCTATTGTAAACAGTGCTGCAATAAACATGGGTGTGCATATGTCTGTTCGTGTAAAGGCTCTTATTTCTCCAGGATATATTCCAAGGAGTGGGATTGCTGGATCGTATGGTATTTCTACTTCTAGCTTTTTAAGGAAGAGCCAAATCGATTTCCAAAGTGGTTGTACCATTTGACATTTCCACCAGCAGTGTATAAGTGTTCCAATCTCTCCACAACCTCTCCAACATTTATTACTTTGTGTTTTTTGGATTAATGCCAGCCTTGTTGGAGTGAGATGAAATCTCATTGCAGATTTTTTTAACACACAGTTTTTATTTATTTTTTTCACTGATTAATTTTTCTTAATTAACTTTTATTAAGCTTCAAGTGAACATTTATAAATCCGATCAGTCTGTCACATGTAAGTTTACATACATCTTACTCCCTTCTCCCACGTGCTCTCCCCCTATTGAGTCAGCCCTTTCAGTCTCTCGTTTCGTGCCAGTTTTGCCATCTCACCTCTCTCTCTATCTTCCCATCCCCCCTCCAGTAAAGAGTTGCCAACACACTCTCAAGTGTCCACCTGATTTAATTAGCTCACTCTTCATCAGCATCTCTCTCCCCCCCGCTGACCAGTCCCTTTCATGTCTGATGAGTTGTCTTCGGGGATGGTTCCCGTCCTGTGCCAACAGAAGGTCTGGGGAGCATTGCCGCCGGGATTCCTCTAGTCTCAGTCAGACCATTAAGTCTGGTCTTTTTATGAGAATTTGGGGTCTGCATCCCACTGATCTCCTGCTCCCTCAGGAGTTCTCTGTTGTGCTCCCTGACAGGGCAGTCATCGATTGTGGCCAGGCGCCAACTAGTTCTTCTGGTCTCAGGATGATGTAGGTCTCTGGTTCATGTGGCCCTTTCTGTCTCTTGGGCTCTTAGTTGTCGTGTGGCCTTGGTGTTCTTCATTCTCCTTTGCTCCAGGTGGGTTGAGACCAATTGATGCCTCTTAGATGGCCGCTTGTTAGCAT
Source organism: Loxodonta africana (assembly GCF_030014295.1). Classification (NCBI taxonomy): domain Eukaryota; kingdom Metazoa; phylum Chordata; class Mammalia; order Proboscidea; family Elephantidae; genus Loxodonta; species Loxodonta africana. Next base: position 69,908,330 of record NC_087369.1, read on the forward strand.
TTAAGACCCCAGACGCCACATTTCAAAGTGGGATGCAAAATGTTTTCATAATAGAATTATTTTGCCAATTGACTTAGAAGTCCCCTCAAACCATGTTCCCCAGACCCCTGCCCCTGCTCCGCTGACCTTTGAAGCATTCATTTTATCCCGGAAACCTCTTTGCTTTTAGTCCAGTCCAATTGGGCTGACCTTCCTTGTATTGAGTGTTGTCTTTCCCTTCACCCAAAGCAGTTCTTATCTACTGATTAATCAATAAAAAACTCTCTCCCTCCCTCCCTCCCTCCCCCCTTCATAACCACAAAAGTATCTGTTCTTCTCAGTTTTTTCTATTTCTCAAGATCTTATAATAGTGGTCTTATACAATATTTGTCCTTTTGCCTCTGACTCATTTCGCTCAGCATAATGCCTTCCAGATTCCTCCATGTTATGAAATGTTTCAGAGATTCGTCACTGTTCTTTATCGATGCGTAGTATTCCATTGTGTGAATATACCACAATTTATTTACCCATTAATCCGTTGACGGACACCTTGGTTGCTTCCAGCTTTTTGCTATTGTAAACAGAGCTGCAATAAACATGGGTGTGCATATACCTGTTTGTGTGAAGGCTCTTGTATCTCTAGGGTATATTGCAAGGAGTGGGATTTCTGGGTTGTATGGTAGTTCTATTTCTAACTGTTTAAGATAACGCCAGATAGATTTCCAAAGTGGTTGTACCATTTTACATTCCCACCAGCAGTGTATGAGAGTTCCAATCTCTCCGCAGCCTCTCCAACATTTATTATTTTGGATTAATGCCAGCCTAGTTGGTGTGAGATGGAATCTCATCGTCGTTTTAATTTGCATTTCTCTAATGGCTAATGATCGAGAGCATTTTCTCATGTATCTGTTGGCTGCCTGAATATCTTCTTTAGTGAAATGTGTGTTCATATCCTTTGCCCACTTCTTGATTGAGTTGTTTGTCTTTTGGTGGTTGAGTTTTGACAGAATCATGTAGATTTTAGAGATCAGGCGCTGGTCGGAGATGTCATAGCTGAAAATTCTTTCCCAGTCTGTAGGTGGTCTTTTTACTCTTTTGGTGAAGTCTTTAGATGAGCATAGGTGTTTGATTTTTAGGAGCTCCCAGTTATCTGGTTTATCTTCATCATTTTTGGTAATGTTTTGGATTCTGTTTATGCCTTGTATTAGGGTTCCTAGGGTTGTCCCTATTTTTTCTTCCATGATCTTTATCGTTTTAGTCTTTATGTTTAGGTCTTTGATCCACTTGGAGTTAGTTTTTGTGCATGGTGTGAGGTATGGGTCCTGTTTCATTTTTTTGCAAATGGATATCCAGTTATGCCAGCACCATTTGTTAAAAAGACTATCTTTTCCCCAATTAACTGACACTGGTCCTTTGTCAAATATCAGCTGCTCATACATGGATGGATTTATATCTGGGTTCTCAATTCTGTTCCATTGGTCTATGTGCGTGTTGTTGTACCAGTACCGGGCTGTTTTGACTACTGTGGCTGTATAATAGGTTCTGAAATCAGGTAGAGTGAGGCCTCCCACTTTCTTCTTCTTTTTCAGTAATGCTTTGCTTATCCGGGGCTTCTTTCACTTCCATATGAAATTGGTGATTTGTTTCTCTATCCCCTTAAAATATGACATTGGAATTTGGATCGGAAGTGCGTTATATGTATAGATGGCTTTTGGTAGAAGAGACATTTTTACTATGTTAAGTCTTCCCATCCATGAGCAGGGTATGTTTTTCCACTTAAGTATGTCCTTTTGAATTTCTTGTTGTAGAGCTTTGGAGTTTTCTTTGTATAGGTCTTTTACATCCTTGGTAAGATTTTTTCTTAAGTATTTTATCTTCTTGGTGGCTACTGTGAATGGTATTGATTTGGTTATTTCCTCTTCGGTGTTCTTTTTGTTGATGTAGAGGAATCCAAGTGATTTTTGTATGTTTATTTTATAACCTGAGACTCTGCCAAACTCTTCTATTAGTTTCAGTAGTTTTCTGGAGGATTCCTTAGGGTTTTCTGTGTATACGATCATGTCATCTGCAAATAGCGATAACTTTACTTCTTCCTTGCCAATCCGGATACCTTTTATTTCTTTGTCTAGCCTAATTGCCCTGGCTAGGACTTCAAGTACGATGTTGAATAAGAGCGGTGATAAAGGGCATCCTTGTCTGGTTCCCGTTTTCAAGGGAAATGCTTTCAGGTTCTCTCCATTTAGAGTGTTGTTGGCTGTTGGCTTTGCATAAAAAAAAAAAAAAAAAAAGCCCTGGCTAGGACTTCAAGTACGATGTTGAATAAGAGCGGTGATAAAGGGCGTCCTTGTCTGGTTCCCGTTTTCAAGGGAAATGCTTTCAGGTTCTCTCCATTTAGAGTGTTGTTGGCTGTTGGCTTTGCATAGATGCCCTTTATTATGTTGAGGAATTTTCCTTCAATTCCTATTTTGGTAAGAGTTTTTATCATAAATGGGTGTTGAACTTTGTCAAATGCCTTTTCTGCATCGATTGATAAGATCACGTGGTTTTTATCTTTTGTTTGATTTATGTGATGGATTACATTAATGGTTTTTCTGATATTAAACCAGCCTTGCATACCTGGTATAAATCCCACTTGATCAGGATGAATTATTTTTTTGATGTGTTGTTGGATTCTATTGGCTAGAATTTTGTTGAGGATTTTTGCATCAATGTTCATGAGGGATATAGGTCTGTAATTTTCTTTTTTTGTAATGTCTTTACCTGGTTTTGGTATCAGGGAGATGGTGGCTTCATAGAATCAGTTGGGTAGTATTCCGTCTTTTTCTATGCTTTGAAATACCTTCAGTAGTAGTGGTGTTAACTCTTCTCTGAAGGTTTGGTAGAACTCTGCAGTGAAGCCGTCCGGGCCAGGACTTTTTTTTGTTGGAAGTTTTTTGATTACCGTTTCAATCTCTTTTTTTGTTATGGGTCTATTTAGTTGTTCTACTTCTGCATGTGTTAGTTTATGTAGGTAGTGTTTTTCCAAGAATTTATCCATTTCTTCTAGGTTTTCAAATTTGTTAGAGTACAATTTTTCGTAGTAATCTGAAATGATTCTTTTAATTTCAGTTGGTTCTGTTGTGATGTGGTCCTTCTCGTTTCTTATTCGGGTTATTTGTTTCCTTTCCTGTTTTTCTTTAGTCAGTCTAGCCAATGGTTTATCAATTTTGTTAATTTTTTGAAAGAACCAGCTTTTGGCTTTGTTAATTCTTTCAATTGTTTTTCTGTTCTCTAATTCATTTAGTTCAGCTCTAATTTTTATTATTTGTTTTCTTCTGGTGCCTGATGGGTTCTTTTGTTGCTCACTTTCTATTTGTTCAAGTTGTCGGGACAGTTCTCTGCTTTTGGCTCTTTCTTCTTTTTGTATGTGTGCATTTATCGATATAAATTGGCCTCTGAGCACTGCTTTTGCTGTGTCCCAGAGGTTTTGATAGGAAGTATTTTCCTTCTCGTTGCATTCTATGAATTTCCTTATTCCCTCCTTGATGTCTTCTATAACCCAGTCTTTTTTCAGGAGGGTATTGTTCATTTTCCAAGTATTTGATTTCTTTTCCCTAGTTTTTCTGTTATTGATTTCTAGTTTTATTGCCTTGTGGTCTGAGAAGATGCTTTGTAATATTTCGATGTTTTGGACTCTGCAAAGATTTGTTTTATGACCTAATATGTGGTCTATTCTAGAGAATGTTCCATGTGCACTAGGAAAAAAAGGATATTTTGCAGCAGTTGGGTGGAGAGTTCTGTATAAGTCAATGAGGTCAAGTTGGTTGATTGTTGTAATTAGATCTTCCGTGTCTCTATTGAGCTTCTTACTGGATGTCCTGTCCTTCTCCGAAAGTGGTGTGTTGAACTCTCCTACTATATTTGTGGAGGTGTCTATCTCACTTTTCAATTCTGTTAAAATTTGATTTATGTATCTTGCAGCCCTGTCATTGGGTGCATAAATATTTAATATGGTTATGTCTTCCTGATCAATTGTCCCTTTTATCATTATATAATGTCCTACTTTATCCTTTGTGGTGGATTTAAGTCTAAAGTCTATTTTGTCAGAAATTAATATTGCTACTCCTCTTCTTCTTTGCTTATTGTTTGCTTGATATATTTTTTTCCATCCTTTGAGTTTTAGTTTGTTTGTGTCTCTAAGTCTAAGGTGTGTCTCTTGTAGGCAGCATATAGATGGATCATGTTTCTTTATCCAGTCCGTGACTCTCTGTCTCTCTATTGGTGCATTTAGTCCATTTACATTCAGGGTAATTATAGATAAATAAGTTTTTAGTGCTGTCATTTTGATGCCTTTTCATGTGTGTTGTTGGCCATTTCATTTTTCCACATACTTTTTTGTGCTGAGACGTTTTTCTTAGTAAATTGTGAGATCCTCATTTTCATAATGTTTAACTTTATGTTAGTTGAGTCGTTACGTTTTTCTTGGCTTTTTTCTTGAGTTATGGAGTTGATATTCCTTTTTGTGGTTACCTTATTATTTACCCCTATTTTTCTAAGTAAAAACCTAACTTGTATCGTTCTGTATCGCCTTGTGTCACTCTCCATATGGCAGTTCAATGCCTCCTGTATTTCGTCCCTCTTTTTGATTATTGTGATCTTTTACCTATTGACTTCCATGATTCCCTGTTATGTGTATTATTTTATTTATTTATTAGAATTAATCTTAATTTGTTTGTTTTTGTGATTTCCCTATTTGAGTTGATATCAGGACGTTCTGTTTTGTGACCTTGTATTGTGCTGGTACCTGATATTATTGGTCGTCTGACCAAACAATCTCCTTTAGTATTTCTTGTAGCCTTGGTTTGGTTTTTGCGAATTCTCTAAACTTGTGTTTATCTGTAAATATCTTAATTTCTCCTTCATATTTCAGAGAGAGTTTTGCTGGATATATGATCCTTGGTTGGCAGTTTTTCTCCTTCAGTGCTCTGTATACGTCGTCCCATTCCCTTCTTGCCTGCATGGTTTCTGCTGAGTAGTCTGAACTTATTCTTATTGATTCTCCCTTGAAGGAAACCTTTCTTTTCTCCCTGGCTGATTTTAAAATTTTCTGTTTATCTTTGGTTTTGGCAAGTTTGATGATAATATGTCTTGGTGTTTTTCTTTTTGGATCATTCTTAAATGGGGTTCGATGAGCATCTTGGGTAGATATCCTTTCGTCTTTCATGATGTCAGGGAAGTTTTGTGTCAGGAGTTCTTCAACTATTTTCTCTGTGTTTTCTGTCCCCCCTCCCTGTTCTGGGACTCCAATCACCCGCAGGTTATCCTTCTTGATAGAGTCCCACATGATTCTTAGGGTTTCTTCATTTTTTTTTATTCTTTTATCTGATTTTTTTTCAGCTATGTTGGAGTTGATTGCCTGGTCCTCCAGAAGTCCCAGTCTGCATTCTAATTGCTCGAGTCTGCTCCTCTGACTTCCTATTCCGTTATCTAATTCTGTAATTTTATTGTTAATCTTTTGGATTTCTACATGCTATCTCTCTATGGATTCTTGCAACTTATTAATTTTTCCACTATGTTCTTGAATAATCTTTTTGAGTTCTTCAACTGTTTTATCAGTGTGTTCCTTGGCTTTTTCTGCAGTTAGCCTAATTTCATTTGTGATGTCTTTAAGCATTCTGTAAATTAGTTTTTTATATTCTGTATCTGATAATTCCAGGATTGTATCTTCATTTGCGAAAGATTTTGATTCTTTTGTTTGGGGGGTTGTAGAAGCTGTCGTGGTCTGCTTCTTTATGTGTTTTGATATGGACTGCTGTCTCCGAGCCATCACTGGGAAACTAGTTTTTCCAGAAAATCCGTTGACTGGTACGCTGGCTCCTGGCTCTGAAAACAATCGCTGTCTCCCCGTATTTGTTTGTTCTCTGTCTCTAAATCTGTGTTTGTTGTTCAGAGTTCGTAGATTGTTATGTATATGATTGATTCACTTGTTTTTCCGAGTCTTTGTTGCAAGAGGGATCCGCGGTAGCGTCCACCTAGTCCGCCATTTTCGCCCCGCCTCCCACTGATTCTAGGCTTAAGAGCCGCTAGCGCAGGCACAGTCACAGAGCCTCAGAGAGGCTCATTGCAGTTTTGATCTGCATTTCTCTAATAGCTAATCATAGTGAACACTTCCTCATATATCTGTTAGCTACCTGAATGTCTTCTTTAGTGAAGTGTCTATTCATATCTTTTGCCCTTTTTTTAATTGGGTTATTTGTCTTTTTGCAGTTGAGTTTTTGCAGTATCATGTAGATTTTAGAGATCAGGCGCTGATCAGAAATGTCATAGCTAAAAACTTTTTCCCAGTCTGTAGGTAGTCTTTTTTTTGTTTTGTTTTGTTTGTAGGTAGTCTTTTTACTCTTTTGTTGAAGTCTTTGTATGAGCATAGCTGTTTGATTTTTAGGAGCTCCCAGTTATCTAGTTTTTGTTCTACATTCTTTATAATGTTTTGTATAATGTTTATGCCATGTATTAGGGCTCCTAACGTTCTCCCTATTTTTTCTCCCATGATCTTTCTCGTTTTAGATTTTATATGTAGGTCTTTGATCCATGTAGAGTTAGTTTTTGTGCATGGAGTGAGGTATGGGTCTTGTTTCATTTTTTTGCTGATGGATATCCAGTTATGCCACCACCATTTGCTAGAAAGACTCTCTTTTCCCTATTTAACTGTTTTGGGGCCTTTGTCAAATATCAACTGCTCATATGTGGATGGATTTATGTCTGGATTCTCAATTCTGTTCCATTGGTCCGTGTGTCTGTTGTTGTACCAGTACCAGGCTGTTTTGACTACTGTCACAGAATAATAGGTTCTAAATTCGGGTAAAGTAAGGCCTCCCACTTTGTTCTTCTTTTTCAGTAATGCCTTATTCATCCAGGGCCTCATTCCCTTCCATACGAAGTTGGTGATTTGTTTCTCCATCTCATTAAGAAATGTTGTTGGGATTTGGATAGGAATTGCATTAATTGTATTGATCGCTTTTGGTAGAATAAACATTTTTATAATGTTAAGTCTTCCTATCCACAAGCAAGGTATGTTCTTCCAGTTACGTAAGTCTGTTTTGGTTTCTAGCAGAAGTGTACTGTAGTTTTCTTTGTATAAGTCTTTTACATCTCTGGTAAGATTTATTCCTAAGTATTTTGTCTTCTTGGAGGCTACTGTAAATGGCATTGATTTGGTGGTTTCCTCTTCGATGTTCTTTTTGTTGGTATAGGGTAATCCAAGTGATTTTTGTATGTTTATCTTGTATCCCCATACTCTGCTGAACTCTTCTATTAGTTTCAGTAGTTTTCTGGAGGATTCCTTAGGGTTTTCTGTGTATAAGATCCTGTCATCTGCAAATAGAGATACTTTGACTTCTTCTTTGCCAATCTGTATGCCCTTTATTTCTTTATCTAGTCTAATTGCTCTGGATAGGACTTCCAGGAGAATGTTGAATAAGTGTGGTGATAAAGGGCATCCTTCTCTGGTTCCTGATCTCAGTGAGAGTGTTTTCAGGCTCTCTCCATTTAGGGTGATGTTGGCTGTTGGCTTTGTATTAATGCCCTGTATTGTGTTGCGGAATTTTCCTTTTATTCCTATTTAGCTGAGAGTTATCATGAATGAGTATTGAACTTTGTCAAATGCCTTTTCTGAATCAATTGATAAAATCATGTGGTTCTTGTCTTTTGTTTTATTTATGTGGTGGATTACATTAATTGTTTTTCTAATGTTGAACCATCCCTGCATACCTGGTATGAATCCCACTTGGTCATGATGAATTTTTTTTTTGATATGTTGTTGAATTCTATTGGCTAGAATTTTCTTGAGGATTTTTGCACCTACATTCATGAGGGATATAAGTCTATAATTTGTTTTCTTGTGGCGTCTTTACCTGGTTTTGGTATCAGGGATATGGTGGATTCATAGAATGAGTTTGGTAGTATTCTATGCTTTTCTATGCTCTGATATACCTTTGTTTAGTAGTAGTGGTGTTAACTCTTCTCTGAAAGTTTGGTAGAATTCTGCAGTGAAGCCGCCTGAGCTTTTTTTGTTGGGAGTTTTTTGATTACCTTTTCAATCTCTTCTTTTGTTATGGGTCTATGTAGTCTACCTCTGTTTGTATTAGTTTAGGTAGGTAGTGTGTTTCTAGGAATTCATCCATTTCTTCTAGATTTTCAAATTTGTTTGAGTATAGTCTTTCATAGTAATCTGATATGATTCTTTAGTTTCAGTTTGGTCTGTTGTAATATCGCCCATCTTATTTCTTATTTGGGTTACTTGCTTCCTCTCCTGTTTTTCTTTTGTCAGTGTGGCCAGTGGTTTATCAATTTTGTTGATTTTTTTAAAAAAACCAACTTTTGGTCTTGTTAATCGTTCAATTGTTTCTGTTTTCTATTTCATTTAGTTCTGCTTTAATTTTTGTTTTCTTCTGGTGCCTCTGGGTTTCTTTTGTTGCTCTCTTTCTCTTTGTTCAAGTTTTTGGGATAATGCTTTTATTTTGGCCCTTTCTTCTTTTTGGATGTGTGCATTTATTGATATAAATTGGCCTTTGAGCACCGCTTTTGCTGTGTCCCAAAGGTTCTGAAAGGAAGTGTTTTCATTCTCACTGGATTCTATGAATTTCTTTACTCCATCCTTAATGTCTTCTATAGTCCAGTCTTTTTTCAGCAGGGTATTGTTCAGTTTCCAAGTGTTTGATTTCTTTTCCTTGCTTTTCCTGTTATTGATTTTCACGTTTATGGCCTTATGGTCAGAGAAGATGCTTTGTAATATTTCAGTGTTTTGGATTCTTCTAAGTCTTGCTTTATGACCTAATATGTGGTCTATCCTTGAGAATGTTCCATGTGCACTAGAAAAGAAAGTATACTTGGTTGCTGTTTGGTGGAGTTTTTTGTATACGCCCATGAGGTCAAATTTGTTGATTGTGGCATTTAGATCTTCAGTGTCTTTATTGAGCTTCTTTCTGGATGTCCTGTCCTTCACCGAAAGTGGTGTGTTGAAGTCTTCTACTATTATTGTGGAGCTGTCTATCTCACTTTCAATGCTGATACAGTTTGTTTTATGTATCTTGTAGCCCTGTCATTGGGTGCATAAATATTTAATATGGTTATATCTTCATGGTATTTTGTCCCTTTAATCATTAGTGTCCTTCCTTATCCTTTCAGATGGCTTTAACTTTAAAGTCTATTTTGTCAGAAATTAATATTGCTACTCCTGCTCTTTTTTTGATTGTTGTTTGCTTGATATATTTTTTTTCCATCCTTTGAGCTTTAGTTTGTTTGTGTCTCTAAGTCTAATGTGTGTCTCTTTTAGGCAGCATATAGACGGATCTTGTTTTTTAATCCATTCTACCACCCTCTGTCTCTTTATTGGTGCATTTAGTCCATTTCCATTCAGGGTAATTATGGATAGGTATGAATTTAATGCTATCATTTTTATGTCTTTTTTTGTGTGTAGTTGACGGTTTCTTTTTCCCCACTTAATTTTATGTGCTGAGTAGATATATATATTCTTTATATATTGTCCTTTCCTCAAATTTGTTGTTGTTGATTTTGTTTCTGCTGAGTCTGTATTTTTCCCTTGTATTTTATTTTGATGAGTAGGATAGTTTGTCTCCTTTGTGGTTGCCTTATTATTTACTCTCATTTTTTTAAATTTAAAACTGATTTTTATTTCTCTGTATCGCCGTATCTGCCTCTCCATATGGAAGGTGTATGTTTACATTTCTTAGTCCCTTTTTACTATTTTAATGTTGTCTTCTTTTAAATAATAACATTGCTGTTACCCTGTGTTGGGCTTTTTTTTTTTTAATAATCCTGGTTTTTTTTTTTTTTTTTGCATTTCCCTGTCTGGGTTGACTTCTGTTTGCTCTGCCCAGTGTTCTAGTCTTGGGTTGATACGTGATATTATTGATTTTCTAACCAAAGAACTCCCTTTAGTATTTCTTGTAGTTTTGGTTTGGTTTTTACGAATTCCCTAAACTTGTGTTTATCTGGAAATGTCTTAATTTCACCTTCATATTTAAGAGACAGTTTTGCTGGATATATGATTCTTAGAAGGCAATTTTTTTCCTTCAGTTTTTTACATATGTCATCCCATTCCCTTCTTGCCTGCATGTTTTCTGCTGAGTAGTCTGAGCTTATTCTTATTGGCTGTCGTTTGTACGTGACTTTTCATTTATCTCTCGCTTCTTTTATAATTCTCCCTTTATCCTTGGTTTTGGCAAGTTTGATTATAATTTGTCTTGGTGGCTTTCTTTTAACATCTACCTTATGTGGAGTTCCATGAGCATCTTGGATAGATATCTTCTCATCTTTCACAATATCAGGGAAGTTTTCTGCCAACAAATCTTCAACAATTTTCTCTGTATTTTTTATTATCCTTCCCTGTTCTGGTACTCCAATCACTGGTAGGTTGTTTCTCTTGATAGAGTCCCACATGATTCTTAAGTTTCTTCATTTTTTAAAAATTCTTTTATCTGATTTTTCTTCAAATATATTAGTGCCAAGTCATTTATCTTTGAGTTCAGAAATTCTAGCTTCTACTTGTTCAATTCTCCTCTGACCTTGTATTGAGTTTTCTACTTCTATAATTTTATTGTTAATCTTCTGAATTTCTGATTGCTGTATGTCTATGGATTTTTCCAGCTTATTAAACTTTTCATTATGTTCCTGAATAATCTTTCTGATTTCTTCAGTTGCTTTATCTGTGTGTTCCTTGGCTTGTTCTGCGTATTGTCTCATTTCCTTCCTGATGTCTTGAAGGGTTCTGTATATTAAACTTTTGTATTCTGCATCTGGTAATTCCAGGAATGCACTTTCATCTAGAAGATCCCTGGATTCTTTGTTTTGAGAGCCCGTGGAGGTCATCATGATCTCTTTCTTTATGTGAGTTGATATTGACTGTTGTGTCCAAGTCATCTATAAGTTTTTGTATTAGTTTATGCTTCCTTACTGTGTCATGGCTGCTTGCTTTGTTTTGTTTTGGTATACCACTATGCGTTGCTTGAGTGAACTGGCTTGATTATTTTTGCCTTTGGAGTTCTTGTGCCCTGTCCCCAGCTGGCTAGAGGTGTTATCAGGTATATCAGTGTAAGAGCCCATGCAGCTTTCTTGTTTGAATTCAGCTCAGGTTTCCAGGTAGCTGATCATCAAGTGTGCGGTATAGGCTCTGTCCTACAGTCTTAGAGGGGCAGGGCTGATTGGAGTATATACCGGTATCAGATTGCAGCAGTGGGTCACTCTCTGAACAAGGAAGGGGGCTGAGATCCGACCCCCAAGTGTCTCTGGAAAATGCGTTTCTGTTCCCTACAGCGTGCTGGTGGGTGGGTTCTGCAGAGGGACGTTTGATTTTTTATAAATTTATATCTTTGTTTCTAAGGTGATTCTCTTGTAGACAGCATATTGATGGACCCAGTTTTTTAAAATAATTTTTATTGTTCTTTAAGTATAAGTTTACAAATCAAGTCAGTCTGTCACATATAAGCTTATATACACCTTACTACATACTCCCATTTACTCTCCCCCAATGAGTCAGCCCACTTCCTTCTTCCAGTCTCTCCTTTCATGACCCTTTTGCCAGTTTCTAACCCTCTCTACCCTCCCAACTCCCCTCCAGGCAGGAGATGTCAATACAGTCTCAAGTATCTACCTGATACGTAGCTCACTCTTCATCAGCATCTCTCTCCAGCCCATTGTCCAGTCCCTTCCATGTCTGATGAGTAGTCTTTGGGAATGGTTCCTGTCCTGGGCCAACAGAAGGTTTGGGGACCATGACAACCAGGATTCTTCTAGTCTGAGTCAGACCATTAAGTCTGGTCTTTTTTTGAGAATTTGGGGCCTGCATCCCACTGTTCTCCTCCTCCCTCAGGGGTTCTCTGTTGTGTTCCCTGTCAGGGCAGTCATCGGTTGTGGCCGGGCACTATCTAGTTCTTCTGGTCTCAGGATGATGTAAGTCTCTAGTTCATGCGGCCCTTTCTGTCTCAGGCTCATAGTTATCGTGTGACCTTGGTGTTCTTCATTCTCCTTTGCTCCAGGCGGGTTGAGACCAATTGATGCATCTTAGATGGCCGCTCATTAGCATTTAAGACCCCAGACGCCACACTTCAAAGTGGGATGCAGAATGTTATCATAATAGAGTTTATTATGCCAATTGATTTAGAAGTCCCCTTAAGCCATAGTCCCCACACCCCTGCCCTTGCTCCGCTGACCTTCGAAGCATTCAGTTTATCCCCGAAACTTCTTTGCTTTCAGTCCAGTCCATTCGAGCTGACCTTTCCTGTATTGAGTTTTGTCCTTCCCTTCACCTAAAGTACTTCTTATCTGCGAAGTAATCAGTAAATAACCCTCTCCCACCCTCCCTCCCTCCCCCCTCTCCTAACCACAAAAGAATGTGTCCTCAGTTTATACTATTTCTCAAGAAATTATAATAGTGGTCTTATACAGTATTTGTCCTTTTGCCTCTGACTAATTTCGCTCAGCATAATGCCTTCCAGCTTCCTCCGTGTTATGAAACGTTTCACAGATTCCTCACTGTTCTTTATCGATGCGTAGTATTCCATTGTCTGAAAGTACCATAATTTATTTAACCATTCATCTACTGATGGACACCTTGGTTGCTTCCAGCTTTTTGCTATTGTAAACAGTGCTGCAATAAACATAGATGTGCATATATCTGTTCGTGTAAAGGCTCTTATTTCTCTAGGGTATATTCCGAGGAGTGGGATTTCTGGGTTGTGTGGTAGTTCTATTTCTAACTTTTAAGAAAACGCCAGATAGATTTCCAAAGTGGTTGTACCATTTTACATTCCCACCAGCAGTGTATAAGAGTTCCAATCTCTGTGCAGCCTCTCCAACATTTATTATTTTGTGTTTTTTGGATTAATGCCAGCCTCGTTGGAGTGAGATGGAATCTCATCATAGTTTTAATTTGCATTTCTCTAATGGCTAATGATCGAGAGCATTTTCTCATGTGTCTGTTAGCAGCCTGAATATCTTCTTTAGTGAAGTGTGTGTTCATATCCTTTGCCCACTTTTTGATTGGGTTGTTTGTCTTTTTGTGGTTGAGTTTTAACAGAATCATATAGATTTTAGAGATCAGGCGCTGGTCGGAGATGTCATAGCTGAAAATTCTTTCCCAGTCTGTAGGTGGTCTTTTTACTCTTTTGGTGAAGTCTTTAGATGAGCATAGGTGTTTGATTTTTAGGAGCTCCCAGTTATCTGGTTTCTCTTCATCCTTTTTAGTAATGTTTTGTATTCTGTTTATGCCTTGTATTAGGGTTCCTAGGGTTGTCCCTATTTTTTCTTCCATGATCTTTATTGTTTTAGTCTTTATGTTTAGGTCTTTGATCCACTTGGAGTTAGTTTTTTGTGCCTGGTGTGAGGTATGGGTCCTGTTTCATTTTTTTGCAAATGGATATCCAGTTATGCCAGCACCATTTGTTAAAAAGACTATCTTTTCCCCAATTAACTGACACTGGTCCTTTGTCAAATATTAGCTGCTCATATGTGGATGGATTTATATCTGGGTTCTCAATTCTGTTCCACTGGTCTATGTGCCTGTTGTTGTACCAGTACCAGGCTGTTTTGACTACTGTGGCTGTATAATAGGTTCTGAAATCAGGTAGAGTGATGACTCCCACTTTTTTCCTCTTTTTCAGTAATGCTTTACTTATCCGGGGCTTCTTTCCCTTCCATATGAAGTTGGTGATTTGTTTCTCCAACACATTAAAAAATGTCGTTGGAATTTGGATCAGAAGTACATTGTATGTATAGATGACTTTTGGTAGAACAGACTTTTTACTATATTAATTCTTCCTATCCATGAGCAAGGTATGTTTTTTCACTTATGTAGGTCCCTTTTAGTTCCTTGAACTAGTACTTTGTAGTTTCCTTTGTATAGGTCTTTTACATCCTTGGTAAGATTTATTCCTAAGTATTTTATCTTCTTGGGGGCTACTGTGAATGGTGTTGATTTGGTGATTTCCTCTCCGGTGTTCTTTTTGTTGATGTAGAGGAATCCAAGTGATTTTTGTATGTTTATCTTGTAACCTGAGACTCTGCCAAACTCTTCTATTAGTTTCAGTAGTTTTCTGGAGGATTCCTTAGGGTTTTCTGTGTATATGATCATGCCATCTGCAAATAGAGATAATTTTAATTCTTCCTTGCCAATCTGGATACCCTTTATTTCTTTGTCTAGCTTCATTGCTCTGGCTAGGACCTCTAGCACAAAGTTGAATAAGAGCAGTGATAAAGGGCATCCTTGTCTGGTTCCGGTTCTCAAGGGAAATGCTTTCAGGCTCTCTCCATTTCGAATGATGTTTGCTCTTGGCTTTGCATAGATGCCCTTTATTATGTTGAGGAATTTTCCTTCAATTCCTATTTTGCTGAGAGTTTTTATCATGAATGGGTGTTGGACTTTGTCGAATGCCTTTTCTGCATCAGTTGATAAGATCATGTGGCTTTTGTCTTTTGTTTTATTTATATGGTGGATTACATTAATGGTTTTTCTAATATTAAACTAACCTTGCATAAAAAAATAATATATATATATATATATATATATATATATATTTTTATGTACCTGGTATAAATCCCACTTGATCGTGGTGGGTTATTTTTTTGGTATGTTGTTGAATTCTATTGGCTAGAATTTTGTTGAGGATTTTTGCGTCTACATTCATGAGGGATATAGGTCTGTAATTTTCTTTTTTGGGGGAGGTCTGTACCTGGTTTTGGTATCAGGGAGATGGTGGCTTCATAGAATCAGTTGGGTAGTATTCTATCATTTTCTATGCTTTGAAATACCTTTAGTAGTAATGGTGTTAACTCTTCTCTGAAAGTTTGATAGAACTCTGCAGTAAAGCCATTAGGGCCAGGGCTTTTTTTTGTTGGGAGTTTTTTCATTACCATTTCAATCTCTTTTTTTTTATGGGTCTATTTAGTTGTTCTACTTCTGATTGTATTAGTTTAGGTAGGTAGTGTTTTTCCAGGAATTCATCCATTTCTTCTAGGTTTGCAAATTTGTTAGAGTACAATTTTTCATAATAATCTGATATGATTCTTTTAATTTCAGTTGGGTCTGTTGTGATATGGCTCATCTCTTCTCTTATTCGGGTTATTTGTTTCCTTTCCTGTATTTCTTTAGTCGGTCTAGCCAATGGTTTATCAATTTTGTTAATTTTTTCAAAGAACCAGCTTTTCGCTTTGTTAATTCAATTGTTTTTCTGTTCTCTATTTCATTTTCTTTTTTTTTTAGTTCAGCTCTAATTTTTATTATTTGTTTTCTTCTGGTGCCTGATGGATTCTTTTGTTGCTCTCTTTTTATTTGTTCAAGGTGTAGGGACAGTTCTCTGATTTGGCTCTTTCTTCTTTTTGTATGTGTGCATTTATCGGTAAAAATTGACCTCTGAGCACTGCTTTTGCTGTGTCCCAGAGGTTTCAATAGGAAGTGCTTTCATTCTCATTGCATTCTATGAATTTCTTTATTCCCTCCTTTATGTCTTCTATAACCCAGTCTTTTTTAAGCAGGGTATTGTTCAGTTTCCAAGTATTTGATTTCTTTTCCCTGATTTTTCTGTTGGTGATTTCCACTTTTATGGCCTTGTGGTCTGAGAAGATGCTTTGTAATATTTTGATGTTTTGGATTCTGCAAAGGTTTGTTTTGTGACCTAATATGTGATCTATTCTAGAGAATATTCCATGTGCACTAGAAAATAATATATATTTTCCAGCTGCTGCTTGGAGTGTTCTGTATAGATCTCTGAGGTCAAATTGGTTGATTGTAGCAATTAGGTCTTCCGTGTCTCTATTGACCTTCTTACTGGAAGTCCTTTCTTTCTCGGAAAGTGGTGTGTTGAAGTTTCCTACTATAATTGTGGAGGTGTCTATCTCACTTTTTAGTTCTGTTAAAGTTTGTTTTATGTATCTTGCAGCCCTGTCATTGGGTGCATAAATATTTAATATGGTTATATCTTCCTGGTCAATTGTCCCTTTAATCATTATGTAGTGTCCTTCTTTATCCTTTGTGGTGGATTTAACTTTGAAGTCTATTTTGTCAGAAATTAATATTGCTACTCCTGCTCTTTTTGATTGTTGTTTGCTTGATATATTTTTTTCCATCCTTTGAGTTTTAGTTTGTTTGTGTCTCTAAGTGTAAGGTGTGTCTCTTGTAGGCAGCATATAGACGGATCGTGTTTCTTTATCCAGTCGGAGACTCTCTGTCTCTTTATTGGTGCATTTAGTCCATTTACATTCAGTGTAATTACAGATAAGAATGTGTTTAGTGCTGTCATTTTGAAGCCTTTTTATGTGTGTTGTTGACAATTTCATTTTTGCACTTCCCTTTTGTGCTGAGATGTTTTTCTTTGTAAATTGTGTGTTCCTCATTTTACAGTAGTCGAATTTATGTTTGCTGAGTCTTTATCTTTTTCTTGGTTTTTATTTTGAGTTATGGAATTGTTAAACCTCTTTGTGGTTACCTTAATATTTACCCCTATTTTTGTAAGTAAAAACCTATCATGTATCATCCTATATTGCCTTGTTTTCGTCTCCATATGGCAGTTCTATGCCTCCTGTATTTAGTCCCTCTTTCTGATTATTGTGATCTGAATTTGTTTTTGTGATTTCCTTATTTGAGTTGATATCAGGATGTTCTGTTCTGTGACCTTGTATTGTGTTGTTATCTGATGTTATTGATTTTCTGACCAATTTCCTTTAGTATTTCTTGTAGCTTTGGTTTGGTTTTTGCAAATTCTCTAAGCTTGTGTTTATCTGTAAATGTTTTAATTTCACCTTCATATTTGAGAGAGAGTTTTGCTGGATAAATGATCCTTGGCTGGCAGTTTTTCTCCTTCAGTGCTCTATATATGTCATCCCATTGCCTTCTTGACTGCATGGTTTCTGCTGAGTAGTCTGAACTTATTCTTATTGATTCTCCTTTGTAGGAGACCTTTCTTTTCTCCCCGGCTGCTTTTAAAATTTTCTCTTTATCTTTGGTTTTGGCAAGTTTGGTGATAATATGTCTTGGTGATTTTCTTTTTGCCTCAATCTTATATGGGGTTTGATAAGCATCTTGGTTAGCTATCCTTTTGTCTTTCATGATGTCAGGGAAGTTTTCTGCCAACAGATCATCAACTATTCTCTCTGTATTTTCTGTTATCCTTCCTTGCTCTGGAACACCAATCACATGCAAGTTATTCTTCTTGATAGAGTCCCACATGATTCTTAGGGTTTCTTCATTTTTTAAAATTCTTTTATCTGATTTTTCTTCAGCTATATTGGTGTCAATTACTTTATCCTCCAGCTACCCCACTCTGCATTCCAATTCCTCGATTCTGCTCCTCTGACTTCCTATTGATTTGTCTAATTCTGTAATTTTACTGTTAATCTTTTGGATTTCTGAATGCTGTCTCTCTATGGATTCTTGTCGCTTATTAATTTTTCCACTGTGTTCTTGAATAATCTTTTTGATTTCTTCAACTGCTTTATCAGTGTGTTCCTTGGCTTTTTCTGTAGATTGCCTTATTTCATCTTGAAGCATTCTGTAAATTAGTTTTTTATATTCTGTATCTGGCAATTCCAGGACCATATCTTCATTTGGGGAAGATTTTGATTCTTTCCTTTGGGGAGTTGTAGAAGTAATCATGGTCTGCTTCTTTATGTGGTTTGATATCTACTGTTGTCTCTGAGCCATCTATAAGATATTGTAATGATTTGTTTTATATTTGCTCACTGAGACTTATCTTGTTTTGTTTTCTTTCAATGTACGTAGATGGGCTACTAGATTATGCTGTCTTGATTGTTGTAGGCTTTGACTCACTTATGTCCTCTTACCAGCTGGTTTGGGCCGTTACCAGAAATATAAGCCTAAGAATCCATTCACTATTCTTGAGTAGAATCTGATTTTGGGTCACCAAGTGTGTGGGGTAGACAGTCACCTATTCGCTTAGAGAAGTAGTTGTGATAGTTGTGTGCACCAGATTCTAGTAGCAGCAGGGGGTCACATTCTGGGGGGGGGCAGGATGCTGACAGGCTTCACCCAAGTGCCAGTGAGTTAGGTGTGTCTCTATTCCTAAAGCACTTTGGTGGGTGGGCTCTGCAGCTGTACCTTAGGCACCCAATGCATGTACCTCTACAGATTGGTAGATGTCACTATCCTCAGACCCCTATGGCAGGAGGTTAGGTGGTTTGGGTGGAGCTTCAGCCCTCAGTTCCCCTTTGTGTGTCAGTGAGGGCTCTGTTTAATAGGTAGAGATATCAGACCTGGGAAACTTGTCTTTCCCATAATTGGCTAAAACTATCACAGTCAGATCCCTATTGGAATTGCCTTTGCATTATAATAGCCACCTTGATCCCTGTAGGGATGAAAGCCCAAGACTGTGGATCTCAAATGCTTGGCTGGAGCTGGTTCTGTATTTTTAGCCCAATTTGGGAAGTCAGGGAAGGATTCTTTGTCTCTGGTTTTTTTGTAGCTGCTTCTTTCAAGCCAGGAGAGTGGATTAGGAAAAGACAAAACAAACAAACCAAGAAAAAAAAAAAACTGAAGAGCACTTCACTCTCTGGCCCAGGAAATTCCAATGTTAATGAAGTCACCTGGGAAGGGGAGAGGAGGGATCAGATAGATAGCACAGCACCCAGGAATATAGACAAAGTTACTTATCTTGCTTGGGATGACTTTTTTATCTGAGATTCCCGAGGGGCGCGTAGACTTTGTGCTCTGGCTGGGTAGAGATTACCCCTGAGGGTCAGGCCCATGTCCTGTGCTTGCGCTGTCTCAGAAGCCGTCTTTAGTTCCTCCGCTCGCAGCCCAAAGCCCAGAGCCAAGGTTCCCTGGCTGGGATGCTACACTCCCGGCTCCAAAACCAGTTGCTGCCTCCCGGTGACTTCTCCTCCTGTCAGCTGCATCACTGAGCTGCCTGCGTGCACTGGCTGGCTTTACCTCGAGGTCACTTCTGGGGGCTAGGGCTATGTCCTGTGTTTGTGCCATCTTAGGATGCCGTGCTCAGCTCCCCTGCGCCCAGTCCAAAGCCCGGCGCCAAGGTTTTCTGACTGGGACGCTGGCCCCAGGCTCCGAAAACAGTCACTGTTTCCCCGTGGTTGTTGGTTCTCTCCTTAGTCCCGTCAGTGTGTAGCCTGCTTGCGCTGGCTGAGTCTCTACGGAGGTTACCCCAGGGGGGCAGGGGTTAGGGCTGTGTCCCACCTCAGCAAGCTACAATCAGCCCCGCCACTAGGCACCAGGGAACCGCCGGAGCTCAAGGCTGTGGAGTGGGTCGCAGGTTCCAGAAGCGGTCGCTGGTTCAGGATGCAGCTTTTCGCTCACCTGTCACTCAGGTCAATTCTTTAGATCTGTGTTTGATGGTCAGGGTTCGTAGATTGTCATGTATGTGATCGATTCACTTGTTTTTCCGAGTCTTTGTTGCAAGAGGGATCCGAGGTAGCGTCTGCCTAGTCAGCCATCTTGGCCCCCTCCGACCCAGTTTTTTTTAATCCATTTTGTCACCCTCTGTCTCTTTTTGGGTACGTTTAGGCCATTTACATTCAGTATAATTATTGATAGGTGTGAGTTTATTGCTGTCTTTTGTAGTGCTATTTTTGTGGTACAGACGTTTTCTTTGTTCCTCTTACTTTCCTGAGCTGAATTTCATTCGTTTGTGGATTTTTTCTTTTCATTCCTTTTGTTTTTGTAGAATTTATTTTTCTGAGACTTTGTTTTTCTTCTTTATTTTGATGAGTAGGTTTGTTAACTTTCTTTGTGGTTACCTTACAGTTTACCCTTATCTTCCTAGGTTTGAAGCAGTCTGTTATTACCTGGTATCATCTTGCCTTCTTCTCCATTAGAAAGCTATATGCCTACACCATTTATTCCCCCTTTTATTGTTCTGACTTTGTTGTCATTTACAGTCTAATCTCTCTGGTTCCCTGTTGAAAATCTTTTGGTTTTGAATAGTCCGTGAGAGTTCATTTCCTAGGTTGGTATCTGGCAAGCTGTGTTCTCATGGTGTTTGTTCTCAAACTGAAGGACTCTCTTTAATCATTCGACACTTAGAGTTCCAGGATTGAAATTTGTCTCTGTCTTACTTAGTTTTTGGAGACTTTGCTCTGGATGACAGTGTGGTGCTTCTGTCTATAGTGCCATGTGGTCTTTACCTCTCTTCCCACATTTTTTAAATTAATTTTTATTGTGCTTTAAGTGGATGTTTATAAATCAAGTCAGTCTCTCATGTAAAAACTTATACACAGCTTGCTATACACTCCTAATTGCTCTCCCCCTAATGAGACAGCTCACTTCTCCCTCCACTCTCTCTCCTTGTGTCCATTTGGGCATCTTCAGGCCCCCTCTGCCCTCTCATCTCCCCTCCAGACAGGAGATGCAAACACAGTCTCATGTGTCTACTTGATCCAAGAAGCCTGTTTTTCACCAGTAACATTTTCCATCCCATATTCCAGTCCAATCCCTGTCTGAAGAGTTGGCCCAGGGAATGGTTCCTGTCTTGGACTAACAGAAGCTCTGGGGATCATGACCTCTGGGGTCCTTCTAGTCCCAGTCTGACCATTAAGTCCAGTCTTTTTACCAGAATTTGGGGTCTGCATCCCACTGCTCTCCTGTTCCCTCAGGGGTTCTCTGTTGTTGCCTGTCAGGGCAGTCATCAGTTGTGGCTGGGCACCGTCTAGTTATTCTGGTCTCAGGCTAACATAGTCTCTGGTTCATGTGGACCTTTCTGTCTCTTAGACTAATAGTTACCTTGTGTGTTCAGTGTTCTTTATTCTTCCTTGCTCCAGGTGGATTGAGACCAATTGATGTATCTTAGATGGCCGCTTGCTAGGGTTTAAGATCCCAGATGCCACTCTCCAGAGTGGGATGCAGAGTGTTTTCTTAATAGATTTTATTATGCCAATTGACTTAGATGTCCCCTGAAGACATGATCATGTAAAGGCTCTTAGTTCTCTAGGATATATTCCAAGGAGTGGGATCGCTGGATCATATTGTAGTTCTATTTCTAGCTTTTTAAGGAAGCATCATATCTATTTCCAAAGTGGTTGTACCATTTTAAATTCCCACCAGCTGTGTTTAAGTGTTCCAGTCTCTCCATAACCTCTCCAACATTTATTATTTTGTGTTTTTTGGATTAATGCCAGCCTTTTGGAGTGAGATGGAATCTCCTTGTAGTTTTGATTTGCATTTTTCTAATGGCTAATGATTGTGAGCATTTCCTCATGTATTGGTTAGCAGCCTGAATGTCTTCTTTAGTGAAGTGCCTGTTCATATCCTTTGCTCATTTTTTAATTGGGTTATTTGTCTTTTCATACTTGAGCTTTTGCAGTATTATGTAGATTTTAAAGATCAGAAGCTGATCAGAAATGTCATAGCTAAAAACTTTTTCCCAGTCTGTAGGTAGTCTTTTTACTCTTTTGGTGAAGTCTTTGGATGGGCATAAGTGTTTGATTTTTAGAAGTGCCCAGTTACCTGGTTTCTCTTCTACATTTTTAGTAATGTTTTGTATACTGTTTATGCCACGTATTAGGGCTCCTAGCCTTGCCCCTATTTTTTCTCCCATGATCTTTATTGTTTTATATTTTATATTTAGGTCTTTGATCCATTTAGAGTTAGTTTTTTTGCATGGTGTGAGGTATGGCTCTTGTTTCATTTTTTTGCAGATGAATATCCAGTTATGCCAGTACCATTTGTAGAAAGACTGTGTTTTCCCCAATTAAATGACTTTGGGCCTTTGTCAAATACCAGCTTCTCATATGTGGATGGATTTATGTCTGCATTCTCAATCCTTTTCCGTTGGTCTATGTATCTGTTGTTGTACCAATACCAGGCTGTTTTGACTACTGTGGCAGTAGAATAGGTTCTTAAATCAGGTAGAGTGAGACCTTCCACTTTGTTCTTCTTTTTCAGTAAAGCTTTATTTATCCGGTCTTCCTGTGTTTTTAATGACCTTTCCTTTCTCATGTGTGATGTCCTTGATGTCATCACATACTAGTCTGGTCTTCAGCCATTAATGTTCACTGGGTCAAATATATTCTTGAGATTGTGTCTTATTTGAAGTGGGATATACTCAAATTTGTACTTTGGCTCTTGTGGACTTGTTTTAATTTTCTTCAGCAATTGATGATCTGTTCCACAGTTGGCCCCTGGCCTTGTTCTGGGTGATGATATTGAGCTTTTCTGTCATCTCTTTCCGCAAATGTAGTTGATCTGATTCCTGTGTATTCCACCTGGTGAGGTCTATGTGTATAGTCTCTATTTATATTTTTGAAAAAAGATATTTGCAATGAATAAGTCATTGGTCTTGCAAAATTCTATCATGCGATCTCCTACATCTTTTCTATCACCAACGCCATGTTTCCCAAGTACTGATCCTTCTTTATTTCCAACTCTTGCTTTCCTATCACCAGTAATTATCAACGCATCTTGATTGAATATTTGATCAATTTCAAACTTCAGACGTTCATAAAGAACCTTTGATTTCTTCATCTTTGGCATTAGTAGTTGGTGCATAAATCTGAATGACAGTGGTATTAACTGGTCTTCCTCGTAGGCATATGGATATTATCCTATCACTGACAGTTTTGTACTTCGGGATAGTTCTTGAAAAAAATTTTTTTGAAGATGAATACAATGCCATTCTTCATTTTGTCATTCCTGGAATAGTAAACAATGTGATTGTCCAATTAAAAATGACCAGTACTCCTCCATTTTAGCTCACTAATACTCAAGGTATTTTTTTCTTTTTTTTTTAATACTCAAGGTATCGATCTTTATGTGGTCCAATTCATTTTTGATAATTTCCAATTTTCCTAGATTCATATATTCCACATTCCAATTATCAATGTATGTTTGCCTCTGTTTATTCTCATTTTGAGTCATGCCACCTCATCAAATAAAGGTCCCAATAGCTTTACTTCATCCATATCATTAAAGTCAATGCTACTTTGTCCTCTACGGTGGCTATGAATTGGAATCAAGTCAATTGCAATGGGTTTAGTTTTCTTTCTACTTTGAAGAGGCAGTTCTTCCCTGGTCATATTTTGAATGCTTTCCAACTTGAGAGGCTCATTTTCCAGCACTATATCAGACAATATTCTACTGCTATTCATAAGGTTTTCACTATCCAAGTTCTAATTTTTGACATTTTTATTTTACTTTAAGTGAAAGTTTACAAGCCAAGTCAGTCTCTCATACAAAAACTTATATACACCTTGCTATATACTCCTTTCTTATATACTCCTAGTTGCTCCCCCTTTAATGAGACAGCACACACCTTCCCTCCACTCTCTATTTTCATGTCCATTCGGCCAGCTTCTGAACCCCTCTGCCCTCTCATCTCTCCTCCAGAGAGGAGCTGCCCACATAGTCTCTTGTGTCTACTTCATTCAAGAAGCTCACTCTTCACCAGAATCGATTTCTATTACATAGTCCAGTCCAATCCCTATCTGAAGAGTTGGCTTTGGGAATGGTTTCTGTCTTGGGCTAACAGAAGGTCTGGGGACCATGACCTCTGGGGTCCTTCTAGTCTTAGTCAGACCATTAAAGTCTGGTCTTTTTATGAGAATTTGGAGTCTGCATCTCACTGCTCTCCTGCTCCCTCAGGAGTTCTCTCTTGTGTTGCCTGTCAGGGCAGTCATCGGTTGTAGCTTGGCACCATCTAGTTCTTCTGGTCTCATGCTGATGTAGTCTCTGGTTTATGAGGCCCATTCTGTCTCTTGGGCTCATAATTACCTTGTGTTTTTGGTGGTCTTCATTCTCCTTTGGTCCAGGTGGGTTGAGATCAATTGATGTATCTTAGATGGCCTATTGCTAGGGCTTCAGACCCCAGAACCCACTCTCCAAAATGGGATGCAGAATGCTTTCTTAATAGATTTTATTATGCCAACTCATTTAGATGCCCCTAAAACCATGGTACCCAAACCCCACCCCTGCTACGCTGGCATTGGACTCATTCACTTTATTCAGGAAACTTCTTTGCTTTTGGCTTAGTCTAGCTGTGCTGACCTCCCCTGTATTGTATCTTATCATCCCCTTCACCTAAAATAGTTCTTATTTACTGTCTAAATGGTGAAAACCCCTCCTTCACTCCCTGCCTCCCTCGCTCCTCACTCTTGTAGCCATCGAAGAATATTTTCTTCATTGTTAAAACTATTTCTCCAGTTCTTATGTTAGTGGACTCAAATAATATTTGTCCTTTTGCATCTGACTGATTTCACTCAGCATAATGCCTTCCACTCAGAGCAAGTCCACGAGAGCCAAAATATGACCTTGAGTATATCCTACCTGAATTTAGAGACCATCTGAAGAATAGATTTGATGCTTTCAACACTAGTGACTGAAGACCAGAAGAGTTGTGGAATGACATCAAGGACATCAAACACGAAGAAAGCAAGAGGCCGTTGAAAAGACAGGAAAGAAAGAAAAGACCAAAATGGATGTCAGAGGTGACTCTGAAACTTGCACTCGAACGTCGAGTAGCTAAAGCAAAAGGAAGAATTGGTGAAGTAAAAGAACTGAAGATTTCAAAGGGCAGCTCAAGAAGACAAAGTAAAGTACTGTAATGACATGTGCAAAGAGCTAGAGCTGAAAAACTAAAGGGAATAACACGCTCGGCGTTTCTCAAGCTGAAAGAAGTGAAGAAAAAATTCAAGCCTCAAGTTTGACAAAGTCCAACACCCATTCCTGATAAAAGCTCTCAATAAAATAGATATAGAAGGGAAATTCCTCAAATAATAAAGGACATCTATACAAAACCAACAGCCAACATCATTCTTAATGGAGAGAGGCTGAAGACATTCCCCTTGAGAACAGGAACAAGACAGGATGTCCTTAATCACCACTCCTATTTAACACTGTGCTGGAAGTCCTAGCTAGAGCAGTAAGGCAAGAAACAGAAATAAAGGGCATCCAGATTGGTAAGGAAGAAGTAAAACTATCCTTGTTTGTGGAAGATATGATATTATATATCAAAAACTCAAAAGACTCCACAAGAAAACTACTGAACCTAATAGAAAGATACAGCAGAGTATCAGGATATAATATTGTTGTTGTTGTTAGGTGTTGTCGAATCGGTTTCAACTCATAGAGACCCTATGCACAACAGAACAAAACACTGCCCGGTCCTGTGCCATCCTTAAAATCATTGCTATGCTTGAGCCCATTGTTGCAACCATTGTGTCAATCCATCTCCTTGAGGGTCTTTCTCTTTTCCGCTGACCCTGTACTTTACTAAGCATGATGTCCTTCTCCAGGGACTGACCCTCCTGACAACATGTCCAAAGTTTGTAAGACACAGTCTCGCCATCCTTGTTTCTAAGAAACATTCTGCTTGTACTTCTTCCAAGACAGATTTGTTCATTCTTTTGACAGTCCATGGTATATTGAATATTCCTCGCCAACACCACAATTCAAAGGCATCAACTCTTCTTCAGTCTTCCTTATTCATTGTCCAGCTTTCACATGCATATGATGTGATTGAAAATACCATGGCTTGGGTCAGGTGCACCTTAGTCTTCCTATACACTAATAATGAGAACTATGACAAGGAAATCAGGAAAGCAATACCATTTATAATAGTTCCTAAAAATGGTAAAGTGCTTAGGAATAAATCTAACCAGGGATGAAAAAGCTGTACAGAAAAAAAAAATTACAAAACATTACTATAAGAAACCAAAAGAGACCTATATAAATGGAAAAACATACCCTGCTCATGGATATGTAGTCAGCATTGTGAAAATGTCAATTCTACACAAAGTGGCCCACAAATACAATTCAATCCCGATCCAAAAACCAACAACATTCTTTAAAGACATGGAAAAGCTATTTACTTTATATGGAAAGGGAAGAGGCCTCAGATAAATAAAGCACTATTGAAGAAAAGGAATAAAGTAGGAGGACTCCAACTGCCTGACCTCAGAACCTACAATAAAGCTACAGTAGTCAGAACAGCCCGGTACTGGTACAATGACAGACACATTGACCAATGGAAGAGAATTAAGAACCCAGATGTAATCCATCCACTCACAGTCACCTAATCTTCAACAAAGGCCCAAGGTTCATTAAATGAGGAAAAGATAGTCTTTTTAACAAACGGTGCTGGCAAAACTGGATGTTCATTTGCAAAAAAATGATACAGGACCTCACACCATACAAAAAAACTCATTCAAAATGGATCAAAGACCAAAATATAAGACTAAAAACTATAAAGATCATAGAAGAAAAAATAAGGTCAACACTAGAGGACCTAATGCAAAGCATTAACAGGATACAAATAACTAACAATACACAAACACCAGAAGATAAGTTAAATAACCGGGATCTTCTAAAAATTAAACACATGCTCACTGAAAGACTTCACCAAAAGAGTAAGTAAAGAACCTATAACCAAAACTAAACCCAGTGCTGTCCAGTCGATTCTGACTCATGTTGTTGTTGTTAGGTGCCGTGGAGTCGGTTCCGACTCATAGCACAACAGAACGAAACACTGCCCGGTCCTGCGCCATCCTTACAATCGTTCTTATGCTTGAGCTCATTATTGCAGCCACTGTGTCAGTCCACCTCGTTGAGGGTCTTCCTCTTTTCCGCTGACCCTGTACTCTGCCAAGCATGATGTCCTTCTCCAGGGACTGATCCCTCCTGACAACATGTCCAAAGTTTGTAAGACACAGTCTTGCCATCCTTGCTTCTAAGGAACATTCTGCTTGTACTTCTAAGACACATTTGTTCCTTCTTTTGGCAGTCTGTGGTATATTCAATATTCTTCACCAACACCACAATTCAAAGGCGTCAACTCTTCTTCGGTCTTCCTTATTTACTGCCGTGCTTTCACATGCATATGATAGGATTGAAAATACCATGGCTTGGGTCGCGCGCACCTTAGTCTTCAGGGTGACATCTTTGCTCTTCAACACTTCGAAGAGGTCCTTTGCAGCAGATTTGCCCAGTGAAATGCGTCTTTTGATTTCTTGACTGCTGCTTCCATGGCTGTTGATTGTGGATCCAAGTAAAATGAAATCCTTGACAACTTCAATCTTTTCTCCGTTTATCATGATGTTTCTCATTGGTCCAGTTGTGAGGATTTTTGTTTTTTTTATGTTGAGGTGTAATCCATACTGAAGGCTGTGGTCTTTGATCTTCATTAGTAAGTGATTCAAGTCCTCTTCACTTTCAGCAAGGAAGGTTGTGTCATCTGCATAACGCAGGTTGTTAATGAGTCTTCCTCCAAACTTGATGCTCCGTTCTTCTTCATGTAGTCCAGCTTCTCGGATTATTTGTTCAGCATACAGATTAAATAGGTATGGTGAAAGAATACAACCCTGATGCACACGTTTCCTGACTTTAAACCAATCAGTATCCCCTTCTTCTGTCCGAACAACTGCCTCTTGGTCTATGTAAAGGTTCCTCATGAGCACAATTAAATGTTCTGGAATTCCCATTCTTTGCAGTATTATCCATAGTTTGTTATGATTCACACAGTCAAATGCCTTTGCATAATCAATAAAACACAGGTAAACATCCTTCTGGTATTCTCTGCTTTCAGCCAGGTTCCATCTGACATCAACAATGATATCCCTGGTTCCATGTCCTCTTCTGAAGCCAGCCTGAATTTCTGGCAGTTCCCTGTTGATATACTGCTGCAGCCGTTTTTGAATGATCTTCAGCAGAATTTTCCTTGCGTGTGATATTACTGATATTGTTCTATAATTTCCACATTCGGTTGGATCACTTTTCTTGGGAATAGGCATAAATGTGGACCTCTTCCAATCAGGTGGCCTGGAAGCTGTCTTCCATATTTCTTGGCATAGGTGAGTGAGCACCTCCAGTGCTGCATCTGTTTGTTGAAACATCTCAACTGATATTCCATCAATTTCTGGAGCCTTGTTTTTCGCCAATGCCTTCAGAGCAGTTTGGACTTTTTCCTTCAGTTTCAGCTGCTGCAGTCTGAAATTGATCGAACATGCAATCAACATGCATTGATAATTACTGGTGATTGGAGTGTGAAAGCTGGAAACAAAGAAGAAGGATCAGTAGTTGGAAAGTATGGCCTTGGTGACAGTAACAATGCCAGAGATTGAATGATAGAATTTTGCAAGATCAACAACTTCTTCATTGCAAATACCTTCTTTCACCAGCATAAACGGTGACTATACACATGGACTTCCCCAGATGGAACACACAGAAATCAAATTGACTACATCTGTGGAAAGAGACGATGGAAAAGCTCAATATCATCAGTCAGAACAAGGCCAGGTGCCGACTGTGGAACAGACCATCAATTGCTCCTATGCAAGTTCAAGCTGAAACTGAAGACAATCAGAGCAAGTCCACAAGAGCCAAAATATGACCTTGAACATATCCCACCTGAATTAAGAGACCGTCTGAAGAATAGATTTGATGCTTTGAACACTAGTGACCAAAGACCAGACGAGCTGTGGAATGACATCAAGGACATCATCCATGAAGAAAGCAAGAGATCACTGAAAAGACAAGAAAGAAAGAAAAGACCAAGGTGGATGTCAGAGGAGACTCTGAAAATTGCTCTTGAGCATTGAGCAGCTAAAGCAAAAGGAAGAATTGATGAAGTAAAAGAACTGAACAGAAGATTTCAAAGGGCCTCTCGAGAAGACAAAATAAAGTATTATAATGACATGTGCAAAAAGCTGTAGATGGAAAACCAAAAGGGAAGAACACGCTCAGCATTTGTCAAGCTGAAAGAACTGAAGAAAAAATTCAAGCCTGGAGTTGCAATAGTGAAGGATTCCATGGGGAAAATATTAAATGATGCAGGAAGCATCAAAAGAAGATGGAAAGAATACACAGAATCATTATACCAAAAGAATTAGTCGATGTTCAACCATTTCAAGAGGTGGCATATGATCAGGAACCGATGGTACTGATCCGACTCATAGCGACCCTATAGACTGGGAAAAAAATCTGTGGCTATGACAAATCTGACAAAGTTCTAATCTCTAAAATCTAAAGGAAAATTCAACACCTCTACAACAAAAAGACAAGCAATCCAATTTTAAAAAGGGTAAAGAATATGAACAGACTTCACCAAAGAAGACATTCATGTGGCTAACAGACACATGAGGAATGCTCGCTATCATTAGTCATTAGAGAAATGCAAATCAAAACCACAATGAGACACCGTCTTGCTCCGACATTACTGGCACAAATAAAAAAAAAACAAATGTTGGAGAGGCTGCGGGGAAATTAGAACTCTTATGCACTGCTGATAGCTATGCAAAATGGTACAATCATTTTGGAAATAATATGGCACTTCCTTAGAAAGCTAGAAATAGAAATATCATATGATCCATCAATCCCACTCCTAGGAAAATAGCCTAGAGAAATAGGAGCTGTCACATGAATGGAGATATGCACACCTATGATCATTGCAGAATTGTTCACAATAGCAAAAAGTTGGAAACAACCTAGATGTCCATCAATAGATGAATGAATAGACAAAATGTACACACACATGATGGAGTACTATGCAACGATAAAGAGCAAGGATGTATCTGTGAAGCATCTCATAACATGGATAAATCTGGGGGGCATTGTGCTGAGTGAAATGCGTCAGTCACGATAGGACAAATATTGTATGAGACCGTTAATGTAAAAACTCATGAAGAGGTTTACACACAAAATGTAACAATCTTTGATGGTTACTAGGGAGGGGAGGGATGTGGATGGAAAAACACTAAATAAAGAATAGATAAGTGGTAACTTTGGTGTGTGAGTAAGACAGTACATAATCCTGGGGAAGCCAGCACAACTTGACTAAGGCAAGGTCATGGAAGCTACATAGACACATCCAAACTTCCTGAGGGACTGAATTACTGGGCTGAGGGCTGTGGGGACCATGGTCGCAGGGAACATCTAGCTCAACTGGCATCACATAGTTTATAAAGAAAATGTTCTACATCCTACTTCAGTAATTAGCATCTGGGACCTTAAAAGCTTTTGAGCGACCATCTAAGATACTCCACCAGTCTCACCCTGTCTGGAGCAAGGGAAAATGAAGAAAACCAAAGACACAAGGGAAAGATTAGCTCCAAGGACTAATGGACCACAAGTACTACAGCCTCCACCAAACTGAGTCCAGAACAACTAGATGGTGCCTGCTACCACCACCAACTGCTCTGACAGGGATCATAATAGAGGGTCCTGGACAGAGCTGGACAAAAATGTGGAACATAATTCTGACTCACACACACACACACAAAAAAAAACCCAAGTTTACTGGTCTGACAGAGACTGGAGAAACCCTGAGGGTGTAGTCCCAGGACACCCTTTTAGCTCAGTACTGAAGTCACTGCCAAGATTCACCCTTCAGCCAAAGATTAGACAGGCCCATAAAACAAAATGAGACTAAATGAGCACACCAGCCCAGAGGCAAGGACGAGAAGGCAGGAGGGGACAGGAAAACTGATAATGGGGTATTCAAGTTCGAGAAGGGTGAGTGCGAACATGTCGTGTGGTTGGCAACCAATGTCACAAAATGATATGTGTACTAATTGTTCAATGAGAAGCTGTTTTTTTCTGTAAACGTTCATCTAGAGTAAAAAAAAATCCAAATGCGTCTCTTCAACTGTCAAATCTCTATACCAGTGTGTTATGTAAAATAATGAGGAGCTGCTGATTTCCTGCTTTTCCTGGGCTCCAAGAAAATTTATGATTTGACATAAGGAAAGGCACCATCCTCCATTGTCTTCACGTAAATCAGTTGACTCCATTCTGTTACTTAAACCCTCAGTACCATCCACCCTTCAAAGCCGAGGTCAAAAGCTACCTTCTGCATGAAACCTTCCTTAATTTTCTCTTCGCTACTCGTAATCCCCCTAGGGAACATTTTTCTTCTGTTCTGGACTTCATCTCTTTCTAGTAAGTGTCCTAGGGATGAATCTACATTCCATTTTCCCTACTAGACCCCTGGGAGTAGAGATCAGGCTGGGCATGACTTATATACTCACAAGCACACATATGTATGTGATGCTTGGCTGAAAAATGAGACCAAAGACATGTCCAAATTGCAAAAATATGCACCGATTACATGCTTTTGGGGGGAGGAAAAGGAGAGATAGGACAATATTGACTTGACTATCCAAAATAACAATTAATGATTCCTGAAGGAAACAAGCTACAAAAACAGGTCAATTGCATGGCTAAATCAATTGTGTTGATAATGGACTTTAAGGTCTAGATTCTGTGTGAGATGTTCAATTTAGTAACTGTGTATTGAGAGATATGCTAGGACATAAACTCCATGAGGGCAAGGGATGCTTTTACCTTTTTCACCAGCATATCTCTAGCACAGAAACTGACACATAGGTGCCTTCAAATGTTTATAGAAAGCAGTAGAGGGCTGGTAGAAGGAGATAAGGGGAGGGGATGTAAGAGCCAAAAAATGATGTCATGATAGGCTTGAACAAGTAAACATGGTTTGGACATAACACAGTTTGGGTGGGAATATGGGAAAAATAAGCAATATGTGAGTATATATATTATATATATTTTAACTTTTATTGTGCTAAAAGTGAAAGTTTGCAAATCAACTCAGTCTCTCACACAAACACTTATATACACCTCTCTACATACTCCTAATTGCACTCCCCCCAATGAGACAGCCCGCTCCCTTCCTCCACTCTCTCTTTTCCTGTCTATTTCGCCAGCTTCTAACCCCCTCCATCCTCTCATCTCTCCTCCAGACAGGAGATGCCAACATAGTCTCAAGTGTCCACCTGATCCAAGAAGCTCACTCCTCACCAGCATCCCTCTCCAAACACTGTCCAGTCCAATCCCTGTCTGAAGAGTTGACATCGGGAATGGTTCCTGTCCTGAGCCCGCAGAAGGTCTGGGGGCCATGACCACCGGGGTCCTTCTAGTCTCTGTCAGACCATTAAGTCTGGTCTTTTTATGAGAATTTGGGGTCTGCATCCCACTGCTCTCCTGCTCCCTCAGGGGTTCTCTGCTGTGTTCCCTGTCAGGACAGTCATCGGTTGTAGCCGGGCACCATCTAGTTCTTCTGTTCTCAGGCTGATGTAGACTCTGGTTTATGAGGTCCTTTCTGTCTTTTGTGCTCCTAATTACCTTGTGTCCTTGGTGTTCTTCATTCTCCTTTGATCCAGGTCGGTTGAGACCAATCAATGCATCTTAGATGGCCGCTTGCTAGCATTGAAGACCCCAGATGCAGCTCACCAAAGTGAGATGCAGATTGTTTTCTTAATAGATTTTATTATGCCAATTGACTGACATGTCCCCTGAAACCATGGTCCCCAAACCCCCACCCCTGCTATGCTGGCCGTTGAAGCATTCAGTTTATTCAGGAACCTTCTTCGCTTTTGGTTTAGTACAGTTGTGCTGATTTCACATGTATATTGTGTTGTCTTTCCTTTCACCTAAAGTAGTTCTTATCTACTATGTAATTAGTGAGTACTCCTCTCCCACCCTCCCTCCCTCTGCCCTCTCTTAACCGTCAAAGAAATTTTTCTTCTCTGTTTAAACTATTTCTCGAGTTCTTATAATAGTGTCCTTATACAATATTTGTCCTTTTGCAACTACTAATTTCACTCAGCATAATACCTCCCAGATTCCCCCATGTTATGAAATGTTTCACACATTCATCACTGTTTTATATCGATGCATAGTATTCCATTGTGTGACTATACCATAATTTATCCATTCATCCGTTGATGGGCACCTTGCTTGCTTCCATCTTTTCCCTGTCATAAACAGTGCTGCAATAAACATGGGTGTGCATATATCTCTTCGTGTAAAGGCTCTTATTTCTCTAGGATATATTCCAAGGAGTGGGATTGCTGGATCGTATGGTAGTTCTATTTCTAGTTTTTTTAAAAAAAACTAAAAAGGAAGTGCCAAATCGATGTCCAAAGTGGTTTTACCATTTTACATTCCCACCAGCAGTGTTCCAATCTCTCCACAGCCTCTCCAAAATTTATTATTTTGTGTGTTTTGGATTAATGCCAGCCTTGTCGGAGTGAGATGAAATCTCATTGTAGTTTTGATTTCCATTTCTCTAATGGCTAATGATCATGAGTATTTCCTCATGTATCTGTTAGCTACCTGAATGTCTTCTTTAATGAAGTGTCTATTCATATCTTTTGCCCATTTTTTAACTGGGTTATTTGTCTTTTTGCAGTTGAGTTTTTGTAGTATCATGTAGATTTTAGAGATCAGGTGCTGATCAGAAATGTCATAGCTAAAAACTTTTTCACAGTCTGTAGGTAATCTTTTTACTCCTTTGGTGAAATCTTTGGATGAGCATAGGTTTTTGATTTTTAGTAGCTCCCAGTTATCTAGTTTTTCTTCTGCATTGTTAGTAATGTTTTGTATACTGTTTATGCCATGTATTAGTGCTCCTAATGTTGTTCCTATTTTTTCTTCCATGATCTTTATTGTTTTAGATTTTATATTTAGGTCGTTGATCCATTTTGGTCTCGTTTTTGTGCATGGAGTGAGGTACGTGTCTTGTTTCATTTTTTTGCAGATGGATATCCAGTTATGCCACTACCATTTGTTAAAAAGACTGTGTTTTCCCTATTTAACTGCTTTGGGGCTTTTGTCAAGTATCAGCTGCTCATATGTGGATGGATTTATGTCTGGATTCTCAATTCTGTTCCAATGGTCTATGTATCTGTTGTTGTACCAGTACCAGGGCGTTATGACTACTGTGGCAGTATAATAGTTTCTAAAATCAGGTAGTGTAAGGACTCGGACTTTGATCTTCTTTTTCAGTAATGTTTTACTTATCCTGGGCCTCTTTCCCTTCCATATGAAGTTGGTGATTTGTTTCTCCATTTCATTTAAAAAATGTCATTGGAATTTGGAACTGAATTCCTTTAAATCTATAGATTGCTTTTGGTAGATTAGACATTTTTATAATGTTGTCTTCCTATCCGTGAGTGAGGTATGTTTTTCCACTTATGCAGGTCTCTTTTGGAAACCTTGGTGGAGTAGTGGTTAAGTGCTACGTCTGCTAACCAAAGGGTTGGCAGTTCGAATCCACCAGGGGCTCCTTGGAAACTCTATGGGGCAGTTCTACTCTGTTCTATAGGGTCACTATGAGTCAGAATCGACTCAACAGCACTGGGTTTTGTTTTGTTTTTTTAAGGAGTCTTGGTTTCTTGCAGAAGTGTTTTCTAGTTTTCTTTGTATAACTC
Source organism: Loxodonta africana (assembly GCF_030014295.1). Taxonomy (NCBI): domain Eukaryota; kingdom Metazoa; phylum Chordata; class Mammalia; order Proboscidea; family Elephantidae; genus Loxodonta; species Loxodonta africana. The sequence continues at coordinate 69,942,485 of NC_087369.1, forward strand.
TTTTACATCTCTGGTAAGATTTATTTCTAAGTATTTTATCTTCTTGGGTGCTCCTGTAAATTGTATTGATTTGGTGATTTCCTCTTCGTTGTTCTTTTTGTTGGTGTAGAGCAATCCAACTGATTTTTGTATGTTTATCTTGTATCCTGATAATCTGCTGAACTCTCCTATTAGTTTCAGTAGTTTTCTGGAGGATTCCTTGGGGTTTCTGTGTATAAGATCATGTCATCTGCAAAAAGAGATACTTTTACTTCTTCCTTGCCAGTATGGATGCCCTTTATTTCTTTATCTAGACTAATTGCTCTGGCTAGTACCTCCAGCACAATGTTGAATAAGAGTGGTAATAAAGGGCATCTTTGTCTGGTTCCTGATCTCAAGGGGAATGTTTCAGGCTCTCTCCAATTAGGATGATGTTGGCTGTTGGCTTTGTATAAATGCCCTTTATAATGCTGAGGAATTTTCCTTCTATTCCTATTTTGCTGAGAGTTTTTATCATGAATGGGTGTTGAACTTTGTCAAATGCCTTTTCAGCATCAATTGATAAAATCTTGTGTTTCTTCTCTTTTGTTTTATTTATATGATGGATTACATTAATTGTTTTTCTAATATTGAACCATCCTGCATACCTGGTATGAATCCCACTTGGTCATGATGAATTATTTTTTTGGTATGTTGTTGAATTCTATTGGCTAGAATTTTGTCGAGGATTTTTGCATCCAATATCATGAGGGATATAGGTCTGTAATTTTCTTTTTTTGTCGTGTCTTTACCTGGTTTTGGTGTCAGGAATATGATGGCTTCATAGAATGAGTTTCGGGGTATTCCGTCCTTTTCTGTGCTCTGAAATACCTTTAGTAGTAGTGGTGTTAACTCTTCTCTGAATGTTTTGTAGAACTCTGCAGTGAAGCTAGGGTTTTTTGGGGGGGACAGTTTTTTGATTACCTTTTCAATCTCTTCTTTTGTTATGGGTCTATTTAGTTTTCTACCTCTGTTTGTGTTAGTTTAGGTAGGTAGTATGTTTCTGGAATTCATCCTTTTCTTCTAGGTTTTCAACTTTGTTAGAGTACAATTTTTCATAGTAATCTGATATGATTCTTTTAATTTCAGTTGGGTCTGTTGTAATATCGCCCATCTCATTTCTTATTCGGGTTATTTGCTTCCTCTCTTGTTTTTCTTTTGCCAGTTTAGCCAGTGGTTTATCAATTTTGTTGATTTTTTCAAAGAACCAGCTTTTGGTCTTGTTAATTCTTTCACTTGTTTTTCTGTTTTCTATTTCATTTAGTTCTGCTCTGATATTTATTATTTGTTTTCTTCTGGTGCCTCTGGGTTTCTTTTGTTGCTCTCTTTGTATTTGTTCAAGTTGTAGGGATAATTCTTTTATTTTGGCCCTTTCTTCTTTTTGGATGCGTGCATTTATTGATATAAATTGGCCTCTGAGCACCACTTTTGCTCTGTCCCAGAGGTTCTGATAGGAAGTGTTTTCATTCTCATTGGATTCTTTGAATTTCTTTATTCCATCCTTAATGTCTTCTATGATCCAGCCTTTTTTGAGCCGGGTATTGTTTAGTTTCCAAGTGTTTGGTTTCTTTTCCCTGCTTTTCCTCTTATTGATTTCCACTTTTATGGCCTTATGGTCAGAGAAGATGCTTTGTAATATTTCAATGTTTTGGATTCTGCTAAGGCTTGCTTTATGACCTACTATGTGGTCTATTCTAGAGAATGTTCCATGTGCACTAGAAAAAAAAGTATACTTGGTTGTTGTTGTGTGGAGTGTTCTGTATATGTCTACAAGGTCAAGTTGGCTGATTGTGGCATTTAGGTCTTCCATGTCTTTATTGAGCTTCTTTCTGGATGTCCTATCCTTCACTGATAGTGGTGTGTTGAAGTCTCCTACTATTATTGTGGAGCTGTCTATCTCACTTTTCAATGCTGATAGTTCGTGTTATGTATCTTGCATCTCTTTTATTGGGTGCATAAATATTTAATACGGTTATATCTTCTTGGTGTATTGTCCCTTTAATCATTACATAATGTCCTTCCTTATCCTTTCTGATGGATTTAACTTTAAAATCTATTTTGTCAGAAATCAATATTGCCACTCCTGCTCTTTTTTGATTGTTGTTTGCTTGATATATTTTTTCCATCCTTTGAGTTTTAGTTTGTTTTTATCTCTAAGTTTAAGGTGAGCCTCTTGTAGACAGCATATAGACAGAGAGTGTTTTTTAATCCATTCTACCTCTGTCTGTCTCTTTATTGGTGCATTTAGTCCATTTACTTTCAGCATAATTATGGATAGGTATGAATTTTTTTTATGAATTTAGTGCTATCATTTTGATGTTTTTTTCTGTATCGTTGACAGTTTCTTTTACCCACTTAATTTTTTGTGGTGAGTAGATTATCTTTATGTATTGCGCTTTCCTCTTATTCATTGTTGTTGATTTTGTTTCTGCTGAGTCTCTATTTTTTTCTTGTATATTGTTTTGATGTGTAGGATGGTTTGTCTCCTTTGTGGTTACCTTATTATTTACCCTTAATTTTCTAAATTTAAAGCTAACTTTTATTTCTTTTTATCACCTTGTCTTCCTCCCATATGGAAGATTTATGACTACATGTCTTAGTTCTTCCTTATTGTTTTTACGTTGTTTTCTTTTACCTAATAACTTCATTGTTTCCCTGTGATGAGCTTTTTTTTACTTTTTTTTATTGTGCTTTAAGTGAAAGTTTACAAATCATGTCAGTCTCTTATACAAAAATTTACATACACTTTGCTATACACTCCTAATTGCTCTCACATTGATGAGATGGCACAGTACTTCCCTCCCCTCTCTTTCCTCATGTACATTCAGGCAGCTTCTGGACACCTCTGTCCTCTCATCTCCCCTCCAAACAGGCAATGCCAAGATAGTCTCATGTGTCTACTTGATCCAAGAGCTTGTTCTTCACCAGTCTCATTTTCCATCCCTTATTCCAGTCCAATCCCTGTCTGAGGAGTTGGCTTTGGGATTGATTTCTGCCCTGGGGTAACAGAAGGTGTGGAGTCCATGGCCTCCGGGGTTCCTCCAGTCCCAGTCTGACCATTAAGTCTGGTCTTTTTATGAGATTTTGGGTCTGCATCCCACTGCTCTCTTGCTCCCTTAGGGTTTCTCTATTGAGTTCCCTGTCAGGACAGTCATCGGTCGTGGCTAGGTACCATCTAGCTCCTCTGGTCTCAGGCTTATGTAGTCTCTGGTTTATGTGGTCCTTTTTGTCTCTTAGGCTTATAATCATTTTGTGTCCTTGATGTTCTTCATTCTTCCTTGTTCCAGGTGGGCTGAGATCCATTGATACATCTTAGATGGCCGCTTGTTAGCGTTTAAGACCCCAGACACCACTCTCCAAAGTGGGCTGCAGAATGTTTTCTTAATAGATTTTATTATGCCAATTGACTTAGATGTCCCCTGAAACAACGGCCCTCAAACCCCCACCCCTGCTATGCTGGCCTTTGAAGTGTTCAGTTTTTTAAGGAAATGTCTTTGTTATTGGTTTAGTCTGTTTATGTTGACCTCTCCTTTATTGTGTATTGTCTTTCCCTTCACCAAAAATAAAACTTATCTACTAATTAGTGAATACTACTCCCCCTCTCTCGTGCCCTCCCCACCTTGTAACCATCAAAGAGTATTTTCTTCTCTGCTTAAACTGTTTCTTCAGTTCTTATAATAGTGGTCTTATACAATATTTGTCCTTTTGCAATTGACTGATTTCACTCAGCATAATGTTCTCCAGATTTCTCCATGTTATGAAATGTTTCATGGATTTAACACTGTTCTTTATCGATGCGTAGTATTCCATTGTGTGAATACACCATAGTTTATTTATCAATTCATCCATTAATGGGCACCTTAGTTGCTTCCAAGTTTTTGCTATTGTAAACAGTGCTGCCATGAACATGGGTGTGCATATATCTGTTTGTGTAAAGGATCTTACTTATTGAGTGTTTTTTATCTTGCTTTGTTTTTTTGATTTCCCCATCTGGGTTGACTTCTGATTGCTCTGCCTAGTGTTCTAGTCTTGGGTTGATACCTGATATTATTGATTTTCTAACCAAAAAGTTCCCTTTAGTATTTCTTGTAGTTTTGGTTTGGTTTTGACAAATTCCTTAAACTTCTGTTTGTCTGGGAATGTACTAATTTCACCTTCATATTTGAGAGAAAGTTTTGCTGGATATAAGATTCTTGGCTGGCAAGTTTTCCTTCTTTTTTATATAAGTCATACCATTGCCTTCTTGACTGCATGGTTTCTGCCGAGTAGTCTGAGTTTATTCTTATTGTCTCTCCTTTGTAGGTGACTTTTTGTTTATCCCTAGCTGCTCTTAAAATTCTCTCTTAATCTTTTTTTTTTTTTGGCAAGTTTGATTATAATATGTCTTGGTGACTTTCTTTTAAAATCTACCTTATGTGGAGTTTGATGAGCATCTTAGATAGATATCTTCTCATCTTTCACGATATCAGGGAAGTTTTCTGCCAACAAATCTTCAACAACTCTCTCTGTACTTTCTGTTATCCCTCCCTGTTCTGGTACTCCAGTCACTGGTAGGTTATTTCTCTTGATAGAGTGCCACATGATTCCTAAGGTGTCTTCATTTTTGTTAATTCTTTTATCTGATTTTTCTTCAAATATATTAGTGCCAAGTGCTTTATCTTCATGTTCACCAATTCTGCCTTCCACTTGCTTGATTCTGCTCCTCTGGCTTTCTATTGAGTTGTCTAATTCTGTAATTTTCTTGTTAATCCTCTGAGTTTCTTATTTGTGTCTGTCTATGGATTTTTCTACCTTATTAAATTTTTCTTTATGTTCCTGAATAATCTTTTTAATTTATTCAATTGCTTTATCTGTGTGTTCCTTGGATTATTCTGCTTATTGCCTCATTTCCGTCCTGATGTCTTGGATGGTTCTATATATTAATCTCTTATATTCTGCCTCTAGTAATTCCAGGAATGCATTTTCATCTAGAAAATCCCTTCATTCTTTGTTCTGAGAGCTTGTTGAGGTGATCATGGTCTGTTTCTTTATGTGACTTGATATTGACTGTTGTCTCTGAGCCATCTATAAGTTATTTTATTAGTTTATTTTATGTTGCTTACTGTGTCATAGCTTCTTGCTTTGTTTAGTTTTGATATGCCCAAATGGGTTTCTTGAGTGAGCTAGCTTGATTATTTTCACCTTTGGATCTCTGATGTCTTGTCCCCAGATGGCTAGAGCTATTATCAGGTATATCAGTCTAGGAGTCCACTCACTTTTCTTGTATGAATTCAGCTCAGGTGTTCAGGTAGCTGATTATCAAGTGTGTGCTACAGACTCTGTCCTACAGTCTTAGAGGGGCAGAGGTGATTGGTGTAGGTACCGGTGTCTGTTGCAGCAGGGGGTCACACTCTGAACAAAGCCATGGGCTGAGAATCATCCCCCACGTGTCTCTGAGGAAAGAGTGTCCTTGTTCCCTAGAGCATACAGGTGGGTGGGTTCTGCAGACAGACCATGGGCATCCAATGTTTTTGGTTGTAAGAACTGGGAGTTACCAGTTATCCTTGGACCCCGTTGCAGGTGGCTGGTGACCTGAGTGGAGCCACCATTCCTTAGGCCCCTGATGTGGGTAGGTGAGGGCCCTGTTCAATAGGCAAAGCAATGTCAAACATCAAACACCCAGCTTTCCACTGCACAGTTGAAATGGTTGGAGTCTGCCAACAAGGGCCTATTCTCCTCACATGGGTCCACACAGGTCCATGCAGAAGGGAAAGGTGCTCAAAGTCCATGGACAGTTTATGCCTGGACAGGAGCCTCTTCTGTCCTGAGCTCCCCCTGTTAGTGGAGCTGGCAAATTATCTTTTCCCTCAGTTGCAAATTTATTCCTTCACCATGGCCAGGAGGATAGCTCTAGGCGCTAAACAGGGCCTATCTCAGGCCCAGGGAAGTCAGCCGTTGAAGCTGTCTTGTGATGGGGGGATGGGGCACAGTAAAATATACTCAAGTACTTAGCTTTTGCCGAGAGCGCCGTTCCCTGGTTTCAGAGGTGTGAGTAGGCTGTGTGACTGGCTGTCTCTCCCTGAGGAAAATGTGGCCAAATGCTAGTACCAGGCCCCTGCCGCCACTCCCAGGAATGGTGTCTGACGGCTCCCTGCGATTCAGATCTGGTGACTCCTCTCCGTTTCTTCTTCCCCCGAACCTCAGTTCATTTTTCTAACCTCGCCTTTGATGTTCAGGTCTCCTAGCTTGTCATATATATATTCGTTTCACTTGTTTTTTTCAGTTCTTTGTTGTAAGAGGGCTCGCCGGAAGCATCTGTCTTTTCTGCCTGTTTATGTTTGTGCCCTTTGCTTATTCTCCTAATGGGTTTATTTCTCTTTTTTTACTGATTTATAAGAAGTCATTGTATATAAGGAAATGTATTAATATTCCTGTATGGCTTCACATATGTTTTCTTTAAGTATCTTTCTCTGTTCTCATTTTTTACTGAATCTTTGATCCATGTAGAATTTATTTTTTTGTAAGAACGGATGTAGGGATTCAACTTTTCTTTTTGTTTCAAAATTGCTACCCAGTTGTCCCAACATTTCTTGAGTAATATACATTTCTCCTACTGATTTCAAGTGCCAACTTTATCGTATAACTAAATTCTATGTATTGGGTCTATTTCTGGGCTCTGTCCTTTTGATCTTGCCTGTTTGTTACTTTGTTGGTACCACATTCCTTTAATTTCTGTAACTTTATAATATGTTGTAATATCTGATAAGACCAGAACATCTTCATTACTACTACTTGGATCAAAGATTCAGTAAAAAATGAGCACAGAGAAAGATATCCAAAACCCCAGTGCTGTCGAGTCGCTTCCGACTCATAGCAACCCTATAGGACAGAGTAGAACTGCCCCACAGAGTTTCCGAGGAGCATCTGGTGGATTCGAACTGCCGACTCTTTGGTTAGCAGCCATAGCACTTAACCACTATGCTACTGGGGTTTCAAAGAAAGATACATTATATTTATATGAGTCAGAATCGACGCGATGGCACTGGTTTTTTTTTTTTTTTGATAATGCCATTTGTGCAAAAAAAAAGACCTATATATCTACATTCATGTACATATTCAGGCACATACACTTGTACATACAGAGAAAATGCTAGAAGCATACACAAGATATAGCTAAAAGTACCTAGTGTTAATAGGGAAAGGGGAAATTCATTTTACTTTGCACTCTTCTGGGAAGTTTGAATTACTTATCATGAGCATGCATTGTTTTTATTATTCAAAAAAAGGAACCAGGCCAGTTTCTAACAAAAATAACTATTTTCAAATTAAAGAAAATGCAGTGGTTGGAAGGATCCATGTTTTCAGCTTCATTTCTTACCATTCACTGCATGCGTTGTCAGATGTCTACGTCTCCTTAAGATGAGGGCAAACCATATGCCTCTCTGTATCCCTTCAAATGAGCTCTGTGCTTAGTAATAGAAGGCTCCAACTACATGTTTTTTTTTTTAATTAATGAATAAAACGCAAGCACATTATCACTTATCCAAAAGGACACTACTGATTTTAACTAAAGCAGACATGTTTATAGCATAACATTATGGTGGAGTGGCTGAGAGTATGGACTCTGGAGTAAGACAACCTGGGTTTGAAGCCTGATCCTTCCACTAATTCGCTGTGTGACCTTGAGAAAATTATTTAATTTCTCTGTGCTTTTTTTTTTTTTCAGCTGTCTCATCTAATAGTACTACTGTGAAGGTTAATGTTATGTGTCATCTTGGCTGGGCTACGATTCTCAGTGGTTTGGCAGACATTGGACTGATTACTCTTCCATAATGCAGTATAATGTATATTATCACCTCCACGATGAGATCTGCTATAAGTAGCCAAGCAGTTGAAAAAGGAGTTTCTTTGGAAATGTGGCCTGTCTCCATTGCATAAATGAATATTCCAGTAAGGATCACTCTCTCACTGGATCCTGCCTCTGACTTGTCATCATCTGACCTTCAGTTTTTGGGATGTGAGCCAGTAGCTTGCCTTCTAATGCCGATTTTGAGATTATCCAGCTCCCATAGCCCCATGAGCCAACAGCCTGCTGTCTAACCTGCTGATTTGGGTTGGTCAGCTGCTACAACCACTTGAGTCAAGAAAAGCTTCCAGCCTGACATCTGACCCACAGGTTTTGGGATTTGCCAGCCACCACAACTGTGTGAGCTATTTCCTTGAATTAAATCTCTCTCTCTCTCTCTATGTGTGTATATATATATATATATATATATATATATATATATATATACATACATTTCACTGGTTTTGCTCCTCTAGAGAATGCAGCCTAAGACAACTACCTACCCACACAGGGTCATCAATGACATAAATATAAGCATGTCATAAATGTTAGCTCTTCTTAGTGCTCATCATTATAATCATCATAGCAACAATTTTTTTTTGCTTTGACCATATAAAAGAAAGTAAAAACGTTGCAAAGAATCAGTTGACTGGTTTCTTTCCTGCTTTGAGTATCAATAACCAAGTAGCCCTAAATTTGATTATTTAGAACTTTCTTCCAATCGAGATCCTAATAATATACAAATTAGTGTTTGTTGTTTTTGAGTCAATATTTTAGCACCTACTAACAACAGGCCTGGCATTCCTGCATTAAAATTCCATTACACAACTGGATACAGTGTATTAGCCTGAAGACAAACTACCCCTTGTCCTATGGTCCCTGTTTTCCATGATGCTGACCTTAATCAGAAGCTATTTCTGGCTGGTAACCACATTAGGCCCTACCTGGAAACCACCCTTGGCAATGGATCGATAGTCCAAAGTGTGTGTTTAATCTGTACAACAGAAGCCCAGAACAGCTGCTTTAATCTACAATGAAACCCTTGGAGAGAATGAGTAAGCTAGGCAGTCTGTACAAAGGAAGGAAGGACTGAAGCGTCTCCCCAGACATAGCCTCTCCATAAATCTGATTTTTTGTCCTATGTTCACTTTGCAGTTATTATTCTCTGCCTTTCACCACTTTGCAGAAAATTCTTCTCGATAGGGGTAACACTCACATCCAACAATGGCCCCCCTATAGCCCCAAGAGTCTCACTGGGTTTCACCTTCCCCAGGAAGCCATTTGGACAGCTGACCTTCAATTCCTCACTTTAATATTAGCACCTTGAGAGCATTTATTTGTCTCTACGAACAAACCCCATTCTCTACCAGGACCTTGCAAATAATAATAACTACTACAACAACAACAATTATAATATATAACACATATTGGCCAAATCTGCTGCAAAAGACCTCTTTAAAGTGTTAAAAAGTAAAGATGTCACCTTGAATACTAAAGTGTGCCTGACTCATGCCATGATGTTTTCAATCGCCTCATATGCCTCCGAAAGCTGGACAATGAATAAGGAAGACCAAAGAAGAATTGATGCTTTTGAATTGTGGCATTGGTGAAGAATATTGAATATACCATGGACTGCCAAAAGAACGAACAAAACTGTCTTGGCAGAAGTACAATCAGAATGCTCCTTAGAAGCAAGGATGGCAAGACTACATCTCACACATTTTGGACATGTTATCAGGAGGGATCAGCCCCTGGAGAAGGAAATCTTGCTTGGTAAAGTGGAGGATAAGTGAAAAAGAGGAAGACCCTCAATGAGATGGATTGACACAGTGGCTGCAACAATGGGCTCAAGCATAACAATGATTGTGAGGATGGCACAGGACCAGGCAGTGCTATGTTCTGCTGTACGTAGGGCCGCTGTGAGTCGGAACCAACTCAATGGCACCTAACAAAAATAACAACACATATTTAGTACATGCTATATTAAAAATTTTTTTTTAATGTCTCAGGCACCGTTCTACGCACTTCACATGCATTAATGTTTGTTGTATGGTCATTCAGTTAATAGATTTTGACTGAGGATCTATTTACTAAAGCACTCTTTTGGACAGGGATACATTAGAAATATATCCTTCTTGTTGTCAAAAAGCCTCTAATCCAGCACAGTCCACTATGGTAGCCACTCTTGAAATATGGCTAGTGCAACTGAAGAACTGAATGTGTAATATCATTTAATTTTTAATTAGTTAAAATTTAAATAGCCACATGTGGCTAATGAGTACCAAACTGGACATCACGGCTCTAGTCCACGGGTTGGCAAACATTTTCTATAAAGGGTCAGAGAGTAAATATTTTAGGTTTTACAGGCTGTATAAGGTCTCTGTCACATGCACTTCTTTGTTATGTATTTATAACACTTTAAAAATATAAAAAAATACTCAGATTAAGGGCTGTGCAAGCCACACTGAATTTGGGCTTTGGGGCCAAAGTTAGCCAATCTTGCTGTTGTATATTAGAGGTGATTGGTAAGAAATATACACAAACACCAGATAGGGAGTAAGGATAGTCCTACCTCTGAAATAGTAAATTCAAAATTCTCATTCACTCACCACACCTTCTCGTTAAATTTTTATGTGTGATATTAGAATTGTGTTTATAGTAACAGCCTTTATCTCTTAAAGAGAACTACTATTTATGGATTAAGTAATATAATTACTAATTAAATGATATAATATCTGGATATTCAAAATTATTCAGGGGAAAGGAAGAGTTGGAAAGAGTTCTAGATGAAACAAAATTAGCCATGAGTTGATAATAGTTGAAGATGGATGATGAAAGAAACATGGATATTTGTTATAAATTTTTTTCTATCTTTTTATGTTTGAAAATTTCTGTAATAAAATTTTTAAAACGATATGCTTTCTGTCATCTCCAGAACTTTGCAAATATTGTTCTCTCTTTCTGGAATACTCTTCTCATTTCAGATAGCACTTCTTTTTCCCTGACCCCTAAAGTCCAAGTTAGGGTTCTCTGTGCTCACAGCACACCATTTGCTTCTCTAATAATAACACTGTACTCTATTGCAATTGCTCATTTACTTATTTAGAGACCCCACTATGTTGTTTATGTTTTGTGAGGCAGGAATTAAGTTTACCTTATTCATTATTTAAATTACAGCACCAAGCCTAGTAACTGGCATGTAGTACCAAAACCCAAACCCATTGCCGTCCATTTGATTCCAATTCACAGTGACACCATAGGGTACAGTAGAACTGTCCCACAGGGTTTCAAGTTGTTTCCAACTTATAGCAGCCCTATAGGACAGAGTAGGCCTGCCCATAGGGTTTCCAAGACTGAATCTTTACGGAAACAGACATCCACATCTTTCTTAGCCAGAGCAGCTGGTGGGTTCGAATTGCCAACCTTTGGGTCAGCAGCTAAGTGCTCAACCACTGTACCACCATGTCTCATGGCATTTGGTAAGCACTCAATAATAATTTGTTCAACGAACAAGTCTCAGATATCAGGGAGAACACACACACACAAGTGTGTGTATATATATATATATACACACACATATTGATTTATCCATTTTTTCATCCAACAAAATACCAGGTATTGATCCAAGTGCTAGAAATACAAAAGTAAACAAAAAAGACAAGTCTTTGCTGTCATGGAGCATAGCGCTTACACTGTCATTTTACTGGCAAAAGAGAGCAGTAAGTAAAATAAATTTTAAAATAATAAATAGTGATAAACAGTATAAAGAAAAAAAAAAGCAGGGAAGGGTGTAGTGAGTTCTTGAGTGGTGAATTGTAATTTTAACCATTCCAAGACCCGGGTGAAAAAGAGGAAGTGGCTGCAACAATGGGCTCAAACAGCAATGATTCTGAGGACGATGCAGGACCAGGCATTGTTTAGTTCTGGTGTACATAGGGTCACTATGAGTTAGAACCGACTTGACAGTACCTAACAACAACAACAAAGACCCAATTATTTTCTGCTTTGAATTTTTTGTTGATGTCACGTGTTTTAATTAATGGAAGCATGCTGAATCATTGAGTGTTGTTGAATTTTTGGTAGGTAGTATGGATTTTTTTCTTGCCCCCTCCCACAAGCCTACTCTTAGAGTCCAGAGGGACATATGTTTTTCCACTAATTCTAATCCTCTGATGAGCCCACTGGGACATATGTGTCCCAGAAAAATTTGCATATTTCCTGTTTTCCTACCCAAAATGCACACAATTCATACAACACCGTGTAGAAATGGTAGTTTGCAGCACAGGCCAATGTTTTTATTTTCAAGCTGTCATAAAGGCCCCTGCCCCCTGTCAGTGGGAAAGCAGCTTTCCAATGATTCTGAGAGGCAGACAATTTTGGTGGGAAACTGTATATCACACTGGTCATGAAAAGGTTAAATAAGGTGGCCAATGAAGGTCTCACTGAAATTATGACACTTTAATCAAAATCTTAAGTATACGAGAGAGAGCCATGTAGATATCTGGAGTACTGTATTCTAGACAGAGGAAACAAGTATAAATGCTTTTATGTTATGGCATGTATAACGGGTTCAAGAAATAGCAAGGAGGCTAATGCGGCTGGAGCTGAATTAGCAATGGTAAAAGGACAGGGGATAGTCCGAGGTAGAGGGGGATGGAATAAGGCACAGACAACGTCGTGAAAAAAGAAACCATTGGAAGGTTTTGAGCAGAGAAGTGTCATGAACTGGTATACATTTTAGCAGGATCACTATGGCTGTTGTGTGGAGAATGTGTGAAGGAAAGACTGTAGGGGGACAACAACAGAAGCAGCAAGGCAAATTGGAGGGCTGCTTTACGTGATGATGATGATATTTACTAGGATTGTAACTATAGGGGTGGTGACCTGAATATATTTTAAAGGTAATGTCATCAGGTTTCCTAAAGGATTGAAAAATGATGAATATATTGTTGTTAGGTGCAGTCAAGTCAATTCCAACTCATAGTGACCCCATGCACAACAGAACGAAACACCACACAGTCCTGCATCATCCTCACAATCATTGTTATGCTTGAGCCTATTCCTGCAGCCACTGTGTCAATCCATCTTGTTGAGGGTCTTCCTCTTCTTCGCTGACCCTCTACTTTGCCAAGCAAGATGTCCTTCTCTTGATAACATGTCCAAAGTATGTGAGAGGTAGCCTTGCCATCCTTGCTTCTAAGGAGCATTCTAGTTGTACTTCTTCCAAGACAGATTTGTTCTTTCTTTTGGCAGTCCATGGTATATTCAATATTCTTCATCAACACCACCATTTAAAGGTATCAATTCTTTGGTCTTCCTTATTCTTTGTCCAGCTTTCTCAAGCATATAAAGTGATTGAAAACACCATGGCTTGGGTCACTTTACTCCTCAAGATGACATCTTTACTTTTTAACACTTTAAAGAGGTCTTTTGCAGCAGATTTGCCCAAAGCAATGTGTCCTTTGATTTCTTGACTGCTGCTTCCATGGGTGTTGATTGTGGATCCAAGTAAAAGAAAATCCTTGACAACTTCAATCTTCTCACCATTTATCATGTTGCTTATTGGGTCATTTGTAAGGATTTTTGTTTTCTTTGTGTTGAGGTGTAATCCATACTGAAGGCTGTGATCTTTGATCTTCGTCAGTAAGTGCTTCGAGTCCTCTTCACTTTCAGCAAGAAGGTTGTGTCATCTGCGATAACGCAGGTTGTTAATGAGTCTTCCTCCAAACCTGATCCCACGTTCTTGTTCACATAGCCCAGCTTCTTGAATTATTTGCTTAGCATGCAGATTGAATAATTATTGTGAAAGGATACAACCCTGCCACACACCTTTCTTGACTTTAAACCATTCAGTATGCCCTTGTTCTGTTCGAACAACTGCCTCTTGATCTATGTACAGGTTCCTCCGGAGCACAATTAAGTATTCTGGAATTCCCATTCTTCGCAATGTAATCGATAATTTGTTATGATCTAAACAGTTGAATGCATTTGCATAGTCAATAAAACACAGGTAAACATCTTTATGGCATTCTCTGCTTTCTGCCATGATCCATATGACATCAGCAATGATATCCCTAGTTCCATGTCCTCTTCTGAATCTGGCTTGAACTTCTGCAGTTCCCTGTTGATACACTGCTGCAGCCACTTTTGAATGATGTTTAGCAAAATTTTACTTTCCTGTGATATTAATGATATTGTTCGATAATTTCCACATTCAGTTAGATCACCTTTCTTGGGAATAGGCATAGATATGGATCTCTTCTAGTCAGTTGGCCAGGTAGCTGTCTTCTAAATTTCTTGGCATACACAAGTGAGCACTTGCAGCTCTGCATACTTTTGTTGAAAAACGTCAATTGGTATTCCATCAATTCCTGGAGCCTTTTTTTCACCAATGCCTTCAGTGCACCTTGGACCTCTTCCTTCAGTACCATTGGTTCCTGATTATATGCTACCTCCTGAAATGTTTGAACGTCAAGCAGTTCTTTTTGGTATACTGACTCTGTATTCCTTCCACCTACGTTTGATTCTTCCTGTGTCCTTTAATAATTTCCTTGTAGAATCCTTCAATATTGCATCTCTAGGCTTGAATTTCCTCTTCAGTTCTTTCAGCTTGAGAAATGCTGAGCATGTTCTTCCCTTTTGGTTTTCAATCTCCAGGTCTTTGCACATGTCGTTATAATACTTTACTTTGTCTTCTCAAGCCACTGTTTGAAATCTTCTGTTCAGCTATTTTACTTCATCATTTCTTCCTTTTGCTTTAGCTACTGGATGTTCAAGAGCAATTTTCAGAGTCTCTTCTGACATGCATTTTGGTCTTTTATTTCTTTCGTGTCTTTTTAGTGACCTCTTGCTTTCTTCATGAACGATGTCCTAGATGTCATTCCACAACTCGTCTGGTCTGCAGTCATTAGTGTTCATTGCATCAAAAACTATTCTTGAAATGGTGTCTAAATTCAGATGGGATATAATCAAATTCATACTTTGGCTCTCATGGACTTGTTCTACTTTCTTCAGTTTCAACTTGAACTTGCATATGAGCAATTGATGGTCTGTTCCGCAGTCAGCCCCTGGCCTTGTTCTGACTCTTCCCACAGATGTAGTCGATTTGATTCCTGTGTATTCCATCTGGTGAAGTCCACATGTATAAAAAAAAATTTTTTTTTGTATAGTCACTGTTTATGTTGTTGAAAAAAGGTATTTATAATGAAGGAGTCCTTGGTTTTATGAAATTCTATCATGCGATCTCCAGCATCATTTCTATCACCAAGGGCGTATTTTCCAACTACCGATCCTTCTTCTTTGCTTCCAACTTTTGCATTCCAATCAGCAATAATTGTCATTGTGTCCTGATTGTGTGTTCGATCAATTTCGGATTGCAGAATTTGGTAAAAATCTTCAGTTTCCTCATCTTTGTTCTTAGTGGTTGGTGTGTAAATTTGAATAATTTTCATATTAACTGGTCTTCCTTGTGGGCGTATGGATATTATCCTATCACTGACAGTGTTGTGCTTTAGGATAGATCTTGAAAAGTTGTTTTTGATGATGAATGCAACACCATCCTCTTCAAGTTATCTTTCCCAACATAGTAGAACAAATGACTGTCTGATTCAAAGTGACCAATACCAGTCCATTTCAGCTCACTAAGGCCTAGGATATCAATGTGTTCCATTTCGTTTTTGATTATTTCCAATTTTTCTAAATTCATACTTTGTACCTTCCTGATTCCAAATATTAATGGATGTTTGCAACTGTTTCTTCTCATTTTGAGTCATACCACATCATTAAATGAAAGTCCCAAAAGCTTGAGTCCATCCATATCATTAAGATCAACTCTACTTTGAGGAGACAGCTCTTCCCCAGTCGTCTTTTGAGTGTCTTCTAACCTGACAGACACAAGGGAGCAAGTACCGGTAGGACTTGGAAATCATGACAGCTTTATCAGCCAATGGGGCTTATCCTTTGCTCAATCACGCCCCACTTCCCAAGTAAAGGATGTTGTGACTGCACTTAGTCACCGAATTTTACTTTTTGCCTTGCTTGACTCACCTTGTTCTTTCAGGTAGCAAGGTAACCCAGAATTTTTTCATTGATTTTACCTTCCTTGTGGTCCTGGTCCTGGCACTCAGAACCATGGAGGGAGCCTGGAATACAACCATTTCAGGCTTTCTCACCAAGCTGTGGGTGTTAGTGAATGACCCTGTCAGGGGCCATGTGATGCCTGGAGTGGGGTAAAGGCTAATGGCTGTGCCTACATAGCAGCAAGAGGAATGTGCATCAGGAGGGCTATGCATGTGCAGACACCATCCTCCCACCAAGGTGGGGTGATAAAGACAGGGTCAGTGAGAGAGACAGAGGAAATTTTTCTGACCCCATGCATCTTTGGTGAGAAAACTTGAAGTTCCCTCTCAAAATAGAAGTCTCCCCTCACAGGGTTCCATATTGTTCCCACCAAGCTAGCCTTATTTTCCTCTTGTATTTTTTTCAGAATTCCAAAGTGTATGGCACATGGGTAAAGGGCTCCTCACCCAAGATACAAATTTCTTACCTTGAAAGGGATCCTACACACAGTAGTTAGTGAGCAACACGTCCGCCTATTTGCTGAAGTGCAAAAAAACTTAAAAAAAATAATGGAAACTAAATTGGGTGTTTTAGATGCTTTTTGCACCATTTTCTGCCTGTGACATAAGGCTAGCCTCTGACACAGTTTTGAGATGATTTTCTTTTCTTTTGGTGGACATCATGCTTTAAGCCAGTCATGGTGAGCTTCTTCCAACTCAAACGAGTTACAGAGGTTTGCACTTTGCCTAGTCAGGCAGTCTTATGTTCTCTCAGTGTGCTTGGATTCTGAAATCCAAGCAATCTCTATTCATCCCAAGGGAACCCTGTAGGACCTGTTAAAGTCAGATTGTGGATGATTCTCTAGTTTGGTAATGGTACCTTGCAAAATATCCATACAAACTGAAGTAAAACTTTTCTTTAACTTTACATTATAGAAAAGTATCAAACATACACAAATATAGAGTGGTACAATAAACTCCAAAGTATCCATAGGCAATTTCAGTAATCAACTCATGGCCCTTCTTGTTTCAGGCCCCTCCTACGCCCTCCTCTATTTTGAAGCAAATCCTGAATGTCCTATCATTTAATCAATAACAGTTTTATGCGTATGGCTGTAAGATAAGAGGAATCCTGGCAGTACAGTGGTTAAGAGCTTGGCTACTAACCAAAATGTCGACAGTTCAAATTCACCAGCCACTCCTTGGAAACCCTATGGGGCAGTTCTATGCTGTTCTGTGGTAAAGAATTTAACACTAAAAGAATTGAGTGGGCCCAGAGCATTCAGAGAATGTGGCCTTCTTAGACTCTTCAGTGCCTTTCTCTAAAATTTTCAAGATTATTCCTCTACCCAGATGGCTTTAAAACTAAGTATTAGCAACACTTACTAAAGTATTAAGGGAATGAATGTATACTTTCTCCTCATTTGCCGACTATATTGTTACCCAATATCTCACATTTACAACAATAGTAAAATATCTACTATCCTACTATACTGAGCATTAACAATGTACATTGGGCAGCAACAAATGCCAAGGTGTGTGTGAGGTGAGAGTAACACTGGCTTTGATGGTTAAGGTTATCTGTCAACTTGGCTGGGCTACGATTCTCAATGGTTAGGAGATTATGTAATGATGTAATTTGTAAGTTATGTAATAATGCAGTCATCCTCCATTTTGTGATCTGAAGTGGTCATCCTCCATTTTTGCCTAACATTGATTTTACATAAGGACGTGATCTTTGGAAACTAACCACGTCAATAAATGAGGAGTGAGCACACATACACACACATATATGTGTGTGTGTATATGTAAACAAATATATAAAAACCCATTGAGGGCCAGTCAATTCCAACCCACAGCAAATCTAGAGGACAAAGTAGAACTGCCCCATAGGGTTTGCAAGGAGTGGCTGATGGATTCGCATTGCCAACCTGTTGGTTAGCAGCCAAGCTCCTAAGCACTGTGCCACCAGGGCTCTCTTTCTCCTCTCTCTCTCTCTCTATATATATATACATTTATATTTATATATATATACTCACTTAAGAAAAGCAGTAGCTCTTCTGGTGTTCCCTGCTCCTCTTCAGCTCTGCATGAGCTCTGACAGGCCAATTTGAGAGGACACCTGGCTTCAGTCCTTCACACAGCCCCACTCAGAGGAAAAATGCTAATGCTGATGTAATGGTCGAATGAAATGTTTCTGTGAGAACATAAGAATTTTGAAGAGGAGGTGGGGCCAAGATGGCAGAGTAGTCGGATGCTGCCAGTGGTCGGTCTTACAAAAGACCTGAAAAAACAAGTGAGTAGATCATATATGACAATCTAGGAGCAATGAACATCAAAGGCAAACTTGAGAAATTGGACTGAGGGGCAGGCAGAGGGAGAGATTGTTCAGAAGCAGCAAGGAGTTGCTGGACCAGACCTGGTGAGAACCGGCACCCTGCAGCTCAGATTCACAGGCACAGCATGAGCGTGGTGAGACAAGCAGTGCAAGCAGTGGTGTTTGGGATGTTTTTGCCACATTGGGAGAGACAGATTGGCAGAGTTCACTCATGCCTCTGGGGTCAGCAAAGAGCGGAGCTCTCGGTATAAGGTAAGTATTTGCATCTAATCTACCACCTGGACCAAAAAACACCCCTTCGGAAAAAAAAACTCTGTCCCATTTAATTGATCTCTCTCAGCCCTGAACCCAGTCCTGAGACGGCATCAGTGATAGTCACTTTCCCTGGACTGAAAGTAAGACCTGTCATGAGGCTTGAGCCATCCTCCCAGCCTCAGAGAAGGAACAATTTAACAAACAGGGGGAAAAATAACTTGCCAGCTCCCCTAAACTGGGAACTCAGGGCAGAAACAGTTCCTTTGCATAGGCACAGGCATAAGTGATCCACAAACTTTGATTGCCTTTCATCCCTGCATAGACCTGGGTGGGCCCATTTCAATAGCCTAAGCCTTCGTTCGCACACTAAAACAGGGTATATACCGGAAGTCTAACTTCAACTGTTTCAGCTATATGGTGGAGAAGTAGGTTTATTACATTTGATACCACTCTGTCTACAAAGCAGGATCCTCACCTACCAACATCAGGGGCCTGAGGACTGGTGGCTTCACCCATACCACCGAGGCACTCTCAGCAGGGGTTCAAAGATAAGTGGTGCATCCCAGTGCTTCCAGGCAACAACAACGTGTGCCCATAGTCTGGCTACAAAACCCACCCACTTAGGAGCTCTGCAGAACAGGGAAACTCTTTCCTCACAGACACTCAGAGGTGGTTGTCAGCCCCCTGCCTTGCTCAGCACATGACCCCCTGCTGCAGCCAGATACCTGTGCCTACACCAATCAAGCCTGCTTGTCTAAGATTGTAGATGAGAACCTACACTACACACTTGGTGACCCACTAACTGGACAGCTGAACTGAATCCACATAAGAAAAGGGAATCCTGGGCTCATATGCCTAGTAACAGCTCTAACCACCTAGTGACTGAACGTTAGAGCTTCAAAGGCACCAATAATCAAATTAGCTTACTCAAGGAACATATCTGGCCATTAAAAAAAAGAGAGAGAAGCTAGGACACAGTAAGCAAGAATAAAATAAATGAATACAATAAATTATTGATGACTCAGAGAGAACAGTCAATATCAAATCACATAAAGAGGCAGACCATAACAGCTTCACTATGCTCCAAAACAAAGAATCAAGAAATTTTCCAGATACAAGAGAATATCCTGGAACTACCAGAGGTAGAAAACAAAAGATTAATATACAGAACTCTTCAAGAGATCAGGCAAAATGCAGAACAAGCTAAAGAACACACAGACATAGCACTAGAGGAACTTAAGAAGACTAGAGACGTGCATAATGACCAATTTAATTGGCTGCAAGAACCCATAGAGAGAAAATAAATAGAAATTCAGAAGATTAAAAACAAAATTTCAGAATTAGACAACTCAATAGAAAGTCATAGGAGCAGTACTGAGGCAATGGAAGTCATAATTAGTGAGATTGAAGATAAAGCACTTGACACCAATATACTTGAGGAAAAAAATCAGACAAACCAATTTAAAGAAATGAGGAAACCCTAAGAATTATGTGGGACTCTATGAAGAGAAATAACTTACAAGTAATTGGAGTACCAGAACAGGGGGGAATAACAGAAAATGCAGAGAGAATTGTTGAAGACTTGTTGGCAGAAAACTTCCCTGATACCATGAAAAATGGGAAGATACCTATCCAAGATGCTCATTGAGCCCCACAAAAGGTAGATCCCAAAATAGAGTTACTGAGACATATTATTATCAAACTTGCCAAAATCAAAGAAAATTTTAAGACCAGCTAGGGATAAAAGAAAAGTCATTTACAAATGAAAGTCAATAAGACAAAGCTCAGACTACTCAGCAGAAACCATCCAGGCAAGAAGGCAATGGGACGACATATTAAAGCCTTGAAGGAGAAAAATTGCCAGGCAATAATTATATATCCAGCAAAAATGTCTCTCAACTAGAAGAATCCCGATGGTCATGGTCCCCAAACCTTCTGTTGGCCCAGGACTGGAACCATTCCCGAAGACAACTCATCAGACATGGAAGGGACTGGACAATGGGTTGGAGAGAGATGCTGATGAAGAGTGAGCTACTTGTATCAGGTGGACACTTGAGACTGTGTTGGCATCTCCTGTCTGTAGGGGAGACGGGAGGGTAGAGAGGGTTAGAAACTGACAAAACGGTCACGAAAGGAGAGACTGGAAGGAGGGAGCGGGCTGACTCATTAGGAGGAGAGTAAATAGGAGTATGTAATCAGGTGTATATAAGCTTATATGTGACAGACTGACTTGATTTGTAAACTTTCACTTAAAACACAATAAAAATTATTTAAAATAAATAAATAAATAATGTCTCTCAAATATGAGGGTGAAATTAGGACATTTCCAGATAAACAGAAGTTTAGGAAATTTCCAAAAACCAAACCAAAATTACAAGAAATGCTAAAAGGAGTCCTCTCATTTAGAAAATCAATAACTTCAGATAATAACCCAAGACTAGATCACAGTAGAGAGCAACCAGATATCAACACAGATAGGGAAATCACAAAAATAAATCAAAGCTAAAACACTCAAAACAGGGAAACAAAGATGTCATTATGTAAAAGATGACAACATTGAAGCAAAAAAATGGACTAAATAATATACTCATAGATCTTTCATATGGTTAGGAAGTCAAGGCGATACAAAGAAATAAAAGTTTAGTTTAAACTTAGAAAAATAGGGGTAAATATTAGGTAACCATAAAGGAAACAAACAGTCCTACACATCAAAATAAAAAACAGGAAAAACACAGAGTCAGCAAATACAAAATCAATAAAATGAAAAAGAGGAAAAAATATATAAAGAAAAACGACTCAGCAGAGAAAATTAGGTGGAACAGAGAAACCGTCAACAACACACACAAAAACAAAAATGACATTAAAATGATAGCACTAAACTCATACCTTTCAATAATTACGCTGAATGTAAATGGAATAAATGTACCAATAAAGAGACAGAGAATGGCAGAATGGATAAAAAAAACATGATCCGTCTATGTGCTGCCTACAACAGACACATCTTAGACTTAAAGACAAAAAACCTAAAACTCAAAGGATGGAAAAAGTATACATACCAAGCAAACAACAATAAAAAAAAAAAAGAGCAGGAATGGCAATATTAATTTCTGACAAAAGTAAGCTTTAAAGTAAAATCCAGCACAAAGGATAAGCAAGGACACCTATAATGATTAAGAGGTCAATACACCAGGAGTATACAACCATTATAAATATTTATGCACCCAATGACAGGGCTTCAAGATACACAAAACAAACTCTAACAGCATAAAAAAGGGAGAGAGCTCTACAATAACAGTAGGAGACTTCACTACTTAGATATTATTATTGTGGAGCTGTCTATCTCACTTTTCAAACCTATTTTGTCAGAAGTTAATATTGCCACTCCTGCTCTTTTTTCATTGTTGTTTGCTTGATATATTTTTTTCCATCCTTTGTATTTTGGTTTGTTTGTGTGTTTAAGTCTAAGGTGTGTCTCTTGTGGACAGCATGTAGATGGATCATGTTTATCCATTCTGCCACTCTCTGTCTCTTTATTAGCGCACGTAGTCCATTTCCATTCAGCGTAATTATTATATTCATGCTGTCATTTTGATGTCTTTTTTGTGTGCTGTTGACAGTTTCTTTTTCCCAATTAATTTTTTTGTACTGAGTAGTTTATATATTGTCTTTTCCTCTTATTCATTGTTGTTGAGTTTGTTTTTGCTCAGTCTTTATGTTTTTCTTGTATTTTATTTTGGTGAGTAGGATTCTTAGTCTCCTTTGTGCTTACCTTAGTATTTACCCCTGTTTTTCAAGTTTAAACCAATCGTTTATTTCTTTATATCGCTTTGACTTCCTCTGCATATGAAAGATCTTTTTTTTAATCACTTTGACTTCCTCTGCATATGAAAGATCTATGACTACATTTCTTAGTCCCTTTTTATTATTTTATTGTTGTCTTCTTTGACATAATGACATCGCTGTTTCCCTGTTTTGAGTATTTTTTTATCTTGATTTATTTTTGTGATTTCTGTACCTGGGTTGATATCTGGTTGCCCTGTCCGGTGTTCTAGCCTTGGGTTGACATCTGATATTACTGATTTTCTAACCAGAGAACTCCCTTAAGTGTTTCTTGTTGTTTTGCTTTGGTTTTTACGAATCCCCTAAACTTCTGTTTAGCTAATTTTGCCTTCATATTTGAGAGGCAGTTTTACTGGATATATGATTCTTAGCTGGCAATTTTTTTCTTTCAACGCTTTATGTAAGTCTTCCCAATGCCTTCTTGCCTGCTTGGTTTCTACCAAATAGTCCAAACTCATTCTTATTGACTCTCCTTTGTAGGTGATTTTTTGTTTATCCCTAGCTGATCTTAAAATTGTCTCTTAATCTTTGGTTTTGGCAAGTTTAATTATAATATGTTTTGGTGACTTTCTTTTGAGATCTACCTTATGAAGAGTTCGATGAACATCTTGGCTAGATATCTTCTCATCTTTCACGATATCAGGGAAGTTTTCTGCCAACAAATCTTCAACAATTCTCTGTGTATTTTCTGTTATCCCTCCCTGTTCTGGTACTCCAATCACTCGTAGGTTATTCCTCTTGATAAAGTCCCACATGATTCTTAACGTTTCTTCATTTTTTTTAAATTCTTTTATCTGATTTTTCTTCACATAGATAGGTGCCAAGTGTTTTATCTTCAGTCTCACTAATTCTGCCTTCCACTTCCTCAATTCTGCTCCTCTGACTTTCTATTGAGTTGTCTAATTCTGTAATTTTATTGTTAATCTTCTGAATTTCTAATTGTTCTATCTAAGGATTCTTGCAGCTTATTAAAATTTTCCTTATGTTCTTGAATAACCTTTTTAATTTCTTCAACTGCTTTATCTGTGTGTTCCTTGGCTTGTTCTGTGTTTTTCCTGATCTTGTTCCTGATGTCTTGAACAGTTCTGCATATTAATCTTTTGTATTCTGCATCTGGTAATTCCAGAAAGACACTTTCATCTGGGAGATTCCTTGATTTTTTTGTTTTGAGCGCTTGTTGAAGTGATCATGGTCTGCTTCTTCATAAGATTTGATATTGACTGCTGTCTCCAAGCCATCTATAAGTTATTGTACTAGTTTATTTTATGTTTGCTTACTGTATCCTGGAAACCCTGGTGGTGTAGTGGTTAAGTGCTATGGCTGCTAACCAAGAGGTCAGCAGTTCGAATCCACTAGGTGCTCTTTGGAAACTCTATGGGGCAGTTCTACTCTGTCCTATAGGGTTGCTATGAGTTGGAATTGACTCGACAGCAGTGGGTTTGGGTTTGGTTTTGGTTACTGTATCCTAGTTCTTTGCTTTGTTTCATTTTCATATACCCAAATAGGTTGCTTGAGTGAGCTAGCTTGATTATTTTCACCTTTGAAACTCTAATGTTCTGTCACCAGATGGCTAGAGCTGTTACCAGGTATATAAGCCTAGGTGTCCATTCACTTTTCATGTATGGATCCAGCTCAGGTCTCCTGGTAGTTGCTCATCAAGTGTGTGGTACAGTCTGCCCCTTCTTGATGCGTTGTGCCACTTCGCTCGGCTATAAGGACACCAGCACATGGCTACCCCGGGTCTGTGCCACTCCAACAGCAGGCTCCCACAGCACCTTTTTTGTGTTTGTTTCTTTTTGTTTGGCTTCTGTTTCTCTGTCTTCTTTCTCTTCTTCCCCACACCTGTTTAGCTCTGCGCATCACGTCCTCCCATTCCCTCTTGCCTATCTATACCAAGCACTGAGCACCGCAGACCCAAGCAGTGCAGGCACATACCGCTGAGCCCTGCTGCACCATATTGGCCCCAGTATATGCTGTAGACCACCCATCCCCACCCTGCCCCTCTGTTGAACCTGCCCTGCTGCACCATAGCTGAGCACTGGCTCTGCCCATGGGACAAGGTGGTAAGACGTACCTTGCCTGCAGACGAGCAAGCGGCAAAGAAAACCCAGCTGTCTGCCTAGATGTAACCAAATGAAACAAAAAAACAGGATGAAATAAACAATTCTACAACCAATAATGGATGTTTGTAGCTGTTTCTTCTCATTTTGAGTCACACCACATCAGCAAATGAAGGTCCCGAAAGCTTTACTTCATCCTCGTCATTAAGGTCAACTCTACTTTGAGGAGGCAGCTCTTCCCCAGTCATCTTTTTAGGGCCTTCCAACCTGGGGGGCTCATCTTCCAGCACTATATCAGACAATGTTCCGCTGCTATTCATAAGGTTTTCACTGGCTAATGCTTTTCAGAAGTAGACTGCCGGGTCCTTCCTAGTATGTCTTAGTCTGGAAGCTCAGCTGAACCTTGTCCTCCATGAGTGACCCTGCTGGTATCTAAGTACTGGTGGCATAGCTCCCAGCATCACAGCAACACGTAAGCCCCCACAGTACGACAAACTGACAGACACATGGGGGCAATTGGCATAACATAGTTTATAAAGTAAGTGTTCTACATCCTACTTTGATGAGTAGCGTCTGGGGTCTTAAAAGCTTGTGGGTGGCCATACACGATACTTCCGATACTCCAGTGGCCCCACCCCTCTGGAGCAAGGGAGAATGATAAAAAAAAAAAGGACATAAGGGAAAGGTCAGTCCAAAGGACTAATGGACACAAGTACCACAGCCTCCTTGAGCCCAGCACAACTAGATGGTGCCTAGTTACCAGCACTAACTGCTCTGACAGGGATCACAATAGAGGGACCCAGACAGCTGGAGAAAAATGTAGAACAAAATTCAAAATACGAAAAAAAACCAGACTTACTGGTCTGACAGGGACTGGCTCCCCGACTTCCTTTTAACTCAGTACTGAAGTCACTCCTGAAGCTCACCCTTTTCAGCCAAAGATTAGACAGGCCCATAAAACAAAATGAAACTAAATGGGCATGCCAGCTCAGGGACAAAGGACAAGAAGGCAGGAGGGGACAGGAAAGATGGTAACAAAAAACCCAAGATCGAGAAGGGGAGAGTGTTGACATGTTGTGGGGTTGGCAACCAATGTCACAAAACAAGGTGTGTATTAACTATTTAATAAGAAATTAATTTTCTGTGTAAACCTTCATCTAGAATACAATAAAAATATTAAAAAATAAATACGTAAATAAATATCAATTCATTCAAAGACTTATATTTGTTATTTTTTACCATGCAGATGGGGTATAACATTTTAAGATGTGGACAGTGAAGCCTAGGATATGTTATGAAGGTAACTTTATTGGATATTTTTTTTAATTTGATTGATTTTATTGTTGAGAATATACACAGCAAAACATATTCCAATTCAACAGTTATTACATGCAAAATTCACTGACACTGATTACATTCTTTATGTTGTGCAATCATTCTCACCCTCCTTTTTTGAGTGGTTTCTCCCCCATTAACATAAGTACACTGCCCCCTAATGTTCCTATCTGATCTTTTGAGCTGCTGTTGTCAATTTGATACCATACAGATACTCCTCGAAAGAGCATAATACTCAAGGCAGACATTTTTCACTAGTTAAACTTTTGTTTAGTTTTCAGAAGACTCTAGGTGACATTTTTGGTTCAAAGATTATCTCAGGGCAATAGTTTCAGGGGTTCATCCAACCTCAGTGGCTTCAGAAAGCCTGGAATACGTAAGAATTTGAAATTTTCTTCTACATTTTCTTCCTTTTGTTCAGGATTGTTCTATAGAATCTTTGATCAAAATGTTCAGTAATGGTAGTCAGGCAGCATCCAGTTCTTCTGGTCTCATGGCAAAGGAGGCAGTTGTTCATGGAGGCAATCAGCACACATTCCATTTCCTCCTCTTATCCCTGACTCTCCTTTCTCTGTTGCTACAGGTGAATAGAAACCAATTGTTGCACCTTGGATGGTCGCTTTTAAGACCCCAGGCACTACGCAATGAACTAGGAGGTAGAACAGAGCAGGAAACACATTATTAGATCAATTAACTGGGATGTCCCATGAAACCATGACCCTAAAACTACAAGCTAAGGAAACAAATCCCATGAGGTTTTTGGTTGTACATAAGCAGCCTCAGCAGCTACTCTTTTGTTGTTGTTGTTGTTGTAAATATATCTATCACACAACTTTAGCCAATTCAACTTTTTTACAGGTGTACCACTTATTGAAAGCACTTATAATAATTAGCTGTGCAGCCCTACCCTTAATCGATGCAATTTTCCATCACCATAAACTCAGTACTCCATAAGCAATAAACTTTCTTTACCCCCTCCCTCCTACCCCTGGTAATCACTAATAAACTTTGGTCTCTATCGGTTTCCTTTTTCTTGCCTTTTTTTTTTAATAAGCGAAGTCATACAAAATTTGTCCCTTTGTGATTGACTTCTTTCATTCAGCATAATGTCTTCAAGACCAATACATATTGTAGCATGGATCAAAACTTAATTTCTCCTAATGGCTGAGTAGTATTCCACTGTGTGATCATTAAGTTTGTGTGTCAACTTGGCTGGGCAATGATTCTCAGTGGTTTGGCAGTTACAATGTAGTTTGGCAGTCGTATGATGATGTGATCACTTCCATAACAAGAATTGATATAATGTGATCACCTCCATGATGAGGTCTGCTGTGAGTAGCCAATCAGTTGAAAGGGAGTTTCCTTGAGATTGTGGCCTGGATCAAATATAAGTGGACTTTTTGGCGAGGGTTGTGGGCTTTTGCTCGCTCTGAATCCTGCAGATGGTTCCTGTTCATCTGACCTCCAGTTCTTGGGACTTGAGCTAGTCACTTACCTGCTGTCTTGCCTGCCAATCTTGGGATTTGTCGATCTTCGCAGCCCATGAGCAAGAGCTCTGCTGCCTGAGCTGCCAATCTTGGGTTTGCCAGCCCCTGCAGCTATGTCAATCAGGAGAGGCCCCTATCCTGACCCTCGGACTTGGGATGTTCCAGCCTCTACAATCAATCGAGTGAGCCATTTCCTTGACATAAATCTCTCTGTGTGTATATTTATACTCTTTACTGGTTTTGCTTCTCTAGAGAGCCCAGCCTAAGACACACTGTATGTATATACCACATTTTGTTTATCTATTCATTCATTGATGGGCATTTAGGCTGTTTCCACCTTTTGCCTATTGTGAATAGTGCTGCAATGAACATTGGTATACAAATATCTTTTTGTGTCTCTGCTTTCAAGTCTTTCAACTCCACCTAGGAGTGGAGTTGCTGGGTCATATGGTAATTCTATTTTTAGCTTTTTGAGGAACCGCCTCACTGTTTTCCACAATGGCTGTACCATTTTGCATTCTCATCAGCAATGGATAAGACTTCCAATTTCCCCACATTCTCACACAACCTCACCACCCTTTGTTATTTTCTGATTTTTTTTTTACCTTAGTCATCCTAGTGGGAGTGAAATGTTATTTCATTGTGGTTTTGATTTGCATGTGTCTGATGCCTAATGACATCGAGCATTTCATGTGTTTGGTGGCCATTTGAATGTTCTCTTTGGTTTTCTTAACGAGCAAAATATCTGCTAACCTGACTGTTCTGAGCTAGAACTGCTTGCCAGTCAAGGCAGAATATAAAAAGTAACCCAGTTTTTTTACTTAGGAGACATCTATTTATGTCTATTTATGATATTGTGCACAAAAACTGTCCACAGATGAAGTCTGTGTTCTGAAGTTCAAGGTAAAAATCAAGATCAAGAATATTTGGAATACCACTTAGAACAACAGTTCTAAAAGCATGATTCGGGGACCGCTGGAGACCTGTGAGGCCAAAACTATTGTCATAAATTATGAAGACAATATCTGAATTTTTCAATCTCATTCTCTCATGAAATTTTCCAAGGCCATGTGACAAGTGATAGCATCATCATTCTAATGTTAAAATGAAATTTTTAAAGAAATTCATAAATATTTAAAATGTTATCAATTTTAAATTACAATATGGTAAATGCTGATATACATAAGCCACATAAACAAAAGCTCTTTGGGTTCCTCGTGAATTTTTAAGAGTATAAAGGGGTCCTAAAACTAAAGATTCTTTGTTTTGCGAATAATGGGAATTCCAGAACACTTAATTGTGCCCAGGAATAACCTGTACATAGATCAAGAGGCAGTTGTTTGAACAGAACAAGGGGATATTGCATGGTTTTAAATTCAGGAAAGATGTGTGTCAGTGTTGAATCCTTTCACCATACCTATTCAATCTGTATCCTGAAGAAATAATCTGAGAAGCTGGACTATACGAAGGAGAACAGGGGATCAGGGTTGGAGGAACACTCATTAACAACCTGCATTATGCAGGTGACACAACCTTGCTTGCTGAAAATGAAGAGGACTTGAAGCACTTACTGTTGTAAACAAAAATCCCCACAACTGGACCAAAAAACAACATCATGATAAATGAAGAAAAGATTGAAGTTGTCAAAGATTTCATTTTACTTGGATCCACAGTCAACACCCATGGAAGCAGCAGTTAAGAACTCAAAAGACACATTGCATTGGACAAATTTGCTGCAAAAGACCTCTTTAAAGTGTTGAAAAACAAAGACATCACCTTGAAGACTAAGGTGAGCCTGATCTAAGCCATGGTATTTTCAGTTGCCTCATATGGAAGAGAAAGCTGGACAATGAATAAGGAAGTTGAAAGAAGAATCGAAACCTTTGAATTGTGGTGTTGGTGAAGAATATTGGAAATACCATGGACTGCCAAAAGAACAAATAAATCTGTCTTAGAAGAAGTACAGCCAGAATGTTCCTTAGAAGCAAGGATGGTGATATTGCATCTCACATACTTTGGACCTGTTATCAGGCAGGATCAGTCCCTAGAGAAGGACATCATGCTTGGTAAAGTAGAGGGTCAGCAAAAAATCGGAAGACCTTCAATGAGATAGATTGACACAATGGCTGCAACAATGGGCTTAGGCATAACAATGATTGTAAGGATTATGCAGGACACGGTAGTGTTTTGTTCTGTTGTACATAGGGTAGCTATGAGTTGGGTCTGACTGGATGGCACCTAACAACAACAACAACAACAAGAATAAAGGGTTTGAGAACCACTGTCATAGAGCAAACTAACTTCACACAGGACTTACTTCTTTAATACAAAATGACATAGCCTCTGTTTTAGTTGTGGTGGGTTTGAATGACCTTTTCCATTATGTGAGGAAAATGAAGGAGAAAGCTAAACTAAGGTGAATCAGTGTCCAATACCATTGAAAAATAAGCCACAGACATGTCTGAGTCTACATAACACTTCATATCTTGTTGATCCCATTCAGAATAATATTTAGATGTTTGAACTGGCCAACATTTAATCTGAGTTTAAAACTTATCGATAGGCAACAATGACTCTCATACCCTGTTAGTACAAGTGACAATTCTAGCAGATTAAAAAATGTTCCAGATTTTTTCTCTGTTTTCTTATGGAAGAAAACAAAAACGTCAACTGCTTTTTCTAGTATTGTGTCAGACTGTTAGCTTTTGAGTGCATTGGCCTAGTGAATATTTAGGGAAATGGTACATGCCATCCAAAAAGAGATGACCAGGTTCTGGGATAAACAGAAGGCGGTCAATTTCTTCATTATCACAGAACGAAAACTGACATGTAGTTAATTTCAAATGTTGTTGCACCATATTCTGAATCCTGATAACATTTGTTATCTATGCTGCACATTTGCCATTTATGACCTATTGGTTTGCATACCTAATCAATTTTTTTAAATGTCTAAATATATAACCCTCTTTCCTGATCTGTTAACTTCATGAAGGATCTTTTATAAATCAGCTCATTCCTCAGACACCTTTATAACAGATAAAAACAAGTTGGAAATTCCTGTTCACATATCCCAAGTTTCAACTTGAGAAACATACAGGTCTGCAATTCCTTGCTTGCTAGAAGTGGCAAGATGTAAAGTTTCAATTTTGGAGTAATTGATAATGTGATGAACTGCTTTATTCTGTTAAAGTTTATTTTTCAGTACTGCTTATTAAATGTTTTAATGAAAAATTTATTGTGCTTTTATCATAAGATTCTGAATGAATGCATTTATTTTTAAGATCTACATATAAAAGAAAAAAAAATTTTTTTCTTTTATTACGTATGGTGATAATAATCCTACAGGCATACTCAAACAGTGTAAATCCAAATCAGGAAATCCTGGTTAGTCACCAACTGTTAAAATAATTACAACATTGTAGTCATAGTCATTACTTTGAATATAGAATTTCTATAGAGTGCCAGCATAGTGCTTCATTTCCTAAAAGACCTAGATCAGTACACTCCTATCCCAGTGGGCTTATAAAAAGAGACTACAGCCTACTTTGCATTGTTTATGAAGATTATCCATACTGTAGTTATCCATGAGATAAAGCCTCCTTCTCAACACTGTTCACAATCTCTTCCAATAGAAAAGAACTGGGAGAGGGTCAGAGTTCAAGTGTGAACAGAATGAGACATGTGTGTGGGTGTGTTTCTAAATTAATATACTTCCCTGTGTGTTCAAGTCACATTTAAATGATTTTGGATTGTCTGTGTTGAATTATAGTTTTTTGTATACATATTTTATTCTTGCTGTAGGAAATTTTCAGTTTGTTTGGAATGGGAACTATGACTTATTCATCTATGCAGTCCCTTCACAGTTCTTAATATGTGAAAGTTACTGAGAAATATATGTTAAATTCAGTAAAAATATATTGAGCATCTACTATGTGTAAGGGAGCCCTGGTGGCATAGTGGTTAAGAGCTCAGGCTGCTAACAAAAAGGTCAGCAGTTCAAATCCACCAGCCACTCCTTGGAAATCCTATGGCGCAGTTCTACCCCATCCTACACGGGCACTATGAGTTGGAATAAACTTGATGGCAACGAGTTTGGTTTTGGTTTACAACGTGTAAGGTATTTTTTCTGGGAGTTTAGTGGAAGCATCAAGGGAGAAGATTGTTCTAATCTTCCAGGGGCTCTCAAAGTAATGGAAGAGATGAGCATGTATGTAATAACTATAATGTGAGGTGTCATAGATTTAACTGTGTCCTCCCAAAATATGTGTATCAATTTGGTTAGGCCATGATTCCCAGTATTGTGTGATAGTCCACCATTTTGTCATCTGATGTGAAATTTTCCTATGTGTTGTAAATCCTACCTCTATGATGTTAATGAGGTGGGATAGGCAGCAGTTATGTCTTTTGAGATATAAAAGAGAGAAGGGAGCAGAGAGAAAGGGGGACCTCATACCACCAAGAAAGCAGCACCAGGAGCAGAGTGTGTCCTTTGGACCCGTGGTTCCTGTGGAGAAGCTCCTGGTCCAGGGAAGATTGATGAGAAGGACCTTCCTTTAGAGCTGACAGAGAGAGAAAGCCTTCTCTTGTAGCTGAAGCCCCGAATTTGGACTTATAGACTGTGAAAAAAGAAACTTCTCTTTGTTAAAGCCATCCACGTGTAGTATTTCTGTTATAGCAGCACTAGATAACTAAGACATGAGACATAACGTACTTAGTGCTGTAAAAGAGGTCAGTGTCGTTTTTTTACTTGCCTTGAGTTGGCTTCCAACTCATGGCGTCCTTATGTGTAACAAAACAGAATGTTGCCCAGTCCTGTGCCATGTTCATGATTGTTGGTATGTTTGAGTTCATTGTTGTGGCTATTGTGTCAGTCCATCTCGTTAAGGGTTTCCCTCATTTTCTCTGACCCTATATTTTGCCAAGCATGATATCCTTTTCTAGAAATTGGTCTTTCTTGATGATGTGTCCAAAGGAAGAGAGTTGAAGTCCTGCCATCCTTGCTTCTAAGGAGCATTCTGGTTGTATTTTTTCTAAGACTGATTTATTCATTCTTTTGGAGTCCATAGTATATTCAACATTCTTAGCCAACACCACAATTTAAATGCTTTATCCAGCTTTCACATGCATATGAGATGATTGAAAAGACCATAGTTTGGTCTAGGCACACCTTAGTCATCAAAATGACATCCTTGCTTTTTTACACGTTAAAGAAGTCTTTTCCAGCAGATTTGCCCAAAAAAATACTTCCTTTGATTTCTTGACTGCTGAATCCCAGTAGAATGAAATCCTTGACAACTTCAATTTCTTCTCCATTTATCATGATGTTGTTTATTTGTCCAGTTGTAATGATATTCTTTTTCTTCACTTTCAGATGTAATCCATACTGAAGGCTGTAGTCATTGACCTTCATCAATAAGTGCTCAAGTCATCTTCATTTTTGGCAATCAAGGTTGTAACATCTGCATACTGCAGGTTGTTAAGGAGTATTCCTCCAATCATAATGCTGCGTTCTTGTTCATACAGTCCAGCCTCAAATACTATTTGTTCAGCATACAGATTGAATAAGTAAGGTGAAAGGATACAACTGTGCAGCACACTTTTTCCAATTTTAAATCATGCAGTATCCTCTTGTTCTGTTTGAACTACTGTCTCTTCATTCATGTACAGGTTCCGCATGAGTACAATTAAGTGTTCTGGAATATTATCCATAATTTGTTATGATCCACACAGTCAAATGTCTTCATGTAGTCAATAAAACACAGATAAACATCTTTCTGGTATTTTCTGCTTTTGGACAAGATCCATCTGGCAATAGCAAAGAAATCCCTGGTTCCATGTCCTATTCTGAATCAAGCTTGAACTTCTAGAATTTCCCTGTACTGCTGCAGTTATTTTTGAATTATATTCAGCAAAATTTTCCTAGCATGTGATATTAATGATATCGTCCAATAATTTCCACATTCCGTTTCGTCACCTTTCTTTGGAATGGGCACAAATATGGTCTCTTCCAGTCAATTAGCTAGGGTAGTTGTCCTCCAAATTTCTTGACATAGGTGAGCAAGTGCTTCAAGCATTGCATCCATTTGTTGAAGTATCTCGCTTAGTATTCTGTCAATTCCTAGAGCCTTGCTTTTTGCAAATGCCTTCAGTGAAGCTTGACCTTTTTCCTTCAGTACCAGCGGTTTTTGACCATATGCTACCTCATGAGATGATTGAATAGCAATCAATTCTTTTTGGTACAGTGACTGTATATTCCTTTGATCTTCTTTTGATGCTTCCTGTATCCTTCAATATTTTTCCCATAGAATTGCAACTCGAAAGCTTGAGTTTTCTCTTCAGTTCTTTCAGCTTGTGAAATATCAATCATTTCCTTCCCTTTTGGTTTTCTAACTCCAGGTCTTGACACATTTCATCGTAATACTTTATTTTGTCTTCTCAAGCTGCCCTTTGAAATCTTCTATTCAGATCTTTTACTTCATCATTTCTTCCATTTGCTTTGGCTACTCTGGCTTAAGGACAAGTTTCAGGACCTCTTCTGACATTCATTTTGGTCCTTTCCTTCTTACCAGTCTTCACAGATGTAGTTAATTTGATATCGGTGTAATGCATCTGACAAGATCCACTGGTATAGTTGTCAATTATGTTGTTGGAAAGAAAAGTGGCTGATCTTGTAGAATTCTACCATGTGATCTCCAGCATCAATTCTATCACCAAGGTCATATTTTACAACAACTGATCCTTCTTTTTTCCCAACATTCACATTCCAATCACTAATAATTGTCAATGCATCTTGTTTGCACATTCAATTAATTTCAGACTGCAGCAAGTTGTAAAAATCTTCAATTTTTTCATTTGGCTTTCATGGTTGGTGAGTAAATTTTAATAATAGTTATCTATTATCTTCCTCGTAGGCATATGGATATTAACTTATCACTGAAAGCATTGCACTCCAGAATAGAGCTCGAAATGTTCTTTTTAATGATGAATGAAAGGTCATTCCTCTTAAATTTGTCACCCCCAGGGTAAGAGACCATATAATTTTCAGATTTGAAATCGTTGATACCAATCAATTTTAGCTCACTAACACCTAGGATGTAGGTCTTGCAGAGAATGATGGCTGAAGTGCAAGACATGAGATGGAAGCAGGATGACATGGATGCCAAATTTGCAGAAATGAAGAAGTGGATGTTTATCAAGATTTCCAGTGCCTGGTTCCAAGGTTTTCAAGTTTGATTTCTTCTGAGTTGAAAAACTGAATTCTTGTTTTCCATAGCTCTTTAGTGAGGTTCCTTTTAAGTAAAACCACAGCACTGAATCATGTGCTTAAGTGTTTGGGCTGTTGTTAATGTCCCAGTGGCTAAGCTTATATAACACTGGCTGACTAGCAGACCACTGTATAAAACAGAAATAAAGTTACCAGCATTAGGATGACCACGCAGGTGTAATATACAGATAGCAGTTACCATTTGACAGTTGGAAAACAGAAAAAGATGTTAGATATATAGGTTCTGTGTTTAAGTACCCAGACTTCCATTTCTTACTTTTTGGTAATTTTTGGTGAGTCCAATGATAATCTATTATTTATCTTATCTCTCTCTCTCTTTTTTTTAACCTTGCCTATAAAATGGGTAAATTGTTCAGCACTCTATAAGGAAACAAAGGGTGTATTACACAGTGTACAATGTCTCTCATATTCGGGTCTTTTTTTCTGGCAAAATCGGTCAAAGGCAGAATTAAATGGTTAGTTACACAATAATTCCTGTGAGAATAGGTTATAACCCATTATTTACCTTAGAAAAGATATGTGGGGATGTGTTCTAGCAAATGTTCATCAATATTCAATGTAAACTTGAACTCGCCCCCAATCTTTCAGGGAAATTGAAATGTACCTTTAATTTCATGAATCTATATTTTGTAATTGACAGTAAATTAAACTTTTTATGTATGGCAAAAGAGAAAACAGAGAGGGAGTGAAGGGGGTGGAGGTATTTTTCTTGCTGTTTCATCATCATTGAATATAAGCCATGATTTTCATTGACATTGACTATGAGGCAACCTTTCATGTTAATTTTGGACATCAGCCTGTTGTTAAATGTTCACTGTAACATACATATATATCACATGGTTGATGATAATACAGTTGAGTTCTGGCTGGTTTTGTAGGTAAAACAAACCAAAAACTCTTGGGTAATAATGAACTAAGGGACCTTCTATGATTCCTTTTAGCAAAATATTTGATCAACTTTCCCATTTTGGGATATGGATTATGTTAGATCACATTTAAAACTAGTTCTATAGAAGAAATTTTTGGTCTCTAAATCTAATGCAAGGGGTCTTTTGTCATACGGTTCAGTGAAAATACAGATATGTTAGTTTGGCATAAACTCACTCACCTAGAGATTTAGTTGTTCATCCGGCCTAAAGTGTATTTCATACCGCTACACTTGTTAATAAGGGATATGCATTAGTATTATCTTGGTTTGCAGTAAGTCTTGTATTCTCAAGTCTAGAAGATGATTAAGGTAGTCTGGACTTTCAAAAATGTTAGTGTGATACCTCTACAGACTAGTTGACTGACTGAAAGATTGGAAGGAATTAAATTTTAAGCCTGAAATGTTCAGGCAGGTTTATAGAGACAGAATCCTCATGAAGAACATTGCAAATGCTGTTAACTCAGACAGTTCAGTATTTTTAGATATTGTATCCTAAAAATTCTACATATACCTTTCTATTCTGTTTCATTTGGGGAATCTATTAATATTGCAGGGAACACAGGACCCTTTGGATTGAAATAACAAACCTAAGACAAAAGCACTGCAAGAAGCAGCAGTTGTTAAAACTAGTACCAGTTCAGACTTTTGAAGAGTCCTTAACTTTACTTTTCTGTGAAATGTCAATTACAGTTCTTCTATGACATTCTTGGTTTAGATATAAAATGATCATACTATAAAGTCTTGTGAAAGCCAAAATAAAAGTATGTTCATTTTTAGTAGTGCTTAGTGGAGCTTTTTTACCTTTTTGTTTCCTTAAAAGTTGAGCATTATGTCCTATTTAAAATATTCTTTATGATTTTTTTAGGATTTTCAGCTTATCTTCAGTTTGATGAGTGGAAACTACATAGTAAACATGCATAGAAAGAGGTGAATTTATTGATTCCAAGCATTTTCTTGGTTATAAAAGGCTCCTTTATTGTCTCATAGTTTTTCTCATTCAAAGCTCATTCTTATCTTTTAGTTCAGAGAAGTTGGTCATCATGTATAAATTATGTGTGCAACATCAGAGTAAAAAAGATACCTTCTAAGGAAAGTCAAACAGACAGTCAGTTCAGTATATATTGTTTTTCGATTTTTTCATACTTTTAAGATGGTACAGACTATCTTGCTACTGGATAATCATGATAGGCATACACTAGTTGCTGGCTCTAGAGTGTTTCTATGTGTAACCTTATGGTGGTTATAGGGGTCTCATTAAGCACTAAAGATGGCCTGGGAAGTACCTGTCATTCTGAAGCTTCTAGTCAGCTCTGAGGAACCAGATGGAACTGACATTGTACCAGGGATTCTCCTAGAATAAATTGGAAGATAACTTCTGATCTTCACTATGTCAAGGAACCCTGGAACTCCCATAGAGGTTCTTTACACAAGGGATTATACTATCCAGGCAAAACAAAACCTTTCTACATATGATTTCTGATATAATTAGGAGTTCATAGTTCCATCTTAACTGGCCTTTTGCGATCTAAGTTTGTAGGATTTTTGTATAAGACCTTAGAAGACAGAGCATGTAAAACAGGATATCATTTAGTTGTTCCTGAGGCACGAAGTCTATGTTATTGGCTTGATTCTTCAGACTTGATTAAGCAAAGTAGAACCGATGTATTATAATGAATGGCTAATGTCTATCAAGTACTTATGGTATGCCAAATACTGTGCTAAGTGCTTTACATAGATTATCTCATTTAAATCTCAAAACAACCTTATTAACCTGTACCAAACCCATTGCTGCAGAATTGATTCCGATTCATTGCAACCATATAGGACAGAGTGGAACTTCTTCATAAGGTTTCCAAGATGTGGCTGGTAGATTTGAACTGCACACCTTTTTGGTTAGCAGCCAGGCTCTAAAAAACTGTGTCATCAGGGCTCCAGAACAATTTCTTTTTAATTTTTATTGTGCTCTAAGTGAAAGTTTACAAATCAAGTCAATCTCTAATACAAAAAATTATATACACCTTGCTATAAAAAAAAAAATTTTTTTTTTATATACACCTAGTTGCTCTCCCCCTAATGAGACAGCACACTCCTTCCCTCTACTCTCTCTTTTTGTGTCCCTTTGGCCAGCTTCTGATCCCCTCTGCCCTTTAATCTCCCCTTCGGACAGGAGATGCCCATATAGTCTTATGTGCCTACTTGATTCAAGAAGCTCACTCTTCACCAGTATCATTTTCTATCCCATAGTCCAGTCCAATCCCTGTCCAGAACAATCTTTTGGTTAGGATCTAATATCTGCATTTCATAGATGAGGGAACTAAGACATGGCAAGTTTAAACACTTAGTCCAAGGTCACATAACAATTGAGAGACCCAAAAATGTAAATCTAGGTAGAGGAATAATTGACTCCAGAAGTTTGGCTGTTAAGAGCTATGTTATATTGCCTCCCACTTCAGTAGTCCCTTTATACCCACTTTTGATTTTGGGAGTAACTTTATTATTTCAGTATAATTTAAAATTTACATAATAGTACAAAGGACTGCCATATACTTGTTGCCCAGTGTATTAGTCAACTAGTGCTGCTATAACAGATGCTACAAGTAGATTGCTTTAACAAACAGAAATTTATTCTCTCACAGCTTAGGAAGCTAAAAGTCCTAATTCAGGGAGGTGGAGCCAAGATGGCGGAATAGACAGACGCTTCCATCAAGCCGTCTTTACAACAAAGACCCAAAAAACAAGTGAAACAAGTATATTTGTGACAAGCTGGGAGCCCTGAGCATCAAAGGCAAGCTTAGACAATGAACTGAGGGGCAGGGCAAGGAAGAGACCGTTCAGAAGTGAAGAGGAGTTACCGGACCTGAATCACGGGGAGCCCTCAGGCACCATTCCCAGAGCTGCGGCGGGCTGGTCCTAGCGTTCCGCCACAATTTCCTCCAGGAAGCAACCAGCCACACAGCCCACACACATCCGGAACCTGAGGAGGAGGGCGCTCTCAACAAAAGGTAAGCGCGTGCCTACATTTTACCGCGCCCCACCCCCACCCCCACCCCCAAGCCAGCTTCAGTGGCTGAATCCCTAGGCTCGAGAAAGATCCTGGAGCTGTCCTCCCGGCCTTGGGGAAGGAAAATATTTGCAACTAGGGGGAAAAGATAATTTGCTAGCTCCATTAACTGGGGGAGCTTAGGACAGAAGTGGCTCCTGTCCAGGCATAAACCGTCCATGGACCTTGAGCACCTTTCCCTTCTGCATGGACCTGTGTGGGCCTATTTTGGGAGAATAGGCCCTTGTTGGCAAACTCCAACCATTTCAGCTGTGTGGTGGAGAGGTGGGTGTTTGACATTTGACATTGCTTTGCCTATTAAACAAGGTCCTCACCTTCCCACAACAGGGACCTAAGGACTGGTGGCTCCACTTGGGTTGCCCAGCCACCGGCAACAGGGGTCCAGGGATAACTGGTACCTCCCAGTCCTTACAACAAAAACTTTGGGTGCCCATGGTCCCTCTGCAGAGTCCACCCACCAGCATGCTCTAGGGAACAAAGATGCATTTTCCTCAGAGACACTTCCGGGTCAGTTCTTAGCCCCCTGCCTTGTTCAGAGTGTGACCCCCTGCTGCAATCAGATATGGGTATATACACCAATCGCCCCTGCCCCTCTAAGACTGTAGGACAGAGCCTGTACCACATACTTGATATCAGCTACCTGGAAACCTGAGCTGAATTCATACAAGAAAACTGAATGGACTCCTAGGCTGATATACCTGATAACAGCTCTAGCCAGCTGGGGACAGGACACCAGAGCTCCAAAGGCAAAAATAATAAAGCTAGCTCACTCAAGCAACCCATAGGGGTATAACAAAACAAAACAAAGCAAGCAGGTATGAGACAGTAAGCAAGCATAAACTAATACAATAACTTATAGATGACTCGGAGACAACAGTCAATATCAAGTCACATAAAGAAACAGGCCACGATCACCTCAGCAGGCTCTCAAAACAAAGAATGAAGGGATTTTTTTAGATGAAAGTGCATTCCTGGAATTACCAGATACAGAATACAAAAGTTTAATGTACAGAACCCTTCTGGTTTTTAAGACATCAGGAAGGAAATGAGGCAATACGCAGAACAAGCCAAGGAACACACAGATAAAGCAACTGAAGAAATCAGAAAGATTATTCAGGAACATAATGAAAAGTTTAATAAGCTGGAAAAATCCATAGACAGACAGCAATCAGAAATTCAGAAGATTAACGATAAAATTACAGAATTAGGTAACTCAATAGAAAGTCAGGGAGCAGAATTGAGCAAGTAGAAGCTAGAGTTTCTGAACTCGAAGATAAATCACTTGGCATTAATATATTTGAAGAAAAATCAGATAAAAGAATTAAAAATAATGAAGAAACCTTAAGAATCATGTGGGACTCTATCAAGAGAAATAACCTACGAGTGATTAGAGTACCAGAACAGGGAGGGATAACAGAAAATGCAGAGAAAATTGTTGAGGATTTGTTGGCAGAAAACTTCCCTGATATTGTGAAAGATG
Organism: Loxodonta africana; assembly: GCF_030014295.1. Taxonomy (NCBI): domain Eukaryota; kingdom Metazoa; phylum Chordata; class Mammalia; order Proboscidea; family Elephantidae; genus Loxodonta; species Loxodonta africana. Next base: position 69,982,454 of record NC_087369.1, read on the forward strand.
AGAAAATATCTATCCAAGGAGCTCATCGAACTCCACAAAATGTAGATCTTAAAAGAAAGTCACCAAGACATATTATAATCAAGCTTGCCAAAACCAAAGATAAAGAGACAATTATAAGAGCAGCAAGGGATAAAAAAAGTCACCTACAAGGGAGAGCCAATAAGAATAAGCTCGGACTACTAGACATTAACCTTGCAGTCAAGAAGGCAATGGGATGACATATTTAAAAAATTGCATGCCAAGAATCATATATCCATCAAAACTGTCTTTTAAATGTGAAGCTGAAATTAAGACATTTCCAGATAAACAAAAGTTGAGGGAATTCGTAAACACCAAACCAAAACTACAAGAAATACTAAAGGGTGTTCTTTGGTTAGAAAATCAATAATATCAGGTATCGACCCGAGACTAGAACACTGGGTAGAGCAAACAGAAGTCAACCCAGACAGGGAAATCCAAACGAAAAAAAGCAGGATTTAAAAAAAAAAAAAAATCCCAACACAGGGTAATGACAATGTTATTATATAAAAGAAGACATTAAAATAATGAAGAGGGACTAAGAAATGTAATCATACACCTTCCATATGGAGAGGAAGATATGGCGATAAAAAGAAATAAAAGTAAGTTATAAATTTAGAAAAATAGGGATAAATAATCAGGTAACCACAAAGGAGACAAACTATCCTACTCTTCAAAATAAAATACAAGGGAAAAATACAGACTCAGCAGAAACAAAATTAACAACAACAAATATGAGGAAAGGACAATATACAAAGAAAATATACTCAGCACATAAAATCAAGTGGGAAAAAGAAGCTGTCAACACACAAAAAAAGACATCAAAATAATATCACTAAATCCATACTTATCCATAATTACCCTGAATGTAATGGACTAAATGCACCAATAAAAAGACAGAGAGTGCCAGAATGGATTAAAAAACAAGATCCATCTATATGCTGCCTACGAGAGACGCACCTTAGACTTACAGACACAAACAAACTAAAACTCAAAGGATGGAAAAAAATATATCAAGCAAACAACAATCAAAAAAGAGCAGGAGTGGCAATATTGATTTCTGACAAAATAGACTTTAAAGTTAAATCCATCAGAAAGGATAAGGGAGGACACTATATAATGATTAAAGGGACGATACACTAAGAAGATATAACCATGTTAAATATTTATACACCCAATGACAGGGCTGCAACATACATAAAACAAACTCCATCAGCATTGAAAAGTGAGATAAACAGCTCCACAATAATAGTAGGAGACTTCAACACACCACTTTCGGTGAAGGACAGGACATCCAGAAAGAAGCTTAATAAAGACACAGAAGATCTAAATGCCACAATCAACCAGCTTGACCGCATAGACATATTCAGAACACTTCACCAAACAGCAACCAACTATACCTTCTTTTGTAGTGCACATGGAACATTCTCTAGAATAGACCACATATTAGGTCATAAAGCAAGCCTTAGCAGAATCCAAAACATTGAAATATTACAAAGCATCTTCTCTGACTATAAGGCCATAAAAGTGGAAATCAATAAGAGGAAAAGGAGGGAAAAGAAATCAAACACTTGGAAACTGAACAATACCCTGCTCAAAAAAGACTGGATTATAGAAGACATTAAGGATGGAATAAAGAAATTCAAAGAATCCAATGAGAATGAAAACACTTCCTATCAGAACCTTTGGGACAGAGCAAAAGTGGTGCTCAGAGGCCAATTTATATCAATAAATGTACACATCCAAAAAGAAGGGCCAAAATCAAAGAAATATCCCTACAACTTGAACAAATACAAAGAGAGCAACAAAAGAAACCCAGAGGCACCAGAAGAAAACAAATAATAAAAATTAGAGCAGAACTAAATGAAATAGAAAACAGAAAAACAATTTAAAGAATTAACAAGACCAAAAGCTGGGCTTTTGAAAAACTCAACAAAATTGATAAACCATTGGCCAAACTGACAAAAGAAAAACAGGAGAGGAAGCAAATAACCTGAATAAGAAATGAGATGGGTGATATTACAACAGACCCAACTGAAATTAAAAGAATCATATCAGATTACTGTGAAAAATTGTACTTTTAACAAACTTGAAAAACTAGAAGAAATGGATGAATGCCTAGAAACACACTACCTACCTAAACTAACACAGAGGTAGAACAACTAAATAGACCCATAACAAAAGAGATTGAAAAGGTAATCAAAAAACTCCCAATAAAAAAAAAGCCCTGGTCCAGATGGCTTCACTGCAGAGTTCTAACAAAGTTTCAGAGAAGAGTTAACACCACTAGTACTAAAGGTATTTCAGAGCATAGAAAAGGATGGAATACTACCAAACTCATTCTATGAAGCCACCATATCCCTGATACCAAAACCAGGTAAAGACGCCACAAGAAAAGAAAATTGGACACCTATATCCCTCATGAAGTTGGATGCAAAATTACTCAACAAAATTCTAGCCAATAGAATTCAACAACATTTCAAAAAAATAATTCACCATGACCAAGTGGGATTCATACTAGGTATGCAGGGATGGCTCAACTTTAGAAAAACAATTAACATAATCCACCACATAAATAAAAGACAAGAATCACATGATTTTATCAATTGATTCAGAAAAGGCATTTGACAAAGTTCAACACTCATTCATGATAAAAACTCTTAGCAAAATAGGAATAAAAGGAAAATTTCTCAGCATAATAAAGAGCATTTATACAAAGCCAACAGCCAACATCACCTTAAATGGAGAGAGCCTGAAAACATTCGCATTGAGACCGGGAACCAGACAAGGATGCCCTTTATCACCACTCTTATTCAACATTTGGTATCTGGTCTTATTCAACATTGTGCTGGAAGTCCTAGCCAGAGCAATTAGGCTACATAAAGAAATAAAGGGCATCCAGATTGGCAAGGAAGAAGTCAAAGTATCTCTGTTTGCAGTTGACATGATCTTATACACAGAAAATCCTAAGGAATCCTCCAGAAAACTACTGAAACTAATAGTTCAGCAGAGTATTGGGATACAAGATTAACATACAAAAATCAGTTGGATTCCTCTACACCAAGAAAAAGAACATCGAAAAGGAAATCACCAAATCAATGCCATTTACAGTAGCCCCCAAGAAGATAAAATACTTAGGAATAAATCTTACTAGAGATGTGAAAGATTTATACAAAGAAAACTACAGTGCACTTCTGCAAGAAACCAAAAGAGACTTTTATAAGTGGAAGAACATGCCTTGCTCATGGATAGGAAGACTTAACATTATAAAAATGTCTATTCTACAAAAAGCGATCTATACATTTAATGCAATTCCGATCCAAATCCCAAGGACATTCTTTAACGAGATGGAGAAACAAATCACCAATTTCATATGGAAGGGAAAGAGGTCCCGGATAAACAAGGCATTACTGAAAAAGAAGAACAAAGTGGGAGGCCTTACTTTACCGGATTTTAGAACCTATTATAGCACCACAGTAGTCAAAACAGCCTGGTGCTGGTACAACAACAGATACATGGACCAATGGAACAGAATTGAGAATCCAGACATAAATCCATCCACATATGAGCAGTGGATATTTGACAAAGACCCCGAAACAGTTAAATGGGGATAAGACAGTCTTTTAACAAATGGTGCTGGCATAACTGGATATCCGTCTGCAAAAAAATGAAAACAAGACCCATACCTCACTCCATGCACAAAAACTGACTGAAAATGGATCAAAGACCTAAATGTAAAATCTAAACCGGTAAAGACCATGGAAGAAAAAATAGGGACAACTTTAGGAGCCCTAATACGTGGCATAAACAGTATAGAAAACATTATAAAGAACATAAAAGAAAAACTAGATAACTGGGAGCTCCTAAAAATCAAACACTTATGCTCATCCAAAGACTTCAACAAAAGAGTAAAAAGATTACCTACAGACTGGGAAGAAGTTTTTAGCTTTGACATTTCCGATCAGCACCCGATCTCTAAAATCTACACGGTACTGCAAAAACTCAACTGCAAAAAGACAAATAACCCCATTAAAAAATGGGCAAAAGATATGAACAGACACTTCACTAAAGAAGACATTCAGGTAGCTAACAGATATATGAGGAAATGTTCACAATCATTAGCCATTAGAGAAATGCAGGTCAAAACTATAATGAGATTTCATCTCTCTCCAACAAGGCTGGCATTAATCCAAAAAACACAAAATAATAAATGTTGGAGAGACTGTGGAGAGATTGGAACACTTATGCGCTGCTGGTGGGAATGTAAAATGGTAAAACCACTTCGGAAATCGATTTGGTGCTTCATTAAAAAGCTAGAAATAGAGTTACCATACGATCCAGCAATCCCACTCCTTGTAATATATCCTAGAGAAATAAGAGCCTTTACATGAACAGATATATGGACACCCATGTTTATTGCAGCACTGTTTACAATACCAAAAAGATGGAAGCAACCAAGGTGCTCATCGACGGATGAATGGATAAATAATTTATGGTATATTTACACAATGGAATACTATGCATCGATAAAGAACAGTGAGGAATCTGTGAAACATTTCATAACATGGAGGAACCTGGAAGGCATTATGTTGAGTAAAATTAGTCGGTTGCAAAAGGGCAAATATTGTATAAGACCACTATTATAAGAACTTGAGAAATAGTTTAAGCTGAGAAGAAAATATTCTTTTGTGGTTACGAGAGGGGGGAGGAGGGAGGGTGGGAGAGGGTATTCACTAATTAGATAGTAGATAAGAACTACTTTAGGTGAAAGGAAAGACAGCACACAATACAGGGGGGGTGAGCACAATTGGACTAAACCAAAAGCAAAGAAGTTTCCTGAATAAACTGAACGCTTTGAAGGCTAGCGCAGCAGGGGCAAGGGGCTGGGGACCATGGTTTCAGGGGACATCTAAGTCAATTGGCATAATAAAATCTATTAAGAAAACATTCTGCATCCCACTTTGAAGAGTGGTGTCTGGGGTCTTAAACTCTAGCAAGCAGCCATCTAAGATGCATCACTTGATCTCAACCCTCCTGGATCAAAGGAGAATGAAGAACACCAAGCACGCAAGGCAAGTACGAGCCCAAGAGACAGAAAGGACCACATGAACCAGCGACTCCATCATCCTGAGACCAGAAGAACTAGATGGTGCCCGGCTACAACCGATGACTGCCCTGACAGGGAACACAACAGAGAACCCCTGAGGGAGCAGGAGAGCAGTGGGATGCAGACCCCAAATTCTCATAAGACCAGACTTAATGGTTTGACTGGGACTGGAAGGACCCCGGTGGTCATGACCCCCAGACCTTCTGCTGCCCCAGAACAGGAACCATTCCCGAAGCCAACTCTTCAGACTTGGATTGGACTGGGCAATGGTTGGAGAGGGATGCTGGTGAGGAGTGAGCTTCTTGGATCAGGTGGACACTTGAGACTATGTTGGCAACTCCTGCCTGAAGGGGAGATGAGAGTGTGGAGGGGGTTAGAACCTGGTGAAAAGGACATGAAAAGAGAGAGTGGAGGGAGAGAGCAGGCTGTCTCATTAGGGGGAGAGCAATAGGGAGTGTGTAGCAAGGTGTATATGGGTTTCTGTGTGAGAGACTGACTTGATTTGTAAACTTTCACTTAAAGCACTATATAAATTTTTTTTAAAAAAGTCCTAATTCAGGGTGCCAGCTCCAGGGGAAGGCTTTCTCTCTCTGTTAGCTCTGGGGAAGGTCCTTGTCAACAGTCTTCCCCTGGTCTAGGAGCTTCTCAGCACAGAGAACCCATGTCCAAAGGAGGTACTCCACTCCTGGCTCTTTTTCCTTGGTGTTAATGAGGCCCCTTCCTCTCTCTGCTTGCCTCTTTCTTTTGTATCTCAAAAGAGATTGACTCAAGACACAATCTAATCCTGTATATTTTGTCTGGTCTCATTAACGTCATACAGGTTAGGATTTGCAACAATAGGATTATTACATCAGATCACAAAATGAAAGACAACCACAGAATACTGGGAATCATGGCTTAGACAAGTTGACATATTTTTGGTGGACTAAATTCAATCCATAACACCCAGCTTCTTCAGTTTTAACATTTTGTCTTATTTATCATTCTCTCTCTCTGTGTCTCTCTGTCTGTCTTGTAGCTTACCTGAACCAGCCCTGGAATCAGCCATTGCTTCAAGGAGCCTGATGTCCCTTTTTGCTTTTTGTTTCAGTTTTATCTCTATGAGTTGGGAATTGACTCAATGACAAATAACAACAACAACATGCTGATTAAAAATCCAGTCTTTTAGATTTTCTTAATGTAGACACTCAGGAGGAAATTAACCTACGGAGATAATATTCCAATTTGTCACTAATTCTTCTAAGTTACACCCATTTAAATGTGCTAGGTCCTTCCCTCACTTTGTTTCTGGGATCCTAAGAAATTTTATATCTGATGGGAATCATCCTGACAATATTAGGATTTAGGTTCTGTACAACATTGTTAGCTGACTCTTGGAACACTCAGGTAGCTAATAACAATGAAGTCTGGGTCTCATTGCAGGTCATTACCAGTCACATTTGTGGCTTCAGCTTCCAAACGTGCTTGTCAATATTTTCATATATTAGTAGAGAAAAAGAAGTCATAAGATTCTGGAATATGATAATGGCAGATGGGCCAAAGGCATGTTTACTGTCAATAAAATTTCCAGTGCTTGTTATTATTTCTCATACTGTTGTTAAATGTTCTCAAGGCAATTACCTCAAATATGATCTGAGAAAAATCAATGTGTAAACAGACATATTAGGAACTTTCATTTTCTCTAGCCTTCCTATTTAGACAGAAATATTAAAAAAGTAGTTATGCACTTGAAGAGAAAAAAGAAAAGCATCATAGAAAATGTCTTATCTACTTTGAAAGATGAATCAAAAAGCTTAGTTTTATCTATGGACCAAGCAAGTAGAGATGATGGGTAAGAAACTTCTTGGGCAATGTATTGATAATGAAATATAGTATGAACTGCAACTGTTAGGGGACTGTGGAGGCTGAAGACACTGAAGACACCTAATTAATTAGTACTTCACCAGGTATCAGGCCACTCCCAGTCACCTCCCTACCTTGTCACTCACTTCCTCTAAGTGATTTTTCAGACCCTCCAGAGAGCCCTGGAAGAACCCAGATCTAACCGTCTTAGAGTAGCCTAACATGCCCAGAGCAGACCACAGTGACTGACAAACAACCCTAGGCTGCCACGCATGCTCAATAACACAAGAGAACTTATGTCAAGGAACCAAAAGACTCATGCCAAGGAACCAAAAGTCACTGGAATTGCATCATTGACAATAGACAAGCCCATTTCAAAAGCTTCGGTCCATCGGCCACTTCTGTGCCAGAGTCTTAGCCCCGCCTTGTAGTTAATAATCAGTAGAAACTATGAATAGGTAAAACCTCTGATCCTGCTTAACTGTTTCCCTCCACTCCTACATGAATATGTATAAGTATAAATTGTACATTGATCGCGCACATCTGGGAACTCAATCTGAGGTCGATACCCCTGAGTACCTGCATGCTAGCCTGTGAAATAAACTCTTTCTTCCTCTCAAAAGCAGCGTCTGAGATTTTGGCTCCTTGCATGCTGGGCACGAACCCATTGGTCCAGTTTCACAACTTTGTTAAGAACCCAGGGCATATCCTATTCTTAAGTGAACAAATATTGCTTTCCTTCAATTACGAAAATAACACTACTGACATCCTGTCCATACATTATACATTTGAATTTGTTTCTTAGTAGTGGTAATAAAATTGTACTGTCATCCATGTTCTTGCCTAGTCCACTTTACGAACATCAAAACTTACTGGGAAAATAGCTAGTTTGCCCTGTGTTTTGTGGCCACAGACCAGAGGAACACCAACAGACCCATTAAAAAAATATATCCAATAGTATGATTATTGAGAAATAAGGCATTAGGCTATATTTAAAAGAACTTACTTACTTTATACATTAATTTTAATATAACCAAAAAACCAAACATTTTGCCATCGAGTCGATTCCGGCTCATAGTGACCCTATAGGACAGAGGAGAACTGCCCCACAGAGTTTGCAAGGAGCGCCTGGTGGATTCAAACTGCCAACCTTTTGGTTAGCAGCTATAGCACTTAACCTTTAAGCCACCAGGGTTTCCAATTTTAATATATGTAAAAGATATTAATATACATATATGAATATTTTTAATTACCTTTATATAATTATATGTAATATGTTATATAAAATATATTTCCATACAAAATCAGTATTTAATTTTATTAATTTTATTGTGCTTTAAGTAAAATTTTACACATCAAGTCAGTCTCTCATACTAAAATTTATATACACCGTGCTCTGTGCCCCTAGTTGCTCTCCCCCAATGAGACAGCACACTCCATCTCTCCATCCTGTATTTCCCATGTCCATTCAGCCAGCTTCTTTCCCCCTCTGCCCTCTCATCTCCCCTCCAGACAGGGGCAGCCCACATAATATTCATGTGTCTACTTGAGCCGAGAAGCTCACTCCCCACCACTATCTTTTTCTATCTTATAAATCCAGTCTAATCCCCATCTGAAGAGTTGGAATTGGGAATGGTTGCAGTCTTGAGATAATAGAAGGTCTAGGGACCATAACCTGCAGAGTCCTTCTGTATAAGTCAGACCATTAAGTCTGGTCTATTAGAGAATTTGAGGTCTGCATCCCACTGCTCTCCTGCTACATTAGGGATTCTCTGTTGTGTCCCCTGTCAAGGGCAGTCATCAGTTGTAGCTAGGAACCATCTACTTCTTCTGGTCTCAGGCTGATGTAGTCTCTGATTTATGTGGGCCTTTCTCTCTTGGGCTCATAATTATCTTATCTTTGGTGTTCTTCATTCTCCTTTACTCCAGGTGGGTTGAGACCAATTGATGCATCTTAGATGAATGCTTGCTAGTGTTTAAGACCGTAGATGCCACTCAACAAAGTGAGATGCAGAATGTTTTCTTAATAAATTTTATTATGCCAGTTGACCTAGATGGTCCCTAAAACCCAGACCCCTGCCCCTGCTACTCTGTCCTTCGAAGCATTCGGATTATTCAGGAAACTACTTTTGGTTCAGTGGAGTTGTGCTGATCTTTCCTGTTTTGTGTGTTGTCTTTCCCTTCACTTAAAATAGGTCTTGTCTACTATATAATTAGTGAAAATCCTTCTCTCTCCCTCCCTCCCCACCCTTGTAACCATCAGAGAATATTTTCTTCTCTGTTGAAACTATTTCTTGAGTTCTTATAATAGTGGCCTCATAAATATTTGTTCTTTTGCAACTGACTAATTTCACTCAGTGTAATGCCTTCCAGATTCCTCCATGTTATGAAACGTTTCACGGATTCATCATTGTTCTTTATCAATGCTTAGTATTCCACTGTGTGAGTATACCATAATTTAGCCATTCATCCGTTGATGGGTACCTTGGTTGCTTTCATCCTTTTGCTATTGTAAACAGTGCTGCGGTAAACGTGGGTGTGCATATATCCGTTTGTGTAAAGGCTCTTATTTCTCTAGGACATATTCCAAGGAGTGGGATTACTGGATAGTATGGTAGTTCCATTTCTAGCTTTTTAAGGAAGCACCAAATCTATTTCCAAAGTGGTTGTACCATATTTACATTCCCACAAGCAGTGTATAAGTGTTTGAGTCTCTCCACAACCTCTCCAACACTTACTATTTTATGTTTTTTAGATACTATCTCATTGGACTGAGATAGTATCTAATTGCAATTTTGGTTTACATTTCTCTAATGGCTAATGATCATGAACATTTCCTGACATATCTGTTAGCCACCTGAAAGTCTTGTTTGGTGAAGTGCCTGTTCATATCCTTTGCCCAATTTTAACTGTGTTATTTGTCTTTTAGTTGTTGAGTTTTTGCAGTATCACAGATTTTAGAGATCAGATGCTAATCAGAAATGTCATAGCTAAAAACTTTTTCCCAGTCTGTAAGTAATCTTTTTACTCTTTTGGTGAAGTCTTTGGATGAGCATAGATGTTTGATTTTTAGCAGTTCCCAGTTACCTAGTTTCCCTTCTGGCGTTTGTACATTGTTAGTCATGTTTTGTATACAGTTTATGCCATGTATTAGGGCTTCTAGCGCTCTCCCTATTGTTTCTCCATGATCTTTATCATTTTAGGTTTTATATTTAGGTCTCTGATCCATTTTCAGTTAGTTTTTGTGCATGGTGTGAGGTATGGGACTTGGTTCATTTTTTTTGCAGATGGATATCCAGTTATGCCAGCACCATTTGTTAAAGAGACTGTCTTTTCCCTCATTTAACTGACTTCAGGTCTTTGGCAAATATCTGCTCATATGTGGATGGATTTATGTCTAGATTCTCAATTCTGTTCCAATGGCATATGTATCTGTTGTTGCACCAGTACCAGTCTGTTTTGACTACTGTGGCGGTATAATAGGTTCTAAAATCAGGTAGTGTGAGGACTCGGACTTTGATCTTCTTTCTCAGTAACGCTTTACTTATTCTGGGCCTCTTTCCCTTCCATAGGGTCGCTATGAGTCGGAATCGACTCGATGGCACTGGGTTTTTTTTTCCCTTCCATACTGTCGCTATGAGTCGGAATCGACTCGATGGCACTGGGTTTTTTTTCCCTTCCATATGAAGTCGGTGATTTGTTTTTCCATCTAATTAAAAAATGTCATTGGAGTTTGGATCGGAATTGCATTGTATCTATAGATTGCTTCAGGTAGAATAGACATTTTTACAATGTTGAGTCTTCCTATCCATGAGCAAGGTATGTTTTTCCACTTACGTGGGTCTCTTTTCCTTTCTTGCAGTAGTGTCTTTTAGTTTTCTTTGTATAGGTCTTTTAAATATTCTGGTTAGATTTACTACTAAGTATTTTATTTTCTTGGTGGCTGTGGTAAGTGGTATTGATTTGGTGATTTCCTCTTCAATGTTCTCTTTGTTGGTGTAGAGGAATTCAACTGATTTTTGTATGTTTATCTTGTAACCTGATACTCTGATCAACTCTTCTGTTAGATTCAGTAGTTTCCTTGAGGATTCTTTAGGGTTTTCTGTATGTAAATCTAGGAATAGAGATATTATAACTTCTTCCTTACCAATTTGGATGCCCTTTAATTTTTTATCTAGCCTAATTGCTCTGGCTAGGACCTCCAGCACAATATTGAATACGAGTGGTGATAAAGGGTTCCTTGACTGGTTCCCGTTCCCAAGGTGAATGCTTTCAGACTCTCTCCATTTAGGATGATGTTGGTTGTTGGCTTTGTATAAATGCCCTTTATTATATTGAGGAATTTCCCTTGTATTCCTATTTTGCTGAGAGCTTTTATCGCGAATGTGTGTTGGACTTTGTCAAACGCCTTTTCTGCATCAATTGATAAGATCATGCGGTTCTCGTCTTTTGTTTTATTTATGTGATGGATTATACCAATTGTTTTTCTAATGTTGAACCATCCCTGCATATCTGGCATGAATCCCACTTGGTCGTCATGAATTTTTTTTTCATATGTTGTTGAATTCTATCGGGTAGAATTTTGTTGAGAATTTTTGCATCTAAGTTCATGAGGGATATAGGTCTGTAATTTTCTTTTTTTGTGCTGTCCTTACCTGATTTTGGTATCAGGGATATGTTGTCTTCATAGAATGAGTTTGGGAGTATTCTGTCCCTTTCTATGCTCTGAAATACCTTTGGTAGTAGTGGTGTTAACTCTTCTCTGAAAGTTTGGTAGGACTCTCCAGTGAAGCTGTCCTGGCCAGTGCTTTTTTTTCTTGGGAGTTTTTTGATTACCTTTTCCATCTCTTCGTTTGTTATGGGTTTATCTAGTTGTTTTACCTCTGTTTGCGCTAGTTTAGGTTGGTAATGTGTTTCTAGAAATTCATCTGTTTCTTCCAGGTTTTCAAATTTGTTAGAGTGCAGTTTTTTATAGTAATCTGATATGATTCTTTTAATTTCAGTTTGGTCTGTTGTGATATCGCCCATCTCATTTCTTATTCCAGTTATTTGCTTCCTCCGCTGTTTTTCTTTTGTCAGTTTGGCCAATGGTTTATCAATTTTGTTAATTGTTTCGGTGAATCAGCTCTTGGTCTTGTTAACTCTTTCAATTGTTTTTTTCTTCTCTATTTCATTTAACTCTGCTTTAATTTTTATCTTTCTTCTGGAGCCTGAGTGTTTCTTTTGTTGTTCTTTTTCTGTTTGTTCAAGCTGTAAGTATAATTCCTTGATCTGGGCCCTTTCTTCTTTTTGGATGTTTGCATTTATTGCTATGAACTGACCTCTCAGGACTGCTTTAGCTGTGTCCCAAAGTTTCTGATAGGAAGTGTTTTCATTCTCATTGGACTCTATGAATTTCTTTCTTTTTTTTTTTTATCCTTAGTATCTTCTATAACCCAGTCGTTTTTGAGCAGGGAATTGTTCAATTTCAAATTATTTGATTTCTTTTCCCTTTTTTTGTTATTGATTTTTACTTTTATGATTGTATATTCAGAGAAGATGCTTTGTAATATTTTGATTTTTTGGACTCTGTTAAGGATTGCTTTATGACCTAATTTTTGGTTTATTCTAGAGAATGTTCCATGTGCATTGGAAAAGAAAGTATACTTGACTGCTTTGGGATGGAGTGTTCTGTATATGTCTATGAGGTCAAATTGGTTTATTGTGGCATTTAGCTCTTCTTTGTCTTTATTGAGATTCTTTCTGCATGTTCTGTCTTTCATCAAATGTGAAGTCTTCTATTATTATTGTAGAGTTGTCTATCTCACTTTTCAATGCTGTTACAGTTTGTTTTATGTATCTTGAAGCCCTGTCATTGGGTGCATAAATATTTAATATGGTTATATTTTCCTGGCATATTGTCCATTTAATCATTATGTAGTGTCCTTCCTTTTCCTTTATGGTCTATTTTATCAAAAATTAATATTGCCATTCCTGCTGTTTTTGATTCTTGTTTGCTTGATAATTTTTTTTCCATCCTTTGAGTTTTAGTTTGTTTGTGTCTTTAAGTCTAATGTGTGTCTCTTGTAGGCAGCATATAGACGGATCATGTTTTTTTATCCATTCTGCCACTCTCTGTGTCTTTATTGGTGCATTTCATCCATTTAAATTCAGTGTAATTACAGGTAGGCATGAGTTTAAGGGCTGTTATTTTGATGTCTTTTTGACAGTTTTTTTTTCCACTTAATTTTTTGTGCTGAGTAGTTTATATATTGTCTTTTAAAAAAATTTTTTTCCTCTTATCCGTTGTTGTTGATTTTGTTTTTACTGAGTCTTTATGTTTTTCTTGTATTTAATTTTGATGTGTCTTATTGTTAGTCTCCTTTGTGGTTATCTTAATATTTAATGATATTTTTCTAAGTTTAAACCAAATTTTTATTTCTTTATATTGCCTTGACCTCCTCTCCATATGAAAAATCTATTTTTTTGGTCCCTCTTTATTGTTTTAATGTTGTCATCTTTACATAATGACATCACTGTTTCCCCTTTTTGAGCATTTTTTTATTTTGATTTATTTTTGTGATTTCCTCAACAACAACATTTTATTTTTATGTGTAGGATAGTTTGTCTCCTTTATGGTTACCTTAATATTTACCCCTATTTTTCTAAATTTAAACTTAACTTTTATTTCTTTGCATCGGCTAGTCTTCCTCTCCATATAAAAGATCTATGACTACATTTCTTTGTCCCTCTTTATTGTTTTAATATTGTCTTCTTTTTTCATAATAACATTGCTGTTTCTCTGTTTTGAGTGCTTTTTATCTTGATTTATTATTGTGACTTCCTTGTCTGGGTTGACATCTGATTGCTCTGTCCTGTGTTCTAGTCTTGGGTTGATATCTGATATTTTTGATTTTCTAACGAGAGAACTCCCATATTTCTTGTAGTTTTGGTTTGGTTTTTACAAATTCGATAAACTTCTGTTTATCTGGAAATGCCCTAATTTTGCCTTCATGTTTGAGAGATTGTTTTGCTGGATATATGATTCATGGCTGGCAATTTTTTTTCTTTCAATACTTTATATAAGTCATCCCATTGTCTTCTTTCTTGCATGGTTTCTACTGAGTTGTCCAAGCTTATTCTAATTGAGTCAGCCTTGTAGGTGACCTTTCATTTATCTCTAGCCACTCTTCGAATTCTCTCTTTATCTTTGGTTTTGGTAAGTTTGATTATAATACGTCTTGGTGATTTTCTTTTGAGGTCTACCTTATGTGGGTTTCAATGAGTATGTTGGAAGGTATCTTCTCATCTTTCATGGTATCAGGGAAGCTTTCTGTCAACAAATCTTCAACAATTCTCTCTGTAATTTCTGTTATCCCTCCCTGTTCTGGTATTCCAATCACTCGTAGGTTATTTCTCCTGATACAGCCCCACATGATTCTTACTTTTTTTTTAAATTCTTTTATCTCATTTTTCTTTGAATATATTGGTATCAAGTGTTTTATCTTCAATCTCACTAATTCTGCCTTCCAGTTCCTCAATTCTGTTCCTCTGAATTTCTATTGAGTTGCCTAATTCTGTGATTTTATTTTTAATCTTCTGAATTGCCCATTGCTGTCTCTCTATGGGGAAACCCTGGTCGTGCAGTGGTTAAGTGCTATGGCTGCTAACCAGAAGATCAGCAGTTTGAATCCACCACATGCTCCTTGGAAACTGTATGGGGCAGTTCTACTCTGCCCTTTAGGGTTGCTTTTAGTCAGAATCAACTTGAAGGCAATAGTTAATGGTCTCTCTTAGGATTCTTGCAGCTTATTAAATTTTTCATTATGTTCTTGAATAATCTTTTTAATTTCTTAAACTGCTTTATCTGTGTGTTCCTTGGCTTGTTCTGCATTTTGTCTGATCTGCCTCCTGATCTCTTGAAAAAAAAAAAAAGAAGAGTTCTGCATATTAACCTTTTGTATTCTACTTCTGGTAATTCCAGAAGGACACCTTCATCTGGAAGAGTCCTTGATTCTTTGTTTTGAGAGTTTGTTGAAGTGTTCATGGTCTGCTTCTTTATGTGATTTGATATTGACTGTTGTCTCCAAGCCGTCTATAAGTTATTGTATTAATTTATTTTATATTTGCTTACTGTATAGTAGCTTCTTGCTTTGTTTTGATATGTCTAAAAATAGGCTGCTATAGTGAGCTAGCTTGATTATTTGTGCCTTTGAAGCTCTAACATCCAGCCACCAGTCCTCAGGCCCCCGATGTGGGTAGGTGAGGACCCTGTTTAATAGGCAAAGTGGTGTCAAACATCAATAACCCATCTCTCCACTGCACAGCTGAAACAGTTGAAGTCAGATCTCAAGCACATACAACATTGCAGTCTGCCAACAAGTGCCTAATCTCCTGAAATGGGCCCACAGAGGTCCATGCACGGGTGAAAGGTGTTCAAATTCTGTGGACATTTCGTGCCTGGATTGGAGCTGCTTCTGTCCTGAATTTCCCAGCTTAGTGGAGCTGGCACATTATCTTTTCCCCCAACTGTTAATTTATTTCTTCTCCAATGCCAGGAGAATGGCTCAG
Organism: Loxodonta africana; assembly: GCF_030014295.1. Classification (NCBI taxonomy): domain Eukaryota; kingdom Metazoa; phylum Chordata; class Mammalia; order Proboscidea; family Elephantidae; genus Loxodonta; species Loxodonta africana. Next base: position 69,997,971 of record NC_087369.1, read on the forward strand.
GGTGTGCAGCAGGACCTATCTCAGACCCCTGGAAGTTGACAGCCACTGAAGCTGGCTTGGGGGCTGGGGGCACAGTAAAATATACTCAAGCACTTATCTTTTGCTGAGAGTGCTGTTCTTCTCTGGTTACAGAGGTGTGAGTAGACTGTGTAGCTTGCTGTTTCTCCCTGAGCATATTGGGTCCTGAACGCTACTGCCAGTCCTACCACAGTGGCTCCAAGGGATTGTACCTGAGGGAGACTGGTTCTCTGAGAGTTAGGTCCAGCAGCTCCTCTCCACTTCTGAACAGTCTTTCCCTCCCCCTGCCTCTCAGTCCAATTTCATAACTTTCACGTTGATGTTCAGGAGTCCTAGCTTGTCATATATAGACAGGAATAGGAGAAGGAAATGGAATGTGTGGCTAATTGCCTCCATGAACAGCTTCCTCTCTTGCCATGAGACCAGAAGACTACCACTACTAATTTTTTTTATCAAAGATTTTATAGAAGAACCCTGATCAAAAGGGGGTAGATGCAGAATAAAATTTCAAGCTCTCAATGGAATTCAGATTTTCTGGAGCCATGGAGGGTGTATGAACCCCTGAAACTGTTGTCCTCAGATAATTTTTAAACCTCATATCTTAAACCAAAAATATCCCCTGAAGTCTTCTTAAAACCAACTGATAGTTTAGCATAACTAGCAAAGAATGTCTGCCTTGAGACTTGTGCTTTATTAAGGTATATCTATACGGGGATATTTTTGGTTTGAAAATGTCTAACTTGAGCATTATGCTCTTTTAAGAACTATCTGTGAAATCAAATTGACAACAGCAACTTGAAATATTAGGTAGGAATCTTAGATTATGTTAATTGGGAGGAACACCTCAGAAAACGGAGGTGGCAATGGTTGCACAACTCAAAGCGTGTAATCAGTGTCATTGAATAGCACATGTTGAAATGGTTGAATTGTATGTTTTGCTGTGTATATTCTCAACAACAAAATAAAATTTTAAAAAATCTATAAGAGGAAATCACGAAATCAATGCCATTTACAGTAGCCCCCAAGAAGATAAAATACTTAGGAATAAATCTTACCAGAGATGTAAAAGACTTAGACAAAGAAAACTACAGTACACTTCTGCAAGAAACCAAAAGAGACTAACATGAGCGGAAGAACATACCTTGCTCGTGGATAAAAAGACTTAACATTATAAAAATGTCTATTCTACCAAAAGCAATCTATACATTTAATGCAATTCCTATCCAAATCCCAAGGACATTCTTTAATGAGATGGAGAAACAAATCACCATTTCATATGGAAGGAGAAGAGGCCCCGGATAAAAAACACATTACTGAAAAAGAAGAACAAAATTGGAGGCCTTACTTTACCTGATTTTAGAACCTATTATACCGCCACAGTAGTCAAAACAGCCTGGTACTGGTACAACAACAGATACATGGATCAATGGAACAGAATTGAGAATCCAGACACAAATCCATCCACATATGAGCAGTTGATGCTTCACAAAGGCCCCAAAACTGTTAAATGGGGGGAAGAGACGGTCTTTTTAACAAATGGTGCTGGCATAACTGGATATCCATATGCAAAAAAATGAAACAAGACCCATACCTCACTCCATGCACAAAAACGAGATCAAAATACATCAAAGACCTAAATATAAAATCTAAAATGATAAAGATCATGGAAGAAAAAATAGGGGCAATGTTAGGAGCCCTAATACATGGCATAACAGTATACAAAACATTATAAAGAAGGTACAAGAAAAACTAGTTAACTGGGAGCTCCTAAAAATCAAACACCTATGCTCATCCAAAGACTTCATCAAAAGAGTGAAAAGACTACCTACAGACTGGGAAAAAGTTTTTAGCTATGACATTTCCAATCTGCGCCTGATCTCTAATATCTACGTGATACTGCAAAAACTCAGCTGCAAAAAGACAACCCAAATAAAAAATGGGCAAAAGATATGAATAGACACTTCACTAAAGAAGACATTCAGGTAGCTAACAGATATATGAGGAAATGTTCATGATCATTAGCCATTACAGAAATGCAGATCAACTACAATGAGATTTCATCTCACTCCAACAAGGCTGGCATTAATCCAAAAAACACGAAATAATAAATGTTGGAGAGGCTGTGTAGAGATTGGAACACTTATGCACCACTGGTGGAAATGTCAATTGGTACAACCACTTTGGAAATCGATTTGGCGCTTCCTTAAAAAGCTAGAAATAGAACTACCATACAATATAGCAATCCCACTCCTTGGAATATATCCTAGAGAAATAAGAGCCTTTACACGAACAGATATGTGCACACCCATGTTTATTGCAGCACTGTTTACAATAGCAAAAACTTGGAAGCAACCAAGGTGCCCATCAATGGATGAATGGATAAATAAATTATGGTATATTCACAGAATGGAATACTATGCATCAATAAAGAACAGTGAGGAATCTGTGAAACATTTCATAACACGGAGGAACCTGGAAGGCATTATGCTGAGTGAAATTAGTCAGTTGCCAAAGGACAAATATTGTATAAGCCCACTATTTTAAGAACTTGAGAAATAGTTTAAACTGAGAAGAAACCATTCTTTTGTGGTTATGAGGGGGGGAGGGAAGGTGGATGGGAGAGGGGTATTCACTAATCAGTAGATAAGAACTACTTAGGTGAAGGGAAAGACAGCACACAATACAGGGGAGGTCAGCATAACTGGACTAAACCAAAAACAAAGAAGTTTCCTGAATAAACTGAATGCTTCGAAGGCCAGCGCAGCAGGGGCAGGGGTTTGGGGACCATGGTTTGAGGGGACATCTAAGTCAATTGGCATAATAAAATCTATTAACAAAACGTTCTGCTTCCTACTTTGAAGAGTGGCGTCAGGGGTCTTAAATGCTAGCAAGCAGCCATCTAAGATGCATCACTTGGTCTCAACTTACCTGGATCAAAGGAAAATGAAGAACACCAAGGATAGAAGGTAATTATGAGCCCAAGAGACAGAAAGGGCCACATGAACCAGAGACTACATCATCCTGAGACCAGAAGAACTAGATGGTGCCCGGCTACAACCAATGACTGCCCTGACAGGGAACACAACAGAGAACCCCTGAGGGAGCAGGAGAGCAGTGGGATGCAGACCCCAAATTCTCATAAGACTAGACTTAATGGTCTGACTGAGACTAGAGGGACCACGGTGGTCATAACCCCCAGACCTTCTGTTGGCCCAGGACAGGAACCATTCTGAAGCCAACTATTCAGACATGGGTTGAACTGGACAAGGCGTTGGAGAGGGATGCTGGTGAGAAGTGAGCTTCTTGGATCAGGTGGACACTTGAGACTATGTTGGTATCTCCTTCCTGGAGGGGAGATGAGAGTGTGGAGGGGGTTAGAAGCTGGGAAAATGGACACGAAAAGAGAGAGTGGAGGGAGAGAGTGGGCTGTCTCATTAGGGGGAGAGTAATTGGGAGTGTGTAGCAAGGTAAGTATATGGGTTTTTGTGTGAGAGACTGACTTGATTTGTAAACTTTCACTTAAAGCACAATAAAAATTAATTTTTAAAAATCTATCTATAAGGGGGAAACCCTGGTGGTGTAGCGGTTAAGAGCTATGGCTGCTAACCAAAGGGTCGGCAGTTCAAATCCTTCAGGCGCTCCTTGGTAACTATGGGGCAGTTCTACTCTGTCCTATAGGGTCGCTATGAGTCAGTATCAACTCGATGGCACTGGGTTTAGTTTTTGGTTTTTATCTATAAGGGATTGAACTGACAACAGCAACTTGAAAGGTCAGATAGGAAAATATGGGGCAGCGAGTTTATGTTAATTATGGAGGGACAACTTGATAAGGAGTGTGAGAATGGTTGCACAACTCATAGAGTTTTATCTAATGTCAGTGTATTATACATGTGGAAATTGTTGAATTTGTGCATGTTTTTGTATGTTCTACTTGTATATTCCCAACAAAAAATAAAATAAATTATATTTTTAAAAAAGACTGTCTTTTTTTACCTTTTTATTGTTGTAACAAATATAGATAACACAACATTTCCCATTCAGCATTTGTCATTTGTATAATTCAATGAAAAAATCACATCAATCATGTTGTGCAATCATCACCAATATCCAATGGCTTATTTTCCATCCACATAAAAACTTAATGTTAGTGTCATGATTTAAGTTGTGTGTCAAATTTGCTGGGCCATGATTCTCAGTGGTTTGGCAGTTATGATGTACTTTGGCAGCTTTTTAATGATGAGATGTAATATAATGTGATCACCACCATGATGATATCTGTTGTGAGCAGCCAATCATTTGAAAGGGAGTTTCCTTGGGGGTGCTGCCTACATCCAGTATAGGTGGACTTTCTGGCAAGGTTCAGTGGCTTTTGCTCACTCTGGATCCTGCAGCTGGCTTCTACTCATCTGACCTCCAGTTCTGGGAACTAGCAGCTTACCTGCGGTCTGACCTTGTGATTTTGGACTCACCAGCACCTGTGCCTATGTGAGTCAGGAGAAACTTCCAGCCTGACCCAGGAACTGGGACTTCTCAGTCTCTATTTTTTTTTTCACTACTGAGTGAGCCATTTTCCTTGTATAAATCTCTCTCTATATATATTTATACACTGCACTGGTTTTCCTTCTCTACAGAAACCAACTTATGACATTTGGTACAAGAGTGGTTCTAAAGAAACAAAATTGTAAGAACAAGTTTTCTAAATTGGTTCTAAAGTCTGGTTAGTCTTAAAGATATTAATGACTCTACTTTCAGTATAAAGAGGGCACTGCTAATCCATGGTTTGAGGTATCAGTAGAAATACACAAAATATCACCACCAATAGATTAGGTATTGGTGAGAGGCGAGGCTCTGGGTGATTGCATGTTTGATACCTTTCTACAATTTTTTCATAAAGAGAAGTAAAAGGAAGCTGGTTGGTTGGTCCTACTTTTGCTAGACAAAGTGGTGAAAGAAAGAGATGAGCTGAGGGGTTCGGTGTCAAAACTCAAGTGCTGCATAAACACCCTCAAATTTTCCACTCCTACCTTGAAAGAAAGCCTTATTTCTTGTAGCAACAAAGCTGCTATTGCTGAAAACCAAACCCAGAGAGTCTTATCGTATGAATGACTGAATTACAATGCCAACTGAATTCCCAACCTTAAGTGGTGTCTGAAGTTAAAGTGATGGCATTGATTGGGAAGAAATGGGATCCTGAAACTTGAGATGGGGACATATGGGCAGATAATCAAGAAGCTGGGGCAAAAAAAAAAAAAAAGGCAACCGAGACCGTAAATTCCCTTCAGCCACTCCTGCCAACAGAACCAACACTCTCACTCCCATTTGAAGAGATTATTCCTTCTTTGTCTGCTAAGCCCCACTCTCCAATAAAACTATTATTCCCTCCACCCCATGTGATGAGATTAATAGCTGTGTCTGAATAGCCTTTGTCTGAGTCATTGCCTGGGGCATCTCCTGAGGCAGATGGCTTACAAGACAATGCTGAATGTTCTCAAAACACATCCCAACTACCCATTTTTGCTATAACTAGATTAAAGTCCCAGACAGCCACAAAAGGTACAAAGTGTGACCCAGGAGGAGGTACAGACACTATACTCCAAAAGAACTGCTTGACTTTTCTAATATGTACAAACAGAAACCTGGGAAATATGTGTGGGAATGTTTATTAAGGGTGTGGGATAATGGTACAAAGAACATAAAGATGGATCAGTCTGAGTTTATTGATATGGACCCACTAAGTACAGATCCTTCATTCAATGTTTCAGCTCGAGAGGTTAGGAAAGGATCTAATAGTTTATTTGGTTGGGTCCCTGAAGCATGGATTATGTGGTGGGCTACACTAAATCAAGTTGAAGTACCGGACCTACCATGGTATACTGTAGAAGAAGGTATCCAAAGGCTTAGGGAAATTGGCATGTCAGAGTGAATTTATCAGGTTAGAGCCACAGACTCACACATGGAGTGCCCAAAAGACACACCTTTTACCACAATGGTGGAGAGCAAATTTGTGAAGGGAGCCCCAGCATCCTTGAAGACTGCTGTGATTGCTATTTTATGTAAGTCAGACTTGACAGAGGGAGCTACCCTAACTGAATTAAGACACCTAACTACAATGGGCTGATTGGACCCTGTGACGGTAGAGGCCAAGTGGTAGCACTAAATTGACAAAGACAAGGTAGGCATGACTACAATAATTCACAGTGGAGTCAAAGCAGTAATCAGAATAATCCGACTTGTATGGATTTATGGAATTGGATACTTAGTCATGTATCCTGAGGAGTGAAATAGATAGACTTCTACTAAATATTTACTTGATCTGTACAAGTGGAAGAATTCTAGGTTAAATGAACAACAGTTGAACTCAAATCATCAGAATAAGGAGTCACAGACCCTCAATCAATTCCCATGCTTGAGCGAGTTTAATGATCTACGACCCCTTGAATGAAGGGGAGACTGAGTCCCCTTGAAGAAGTACCTCACTACACTGCCAAAAAATTTATACTGTTAATCCTTCTCCCAGCTTTCCCAAAAGAGATCTACAGCCCCTCCCACAAGAATGACTATTCACTGGGGAAAGGGAAATAATCAGACTTTTCAGGAATCACTCGGTAGTGGCTCTAAACTGACACTAATTCGAGGAGACCCAAAACTTCACTACGGCCCACCAGTCAGAGTGGAGGCATAGGGAGGTCAGGCTACTAATGGAGTTTTAGCTCACATTCATCTCATGGTAGGTCCAGTGAGTACCTGAACCCATCCTGTAGTGATTTCCCCAGCTCCAGAATGCATGATTGCAATAGATATGGGCAGTAACTGGCAGAATCCACACATTGGTTCCATGACAAGTGGATTAAGGGCTATTACGGTAGGAAAAGCCAAGTGGAAGCCATTAGAACTGCCCTTACCTAGGAAAATAGTAAACCAAAAGCAAAACTGCATTCCTGAGGGGATTGCAGAAATTGTTGGGATCAAGGACTTGAAGGTTTCAGGGGTAGCGATTCCCACCATATCTCCATCCAACTCATCTATTTGGCCTGTGCAAAAAAAGATGGATATTGGAGAATGATAGTGAATTATCAAAAACTTAATCAAGTGGTAACTTCAATTGCAGCTGCAGTTCCAGATGTAGTTAAATTGCTTGAGCAAATTAATACATCTCCTGGTACCTGGTATGTAGCTATTGTCTGGCTAAAGCCTTTTTCTCCATACCGGTTTTGAAGGACCACCAGAATCAGCTTTCCTTCAGCTGAAAAGGCCAACAATAAGCTTCACTCTCCTACCTCATATGTATATAAACCCTCTAGCCCTATGTTATAATTTAGTCCGCAGGGATTTCGATCACCTTTCCTTTTCACAAGACATCACACTGGTCCATTACACTGATGACATTATGCTCATTGGACTTAGTAAGAAAGAAGTGTCGATGAGTCTGGACTTATTGGTAAAACACTTGTGTGCTGAAGATACCATAACTGTTGCCGTCAAGACATTTGTGTGCTAGAGGGTGGAAAATTAACTGACAAAAATTCAGGTGCCTTCCACCTCAGTGAAATTTCTAGGGTTCCAGTGGCGTGAGCCATATTAAGATATTCCTTCTAAAGTGAAGGATAAGTTATTGCATCTGGCCCCTCCCACAACTAAAAAGGAGGCACAATACCTAGCAGGCTTCTTTGGGTTTTGGGGGCAACATATTCCTCATTTGGGTGTGCTAATCCAGCCTATTTGTCAAATGACTCAAAAAGCTGGTAGTTTTGGGAAGGCTCTGACACAGGTTCAGGCTGCCTTTCAAGATGCTCTGCCACTTGGGCCATATGATCTGGCTGATCCAATGGTGCTTGAAGCATCAGTGGAAGACAAAGATGCTATTAGAGCCATTGGTAAGCTCCTACTGGTGAATTACAGTATGGACCCCTAGGATTTTGGAGCAAAGCTCTGCAGATAACTACTCTCCTTTTGAAAAACAGATTTTGGCTTGTTCCTGGGCCTTAGTAGAGACTGAACACTTAATCGTGGGCTACCAAGTCACCATTCAGCCTGAGCTGCGCATCATGAACTGGGTGTTGTCTGACCCACACAGCCATAAAGTTGGTCATGCACAGCAGCATGGAAGTGGTATGCATGATATTGGGCCAGAGCAGGACCTGAAGGTATAAGTAAGTTGCATAAGGAAGTGGCCCAAATGCCCATGGTCTCCACTCCTGTCACATTACCTTCCATCTCCCAGTCTGCACTTACGGCCTCATGGGGAGTCCCTTATGGTCAGTTGACTGAGGAAGAGAAAAGTTGTGCCTGGTTTACAGATGGTTCTGTGCGATATGCTAGCACCACTGGAGAGTGGACAGTGGCAACACTAAAGGACAGTGGTAAAGGGAAATCCTCCCAAATGGCAGGACTTCAAGCAGTGCACCTGGTTGTTCACTTTACTTGGAAGGAGAAATATCCAGATGTGTGATTGTATACTGATTCACGGCCTATGGCCAATGATTTGGCTGGATTTTTAGGGACTTAGAAGGAACATGATTAGAAAACTGGAGACAAGGATTTATGGGGAAGAGGTATGTGAATAGACCTTTCTGAATGGACCAAAGAAGTATATACATCTGTGTCTCATGTTAATGCTCACCAAAGGGTGACCTCAGCAGAGGAGAATTTTAACAATCAAGTGGATTAAGATGACATGCTCTGTGAAAACCAGTCGTCCTCTTTCCCCATTCACTCCCGTCATTGCCCAATGGACTCAGGAACAAAGTGGCTATGGTGCAGGGATGGAGGTTAAGCATGGGCTCAGCAATATGGATTTCCACTCACTAAGGCTGACTTGGCTACAGTCACTGCTGAGTGCTCAATCTACCAGCATCAGAGACCAACACTTAGTACCCAATATGGCACCATTCCTGGAGATGATCAGCCAGCAACCTGGTGGCAGGTTGATTACATTGGACTGCTCCTTTCACGAAAAGGGCAGCTTTTTGTTTTTACTGGAATAGACACTCTGGGTACAGATTTGCCTTCTCTGCACGCAATGCTTCTGCCAAAACTATCATCTGTGGACTTACAGAATGCCTTATTCACTGTCATGGTATCCCATACGGCATTGCCTCAAATCAAGGAACTCACTTCACAGCAAACGAAGTGTGGCAGTAGGCCCATGCTCATGGAATTCAGTGGTTTTACCATGTTCCCCATCATCCTGAAGCAGCTGGCTTGATAGAACAATGGAATGGTCTTCTAAAGACACGATTACTGTTCCAGGTAGGTAGTAGTGTTTTGCAAGGCTGGGGCAATGTTCTCAGGAAGCTGTATATGCTCTAAACCAGTGTCCAATATATGGTGCTGTTTCTCCCATAGCCAGAATTCATCGGTTCAGGAATCAAGGGGTGGAAATGGGAGTGACACCACTCACTATTACTCCTAGTTACCCACTAGCAAGATTTTGTTTCCTGTCCCCTCGACCTTATGCTCTGTGGGTCTGGAAGTCTTAGTTCCAAAGGGAAGAAGGTTCCCACCTGGAGACACATCACCGATTCCATTGAACTAGAAGCTAAGAATGCCACCTGGCCACTTTAGGCTCCTTATGCCTCTGGATCAACAGGCAAAGAAGGGAGTTACCATGCTGTCTGGTGTGATTGGTACTGATTGCCAAGAGAAAATCAGATTGATATTACATAATGGGGGTAAGGAAGAGTATGTCTGGAATTCAGACATCCCTTATGATGTCTGTCTCTTAGTACTTAATCACGTGCCCTGTGATTAAAGTCAGTAGAAAACTACTACAGCAACTCAATTCTGACGTGACTTGCTAAGGGCCCAGACCCTTCAGGAATGAAGATTTGGGTCACTCCTCTAGGCAAAGAAAAACGGCCTGCTGAGGTTTTTGCTGAGGGCAAAGAGAATACAGAATGGGTGGTGGAAAAAAATAGTTCTAACCAATTATGACCACCTTAGCCAGTTGCAGAAATGAGGACTGTAATTGTTATAAGTGTTTCTGCTTTGTATGTATGCATCAAATATTTCTGTTTTCCTCACTTATAAAATATAAGATGTAAACAAGGCTAGTGCATTTTCAGTTGTATATGTGTTGGTTGTATCATGTTAGGGGCAAGTATGACTTTATATTGTCTTTATTTAACGATTATATATGGTTTAAGGAGATGTGTCCAGATGCCAAGTTGGCAATGAATGGACTGTGATGGTTATGGTTGTGTGTCAACTTGGCTGGGCCATGATTCTCAGTGGTTTAGCAGTCGTATGTTGTTGTGATCACTTCCATGATGAGATTTGATATAATGTGATCACCTCCATTATGGGATATGTTGTGAGTAGCCAATCAGTTGAACGGGAGTTTCCGCGGCCTGCATGGAATATAAGTGGACATTCTAACCATTCCTCTCAGGTGTGTTTGGTTTTATATATATAACCAAACAAATCCATTGCCGCCGAGTTGATTCCTACTCATAGCAACCCTATAGGACAGAGTAGAACGGCGTGATACAGTTTCCAAGGAACACCTGGTGGATTCAAACTGCTGACCTTTTACCCTGTTGTCCCTATGCTGAGGGGAGCAATATGTGATTAAGGAAACATTTCCCTTGCATCCTCACTCCCAAACCTTATCACTGTTTCTCATATACCGTAGATGCACTCTTTGGTAATATATTTGATGTTTCCACCTTTGTAGTCTTCTGAAAATGAGCGCCAAAATTTGATAGTGTAAAATCCAACCTTCATCTGTAGAGTAGATCTTATCTTTGAAATGAGCTCTTTAAGTACAGTGACACTTCTGCTTGGCACAGACCTGTCAAAAGAAAGAAAAAAAAAAGACGTCTTCATTTCCTGAAACTAAGATTTGTGTGTGCTTCAGCAAAAATACTACTAAATTGGAGCCACAAAGGCACTATCATCAGCAAATTTGTCAGCAAATCTCTACCCATGAAAACCCTGAGTGGTATGTGGAAGAGGTGTGTCTGCCTGAGTTTCATCTTCATCAGCAGTGCTTATGGAGTTTGTCTGTTTGCATGCTTTATCATTTTATATTCATACTATTCCCTGCTACTGAGTCTCCTTTATTTCCCACCCTCAAGGAGAAAAAGGTAATGTGTGAGCCTTGATAGATTTTTTTCCCACAAAAACAGCTTCCTGAACAACACATTTGTATTGTTTTCTTTTTTTCATCTATGCTAGTGATAGAGAACCAAAATGGGACCTTGTAAGCTTCCTCAGCCTGATCCCAAACTTCGTTGTAGACCATACCCTAAGACAGGTGCCAAAGGAAACTACTCTAGGTAATGAAATAATCTTCATTCTTCAGTACACTTGAGCTCTTCAGGCCCTAACACAACATGGCAACTTTGTCAGCTGAGATAATTATTCTAGGTAGTTTTTACACTAAGTGCCTGAGTTGGCTTCCGAAGCTGAGTTCAAGTTCTGCCAGATTGAGAGAGATATGGAAAAGACCAAAGACTCCCTGTTTTAGTTGCCTGTAAGAACTTAATGGCATTCTGGGCTCTTTGCACCAGGGCTCCTCTGAATAGTAATACTACAAATGGTCCTCAGAGTACCTGATTTGCCTACGACTGGCATCATAAAGTGAAGTAAAGAGCTGCACAGTAGGTAAAGTCAAGATACGCAACTTTTTTACTGACTGATAACTGGCATATGACCCTTCCCAAGTCTGAGGTTCTGACCTATTGATGAAATTCAGACTGAGTGCTGTTTATTGGGAGGAATATAGCCATTTCAAATCCTAAAGTGAACTTCTAGAACTTCATAGATGGAAGAACCCTGAAGAACATTTATTTGGATCAGCCAGTTACATTGTTGTACTAACTTCCAGCTTATTCTGTCCTGGTAAGTAACAGTAAAGTGATTTATAATCTTTCTGGCACCACATCGGCAAAAAGACACCCTTTGGACTGAGAGCTTCCCTGGATTGAAGAATACTTTCTATTTATGTTTCCCAGAGAACAGATTAAGGTCTTTTCTTTTTTGTGGGTGCTTTAAGTGCAAGTTTACAAATCAAGTCAGTCTCCCATACAAAAATATATACATCTTGCTATGTTCTCCTAGCTGCTATCCCCCATATAAGACAGCACACTCCTGCTCTCCACCCTGTATTCCCTGTGTCCATTCAACCAGCTCATGTCTGCTTCCGGCCTCTCATCTCACCTCCAGACAGGAGATGTCCACATAGTCTCATGTGTCTACTTGAGCAAAGGAGTTCACTGCTCACCAGTATCATTTTCTGTCTTATACTCCACTCCAAAACCTGTCTGAAGAGTTGGCTTCGGGAATGGTTCCAGTCTTGGGCTAACAGAGGGTTCAGGGACCATGACATCTGGAGTCCCTCCGGTCTCATTCAGACCACTAAGTCTGGTCTTGTTATGAGAATTTGAGATCTGCATCCCACAGTTCTCCTGATCCATCAGGGATTACCTGTTGTGTTCCCTTTCAGGGAAGTCATCGGTGGTAGCCAGGCACCATCTAGTTCTTCCACTCTCAGTGTGACGTAGTCTTTGGTTTATACAGCCCTCTTTGTCTCTTGGGTTCATCCCTACCTTACGTCTTTGGTGTTTTTCATTCTCATTTGCTCTGGGTGCATTGAGACCGAAAGATGCATCTTAGATGACTGCTTGCTAGCAGATGCCACTCACCAAAGTGGGATGCAGAACGTTTTCTTAATTAATTTTCTTATGCCGTTTAACCTAAATGTCCCCTGTCCCATGGTCCCCAGACCCCCGTCCCTGCTAGTCTAGCCTTTGAAGTGTTCGGGTTTATTCAGGAAACCTCTTTGCTTTTGGTTTAATCTAGCTGTGCTGACCTCTCCTGTATTGTGTTGTCTTTCCCTTCACCTGAAATAGTTCTTGAGTTTTTTACTAATTAGTGAATATCCCTCTTCCTCCCTCCCCAACCTTGTAACCATTAACGAATATGTTCTTCTGTGTTTAAACTTTTTCTTGAGTTCTTATAATAGTGGTCTCATACAATATTTGTCCTTTTGCAACTGATTGATTTCACTCAGTATAATGCCTTCCAGATTCCTCCATGTTATGTTTCATGGATTCATCAATGTTCTTTAAGTGAAAGTCAGTCTCTCACACAAAAACTTATATACACCTTGCTACATACTCCCAATTGCTCTCCTCCTAAAGAGGTGCCACGCTCCCTCCATCCACTCTCCCTTTTTCTGTCCATTTTGCCAGGTTCTAACCCCCTCTACCCTCTCATCTCCCCTCCAGGCAGGAGATACCAACATAGTCTCAAGTGTCCACCTGGTCCAAGAAGCTCACTCCTCACCAGCATCCCTCTCCAACCCATTGTCCAGTCCAATCCATGCCTGAAGAGTTGGCTTCGGGAATGGTTCCTGTCCCGGGCCAGCAGAAGGTCTGGGGACCATGGCCACCGGGGTCCTTGTAGTCTCAGTTACACCATGAAGTCTGGTCTTTTTATGAGAATTTGGGGTCTGCATCCCACTGCTCTCCTGCTCCTTCAAGGGTTCTCTGTTGTGTTCCCTGTCAGGGCAGTCATTGGTTGTGGCCGGGCACCATCTAGTTCTTCTGGTCTCAGGATGATGTAGTCTCTGGTTCATGTGGCCCTTTCTGTCTCTCGGGCTTGTAATCGCCTTGTGTCCTTGGTGTTCTTCATTCTCCTTTGATCCAGGTGGGTTGAGACCAATTGATGCGTCTTAGATGGCTGCTTGCTAGCGTTTAAGACCCCAGACGCCAGTCTTCAAGGTAGGATGCAGAATGTCTTCTTAATAAATTTTATTATGGCCATTGATTTATATGTCCCTGAAACCATGGTCCCCAAACCCCTGCCCCTGCTGCGCTGGCCTTCGAAGCATTCAGTTTATTTAGGAGACTTCTTTGCTTTTGGTTTATTCCAGTTGTGCTGACCTCCCCTGTATACTGTGTTGTCTTTCCTTTCACCTAAAGTAGTTCTTATCTACTATATAATTAGTGAGTACCCCTATCTTCCCTCCCTCCCCCTTCTCGTAACCACAAAAGAATGCTTTCTTCTCAGTTTAAACTATTTCTCAAGTTCTTATAATAGTGGTCTTATACAATATTTGTCCTTTGGCAACTGACTAATTTCACTCAGCATAATGCCTTCCAGGTTCCTCAGTGTTAGGAAATGTTTCACAGATTCATCACTGCTCTATATCAATGTGTTGTATTCCAATGTGTGAATAAACCATAATTCATTTATCCATTCATCCATTGATGGGCACCTTGATTGCTTCCGTCTTTTTGCTATTGTAAACAGTGCTGCGATAAACATGGGTGCGCATACATCTGTTCGTGTAAAGGCTCTTATTTCTCTAGGATATATTCCGGGGAGTGGGATCATATGATAGTTCTATTTCTAGCTTTTTAAAGAAGCGCCAAATCGATTTCCAAAGTGGTCGTACCACTTTACATTCCCACCAGCAGTGTATAACTATTCCAATCTCTCCATAGCCTCTCCAACATTTATTATTTTGTTTTTTGGATTAATGCCAGCTTGTTGGAGTGAGACGAAATCTCATTGTAGTTTTGATTTGCATTTCTCTAATGGCTAATGATCGTGAGCATTTCCTCATGTATCTGTTAGCTACCTGAATGTCTTCTTTAGTGAAATGTCTGTTCATATCTTTTGCCCATTTTTTAACTGTGTTATTTGCATTTTGTCATTCAATTTTTGCAGTATCATGTAGATTTCAGAGATCAGGAGCTGATCAGAAATGTCATAGCTAAAAACTTTTTCCCAGTCTGTAGGTAGTCTTTTTACTCTTTTGGTGAAGTCTTCGGATGAGCATAGGTGTTTGATTTTTAGGAGCTCCCAGTTATCTAGTTTTTCTTCTACATTCTAAGTAATGTTTTATATACAGTTTATGCCATGTATTAGGGCTGTTAACTTCGTCCCTGTTTTTTCTTCCATGATCTTTATCATTTTAGGTTTTATATTTAGGTCTTTGATCCATTTTGAGTTGGTTTTCATGCATGGAGTGAGGTATGGGTCTCGTTTCATTTTTTTGCAGATGGATATCCAGTTATGCCAGTACCATGTCTTTGCCTAGCTTAATTACTCTGGCTAGAACCTCCAGCACAATGTTGAATAAGAGTGGTGATAAAGGGCATCGTTGTCTAGATCCCAATCTCAAGGGGAACGCTTTCAGACTCTCTCCATTTGAGATGATGTTGGCTGTTGGTTTTGTATAAATGTCCCTTATTATGTTATTATTTCCTTCTATTCCTATTTTGCTGAGAGTTTTTATCATGAATTGGTGTTAAACTTTGTCAAATGCCTTTTCTGCATCAATAGACAAAATCATGTGATTCTCGTCTTTTGTTTTATTTATGTGGTGGATTACATTAATTGTTTTTCTAATGTTGAACCATCCCTGCATGGGTATGAATCCCACTTGGTCATAAAAAAAATGGTGAACTATTTTTCTGATGTGTTGTTGAATTCTATTGGTGAGAATTTTGTTCAGGATTTTTGCATCTAAGTTCAGGAGGGATATATGTCTGTGATTTTCTTTTCTTGTGGTGTCTTTACCTGGTTTTCGTATCAGGGATACGCTGGCTTCATAGAATGAGTTTGGGAGTATCCCGTCCTTTTCTATGCTCTGAAATACCTTTAGTAGTAGTGGTGTTAACACTTCTCTGAAAGTTTGGTAGAACTCTGCAGTGAAGCCATCCGGGCCAGAGCTTTTTTTGTTGGGAGTTTTTTTTATTACCTTTTCAATGTCTTGTTATGGGCCTATTTAGTTCTTCTACCTCTGTTTGTGTTAGTTTAGGTAGGTAGTGTGTTTCTAGGAAATCATCCATTTCTTCTAGGTTTTCGAGTTTGTTAGAGTACAATTTTTCACAGTAATCTGATACGATTCTTTTAATTTCAGTTGGGTCTATTGTGATATCGCCCCTCTCATTCCTTATTTGGGTTATTTGCTTCCTCTCCTGTTTTTCTTTTGCCAGTTTGGCCAATGGTTTATCAATTTTTTTTTTATTTTTTCAAAGAACCAGCTTTTGGTCTTGTTAATTCTTTCAACTGTTTTTCTGTTTTCTATTTCATTTAGTTCTGCTCTAATTTTTATTTGTTTTCTTCTCGTGCCTGAGGGCTTCTTTTTTGCTCTCTTTCTATTTCTTCAAGTTGTAGGGATAATTTTTTTATTTTGGCCCTTTCTTCTTTTTGGATTGTGCATTTATTGATGTAAATTGGCCTCTGAGACCTGCTTTCACAGTGTCCCAAAGTTTTTGATAGGAAGTGTTTTCATTCTCATTGGATTCTATGAATTTCTTTATTCCATCCTTCATGTCTTCTATAATCCAGTCTTTTTTGAGCAGGGTATTGTTCAGTTTCCAAGTGTTTGATTTCTTTTCCCTGCTTTTCCTCTTATTGATTTCCACTTTTATGGCCTTATGGTCAGAGAAGATGCTTTGTAATATTTCAATGTTTTGGATTCTGCTAAGGCTTGCTTTATGACCTAATATGTGGTCTATTCTAGAGAATGTTCCATGTGCACTAGAAAAGAAAGTATACTTGGTTGCTGTTTGGTGGAGTGTTCTGAATATGTCTGTAAGGTCAAGTTGGTTGATTGTGGCATTTAGATCTTCTGTGTCTTTATTGAGCTTCTTTCTGGATGTCCTGTCCTTCACCAAAAGTGGTGTGTTGAAGTCGTCCACTATTATTGTGGAGCTGTCTATCTCACTTTTCAATGCTGATAGACTTTGTTTTATGTGCCTTACAGCCCTGTCATTGGGTGCATAAATATTTAATATGGTTATATCTTCTTGGTATATTGTCCCTTTAATCATTACATAATGTCCTTCCTTATCCTTTATGATGGATTTAACTTTAAAGTCTATATTGTTAGAAATTAATATTGCCACTCCTGCTCCTTTTTGATTGTTGTTTATTGATATTTTTTTCCATCCTTTGAGTTTTAGTTCGTTTGTGTCTCTAAGGCGTGTCTCTTGTAGGCAGCACATAGACGGATCTTGTTTTTTAATCCATCCTGCCACTTTCTATCTCTTTATTGGTGCATTTAGTCCATTTATATTCAGTGTAATTATGGATAGGTATGAATTTAGTGCTATCATTTTGATGTCTTTTTTGTGTGTTGTTGACAGTTTCTTTTTCTCAGTTAATTTTATTTGCTGAGTAGATCATCTTTATATATTGTCCTTTCCTCATATTTGTTTTTTTTTTTTTTTTTTACTTTGTTTCTCCTGAGTCTCTATTTTTGTCTTGTACTTTATTTTGATGAGTAGGATAGCTTGTCTCCTTTGTGGTTACCTTATTATTTACCCCTGTTTTTCTAAATTTAAACCTAACTTTTATTTCTTTTTATCGCCTTATCTTCCTCTCCATATGGAAGATCTATGATTACATTTCTTAGTCCCTCTTTATTGTCTTAATGTTGTCTTTTATATAACATTGCTGTTACCCTGTTTTGAGCTTTTTTTTTTTAATCTTCCCTTGTTTTTTTGATTTCCCTGTCTGGGTTGACTTCTGGTTGCTCTGCTCAATGTCCTCGTCTTGGGTCGATACCTGATATTGTTGATTTTCTAGCCAAAGAACTCCTTTTAGTATTTCTTGTAGTTTTGGTCTGTTTTTTATGAATTCCTTAAACTTCTGTTTATCTGGAAGTGTCCTAATTTCACCTTCATACTTAAGAGAGAGTTTTGCTGGATATATGATTCTTAGCTGGCAATTTTTTTCCTCCAATTTTTTAAATACGTCATCCCATTGCCTTCTTGCCTGCACGGTTTTTGACGAGTAGTCCAAGCTTATTCTTACTGGCTGTCCTTTGTAAGTGACTTTTCATTTATCCCTAGCTGCTCTTAAAATTCTCTCCCTATCTTTGGTTTTGCAAGTTTGATTATAATATGTCTTTGTGACTTTCTTTTAACATCTACCTTATGTGGAGTTCAATGAGCATCGTGGATAGATATCTTCTCATTTTGCACAATATCAGGGAATTTTTCTGCCAACAAATCTTCAACAATTCTCTCTGTATTTTCTGTTACCCCTTCCTGTTCTTGTACTCCAAACACTCATAGGTTATTTCTCTTGATAGAGTCCCAGATGATTCTTAAGGTTTCTTCATTTTTTAAAATTCTTTTATCTGATTTTTCTTCAAATATATTAGTGCCACCTGATTTATCTTCGAGTTCAGAAATTCTAGCTTCTACTTGCTCAATTCTGCTCCTCTGACTTTCTATTGAGTTATCTAATTCTGTAGTTTTATTGTTAATCTTCTGAATTTCTGATTCCTCTCTGTGGATTTTTCCAGCTTATTAAATTTTTCATTACGTTCCTGAATAATCTAATTTTTTCAGTTACTTTATCTGTGTGTTCCTTGGCTTGTTCTGTGTATTCTCTCATTTCCTTCCTGATGTCTTGAAGGGTTCTGTATATCAATCTTTTGTATTCTGGCTCTAGTAATTCCAAGAATGCACTTTCATCTAGAATATCCCTGTATTCTTTTTTTTGAGAGCTTGTTGAGGTGATCATGGTCTGTTTCTTTACGTGACTTGATATTGACTGTTGTCTCTGAGCCATCTATAAGTTATTGTATTAGTTTATGCTTGCTTACTATGTCATAGCTTCTTGCTTTGTTTTGTCTTGATATACCCAAATGGGGTGCTTGAGTGAGCTAGCTTGGTTATTTCTGCTCTTAGAGCTCTGATGTCCTGTCCCCAAATGGCTAGAGCTGTTATCAGGTATATCAGCCTAGGAGTCCATTCACTTTTCTTGTATGAATTGAGCTTAGGTTTCCAGGTCGCTGCTCATCAAGTGTGTGGTACAGGCTCTTTCCTACAGTCTTAGGGAGCGGGGTGATTGGCGTATGTACCAGTATCTGATTGCAGCAGGGGGTCACGCTGTGAAGAAGGCAGAGGGCTGAGAACCGACCCCTTGAGTGTCTCTGAGTAAAGCGCATCCCTGTTCCCTAGAGCATGCAGATGGGTGGGTTCTGCAGACGGACCATGGGCACCCAAGGTTTTTGTTTGTAAGGACTGGGAGGTAACAGCTATCCTTGGACCCCTGTCACAGGTGGCTGGGTGACCTGAGTGGAGCTACCAGTCCTTAGGTCCCTGATGTGGGTAGGTGAGGACCTTGTTTAATAGGCAAAGTAATGTCAAACATCAAACGCCCACCTCTCCTCCACACAGCAGAAATGGTTGATTCTGCCAACAAGGGTCTCTTCTCCCAAAATAGGCCCACACAGGTCCATGCAGAAGGGAATGCTGCTCAAAGCCCATGGACCATTTATGCCTGGACAGGTGCTGCTTCTGTCTTGAGCTCCCCCGGTTAGTGGAGCTGGCAAATTTTCTTTTCCCCCAATTGCTAGTTTTTTCCTTCTCAAAGGCTGGAAGAATGGCTCTTGCTGCTCAACAGGGCCTATCACAGGCCCTGGGAATTCAGCTGCTGAAGCTGGCTTGGGTGTGGCGGGGGCGTGGTAAAATATAGGCAAATACTTAGCTTTTATCTAGAGCTCCGTTCTTCTCAGGTTCCAGAGGTGTGAGTAGGCTGTGTGGTTGGCTGCTTCTCCCTTAGGAAACTGCGGCCGAACACTAGTACCAGCCCACCGACGCCATTTCAGGCATGGGTGCCTGAGGGCTCCTGGCGTTTCAGGTCTGGTAACTCCTCTTCACTTCTGAACAGTCCCTTCTTCCCCCTGCCCCTCAGGTCTTTTTCTAAGCTTACCTTTGAAGCTCAGGGCTCCCAGCTTGTCACAAATATACTCATTTCATTTGTTTTTTTGGTCTTTGTTGTAAAGATTCCTTGCCACAAGTGTCTGTCTATTCTGGCATCTTGGCTGCACCTCTGTTTCATCATTGTTCCTAATCATTGCATAGTATTCCATTACGTGAATATACCATAATGTATGTATCCATTCATCAGTTGATGGGCACCTTGGTTATTTCCTTTTTTTTTTTTTTTTTGCTATTGTGAACAGTGCTGCAATAAACATGGGAGTGCATATACCTGTCTGCACAAAGGCTCTTATTTCTCCAGGATATATTTCAAGGAATGGGATTGCTGGATCATATGGTAGTTTTATTTCGAGCTTTTGAAGGAAGCTCCAAATTGATTTCCAAAGTGGTTATACCATTTTACATTTCCACCAGCAGTGTATAAGTGTTCCAGTCTCTCCACAATCTCTCCAAAGTTTGTTATTTTGTGTATTTTGGATTAATGCCACCCTTGTTGCAGTGAGATGGTAAATCATTGTAGTTTTGATTTGCATTTCTCTAATGGCTAATGATTCTGAGCATCTTCTCATGTACCTTTTAGCTACCCGAATGTCATCTTTAGTGAAGTGCCCGTTCACATCCTTTGTGCATTTTTTAATTGGGTTATTTGTCCTTTTGTTGTTGAGTTTTTGCAGTATCATATAGATTTTAGAGACCAGTTGCTGATTGGATTCTTGTAGCTAAAAACTTTTTCCCAGTCTGTAAGTAATCATTTTACTCTTTTGGTGAAGCTTTGGATGAGCATGAGTATTTGATTTTTAGGAGCTCCCAGTTATCTAGTTTCTCTTCGGGTGTTTGTGCATTGTTAGTAATGTTTTCTATACTGTTTATGCCATATATTAGGGCTCCCAGCAGTGTCCCTACTTTTCCTTCCATGATCTTTATCGTTTTAGATTTTAAGTTTAGGTCTTTGGTCCATTTTGAGTTAGTTTTTGTGCATGGTGTAAGGTATGGGTCTTGTTTCATTTTTTTGCAGATGGATATCTAGTTATGCCAGCACCATTTGTTAAAGAGACTATCTTTTCCCATTTATCATACTTTGTGCCTTTGTCAAATATCAGCTGATCATAGGTGGATATATTCATGTCTGGATTCTGAATTCTTTTTTCCATCGGTCTACATATCTGTTGTACCAATACCAGGCTGTTTTGACTACTGTGGTGGTATAATAGGTTCTAAAATCAGGTAGTGTGAGGCCTCCCACTTTGTTCTTCTTTTTTAGCAATGCTTTACTTATCAGGGGCCTCTTTACCTTTCTATGAAGTTGGTGGTTTGTTTTCCATCTCATTAAAAAATGTCACTGGAATTTCGATTGAGATTACATTGTTTCTATAGATTGATATGGGTAGAATCGACATTTTTACAATGTTGAGTCTTCCTATCCAAGAACAAGTCATGTTTTTCCTCTTATATATGTCTCTTTTGGTTTCTTGCAGTAGTGCCTTATTGCATTCTTTTATATATGTATTTTACACCTCTGGTTAGATTTATTCCTAAGTATTTTATCTTCCTGGTGGCTATTGTGAATGGTAGTGATTTGGTGATTTCCTCTTCGACATTCTTTTTGTTGGTGTAGAGGAATCCAACTTATTTTTGTTTGTTTATCCTGAATACTGATACTCTGCTGAACTCTTCTATTAGTTTCAGTAGTTTTTTTTTTTTTTTTGAGGATTCTTTAGGGTTTTCTGTGTATAAGATCATGTCACCTGCAAATAGACATACTTTTACCTCTTATTTGAGAATATGGATGCCCTTTACTTCTTATCGGGAAATCCTACTGGTGTAGTGTTAAAAGCTACATCTGCTAACCAAAAAAAAAAAAAAAAAAAAACTGGTCAGCAGTTCAAATCCACAAGGCACTCCTTGGAAACCCTACAAGGCTGTTCTACTCTGTCCTCCATGGTCTCTATGAGTCAGAATCTACTCAGCGACAATGGGTTTGGCTTTGGTTTGGCTTTATTTCTTTATCTAGCCTAACGTCTCCGGCTATGACCTCCAGCACAATGTTGAATAACAGTGGTGATAAAGGGCATCCTTGTCTGGTTCCCGATCTCAAGGGGAATGCTTTGAAGACTCTTTCCATTTAGCATGATGTTGTCTGTTGGCTTTGTAAAAACACCCTTTATTATGTTAAGGAATTTCTCTTCTATTCCTATTTTGCTGAGAGTTTTTCTCATGAATGGGTGCTGGACTTTGTCAAATGCCTTTTCTGCATCAATTGATAAGATCCTGTGGTTCTTGCCTTTTGTTTTATTTATATGACGGTTTACGTCAATTGTTTTTCTAATGTTGAACCATCCCTGCATACCTGGTATGAATCCCAGTTGGTCATAGTGAATTATTTTTTTTTATATGTTGTTGAATTCTACCAGCTAGAATTTTGTTGAGGACATTTGCATCTAAGTTTTTGAGGGATATTTGTTTCTAATTTTCTTTTTTTGTGGTGTCTTTACCCAGTTTTGGTATCAGCCTTATTCTGGCTTCATAGAATGAGTTTGGGAGTATTCCACCCTTTTCTATGCTCTGAGATACCTTTAATAGTACTGATGTTGATTCTTCTCTGAAAGTTGGTAGAATTCTCCAGTGAGGTTGTCAGGGCCAGGGTTTTTTTTTTTTTTTTTTTTTTTTTTTTTTGCTGGGGAGTTTTTAAATTACCTTTTCAATCTCTTGTTTTGTTCGGGGTTTATTTAGTTGTTCTACCTCTGTTTGTGTTAGTTTAGGTAGGTAGTGTGTTTCTAGAAATTTGTCCATAAATATTTAATATGGTTATATCCTCCTGGTATATTATCCCTTTAATCATTATATAGTGTCCTTCCTTATCCTTTATGATGGATTAAACTTTAAAGTCTATTTTGTCAGAAATTAATATCAAAGTAGAGAAAACATATTTTCTTTAGTGTTTTAGTATTGAAGTAGAGATAATATATTTTCTAATGTTTTAGTATAACTGTATAAGCTAGTCTTTGAAATGTAAATAGTTGCTCTGGAATCTATCCCATGATTGTTCCTTTAAAGAAAAATAAGGTAATCAATTTTTAGTTGTTGATTAAACTATGTTCCTCTCCCAAAGGAAAAAAATACCCCAAACCAAGGTAGCTGAACAAAGCTTAGATCTATCTTGTGACAGAAACCAGGATGGCGTGAGGAGGCTTGCAGGACTCCAGGATGGCATGAAGAGACTTGCAGGACTTCTATAATGATTTTATCATCGTGTCTACCTCGAAGAAAAATCAACCTTCCTGAAAACCTCTAAACCCTGACCTTCCCCCCTATAAAAACCCTCTAGTTAGCCCTTTTGGGTTAGACAGAATTTGGGAGAAATTTAACCCTCTGTCTCTTGGACACTGGTGTTCAATAAAGCCCTCTTGCTGCTTGCATCCTCCTGTCTCAGTATTGGCTTTGCAGCAGGTGGCTCGAATGCAAAATTTGCAGTAACAGTATTGCCACTCCTGCTCTTTTTGTGCTCAGAAGTTTATATCAGGAAACCCTGATGGCATAGTGGTTAAGTGCTACAACTGCTAACCAAAGGGTCGGCAGTTTGAATCCACTAGGCACTCCTTGGAAACTCTATGGGACAGTTCTACTCTGTCCTATAGGGTCACTATGAGTCAGAATCGACTCAATGGCACTGGGTTTGGTTTGGTTTTAGTTTATATTAATATATTGTCTTTTCCTTATATTCGTTGTTGATTTTGTTTCTGCTGAGTCTCTATTTTTTTCTTGTATTTTATTTCGATGTGTAGGATACTTTCTCTCCTTTGTGGTTACCTTAATATTTACCCCTATTTTTCTAAATTTAAACCTAACTTTTATTTCTTTGCATCGCCTTGTCTTCCTCTCCATATGAAAGATCTATGACTACATTTCTTTGTCCTTCTTTATTGTTTTTTTTTAACTTTTATTGAGCTTCAAGTGAACGTTTACAAATCAAGTCAGTCTGTCACAAAGAAGTTTATATACATCTTACTCCGTACTCCTACTTGCTCTCCCCCTAATGAGTCAGCCCTTCCAGTCTCTCCTTTCGTGACGATTTTGCCAGCTTCCAACTCTCTCTATCCTCCCATCCCCCCTCCAGACAGGAGATGCGAACACAGTCTCAAGTGTCCACCTGATATAATTAGCTCACTCTTCATCAGCATCTCTCTCTTACCCACTGTCTAGTCCCTTTCATGTCTGATGAGTTGTCTTCGGGGATGGTTCCTGTCCTGTGCCAACAGAAGGTTTGGGGACCATGATCGCCGGGATTCCTCTAGTCACAGTCAGACCATTAAGTCTGGTCTTTTTATGAGAATTTGGGGTCTGCATCCCACTGATCTCCTGCTCCCTCAGGGGTTCTCTATTGTGCTCCCTGTCAGGGCAGTCATCGATTGTGGCCGGGCACCAACTAGTTCTTCTGGTCTCAGGATGATGTAGGTCTCTGGTTCATGTGGCCTTTCTGTCTCTTGGGCTCTTAGTTGTCGTGTGACCTTGGTGTTCTTCATTCTCCTTTGCTCCAGGTGGGTTGAGACCAAATGATGCATGTTAGACGGCCGCTTGTTAGCATTTAAGACCCCAGACGCCACATTTCAAAGTGGGATGCAGAATGTTTTCATAATAGAATTATTTTGCCAATTGACTTAGAAGTGCCCTTAAACCATGGTTCCCAAAACCCCGCCCTTGTTCCACTGACCTTTGAAGCATTCATTTTCTCCTGGAAACTTCTTTGCTTTTCGTCCAGTCCAATTGAGCTGACCTTCTATGTATTGAGTGTTGTCCTTCCCTTCACCTAAAGCAGTTCTTATCTACTAATTAATCAGTAAAAAACCCTCTCCCTCCCTCCCTCCCCCCCTCGTAACCACAAAAGTATGTGTTCTTCTCAGTTTATACTATTTCTCAAGATCTTATAATAGTGGTCTTATGCAATATTTGTCCTTTTGCCTCTGACTGATTTCTCTCAGCATAATGCCTTCCAGCTTCCTCCATGTTATGAAATGTTTCACAGATTCGTCACTGTTCTTTATCGATGCGTAGTATTCCATTGTGTGAATATACCATAATTTATTTACCCATTCATCCGTTGATGGACACCTTGGTTGCTTCCATCTTTTTGCTATTGTAAACAGAACTGCAATAAACATGGGTGTGCATCTATCTGTTCCTGTGAAGACTCTTGTTTCTCTAGGGTATATTCCGAGGAGTGGGATTTCTGAGTTGTATGGTAGTTCTATTTCTAACTGCTTAAGATATCGCCAGATAGATTTCCAAAGTGGTTGTACCATTTGACATTCCCACCAGCAGTGTATAAGAGTTCCAATCTCTCCGCAGCCTCTCCAACATTTATTCTTTTGTTTTTTCTGCATTAATGCCAGCCTTGTTGGAGTGAGATGGAATCTCATCGTGGTTTTAATTTGCATTTCTCTAATGGCTTTTTTTTTTTTAATGGCTAATGATCGAGAGCATTTTCTCATGTATCTGTTAGCTGCCTGAATATCTTCTTTAGTGAAGTGTGTGTTCATATCCTTTGCCCACTTCTTGTTTGGGTTGTTTGTCTTTTTGTGGTTGAGTTTTGACAGAATCATATAGATTTTAGAGATCAGGTGCTGGTCGGAGATGTCATAGCTGAAAATTCTTTCCCAGTCTGTAGGTGGTCTTTTTACTCTCTTGGTGAAGTCTTTAGATGAGCATAGGTGTTTGATTTTTAGGAGCTCCCAGTTATCTGGTTTCTCTTCGTCATTTTTGGTAATGTTTTGTATTCTGTTTATGCCTTGTATTAGGGCTCCTAGGGTTGTCCCTATTTTTTCTTCCATGATCTTTATCGTTTTAGTCTTTATGTTTAGGTCTTTGATCCACTTGGAGTTAGTTTTTGTGCTTGGTGTGAGGTATGGGTCCTGTTTCCTTCTTTTGCAAATGGATATCCAGTTATGCCAGTACCATTTGTTAAAAAGACTATCTTTTCCCCAAATAACTGACACTGGTCCTTTGTCAAATATCAGCTGCTCATACATGGATGGATTTATATCTGGATTCTCAATTCTGTTCCACTGGTCTATGTGCCTGTTGTTGTACCAATACAGGCTGTTTTGACTACTGTGGCTGTATAATAGGTCCTGAAATCAGGTAGAGTGAGGCCTCCCACTTTCTTCTTCTTTTTCAGTAATGCTTTGCTTATCCGAGGCTTCTTTCCCTTCCATGTGAAGTTGGTGATTTGTTTCTCTATCACCTTAAAAAATGACATTGGAATTTGGATCGGAAGTGCATTGTATGTATAGATGGCTTTTGGTAGAATAGATATTTTTACTATGTTAAGTCTTCCTATCCATGAGCAAGGTATGTTTTTCCACTTGAGTATGTCCTTTTTAATTTCTTGTAGTAGAGCTTTGTAGTTTTCTTTGTATAGGTCTTTTACATCCTTGGTAAGATTTATTCCTAAGTATTTTATCTTCTTGGGGGCTACTGTGAATGGTATTGATTTGGTTATTTCCTCTTCGATGTTCCTTTTGTTGATGTAGAGGAATCCAAGAGATTTTTGTATGTTTATCTTATAACCTGAGACTCTGACAAACTCCTTCTATTAGTTTCAGTAGTTTTCTGGAGGATTCCTTAGGGTTTTCTGTGTATAAGATCATGTCATCTGCAAATAGAGTTAATTTTACTTCCTCCTTGCCAATCCGGATGCCTTTTATTTCTTTGTCTAGCCTAATTGCCCTGGCTAGGACTTCAAGGACGATGTTGAATAAGAGTGGTGATAAAGGGCATCCTTGTCTGGTTCCCGTTCTCAAGGAAAATGCTTTCAGGTTCTCTCCATTTAGAGTGTTGTCGGCTGTTGGCTTTGCATAGATGCCCTTTATTATGTTGAGGAATTTTCCTTCAATTCCTATTTTGGTGAGAGTTTTTATCATAAATGGGTGTTGGACTGTGTCAAATGCCTTTTCTGCATCAATTGATAAGATCATGTGGTTTTTGTCTTTTATTTTATTTATAGGGTGGATTACATTAATGGTTTTTCTCATATTAAACCAGCCTTGCATACCTGGTATAAATCCCACTTGGTCGCGGTGAATTATTTTTTTGATATGTTGTTGAATTCTATTGGCTAGAATTTTGTTGAGGATTTTTGCATCTATGTTCATGAGGGATATATGTCTGTAATTTTCTTTTTTTGTAATGTCTTTACCTGGTTTTGGTATCAGGGAGATGGTGGCTTCATAGAATGAGTTGGGTAGTATTCCGTCATTTTCTATGCTTTGAAATACCTTTAGTAGTAGTGGTGTTAACTCTTCTCTGAAAGTTTGGTAGAACTCTGCAGTGAAGCCGTCCGGGCCAGGGCTTTTTTTTGTTGGAAGTTTTTTGATTACCATTTCAATCTCTTTTTTTGTTATGGGTCTATTTAGTTGTTCTAATTCTGAATGTGTTAGTTCAGGTAGGTAGTGTTTTTCCCGGAATTCATCCATGTCTTCTAGGTTTGCAATTTTTCATAATAATCTGATATGATTCTTTTAATTTCAGTTGGGCCTGTTGTGATGTGGCCCTTCTCGTTTCTTATTCGGGTTATTTGTTTCCTTTCCTGTATTTCTTTAGTCAGTCTAGCCAATGGTTTATCAATTTTGTTAATTTTTTTCAAAGAACCAGCTTTTGGCTTTGTTAATTCTTTCAATTTTTTTTCTTTTCTCTAATTCATTTAGTTCAGCTCTAATTTTTATTATTTGTTTTCTTCTGGTGCCTGATGGATTCTTTTGTTGCTCACTTTCTATTTGTTCAAGTTGTAGAGACAGTTCTCTGATTTTGGCTCTTCTTTTTGTATGTGTGCATTTATCGATATAAATTGGCCTTTGAGCACTGCTTTTGCTGTGTCCCAGAGGTTTTGATAGGAAGTATTTTCGTTCTCGTTGCATTCTATGAATTTCCTTATTCCCTCCTTGATGTCTTCTATAACCCAGTCTTTTTTCAGGAGGGTATTGTTCATTTTCCAAGTATTTGATTTCTTTTCCCTAGTTTTTCTGTTATTGATTTCTAGTTTTATTGCCTTGTGGTCTGAGAAGATGCTTTGTAATATTTCGATGTTTTGGATTCTGCAAAGTTTTTTTTATGACCTAATATGTGGTCTATTCTAGAGAATGTTCCATGTGCGCTAGAAAAAAAAGTGTACTTTGCAGCAGTTGGGTGGAGAGTTCTGTATAAGTCAATGAGGTCAAGTTGGTTGATTGTTGTAAGTAGGTCTTCCGTGTCTCTATTGAGCTTCTTACTGGATGTCCTGTCCTTCTCCGAAAGTGGTGTGTTGAACTCTCCTACTATAATTCTGGAGGTGTCTATCTCACTTTTCAGTTCTCTTAAAAATTTGATTTATGTATCTTGCAGCCCTATCATTGGGTGCATAAATATTTAATATGGTTATGTCTTCCTGATCAATTGTCCCTTTTATCATTATTTAGTGTCCTTCTTTATCTTTTGTGGTGGATTTAAGTCTAAAGTCTATTTTGTCAGAAATTAATATTGCTACTCCTCTTCTTTTTTGCTTATTGTTTGCTTGATATATTTTTTCCATCCTTTGAGTTTTAGTTTGTTTGTGTCTCTAAGTCTAAGGTGTGTCTCTTGTAGGCAGCATATAGACGGATCGTGTTTCTTTATCCAGTCTGAGACTCTCTGTCTCTTTATTGGTGCATTTAGTCCATTTACATTCAGCGTAATTATAGATAAATAAGTGTTTAGTGTTGTCATTTTGATGCCTTTTTATGTGTGTTGTTGACAATTTCATTTTTCCACATACTTTTTTGTGCTGAGACGTTTTTCTTATTAAATTGTGAGATCCTCATTTTCGTAGTGTTTGACTTTATGTTTGTTGAGTCGTTACGTTTTTCTTGGCTTTTATCTTGAGTTATGGAGTTGTTATACCTCTTTGTGGTTACCTTAATATTTACCCCTATTTTTCTAAGTAAAAACCTAACTTGTATTGTTCTATATCGCCTTGTATCCCTCTCCATATGGCAGTTCTATGCAGCCTGTATTTAGTCCCTCTTTTTGATTATTGTGATCTTTTACATGTTGAATTCAATGATTCCCTGTTATGAGCATTTTTTAAAATTAATCTTAATTTGTTTTTGTGATTTCCCTATTTGAGTTGATATCAGGATGTTCTGTTTTGTGACCTTGTGTTGTGCTGGTATCTGATATTATTGGTTTTCTGACCAAACAATTTCCTTTAGTATTTCTTGTAGCTTTGGTTTGGTTTTTGAAATTCTCTAAACTTGTGTTTATCTGTAAATATCTTAATTTCGCCTTCATATTTCAGAGAGAGTTTTGCTGGATATATGATCCTTGGCTGGCAGTTTTTCTCCTTCAGTGCTCTGTATATGTCATCCCATTGCCTTCTTGCCTGCATGGTTTCTGGTGAGTAGTCTGAACTTATTCTTATTGATTCTCCCTTGAAGGAAACCTTTCTTTTCTCCCTGGCTGCTTTTAAAATTTTCTCTTTATCTTTGGTTTTGGTGAGTTTGATGATAATATGTCTTGGTGTTTTTCTTTGTGGATCAATCTTAAATGGGGTTCGATGAGCATCTTGGATAGATATCCTTTCGTCTTTCATGATGTCAGGGAAGTTTTCTGTCAGCAGATCTTCAACTATTTTCTCTGTGTTTTCTGCCCTCTCTCCTTGTTCTGGGACTCCAATCATACGCAAGTTATCCTTCTTGATAGAGTCCCACAAGATTCTTAGGGTTTCTTCATTTTTTTTTAATTCTTTTATCTAATTTTTTTTCAGCTATGTTGGTGTTAATACCCTGGTCCTCCAGATTTCCCAGTCTGCATTCTAATTGCTCGAGTCTGCTCCTCTGACTTCCTATTGCATTGTCTAATTCTGTAATTTTATTGTTAATCTTTTGGATTTCTACATGCTGTCTCTCTATGGATTCTTGCAACTTATTAATTTTTCCACTATGTTCTTGAATAATCTTTTTGAGTTCTTCAACTGTTTTATCAGTGTGTTCCTTGGCTTTTTCTGCAGTTTGCCTTATTTCACTTCTGATGTCTTGAAGCATTCTGTAAATTAGTTTTTTGTATTCTGTATCTGATAATTCCAGGATTGTATCTTCATTTGGGAAAGGTTTTGATTCTTTTGTTTGGGAGGGTGTAGAAGCTGTCATGGTCTGCTTCTTTATGTGGTTGGAGATCGACTGCTGTCTCTGAGCCATCACTAAGATATAAGATTAAAAAAAAAGATATAGTAGTGGTTTATTCTATAATTGCTCACTGAGTCTTATCTTGTTTTGTTTTCTTTCAATATACGTGAATGGGCTACTAGATTGTGGTGTCTTGTTTGTTGTAGCCCTTGACTTACTTATGACCTATTACCAGCTGGTTTGGGCTGTTGCCAGATACATATGCCTGAGTCTATTCACTATTCTTGAGTAGAATCTGATTTGGGGTCATCAAGTGTGTGCTGCACCCTAACACCTATCCACCTCGAGAAGTAGTGGTGATAGTTGTGTGCACCAGATTCTATTAGCAGCTGGGGTTCACACTCCGGGGGGACAGGATGCTGACAGGCTTTCCCCAAGTGTCAGTGAGGTGGGTGTGTCTCTATTCCTCTAGCACCTTGGCGGGAGGGCTCTGCAGCTGTACCTTAGGCCCCCAATGCAAGTACCTCTACAGATTGGTAGGTGTCACCCTCCTTAGACCCCTAAGGCAAGAGGCTAGGTGGTCTGGGGGGAGCTTCAGCCCTCAGTTCCCTGTTGTGGGTCAGTTAGGGCTCTGTTGAAAAAGCAGAGATATCAGACCTGGGAAACTTGTTTTTCCAGAAAATCTGCTAAAATAAAATGCAGTCAGATCCCTATCAGAACTGCCTTTGGATTATAACCGCCACCTTGTTCCCTGTAAGGATGAAAGTCCGAGATTTGGATCATATATGCTTGGCTGTAGCTGGTTCTTTGTTTTTCGTCCAATTAGGGATGGATTTTTGGTCCCTGGGTTTTTTGTGATTCCTTCTCTCAGGCCGGAAGAATGGGTTAGGAAAAGACCAAAAAAAAAAAGGGGGGGGGAAGCAAAGCCTCAGCGGAGCTGGAGCCATTTTCCCTCTGGCTCAGGAAATTCCAATGTTAATGAAGCCGCCTGGGAAGGGTGGGGGAGGCTTCACAGAGATAGGAGAGTAGCACCTCGGAATATAGCCAAAGTTGCTTGTCTTGCTTGAAATGACTATTTTATCTGAGATTCCCGAGGGGTGTGTCGCCTATGTGTGCTGGCTGTGTGGAGATTGCCCCCGGGGGTCTGGCCTGCTGAAGCTGCGGTCAGATCCTCCGCTGCCAGTCCAAAGCCCAGCTTCAAGTTTCCTCTGCTGGGACGCTGCACTCACGTCTCCAAAATCAGTCACTGCCTCCTGGGGACTTCTCGTCCAGCCAGCCGCGTCGCCGTGCCACCTCCGCGGACTGGCTGGGCCCCCTCCCGGGGTTAGTTCAGGGGAGTAGGACTGCACCCCATGCTTGCGCCATGACAGCGCCCAGTCAAATGCCCGGCACCAAGGTTGTCCGGCTGGGACGCTGCACTCCCAGCTGCAAAACCAGTCACTGCCTCCCGGGGAGTTCTTCCACCAGCCGCGTCGCCACGCCGCCCACGCGAACCGGCTGGGCCCCCTCCCGGGTTCATTCAGGGGGGTAGGGCTGCGGCCCTTGTTTGTGCCTTCACAAGATTTTTGAGTTCAGCTCCTCTTGGCCCAGGAGCCCGGCGCCAAGGTTACCTGACTGGGACACTGGCTCCAGGCTCCGAAAACAGTCACTGCTTCCCCGTATTTGTTCGTTTTCTGTCTCTAAATCTGTGTTTGTTGTTCAGGGTTCGTAGATTGTTATATATGTGATCGATTCACTTGTTTTTCCGAGTCTTTGTTGCAAGAGGGATCCGAGGTAGTGTCTACCTAGTCCGCCATTTGGCCCCTCCTCCCCTCTTTATTGTTTTAATGTTGTCTTCTTTTACATAATAACATCCCTGTTTCTCTGTTTTGAGTGCTTTTATATCTTGATTTATTATTGTGATTTCCTTGTCTGGGTTGACATCCTTTGCTCTGTCCGGTGTTTTAGTTTTGGGTTGATGCTTGGTATTATTGATTTTCTAACCAAAGAACTGTCTTTAGTATTTCTTGTAGATTTGGGTTGGTTTCCACAAATTCCTAAACTTCTGTTTATCTGGAAATGTCCTAATTTCACCTGCATATTTGAGAGACAGTTTTGCTGGATATATGATTCTTCACTGGCAATTTTTTTCCATCAGTGCTTTATATACGTCATCCCATTG
The DNA here is from genome assembly GCF_030014295.1 of Loxodonta africana. Taxonomy (NCBI): domain Eukaryota; kingdom Metazoa; phylum Chordata; class Mammalia; order Proboscidea; family Elephantidae; genus Loxodonta; species Loxodonta africana. Next base: position 70,029,980 of record NC_087369.1, read on the forward strand.
CCTTCTTGCCTGCACGGTTTCTCCCCAGAAGTCCAAGCTTATTCTTACTGACTCTCCTTTGTAAGTGACTTTTCATTTATCCCTAGCTGATCTTAAAATTCTCTCTTTATCTTTGGTTTTGGCAAGTTTGAATATAATATGTCTTGGTGGCTTTCTTTTAAAATCTACCTTATGTGGAGTTCAATGAGCATCTTGGATAGATATCTTCTCATCTTTCACTATGTCAGGGAAGTTTTCTGCCAACAAACCTTCAACAATTCTCTCTATATTTTCTGTTATCCCTTCTCGTTCTGGGACTCCAATCACTTGTAGGTTATTTCTCTTGATAGAGTCCTACATGATTCTTAAGGTTTCTTCATTTTTCTAAATTCTTTTATCTGATTTTTCAAGTATATTGTGCCAAGTACTTTATCTTCCAGTTCACCGATTCTGCCTTCCACTTGCTCAATTCTGCTCCTCTGACTTTCTATTGAGTTGTCTAATTCTGTAATTTTATTGTTAATCCTCTGAATTTCTGATTGCTGTCTCTCTATGGATTCTTGCAGCTCATTAAATTTTTCACTATGTTCTTGAATAACCTTTTTAATTTTTTCAACTGCCTTATCTGTCTGTTCCTTGCCTTGTTCTGCATATTGCCTGATCTCCGTCCTGATCTCATTCCTGATGTGTTGAAGAGTTCTGTATATTAATGTTTTGTATTCTGCACCTGGTAATCCCAAGAATGCACCTTCATCCAGAAGATCCCTTGATTCTTTGTTTGAGAGCTTGTTGAGATGATCATGATCTGTTTCTTTATATGACTTGATATTGACTTGTCTCCCAGCTATGTATATGTTATTGTATTAGTTTATTTTATGTTTGCTTACTGTATCCTAGCTTCTTGCTTTATTTTGTTTTGATATGCCCAGAAGGGTTGCTTGAGTGAGCTAGCTTAATTATTTTCACCTTTGGAGCTCTGACGTCCTGTCCCCAGATGGCTAGAGATGTTATTATGTATATCAGTCTAGGAGTCCATTCACTTTTCTTGTATGAATTCTGCTCAGGTGTCCAGGTAGCTGATCATTAAGTGTGTGGTACAGGCCCTGTCCTACAGTCTTAGGGGGCAGAGGTAATTGGTATAGGAACATGTTCTGAACAAGACAGGGGACTGAGAATCATCCCCCAAGTGTCTCTGAGGAAAGCGCATCCCTCTTCCCTAGAGTGTACAGGTGTACGGGTGGATGGGTTCTGCAAATGGACCATGGGCACCCAATGTTTTTGGTTGTAGGGACTGGGAGGTACCAGTTATCCTTGAGCCCCTGTTGTGGGTGGCTGAGTGACCTTAGTGGAGGCACCAGTCCTTATGCCCCTGATGTGGGTAGGCGAGGACTCTCTTTAATAGGTAAAGAGGTGTCCAACATCAAATACCCCCTCTCCACCGCAGAGCTGAAACAGGTGTAGTCTGCAAACAAGGGCCTATTCTCCTGAAATAGTCTTACACAGGTTCATGCAGGGGAGAATGGTACTCAAAGTCCACAGACCATTTATGCCTGGACAGGAGCCACTTCTGTCCTGAGCTCCCCCATTTAGAGGAGCTGGGAAATTATCTTTCCCCCCAGTTGCAAATTTATTCCTTCTCCAAGGCCAAGAGAATGGCTCTAGATGCTCAACAGAGCCTATCTCAGGCCCAGGGAAATCATCAGCCACTGAAGCAGGCTTGGGTGTGGGGGGTGCAGTAAAATATACACAAGTACTTAGGTTTTGCCAAAAGCGCCGTTCTTCTCTGGTTCCGGAAGTGTGAGTAGGCTGTGTGGCTGGCTGCTTCTCCTTGAGGAAACTGCAGCTGAATGCTAGTAACAGCCCACCACAGCCACTCCCAGGAATGGTGCCTGAGGGCTCCTGGCGATTCAGTTCTGGTAACTCGTCTCCACTTCTGAACCATCTCTTCCTCCCCCTGCTGCTCAGTTCATTTTCTAACTTTGCCTTTGATGTTCAGGTCTCCTAGCTTGTCATAAATATACTCCTTTCACTTGTTTTTTGAGGTGTTTGTTGTAAGAGGGCTTGCTGGAACCATCTGTCTATTCCACCATCTTGGCCCCACCTCTCTACATATTTCTTTCTAATACCTGAAAGATAAATGTTTACCAAGACTTTGGGAATATGAAGTGGTTGTGAACGTGCCATTTTTCTTTTCTTTTTTACGTTTTAGTGACGTTACGGATAGACTGTAATAATTAAAGGGAGACAGCCAGATGGAAGAATCATTAACTGCAAGGCTTTGAGAAGATTTTTCCTTGCAATGGCTTCCAAAGTGGAGATGGGCAGTAGCTTCATTTGAGTTGCCCCAAGCTCCAGAAGCTGTGTGACTCATGTTTACTGAAAAATCAGTATCTGTTATTAGACACTTTGTACTCCCTCGCATGCTCAGCATCAGTAGAATTCCACTGAGCCAGTTTTGTCAAAATTATTTGGACCTTTAGATCTATCTGTTCATGACTCATCCCCAGTACTGCCAGCCAGAAACAGTCTTACATAGATAACCACTTTTATCTAGGTTACAGTGACCAAGCCAATTAAGGAAATGCAAATGGTAGTGACCTCTGCAACTCTGCTCATTTTCATAACTCCTTTTAAGTCTGGCTTGATTGTTTCTCTCCACCTGCCCTCTTTGTCTTCCATCTGCACCATGTTGCTACACCACCCTAGTTGCTCCATGCTCTGTGGAGGTGGAGGTATAATTTCACTATTAGATCATCAAGGGCATTTCTCCATCTCAGTCAGCACACTCTTTGGGAGTGTTTGAATTTCCCAACTTCCCAGTCAAGGGGTTAACTACCATACCTTATTAGAACAGTCTTTAGGAACACAATCTAGAGATGACTATCCAAAAGTGTTCAAGGCCATGAGAAACTGACCTGTAGAGCAAGGCTAATGGAACTAAGATTACCCTTGTTCTTTTCTATATTATAGAGAAGAAAAGACTGGAGAAGGGGGTGTTAAGGGAATGGGACATTCTTACTAGTAGCCTTTACATCTTGGAAGGTATGATAAACAACAGCTAATTATTCTCTGCTGAGTATCTAACAGGCTTAAACTTCAACAGGAAAGACATCCTGTACTAGAATTTCTTTCGTCATAACAAAATTGAAGGTGATCTCTCCTCTTTCCACTCCTGGACTATGTAGTATATACACATAACTGAAACCCATAGCCTTCAAGTCGATTCTGACTCATGGCGACCTTTTAAGACAGAGTAGAACTGCCCCAAGGGTTTCCAAGGAGCGGCCGGTGGATTCAAACTGTTGACCTTTTGGTTAGCTGCCAAACACTTAACCTCTGCGTCACCAGGGCTCCGTATACATATAGCTCTTATATATGGTCTAGTTAGTACCTATGTGTCTGTGTCCCACTATTTTTTTTAATTCCTGGCACCAACTCAGGGTCTGCACATAGTAGAAACTAAGAAACTTAAAGAATGAGTACATAAGCAAAAAAACAAACTTTCTAGTAATGAGCAGTTTTAGAAACTAGAAAGGTTTTTGATAAAAAAAAATTATAAAACTTTCTTCCATTAAATATATGACTTCTAAGTTTTAAGGGCACAATTGGTTCCTATTTGAGCACTAGAAAGAAAGGGAATTGTGCTGGTTAATTTTGTGTCCCAACTTGGCTAGGCTATGGTTCCAAATTGGTTGGCCAAATACTAGTCTAGATGATGTTATGGAGTGGTAACAGATGTTGTTATGGAGTACTTACATGTAATTGAATTAGCTGACCTTAAGTAAAGCAGATTACCCACCATAATGTAATGTAATGCAATGTAATGTAATTTTCTTCTATAAAGTAATCTAAGGTAATATAGTCAATCCATTGAAGGCCTTAAGAGCAAAAATGGAGTTTTCCTAGGGTGTGTTCTGGCTCCAGACTATATATAGATATTTTGGCAGAACTCTCATCTCATTTTTCCTGTTGCCTGATCTACAGAGCTTGGGATACAAGACCATAGGAATCTCCAGCCTGTTACCTGACCTATGAATTTTGGATCTGCCAGTCTCCCACAATTACATGAGCCAACTCCTTGAAGTAAATCTCTCTGTCTCTCTCACTCATTCTGTGTATATATATATATATATATATACACACACACACACACACTGATATGTATATCAGTGGTTTTGGTACTGAGAAGTTGGGTGCTGCCTAACAAATACCTAAAAAAGAAAGGGATTTGGAATTGGGTAATGGGTAGAGGCTGGAGAAATTTGGATTGCACTAGATAGTTAGAGCCTGGATTGTTATAAAGAGATTATTGGTAGAATTATGGACATTAAGGGTGACTGTGATGAGGGCTCAGAAAGAAATGACTAATCCTTTAGAGAATGCTTCTATCACCATCAACAAAATGTTGCTAGAAATGTGGATGTTAAATGTGCTTCCGGTGAAGCTTTAAAAGGAAATGATGAATATGTGATTGGACAGTGGAGGAAAGGTGATCCTTTTTATAATGTGGAAAAGAATTTGTCAAAATTATGTTTGAACGTTTAGTGGAAAGTACAACTTACAAGTAATGAACTTGGATATAGCTGAGGAAATTTATAAGCAAGATTTTACAGAGGTGACATGATTTCTCCTCACCACTTACAGTAAAATGCAGGAGAAAACTGATAGAAATGACCTGTGCAAAAAGAAACCAGAACTTAAAGATTTGAAAAAAATCTACTGTAAACGGTAAGAGAGCATGCCCTTGAAAACACTTCAAGAGTGTGGCTATACGACTGTTTGCTGAAGACATTAGGCTTGTGACTGATGGATCTAATCAACAACCTCAGCAGTAACCCTGTCAGCTTAGACTGAAAAGTACAGAGACAGGACAAAATTAAGGAAAGCTGTCTGCCTCCTTGAATTCTATAGGCAGAAAATGAACCAAAGGAACTACTTGATTATGAATTTCTGTTGTCCTCCAAGACATAGAAGAAATAATTCCGGGAGCAGTTTGGAGATCAACAGGAGTGTTGGAAGGAGCATGAGGGTGGGGTGGGGGCAGGGCTGCTGCTTTCTAGGTTTCCAAGGGTGGACACAGATTTCAAAGAGTGGGGTCGCTGCCACCTTGCTTCTGGAGGATGAGCTGCCATTCTAGCAGGCCAAGATAATGGTGCTGCTCCCTAAAATTGAGGGAATGGGGCTCTCATCCTGGTGGACTGGATAGCAGGGCCACCCAAAGCTGAGGGAGCAGGGTTGCAGTCCCAGTGGGCCTGGAAATTGGGACTGACACTCAAGTCCTAGGGGCCTACACCAAGAATCAGGAGATGATGGTCAATGCCCAGAGTTTAGGAGGCAAGGCCATTGCTCAGATGTCCCTGGAGGACAGAGGATTATTTTCAAGCTTTGAGAGCTAATGAGATTTTCCCTGCTGAGTTTTAGACTTGGTACCTGTGTTCCCTTCTTTTCCTCCAATTTTCCCTTTTTGAATGAGAATATTTCCCTAGTGCCTGTTCCACCATTGTATTTTGGAAGCAAATAAATTTTATTCTAGATGTCACGGATCCACGTACGGAAATGAATTCTGCCCCAGGATGCTAAACACCCAGAGTATCGCTCACACATGATTTAGAGGATTCAAAAGATGATATTTTGGACTTAGAGTTTATGCTGGAAAGGGTTAAGACTGTTAAGGATGATATAATAGGGTGAATGTGTTTTGCATGTGAAAAGGATATGAGTTTGGGGGACAAAAAGGCAGAATGCTATGGATTGACTTGTGTACCCCCAAAATGTGTGTTGAAAATCTAACCCCTGTACCTATAAATATGACTCTGTTTGGCAATGGGGGTTCTCTTCCGCTAATGAAATCATACCAGAGTAGGATGGATCCTAAACCTAATAATCTCTGAGTTATTAAAAAGAGCAGATACACACACAGGGGAAGACAGACATGGTGTGCTTGAATCATCTACAAGTCAAGGAATGCCAAGGAACCAAGGAATGTCCAGGGCTATCTACAAGGAATGAGTCAACACAGCTGAGACCCTGATTTGGACTTTTAGCCTCCAGAACTGTGAGAAAATAAATTTCTCTTCTTTAAAGCCACCCACTTTTAGTATTTGTGTAACAGCAGCATTAGGTAACTAAGACAGGAATGAACTACAAGATCCTGGAATGTTCATTCATTCATCATTTAACAAGTATATATTGAGTTCCCAATATATTCCAAATACTTTTCTAGGAAACAAAATAGGCAGAATCCATCTTTCATGGAACTTACATTCTCAAAGACACAGATTAGAAATAAATTATTTTTGTGCCCCCCGTTTCTATCTGCCCCTTGTTACATCTGAGATATTTAAGTTCAGGTTTAAGGCCTTGGACAAAAAAGCCAGATGGTGATTAGTTGGTGGAGGGTTTTAAGGACTGGGAAAAGGTAGACAAAATAGAGTGTGTGGGATAAATTTAAAGATAAATTTGAGATGGCTAGGTCCATGAGGAGTAGTTCACATGTGAGCTATGCATAACCTCAACCAGAAATTTAATTATCAAGATGAACATGAGAAAGCAACATAATTAGGCGCCTACCTGAAAGACAGGGCGAAAAAGCAGGGAAGAGCATCTAGCACCTCTAAGATTAGAGATACTGTAGCATAAAGTATAGGAATAAGGACAGGAGAAAGGTTAGAACATATTATTTGTGTTCATTTCAACAGTCCTCCTCCAGCTGAGCTTTGTCAGCTTTTGCCACTTCTGCTTTGCTCCCAAACCAGTGAAAGGGAAGAATTTGGTTTGCTCAAGGGTTTTCAACCTCTGTGGTCAGTAAAATCTCATGACCTAGCAAGACACATAGCTACTCTTGGCTCAGCCGGAAGTGTTCCAGGGCAGAACATAGGGTGCTCCACTTCCACTTTCCAGTCCCTAAAGCAAAGAAACAGTCTGGGTGTGTTAAAGGTGACGCCTGTGCAAAAGATAAAGGGGATGCATCAGGGAAAGATTATTCACTCTCCACTCGACTAAATCTGGGCAGTGTTGTGCAATATGAAAGAGGAAGGACTTGGAGTCGCACAGAACTGGGTGTGAATCCTGGTTCCACTATGTACTAGCTGTGCGACCTGAGCAAGTTACTTAACCTTGAGCCTCTGTTTATAAAGCAGAGTAATAATATGAATTAACAGGATGTGGATAAGGATTAGAAGGGATAGTGCATGTAAAAATGCTCGTTTCCAATAACCTTTCAGAACAGTGAAAAGACTTTCCCCATACACGGAACTCCTTTGCAGGTTGCCAGATATGCAACCCCATGGGGAGGTTTTAGACAATTTCTACTGAACTTGCTTGCTGCTCTGAGCAAAGTCACCAACTTATTATCTGAAAGTGGATTTTCTTCTTTTTCCCTCTACCATTTTTTTCTAATTTTAGGAACAACGTATGGAATTAAAAAAAAAATTAAAACAATACAAAGAATAATAATATTTTATTTTCAAGACAACCTTATGAAATAAGTGCAATTTTTATCTCTTTGTTACATATCAAACTGAAGCTTAGAAAGGTAAAATAAGTTATATGAGGTCCCACACCCTAATAAGTAGCAGACCCAGGATTCAAACTCAATCCTCCTCCTTTTTAGAAAGAGAAAGTTCCCTATAAACCCATCCATGTAGATAACAGTTTGCCATATATCCTTCACAGAATTTTCTTATGCACAGGTTAACCTTTTTTTTTAAACAAAAATAGGCTTATATATTCTTTTATAATTTGATTTCTTCTCTTAAGAATATATTGTAGACATCTTTCTGTAGCTGTACATATAGACTTACCCCATTCATTTTAATACCCTCAGAGTAATAATCTTCATTATATTGATTATAATTGATTTAAACAATCCCTTTTAGATGGCCATTTACATTGTTTCTAATTTTTCCATATTACAATCAAGGATGTAATAAACATCTTGTTTGTATTTATTGTACAGTTGTGTGAATATTTCTGTAGGATAAGAACCTAAAACTGCAAGTGCTCAGTAAATGTATGTTTTGTTATTAATCTTCATAAAAAAAAAAAAATTGCCTTTCAAAGCGGTGGCACCAGTCTACATTCTGGCCATCAGTGTGAGAGTGCCTGTTTCCCCACTTCTTCACCAACAATGGGTAGTATCAAATGATTTTTTTTTAGTATTTGATTTCTTTTTAGTGGAAATATACACAACCAAACATAAACCCATTCACATTTTCTACATGAACAGTTCAATAACACTGGTCACACATCCCACATTATGTCAGCATTCTCACTGTCTCTACCCATATTGTTTCATCACGATTAACTTAGACTCTCTGCCCCTTAAAGTTCTCATCTGTGCTTTAGATGAACTGTTGTCAGATTGAGCTCATATAGACAATTCTTTGTAAGAGCGCCATGTTCAAGGCAAAAATTTTCCACTAACTGTGTCAAACTGTTGTTTAGTTTAACGACAGCCTCATGGGATAGTTTCAGTTCAAGGGTTAAAGATTATTTTTAGAGTGTTAGGTTTTTTAAATTGTACTTTAGATGAATGTTTACAGAAAAAAACAGCTTCTCATTAAATAATTAATACATATAATGTTTTGTGGCATTGGTTACCAACCCCACAACATGTCAACACTCTCCTCTTCTCCACCTTGGGTTTCTTATTACCAACTTTCCTATCCTTCCTGCCTCCTCGTCTTTCATCGAGGCTGGTGTGCCCCTTTAGTCTCGTTTTGATTTATAGGCCTGTCTGATCTTTGGCTGAAGGGTGAACTTCAGTAGTGACTTCACCACTAAGCTAAATGGGTGTCCAGGGGCCATACTCTCAGGGTTTCTCCAGTGTCTGTCAGGCCAGTAAGCCTGGTCTTTTTTTGTGAGTTAGAAGTTGGTTCTACATTCTTCTCCAGCTCTGTCTGGGACTATCTATTGTGATGTATGTCAGAGCAGCCAGTGGTGGTAGCCGGGCACCATCTAGTTGTGCTGGACTCAGTCTGTGGGAGGCTGTGGTACTTGTAGTCCATTAGTCCCTTGAGCTAATATTTCCATCGTGTCTTTGTTTTTCTTCATTCTCTCTTGCTCCAGACAGGTTGAGACCAGTGGAGTATCTTAGATGGCCGCTCACAAGATTTTAAGACCTCAGACACTATTCACCAAAGTAGAATGCAGAACATTTTCTTTATAAACTATGTTATACCAATTGAGTTAGATGTTCCCAGAGACCATAGTTCCCACAGTCTGCAGCCTAGAAATTCAGTCCCTCAGGGAGTTTGGATGTGTCTATGGAGCTTCCATGACCTTGCCTTGTGCAAGTTGTACTGGCTTCCCCAGTACTGTGTACTGTCTTACCCTTCACCAAAGTTACCACTTATCTATTGTCTATTTAGTATTTTTCCATTCCTCCCCTCCCCTCCCTCGTAACCATCAAAGATTGTTTCTTTTTGTGTGTAAACCTTTTCATGAGTTTTTATAGTAATGGTCTCATACAATATTTGTCCTTTTGTGATTGACTTACTCCACTCAGCATAATGCCCTCCAGATTCATACATGTTGTGAGATGCTTGACAGATGCTTCATTGTTCTTTATTGTTGAATAATATTCCATGGTGTATACATACCAAACCCAAACCCACTGCTGTCGAGTCGATTCCGACTCATAGCGACCCTATAGGACAGAGTACAACTGCCCCATAGAGTTTCCAAGGAGCGCCTGGTGGATTTGAACTGCCAACCTCTTGGTTAGCAGCTGTAGCACTTAACCACTACGCCACCAGGGTTTACACATACCATAGTTTATTTTTTTATAGTTTATTTATTCATCTGTTGATGGCATCTAGTTGTTTCCATCTTTTTGCTATTGTGAACAATGCTGCAATGAACATGAGTTTGCATATGTCTATTTGTGTGACGACTCTTATTTCTCTAGGATATATTCCTAGGAGTGGAGTTGCTGAATCATATGGTATTTCTATTTCTAGCTTTCTAAAGAAGTGCCATATCGTTTTCCAAAATGGTTGTACCATTTTGCATTCCAATCAGCAGTGCGTAAGAGTTCCAATCTCCACGCAGCCTCTTCAACATTTGTTATTTTCTATTTTTTTTATTCCTACCAGTAATGCCTGGGTGAGATAGTATCTGATTGTGGTTTTGATTTGCCTTTTTTTTTTTTTAATGGCTAGTGATCACGAGCATTTCCTCATGTGTCTGTTAGCTGCTTGAATATCTTCTTTGGTGAAGTGTTTGTCCATTTCCTTTGCCATTTTTTAATTGGATTATTTGTCTTTTTGTTGCAGAGGTGTTGAATTTTCCTGTAGATTTTAGAGATTAGACCTTTGTCAGGTTTACCATAGCCAAAAATTTTTTTCCACTCCGAAGGTTCTCTTTCCACTCTTTTGGTGAATTCTTTTATTTTATTTTATTTTACTGAACTTTAGATGAAGGTTTACAGAACTAGTTTCTCATCAAACAGTTAGTACACACACATTATTGTATGACATTGGTTAACAACCCCACGACATGTCAACCCTCTCCCTTCTCAACCCTGGGTTCCCCGTTACCAGCTTTCCTGTTCTCTACTATTTTCCAGTCCCCACCCCAGGGCTGGTGCACCCCTTCAGTCTTGTTTTTTTTCCATGGGCCTGTTCAATCTTTGGCTGAACGGTAAATCCCAGGAGTGGCCTCATTACTGAGCTGAAAGAGTTTTCCAGGGTCCATACTCTCAGGGTTTCTGAAGTCTCTGTCAGGCCAGGAAGTGTGCTCTTTCTTTTTGAGTTAGAATTTTGTTCTACATTTTTCTCCAGCTCTGCCTAGGACTGTGATCCCTGTCAGAGCAGTCAGTAGTGGTAGCCGGGCACCATCTCATTTTACTGGACTCAGTTTGGTGGAGGCCTGCTAGATGTAGTCCATTAGTCCTTTGGACTAATCTTTCCCTTGTGTCTTTAGTTTTCTTCATTCTTCCTTGCTCCTGAAGGAGTGAGACCAGTAGAGTGTCTTGATGGCCGCTCACGGGCTTTTAAGACCCCAGACGCTAATCACCAAAGTAGAATGTAGAATAATTTCTTTATAAACTCTGTTATGCCAATTGAGCTAGATGTTTCCTGAGACCATGGTCCCCACAGCCCTCAGCCCAGCAATTCGGTCCCTCAGAGAGTTTGGGTGTGTCTATGGAGCTACCATGGCCCTGCTTTGTACAGGCTGTGCTGGCTTCCCCAGTATTGTGTACTACCTTACCCTTCACCAAAGTTACCCCTTATCTATTGTCTATTAAGTGTTTTCCATCCCCACCCCTCCCCACCCTCGTAACCATCAAAGATTTTTTATGTAAACTTTTTCATGAGTTTTTACAGTAGTGCTCTCATACAATATTTGTCCTCTTGTGATTAACTTATTTCACTCAGCATAATGTCCTCCAGATGCGTTCATGTTATGCGATGTTTCACAAATTCATCATTATTATTTAGCATTGCGTAATACTCCATTGTGTGTATGTACCACAGTTTGTTTATCCATTCATCTGTTGATGGGCATCTAGGTTGTTTCCATCTCTCTGCTATTGTGAACAATGCTGCAGTGAACATGGGTGTGCATATATCTATTCGTGTGACAACTCTTATTTCTCTAGGATATAGTCCTAGGAGTGGGATTGCTGGATAATACGGTATTCCTGTTTCTAGCTTTCTAAGGAAGTGCCATATCATTTTCCAAAATGGTTGTATTATATTGCATTCCCACCAGCAGTGCATAAGAGTTCTGATCTCCCCGCAGCCTCTCCAATGTTTATTTTCTGTTTTATTGATTCGTACCAGTAATGCTGGGGTGAGATGGTATCTCATTGTGGTTTTGATTTGCATTTCTCTAATGGCTAGAGATTGTGAGCATTTCCTCATGTGTCTGTTGGCCGCTTGAATGTCTTCTTCGGTGAAGTGTCTGCTCACATCCTTTGCCCATTTTTTAATTGGATTATTTGTCTTTCTGTTGTAGAGGTGTTGGATTTTCTTGTAGATTTTTGAGGTTGGACTTTTGTCTGATTTGTAACAGCCAAATTTTTTTCCCACTCTGTAGGTTCTCTTTTTACTCTTCTGATGAAGTCTTTTGATGAGCATGAATGTTTAATTTTTAGAAGATCCCAGTTATCTAGCTTATCCTCTGGAGCTTGTGTGTTTTTGGTTGTGATTTGTATCCTGTTAATGCATTGTATTAGGGCCTCTAGCGTGGATCCTATTTTTTCTTCTATTAACTTCAAAGTTTTTGGCTTTATATTTAGGTCTTTGATCCATTTTGAGTTAGTTTTTGTATATGGTGTGAGGTATGGGTCCTGTTTTATTTTTTTGCAGATAGACATCCAGTTTTGCCAGCACCATTTGTTAAAAAAGATTGTCTTTTCCCCATTTGATGGACTTTGGGCCTTTGTTGAAGATCGGGTGACCGTAGGTGGATGGATTTACATCTGGGTTCTCAGTTCTATCCTGGTACCAGTACCAGGGTGTTTTGACTGCCATAGTTGTATAGTAGGTTCCGAGGTCAGGTAGTATGAGTCCTCCTACTTTATTCTTCTTCTTCAGTAGTGCTTTACTTATCTGGGGCCTTGTCCCTTATCATATAAAGTTAATGATAAGTTTTTTTCCATCTCTTTAAAGAATGTTGTTGGTATTTGGATTGGTATTGCGTTGTATTTGTAAATCACTTTGGGTAGCATTGTCATTTTCACAATGTTGAGTCTACCTATCTGTGAGCATGGTATGTTTTTACCTTTGTATAGATCTCTTTTGGTTTCTTGCAGTAGTGCTTTGTAGTTTTCTTTGTATCCCTGGTTACATACTTTATTCCCAAGTATTTTATTTTTTTAGGGGCTGTTATAAATGTTACTGTTTTCCTGATTTCCTTTTCATCATTCTCTTTACTGGTGTATAGGAATCCAACTGATTTTTGTATGTTGAATTTGAATCCTGCTGCTCTGCTGAATCTATTTGTTCCAGTAGTTTTCTTGTGGAGTCTTTCGGATTTGTTAAATATAGTATCATATCATCTGCAAATAGGGAGAGTTTAACTTCTTCATTACCATTTTGGATGCCCTTTATTTCTGTTTCTTGCCTTATTGCTCCAGCTAAGACTTCCAACACAATGTTAAGTAGGAGTGGTGTTAAAGGGAATCCTTGTCTTGTTCATGATCTCAATGGGAATGTTTTCAGTCTTTCTCCATTGAGAACGATGCTGGCTATTGATTTTTGCATAGGTGCCCTTCATTATGTTGAGAAATTTCCCTTCGGTACCTAGTTGAGTTTTCATCAGGAATGGGTGTTGGACTTTGTCGAGTGCCTTTTCCATGTCAATTGCGATAATCATGTGATTCTTTTTTTCCTTTTATTTATGTGGTGGATTACATTGATTGATTTTCTAATGTTGAACAATCCTTGCATACCTGCTGTGAATCCTACTTGGTCATGGTGTATTAGTTTTTTGGTATTATGCTGAATTCTATTGGCTAGAATTTTGTCCAGAATTTTTGCATCTATATTCGTGAGAGATATTGGTCTGTAATTTTCCTTTTTTGTGGTGTCTTTGCCTGGTTTTGGTATCAGGGTTATGCTGGCTTCATGGAATGAATTCGGAAGTATCACTTCCTTTTCCATGTTCCAAAATAGTTTGAGTAGTACTGGTGTAAGCTCTTCTCTAAATGTTTGGTAGAATTCTCCAGTGAAGCCATCTGGGCAAGGGCTTTTTTTGGTTGGGAGTGTTTTTATTACCTTTTCAATCTCTTCTCTTGTTATGGGTCTGTTCAGATTTTCAACATCAGTTTATATTAGTTTGGGTAAGTAGTGTATCTCTAGAAATCTGGCCATTTCCTCTAGGTTTTCAAATTTGTTGGAGTATAGTTTTTCATAATACTCTTTTATGATCCTTTTTATTTCAGTTGGGTCTCTTGTAATGTCCCCTATTTCACTTCTTATTTGGATTATTTGCATTCTTTCCTGTTTTTCTTTTGTCGGTTTGGCCAGTGATTTGTCGATTTTGTTGATCCTTTCAAAGAACCAACTTTTGGTTTTGTTGATCCTTTCTATCATTTTTTCTATTCTCTATTTCTGATCTTTATTATTTCCTTTCTTCTGGTGGCTATGGACTTCATTTGCTGTTCTCTATTTGTTCAAGTTGTGTAGCTAATGTTTTGATTTTGTCCCTTTCTTCTTTTTCGATGTGTGCACCTAGTGCTATAAATTGACCTCTGAGGGCTTCCTTTGCTGTGTCCTGATGGTTTTGATATGATGTGTTTTCATTCTTTTTTGATTCTAGGAACTTTTTGATTCCATCTTTGATTTCTTCTATTACCCAGTGGTTTTTAAGCAGGGTGTTATTCCGTTTCCATGTATTTTTTTTCCTTACTCTTCCTGTTGTTAATTTCTACTTTGATGTCACTGTGGTCAGAGAAGATTCTTTGCATTATCTCTATATTTTGGATTTTTTTGAGGGTTGCTCTGTGGCCTAAGATGTGGTCTATTGTGGAGAAAGTTCCATGTGCATTGGAGAAGAATGTGTACTTTGCAACTGTTGAGTGGAGTGTTCTATATATGTCTATGAGGTCAAGTTGGCTGATTGTGCTCTTTAGCTCTTCTGTATTTTTGTTGAGTTTATTTCTAGATATTCTGTCCTTTACTGAGAGTGATGTGTTGAAGACTCCTACTATTATTGTGGAACTGTCAATTTTTGTTTTCAGTGCTGTTAGAGTTTGTTTTATGTATTTTGGAGCCTTGTCATTGGGTGCGTAGATGTTTATTATGGTTAAGTCTTCATTATGGATTGTCCCTTTAATTGTTATATAGTGCCCTTCTTTGTCTTGTACGGTGGATTTTGTTTTAAAGCCTATCTTATCACTCCTTTTTTTTGGTAGTTATGTGTTTAATATATGTTTTTCCATTCTTTGATTTTTTAATAAATTTTTGTCTTTGTTTCTAAGGTGTGTCTCTTGTAGACAACATATTGACAGAACCTGTTTTTTTTTTTTTTAAATCCTTTCTGTCACTCTGAGGCTCTTTATGGGTGCATTTAGGCCGTTTACATTCAGTGGAATTATTGTTAGGTGTGAGTTTATTGCTGTCATTTTGTAGTGCTTTTTTTTGTGGTGCTAAGATTTTCTTTGTTCCTCTCACTCTCCTGTGCTGAGTTCCTTTTGTTTGTGAATTTCTTTTTCATATCTTTTATTTTTGTAGATTTTGTTTTTATTGATTCTCTTTTTTTTTTCCTCCTTTATTTTGATGAATAGGTTTGTTAACTTTCTTTGTAGTTACCTTGAAATTTACCCTTATCTTCCTAGGTTAGAACCAGTCTATTATTACTTGGTATCATCTTGCCTTCTTCTCCATTAGAAAGTTCTGTACCTATACTGTTTATCGCCTCTTTTATTGTTCTGACATTTTCTCTCCCTGTTCTGGAACTCTGATCACTCGCAAATTTTTGCTTTTGACTGTATCCCACATAATTCTCAGGGTTTCTTCATTTTTCTTCATTCTTTTTACTGATTTTCCCTCAAACAGAGTTGTATTCAAGCGTTTGTCTTCAGCTTTGCTGATTCTGTCTACCATTATTTCAAACCTGCTGCTCAGCCCTTCTATGACACTGTCCATTTCTGAAATCTTGTTATTTGTCTTATGGGTTTCTAATTATTGTTTTTGTATGATTTCTAGTCATGAGTTTATTTTGGCATTTTGTTCCTGTATTACTTTCCTGAATTGTTCCAATTTTTGTCTTTATTTTCCATGAATTTGTCTGCCTTTTCCATAGATTTGTCTGTTTTTTCCTCATTTTTGTCTGCTTTTTGGTTCAACTGTTGGATAAAAAAAAATTTTTTTTTTTTTTAGCTCTGAATATTAGAGATTTGAATTCCTCATCAGGTAGTTCTAGTACATTTTCTTCTTCCAGACAGTCATCTGGTGTTTTATTTTGGATGCCTGCTGGAACCATCCTGTCCTGTTTTTTTGTTTTTTGATATTGTCTGCTGTCTTTGGGACATTCAGCAGTTATTTTCTTTGTTTCTTGATTGTAGATTTGCTTGTTACATTCTGCTGTTTGTTTCATTTTGTTGTGTCTGAGTAGGTGGGCTGTGTGTTCTTTGTTGTTTGCTCATTTATAGTCACAATACTTTTCACCTCCTTGTCCAATGGGCAGAGCCAGTCGATCAGCTATGTTACAACAGGGCAGGTCCAGCTGAAAGGAAGGGTCTGGGATGGGATGCTTGTGGCACGTACTAGGGCTGACATGGCAGGCCAGGAATCAGTGCTGGGCAGGTTCCAATAGGCTGTGCCTGTGCTGCTTTGGGGTGTGATGTTCAGTGCACAGTGCAAGTAGGCCAGAAAGACGGGTGAGGCTGTGATGTGTGGAACCAATAAGAGTACCGGAAAGAGGAGAGAGAAACAGGAGCTAAAAACAAAGAAGAAAAGAAATGAAAAAAAAGAGCACTATGGGAGCTTGCCTTTGGATTGGAGAGAAAAGAAACAGAAATGGAGACAAGCAAAAAGGGAAAAAGAAAGAAAAAAATTAGATAAAAGTTTGGAAACGAAAAAATGAATAGAAAAGCCCCCAGGAGTCCCGGAGTCCCACTGGTGGGGCTCCTAAGACTGGGTAAGTGGGTCCCAGGCTGTGCGGTATAGCCTGGCTAGAGGGGGTATAGTTGTGACACAGCACCAGGTATTGAGGAGACAGGAAAAGACGTGTAGAGAGATGAGAATGGAGAAATGAGGAAAGACAGGAAGGGAAAAAGAGAGAGAATAAAGAAAAAAAAAGAAAGAAATTTCCCCAGGGATTCCACCTACACGGCTGTGCGGATTGGGGGAGTGGCTCCCAAGCCATGCAGTGCAGCCCAGCTAAAAGGGGCTCCCAAGCTGCCAAAAGGAAAAGAAAACAATCAAATAAAACAAAGCAAAACAAAGGCAAAAAAAAAAAAGCCCCAGGTCCCCACCAGCTGGTGTTGCAGGCCTGGGGACTGGTTTCCCAGTTGAGCGTGGCTTCACAGCCTTTCAAGAAGAAGCAAAGATGGCACGCAGAGCCAGGTGTTCCAGAGAAAGGAGGGGGAGGTGGTAGGAGGCACAGAAGAAACCAAAAGAAACGGAAAGAGCCAACATCAGCTCAGGAACCCAACCATTGTGGGCAGAGTGAATACAAGCAGCCTGAGGCCAAAGCAGTTTCCTGCCGGCCAAGAGACTGCAGCTAGCGGGAAGCAGAGAAGGCAGAAGGGTGTAGGAAGAAGGTGGGGTATTAGGAAAGCATATCTAGCTCATTACAGGGTGCTCTGTTTCCTGCTGGGAACTTCGTGAAGCTGCTTTCCTGTACTCCCTGTCCGCCGATCTCCAACGTGGATGGGGCAAATCCAAGTGGCACGAACGCTGCACTTCACAGCCGGCCAAGCCACTGCAGCCAGCCAGCAAGCTCTGAGGTAGAGCAGCGGGGAGAGAATGGGGGTTGGGAAAGCGTGTATCGCTGGTTACCAGGTGCTCTGTCTCCTGCTGGAAGTAACACAAAGCTGCTTGCCCATGCTCCTTGTCTGCCCATCCCCGACTGGAGTCCAAGATGGCTGATCCGTGCTCAGCAATGGTGCCCTGTGTACGTATCTCTCCTCGCTCTCTGTCCTCTTGTCAGTTTCTTATTCCGTTTGGTGCTTGGCTGAGTTCTTTATCTCTTCATTTGACACTTCAGGTTCCAGAAATGACATTTGTCTCTGTTTTACTTAGTTTTTCAGGTCTTTGCTGTAGAGGGACGGCGTGGTGCTTCTGTTTATAGCACCATGTTAGCCGGAAGTCTTGGTGAATTCTTGATGAGCATTAAGTGTTTAAATTTTAGCTTATGTTCTGGAGTCTGTGTGTTCTTAGTTATGGTTTGTATCCTGTTAATGCCATGTATTAGGGCCTCTAGCATTGATCCTATTCTTTCTTCCATGATCCTTATAGTTTTTGGTCTTATATTTAGGTCTTTGATCCATTTTGAATTAATTTTTGTGTATGGTATGAGGTATGGGTCCTGTTTCATTTTTGGAACATGGACATCAAATTTTGCACACACTATTTGCTAAAAAGACTGTCTTTTCACCATTTGGTGGACTTTGGGCACTTGTCGAAAATCAGGTGACCATAGGTGTGTGAATTTACATCTAGGTTCTCAATTCTATTTCATTGGACAATGTATCTGTCCCTGTACCAGTAC
This sequence comes from Loxodonta africana, assembly GCF_030014295.1. NCBI lineage: Eukaryota > Metazoa > Chordata > Mammalia > Proboscidea > Elephantidae > Loxodonta > Loxodonta africana. Next base: position 70,048,127 of record NC_087369.1, read on the forward strand.
CAGGGTGTTTTGACTACCATAGCTGTATAGTAGGCTCTGAGGTAAGGTAGTTCAAGTCCTCCTACTTTATTCTTCTTCAGTAGTGCTTTACTTATCCAGGGCTTCTTTCCTTTCCATATAAAGTTAATGATTAATTTTTCCAACTCTTTAAAGAATGCTGTTGGCATTTGGATCAGGATTGCACTGTATTTGCAGATTGTTTTCAGTAGAATTTACATTTTCAAATGTTGAGTCTATCTATCCATGAGCATGGTAAGTTTGTCCATTTGAGTAGATCTCTTTGGGTTTCTTGCAGTAGTGTTTTGTAGTTTTCTTTGTATAGGTCTTTTATATCCCTGGTTAGATTTATTCCTATGTATTTTATTTTTTAAAAAGGGCTATTATAATTGACATTGTTTTCCTAATTTAATTTTCATCATCCTCTTTTTTGGTGTATAGGAATCAAACTGATTTTTGTATGTTTATCTTGTATTCTGCTGCTCTGCTGAATCTTTCTATTAGTTCCAGTAGTTTTCCCTTGGAGCCCTTTGGATTTTCGATGTATAGTATCATATCATCCGCAAATAGGGACAGTTTTACTTTTTCATTACCAATTTGGGTGCCCTTTACCTCTTTTTCTTGCCTTATTGCCCTTGCTAGAATTTCCAGCACCATGTTAAATAGGAGTGGTGATAAAGGGCATCCTTGTCTTGTTCCTGTTCTCAGGAGGAATGTTTTCAGCCTCTCTCCATTGAGGATGATATTGGCTATTGGTTTTGTATAGATGCCCTTTATTATGTTGAGCAATTTCTTTTCTGTATCTATTTTATTGAGAGCTTTTCTCAGGAATGGGTGTTGGACTTCGTCAAATGCATTTTCTGTGTTGATTGAGATGATCATGTGATTCTTTTATTTTATTTACGTGGTGGGTTACATTGATTGACTTTCTAATGTTGAACCATCTTTGCATACCTGGTATGAATCCCACTTGTTTGTGGTGTATTATGTTTTTGATATGATGCTGAATTCTATTGGCTAGAATTTTGTTCAGAATTTTTGCATCTGTATTAAAGAGAGATATTGGTCTGTAATTTTCTTTTTTTGTGGTGTCTTTCCCTGGTCTTGGTATCAGGGTTATGCTGGCATCATAGAATAAGTTAGGAAGTATTGCTTCCTGTCCTGTGTTATGAAATTGTTTGAGTAGTACTGGTGTAGGCTCTTCTCTGAATGTTTGGCAGAATTCTCCAGTGAAGCCATCTGGGCCAGGGCTTTTTTTTTTTCCTGGGGGAGTTTTTGTTTGTTTGTTTTTTTACCTTTTCAATCTCTTCTCTTGTTATGGGTCTGTTCAGATTTTCACCATCGGTTTCCGTTAGTTTGGGTAGGTAGTGTGTTCCTAGAAATTTGTTCATTTCTTCTAGGTTTTCAAATTTTTTGGATTATAGCTTTTCGTAGTACTCTGTTATGATCCTTTTTTATTTCAGTTGGATCTGTTGTAATGTCCCCCATTTCATTTCTTATTTGGGTTATTTGCGTCCTTTTCTGTTTTTCTTTTGTCAATTTGTCCCGGGGTTTGTCAATTTTGTTGATCTTTTCAAAGAACCAACTTTTAGTTTTGTTGATTCTTTCTATTGTTTTTCTATTCTGTTTCATTTATTTCTACTCTGATCTTTATTATTTCCTTTCTTCCTGTGGCTGTGGGTTTCTCTTGTTCTCTTTCTATTTGTTCAAGTTGTGTAGCTAATGTTTTGATTTTGTCCATTTTTTTTATGTGTGCATCTATTGCTAGAAATTGGTCTCTGATCACTGCCTTTGCTATGTCCCAAAGGCTTTGGTATGATGTGTTTTCCTTCTTGTTTGATTGTAGGAATTTTTTTATTTCTTCTATTATCTTTGATTTATTTTATTATCCAGTGTTTTTAAGCAGGGTTCAGCCATTTTTGATCTTTCCAAATTTGATGATTAAAGATTATATATCATTTTCATTTAAATGTTTTTAATATGCATTCAATTATATACCATTTTAATGTAGATTTGGTCCATTAAAAGTGAGGTGGAGCACATTTCCATATATTGAGCAGTCAAATCTTTCTGGCATTCTCTGGTTTTGACCAAGACCCATCTGACATCAACAGTGATATCCCTCATTCCATGTCCTCCCTTGAATCTGGACTGAACTTCTGGCAGTTACCTGTGAATGTATGACTGCAGTCATTTTTGAGTTACCTTCAGCAGAATTTTGCAAGCATCTGATATTAAAGATACTGTTTGATAATTTCTGCCTTCCATTTGTCACCTTACTTTGGAATGGGCACAGATATGAATCTCTTAAGACATTTGAACAGATAGCTGTTTTCCAATTTTCTTGGCATAGATGGTTAAGAGCTTCTAGCCTTACATCTTTTTCCTGAAGCATTATAATTGATATCCTGCCAATTTCTGGAGCCTTGTCTTTTGCCAATGCCTTCACTGCAGCTGAGCCCTGGTAGCACAGTGGTTAAAGTGCTTAGCTGCTAATCAAAAGGTCAGCGGTTCAAACTGCAGTCTGCTTCTGCTTCTGTAAAGATTTACAGCCTTGGAAATCCTACAGGCCATTTCTGCACTGTTCTATAGAGTTGCTGTGATGGTTAAGGTTGTGTGCCAACTTGGCTAAGCTATGATTCTCAGTTTTTTGGCAGTTGTGTAATGATGTAGTTTTGCAATTATGTAATGATGTAATTTGGTAGTTATGTAATAATGTAGCTATCCTCCATTTTATTATATAATGTGATCACCTCCATAATGTGATCTGATGTGATCAACCAATCGGTTGTAAAGGGAGTTTCTTTGGATTCATCATCCCCTGCAGCTAGGTGAGTCAGGAAAAGCCTCAAGCCTGACACCTGAACCATGGACTTGGGACTTGCCAGCCTCTACAACAGCATGAGCCATTTCCTTATCTCTCATATGAGAGAGAGAGAGAGATTTATCACAAGGAAATGTATGTATGTATATACACTTCACTGGCTTTGCTTCTCTAGGGAACCCATCCTAAGATAGTCGCTATGAGTCAGAATGACTTGACGGCAGTGGGTTTGGATTTGGGTTTGGGTTCAGTGCAACTTGAACTTCTTTCTTCAGTACCAGTTCTTGATTATATGTTACCTCCTGAAATGTTTGAACATTGACCAATTCATTTTGGTACAGTGATTCTGTATAGGTCAAGAGGCAGTCATTCAAAAATAACTCCATGGTTCAAATTTGAAAAAAGCATTTGGCAGGTTGTGTCCTTTCAGCTTACTTATTCAATCTGTATGCTTAAAAAATAATCTGAGAAACCAGACTATATGAAGAACCATGCAGCATCAGAATTGGAGAAAGACTCATTAATAAACTGCAATATGCAGATGACACAACCTTCCTTGCTGAAAATGAAGACGGCTTCAAGCACTTACTGATGAAAGTCAAAGAATACACCCTTCAGTATGAATTATGCCTGAATGTGTAGAAAATGAAAATCCTCACAAATGGATCAATAAACAACATCATGATAAATAGAGAAGAAATTGAACTTGTCAGTGGTTTCATTCTACTTGGGTCAACAATCAATGTCCATGGAAGCAGCAGTCAAGAAATCAAATGACATGTCTCATTGGACATAACTTCTGCAAAAGGCCTCTTTAAAGTTTTAAAACACGAAGATGTTATTTTGATGACTAATGTGTGGCTGACCCAGGCCATGGTGTTTTTAATTGTGTCATATGCATGTCAAAGCTCCAACCAGGGTTTCCATGTCAAAGCTGGACAATGAAAAATGGAAGGCAGAAGATGAATTGATGGATTTGAACTGTGGTGTTGTTAAAGAACACTGAATACTCTGTGGACTTCCAAAAAAATGACCAAATCAATCTTTTTTTAAATAATATTTTATCGAGTTTTTGGTGAAAATTTACACAGCAAGATAGGTTCCCATTTGACAGTTTCCACACAGAGCATTCAGTGATATTAGTTACATTTATCAAAATGTGTCAACATTCTCTTTGTGTTGTTTTTTCCATTTCCTGTACTCTACTCTCCCTGCCACCTTATCTTCTCATCTTTGCTTTTGAGTAATTATTGACCTTTGGGTCTCATATAGATGGTTTTTAAGTAGAGCACTGACCTTACAAGTAATATCCTTTATTTTTTGTGCCACTCAGCTAATTTGCAAAAAGGTGATTTCAGGGAATAGGCTCAGTTCTAGGTTTAGAGAGTATCCCAGGGCAATAGTCTCAAGGAGTCCTCTGTTTCCTACTGTTCCAGTTTGTCTGGCCTTTTTTTTTTTTAACTTGAAGTCTTCCCCACATTTTTCTCCCATTCTATCCAGGACCATCTGTTGTGATCCCAGTCAGAACGGTCAGTGTGGTAGCCAGATATCATCTAGTTCTTTTGGCCTCAGGGTAGATGGGGTCATGACTTGTATGGGCTTGTTTCTTCTATGAGCTTTTGGTTAGCTTCCTACTGTTTCGTTCTTGGTGAGTAGAGACTGCTCATAAGCTTTTAAGACCCCAGATGCTACTCACTTCACTAGGATGAAGATCATGATTTTTGTGAACTAAGTTATGCCAATTGACCAAGTTATCCCATGGACTATCGTCCTAAGCTTTCAAACCCAGAAAACCAATCTTGGAAGGTGTTTGGTTATGCCTGAGGAGTATCCATATTTATGTCTTCAATGAATATATGTGCCTGTGCCCACACATTTGTATTTTCACATACCTGTAGATACTTCTATCTGTTCTAACCTATGTATATACCTGTACCTACCCACATACCTATATGCCTATAGCCATTCATGTGTGCTCAAACACTCGTTTTTGGTCTTGGTTGGAATAGTTGCCATATTATATATGTCATTTTTTTTAGTATAGGCAAACTTTTCTCTTAAGCGCTTCTCAGTGACATCGCTTACTTTGGTTGTGCTGTGCTCACTACAACCCACACTCGGTGCCACTTTTCCCATCACCAAAAATAACAAGTCTGTACAATCTAAAGTGTATTTTCCCCTCCCCTCAACTCTCCCTGGTAACCACCAAAGAACTTTGCTCTCTCTATATCTATTCTTGTCTTCTTATAAAAGAGGAATCATAAAATATTTGTCCTTGTATGTTTGACTTATTTTACTTAGCATTATGCCCTATAGGCCCATCCATGTTATAATATGTTTCACAGACCCATCACTGTTCTTTATGGTTGTATAGTATTTCATTGTATGTATGTACCACATTTTGCTTATCCACTCATCCATTGATGGGCATGTTGGTTGTTTCCATTTATTTGATATTGTGAATGAAGCAGCAATGAACCTATGTGTTCATATGTCTGTTAGTGTCATTATTTTTAGGTTTTTAGGGTATATACAGAGACTTGGTGGCACAGTGGTTAAGAGTTCATCTAGTAACCAAGAGGTCGGCAGTACAGAAACACTATGGGGCACTTCTATTCTGTCCTATAGGGTCACTATGAGTCGAAAGCAACTCGACAGCACCTAACAACACAACAGGGTACATACTTAGGAGTGGGATTGCTGGATCATAAGGTATTTCTATTTCTTTGAGAAAACTCCATACCGCTCTCCATAGTGATGGTACCATTTTACAGTTGCACAAGCAATGGATAAGCATTCCAATCTCCCAACAGCCTCGCCAATATTTGTTGTCATCTGTGTGTGTGTGTGTGTGTGTGTGTGTGTTTATCAGTGCCATTTTAGCCAGGGTGAGATGGTATCTCATTATGGCTTCGATTTTCACCTCTAGTGGCTAATTGAGTTGTTAGCCTTTTTGTTGTTGAGTTGTTGTAGTTTTCCATGGATTTTAGAGATTAGACCGTTACCAAATATATAGTTTCTGAATTTTTTTTTCAGTCTGTAGGTTGCCTATTTACTCTTTTAATAAAGGTTTTTGATGAGCATAAATTTTTGTCTTCTATTTGTGCATTCGTTGTTTTGTTTTTTTATCCTATTTTTACAAAAGATTAGATTCCGTAGTTTTTTCCCAGGAATTTTAGTTTCAGGTTTAGCATTTAGGTCTGTGATCCATTTTGAGTTAGTTTTTGTGTACGGTGTGAGGTATGGGTCCTGTTTCATTTTTCTGCAGGTGGGTATACAGTTTTTTAACCACCATTTGTTAAAGAGACGATTCTGCCCCATTGATTAGACTTTGACCCCTTGTCGAAAATTTGAGCTTAGTTTCGAGTTCTCAGTTCTATTCCATTAGTCTATGTGTCTATTGTTGAATCAGTACTAGGCTGTTTTGATCATAGTGGCTGTATAGCATGTTTTGATATTGGAGAGTGTGATGTCTCCTGCTTTATTCTTTTTCTTCAATATTGCTTCAGCTACTCATAGTTTCTTTCCATATGAAGCTGGTCGTTAGTTTTCCATTTCATTAAAGAATGTTGTTGGGATTGTATCAGGATTACATTGTATCTGTAGATAGCTTTAGATAGAATTGACATTTTCGCTATATTTAATTTTCCAGTCATAAGCATGCACTGTCTTTCCATTATTGTAGGTCTATTTTAGTCTTTTGAAGCAGTGTCTTATAATTTTCATTGTATAAAGTCTTTTATACCCCTGGTTAGGTTAATTTCTACGTATTTTTTCAAATCACTTTGGGGACTATTGTGAATGGCATTGTTTCCTTGATTTCTTTTTCAAAGTACTCTTTGTTAGTGTAGAGTAACCCAACTGATTTTTGTATGCTGACCTCCTAACCTGCAACATTGCTGAATTCTTCTATTCCAGCATTTTTCTTGTGGAAAATTTTTCCTGATGATATTCAGGAAACTTTGCTTTGGTTTAAGCCAGTTGTGCTGACTTCTCCTGTATTCTGTGTTGTCCTTCCCATCACTTAAAATAATTCTTTTCTACTATCTGGTTAGTGAATTCCCCGCTCCCTCTCTCCCCACCCTCATAACCGTCAAAGAATGTTTTCCTCTGTTTTCAAGCCTTTTCTTGAGTTCTTATAGTAGTGGTCTCATGCAATATTTGTCCTTTTGCAACTGACTAATTTCACTCAGCATAATGCCTTCCAGATTCATGTATGTTGTGAGATGTTTCACGGATTCATCCTTGTTCTTTATTGATGGGTAGTATTCCATTGTGTGAATACACCATAATTTATTTATCCATTCATCCTTTGATGGGCACCTTGGTTGCTTCCATCATTTTGCTATTTTAAACAGTGCTGCAATGAACATGGATGTACATATATATCTGTTCATGTAAAGGCCCTTATTTCTCTAGGATATATTTCAAGGAGTGGGATCTCTGGACTGTATGGTTGTTCTGTTTATAGGTTTTTAAGGAAGCGCCAAATTGATTTCCAAAGTTGATGTAACATTTTACATTCCCACCAGCAGTGTATAAGTGTTCCAGTCTCTCCACAACCTCTCCAACATTTATTATTTTGTGTTTATTGGATTAACGCCAGCCTTGTTGAAGTGATATGGTATCTCATTGTAGTTTTGATCTGCATTTCTCTAATGGCTAATGTTTATGAGTATTTCCTCATATATCTGTTAGCGGCCTGAATGTCTTCTTTGGTAAAGTGTCTGTTCATATCCTTTGCCCAGTTTTTAATTAGGTTATTTGTCTTTTCATTGTTGAGTTTTTGCAGTATCATGTAGATTTTGGAGACAAGATGCTGATCAGAAATGTAATACCTAAAAGCATTTTCCCAGTCTGTAGGTAATCTTTTTACTCTTTTGGTGAAGTCTTTGGATGAGCATAAGTGTTTGATTTTTAGGAGCTCCCAGTTATCTAGTTTCTCTTCTGGTGTTTGTACATTGTTAGTAATGTTTTGTGTACTATTTATTCCATGTATTAGGGATCCTAGCATTGTCCCTATTTTTTCTTCCATGTTCTTCATTTTTTAAATTTTATATTTAGGTCTTCGATCCATTTTGAGATAGTTTTTTTGCATGGTGTGAGGTATGGGTCTTGTTTCATTTTTTTATAGATGGATATCCAGTTATGCCAGCACCACTTGTTGAACAGACTTTCTTTTCCCCATTTAACTAACTTTGGGCCTTTGTCAAATATCAGCTGCTCATATGTGAATGGATTTATGTGTGGGTTCTCAATGCTGTTCCATTGGTCTATGCATCTGTTGTTGTATCAGCACCAGGCTGTTTTGACAACTGTGGCAGTATAATATGTTCTAAAATCAGGTAGTATGAGGCCTCCCATTTTATTCTTCTTTTTCAGTCTTTACTTATCTAGGGCCTCTTTCCCTTCCATATGAAGTTGGTGTTTTATTTCTCCATCTCAATAAAAAATGTCATTGGAATTTGGATCCAAATTGCATTGTATCTATAGATCACTTTGGGTAGAATAGATATTTTTACAATATTGAATCTTCCTATCCATAAGCAAGGTATGCTTTTCCACATATGTAGGTCTCTTTTGATTTCTTGCAGGAGAGTCTTCTAGTTTATCTTCTTGGGGGCTATTGTAAGTGGTATTGATTTGGTTATTTCCTCTTTGACGTTCTCTTTGTTGGTGTAGAGGAATCCAACTGATTTTTGTATATTAATCTTGTATCCTGATGCCCTGCTGAACTCTTCTATTAGTTTCAGCACTTTTTTTGAGGATTCCTTAGGGTTTTCTGTGTATAAGATCATGTCAACTGCAAATAGAGATCCTTTTACTTCTTCCTTACCAATCTGGATGCCTTTATTTCTTTGTCTAGCCTATTTGCTCTGGCTAGGACCTCCAACACAATGTTGAATAAGGGTGGTGATAAAGGGCATCCTTGTCTGGTCCCCGATCTTAAGGGGAATGCTTTCAAACTCTTTCCATTTAGAATGATGTTAGCTGTTGGCTTTGTATAAATCCCCTTTATTATGTTGAGGAATTTTCCTTCTATTCCCATTTTGCTGAGAGTGTTTATCATGGACTTTGTCATATACCTTTTCTGCATCAATTGATAAGATCATGTGGTTCTTGTCTTTTGTTTTATTTGTATGATAGATTACATTGATTATTTTTCTCATGTTGAACCACCACTGCATACCTGGTATGAATCCCATTTGATCATGGTGAATTATTTTTTTGATATGTCATTGAATTCTATTGGCTAGAATTTTGTTGAGGATTTTTGCATTCAAGTTCATGAGGGATCTAGGTCTGTAATTTTCTTTTTTTTTGTGGTGTGTTTATGTGTTTTTGGTATCAGAGATATGCTGGCTTCATAGAATGAGTTTGGGAGTATTCCGTCCCTTTCTATGCTCTGAAATACCTTTAATAGTAGTGGTGTTAACTCTTCTCTGAAAATTTCGTAGAACTCTCCAGTAAAGGTCTCTGGGCCAGGGCTTTTTTTTGTTGGGGGTTTTTAAATTACCCTTTCAATCTCTTGTTTTATTATGGGTTTATTTAGTTTTTCTTCCTCTGTTTGTGTTAGTTTAGGTAGGTAGTGTGTTTCTAGGAATTCATCCTTTTCTTCTAGGTTTTCGAATTTGATCGAGTATAGTTTTTCATAGTAATCTGTTATAATTCTTTTAATTTCAGTTGGGTCTGTTGTAATATCACCCATCTTATTTCTTATTCTGGTTATTTCCTTCCTCTCCTGTTTTTCTTTTGTCAGTTTGGGCAGTGGTTTATCAATTTTGTTGATTTTTTCAAAGAACCAGCTTTTGATCTTGTTAATTCTTTCAATTGTTTTTCTGTTCTCTATGTTCATTTAATTCTGCTCTAATTTTTATTATTTGCTTTCTTCTGGTGCCTGAGGGTTTCTTTAGGTGTTCTCTTTCTATTTCTTCAAGTTGTAAGGATAATTCTTTGATTTTGGCCCTTTCTTCTTTTTCTTTTTGGATGTGTGCATTATTGCTATAAATTGACCTCTGATCACTGCTTTCACTGTGTCCCAATGGTTCTGATAGGAAGTGTTTTCATTTTCATTGGATTCTATGAATTTCTTTATTCCATCCTTAATTTCTTCTATAACCCAGTCATTTTTGAGCAGGGTATTGTTCACTTTCCAAGTGTTTGATTTCTTTTCCCTGCTTTTCTGTTATTAATTTCTACTTACATGGCTTTATGGTCAGAAAAGATGCTTTGTAATATTTCAGTGTTTTGGATTCTGTAAAGGTTTGCTTTATGACCTAATATGTGGTAGATTCTAGAGAATGTTCCATGTGCATTGGAAAATAAAGTATACTTGGCTGCTTTTGGATGGAGTGTTCTGTATATGTCTATGAGGTTAAGTTGGGGCATTTAGATCTTCCATGTCTTTACTGAGCTTCTTTCTGGATGTTCTGTTCTTCACTGAAAGTGGTCTGCTGAAGTCTCCTACTATTGTTGTGGTGCTGTCTATGTCACTTTTCAATGCTGTTAGAACTCGTTTTATGTATCTTGAGAGACTGATATTAGGTGCATAAATATTTAATACGGTTATAGCCTCCTGGTATATTGTTGCTTTAGTCATGTGGTAGATTTAACTTTAAAATCTGTTTTGTCAGAAATTAAGATTGCCATTCCTGCTCTTTTTTGATTGTTGTTTGATATATTTTTTTTTCCATCCTTTGAGTTTTAGTTTGTGTGTTTAAGTCTAAGATATGTCTCTTGTAGGCGGCATATAGATGGATCTTTTTTTTTTTAATCCATTCTGCCCCGTGTGTCTCTTTATTGGTGCATTTAGTCCATTTACATTCAGTGAAAATATGGATAGGTATGAGTTTAGTGCTGTCATTTTGATGTACTTTTTTGTGTATTTTTGACAGTTTTTTTCCCACTTAATTATTTTGCTGAGTAGTTTGTCTTTATATATTGTCTTTTCCTCTTATTCATTTTGGTTGATTTTGTTTTTGCTGTGGTTGATTTTGCTTTTGCTGAGTATGTTTTTCTTGTATTTCTTCTGATGTGTAGGATTGTTAGGCTCCTTTGTGGTTACCTTAATATTTACCCCTATTTTTCTAAGTTTAAATCCAACTTTTATTTTTTTATATCATCTTGACCTCCTCTCCATATCAAAGATCTATGACCACATTATTTAGTCCCTCTTTATTGTTTTAATGTTGTCGTCTTTTGCATAATGACATCACTTTCTCCCTGTTTTGAGCATTTTTTAAATCTTGATTTATTTTTTGTGATTTCCCTATCTGGGTTGATATCTGGTTGCTCTGTCCTGTGTTCTAGTCTTGGGTTGATATCTGATATTTTTTATTTTCCAACCAGAAAACTCCATTTAGTATGTCTTATAGTTTTGGTTTGGTTTTTACAAATTCCCTAAACTTATGTTTATCTGGAAATGTCCTAATTTTGCCTTCATATTTGAGAGAGAGTTTTTCTGGATATATGACTTTTGGCTGGCATTTTGTTTTCTTTCAATGCTTTATATTAGTCATCCCATTGCCTTCTTGCTTGTGTGGTTTCTGCCAAGTAGTCTGAGCTTATTCTTACTGACTCTCATTTGTAGGTGATTTTTCATTTCGGTACATCTTATTATTAATAATATGTACTACATACAGTGTTGCAGCACGTAATTTGCTGGTGTTATCATTCTCAGATGTTCACTGGCAGATTTTCAATTTTATGATTTACTGTTCAAAACACTGTCATATAGATGTAGTTTTCTAAACTAAATCAGGGGCTTCGGTTACTTGAAAACACAAACCCAAGTGATGATCACTTTGCTAAAGTTGATAGGCAGATTTGGGAAGCAGTGAGATGTTACTCCAAAATATACGAAGAAAAAATAAAAGGACCATAGAGACAACTCTTGCTAATTTTCTGACTAGAAATGTCATTCCCATTCCCACGGATAATCCATATGATCCAGAACCTCCACAAGTGGAGTTGTTACCACGGTTGACAAAATGCTAATGTCATCCAACACCTCTTCATTGTTGAAACAAATTTTTATGATTTATGTATTTTTTCATGTATGTATGCATGTATTAAAATATATATGTACATTTATATGTAATGTTTCCAACCCCAAAGACAAATAGAGATCAGATTTATAAAGACACTGATAATGAAAGGCAACAATAATGAAAACTTGAAAAAAAATGGGGCATGCAACTTATGTCAGAACTGCCTTACAATGGAGTCTTCAGAACAGAACCCTGTTGTAAGTCAGGGACTACCTGTACTCAAATCCGTGTAATTGTACACCCTGTAATAAAAACTCAACTGTATTAAGCATAAGTTTGCATTCCCTGAGCACATACCATTTGGAGGATTTCAAGAAGGTGTTTGTGCCCACATCGGTCTTTTATCAAAATACCAATAAAATGTATTTAATCAAAATTCCAAAAGAGTCAGAAAGTAGATTACTGGTTGCCTAGGGCTGGGGGATAGGGAGGCAAAAAGGTAATGGCGAGTGAGTGCTAACGAATGCAAGGTTTCTTTTGGGTTGATAGAAATGTTCTGGAATTGATTATGGTGATGGTTGCCACAGCTCTGTAAATATACTGAAAACATTTGGATTGTACACTTTAAATACTTGAACTTTATGGTGGTTCAGTGGTAGAATTCTCTCCTTCCATGTAGGAGACCTGGGTTTGATTCCTGGCCAATGCACTTCATGCACACTCACTACCCATCTGTCAGTTGTGGATTGTGTGTTGTTATGATGCTGCTTCTTGGAAACCATATGGGACAGTTCTACTATGTCCTATAAGGTCACTATGAGTCGGGATTGACTCAATTGCAATGGGTTTTTTTTGGGGAAAAAAAAACTTTTGGGGGAGGGGGTGTTTATCTGATATTAGTATGGCCACCTCTGCCCTTTTTTGTTTACTCATTGTATGGAATATTTTTCTCCATTCTTTTATTTTCAGTCTGTTTGTGTCTTTATGTCCAAGGTGTGTTTCTTGCAGACAGCAAAAAGATGGGTCATGTTTTTTTGTTTGTTTTTTTATCCATTCTGCCACTCTCTGCATTTTGCATGGAGTGTATAGACCATTTACATTTAAGGTTATTACTGAAAATGAAATATCTACCTCATTTATTTTGCTATTTCTTTTTTGAGTGGTTTGTACCTTTGTTTTTGTTTTGTTTTCATTCTGTTTTTTTTTTTTGTATTAGGCTGCTTTCTTGTGATAAGCCTTTTTTTTCTTCCTTTTTTTCTTCTTAGTATTTTTTCTCAGTGATCTCTTAGTGGTTACCACATATATATTACATCAGACAACTTACAATTGCAACAGCATTTAACATATAAACAACAGTTAATATACAAGCTTAACATCTTTAAATCTATGCGTGATATGCTCCTCCCTCCCCAATTTTTGTTGGTGTGTCTCCATTAACATCAATATACAACCTGTATTTGATAAGTTTTCTTTGTATTTATCTCTTACAAACTTGGTCTTTATGATTGTACATGTTGTTGCATTTTTTGGAGATCTCTGTTTCTTATTTTTTTCCATTGTATAGATATAAGTGTTTGTTTAATGATCTTGCCTTCCCATTTGGGGTACTCCCTTGAGTAATACTTGCAAAGCTGGTCAGGTAGTGGCAAATTCCCAGAGCTTCTGTTTGGGAATGTCTTGATGTCCCCCACATTTTCGAATGACAATTTTGTTGGGGAAATAATTCTTGGTTGGCAATTTTTTCATTCAGTGTTTTATATATTTTGCTCCATTATCTTCTGGCCTCTAGAGTTTTGGAGGAGAAATCTGCACTGGCTTATATGAAAGACCCTTGGTATGTTGCATTTTCAGGAATTGGTTTTCAGGTCTTTGGTTTTCAGGAATTCTATTAGGATATGGCACAGAGTTGATCTTTACTTGTCTCTTCTGTTTGAGGTTTGTGTAGCTTCCCTGTATTTGCAGGTTTGGTTCTCTGTTCAGGTCTGGGAAATTCTCTGTGATTATATCTTGGAAAATTCTGTCTATGCCTTTGCTGTTGTCGTGGTGCTCTGGGATTCCAATAATTCTAATGATAGGTTTCTTAACTGAATGACATATTTCCATTTGGTTTTGTTTGCTTTTCTGTATTCTTTTCTTGTTTCTCTTGTGACTTAATAAGTTCAATTATTTTGTCTTCTAGTTTATTATTCTGCTTTCTGTGTGTTTCACTGTCGTTGGATGTTTCTCTTGTTTTCTAATTCAGTTGCTTTGTTCTTCAGTTCCTGTACTTCTCTTTGTTTGCCTTTTAATTTCCTTGTCGACTCTCTCATTTTATTCCTCTATTGGTTTCCTGATCTCCACTAGTTTGTTTTCTGTGTAGTTTTTGCTTTCCTTAAACATATTTAGCAGCATAATCTGACAATTTTTAATTTTTTCTGTTAGTCTGATCTCCACAGGAGAAATTTCCTCTTCTTTGTGTTTTCTTTTGATTGATCCTTCTTTTCTTGTGATTTGTGTGTTTTATTATTTTTTTTTGAAATTGGACCATTTTGTTATCTCTCTCTCTCTCTTTTCTTTTTACTTTAAGTCCTGTTTTCTGATTTTCATTGAAAAATTTTCTGATTGGATGTCCCAATGGTGCAGTGGTCAAGCACCCAGCTATCAACCAGAAGGTCAGCAGCCCACATCCATTAGATACTCCATGGGAGCAAGATGCAGCAATCTGCATCCACAAAGACTCACAGCCCTGGAAAACCCACAAGGTGGCTCCAATCTGTCCCATAGTGTCACTATGAGTTAGAATCAACCTGACAGCAGGGGGCTTTGTGTCTTCTAAAAACCACTAGAGGTTACTTATCCTTTGTTTTTCTAAGTGCTGATGCAGGAGTTCTAGGTGGTTAATCTCTGGAATTCAATAGGCATGCAGGGGTTTTTTAGCTGGTCTCAGAAGCTAACATAAACAGTGGGGCTTGATTTTCCCATGGCAAAGGTGGGTGGCTCTCTATGTCTTTCTCTCACAGGGACCCTTGCACAGGCTCTCCCACAGTGTCTTGCTGCAGGCAGGGAGCCAGGCACTTCCCTTTGTGTTGCCCATCCAAAGTATTCCTCTGGCCCTGATGCCGTTGCAGTTCCTCCTGTTCCTGGTGACTATCCATCTCAGGCTTCAGGGAGATTCAACAGCACTTTCTCTCAGAGCCATACCCTTCTTTCAACCCCCCACCCCGGTTGCATGGCCCATGAACTTCCGTGGCCAATCTGCACAACCTTAAAAAGTCTGGGTATGGTATCCTCAGTTAAATTCCTTTCTTGTGTTCACTGTTTGGGGTGTTGCCCAACCCCATTCCAAAATGACTGTGATAAGTGAGTTCTCCAGATGTTAGAATGTAGATTATCCTAGCTTCTGTGCCTTCCCTGCTCCTCCTCTCCCCAGCTTCTGGACTCCCCCCAACTCTTCAATACCTCAGCTACCATCTGGAGTTCTGCTTGTTTTTATTCATTGTTCAGTGGGTTAGTTGATGGAGGAGTAAGTGGGAGCATCCACTCACTTCACCATCCTGCTCTGCCCCCTCTCAAATCAGTCTTAGAAGATACACAAGCAGAATGCTCCTTGTACAAGAAAATTGTGACATCAGCTCACTTACTTTGGATACATCAGGAAAGATCAATTGCTAGAAAAAGACATTATGTTTGACAAAGTAGAGGGTCAGAGAAAATGGGAAACGTCAATGAGATGAATTGACACAATTGCCAGAACAATGGACTCAAACATAATAACAATCATGAAGATGGCACAGGACAAGGCAACATTTTGTTCTGTTAAAAGTTAAGTTCTCCATGAATCAGAGCTGACAAGACATAAACTAACAACATAATAATACTAGTTAAACGTATTACTTCTCATACAAGTTGTCTCCTAAAGATTGTTCATGGTTTTATTGGATCATTAAATTTTTAATTTATTTTTAGATTATGTTCTTTGAAATGCTTTAATTTTGTCTGATTATAAGAATAATACATTTAAATTGTAGAAAATTTTGGAAAACAGTGAAAGATTATAAATATTATCTTAATATCACTGATTAAAACCAACCACTGCTTATGTCTTGGTGCATATTATGTGAAATTATTAAATTGAATTCGTAATCATTGGCAAAAACTGGGAAGTATAGAAAACTTAAAACAAAAAACTATCTTCAAGTTCACCATATTTTTTAACATAATTGGGATTACAGTATATGAACAGGTTCATATCCTGCTGTGTTACGTAACATTGTATTGTAAGCTTTTCCACAGACCATGAAACATTCTTTTGGTGAATTTTTTAACGGCTTTATTCAGACATCATTTAGAAACCATTGTTGCTGCTGTTAGTTGCCATAGAGTAGACTGGAACTCATGGCAACCCCAAGCACAACAGAAGAAATTGCTGCCCAATCCTGCACCATCCCTATAATAAGTTGCAGACACTGTTGTGATCCATACAGTTTTCACTGACTGATTTTCAAAGAAAATTTCTGGGCCTTTCTTCCTAATCTGGCATAGTCTGCAAGCTCTGCTGAAACCTGTTCAGCATCATAACAACACACAATCCACAACTGACAGATGGGTAGTGAGTGTGCATGAAGTGCATTGGCCAGGAATCAAACTCAGGTCTCCTACATGGAAGGAGAGAATTCTACCACTGAACCACCATAAAGTTCAAGTATTTAAAGTGTACAATCCAAATGTTTTCAGTATATTTACAGAGCTGTGGCAACCATCACCATAATCAATTCCAGAACATTTCTATCAACCCAAAAGAAACCTTGCATTCGTTAGCACTCACTCGCCATTACCTTTTTGCCTCCCTATCCCCCAGCCCTAAGCAACCAGTAATCTACTTTCTGACTCTTTTGGAATTTTGATTAAATACATTTTATTGGTATTTTGATAAAAGACCGATGTGGGCACAAACACCTTCTTGAAATCCTCCAAATGGTATGTGCTCAGGGAATGCAAACTTATGCTTAATACAGTTGAGTTTTTATTACAGGGTGTACAATTACACGGATTTGAGTACAGGTAGTCCCTGACTTACAACAGGGTTCTGTTCTGAAGACTCCATTGTAAGGCAGTTCTGACATAAGTTGCATGCCCCATTTTTTTTCAAGTTTTCATTATTGTTGCCTTTCATTATCAGTGTCTTTATAAATCTGATCTCTATTTGTCTTTGGGGTTGGAAACATTACATATAAATGTACATATATATTTTAATACATGCATACATACATGAAAAAATACATAAATCATAAAAATTTGTTTCAACAATGAAGAGGTGTTGGATGACATTAGCATTTTGTCAACCGTGGTAACAACTCCACTTGTGGAGGTTCTGGATCATATGGATTATCCGTGGGAATGGGAATGACATTTCTAGTCAGAAAATTAGCAAGAGTTGTCTCTATGGTCCTTTTATTTTTTCTTCGTATATTTTGGAGTAACATCTCACTGCTTCCCAAATCTGCCTATCAACTTTAGCAAAGTGATCATCACTTGGGTTTGTGTTTTCAAGTAACCGAAGCCCCTGATTTAGTTTAGAAAACTACATCTATATGACAGTGTTTTGAACAGTAAATCATAAAATTGAAAATCTGCCAGTGAACATCTGAGAATGATAACACCAGCAAATTATGTGCTGCAACACTGTATGTAGTACATATTACTAATAATAGGATGCACCAAAACAAAAAAAGAGACATTTCTAAGTGCTGTTTGTCATAATTTAAATACATTGTAAGTCAGGGATTAACTGTATAGCGTATGTCAAATTCTATTCTGAAGCAAAATAGCTGCTTGCTTCTGGAGGCTAAAGTCTAGCAGACTAGTCAAGGTGCAGAGAGGAATTCATCTACCAACACACAAGTGGTCCTGCTTCACCATGAATTTCAGCTTGAATAAACCTCCTTATTATTCCCCAATTCTTCATACAGAAAATCAACGCAGTCTTCATCGTACATTTCAGATGCCACCACTTACTCCTCAAAACTTTTCCTGATACTTGGGGTACTTAATCCTTCCCTTTCCTATGGTTTTATAGTACTTTAAACTGCTATCATAGCATTGCCCACGTTCAATTTGCTTAAACACAACAGACACCAAGTATATGATACATACCAGGTCCTTGTATGGGCCCAGAATTACAGAAATGAAGTTCATAGTACAAAAAACCATATCGGATAGTGATAGCTAGATCACATGCTCTGGCTACAGACTGTGTGGGTTTAATTCCCAGCTCTGCTTTAACAAGTATAGGCTCTATAAGAGTCTCAGGAAAGTTACCTACACTCCTGGAGCCTTACTCTCTTCGTCTGTAAAATGTGAATAAAATTAGTACCTTCCTCATAGCATTTTTATGAGGGAATAAAGGAGACGATGCCTTTAAAGAACCTAGCACCAAGGCTGGTACCCACTCAAACCTTGTGGTGAAATCAATTGGAATTAAACGTCCTTTCAGGAGGGAGACAGGGGAAAGGCTGACAGGCATGGCCTGCCAGGAATCTTTCTCCACATTTGGGATGTCAATGTCTCTTGCTCAACTCTCCAAATCAGTAGGTAGAGTGAGTGGGAGTAGGAAACTGATGAAATTTAGACAGTGTATGTAACATATCTGGCCATGCAGTCACCAAAACTGTCTCCCTTCCTTTTCTAGCATCATCTTAAGAACCAGAGCTCAGTAAACATCAGTGCTTATTATTCGGCCAGATGGAAAGTCTAGCGGCATACACTTGTTCCATCTTTTTGATTGTTTCCTCGTCTGTGTTCATGCATCTAACCAATAGAGCCAGTCTTGATTTTCAAGTATACTCGTGGTTGTTCCAACAGACTGATCAATTCTATTAGCTTTACACTTCAGATAGAGAAGCTGGGGCCCTGTAAGAACAGTGCAGGTCCACTTCTCAGTCTAGGAACAGTGTCTCCAAAATACATTTCTGAGGGTGATTGGGTAGAACCTACAGAAATAGGGGATGTGGCAGGAGGAGTTGGCAGTGTGATGTAGTAAAAGAAGCCTCTGCCACTGGCCTTCACTGTGTAGCCTTGGGAAAAAACCTCATTCTCTCTCTAGGCTTTAGTTTTTCCCACTTATACAATGTGGAGAAAGTAGGCACATTGTAGCCTCAAAGGGTCCTCTATGTCCTGACATTAGTTAATTCTAGGTAATGGTCTAGAGTAGGGAGTTGGGTACCCCATAGGAACTCTCTATTCCTTTCTCTGTCCACTCTCCTCTACTCAGGGATACGACAAATTCCCATGACTTAACTATCACCTCTCTCTGAAGTAGTCTCAAAGCTCTCCCTCTAGCTATGACCTCTCTATCATTTATTCCCCTAGGAGAACATTTTCATGGAAGAACCCCATTGTCTCTAATTCCGTAAGGTTGGTTCCAAACTGTCTTTTTGTAAACATAGTGCCTCTCTTCAGAGCTTCCTGGTTCTGTTCACTGCTTTATTGTTATCCATGCCATCCAGACCAACAACTTAAGTGGTATCTGATCTTTCCACTTAACCATGATTCACCCCAACACGAAGCCAAGTCCTAGTCACTCTTCTTACTCAAATCTCTGGCATCCACCCCTTCTACTCTAATTTCACTGCCACAATCCTGTATTTCCAGCACTGGTCTAACAGTTTGTCATACTGTGGTGGCGTGCATGTTGTTGTAATGCTGAAAGCTGTGCCATTGGTATTTTCAAATACCAGCAGGGTCACCCACGGTGTATAGGTTTCAGTGGCACTTCCAGACTAAGACAGACTAGGAAGAAAGCCCTGGTGATCTACTTCTGAAAATTAGCCAATGATAACTCATTGGATAAGAACAGAACATTGTTTTTGACTAGCTTACTTTGGACACATCATTGGGAAAGACTAATTGCTGGAGGGGAACATCATGTTTGGTGAAGTAGAGGGCCAACAAGGGCAAGGAAGACCATCAGTGAAATGAATTGGCACAATAGCCACAATGATGGACTTGAACATGCTAGCAATTGTGACAATGACTCAGGACCATTCAGTGTTTTGTTCTGTTGAACATAAAATTGCCATGAGTCTGAGTCGATTTGATGGCAACTAGCAACAACATCCTGCATTCACTCAGTCATTGCAAAAGCCTCTTTACTGGTCTTCCTACTTCTACTTCTGTCCTTGCCCCTCTACAGTCTATCATACAGAAGCCAGCACAATCCTTTTAAAACACAAATTAAATCATGCCATATCCCTGTTCAGATCCCTCCTATCCTTTCTTGTCTCATTCAGAATTAAAGCTAAAGTCCTTTAATGGCCTACATAATATACTTCCCCTAACCATTCTCTTTCCCATCTCATCTTCTAACATTCACCCACTCTGATCCAACCACACCTTCTTGAACAACTCAAGCATGATCCCTCCTCAGGGCCTTTGCACTTGCAATCGTTCATACCTGGAATTATCTTTCTCCACATATCTGCCTAGCCTACTCCCATATGTCTTTCATGTGTCTATTCAAGTGTAACCTGTGTAATAAAGAATTTGCCTGGCTTTTGTTCCTGGTTCCTGGGAGGTAACTTCTAAACTCTTTGTATTTCTCAAGTGGTTGAGTGTCTTTGTTATTCATGGTGAGCCCCTGGGATACACTCAATAGCTTATGCTAATGAGGAGACCTATGGTGAACCCATAAATATCTTATGCTAATGAGATGACTCAGGATTGGGGCTGGCCACACCAGAAAAACCAGCCATGTGATTAGAGGCTTGGGGTTTTGAGTCATGAGATATCAGCCCCACCTTCAAGGAGGCGAGAGAGCTGGAGATTGGATTCAACCATGTGAACATTGATTCAATCAGTCATACCTAGTTAGTGAAACTCCAATGAAAAATCTGGACACTGAAACTCAATTGAGCTTCCTGGGTTGGCAATATTCTGTGCATGTATTGCTCTACACTGATTCTTGGAGGGTAATGTGTCCCTGAGGACATATAAGCCCTGCATTTGAATCCTCCAATTCCCAGACTCCACTCTATTAATTTCTTCCTTTGGCTAATTCTGACTTGTATCTGATATAATAAAACTATAATCATAAGCATAGTTGTTTTAGTGAGATTTGTGAGGCATTCTAGTGAATTACCAAACCTGAGGATGTTCATGGAAACTGCTGAATTTGTAGCCATCTGGTCAGAAGTGAGGGTAGACCTGGGGACCCCCAAAACTGTGGCTGGTGTATGAAGTGAGGGCTGTCTTGTGGAGGACTCTGCCCTCTGACTTTGCAGTTGGGAAAACTCATTGTACACCACCTCAGAAATGATTTCCAAGACCACCCTACATTGTTACTCTCTATTTTAGTTTTCTATTTCTCCCATAACAAATTACCACAGACTTACCCAAACCCAGTAACCACAGACTTAGTGACCTAAAACAACACAAATTTATTCTGGTGGTCAGAAGTCTAACACTGGTCTTTTTGAGCTAAAATCAAGATGTCAGCAGGGCTTAATTTCTATCTGGAGGCTCTCATGGAAAATATTTTTACTTGCCCTTTCTAGCTTCTAAAGACCACCCACATTCCTTGTCTCATGGTCCCCTTCCTTTGGTATTCAAAGCCAGTAATCTTGCATCCCTCTGTGCCTTTATTCCATAGTCATATCTTCCACTAACTCTAACTCTTTTGTCTCTTTCTTACACTTTTAAGGACCCTTGTGATTACACTGGGCCCACCTGGATAACTCAGTATAATCTCCCTATTTTAAGGTCAGCTGATTAGCAACCTTATTATATCTGCAAACTTAATTTCCTTCTGCCATGTAACCTAACATTCACAGGTTCTGGGGATTAGAATGTGGACATATTTGAAAAGCTCGTATTCTCCTACCACACTTTCTATCTAATAACCCTGCTTTATTTTAAAGTACTCATTCCCACCTGACACATTATATACTATACATTTACTAGTTAAACATGTGTGTAATTAAAACAATTAAATGGTTCTATGAAGCTTGTTTAAAAATTTCTACTTCCCCAGAGACAATTGTTTTCAAGCCCTTTAGCTGATTATTTTGGTGTTTGACTCCGTATTTCTAAATACCATGCTTATATTTCTACTCCTACTATCGAAGATAAGAATCTACCTCTCATTTACCCCTCTATCTCCATTACTCTCAATCCTGCACATACACATTAATTCGCATTTCCTATCCCTCTATTCTTCCAATAAAAAAACCAAACCCATTGCCACTGAGTCGACTGTGACTCATAGGACCCTATAGGACAGAACTGCTTCATAGTGTTTCCAAGGAGTGGCTGGTCGATTCGAACTGCCAACCTTTTAGTTATAGATAATTTGGTGGTGAGAGCAAGATGCAGGGTTTGTGTTACTGTGACTTCATGGCTGAGCCATACAATATAATATTAATATTCCTTTTCCTATTCATTAGGTTGGTTGTTTTTTAGTATCTATCTACTTTCACTAGAATGTAAGCTCTGTGTCTTTTGTTCACTACAATATTACCAGTGCCTAGAACAGTGTCTTCATACAGTCCATATTGTGATTACAAATGGATGTTTGCTGCTGTTACTTCTCATTTTGATCTGTGCCACATCAGCAAATAAAGGTCCCGAAGGCTTTACTTCATCTACATCATTAAGGTCAACTCTACTTTGAGAAGGCAGCTCTACCCTAGCCATATTTTGAGTGCCTTCTAACCTGGGGGGGAGGTCATCTTCAAGCACTATATCAGGCAAATTTCTGTGGTGATCCATAGGAAATTAATTGGCTAATTTTTGAAAGTAGATCACCAGGGTTTCTTCATAGTCTGTCTTAGTCTGGAAGCTCTGCTGAAACCTGTCTACCATGGGTGACCCTGTTAGTATGTGAAATATCAATGGCACAGTTTCCAGCCTCATAGAAACACACAAGCCACCACAATATGACAAACTGATGGAAGGGATAATAGATGTACATTTGTAGCATTTAGCCTACTGTTTTAGATTAATCATGCCTCTTTTTCTTTCCATTAGTGCCTATAATTGCGAGTTGATGGTATGCGAAATTTCTAACCACAAACTATCTGTTCTCTAGTTCTATTTTAGGTGCCAACAATGAAAATTGAGGATGTCAGAATCTGTACACTGAACACTAATGACCAAAACCTAGAAGAGTTGTGGGAAGACATCAGGACATCATACATGAAGTGAAAGGCCAAAAGTGAAAAAACCAAAAGATACCCTGAAGCTTGCTTTTAATCATGGAGTAGCTAAAGCAAACAGAAGAAATAATGAAGTAAAAGAGCTGAACAGAATATTTCAAGGCTTGGCTTGAGAAGACAAGGTAAAATATTATGATGAAATGTGCAAAAACCTGGAGTTAGAAAACCAAAAGGGAAGAACATGATTGGCATTTCTCAAGTTGAAAGAACCAAAGAGAAAATTCAAGTCTCGAGTGCAGTACGGAAGAAAGAATTCTATTGTCAAAAAAAAATTGAATGACACAGGAAGCACCAAAAGAATAGAATATACAAAGTCACTGCACCAAAAAGAATTGGATGGTATTCAAACATTTCAGGAGGTAGCATATGATCAAGAATCACTGTCACTGAAGAAGTTCAAGCTGCACTAGGGCATTGCCAAAAAACGAGGGCACTAGGAATTGATGAAATATCAATTGAGATGCTTCAAAACATGGATGCAACACTGTAAGCACTTATCTATGTAAAGAAATTTGGAAGACAACTACCTGGTTAATTGTCTGTAAGAGCTTTCAAACAAACGCAAATGGAATGCTGAAATTAGCAAACAACATCATTAGTACTACATGATAGCAAAATTTAGCTGAAGATAATTCAAAAACAAATGTAGCTATACATTACAAGCAACTGCCAGAAATTCCATCTGGACTCAGAAGTGGACGTAGAGCCAGGAATATCATTGCTGTTGTCAGATGAATATTCCCCAAAAGCAGAAAATACCAAAAAGATTTTTACTTCTGTTTTATTGACTACAGGAAGTCATTTGACTGTGGATCATAAGATTATGGATAACATTGAGAAGAATGGGAATTTCAGAATACTTCATTGTGCTCATGTGAAACCTGTACATGGATCAAGAGGCAGTTATTTAAACAGAGCAAGGGAATACTACATGGTTCACAATTGGAAAATTGTGTCAGGATTGTGTTCTTTCACCTTACTTATTTAATCTGTATACTGAACAAATAATCTGTGGAACTGGATGTATTAAGAAGAATGTGGAGGGGGGCCAAGGTGGCGGAGTAGTCAGACACTTCTGGTGACCCCTCTTATAACAAAGACCCAAAAAACAAATGAAATAATTATATTTAGGACAAGCTAAGAGCCTTGAACATCAATGGCAAAGTTAGAAAATGGACTGATTGGCAGGGAGGAGAAAGAGATGGTTCAGAAGCAGAGAGGAGTTGCCAGACCTGAATTACCAGGAACCCTCAGGCACCATCCCCTAGAGCAACCACAGTGGGGCTTGTGGTAGCATTATGGACCCAGTTTCCTTAGGGAGAGACAGCGATCAGCACAGCCTACTCACAGCTCTGGAACCACAGAATGGTGCTCTCAGCAAAGGCTAAGTACTTGCGTATATTTTAGAGTGCTAGCGGCCCCCAAGCCAGCTGCAGTGGCTATTGATTTCACTGGGCCTGAGATATACCCTGCTGAGTGTCCTTAACCATTCTCTCTGCCTTGGAGAAGGAATAAATTCACAATTGGGGGAAAAGATAAGCTGCCAGCTCCACTAAGCTGGGGAGATGAGGACAGAATCGGATCCTGTTCAGGCATAAACTGTCCATAGACTTTGAATAACTTTCCCCCCTGCATGGATCTGTGTGGGCCTATTTCAGAAGAATATACCCTTGTTTCAGCCCCCTGCCTTGTTCAGAGTGTGACCCCCTGCTGCAACCAGATACCTATACCTACACCAAACACACCTGCCCCTCAAAGACTGGAGGACAGAACCTGTACTACACTCTTGATGACCAACTACCTGGACACCTGAGCTGAATCCATACAAGAAAAGTGAATGGAATCCTAGGCTCATATATCTGATAAGAGCTCTAGCCATCTGATGACAAGACGTTAGAATTTCAAAGGAGAAAATAACCAAGCTAGCTCACTCAATCAGCCTATTTGGGCATATCAAAACAAAACAAAGCAACAAGCTAGGATACAGTAGGCAAACATAAAATAAACTAATACAATAACTTATAGATGGCTCAGAGACAACAGTCAATATCAATTTCCATAAAGAAGCAGACAATGATCGCTTCAAAAAACTCTCAAAGAATCAAGGGATCTTCTGGATGACGGTACCTTCTTAGAATTACCAGATGCAGAATAGAAAAGATTAATATGCAGAACTCTTCAAGTCATCAAGGAGATCAGGCAAAATGTAGAAAAAGCCAAGGAACACACAGATAAAGCAGTAGAAGAAATTAAAAAATGTTATTCAAGAACATAATGAAAAATTTAATAAGTTGCAAGAGTCCATAGAGAGACAGCAATCAGAAATTCAGAAGATTAACAATAAAATTACAGAATTAGACAACTCAAGAGAACATCAGAGGAGCAGAACTGAAGAAGTGGAAGGCAGAATTAGTGAGACAGAAGATAAAACACTTGGCACCTATCTATGTAAAGAAAAATCAGATAAAAAAATTAAAAAAAATGAAGAAACCTTAAGAATCATGTGGGACTTTATCAAGAGAAATAACCTACAAGTGATTGGAGTAGCAGAACAGGGAGGGATAACAGAAAATACAGAGAGAATTGTTGAAGATTTGTTGGCAGAAAACTTCCCTAATATTGTGAAAGATGAGAAGATACCTATCCAAGATGCTCATCGAACTCCACATAAGATAGGTGTTAAAAGAAAGCCACCAAGACATATTATAATCAAACATGCCAAAACCAAAGATAAAGAGAGACTTTTAAGAGTGCCTAGGGATAAACGAAAAATCACCTACAAAGGAGAGTTAATAAGAATAACCTCAGACAACTCAGCAGAAACCTTCAGGCAAGAAGGCAATGGGATGACTTATATAAAGCACTGAAGGAAAAAAAATTGCCAGCCAAGAATCATATATCCAGCAAAACTGTCTCTCAAATATGAAGGTGAAATTAGGGTATTTCCAGGTAAGAGAAGTTTATGGAATTCATAAAACCAAACCAAAACTACAAGAAATACTAAAAGGAGTTCTATGGTTCGAAAATCAATAATATCAGATATCAACTGAAAACTAGAACACAGAACAGAGCAGCCATATGTCAATCCAGATAGGCAAATCACAAAAATAAATCAAGATAAAAAATGCTCAAAACAGAGAAACAGTGATGTCATTATGTAAAAGAAGACAGCATTAAAACAATAAAGAGGGACTAAGAAATGTATCATAAGTCTTCCATATGGAGAAGAAAACAAGGCGATATAAAGAAATAAAAGTTAGGTTTATGCTTAGAAGAATAGGGGTAAATATTAAGGTAACCACAAAGGAGACGAACAATCCTACTCATCAAAATATAATACAAAAAAAAAAAGACTCAGCAGAAACAAAATTAACAGCAATGAATAAGAGGAAAAAACAATATATAAACTACACAGCACAAAAACTTAAGTGGGAAAAAGAAACTGTCAACAACGCACAAAAAAGGACATCAAAATGACAGCACTAAACTCATAAAAAAAATATGCATAATTACACTGAATGTAAATGGAATAAATGTACCAGTAAAGACCTAGAGAGTGGCAGAATGGACAAAAAAATACAGTCCATCTATATGCTGCCTACAAGAGACATACCTTAGACTTAGAGACACAAACAAACTAAAAGTCAAAGGATGGAAAAAATATATCAAGCAAACAACAATCGAAAAAGACCAGGAGTGGCAATATTAATTTCTGACAAAATAGACTTTAAAGTTAAATCCACACACCAAAAAAAAGGATAAGGACGGAAACTATATAATGATTCAAGGGTCAATACACCAGGAGGATACAACCATATTAAATATTTATACACCCAATGACAGGGCTGCAAGATACATAACACAAACTCTAACAGCATTGAAAAGTGAGATAGACAGCTCCACAATTATAGTAGGAGACTTCGACACACCACTTTCACTGAAGGACAGAACATCCAGAAAGAAGCTCAATAAAGACACCAAAAAACCAAACCCGTTGCCGTTGAGTAGATTCCGACTCATAGTGAACCTATAGGACAGAGTAGAACTGCCCCATAGAGTTTCCAAGGAGCGCCAGGTGGATTTGAACTGTGGACCATTTGGTTAGCAGCCATAGCAATTAACCACTATGCTAACAGGGTTTCCCAATAAAAACACGGAGATCTAAATGCCACAATCAACCAACTTGACCTCATAGATATATACAGAACACCCCATCCAAAAAGAGCCAAGTATACTTTCTTTTCTAGTACATATGGAACATTCTCTAGAATAGACCACATATTAGGTCATAATGCATGCCTTAACAGAATCCAAAACATTGAAATATTACAAAGCATCTTCTATTACCATAAAGCCATAAAACTAGAAATCAATTACAGGACAAGCAGAGAAAAGAAACCAAACATTGGAAACTAAACAATACCGTGCTCAGAAAAGAGTGGGTTATAGAAGACATTAAGGATGGAATAAAGTAATTCATACAATCCAATGAGAATGAAAACACTTCCTATCAGAACAGTTGGGACACAGCTAAAGCAGTGCTCAGAGGTCAATTTATATCAATAAACGCACACGTCCAAAAAGAAGAAAGGGCCAAAATAAAAGAATTATCCCAAAAACTTGAACA
This sequence comes from Loxodonta africana, assembly GCF_030014295.1. Taxonomy (NCBI): domain Eukaryota; kingdom Metazoa; phylum Chordata; class Mammalia; order Proboscidea; family Elephantidae; genus Loxodonta; species Loxodonta africana. The sequence continues at coordinate 70,075,754 of NC_087369.1, forward strand.
AAGAGAAAGAGAGCAACAAAAGAAACCCAGAGGCACCAGAAGAAAACAAAAATTAAAGCAGAACTAAATGAAATAGAAAACAGAAAAAAATTGAAACAATTAACAAGACCAAAAGTTGGTTTTTTTAAAAAAATCAACAAATATTGATAAACCACTGGCCACACTGACAAAAGAAAAACAGGAGAGGAAGCAAATAACCCAAATAAGAAATGAGATGGGCGATATTACAACAGACCAAACTGAAACTAAAGAATCGTATCAGATTACTATGAAAGACTATACTCAAACAAATTTGAAAATCTAGAAGAAATGGATGAATTCCTAGAAACACACTACCTACCTAAACTAATACAAACAGAGGTAGAACAACTACATAGACCCATAACAAAAGAAGAGATTGAAAAGGTAATCAAAAAACTCCCAACAAAAAAAGCCTAGGCGGCTTCACTGCAGAATTCTACCAAACTTTCAGAGAAGAGTTAACACCACTACTACTAAATAAAGGTATTTCAGAGCATAGAAAAGGATAGAATACTCCCAAACTCATTCTATGAAGCCAGCATTTTCCTGATACCAAAACTAGGTAAAGACACCACACACAAAAAAAAGAAAATTACAGACAAATATTTCTCATGAACTTAGATGCAAAAATCCTCAACAAAATTCTAGCCAATAGAATTCAACAACATATCAAAAAAATAATTCACCATGGCCAAGTGGGATTCATACCAGGTATGCAGGGATGGTTCAACATTAGAAAAACAATTAGTGTAAACTATCATATAAATAAAAGAGAAGAACCACATGATCTTGTCAATTGATGCAGAAAAGGCATTTGACAAAGTTCAACACCCATTCATGATAAAAACTCTTAGCAAAATAGGAACAGAGGGAAAATTCCTCAACATAATAAAGGGCATTTATACAAACCCCACAAACATCATCCTAAATGCAGAGAGTCTGAAAGCATTCTCCTTAAGAAGTAGAACCGAACAAGGATGCCCTTTATCACAACTGTTATTCAAAATTTTGCTGGAGGTCCTAGCCAGAGCAATTAGGCTAGATAAAGAAAGAAAGGGCATCTGGATTGGTAAGGAAGAGGTAAAATTATCTCTATTTGAAGATGATATAATCTTATACACAGAAAACCCTAAAGAATCCTCAAGAAAACTACCGAAACTAATAGAAGAATTCAGCAGATTATCAGGATACAAGATAAACATACAAAAATCAGTTGGATTCCTCTACACCAACAAAGAGAACGTCGAAGAGGAAATCAGTAGATCAATACCATTTACAGTAGCCACCAAGGAGATAAAATACTTAGGAATAAATCTAACCAGGGATGTAAATGACCTATAGAAAGGAAACTACAAGTCACTACTGCAAGAAACCAAAAGAGACCTACATAAGCGGAAAAGCATACCTCGCTCATGGATAGGAAGACTTAACATTGTAAAAATGTCTATTTTACCAAAAAGCGATCTATAGATACAACGCAATTCCGATTTAAATTCCAACGACATTTTTTAATGAGATGGAGAAACAAATCGCCAACTTCTTATGGAAGGGAAAGAGGCCCCGGATAAGTAAAGCATTACTGAAAAAGAACAAAGTAGGAAGCTTGCTCTACCTGATTTTAGAACTTATTATACCTTCACAGTCATCAAAACAGCCTGGTGCTGGTACAACAACAGATACATAGACCAATGGAACACAGTTGAGAATCCAGGCATAAATCCATCCACATATGAGCAGTTGATATATGACAAAGGCCCAAAGCCAGTTAAATGGGGAAAAGGCAGTCTCTTTAACAACTGGTGCTGGCATAACTGGATATCCATCCGCAAAAAAATGAAAAAAGACCCACACCTCACTCCATGCGTAAAAACTAACTCAAAATGGATGAAAGACCTAAATATGAAATCTAAAATGATAAAGATCATGGAAGAAAAATTGGGGACAACACTAGGAGCCCTAATACATGGCATAAACAGTATACGAATCATTACTAACAATGCACAAACACCAGAAGAGAAACTGGATAACTGGGAGGTCCTAAAAATCAAACACCTATGCTCATCCAAAAACTTCACTGAAGGAGTAAAACACTTATCTACAGACTGGGAAAACGTCTTTACCTATGACATTTCTGATCAGAGTCTGATCTACATGATACTGCAAAAACTGAACAAAAAAAAGAGAAATAACCCAAGTAAAAAATGGGCAAAGTATATGAACAGGTACTTCACTAAAGAAGACATTCAGGTAGCTAACAGATGCATGAGGAAATGCTCACGATCATTAGCCATTAGAGAAATGCAAATCAAAATACCAGGAAATTCCATCTCACTCCAACAAAGCTGGCATTAATCCAAAAAACACAAAATAATAAATGTTGGAGAGGCTGCAACACTTATGCACTTCTGATAGGAACGTAAAATAGTACAACTACTGGGGATATCAATTTGGTACTTCCTTAAAAAGCTAGAAATAGAAGTACTGTAAGATCCAGCAATTCCACTCCTTGGAATATATCCTAGAGAAATAAGAGCCTTTACACAAACATATATGCACTCTCACGTTCATTGCAGCACTGTTTACAATAGCAAAAAGATGGAAGCAACCAAGGTGCCCATCAACAGATGAATGGATAAATAAATTAGGGTATACTCACACAATGGAATACTATGCATTGATAAAGAACAACGATGACTCTATGAAACATTCTATAATATGGAGGAACCTGGAAGGCATTATGCTGTGTGAAATTAGTTGTAAAAGGACAAATATTGTATGAGGCAACTATTATAAGAACTCGAGGAATAGTTTAATCATAGAAGAAAATATCCTTTGATGGTTACCAGAGTGGGGAGGGAGGGAGGGAGGGAGAGGGGTTTTCACTAATTAGATAGTAGACAAGAACTATTTTACGTGAAGGAAAGGACAACACACAATACAGGCGAGGTCAGCACAACTGGTCTAAACCGAAAGCAAAGAAGTTTCCTGAATAAACCGATCACTTCGAAGGCCAGCGTAGCAGGGGCGGGGGTTTGTGTACCATGGTTTCAGGGGACATCTAGGTCAATTGGCATAATAAAATCTATTAAGAAAACATCCTGCATTCCACTTTGGAGAGTGGCGTCTGGGATCTTAAACACTCACAAGCGGCCATGTAAGATGCTTCATTTGGTCTCAACCCACCTGGAGCAAAGGAGAATGAAGAACACCAAAGACACAAGGTAATTATGAGCCCAAGAGACAGAAAGGGCCACATAAACCAGAGACTACATCAACCTGAGACCAGAAGAACTAGATGGTGCCTGACTACCACTGATGACTGACCTGACAGGGATCAGAACAGAGAACCCCTGAGGGATCAGGAGAGCTGTGTGATGCAGACCTCAAATTCTCGTAAAAAGGCCAGACTTAATGGTCTGAGACTAGAAAGACCCTGGAGGTCATGGTCCCCAGACCTTCTGTTAGCCCAAGACAGGAATCATTCCCAAAGCCAGCTCTTGAAACAGGGTTTGGACTGGACTATTGGATAGAAAATGACACTGTTGGGGAGTGAGCTTCTTGGATCAAGTAGACACATGAGACAATGTGGACAGCTCCTGTCTAGAGGGGAGATGAGAAGGCAGAGCGGGTCAGAAACTCGCTGAATGGACATGAAAATAGAGGGTGGAGACAAGGAATGTGCTGTCTCATTAGGGGGAGAACAATTAGGAGTATATAGCAAGGTGTATATAAATTTTTGTATGAGAGACTGACTTGATTTGTAAACTTTTCACTTAAAGCGTAATAAAAAATTTTTAAAAAAGAACATGACATCAGAATTGGATGAAGACTCATTAACACCCTGTGATATACAGACTACAACCTTGCTTGTTGAAAATAAAAATGACCTGAAACACTGATGATGGTCAAAGAATACACCCTTCAGTACAGATTACACTTGTATTTGAACGAAATGAAAATCTTCACAACTGAACAGGTAAACAACATCATGATACATGGAGAAGTTGAACTTGTCAATGACTTCATTCTACTTGGATCAATATCCACGGAAACAGCTGTCAATAAATCAGATGACATATTGCATACAATATAATTGCGGCAAAAGACCTCTTTAAAGTTTTAAAAAGTGAAGATGTCACATTGATGACTAAGGCATACCTGTTCAAAGCCATGGTCTTTCCTTCTTTTTTTTCTTTTCTATTTTGCTTTAGGTAAAAGTTTACAGTTCAAGTTAATTTCTCATTCAAAATTTATACATATATTGTTTTGTGACATTAGTTGCCATCCCCATAATGTGACAGCACACTCCCCCTTTTCACCCCAGGTTCCCTGTGTCCATTCACCCAGTTCCTTTCCTTTCCTCCTTCTTATCCTTCTTTTGGACAGGAGTTGCCCATTTGTTCTCCTAACATCTGGTTGAACTAAGAAGCACATTCCTCACATGTATTTATTGTTATTATTATTTATAGTCCTGTATAATCTTTGTCTGAAGAGTGGGCTTCAGGAATGGTTTCAGTTCTGGGTTAACAGTGCATCTGGGGGCCATAGTTTTGGAGCTTCTTCCAGTCTCAGGCCATTAAGTTGGGTCTTTTTACATGAATATGAGTTCTGTTATACATTTTTCTCCTGCTCTGTCTGGGACTCTCTGTTGTGTTCCCTGTCATGATGGTCATTGGTGGTAGCCAGGCACCATCTAGTTCTTCTGGTCTGAGGTTGGTGAAGTCTGTGGTTCATTTAGTCCTTTAAGCTGGTGTTTTCCTTGTGTCTTTGGTTTTCTTCATTCTCCTTTGCTCCTAGTGGTATGGGAAAAATTGATGTATCTTAGATGGCCACTCGCAAACTTTTAAGACCCCAGACACCTCTCACTAAAGTGGGATGTAGAACATTTTCCTTATAAACTATGTTATGCCAATTGACCTAGATGTCCCCCAAAACTATGGACCCCAGACCCCAGGCCCAGCTGCCCTGTCCCTCAAAATGATTGGTTATATCCAGGAAACTTCTTTAGTTTTGCTTTGATCCAGTTGTGCTGATTTCTCCTGTATTGTGTGTTGTTTTTCCCTTCACAGAGGTTGATCCTAGTCTATTATGTAATTAGTGATTTTCCCTTCCTCTCCCTTTCCACCATTGTAACCATTAAAAAATGCTTTTATCTGTGTTTAATCTTGAGTTTTTATAATAGTGGCCTCATATAATATTTGTCCTTTTGTGTCTGACTTATTTCACCCAGCATAATGCGCCCCCCAGATTCATTCATGTTGTAAGATGTTTCTCAGATTCATCATTGTTCTTTATCATTGCATAGTATTCCAATGTGTGTATGTACCAAAATTTGTTTATCCATTCATCTGTTGGTGGGCATTTAGGCTGTTTCCATCTTTTTGCTATTGTGAATAGTGCTGCAATGAACATGGGTGTGCATATGTCTATTTGCGTGATGGCTTATTTCTCTCAGGCATATTACTAGGAATGGGATTGCTGGATCTTATGGCATTTGTATTTCTAGCTTTTTAAGGAAGTGCTATATTGCTTTCCAAAGTTGTTGGACCATTTTACATTCCCACCAGCAATGCATAAGAGTTCCAATCTCTCTACAACCTCTCCAACATTTGATATTTTGTGTTTTTTGGATTAGTGCCAGCCTTGTTGGGGTGAGGTGGTATCTCATTGACATTTTGATTTGCATTGCTTTAGTAGCTAATGATCTTGGGCATTTCCATATGTGTCTGCTAGTCACCTGAGTGTCTTCTTTGGTGAATTGTCTATTCATATCTTTTGCACATTTTTTAATTCGATTATTTGTGTTTTTGTTGTTGAGGTATTGCATTATCCTGTAGATTTTGAAGATTAGATCATTATTGGATATGTCACAGCCAATTTTTTTCTCCAGTTTGTAGGTTCTCTTTTTACTCTTTTGGTGAAGTCTTTTGATGAACATAAGAGTTTGATTTTTAGGAGCTCCCAGTTATCTGGTTTCTCTTCTGACATTTGTACATTGTTAGTTAAAGTTTGTATACTATTTATGCCATGTATTAGGGCCTTTAGCGATGTCCCAAATTTTCCTTCCATGATCTTTATCATGTTAGATTTTATATTTAGCTCTCGATCCAGTTAGAGTTTGTTTTTGTGCGTGGTGTGTGGTATGGGTCCTGTTTCGTTTATTTACGGATGGATTTATCCAGTTATGCCAGCACTTGTTTAAAGAGACTGTCTTTTCCTCATTTAACAGATTTTAGGCCTTTGTCAAATATCAGCTGCTCATAGGTGGATGGATTTATCTCCGGGTTCTCAATTCTGTTCCATTGGTCTATGTGTCTGTAGTTGTACCAGTACCAGGCTGTTTGACTACTGTGGTGGTATAATAGGTTTTAAAATTAGGTAGTGTGAGGCCTACCACTTTGTTCTTGTTCTTCAGTAATGTTTTACTTATCCAGGGCCAATTTCCCCTCCATTTAAAGTTGGTAATTTGTTTCTTCATCCCGTTGGATTGGGATTGTATTGTATCTGTAGATTGCTTTGGGTAGAATTGGCATATTCACAATGTTGAGTCTTCCTATCCACGAGCAAGGTATATTTTTCCACTTATGTAGGTCTCCTTTGGTTTCTTGCAGTAGTGTTTTGTATTTTTCTTTGTATAGGTCTTTTACATTTCTGGTTAAACTTATTCCTAAGTACTTTATCTTCTTGGGGTCTATTGTAAATGATATTGATTTAGTGATTTCCTCTTTGAAGATTTCTTTGTTAGTGTAGGTGAATCCAACTGATTCTTGTATGTTTATCTTGTGTCCTGATACTTTGCTGAAATCTTCTATTAGTTCCAGTAGTTTTCTTGAGGATTCTTCGGGGTTTTCTGTGTATAAGATCATATCACCCGTGAATAGAGATACTTTTACTTCTTTTGTACCAATCTGGATGCCCTTTATTTCTTTTTCTTGCCTTATTGCTCTGGATAGGGCTTCCAAACAATGTTGAAGAAGAGTAGTGATAAAGAGCATCCTTGTCTGGTTCCTGTTTTCAAGGGGAATGCTTCTAGTCTCTCTCCATTTAGAATGATGTTAGCTGATGTCTTTGTATAAATGCCCTTTATTATGTTGAGGAATTTCCCTTCTGTTCCTATTTTGCTGAGAGTTTTTATCATGAACAGGTGTTAGCCTTTGTCAAATGCCCTTTCTGCATCAACGGATGAGATCATGTGGTTCTTAACTTTTGTCTTATTTATGTGGTTGATTACGTTGTTTGCTTTTCTAATGTTGAACTGTCCTTGCATACTTGGTATGAATCCCACTTGGTCATGAAGAATTATTTTTTTGATATGCTGTTGAATTCTATTGGCTAGAATTTTGTTGGTGTTTTTTGTCTCTGTTCATGGGGGATATTTGTCTGTAATTTTCTTTTTCTGTGGTTTTTTTTTTCTTGGTTTTGTTATCAGGGTTATGCTAGCTTCATAGAAGGAGTTAAGGAGTATTCCCTCCTTGTCTATGCACTGAAATACCTTTATTAGTAGTGATGTTAACTCTTCTCCGAAAGTTTGGCAGAATTCTTCAGGGAAGCTGTCCAGGCCAGGGCTTTTTTTTTTTTTTTTTTTGGTTGGGCCTTTTTTTAGTACCTCTTCAATGTCTTCTTTTATTATGGGTTTATGTAGTTTTTCTACCTTGGTTTGTGTTAGCTTAGGTGGGTACTGTGTTTCTAGAAATTTGCCCATTTCCTCTAGGTTTTCAAATTTGTTGAGGTACATTTTTTTGTAGTATTTTGTTATGACTTTTTATTTCAGTTGGGTCTGTTTTGATATCATCCATCTCATTTCTTATTCAGGTTATTTTCCTCCTCACCTGTTTTTCTTTTGTCTGTTTGGCCTATGGTTTGTCAATTTTGCCGATCTTTTTAAAGAACCAGCTTTTGGTCTTGTTGCCTGTGATTGTTAAGATTGTTTGCCAACTTGGCTGGGCCTTGATTCTCAGTGTTTATATGTGATGACTCCCATGATGGGATCTGCTGTGTGTAACCAGTCAGTTGAAAGCGAGTTTCCTTGTGTGTATTGGCTGCATCTGAATATAATTGGATGTTCTGGCTTTTGCCCTCTCTGGGTCCTGCAGCTGCCTCCTGTTCATCTGACCTCTGGTTCTTGGGACTTGAGCTAGCAGTTTACCTGCAGATCTTGGGGTTCATCGATCTTCACAGCCTCTGAGCAAGAGTCCTGCTCTCTGACCTGCCGATCTGAAGTTTGTCAGCCCCTGCAGCTATGTGAATCAGGAAAGGCCTCATGGTCTTGCCTGTTGATCTTAGGACTCATCAATCTCCACAGCCTGTGCTCAACAGCCTTGTTCTCTGACCTGCCAGTCTTGGGTTCCCCAGCCCTTTTGGCTACATGAATCCGGAGAAGCCTCTATCCTGATCCATGTACTTGGGACATTCCAGCTTCTACAACCGCATAAACTCTTTCCTTGATATAAATCTCTCTCTATATATATTTATATGCTTCATTGGGTTTGCTTCTCTAGAGATCCCAGCCTAAGACTGTATCCCACACAGCGTCACCTCGGATCAAGGGACTCACTTCACAGCAAATGAATTGTGGCAGTGGTCCCATGCTCATGGAATTCACTGGTCTTACCATGTTCCCCATCATCCTGAAGCAGCTGGATTGATAGAACTGTGGAATGGCCTCCTAAACACACAATTATGGCGCCAGCTAGCTGGAAATGCCTTGCAGGGTTGGGGCAATGTTCTCCAGGAGGCTGTTTATGCTCTAAACCAGAGTCCAGTGTATGGTGCGGTTTCTCCCATAGCCAGGATTCATGGGTCCAGAATCAAGGGGTGAAAATGGGAGTGGCACCACTCACTATTACCCCTAGTGACCACTCACAAAATTTTTGCTTCCTGTCCCTGAGACTTTATAATCTGCAGATCTAGAGGTCTTAGTTCCAAAGGGAAGGATGCTCCCACCTGGAGACACATCACTGAGTCTATTGAACTGGAAGCTAAGAATGCCACCTGGCCGCTTTGGGCTCTTTATGCCTCTGCTCAACAGGCAAAGAAGGGAGTTACCATACTGCCTGGTGTGATTGATCCTGATTACCAAGAGGAAATCTGGCTGTGTCACATAATGGAAGTAAAGAAGAACATGTCTGGAATGCAGAAGATCCCTTAGGGCATCTGTTAATAATACCATGCCTTGTGATTAAAGTCAATGGAAAACTATAGCAACCAAATTCTGAAATGACTACTAACAGCTCAAACCCTTTAGGAATGAAAGTTTGGGTCATCCCACCTGGCAAAGAACCAGGACCAGCTGAGGTGCTTGCTGAGTACAAAGGGAATAGGGAATGAGTGATGGAAGAAGGTAGTTCTAAGTATCAGTTACGGCCACATTACCAGCTGCAGAAAAGAGGACTGTAATTGTTATGCTGAACAAATAATATGAGAAGCTGGACTATAAGAAGAAGAACGGAGCATCAGGATTGTAGGAAGACCCATTAACAGCCTGCGTTATGCAGATGACACAACCTTGTTTGCTGAAAGTGAAGAGGACTTGAAGCACTTAATAATGAAGATCAAAGGCCACAGCCTTCAGTATGGATTACACTTGAACATACAGAAAACAAAAATCCTCACAACTGGACCAATGAGAAACATCATGATAAACGGAGAAAAGTTTGAAATTGTCAAGGATTTCATTTTACTTGGATCCACAATCAACAGCCATGGAAGCAGCAGTCAAGAAATCAAAAGACTCATTGCATTGGGCAAATCTGCTGCAAAGGACCTGTGCAAAGTGTTGAAGAGCAAAGATGTCACCCTGAGGACTAAGGTGCGTCTGACCCAAGCCATGGTATTTTCAATTGCATCATATGCATGTGAAAGCTGGTCAATGAATAAGGAAGACCGAAGAAGAGTTGACGCCTTTGAATTGTGGTGTTGGCGAAGAATATTTAATATACCATGGACTGCCAAAAGAACGAACAAATCTGTCTTGGAAGAAGTGTGGCCAGAATGCTCCTTAGAGGCAAGGATGGCCAGACTGCGTCTTACATACTTTGGACATGTTGTCAGGAGGGATGAGTCCCTGGAGAAGAACATCATGCTTGGCAGAGTACAGGGTCAGCGGAAAAGAGGAAGACCCTCAACGAGGTGGATTGACACAGCAGCTGCAACAATGAGCTCAAGCATAACAACAATTGTTTGGATGGCGCAGGACCAGGCAGTGTTTCATTCTGTTGTGCATAGGGTCACTATGAGTCAGAACTGACTCGATGGCACCTAACAACAACAACAATTGTTATGAGTATTTCTTTCTTGTATGTGTGCATCAAATATTTTTATTTTCTTCACTTAAAAAATATAAGTTGTAAACCAGGCTATTGCATTTCTGGTTGTATGTGTGTTCCTTGTATCATGTTAGGCCTGAGTATGGCTTTATAATTGTCTTCATTCAGAGATTATGTATAGTTTAAGGAGATGTGTACAGGTGCCATGTGGACAAGGGGTGGACTGTGATGGTTAAGATGGATACAACTTTTCTGGGCCATGATTCTCAGTGTTTTGGCAGTCATATAACTTTGTGATCACTTCTCTGTTGGGATTTGATATGTGATCACCCCCGTGATGGGATCTGCTGTGAGTAGCCAATCAGTTGAAAGGGTATTTCCTTGGGTGTGTGGCCTGCATCGAGTGTGGCAAGGCTCGGGGACTTTTACTCATTCTGGACCCTGTAGCTGGTTTCTGTTTTTCTGACCTCTGGTTCTTGGGTTTGAGCTAGAAGCTTACCTGCAGTCTAGCCTGCTGATCTTGGGATTCGTTGATATTCACAGCCTGTGAGCAATAGCCCTGGTCTCCATCCTGCTGACCTTGTGTTTGTCAGCCCCTGCAGCTACATGAATCAGGAGAAGCCTCTTTCCTGACCCATGGACTTGGGATGATACAGCCTCCACAACCACGTGAATCATTTCCTTGATATAAATCTCTCTCTATATATATTTATACACTTTACTGGTTTTGCTTCTCTAGAGAACCCTAAGAACAATAGGTTTATTAGCTTCCTTTGTGGTTACCTTGAAATTTATCTTTATTTTTCTAAGTTTAAACCAATCATTTATTTCTAAATATCACCTTAACTTCCTCTCCATATGGAAGTTCTATGACTAGATGGTTTTCCTTCTGTCTTTTTGCTCACTTCTCTCTTTTATATCTCAAAAGAGATTGGCTTAAGACACCATCTAATCTTGTAGATCTCATCAATATAACTGCTGCTAACCTATTTTATTACATCATTGTGATATGATTTACAACACATAGGAAAATCACATCAGATGGTAAAATGTTACACAGTCAGTCATACAATACTGGGAATCATGACCTAGCTAAGTTGACAGATATTTTAGGGGGACACAATTCAATCCATGACACACATAATTCTTAGGCTTTCTTCATTTTTTAAATTCTTTTTTTCTGATTTTTCCTCACATATATTCGTATCAAGGGATTTATCTTCAATCTCACTAATTCTGACTTTCATTGTCTCAATTCTGCTCCTATGACCTTCTATTGAGTTGTCTAATTCTGAAATTTTGTTGTTAATCTTTTGGATTTCTATTTGCTATCACTGTGTGGTTTCTATCAGCCTGTTAATTTTGTCATTTTCTTCTTTTATTGTTTTCCTAAATTCCTCTCTTGCTTTGTCTGTGTGTTCCTTGGCTTGGTCTGAGTTTTGCTTGATCTCCTTCCTGATCTCTTGGAGAGCTCTGTATATTGGTCTTTTGAATTCCCTCTCAGGTAGTTCCATTATCTTATCATCCTCTGGAAGGTTTCTTGTTTCTTTATTTTGGTCTCTTGCTCAAACCATCTTGATCTGCTTCTTTACGTGATTTGATATTGACTGCTGTCTCCTAGACAGCTATAAGTTATTATATGTATTTATTGTTTGTTTACTGTGTCCTAACTTTTTGTTTTGTTTTAATATACCCAAGTAACTGGGTGTGTGAGCTACTTTTGTTGTTGGCATCTTTGAAGCTCTCATATTCTGTGTCCAGGTGGTCGAAGCAGTTACTAGGTGTGTGAGACCAGGAGGAGTATGTTCACTTTTCTTGTGGGGGTAAACCACAGGTGTCCAGGTTGGCAGTCGCCAACAGTGTGGTGCAGACTCTCACCTATAGTCCTAGACAGGTGGGGCTGTGTAGGGGTGTTCAGAGCAGGCCCAGGTATCTGGCTGCAGTAGGGAGTTATGTGTGGAGCAAGACTGGGGCTGATGGCTGCCTCTGGATGCCTGGGTGAAGGGCATGTCCCTCTCCCTTAGAGCACATAGAAGGGCAGGTAATTGCAGCCTGTCCTTGGGCACCCAGTGCTGTTGGCTGGAGGGATTGGGAGGCACCACTTATTCTCAGACCTCTGTCATGGGTGGCTAGATGGAGCGGGTGGTACCGCCAGCCCTCAGGCCCCCAGTGTGGGTGGGTGAAGTCCCTGCTTAAGGAGCAGGGTGGTGTCAAATATCACAAATCCATACCTCCCTCTTAGCTGCTGCAGTTGAAAATGGGTTTCAGGTGTATGTCCTGCTGTTTTATGTTAATGAAGGCTTGCAATGTTGAATTGGCCCACACAGGTCTGGGCAGGGGTAAAGGGAACTGCAAGTCCCTGGACTCCTTATGCCAGTGGCTGGGTGAAGTGTCCCTGAGGCTGATGTGGGAGCAGAGAGTCCTAAGTTCCTGGCTTAGGGAGTGTGGCGCTTTTTAAAACTGTGAGACTGGTGTCAGAGCAGAGTGGGGTGGAGAATGGGTGATAGAAAGGAAGCACTTCTAAGCTCTGGGAGGGAGAGGGGTTATTTTCCCCCTTGCAGTAGGTTAGATGCTTGTACTTAACCTTCACAGGTCCAGCGCCGCTTCCATCCAGCTCTGGAGGTGTGTGCAGACTCGCCATCACCTGGCCACACCAACGTGGTGAAACTCACCCCCCAAAACTGCTGCTTGCCTCAGCCTGTGTGCACTGCCCCAACCCAGGCTGCAGGGTGCTGGAGACCTTGTTACCGGCACTTCTCCACTGCTTTTGAATTGTCTCTCCTTCCCCCTGCCACTCAGTCCCACTCTTCAGCTTTGTCTTTGATGATCAGGGTTCCTGGATTGTCATATATAATCAATTCACTTGTTTTTCAGGTCTTTGTTGTAAAAGGGATGGCAGGAAGCATCTGACTGTTTCACCATCTTGGCCCTGCCTCTGCCACAGTCTTTTCAATAGCCTCATATGCACATAGAAGTTGGATAGGAAGGCAGAAGAAGAATCTACACGTTTGAATTGTGGTATTGGGGAAAAAAATTAAATACACTGTGGACTATCAAAAGAATGAACAAATCTGTCTTAGAAGAAATACAAACAGAATGTTCCTTAGCGGCAAGGATGGAGAGACTTCAGCTCATTTATTTTGGACACATCATCAGGAAAGACCAATCACTAAAAAAAGGCACCATGTTTGGTAGAGAGTCAGAGATAATAAGTAAAACCTTCAGTGAGATAGATTGTCACAATAGTTGCAACAATGAACTCAAACATACCAATGATCATGAAAATGGCACAGAATATTTTTTTCTGTTATACCTAAGGTCACCATGTCTCAGAGCCAACTCAGTGGTAACTAAGAACAACATAACATTTTCAGAAACATTGAATATACATAATATGTATTCCTGGTCTCATGCTTGGGCTCTTGAAGCAAACCCTCTAAACAAGACATGGCAGGGCATTTAAAGGTGAGTTAGCTCTGTGATTTTCAAATCGTTTAATCATAGATTCCTTTTAGGCAAGTGACAGGTTAGAATCCCAATAGTTCCAGCAATAAAATCAGAGATCGTTCTGGTTAAAGTGGGCTTGGAGAGTTGAGACCAGTATGTGCTGGTCAATGTTTAACAACCAACTCTATGAAAGAAAAAAGTCCTGGCATTTGCTGATTTCCATGATGTGAATACTCCCACCATGACCAATTTCAAGCTACCAACAGGACATCACTGAACATGATTTTGTGAAGAAATGCATTCAATCAACTCTGGGGATTCAAGTTGGCTCCAGCACACCACTGGTTGAAATCCGGTCACCTAAACCTTCTCCTTCCTTCTCTTCTTCTCTCTCCCTACAGTGACACCCCTACAGAAACCCCAGGGTTCCCAGAATATAGTTTGAAAATCCATGAGTGAATCTTATGCCTTTAATATATAGATAGTAACACTGAGACCCAGGGAGGCAGATGAACCGAGGCCTCCTAATGTCCAATCCAATGCTCTTTCCATTGCATTAAGCTGCCAATAGCCCAATTAGCTCCCATTTCCCTGTCTCCAATTTTTCCACCTTATTCCATTATTACTCTGCCATTAAATTTGCTCCTAAAATATTGCTCTCATCAGCAGCAGGTCCCAGCTCCATTCTAAAACCATCTATGGCTTTTACAGAAACCAGGATGTCAATTTTAGGCATCTTGGTCCTCCGGTATCAGTTGGGAGGCCTTAGCTCATCCTCCCAACTTTTTCTCCCCCTACCCTTCTACATACACACCAAGCTAAAGTTTAACTGACTTTATCCCTCTTCACCATAATTCGTCTTGCCCTTGACTGCCTCTGGGCTTTGGCTTTCTCTCGACTTCTTACCTAGAATTCCTTGCCCATCCTCTTTGTCTATCCAGTGCTCACCAAATCTCAGATCCCAGTCAACACTCCAGCTTTTCCAATTGCACAAATGAATTTCTTCTACTTTCCTGTTCCTTAGTATGTGAGGCCTGTTTAATGTCAGTTTGCTTTAACTGAATGAGCATATCTTTTTATGTACCTTTGGTTTAATTCTTAAATGTGTTTGTGTGTGTGTGGTCTGTGTTTAAATGAACTCTTCTTATATGTTTATATGCATGTGTTGTGTGCTTGCATTTTGCTTGGGTGTATGAATCTCTGTCTAAATGTTTGTTTTCTGACTCATAGGGTCACTATGAGTCAGAATTGACTCGATGGCACTGGGTTTGGTTTGGTTTATGTACATGTCTATGTGTGTTTTTGTGCCAATTTTGTGTCTCTGTGTGCTATGTTGGTGCAATGTGTCAGTGAATTCATATCTATGCTTGTGTCAGTATAATTGTATTTTATGCTTATCATCATTTGCATAGACATAGGCATATATGTTTATATGTGTTCTCTGTATCTGTAATCTATGTTTATATTTGGTATTTCTGGGCTTGTGTGTGCACGTGTGTTTTTTAACAGGACCTGTATGAATTTCCCTTTGTTCCACCACTTCCCTCCAGCTCAACCAAATCCAAAGCTGCACGCACACGTGAGAGGTTCAACTAATGTTTCCACCATGATGAATTGCTCCAATCTGCCCTTTCAATCTTTATCTAGGAAGGTGGGCTATAAGGGTAGAAGTGGCCACAGGGCCACAGTGAGCTCTGGACACTGGGCCTCAAAAAGGACACATCATATTCCTCCAAACAAAAAGTAAGCTAAGTTTAGATGTCACTTACACTGTAGTATGAATTTGTTGGATGTGTTTCTCCTTTGAGAAGTGCTTATATTTTCAAAGCTTAGTAAAATACGGGCAGTACCAATTGAAAAATTAGACTGCTAGTGGAATTACAGTCATTCTAGGGCCTGTGGGAGGAACAATTTTTGGAGTATTTGCATTTTCCTAGGGGCTTAATATCACTCTTTTGTAGGCCAGAGGTCTGTATGAATTGAAAGTCACTGATTGGTAAATCAACAAAATGGAGTGTAGCACTATTAAGGCAATGGGTTGGTGCACTGGAGACTAGGCTTAACTTTCCCTTAAGGGAAGTAAATAATAGATCCCTCATGAAAAGGCATGGGGAGCATTAATGTTGGTGGCTACTCCCTTACCACCAGATAATTGGAGCTATTGGAGTGGTTCAAAGTGATTTCAAAAAGCTTCCCCAACATGAGATAGGGGGTATATTCCCCCATAACAACCCTATCCATGGGCTTGCCAATTCTTTAAACTTTGATGTGTACAAAGCTCTTTCACACATTTAAGCTTTTGTACTCTGAAGTTCACCCCAGATTTGCATGAACTAAGTAGGCAGGGGTTGACAGTAGAACATTTGAGTATTGCATAGGCCAGCAAAGTTAATTGAATATCAAGTCAATACCCTATCAGCAGGAGGAATTGCTTCATTTACCCTGGAACCTCCAACCCCAGGAAGGGTGGAAGGCAGGGGTGGGAGAGTGGGGGACACGTGACTTGTGCTGAAATAAGGAAGGAAGGAAGGGGAAAGGGGAATGTGCTATGGGACTGGTAGTCTAAGAGAGAGATATAGGGAAGGAAGGGAAGTGAGCACACACAGATGCAGGCAGCCACCAAGAGTCTGAGACTCTTTGACAGCAGGACGCTGGAAGAAAGGACAGAAGTGAAACTGGCTGTGATGGGGCTCTTACTGATCCTGCTGCTCCTAGGCCACCTAACAGTGGTCACTTATGGTAAGGCAGCAAGTGGGGGCCTGGCTGCCACTGCTGACATCGACAGTGGGCTGAGGGCTTTGGGTTTTAATGTCACCGAGGAAAACCTCTTCCTGCTGGGTAGGTTCTCAATCAGTGCCACAGGATCTCAACTTTGGGGAAGGGAGGGAGGTAGCTGAAGGCTACTGAAGGAGCCAGAAGGCAGGTTTGGGTGAGAATTGAAAAGGATCCTCTCATGGAAAACATCTGCGTGATTCTCTAGTGCTTGTTGTATCTCAGGGACATCAGGAAGGCCCCATATACCACCTAAAACCCTCCTTCATCTGCTGTTTTTCATCTGAAATTCTACCATTAGAACTTACCCCTAGGATTACAGGCTTTGATCCCTATTAGTACAAACATCTCCCCGAAAACTAATGCTGTCTAAGAGCTAGATGGGACCTTAGGAGTAATTTATATCCACATTTCACTACCAGTGATGAGGAGTTCGTTGCTTCCCTAGATCATCTTTATCTATCCAGGGGCAGCTCCAACTGTTAGAAATTTCTTCCTTGGTTGAACTAAATCTGCCTCCCTATGGCTTTCATCCATTGGCCCCAGCTCTGATCCTTGGAGCCACACAGAACATATTGGTCCTCTCTTCCCTGTGACAGCCTTTCAGAGGTCTGAGGACAGACACCATGTCCTCTTGACTTCTCTTCTCCAAACTAAACTTCAGCTCCTTAAACTGGTCCTCATAGAACTTGGTGACTTGCAGCATTCTGGAATAACACTTCTCTGTAGACACAGTCCAGTTTGTCTGGGTTGTTTGTGGGATCCCAATGCTGGGCACATATCCCAAAAGAGGTCTGACTATCATTCCATTGAGTCCTCACCCATCCTCATTTATACCTCTGAGAAGTGAGATGGCCTTTCACAAAACTAATCCTGGGTAATAGCTAAGTGAGACCCAAGATAAGGCAAAGTGTTTCTTGTTGCATCCCTACTTACTTCATCTCCTTAAAGGGAGAGGTTGAATGGGTGTTAGATTGATGTCCTTTGTGAAATCAGAAAGAACTCAGATTTTCATAGGTGGCTTAGGTTAGGCCACCCTATCCTGTGGCTCTGTGACCCATCAAACTCTAGAATCTCAGAGCCAGAAGAGACTCTGAATGGCATCTGAGAGGGAAAGTAATTTGCCCTTGGCCACACAGCATTAGCAGTAGTCAATGCTCCTGAAAAGCAGTATTCTTTCTAGAACTACAATATTTTTTTCCTCTAACAGATTTCAAGATTGCATCTCCCTGTCTTTGATTTGAATTGGGACTTGAAGAGTCAGGGATGGGGCTAAAGGAAACATTTTGTAAATGTTAAAATTTAAATCGTGTGTGTGGCGTATGTATCTTGTTCTCTTCTGGGTCTGTGAGCTCCGTGTCCCTGGAAATAGGTCTTCCTTTACTAGAGAGGTCCTACACTATAAACCTGAGGCTCAGCTTATACTAAATAGCCAATAACACCTTCCTTCTCCCAAGACTTCAGAGCCCCCAGCCCATCTGTACAGTGAGGAGGTTGGCCTCCTGTACAGTGAGGAACAGACCTCAAAGGGCCCTGTCAGCTGGAGAGCTCTGTGGGGCTGTGGCTTCGTTGCTAAAAAGATCCTAGAGGCCATAGTCAGCTGTTAGTCTCTTCCTGTGGAGCTGAGACACATGTTGAAATAATTGTGATAAGAAAAAATCCTAGTGTTTGAATTTTATAACATTTTAAACTTTTTATAAACATCTATTACCTAAGCTAATTATTTAACCAGGAGGCATTCCAGGGGATGGAAAGAGGCCAGGCACAGAGAGAGGGGCAACATGAGAAGATCTCACCCTCTGTGTGATGGTGGTAGTAAGAAGATTCAAAAAGGGACCCAGAATGCATCCTATAAAAGGGCCCATACCCAGCAAACCAGACCCTCCTTTCTTTAGTACCATCATACAAGCCTCAGGCCTTTGCTTTTCTAAGTCTAGGTCCCAATACCAGAGTGGGCCCCAGTACTGTCTCCTCTTTCTCAAGTCAAATCCTCCTTCAGCAAAACTTCTTGAGCCAATGCCCAGCTCTGGTCTTTCTTTTGAGGAAGCCAATACTTGAAGGAAATACAATCCTTCCTGAGAGAGGGGATCAAGGTACTGAGGTTCTGGCAAAGGCTTTTTAAAAGGCAGCCAGAGGATGTGGGCATTATTTCTCAGATAGTCAGGAAGATACTTTCCATTCCTTGGATAACATCCATTGTGTCAAGTAGATTCAGGTGGGAGGTTGCTGGTTTCATTTGTGGCTGGTGGCTTAATAGTTCAAGAAAGATAAGAAGGCAGTGTAATATCTGAGAGCCTGTATTCTAGACCTCCAGGCCAAGCTCTGCCCTTGCTATCTGTGTGAATTTGGGTAAGCATCTTCTTTCTCTTGGCCTCAGATTGTCCAGTATGTATCATGAGGGATTGTGACTGAGTAGTTTGTAAAAACTCTTCCAGCTCTGCCATTCAAGAAGTCTCCGTATCCCATCCTTCCTGGTACCTCAACCCCTGCTGTGCCAAATATTTTCCCATCTCGGGAGGGTGGCTTCTTACCTTCTTAAGTGCCAATTTTTTTTCTTTAGGTCATTAATAAAGTTAACAATGATCCAACCAGATTGAGCGCTTCACTAGGGTAGGAATAATCAAGACAAATATGGAAATTTTTATCTGGGGCATAGGACAGAACTGACATTTATCCAGCACCTACTGAACACCAACCACTATGGTAGGCGATTTCACATCTATGAGCTCATTTGATCTTAATGATAACCCTCCATGGAAAATATTACCTCCATTTTATTAATAATGACCTGATGCTCAAAAAGGTTTAGTGATTTGCCCAAGGTTACACAGAAAGACATATGGTAAGGCAGACTTTGGACCTAGATTGTTGTTATTCTTTTTAAGAAAATGTAGTATTTATTGCCCTCCTGATCCCAGTAGATGTTCCTATTAGGTGCTTCTCTAGTCTCTCTGATCATCATAGAAATAGTTGGAAGGTATAAGTCAGTGCTATTGTGGCTATCTTCATTTTGTAAATCAGGGAACATGAAAAATATACAATATCCTTTTTCCTATGATGCCCTGTGCCTACCATCCACTCTTTATGTTACTAATGAAGAAAAGGGAAAGGGGGAGGACAAGAAGGATGAGGAGGAGGAAAAGAAGTTGGAGGAGAAGTAAGATGGAAGGATTAATGGAAGAGAGAGGAAGGGAAAAACAAAAGGGAGAAAGAAAGGAAGGAAGAAAGATAAAGAGAGAGAGAGAAAGAAAGAAAGTGAAAAAAAGAAAGAAAGGAGGGAAGAAAGCATGGCATTTCTGGAAGTCTGGTCACCAGCTCTGTCCCATGTTGCCATTCTGGGATGGAGAACTCAAGCCTAGCCTACTTCCAGAAGTAACTTTCTAGATTGGGAAATTGGGACTGGCTGGCCATGTTCTTGGCAGATCAGAGTGGGTTATGTGAAAATCTTAAGTTTCTAGAGAAAGGAACGCTAGTCAAACTTTGAAGCATCCTAAGGTCAGAAGAAAGACGTGTATATGCATAGACAAAGGCATTTTCAGCTCCTACAGATGTCCTCATGGCCTGAGAGGGGAGTTGTGAGAATTCTCTTCAGGACTGGAAAGGGAGGTTGGGGAGGGCTGGAGGGAGATTAATGGGAAAGTGCCAATTAAACTGAGAGGCTCAGATGGTCTTCATGGGGATTAAGGCTGGTATCTTTGTGCTTTCGTGTGGCCAAAAACATGTATGAGCATTTTCGTCAATGACGATAATAACATGTATTTGTCTGTACATGGAGACATGATGTATCATATAGCACAGTGAAACTCACCACTTGTTTAAATTTCACCACCAACTAGAACATGTAATTTGTTTTAACTTCTTTTTCCATTATAGGCTTTTAGGATAGACCCATCTAGGATTTGAAAGAACTTTATATAGTAATGCTTTACAAGCCCCAAACAAAGCTCAAAATTTCCTCAGACAGCATAGTCCATCCATAGACCGCTCTGACAATATTATAAAGTTCATTTTTGGGGTGAACCAAAATTTGCTCCTCTTATGCTCCCATTTGTGAGTCTGAGTTCTGCTCCCTGACAAGTCTGAAACTCTGCAGGGAATATGTGGTAGATCTGGCAATGTGGACTTATGTTTATTTATTCTTTACTACTCAGGGCATTTATCTTGCCCAAAATAAGCTGTTAATGTTCTAAGAGTCCCTGGCGAGGGCACAGGCCAGAGGTTAGATTTTAGTTTCCACATTAACAGAGGCCCTGGTGCTTGGCAGTACGCACCATCCAAAAAGTGTCGTTTTCCATCTGCTTGACCGAAGCTTGAAAATCCTAGACTAAATAAAAGATTTTATTCAAAATAGCTTACACTTTGAAATCACCTGTCCTAATGAGAGAGATAGCAACACATTGTTGAAATACAATCCCCCGCTACCCACTCCTGGCCCCAATTAAGTAAAATACAAAATCCTCTAAGTATGATCTTGTGGATGGAAAATTCTGATTGGAGAGGATGGTTGTCTCAATGTTTCTGACTTTTCGCCCCTGGATTTCCCTCCCCAGTATGACAAGGAGCAATCTCCCTTTGGCCATACCACAATCTCCACAGTACCCAGCCCAAGATTTTACTCGTACCCTTTTTCTCTCCAAACCAAGCATGGACAAAATCAAAACATCTCTGTTTGCTCTCTCAGATTGGAATTTTCCAAGGGATCTTTGCTGAAAACTAAGAGAACCCAAAAGGGAAATAAACAGAAAAACCAGAAAAAAAATAATCAGGTTTACAAAGTGCCGGTTTCAAACTTAACAATTGCTAATACACATTACAGCCTATTCCTCAGTCAAGATTCTACCATCACAATTGCCCTTTGCTGCCCCCCTTACTCCTTTCCAAAGAAGACCTTGGATTTGAGCTCCAATCACTGACCCCTTCTGAGGAGCAATGGGGGATAATAAGCAGGGCAGATAGCCCTTTCTTGCTGAATCTTGCAGCTCCTATATTTCTCCAGGTGCATACTTACATAAAATGAAATAGTTTAACACTTTTACTCTCACCCTTTTTGGAAAATGTCGAAAAAAAATGTATCACGGACTTATAGAATGTTAAGTTTGACAAAATCCCTAGAGATCATTCCATCTAAACTCTCCACATTATGAATGAATAAAATGGATCCTCTATTGTGGGACATGACTTACCTAGGGTCACCTCATAACAAGTCAGTGACACAGGAAGGACTTAAAACTCACAAGAGCTAAACCATGTTAAGGGCCTTCTTTTGAATACTGGTTCTGATTGGTGGGAAGGCTGGCCGAAAACAAAAGGGCATGGGGATCCTGAAAGTGTTATGGAAAGGAAGTTGAGGGTGTTTCTCAGAAGCCTCTGGTGGTCTGCCACAGTCATTCTAGCTCCCAGGTGAGTGTTCTATCTATGTCTCCTTCCTTCCTCTCATCCCCTTTTTAGGTCGTCCCATCCTGGAAGCCCCAGAGAGTGTGACAGGGCCCTGGAAAATGGATGTAAACATTCCCTGCACCTATGGCCCCCTGCAAGGCTACACCCAAGTCTTGGTGAAGTGGCTGGTGCAACGTGGCTCAGATCCAGTCACCATCTTTCTACGTGACTCCTCTGGAGACCATATCCAGCAGGCAAAGTACCAGGGCCGCCTGCATGTGAATCATGAGGTACCAGGAGATGTGTCCCTCCAACTGAATACCCTTGAAATGGATGACAGGAGCCACTACACATGTGAAGTCACCTGGCAAACCCCTGATGGAAATCAGTTGGTGAGGGATAAGATCATTGAGCTCCGAGTTCAGAAATGTGAGTCACCATAAGGAGTACAAGAGCGCTGATAGGCAAAGATCCAACAGAGGACTGTAATCCTAGAAGGCCCTGAGAAATCCAATAGCCCCTTGTTTACCTGTACATAGACTCCCTTCAGTTACATGTACTAATCATAGCACATGGACAGGCAGAGGATCCTAAGAGTTATCACTAACATAGCAAGATTTAAGAAGTATTGGGAAGGGCTCCTGGCCTTCAGATTTTTACCCCTCCAACTTCCCAGAAATTCCAACATCCCTGGCCTGGTTGCCCTCCTTCAGCTCTGGGCTTTAAAACTCACAAAAAAGAGTGTATCTGATCAGGATATTGGAGGGTAGAAACAAGCTGACAAAGAAGCTCTGGGAAAAGGGAGGCAGAGGTTAGCCAAGATAAGCTTTGTTGACTTGACAGTTTCACAAATGTCTGGGCCTGGTAAGCCAAAACTGCAGATTCTGTAAAAATGCTACTTGAGCCCCCCGCCCCCACAGCTACATTATTTTAAAAAGCCAGTTATTTTTAAATCCAGATAATCCAAAAACCCAGATAATACAAAATAGTACTTAATCTTCCAAAGAAAATTATTTTTATTTGCATTGCCCTGTTCCCTTCTTCCCTCCCAAGTCAGGAACCAACTTTAATTCCCTTTGCAGATGTATGCAAACTCCTATGCCCAGCAGGGATGACCCAGCCTTGTATACTCTCATTCTTGTGATTTACAAGAGCCTCCTCTCTTGTCTGCCCTTTGCAGTATCTGTCTCCAAGCCCACAGTGACGACTGGCAGTGGCTATGGATTCACAGTTTTCCAGGGGATGAGGATTAGCCTTCAATGCCAGGCTCGAGGTTCTCCCCCCATCAATTATGTTTGGTACAAGGAACAGGATAACAACCAGGAACCTGTCAAAGTAGCAGCGTTGAGTACTTTACTCTTCAAACCTGCAGTGGTGGCTGATTCGGGCTCCTATTTCTGTACTGCCAAGGGCCGGGTTGGCTCTGAGCAGCGCAGTGACCTTGTGAAGTTTGTAGTCAAAGGTGAGAAGCTATCTGTCCTGGGGAGCACCTCAATGGGGCACCTTGCACCAGAAATACCTCAGAGTAGTGCCCTCAACCCAGAAAAGGGGGAGCAGTGTTCCAGGTAATGGTTGTTGAACAATCACAAAAGAAAAACAGCTTTCAGGACTGGGGACAATGTCATGTCATAAGTTGATAAAGATGGTAAAGAGAAAAATGACATTTACTAGGTACCTCATATTTTCCAGATACAATGCACCAAGAACTTGATACACTTTTTCTCATTGAATCCCCCCCCCCCGAAACTTTTCTATGAGATAGCTACCATTACCCTATTTAAAGAAGAGGAAACAGACCAAGAGAGGGTAATCTACTTGCTCTGGGGCTCACAGTAAATAAGAGCAAATTGAGATTTGCACTCAAATCTTATGCTCCTCCTGCTATGCCTGATTGTCTCTCATGATTCAGTCTATTCCAGATCCTGGGCACCCTTGGGAAGCTGATGTTTTTTATCTGTTTGTCTTTTTATTTGTTTTGTCTGTTGGGATTTTGTTGTTTTGTTTGATTAGGTTTGGTTTTGCATTGTGAAATAAAGCCCTGAACTCTTTCTCTCTCTCTCTTTTTTTTTTTTTTTTCATTTTCCCACTTCTTCCTATAGGCAAATGCAAGATCTAGTTGAAGAGATGGGCTTATTCCTCATTCACATTAATTCACTTTTCACATGCTTCTTGACCTCCCATTCTTTTCTGCTCTCTGAGCCAAGCTTTTTTGACTCCTGCTTCTTGCATCCTTCTCCACCTCTAACCTGGCCCCATGAGTCTGGTCCCCTCTTTTGCCTCTTTCCTACATAGCTCACAGTGTCTCATCCCTCTGCCTCACCCTCTGTGCTGTTCCTCTGTTTTGAGACGGTATCACATGCCATGACTTTCCTCAGGTACTTGGACCGCTGAGCTCTGCTGGCAAAAAAAAAAAAAAAGCTGCACTGATTCCACTTTAGTCTTAAGCTCTGCAAACTGCAATGCTTGCCCTTATGCTGTATGTCAGTACATTTGCTCATATTTGTTCCATTCCTTATATCATGTGTTCCAAACCTTTTCCATCCTATTTCAGGCCCCCAACCCTCCTCCCAGAAGATGAGGTTGCATACATCCTTCTTCTCCGAGAAGACCCAGATCTTTCTAAGATGTGAATTCCATCAACTCCCCTCCTCTCTGCCTTGACATTTCTCTGCCCACTCCCTCTTGGAACAGAGCAATATGTGCCCTGCTCCTCTTCACAGCACACCTCTCCATCTCTGTTACATCGATGCCCTGCTCCACCCATTATTCCTTACCTGTACTAATGTGTGTATGTGTGTGTCTTAAATCTATCTACCACCCATCTCTCTCCTCTGACCACTACCAACCTTCTGAAGAAGGTAATTTCCATTGGCTGCTCCCCTCAATTCTCCCATAATATACCTTATAAACTGGGGTCACCACTGACCCCTGAATCACCAAAGCCCAAGGCTATTCTACCCAAACCCATCCTCCTCAACATCTCACTAGACTTTGACCCTCTTGACCATCCTTCCTCTTTAAAATTATTTCCTCCACTAGTATCAATGACATCATTGTTTCCTGGTTCTCCTAAGGCCTGTCTGACTGATTCTTCTCAGACCCTTTTGCTGGCTCATCTTTCATTCATCCCTTAATTGTAGGCGTTCTCAAATATTTTGTTTTTATTCCTCTCTTCTTGTATATAATCTTTTCTCAATGGATTGTATTCACTTTTGAGGCTTCTAGGATATGACTGTCAAATAGATAATTTTACCTTTATTTCTCTTCTGAGTGCTAGATTCCAATGTCTAGTTACCTTCTGGATATCTTCGTTTCTAATCTCAGCTTGAACATCGACTAATTCTTTTTGGTATAATGACTCTGTGTATTCCTTCCATCTTCTTTTGATGCTTCCTGTGTCGTTTAATTTTTTCCTCATGGAATCCTTCACTATTGCAACTCGAGGCTTGAAGTTTTTCCTCAGTTCTTTCAGCTTGAGAAATGCCGAGCGCGTTCTGCCCTTTTGGTTTTCCATCTCCATCTCTTTGCACATGTCATTATAATACTTTACTTTGTCTTCTCGAGACGCCATTTGAAATCTTCTGTTCAGTTCTTTTACTTCATCAATTCTTCCTTTTGCTTTAGCTGCTCGACGTTCAAGAGCAAGTTTCAGAGTCTCCTCTAACATCCATCTTGGTCTTTTCTTTCTTACCTGTCTTTTCAGTGACCTCTTGCTTTCTTCATGTATGATGTCCTTGATGTCATTCCACAACTCATCTGGAATTCGGTCACTAGTGTTCGATGCATCAAATCTGTTATTCAGATGGTCTGTAAATTCAGGTGGGATGTACTCAAGGTCATATTTTGGCTCTCATGGACTTGCTCTGATTTTCTTCAGTTTCAGCTTGAACTTGCATATGAGCAATTGATGGTCTGTTCCACAGTCGGCCCCTGGCGTTGTTCTGACTGATGATTTTGACATTTCCATCCTCTCTTTCCACAGATGTAGTCAATTTCATTTCTGTGTGTTCTGTCTGGCGAGGTCCATGTGTATAGTCAACGTTTATGTTGGTGAAAGAAGGTACTTGCAATGAAGAAGTTGTTGGTCTTGCAAAATTCTACCCTTCAATCTCCAGCATTGTTTCTATCACTAAGGCCATATTTTCCAACTACTGATCCTTCTTTGTTTCCAACATTCACATTCCAATTGCCAGTAATTATCGATGCATCTTGATTACATGTTCGATCAATTTAGACTGCAGCAGCTGATAAAAATCTATTTCTTCATCTTTGGCCCTAGTGGTTGGTGCATCAATTTGAATAATAGTCATATTAACTGGTCTTCCTTGTAGGCGTATGGATATTATCCTATCACTGACAGCATTGTACTTCAGGATAGATCCTGAAATGCTCTTTTTGACGATGAATGCAACACCATTCCTCTTCAAGTTGTCATTCCCAGCATAGAGTCATTACACCAAAAAGAATTAGTTAATGTTCAACCATTTCAAGAGGTGGCATATGACCAGGAACCGATGGTACTGAAAGAAGAAGTCCAAGCTGCTCTGTAGGTATTGGTGAAAAACAAGGCTCCAGGAATTGAAGAAATATCAATTGAGATGTTTCAACAAACAGATGCAGCGCTGGAGGTGCTCATTCGTTTATTATGCCAAGAAATATGGAAGACAGCTTCCTGGCCAACTGACTGGAAGAGATCCATATTTATGCCTATTCCCAAGAAGGGTGATCCAACTGAATGTGGAAATTATAGAACAATATCATTAATATCACGCGCAAGCAAAATTTTGCTGAAGATCATTCAAAAACGGCTGCAGCAGTATATCGACGGGGAACTGCCAGAAATTCAGGCAGGTTTCAGAAGAGGACGTGGAACCAGGGATATCGCTGGTGATGTCAGATGGATCCTGGCTGAAAGTAGAGAATACCAGAAGGATGTTTACCTGTATTTTATTGACTATGCAAAGGTATTCGACTGTGTGGATCATAACAAATTATGAATAATATTGCGAAGAATGGGAATTCCAGAACACTTAATTGTGCTCTTGAGGGACCTTTACATAGATCAAGAGGCAGTTGTTCGGACAGAACAAGGGGATACTGATTGGTTTAAAGTCAGGAAAGGTGTGTGCCAGGGTTGTGTTCTTTCACCATACCTATTCAATCTGCATGCTGAGCAAATAATACGAGACGCTGGACTATATGAAGAACAATGGGGCGTCAGGATTGGAGGAAGACTCGTTAACAACCTGCGTTATGCAGATGACACAACCTTGTTTGCTGAAAGTGAAGAGGACTTGAAGCACTTAATAATGAAGATCAAAGATCACATCCTTCAGTATGGATTGCACCTCAACATAAAGAAAGCAAAAATCTTCAGAACTGGACCAATGAGCAACATCATGATAAACGGAGAAAAGATCGAAGTTGTCAAGGATTTCATTTTACTTGGATCCACAATCAACAGCCATGGAAGCAGCAGTCAAGAAATCAAAAGACGCATTGCATTGGGCAAATCTGCTGCAAAGGACCTCTTTAAAGTGTTGAAAAGCAAAAATGTCACCTTGAAGACTAAGGTGCATCTGACCCAAGCCATGGTATTTTCAGTTGCATCATATGCATGTGAAAACTAGGCAATGAATAAGGAAGACCGAAGAAGAATTGATGCCTTTGAATTGTGGTGTTGGCGAAGAATATTGAATATACCATGGACTGCCAAAAGAACGAACAAATCTGTCTTGAAAGAAGTACAACCAGGATGGCGAGACTGCGTCTTACATACTTTAGACATGTTGTCAGGAGGGATCAGTCCCTGGAGAAGGACATCATGCTTGGCAGAGTACAGGGTCAGCAGAAAAGAGGAAGACCCTCAACGAGGTGGATTGACACAGTGGCTGCAACAGTGAGCTAAAGCATAAAAATGATTGTAAGGATGGCTCAGGACCCCGCAATGTTTTGTTTTATTAGGCATACGGTCGGTATGAGTCGGAACCAGCTCGACAGCACCTAACAACAACAATCTTAGCTTACCCAAAACTGAAATTACCTTTTCTTCAACCAACCTGTTTCTCGAAACTGTGCTATTTCACTGGTAACTCAGGTTGGAAGACACATTACCTTTGACTCCTTCTCTTTCGACTCTCATAGTGAAATAATCACTAAGATTATCAACTCCTATGTATTCGACTAAGCTTTCTCTTCCCATGCCCACTGCCCTGGTTTAGGGTTTCATCATCCTTTTTTCCTGAACACTTTCAGTAGCTTCCTAAATCATCTCCCTATATCCATCCATCCTCATCAAATCATCCATGTACTCAGCATCTACTGAGTACCTATTTTATGCCACTAGATTATAAAATCCATCAGTATAGAATCCTACCTGTCTTGTTCATGTGTATATCTCTAGAGTCCAGCAAAGCACATGACACATCCCATTAACCCCTTGCCGTCAAATCAATTTAGACTCATAGTGACCCTATAGGACAGAACAGAACTGTCCCATAGGGTTTCCAAGGCCGTAATTCTTATGGAAGCAGACTGCCACATTCTTTCTCCTGCTGAGCAGCTGGTGAGTTCAAACCACTGACCCTTCACTTAGCAGCCAAGCTCTTAACCACTGCCCCACCAGGCTCCTTTCATGGCACGTAGGAAGGACTAAATTAATATTTGTTAAATGAATGGACAGAATGTGCTAAACCCTAACCTTCAGAAAATTCACCACATCATCGCCAGAATTATTTTCCTAAACTCAGACTGAATCACGTATACTTCCTTCCTCAAAAACTTTCTGTGACTCCCCACGTAACTTTCTACCAAAAGAACAAAGCTCAAACTCCCTTAGTCTGGAAACAGCCTACCTATCCAATCTCATATTCTAATATATCTCTTTACATCTAAATCATACTTTACATCTAAATCATGTTTCTCCTTCTGTCTACAGTGTTCTTTCTTCTCAGCCCATTGAAATTCTATTAAATTTCGTTGTTACCTGATTTTTACTGAGAGAATTATATCCACAAATATTTGCATACAAGTTTTTGTGTGGACATATGTTTTCATATCTTTTGGGTATACACCTAGAAGTGGAATTGCTGGGTCGTATGGTAACTCTAGGAGCCCTTGTGGTGCAGTGGTTTAAGCAAGCAGCTGCTAACTGGAAGGCTGGTGGTTTACTGGGTATGAAGTGGTATCTCATTGTGGTTTGACTGACGTTTCCCTAAGGATTAATAATATTGAGCATCTTATCACGTGCTTATTGCCCATTTGTATACCATCTTTAGAGAACTATCTATTCAAACCCATTGCCTGTTTTTTTTTTTTTTGAGTTATTTGCTTTTCATTAGGTTTTAAGAGCTCTTTATATATTCTGGATACTAGATCCTTATCAGATATATTATTTGAAAATATTTTCTCCCAGTTTATCTTTTCACTTTTGATAGTGTCCATAGATGTACAGAAGTCTTAATTTTGATGACATTCAATTTATCTACTTTCCTTAATTTGCTTGTGCTTTTGATGTCATATCTGAGAATCTATTGCCAAATCCAAGGTCCCATATATTTACATCTATATTTTTGTCTAAGATTTTCATAGCATTGGATCTTACATTTAGGACTTTCATTAATTTGAATTAATTTTTTATGTATGATGTGAGGTAGGAGTCCAAATTTGTTCTCTTGCATGTGGCTATTCAGTTTTCCACAGCGACCTGGTTGTGCAATAGTTAAACACTCAACTTCTAACTGAAAGGTCAGTGATTCAAACCCACCCAATGGCTCCTCAGGAGAGAAGACCCTGGTAATCTGCTCCTGTAATGATTACAGTCTGGGAAACCCTGTGGGGCACTTCTACTTTATCCTATAGGGTCTCTATGAGTCAGAATTGACAGCACACAACAACATTCAGTTTTCTCAGCACCATTTGTTGAGAAGATTATTCTTTCCCCCATTGAATAGTCTTGGCACCCTTGTTAAAAATCAGTTCACCATAGATGTAGGGGTTTATTTTGGGATTCTTGGTTCCATTTCATTGATCTATAAATTTATCCCTATGCCAGCCACAAACTGTCTTGATTACTGTAGCTCCGAAGTTTTGAAACGGGAATTGTGACTCCCCCAATGTTGTTATTTTTCAAGACTTTTTTGGATATTCTGGCTCCCTTGCATTTTCATGTGAATTTTAGAATCACTTTATTCATTTCTGTGAAAAAGACACAACATTTTGATGAGGATTGCATTGAGTCTGTAGATCAGTTTTTGGCATATTACCGTTTTAACAATAGTAAATTTCACAGTCCGTGAATATGGAATTTATTTTCATTTATTTAGGTCTTATTCCAACAGCGTTTTGTAGTTTTCAGTGTACAAAGTCTTGCACTCTTTGACTAAATTTATTCCTAAGCATTTTGTTATTTTTCTTGCTATTGTAAATGGAATTGTTTCCTTAATTTCATTTTTGAATTGTTCATTGCTAGTGTACAGAAACACAACTGATTTCTCTATATTGATCTTGTATCCTGAAGCTGGGCTGAATTCATTTATTAGCTATAACTGTGTGTGTGTGTGTGTAATCTTTAGTATTTTCTATATATAAGATTATGTCATCTGAAAATTGAGATAGTTCTAGTACTTCCTTTCGAACCTGGATGCCTTTTATTCCTTTTTCTTGCCTAATTTCCCTGGGTAGAACCTCCAGAACAGTGGTGAATATAAGTAATGAGAATAAGCATCCTTGTCTTGTTACTGATTTTAGGGGAGAAGCATAGTATTTCACTATTAAATGTGATGATAGCTGGGGGCTTTACAGAGATGTTTTTTTACCAGGTTGAGGAAGTTCCCTCTGTTTCTTGTTTGTAGAGTGTTTTTATCATAAAAGGGTATGATTTTGTCAAATTTTTTTCTGCGTTTTTTGAGATAGTCATGTTTTTCTTTTTTTCTTTATTAGTATGGTGTATTACACTGATTCACTTTCATGTCTTGAACCTATCTTGCATGCCTGGGATAAAGCTGACTTAGTCATGGTGTCTAATCCTTTGAATATGCTGCCAAATTTGGTTTGCCAGTATTTTGTTGAGGGTGTTTAAATCTATATTCATAAGAGATATTGGTCCATAATTTATTTTTATTTTGATGTCTTTGCTTTTGTATCAATGCACATACAATGAAATGAGAACTGTTCTCTCATCTATTTTTTGAAAGAGTTTTAAAGAATTGACATAATTTTAAAAATATATATATTTTTATATACCTGGACAGTGGTTTTATTACTAATTTAATCTCTTGTTAAAAATTTATTCCAATTTTCTTTTTCTTCTTGAGTCAGTTTCAGTAGTTTTTGTGTTACTCGGAATTTGTCTTTTACATCTGCGTGTTAGGAATCAGCATGCATCCAGTCCCTAAAATGTGGAGATTGATCCAGTCCTCACATTCCCACATCTCCATCCTTCCTAAAAGTCACCCTGCAGCATTCTTTCTCTCTGACCCTAGACAGTCAAAGCTAAATATGACCTTACAAGTTAAAAGAACACTGCCCTTTGGAATGCAAAATAGGCAGATACAAGCCACCAGTTTGGGGAGTCTACTGGGACATCCTAACCTTTTGACTTGCTGGCCACAAATTCAGAGTTGATTTCCCACTATTCCTTCAGGATGGTAGCAGCGAGCTCAGGAGTCCACTTTCTAACCTGTTGGCTTCTACTACCTTCTTTGCATTTGGTAATTCATTGGAGTGCCTCACAGAACTCACAGACAGTATACTATACATATGACTACAGATTTATTATAGCAAAAAAAAAAATGCAAATAAAAGGTCACATAGGGCAAGTTCTGGAAGGGTTCCCAACATGAAGCTTCCATGTCCCAAGGGACATGCAACCCTTCTGAGAGCAGATAGTCTCATAAGAAATGTACTGTAGTTTTCTTTGTATAAGTCTTTCACATCTCTGATAAGATTTATTCCTAAGTATTTTATCTTCTTGGGGGCTACTGAAAATGGCATTCATTGATTTGGTGATTTCCTCTTCGATGTTCTTTTTGTTGGTGTGGAGGAATCCAACTGATTTTTGTATGTTTATCTTGTATCCCCCCACTCTGCTGAACTCTTCTATTAGTTTCAGTAGTTTTCTGGAGGATTCCTTAGGGTTTTCTGTGTATAAGATCATGTCATCTGCAAATAGAGATACTTTGACTTCTTCCTTGCCAATCTAGATGTGCTTTATTTCTTTATCTAGCCTAATTGCTCTGGCTAGGACTTCCAGCACAATTTTGAATAAGAGTGGTGATAAACGACATCCTTGTCTGGTTCCCGATCTCAGTGGGAATGTTTTCAGGCTCTCTCCATTTAGGATGATGTCGGCTGTTGGCTTTGTATAAATACTGTTTATTATGTCGAGGAATTTTCCTTCTATTCCTATTTTGCTGAGAGTTTTTATCATGAATGAGTGTTGAACTTTGTCAAATGCCTTTTCTGCATCAATTGATAAAATCATGTGATTCTTGTCTTTTGTTTTATTTATGTGGTGGATTGCATTAATTGTTTTTCTAATGTTGAACCATCCCTGCCTAGCTGGTATGAATCCTACTTGGTTATGGTGAATTGTTTTTTTGATATGTTGTTGAATTCTATTGGCTAGAACTTTGTTGAGGATTTTTGCATCTACATTCATGAGGGATATAGGTCTATAATTTTCTTTTCTTGTGGCGTCTTTACCTGGTTTTGATATCAGGGACATGGTGGCTTCAAAGAATGAGTTTGGTAGTATTCCATCCATTTCTATGCTCTGAAATACCTTTAGTAGTAGTGGTGTTAACTCTTCTCTGAAAGTTTGGTAGAACTCTGCAGAGAAGCCATTCAGACCAGGGCTTTTTTTTTGATGGGAGTTTTTTGATCACCTTTTCAATCTCTTCTTTTGTTATAGGTCTATTTAGTTGTTCTACCTCTGTTTGTGTTAGTTTAGGCAGATAGTGTGTTTCTAGGAATTCATCCATTTCTTCTAGGTTTTCAAATTTGAGTATACTTTTTCACAGTAATCTGATATGATTCTTTTAATTTCAGTTGGGTCTGTTGTAATATCGCCCATCTCATTTCTTATTCAGGTTATTTGCTTCCTCTCCTGTTTTTCTTTTGTCAGTTTGGCCAATGGTTTATCAATTTTGTTGAGTTTTTCAAAAGACCAGCTTTTGGTCTTGTTAATTCTTTAAATTGTTTTTCTGTTTTCTATTTCATTTTGTTCTGCTCTAATTTTTATTATTTGTTTTCTTCTGGTGCCTCTGGGTTTCTTTTGTTGCTCTCTTTCTATTTGTTCAAGTTGTAGGGATATTTCTTTGATTTTGGCCCTTTCTTCTTTTTGGATGTGTGCATTTATTGATATAAATTGGCCTCTGAGCACCGCTTTTGCTGTGTCCCAGAGGTTCTGATAGGAAGTGTTTTCGTTCTCACTGGATTCTATGAATTTCTTTATTCCATCCTTAATGTCTTCTATAATCCAGTCTTTTTTGAGCAGGGTATTGTTCAGTTTCCAAGTGTTTGATTTCTTTTCCCTTTTATCGATATCCACTTTTATGGCCTTATGGTCAGAGAAGATGCTTTGTAATATTTCAATGTTTTGGATTCTGCTAAGGCTTGCTTTATGACCTACTATGTGGTCTATTCTAGAGAACGTTCCATGTGCACTAGAAAAGAAAGTATAGTTGGTTGCTGTTGGGTGGAGTGTTCTGAATATGTCTACGAGGTCAAGTTGATTGATTGTGGCATTTAGATCTTCTGTGTCTTTATTAAACTTCTTTCTGGATGTCCTGTCCTTCACCGAAAGTGGTGTGTTGAAGTCTTCTACTATTATTGTGGAGCTGTCTATCTCACTTTTCAATGCTGATAGAGTTTGTTTTATGTATCTTGCAGCCCTGTCATTGGGTGCATCAATATTTAATATGGTTATATCTTCTTGGTGTATTATCCCTTTAATCATTATATGGTGTCCCTCCTTATCCTTTCTAATGAATTTAACTTTAAAGTCGATTTTTCAGAAATTAATATTGCCACTCCTGCTCTTTTTTGATTGTTGTTTGCTTGATATATTTTTTCCATCCTTTGAGTTTTAGTTTGTGTCTCTATG
Organism: Loxodonta africana; assembly: GCF_030014295.1. Classification (NCBI taxonomy): domain Eukaryota; kingdom Metazoa; phylum Chordata; class Mammalia; order Proboscidea; family Elephantidae; genus Loxodonta; species Loxodonta africana. Next base: position 70,109,741 of record NC_087369.1, read on the forward strand.
TCTAAGGTGTGTCTCTTGTAGGCAGCATATAGACAGATCTTGTTTTTTAATCCAGTCTGCCACTCTCTGTCTCTTTATTGGTGCATTTCATCCATTTACATTCAGGGTAATTATGGATAGGTATGAATTTAGTGATATCATTTTGATGTCTTTTTTTGTATGTTGACAGCTTCTTTTTCCCACTTGATTTTATGTGCTGAGTAGATTTGCTTTATATATTGTCTTTTCCTCATATTTGTTGTTGTTGATTTTGTTTCTGCTGATTCTGTATTTTTCCCTTGTATTTTATTTTGAAGAGTAGGGTAGTTTGTCTCCTTTGTGGTTACCTGATTATTTATCCCTATTTTTCTAAATTTATAACTAACTTTTATTTTTTTGTATCACCATATCTTCCTCTCCATATGGAAGGTGTATGATTTCATTTCTTAGTCCCTCTTTATTATTTTAATGTTGTCTTCTTTTATATAATATCATTGCTCTTACCCAGTTTGGGGCTTTTTTTTTTTTTTTGGATTTCCCTGTCTGGTTTGACTTCTGTTTGCTCTGCCCAGTGTTCTAGTCTTGGGTCGATACCTGATAATACTGATTTTCTGACCAAAGAACTCCCTTTAGTATTTCTTGTAGTTTTGGTTTTTACAAATTCCCTCAACTTATGTTTATCTGGAAATGTCTTAGTTTCACCTGCATATTTAAGAGACACTTTTGATGGATATATGATTCTTGGCAGGCAATTTTTTTCCTTCAATTTTTTTTTAAATATGTCATCCCATTGCCTTCTTGACTGCATGGTTAATGCCTAGTAGTCCGAGCTTATTCTTATAGGCTCTCCCTTGTAGGTGACTTTTCTTTTATCCCTCACTGCTCTTATACTTGTCTCTTTATCTTTGGTTTTGCCAAGCTTGATTATAATATGTCTTGGTGACTTGCTTTTAAGATCTACCTTATGTGGAGTTCGATGAGCATCCTGGATAGATATCTTCTCATCTTTCACAATATCAGGGAAGTTTTCTGCCAACAAATCCTCAACGATTTTCTCTGTATTTTCTGTTATCCCTCCCTGTTCTGGTACTCCAATCTGGTAGGTTATTTATATAGAGTCCCACACAATTCTTAAGGTTTCTTCGTTTTTTAAAATTCTTTTATCTGATTTTTCTTCAAATATATTAGTGCCAAGTGATTTATTTCGAGTTCAGAAATTCTAGCTTCTACTTGCTCAATTCTGCTCCTCTGACTTTCTATTGAGTTATCTAATTCTGTAATTTTATCGTTAATCTTCTGAATTTCTGATTGCTGTCTATGGATTTTTCCAGCTTATTAAACTTTTCATTATGTTTCTGAATAATCTTTCTGATTTCTTCAGTTGCTTTATCTGTGTGTTCTTTGGCTTGTTCTGCTTATTGCCTCATTTCCTTCCTGATGTCTTGGAAAAAAAAATTTTTTTTTGAAGGGTTCTGTATATTAAACTTTTGTATTCTGCATCTGGTAATTCCAGGAATGCACTTTCATCTAAAAGATCCCTGGATTCTTTGTTTTGAGAGCCTGTTGAGGTGATCATGGCCTGTTTCTTTATGTGACTTTGATATGACTGTTGTCTCTGAGCCATCTGTAAGTTACTCAATTAGTTTATGCTTGCTTACTGTGTCGTAGCTGCTTGTTTTTTTTTTTTTTTTTTGGTATACCCCTATGGGTTTCTCAAGTGAGCTAGCTTGATTATTTTTGCCTTTGGAGCTCTGGTGTCCTGTCCCCAGCTGGCTAGAGCTGTTATCAGGTATATCAGTCTAGGAGTCCATTCAGTTTTCTTGTATGAATTCAGCTCAGGTTTCCAGGTAGCTGATATCAAGTGTGTGGTACAGGCTCTGTCCTACAGTCTTAGAGGGGCAGGGGTGATTGGCACATATACCCATATCTGATTGCAGCAGGGGGTCACACTCTAAATAAGGCAGGGGGCTGGGAACCGACCCCCAAGTGTCTCTGAGGCAAATGCCTCTCTGTTCCCTAGTGAGTGCTGGTGGGTGGGCTCTGCAGATGGAGCATGGGCACAAAAATTTTTTGTTGTAAGGACTGGGAGGTACCAGTTATCCCTAGACCCCTGTCGCTGGTAGCTGGGTGACCCAAGTTGAGCCACCAGTCCTTAGGTCCCTGTTGTGGGTAGGTGAGGACCTTGTTTAATAGGTAAACAATGTCAAATGTCAAACACCCACCTCTCCACCGCACAGCTGAAATGGTTGTAGTTTGCCAACAAGGGCCTATTCTCCCGAAATAGGCCCACACAGGTCCATGCAGAAGGGAAATGTGCTCAAGGTCCATGGACGGTTTATGCCTGGACAGGAGCCACTTCTGTCCTAAGCTCCCCCAGTTAATGGAGCTAGCAAATTATCTTTTCCCCCAGTTGCAAATTTTTTCCTTCCCCATGGCCGGGAAGATGGCTCCAGGTGCTCACCAGGGTCTATCTCAGGCCTAGGGATTCAGCCGCTGAAGCTGGCTTGAGGGTGGGGTGGGTGCTGTAAAATATACGCAAGTACTTAGCTTTTGCAGAGAGTGCCCTTCTCCTCAGGTTCCGGAGGTGTGAGTGGGCTGTGTGGCTGGCTGTTTCTCCCTGAGGAAACCGCGGCCGAATGCTAGTACCAGCCTGCCGCAGCCGCCACTGCTCCGGGAATGGTGCCTGAGGTCTCCCTGTGATTCAGGTCCAGTAACTCCTCTCCACTTCTGAACGATCTCTTCCTTCCCCTGCCCCTCAGTTCGTTGTCTAAGCTTGCCTTTGATGCTCAGGGCTCCCAGCTTGTCACAAATATGCTCGTTTCACTTGTTTTTTCAGGTCTGTCTATTCCATCTTGCTTCCGCCTCTTCCTTTGACTTTTGATCATGATGTGTGGTGCAGTGGTTAAGTGTTTGCCTGCTAACCAAAAGGTCGGCAGTTCAAATCCACCAGCTGCTCCCTGGAAACCCTGTGGAACAGTTCTACTCTGTCCTATAGGGTTTCAGTCAGGATCGACTCAATGACAAATGGTCTAGCTGCACATGTTTTTAGCTTATCCTACTTGAGGTTCATCAAAATTCTTGAATGTGTAGATAAATTTTTCATCATGTTGTGACATTTTTGACATTTTTTCTTCAAATATGCTTTCTGCCCATTTCTTTCTCTCCTTCTGAGACTCTATGCATATGCTGATACAACAGTGTCCCACAGGTCACTGAGGCTCTGTTCATTTTTCTTCTTTTTTATCTTTTTTTTTAATGTGCTTTAAATGAAAATTTACAGGTCAGTTTCTCATACAAAAATGTATGCACACATTTTTATGTGACCCTAGTTCTCTCCCTACAATATGACAGCATACTCCTCCCTGCTCTGTATCCCATGTTCATTCAACCAGCCCCTTCCCCCCTCTGCCTTCTCATCTCACCTCTACTCAGGAGCTGCCCACATAGTCTCATGTGTCTACTTGAGCTAAGAAGCACACTCCTCACCAGTATCATTTTATGCCTTATAGTCCAGTCTAATTTTTATCTGAAGAGTTGGCTTCAGGAGTGGTTTTAGTTTTGGGCTAACAGAGAGTCTGGGGGCCATGTCTTCTGGGATACCTCCAGTCTCAGTCAGACTATTAAGTCTGATCTTTGTACTAGAATTTGAAGTCTGCATCACACTTTTCTTCCTCTCCATCAGGGATTCTCTGAGGTGTTCCCTGTCAGGGAAGTCATTGGTGGTAGCTGGGCTCCATTTAGTTGTTCTGGTCTCAGACTGATGGAGTCTCTTGTTTATGCAGCCCTTCCTTTCTCTTGGGTTTATAATTTTCATGTGTCTTTGGCCTTCTTTATTCTCCTTTGCTCCAGGTGGGTTGAGGCCAATTGACGCATCTTAGATGGCTGCTTGGTAGCTTTTAAGACCCCAAATGCCACTCACCAAAGTGGGGTGCAGAAAGTTTTCTTAATACACTTTGTTATGCCAATTGACCTAGATGTTCCCTGAAACCATGGTATCCTAACCCCTGCCCCTGCTACTCTGTCCCTCGAAGTGTTTGGTTGTATTGAGGAAACTTCTTAGCTTTCGGTTTAGTTCAGTTGTGCTGACTTTCCCCGTTTTGTATGTTGTCCTTCCCTTCACATAAACCATTTTTATTTCTGTACCTTAGACTGAATATCTAAAATGATTTATCTTCAAGCTCACTGATTCTTTACTCTGCCTACTCAGACCTCCTGTTGAGACCTTTTAGTGAATTTTTCCTTTCAATTATTGTTCTCCTCAACTCTAAATTTCTATTTGATTCATTTTTATAATTTCTGTCTCTTTACTGATAGTCTTTATTTGATGAGACACTGTTATTCTTTCTTCTAGCTCTTTAGATGTGGTTTCTTTTAGTTATTTGAAGATATATGAAATAGTTGACTTAAAATCTTTGCTAGTACGTCCAATGTCTGGGCAGACTAATGAAGTCTTTACTCAAATTTCTTTAGTGGTCAGTGAATGATTATATAGAGATTTCCTTAAATACCTGGAACCAGCACATCTCCCAGTCTTTACCAAGAAACTCTGTGTGCCTGGTAAGGTGCATCTTCAACACTTAGCTAGGCAATTTGCAACTCTTCCATAGCTTTTACTTCTGCTTAAACCAAGCCTCAAGATTATACAAAAGTGAGAGTTTAAGGCATTCTCAGGTCTGTCCTGAGCACATGCATAGCTCTACACATGTGTGGTCTTTTAAGCTCCCAGAAATATGTTGGAGCTTTTCAAAGCCCTATGGACATTTCATTCCTCAGCTTTAAACGAAAGTTTACAGTTCACGTTTGCTTCTCATATGAAAGTTTATACACACACTGTTAAGTGACCCTAGTTATTTTCCCTATAAAGTAACATCACACTCCTCTTTCCACCACCCCGGATTTACCGTGTCCATTCAACTAGCTCCTGTCCCTTTTTGCCTTCTCATCTCGCCTATGGACAAGAGCTGTGCATTTAGTCTCATGTATCTACTTGACCTAAGAAACACTCTCTTCACGAGTATGATTTTATGCCTTATAGTTCAGCATAACCTTTGTTTAAAGAGTTGGCTTTGGGCATGGTTTCAGTTGTGGGCTAACAGAGAGTATGGGGGCCATGTTTTCTGGGGTTCCTCCAGTCTCAGCCAGACCATTAAGTCTGGTCCTTTCACTGGAATTTTAGATCTGCACCCCACTTTTCTCCTGCTCTGTCAGGGACTCTCCATTGTGTTCCTTGTCAGGGAGATCATTGGTGGTAGCCGGGCACCATCTAGTTCTGATCTCAGGGTGATTATGTGGCCCTTTCTGTCTCTGGGGCTCATATTTTCCTTGTGTCTTTGGTGTTCTTCATTCTCTTTTGCTCCAGGTGGGTTGGGACCAATTCATGTATCTTAGATGGTTGCTTGCTAGCTTCTAAGAACCCAGACACCACTCACCAAGATGGGATACACACCATATTCTTAATAAACTTGGTTAAAAAGCCATGGTCCCCTGACCACCATCCCTGCTACTCTGTCCCTTGAAGTGTTTGGTGGTACTCAGGAAACTTCTTAGCTTTTGTTTTAGTCCAGTTGTACTGACTTCTGCTGTAATATGTGTTATCCTTCCCTTCACCTAAGATAATTCTTACCTACTATCTAGTTATCCAATATCCCTCTCCCTCCCTCCCCACCTTTGTAACTATCAAAGAATGTTTTCTTCTGTGTTTAAACCTGTTCTTGAATGCTTATAATAGTGGTTTCACACAATATTTGTCCTTTTGTGACTAATTTCACTCAGCATAATGCCTTCCAGTTTCAGCATGTTATGAGATGTTTCACGAGTTCATCGTTGTTCTTCATTGTTGCATGATATTCCATTACATGAATATACCATAATTTGTTTATCCATTTGTCCGTTGATGGGCACCTAGGTCTTTTTATCTTTTTGCTACTGTGAACAGTGCTGCAATGAACATGGATGTGCATTTATCTATTCATGTGATGGCTCTTATTTCTCTAGGATATATTCCAAGGAGTGGGATTGCTGAATCATATGGTACTTCTATCTCTAGATTTTTAAGGAAGCACCAAATTGATTTCCAAAGTGGTTGTACCATTTTACATTCCCACCAGCAGTGTGTAAGTGTTCCAGTCTCACCACAACCTCTCCGACATTTATTATTTTGTGTTTTTTGGATTAATGCCAGCCTTGTTGGAGTGAGATGGAATCTCATTGTAGTTTTGATCTGCATTTCTCTAATGGCTAATGATCATGAGCATTTCCTCATGTATCTGTTAGCTGCCTGAATGCCTTCTTTGGTGAAGTCTCTGTTCATATCCTTTGCCCATTTTTTAATTGGGTTGTCTTTTTGTTGTTGAGGTTCTGCAGTACCTCATAGACTTTAGAGATTAGACACTGATCGGGTTCGTCCTAGCTAAAAAATTTTCTCCCAGTCTGTAAATTTTCTTTTTACTCTTTTGGTGAAGTCTTTGGATGAGCATAAGGGTTTGATTTTTAGGAGTTCCCAGTTATCTAGTTTCTCTTCTGGTGTTTGTGCATTGTTAGTAATGTTTTGCCTATTGTTTATGCCACGTTTTAGGTCTCCTAGCATTGTCCCTATTTTTTCTTCAATGATCTTTACCACTTTAGATTTTATATTTAGCTCTTTGAGGTATTTTGAGTTAGTTTTTGTGCATGGTGTGAGGTATGGGTCTTGTTTCATTTTTTTCCAGATGGATATCCAGTTATGCCAGCACCATTTGTTAAACAGAATGTCTTTTCTCCAATTAATTGATTTTGGGCCTTTGTCAAATATTAGCTACTCATAGGTGGATGAACTTATGTCTGGATTCTAAATTCTGTTCCATTGGTCTACGTATCTGTTGCTGTACAAGTACCAGGGTGTTTTGACTATCCTGGCAGTATATTAGGTTCTAAAATCAAGTAATGTAAGGCCTCTTACTTTGTTCTCCTTTTTCAGTAATGCTTTACTTAGCCATACGAAGTTGGTGATTTGTTTCTCTATCTCACTAAAAAATGCCATTGGAATTTGGATCAGGATTGCATTGTATCTGTAAATTGCTTTGGGTGGAACAGACATTTTCACAATGTTGAGTCTTCCTATGCGTGAGCAAGGTAAGTCTCTTTTGGTTTCTTGCAGTAGCGTCTTGTAGTTTTCTTTGTATAGGTCTTCTATATCTCTGGTTAGATTTATTTCTAAGTATTTTCTGTTCTTGGGGGCTATTGTAAATGGTATTGATTTGGTGATTTCCTCTTCAAAGTTCTCTTTGTTGGTGTAGAGGAATCCAACCGGTTTTTGTATGTTTGCTTTGTATCCTGATAATTTGCTGAAATCTTCTATTAGTTCCAATAGTTTTCTTGTGGATTCTCTGGGGTTTTCTGTGTATAAGATCATATCATCTGCAAATAGAAATGCTTTTACTTCTTCCTTACCAATTTGGATGCCCGTTACTTCTTTTTCTAGCCTAATTGCTCTGGCTAGGACCTCTAGCATAATATTGAATAAGAGTGGTGATAAAGGACATTGTTTGGTTTCCATTTTCAGTGGGAATGCTTTCAGACTCTTTCCATTTAGGATGATGTTGGCTGTTGGCTTAGTATAAATGCCCTTTATTATGTTAAGGAATTTTCCTTCTATTTCTATTTTGCTGAGAGTTTTTATCATGAATCGGTGTTGGACTTCATTAAAGGCCTTTTCTGTGTCAGTTGATAGGATCATGTGGTTCTTGTCTTTTGTTTTATTTATGTGATAGATTACATTGTTTACTTTTCTAATATTGAAACATCCCTGCATACTGGGTATGAATCCCACTTGGTCTTGGTGAATTATTTTTTTGATATGTTGCTGAATTCTATTGGCTAGAATTTTTTTGAAGATTTTTGTGTCTATGTTCGTGAAGGATATTGGTCTGTAATTTACTTTTTTTGTTGTGTGTTTACCTGGTTCTGGTGTCATGGTTATGCTGGCTTCATAGAATGAGTTGGGGAGTATTCCATCCTTTTTTATGCTCTGAAATACCTTTAGTAGTAGTGATGTTAACTCTTCTCTGAAAGTTTGGTAGAATTCTCTTGTGAAACAGTCAGGGCCTGGGTTTTTTTTTTTTTTGAGGGGGGCAGTTTTTAAATTATCTTTTCAATCTCTTCTTTTGTTATGGGTTTTTTTAGTTTAGGTAGGTAGTGTGTTTCTAGAAATTTGTCCATTTCCTCTAGGTTTTTTAATTTGTTAGAGTACAATTTTTCATAGTATTTTGTTATTATTCTTTTAATTTCAGTTGGGTCTTCTGTTATATCACCCATCTCATTTTTTATTCTGATTATTTGCTTTCTGTCCTGTTTTTCTTTGTCAGTTTGGCCAATGGTTTACTGATTTTTTTTTTAATCTTTTCAGAGATCCAGCTTTTGGTCTTGTTAATTCTTTCAATTTTTTTTCTATTTCCTATTTCATTTAATTTTGCTATAATTTTTAATTTGATTTTTCTGGTCCCTGAGGGTTTCTTTTACTGCTGCTATTTGTTCAAGTTGTAGAGTTTATACTTTGATTTTGGCCCTTTCTTCTTTTTGAGTGTGTCCATTTATCGCTGTAAATTGACCTCTGAGCACTGCTTTTGCTGTGTCCCAAAGGTTCTGGTAGCAAGAGTTTTCATTGTCACTTGATTCTGTGATTTTTTTTATTCTATCCTTAATTTCTTCTATAACCCAGCAGTTTTTGAACAAGGTGTTGTTTCCATGTGTTTTTTTTTCCTTGCTTTTTCTGTTATTTATTTGTACTTTTATGGTTTTACCGTCAGAAAAGATGCTTCGTAATATTTCGATTCTTTGGATTCTGTTAAGGTTTGTTTTATGGCCTAATATGTGGTCTGTTCTGGAGAATCTTCCATGTTCTTTGGAAAAGAAAGTATATTTGTCTGTTTTTGGATGGAGTGTTGTGTATATGTCTATGACATCAGGTTGGTTGATGGTGGCACTTAGCTCTTCCATGTCTTTATTGAGCTTCTTTGTGGATGTGCTGTCCTCCACCGAAAGTGGTGCGTCGAAGTCTCCTACCTTTATTGTGGAGCTGTCTGTGTTTTTTCAATGCTGTTAGTTTGTTTTATGTATTTTGAAGCCCTATCTTTGAATGCATAAATATTTATTATGCTTGTGTCTTCCCTTTAATCATTATATATTGTCCTTCCTTATCCTTTGTGGTAGCTATTGCTTTAAAGTCTATTTTGTCTGAGATTAATATTGCCACTTTTACTCTTTTTTGGTTGTTTTTTGCCTGATATATTTTTCCATCCCTTGAGTTTTTTTTTTTTTTTTTGAGTTTAGTTTGTTTCTTTCTTTAAGTACAATGTGTGGGTCTCACAGGCAGCATATAGATGGATTGTGTTTTTTTAACCATTCTACCACCCTCTGTCTCTTTATTGGTGAATTTAGCCCATTTACATTCAGTGTAATTATTGACAGGTATGAGTTTTTTTTATGAGTTTAGTGTTGTCATTTTGATGTATTTTTTTTGTGTGTGTGTTGTCAATAGTTTCTTTGTTCCAGTTAATTTTCTTTCCTAGTCATTTTTCTATATGTATTTTCTTTTCAGCCTTTTCATTGTTGTTGATTTTTTTATTTGGTGAGTCTTTATGTTTTTCTTGTTTTTTTTATTTTGATGTGTGGGATTGTTAGTTTCCTTTGTGGTTACATTAATATTTACCCCTATTTTTCTAAGTTTAAAACAATCTTTTATTTTTATTGCCTTGACTTCCTCACCATATGGAAGATCTATGACTACATTTTCAAAAAAAAATTATTGCACTTTAAGTGAAAGTTCACAAATCAGGTCAGTCTCTCACACAAAAATTTATACACACCTTGCTCTATACTCCTACTTGCTCTCCCTCCAATGAGACAGCACACTCCTTCTCTCCACTCTCTATTTTTGTGTCCATTCAACCAGCTTCTGACCCCCTCTGCCCTCCCATCTACCCTCCAGACAGGAGCTGCCTACATAGTCTCATGTGTCTACTTGATCCAAGAAGCCCACTCCTTACTAGTATCATTTTCTATCCTATAGTCCAGTCCAATCCCTGTCTGAAGAGTCAGCTTTGGGAATGTTCCTGTCCTGGACTAACAGAAGGTCTGGGGACCATGACCTCCGGGGTCCCTCCAGTCTCAGTCAGACCATTAAGTATGGTCTTTTTACGACGATTTGAGGTCTGCATCCAACTGCTCTCCTGCTCCCTCAGGGGTTCTCTGTTGTGTTCCCTGTCAGGGTGGTCATTGGTTGTAGCCGGGCACCACCTAGTTCTGCTGGTCTCAGGGTGATGGAGTCTCTCGTTTATGTGGCCCTTTCTGTCTCTTAGGCTCATAACTACCTTGTGTCTTTAGTGTTCTTCATTCTCCTTTGCTCCAGGTGGGGTGACACCAAATGATGCATCTTAGATGCCCTCTTGCCAGCGTTTAAGACCCTAGATGCTACTGCCCAAAGTGGAAAGCAGAATGTTTTCTTAATAGATTTTATTATACCAAGTGACATAGATATCCTCTGAAACCATGGTACCCAAGCCCCAGCCTCTGCTACACTGGCCTTGAAGTGTTCAGTTTATTCAGGAAACTTCTCTGCTTTTAGTTTAGAGCAGTTGTGCTGACCTCTCCTTTATTGTGTGTTGTCTTTCTCTTCACCTAAAATAGTTCTTATCTACTATCTAATTAGTGAAAACCACTCTCCCTCCCTCCCTCCCCACTCTCATAACCATCAAAGAATGTATTCTTCTCTGTTTAAACTATTTCTCGAGTTCTTATAACAGTGGTCTCATACAATATTTGTCATTTTGCAACTGACTAAATTTCACTCAACGTAATGCCTTCCAGATTCCTCCATGTTATGAAATGTTTCATGGATTCATCATTGGTCTTTATCTATGGGTAGTATTACATTGTGTGAATATACCATAATTTATTTATCCACTCATTCATTGATGAGCACCTTGGTTGATTTCATCTTCTTGCTATTGTAAACAGTGCTGCAATGAACATGAGTGTACATATATCTGTTCATGTAAAGGCTCTTATTTCTCTTGGATATGTTCCAAGGAGTGGGATTGCTGGATCTTACGATATTTCTATTTCTAGCTTTTTGAGGAAGCACCAAATCGATTTCCAAAGTGGTTGTACCATTTTACATTCCCACCAGCAGTGTAGAAGTGTTCCGGTCTCTCCATAGCCTTTCCAACATTTATTATTTTGTGTTTTTTGCCTTAATGCCAGCCTTGTTGGAGTGAGATGGGATGGAATCTCATTGTAGTTTTGATCTGCATTTCTCTAATGGCTAATGATCATAAGCATTTCCTCATGTATCTGTTATATGACTACATTTTTAAGTTCCCCTTTTTTGTTTTAATATTGTCATCTTTTACCTATTGAAGTCTCTGGTTCCCTATTGCCAGCATTTCAGCTTTGAATTATTTTTGCAAGTTCCCTGTCTGGGTTTATATCTGGTGGCTCTGTCCTGTGTTCTACTTTTGGGTTGTAATATGACATTCTTGATTTTCTAACTGGAGGACTCCCTTTAGTGTTTCTTGTAATTTTGGTTTGGTTTTCACATATTCCCTAAACTTCTGTTTATCTGGAAATGCCCTAATTCACCATCATATTTGAGAGAGTTTTTCTGGATATAGAACTCTTGGCTGGCAATGTATTTTCCTTGAAGGCTTTATATATGTCATTGCATTGCCTTCTTGGCTGCATGGTTTCTGCTGAGTAATTCAAGCTTAATTTTATTTACTTTCCTTTGTAGATGACTTTTTGTTTATCCCTAACTGCTCTTAAAATTCTCTCTTTATCTTTGGTTTTGGCAAGTTTGATTATAATATGTTTTGGCTACTTTCTTTTGGGATCTACCTTGTATGGGGTTCACTGAGCATCTTGAATAGATATCTTCTCATCTTTCAGGATATCAGGGAACTTTTCTTTCAACAAATCTTCACAATTCTCTCTGTATTTTCTGTTATCCCTCCAGTTTTTGTACTCCAATCACTTGTAGGTTATTCCTCTTGATACCCACCCAGAAAAATTCTTAGGGTTTCTTCATTGTTTTAAATTCTTTTATCTGATTGTTCCTCAAATAAGTTGTTGTCAAGCGTTTTATGTTCAGTCTCACTAATTATGACTTCTGATGCCTCAGTTCTGCTCCTATGACCTTCTATTGAGTTGCCTAATTCTGAAATTTTATTGCTAATCTGGATTTCTGTTTGCTGTCTCTCTATGGATTCTTGCAGCCTGTTAAATTTTTCATTGTGCTCTTCTATAGTCTTTAAGTTCCTCTATTGATTTGTCTGTTGTGTTCCTTGGCTTGTTCTGTGTTTTGTCTGATCTCCTTTCTGATCTCTTGAAGAGTTCTGTATATTAATCTTTTGTATCTACCTCTGAGAATTCCAGGGAATTTTATTCCTCCAGAAGAATTCTCGATTCTTTGTTTTGAGAGCTTGCTGAATACATCATGGTCTGCGACTTTACATGATTTGATATTGACTGTTGTGTTAGAACCATCAGTAAGTTATATTTATTTATTTTGTTTGCTTACTCTGTCCTAGCTTCTTGTTTTGTTTTGTTTTAATATATCCAAATAGGCTGCTCGTATGAACTAGTTTGATTATTGACACATTTTAAGGTCTGACACCCTGTCACCAGGGGGTGAGATTTATTACAGATACATGAGCTCAGGAGTCTGTTTACTTTTCTTGTATGGATTCAGCTCAGGTGTCCAGATAGTCAGTCACCAAATGTGTGGTGCAGGCCCTTACCTATGGTCCTAGATGGGCAGGGGTGATTGGAGTAGGCACAGGTATCTGGCTGCAATAGGGGGTCACAGGCTCAGCAAGGCAGGAGGCTGACGGCTGCCCCTGAGTGTCTGGGAGGAAAGTGTGCCCCTGTTCCCTAGAGTGTGTAGGTGAGTGGTTTGTGTACCTGCACTATGGGCAGCCAGTGCTGTTGGGTGTAAGGACTGGGAGGCACCTATTGTTCGTGGACCCCTGTTACAGGTGGCTAGGTGGCATAAGTGGAGCCACCAGTCCTCGGGCTCCTGATGTGGTAGGTGAGGACCCTGCTTAATGGGCAGAGCAGTGTCAAATGTCACAAATCTACCACTCCATCATATAGCTGATACAGTAAAGTTAGGCTTCAGGTATATACCCTGTAGTACTGTGCTAATGAGGACCTATGCTGTTGAAATGGCTCCACACAAATCCATGAATAGTTAAAAGATATTCAAGGTCCATGGACCCCTTATGATTGTGCCTAGACAAAGAAGCTGCACCTGCTCTGAGTTCCTGGCTTAGGGGAGCTGGCAGATTACTTTTTCCTGTTTGTTAATTTGTTCCCTCTCCCAGGCTGGGAGAATGGCTCAGGGTGAGTGATGGGACCTACTTCTGGCCCAGGGGAATTGGCAGTGGCTGAAGCAGGCCCAAGACCCTGTGCAGAGCATGAAGGGAGCAGATAAATGGGAGAGAGGTTCTTGTCAAACAGGGAGCTTGGTAGGTTGGACACATGTACTTATCTTTTGCCAGTTGAGGGCCACTTCTTGCTGGTTCTGGAGGGTTGAACAGACTCTCCACCCCTCCGTCTCTCCCAATGTGGAAAATGTGTCCTGAATGCCCCTGTCTGGTCATTGCACACGCCAGCCGATCTGGCCTGCAGGGTGTCGGTTCCCACTGGGTCAAGTCTAGCAACTTCCAACTGCTTCTGAATCGTCTCTTCCTCCCCCTGCCCCTCGGTCCGATCCCTCAACTTTGCCTTTGATGTTCTGGGCTCCTAACTTGTCATACATAATCAATTCACTTTTTGGGGGCGTCTTTGTTGTAAGAGGGACCACCACAAGCATGTGACTACTCCACCATCTTGGCCCTACCTCCTTTAAGCATTTTGATTACTCCATTGCTTTCCCTCAGTGTCATCCATTGCCTAAGGTGACAAATGCTTCCCTCCCCAGGAAGAGGCTTTTAGCCCCGGGCGAACCATAAAGACAAGCCTTTTAAGTCAGGTCTTTCAGGGGACCACCAAACACATCAAATAATGACAATCTGGGGGAAATTCGGTCTGTTCTGCTCCCTCCAGTACCTGAAATGGTAGATTTATTTTCAAGGATACTGCTGGAGATAGGAATAGGGTAAGTTAAAACACCATGTAACTTGCTGTTACTACTGAGATTCAGACAGTTTTCTTCCATAAATGCTCCTCAAGTTGCTTCAAGCATTTGACCGATATTTAGAATTGTGGGGAAAAAGCTGATTCTGACAAATTGTGCCACAGTGGTTAAGCACTCAGCTATTAACAGAGAAGTCAATGATTCAAACTCACCAGCCACTCATGGGAGAAAGATGTGGCTGTCTGCTTCTGTGAAGATTACAGCCTTTGAAACCTTGTGGGACAGTTCTAGTCTATCCTATAGGGTCACTATGAGTTGGAATTGACTCGACCGCAGTGGGTCTGGTTTGTTTGCTTGTTTTTTCCACTGATTTTATGAAGGGGTGAATTTTAGGAGGTTATTACTCCATCATTTTTTGCTGACATCATCCATTGTGATTTTCTTTGTGGATATTTCCCAAGTTCCTCTCAGGAAAATGCATCACTACTTTTCAGTTAGAAGTTAGTAAAAATAAAAATATATTTTTCTCATCCAAGTTTACAGACCTTCTGAACGTTAGCTCCAGATTCCTTGGGGGAGTCTATGGACCTGAGAACCCCTCCTATCTTAGTTTCTTAGTGCTGTAACACTAACAGAAATACCACAGATGGGTGGTTTTAAAGAACAGAAATTTATTTTCTCACAGTTTGGGAGGTTAGAAGTCCAAATTCACAGAACCAGCTCTAGGGGAAGGCTCATGTCTGTTGTCCCTGAAGGAAGACCTTTTACAATTTCTCTAAACCAGACATTCCTTGATCTCTTGGCAATCTCCACATCAAATGTATGTCCCCTTCCTTTGTGCTTACTTCTGTGTGCCTAATCTGCTCTTTTTATATTTCAAAAGTGAATAAGTTTAAGACACAGCCTACACTCATTGGGCCTCATTAACATAACAAAGAAATTCTTATTCCCAAATGGGACTACATCCACAAGCATAGGTGTTAGGATTCCAGCACATATTTTGGGGGACACAATTCAATCCAGACTGACGTGTGAAGGATGAACAGGCAATGCAGGATTTACTGGCTTCATGAGGGAAGTGCTGAGACAGATCTAGGTATGAACATGACTGGCTTTTACAGACTCCCCAATTTCCTAGGGCATTCAGCTGTTCACCCAAGAGTGCCAAGGGCCCTTGACTGGGTTCCCTTTTCCTTGCAGAATCCTCAAAGCCACTCAAGACCAAGACTGAGGCACCTACAACCATGCCATCCTCCTTTGAAGGTGAGTTATAGTGGGAGCCTGAAGGGGTAAGAGAGGTCCTGAATGGGGCCATGGAAGCCAAGGGAGGAGCCCCAATTCCATTGGATGGGGAACTAAAAGGTAACTGGGGTCTTCAAAGAGAAAATGGCAATAAAGAAACGGAGACAAAAAAAAGATAACAAGGAGTAAAGAGTAGTGAAGAAGCGTAATAATGAATATACACTATTTTTGTGAAAATTTTTGAAGCAAAAGGAGAGTTAGAATACCCCCATGGGAAAAGAGGAAAAAAAGAGAAACTGAGACTCCTGTTCCGCTCCTAGGCTGATTTGGTGTGTGACTTTGGGTATGTTACTTCCCCTCTATGGGCCTCTTCCTACCCTCTACCCCCAAATACGAGAAACTAAGATACTCCGCCCCATAATACTAGCGGTCACTGGAATAGCCAGGAATTCTGGAAAGCCCAGCACAGATGGTCAGAGAAGGTCCTCAAACTTTGCAGCCACTCCTGAGCCCACAACTCCTAACTGGAAGTGAGGCTTCTGACCCTAACTCTTTGTTGTCATAGCAACATCCACAACGAACACATTCTGGGACTGGACTACTGAAGATGATGGCTACCCTGGGGAGACCAGTGCTGTGCAAGGTAAAGTAATGTCAGAACTTCTCCCCTTCCTTCTTGATTATGAGCTTTGTGTCTGAATCTCTGCACCATACATACTGTGCTGGCATTCAACTCTCAAAACTATTAGATGTTTTGTTCCAGGCAAAGGTCAAGTTTCCTGAAGTTGTGCGTGGTGGGTGGGCATGGAGAGCGAGAGATACAGATCCAAGGATGAGTAAAATCAGAGCAGTGCAAAGGGGAGGGGTAGATATGTTCTTACCTCATCCAATAATTTTTCTCCTGTTTGTACAATTAGAGTTCGGGTAGGACCTTGAGAGCTGGCCCGAAGGTCTGGAGATAAGGCTGGGGGAATAAGAATGGCATTAAGTTATATTTTGTTTGAAGAACATTCTTGCTGCCCTGACAATGAGTCCCAGAAAGTCCAACCCCTACTGGAGAGGGTCAAACCCGCTGACTGGGCTGTGATTGGTTCCCTGTTGCCATAGTAATATGCTTCCCAAACACACTGAGCAAGAATAAGGATGGAACCATGACCTTAGCCAGGTTTCCAAGAGAAACCAGCACTGGGTCAGGTAAGGGTAATGACAAGGCATCAATATTTGGGCTCTTAACCAGGGCTCTCCAAACAGCCTGCAGCTAAATTATCAGTCTTCCAAAGTCTCCAGGATCCCCAAATTAGAGACTCAGAGATTCAAACTCCAAAGGAAGGTTCTTTCTGTGTTTTACCTGGAGCTGATATGACTGCACTGATCGTTAAAATAATACTTTCATACCCATTGATAATTAGCTACTTCCTTGAACTCCCTGAGCTGCTCATTATCACTTGGACTGCTCCCCAGGACTCTCCAGACCACATCGTGGTCCCTCAATAAAAATTTTATCTCCTGGAATTGCAGACCTTTAAGCCCCTGTTTCAGATCTGCAACAGGCATATGTTTTGATTGGCTTGTGCTACATAGTTTGGTGACTCTCACTCCTAATCTCATCCTCTATCTATGTATCACTGAGGGAGGAATTCTCAGTACCCTTGTGCCTCTGCCCTTTTGGTTGCAGAGCTTTTGAACTGTCTCTGGGCACAGACCTAGCTTGTCCTTTGTGCTGCCTTTGCATTTCCACCTTGGCTTGAAGGCACTGGTCTGTACCCTATAGCTCCATGTCTCCCAAGGCATCACCCATTGGGAGAAGGAAGTCTTGGAGAATTGGTTTAGGAAGATGAAATGATAGCCCTGGGAGAAGTAGTTCTCAGAGACAGAAGTTTTGCGCTACTTCTTCTATCAGTTTTTTTTTCTACTTTACCTCTTATCGAGGGGGGATTTTATTCTTTGATCTGTGCCAGTTTTTAGCTTGGGTCACCCAGCTCCAACCAGGAGCACTGAGGACCATGAATACCTGATATTTAGGACAGAATACCTTTGATTCTGGTAAGAACAAAGCCAGTTGCAGCTGCAAATCCTAAGGACACTGGAATTCAATTTCACACTTCATCTTACGCCTTGATCTAGCTCCCTGGATTCATAATATTACTGCTACAAGTGCATTGAACTGATGGTGAAACTAAAGCCTGGTGACAGTAAAAGACTTGACTAAGGTCACTGTATTCATTTTTCTATGACTGCTGTAACAAATTACCACAAACTTAGAAGCTTAAAGCAACACAAATTTATTGTATTAGTGCTCTGAAAATCAGAAGCCTGACACAAGTATTACTGGGCTAAAATCAGGGTGTCAACAGAGCTGTGTTCCTTCTAGAGGCTCTGGGGAAGAAATCATGTCTTTACATTATAGTTTTAAGAGGCTACCCACATTCCTTGCTTCATAACCCTTTCCCCTATCTTCAAAGCCAGCACTGTAGCATCCTCAAATCTCTCTCTGACTCACACCTCCTCTTCTGCCTCCCTATTCCACTTTAAAGAACGCTTGTGATTACATTAGGTCCACACAGATAATTCAGGATGATCTTCCCATCTCAAGATCAGCTGAGTAGCAACCTTAATCTATATATATATAAAAAAAAATCTATATGCAACCTTAAATCTCCTTGCCATGTAACCTAGCATACTCACAGGTACTGAGGAGTTGGATGAGGACATCTTTGGAGGACTAATGTTCTTCCTACCACAGTCACACAACAAGGAAATAACAGATGCAGGCCTGGAAGCCCAGTTCATTGGGTTTCTTCAGCCTGTACACGATTGGGGTAGGCACCCCAAAAGGTCAAGTAGGAATATGTTTTGAGGAAAAATTAATCTGGGGACTTGACGAGAGAGTGTGAGGAAGATAATTTTTATGGCTAGAAATAAATGCCAGAATCTCAATAAGGTAGCATTTTGGTGAAGCTGGGATACTACCTTATCCTCTCTAAGGGAAGAAGAAAACCTCCTTCCCTGGTTTCATGGAGGGCAGGGAGGACTAGATCAAATGCTCAGACCAATCGGCCATCAACAGGTGGGTCTGAAAGATTTTATTTAAATATGTCCACTCTAGCCTCTCTAAAGTCTTTCTCCTGAGCCTGGGCTTTGTTTGCCTCTCTAGTTAGCTGAGAAGGAAGATGCTGTCTAGGGGAAGATGGAAGATAGAGAAGAAAAAGCCCTGCTGTGGTCTGGGCTTATCCTCGAAGCCCTTGTTTCTGGCATCATTTTCATCCAGATACCACCTGGTCTTGTTTCCTTCGTAGGTAAGGGCCTGCCTGTCTTTGCCATCATTCTCATCATCTCCCTGTGCTGTATGGTAGTATTCACCATGGCTTATATCATACTGAGCCGCAAGACATCCCAGGGGGGTAAGTAAAGAATATGGTTGGGTGACTCTAGCTCATTCATTCATTCTGGAAGCATATTTGAGCATATACTCTGTATCAGGCACTGTGCTCTGCACTTCAAGGAGCTCCCAGCTTAGTTAGGGAGTGAGGATAGGAATCCAGGGAGACACATGTACAAGCCCTCAATGACGATTCAGTTAATGAAAATAAATTTACAAATCTTTGCTACCCAGCCTAATACAGCCATCCTTGTAATGGGTTGCCTCCTAAGGATGCAAGACAAGTTGTCACAATCCCTGCTCTCAAGTTGCTTATAATTTATTTAGGGGGATTTTAGATAGAAGCATGGAATTTATCAATGACAATGCATAGCAATAAAAGTCTAAAGACTCAAAGCCTGGAGAAGGCAATTAGTGCTACAGGGATCCAGAGAAGAGGAGAGTCAGGGTTTTTGGAAGGTGATGGGGCTTAAGTCAGACCTCGGAGGATGAAAACAGTTTAGAAGGAGTCAGTACTCCAGGAGGGAGGAAGTACATGAGTAAAGGCATAGAAGTCTAAAAGATGACTGTGAGTGAGATCATCAATAACAAAGTTATGCAGATAAGCAATAGTGAAATACAAGGGAAAGAAAATTCATTCCTGACTATATAAGGCCTTGAATGCTAAGCTAAAGAATTGGACATCTCTAGGCCTTACAAAAGCACCAAAAGTCATCAAAAACTTTTGAACAGGAGAGTAACATTATGAAGTCATAGCTTCAGAGCCATTTAACAGCTATAGACCCTCAGAGGAGGAAAAAGATAATTTGGGTGTTTGTTTCTACAACAAACACTCCAATTTTGCCTAGCATTATCTTGTCTCTTCTGCTGTAGCAGATACTACTCCCAAATTAGCCTGGTTTCCACCATGGGTTTCTCCAACCAAAGAGGAGAGAGGAGCCTTGAGTATCTCCTTCCCCTGGACTGTCAAGTCTAAGTTCTGGCCTTAGCCGATTAGCATGGTTATGTCCTATGAGGCTAAACGTGGGGGTGGAGATATCACAAGTGGCCACAAACACCAGTACTAAAAGGAAAGCACTCATCTTAGCCCTGATGAGGTTGGGTATAAACAGTAACCATATTGGATTACTTCCCTCTCAAAAACTTTCCAGGGCTCCTATGGCCCAGGGGATAGAGGTCATAATGTAACTTTCCATTCAAGGCCCTCTGTGATGTGGCTCTAGCCTATCTTCTCAACTCCTATAACTCCCCTATACTTATTCTCATCTCCAGTCACTGGAATTAAACAGGCAAATATCTCTTACACCTTTTGCCTCTATGCTTTCTCCCTTCCTGAAATGCCTCCCTAGAATTCTTGTTGTTTGCTATCTCTCTGTAAGGGAGACAGCCTCAGGGCATCGATACGATTTAATATATAGTCACTGAGCATCTACTACATGCCAGGCTCTGGGTATACAAAGATGAAAAAGACCCAGCCCCTGCAGTACAGGAGCTCCTGGATCAATGAGAGAGGTAAGACAAAGAAACAATGAACTCTACCACAAGGCAGAAGGCTCATGGTGGTTTGCTGTGTTGCAGTTTAATGCATGCATTCCCAGTTGCATCCCTGAAAGATTATAAGCCCCTAGAGGGCAATAAAAGGATATACCCATCTCTGTACCAGGTTAAGCCTTTTTATCTGCTTGGAATGTCCGGTATCAGGTACTTCTCCTTAACAGACACTAGGGGGCAATAGTGACCTATTCCACGGCCTTTTCTGGGTGCAGAGTTGGAGGGAGGTGAAGATATTTGGGAGTGGCTTGGACCAAGGTCCCTGAAGCCAGACTAATCCAGCCTTCAGTCTAGTCTTTAGCCTACCTGTCAAGTTAGCCACAGGGGCTCTTTGGATATTTAGTGAGATTCCTAGGTGGGGAGTGGGTCCAATTGGAGCAAGGTCCCTGAAGCCAGACTAATCCAGCCTTCAGTCTAGTCTTTAGCCTACCTGTCAAGTTAGCCACAGGGGCTCTTTGGATATTTAGTGAGATTCCTAGGTGGGGAGTGGGTCCAATTGGAGCAAGGTCCCTGAAGCCAGACTAATCCAGCCTTCAGTCTAGTCTTTAGCCTACCTGTCAAGTTAGCCACAGGGGCTCTTTGGATATTTAGTGAGATTCCTAGGTGGGGAGTGGGTCCAATTGGAGCAAGGTCCCTGAAGCCAGACTAATCCAGCCTTCAGTCTAGTCTTTAGCCTACCTGTCAAGTTAACCACAGGGGCTCTTTGGATATTTAGTGAGATTCCTAGGTGGGGAGTGGGTCCAATATCCAATTCCTGTACCCTTTCACCTCACACCAAGCAACCTCTTCAGCCCAATGTGCTGAATCAGAGTGTGCCAAATAGGATAGTGACCAAATATGCTTCCCCTTACTCTCCCTGAGAAATCTGAATCCCTGGGTTTTAACACCACCTCCCCAATATCTCCCAGTTCTTGGAAAGCTGGACCGTCTTCAGATCTCCTTTTCCATTTCCCCTTAGCTCACCTATTGACTGGCATACAAGGTCCATGCCAGGTCCTGTCTACTCCCCATGGAGACTTCTGACCTGATTTCTCTTTCTTTTCTAGAGCATGTCTATGAAGTGGCCAGGTAAGATTATCTCTCTTTTCAATCTTCTCACGCCTTCCCTACCCTCAGTTCTGTTACCACTGGTAGGAAACATGGAAGAAGGGGTATGGAGCAAATCCAAAGAGGCCTTTAAGGTTAGGGCAGAACTTTTTTCTCTTTCTGAGACATCTTCTGAGGCTCTGCCCTGGCCCACTGAACACACAAGATGATTCAGATCCACCATCCCTCTGCTCCCAGAACCCCTGGGTGGAAAGAGCCTGAGGGTCAATTGGCAAGAATTGGGGCAGAAAGGTGGGAAACCAGGGCCCTGGTCCCAAGACCTTTCTCATGGGTAGTGGGTTCTCGGGCCACAGGCTGCATACCAGAGAGGCCAGCGACTCTGGAGAAGCCATGAGAGTGGCCATCTTCGCAAGTGGCCGCTCCAGTGAAGACCCAGCTGCCAAGGCTCTGAGCAATGACTACTCAGATGAGTCCTGCCTGGGTCAGGAGTACCAGATCATCACCCAGATCAACAGCGACTACGCCCGCCTGCTGCACACAGTGCCTCCGGATTATGAATTTCAGTCCACCAAGGGCAAAAGTGTTTGCTAAAAATGCCCACCAGTCAAGATTCTGCTGATACAATTGTTTATTAAAACCCCGTCTTCTGCATGCCCCAATTCTCTGCTACCTCTTTTTTTGGTTAGATCAAAATGTCTTCACTGCCAACATTGGGGCCCTTGGTAGTGATTGGCTTCTCCTCAGAAGTATGGATCTCAAGCAAGCCAGTTGCTGGGTCTAGCCCTAGGCCCTTCTAGTATCCCTGCCTGGGTCCTCTGTTGCTTTTCTCCTAACACCAGAGGGAAGTACCCATACCATTAGGACTTGTTTGTCACCACCCCAGGCACCATTAAACTTTGACTTATTGCCACCAGAAGATCAGAGGCAGGATCACCTCTGCCAGCTCAGGGAACCAGCAATGTCCAGGATCACTTCCCTTTCTCCAGGGCCAGACACTTCTTAATTGAGATTGTCATGTCACAGGCCAGGGGTCAGTTCTGCTTTTTCACTGCGAGTCTAATACCTTGGTTTTCTTTCGATGCTCAATAAATAATCATGATAGCAAACTCTGACGTGTTGGTATTCTCTCAAGGTATAGTAGGACCTACTAGAGGGATTAAAGTGAGGCTAGTTGGAATGGTTGGGGTCCCTCAGGGTATGGATGGCACCTTTGCTTTTTTGGTCTTCCCCTCCCCTCCTGTGCCATTCCACCTCACTCCACAGGTGGGTCCAGCTGGAGCAAAATGAATCTTCAGTAAAAAGCACTCCACTGGCTTCCATTTCCCTCCTCATCATCCTTCCAGCTCCACCTGGATAGTTATTTCCAGGTCAGTTGGAAGCCTGAAAAAGAAGGAACACTTCTTCTGTTTCAGGGGACTGTGGGTACAGAGATGAAGGGTTTTTCTTCCTTCCAAAGTATAGATATATCACCCCCATGGATTTCCACCTCCTGGAACCCTAAAATCTTTGGGGTTTAAATATTCTTCATAAGTTATCTTCTATAGCTCTCTGTTCCTTCCAACAATGTGGGGTGAGGGACAGAGTAAGGAAGTCTTCCTCCTCAAGCAGAAACAGAAACTACGAGGGTCTGTTTGTATGCGTGTGTGTGTGTGTGTGTGCACCTTTAAATCAGTCTTCCCTATGAGGACCTGTTCTGGGCCAGATCTACAGCTTCCTTTCTCCCACATAACCATGTCAAACAAACTTCTTGCAAGATGCCATGTTGACACTTCTGGTTCCAACAAAGCCTCCTGGTTTCACCATGAGCGTCTCCCCTTTTGGCATGATTAAACCAAAATCCATTGCCATCGAATTGATTCCAACTCATTGCAAACCTTTGGGACACAGTAGAATTGGCCTATAAGGTTTCCAAGGCTGCAATCCTTACAGAAGCAGACTGTCATATCTTTCTCCCATGGCGTGGCTGGTGGGTTTAAACCATCGACCTTTTGCTTAACAGCCAAGCTCTTAACTACTGCACCACCAGGGCTCCTTTTTGGGTGATTACAAAAGTCAAAATAGTACACTAAAGTGAACAGGGAGGAATCTTCCCCTTCATCACCACCCAACCTGCAAAGTCTGTGGTCAAAACCCCAGGATTTTCCTCATCCCCAGATGTCAGCTTCACACAGTGTGTGAAAGGAGTCATTTCTTCTTCCCCATTATGCTTACAAGCCTCTGCAACAGGGCCCCCACCCAGTGTAAACCTCAGGTTCCCCCATGAAACGGCTCTGTATCCAGATCCCACAGTCTTTAAAAACAGCCACTAGCTCTTCCTACTACCATGAAAATGATTGGGGGAAAAATTTTCTAGTTTCATCCCCATTAATAAAATGAGCCCCAAGTCTGGGGACCCTCGTCCATAAGAACTGTGGACCAGGAGGAATATCTCAGAGCCTCTTGTCTTAAAGAATCTAGAGTAATGATCCTAACACTCCCATATTATAGATAAGGAAATGAAGCCCATAAAGGAACATTGACATTTTAATGTCACATACATCAAGTCAATGGTAGAGAAGAGACCAGAAGACAGGCTTGTGAACTTCTAAAATCATTCATTGCAGCAGGAAACTTTTGGAGATCATCTTTGACCCAAAGACAGAATTTTCCCACTCAGGGAAAGCCAGTGAGGCATTCCCCATCAATATTCTAGCATAAAGCTGCAGGATAGGCTAACTAAAATGGAGTGATAACATGGCCTCTGTCTTAGATGGGAGGCTGGTTGGGGAGAAGTAGGGGAATGAAAGGAGGAGAAGAGCTTTAGAAGAGAGGGAAGGTATGAAGTTCTTTTAGGACAGTTTTCAAAACTTTGTTCCAAGAAACATTGGACATGAGATACGTCCCACAGGAAAAAAAAAATCCATGATCAGATAAGTCTGGGAAATGCTTCATGCTATAGCTACCTCTTGGAGATTCATGATTCATATTTTCATATTAAAGGTTCTAAAAAAAAATCGTGCAATTAAGGACCTGTATAACTTTGTGTAACCAAATAATCCCAAACTTATTTTTCTGCTGAGCCTAATTTTTTTTACCCTCTTCCTCCATGTATTCTCCATGTTGGCTACCACCTCATACTTCCTATAGCATTATGGTGTTTACAGTTTGATTTTGACTTTTTTTCAAAATTTCTCGGTGGCATTTGGCCCAAATGCCTAAATCTAATGGACTAGTGGAAAATCAGTCAATCAGTAAATATTTATTGAATATTTTCTGTATCCAAAGTGCTCTGATAAGGGTTAGGGTAGGAATGGGATGGGGAGACAACAATTTAGGAAACATAGACTAGTCTTCTAGAAGCTCACAGTGTGGTGGGGAATACCGGAACAGCCCCTGGAAAAGTTCACTAGCAACACAAAAGGTGTCATTGGACAATAGGAGAAAAAGGGGCACATACAGGGACCCAGGCAAGGAGTACTTTGTGAATGAAGAAGGAAAGAGTGTAGGCTGACTTTCAAAGGTTTCCGGACAGATTGGACTTTGGCTGGGCCAGGAAGTATGGGAAGAATTGGATAGGCAGATAGGAGTGGAGAGGGTGTTCCCAGAGGGAGAAAAGTCAAGAGCAAAACTGGGGAGGGGGTACGTAAGACTGACGTGCGTTTAGAAGCCAAGACTGGGTAGGACCAGTTCCAAGGGGGACTGAGTGTCCGGAAAGCGGACTTCTAAGCCTTGCTTTTTCAAATAAGTCATGTTGCTTATGTGAGAATTCTGTTGGCATGGCTGACTTTGGAAGGGAAATGTGAAGGAAAGAGAGAACAGCGGGTCAAGGAGCACTTTTATCTCCAGGCCCTTTATGCATTTTCAGGCTTATTTTGTCTTCGCCATTTGAAATCCTGTGATGCAGGTAGACAGATCCTGGAATGGCCTCACTTCTCCCCTGGTACCGTCAGATACAATGCCTCATTTTCCTCACAATCACAGAAAATAACTTGTGAAAACTTAGATGGTGTTTGGCAAGTGTTCTTGCATCCAGCAGGCCATCTATTTGTTATATCCCATCTGCCCTGGCCTGGAGCTGCTAGGCATGTGCCGCACTTGGGGTATTTGACAAACTGACACTCTACCACATGAAGTGTCCAACTCAGCTTATCAAATACACGGAGCGTGACACTGCAGGAGGCCAGGCCAGGGGCTTCAGTGGGGAGGAGAGATCTTCCTGGGAGATGTGGCCCTGTAGAAAAAGGGAGAGAAAAGAATGATGAAGTCACAGTCTGAGCCCTAGGGAATCTTCAAAGGCTGAAGGGGCCAGCCTAAGTACTGGAATAGGGATGTGAGCAAATAGGCTTAAGTCTGCTAGCCAAAAGAGGAATTCTGAGGGTATGTAAGAACAATCCCCTTGAGACTGCAGGTGAGGCTCCGGTGCTCAGCTGGGGGCTGGCTCCTCAGGCCTGGGTCCTGTAGCTAAGGAATTTCCAGGGGACCCAAGCTTCAGTGGACTCTAATATGCAGCAGAGAGAGGACAATTTTGTTATCCTCCTGCCTCCCTGAACTGAGGAGAAGACCAGGCCTTCCCAACCCTCTTAGGTTTTGTTCTCAGAGAATTGTGGTTAAGAACACAGGTTTTAGGTTAATCATGGGCTAGGATTCTGGCTTTTTCACTAACTAGGCAACATTGGGTAAGTCACTTCACCTCTGAGCCCCAGTTTTTCGCATCCACAAAATGGGAGTAATACCTACCTTGGAGGGTTACTGAGAGAATGACATGAGCTAATAGATGCAAAGTCTTTAGTTAAGTATGTGATACATAAAAACACGCTCAAAAAATTGTGGCTTTTGCTACCAGAAAGAAAGTCTAAAAGCCATTGGCAAATGATATAACAGGGTTAGGACAAATAAGACATGGTTTACTTGTGGCCTCAGCCTTGTCTAACATGGTTCCTTCGTCCCATCAGCAATCACAAGATTCAAGAATGGCAGCTATAAAAGGGACCTTAGAGATCATCTAGTCTCATTCACTCATGTTACAGATTTGGAAACAAAGGCTCATATTGGGGAAGATATTTGCTAAAGGTCATATAATAAATTGCTCACAGTTCAGGGCTGTGTCCTATACCACCCCATTACACCCTCCAGCTGTCCTCACAAATCCTTCCACCTCCCTGCTCTGTATATTCTTCTTTGAAAAGAGAGACACATCAACAAAGGGGGCAAAAGACAGACAACAGACTTGGCAGTGCAGCATTGTGATCCTTGAACTCACAACCACCAGAGCACTAAGGAAGCTGCCAGGAGCAGGGTCAGGCTTGGAACTTCTGGGAGAATTCCCTGGGCAACACCCAAATCCTGGTGCTAAAAATTCCAGTTTTTCTATATAAAATTCCTCCTTCTCCCCAGCTGTGGCAGCTGATGTGTGAGAAAGTAGTTGGCCTATATTAAATACTAGCATGAAAAGTGGCAAACATCCCAAGATTATTAGGAATAGAAAACTATCCCCATGAGCCAAAAAACCATATTCCAACCAAAGCAAGGCAAAGGGACTGAGCCTTGTCTTTCATCAAGAAAATGTTCAGAGTTTTTTTTTTTTTTCCTCAACTCTCTCAGTTGTATATATGTTGGTGAGAGGATGATGTGCCCTTCCAACTTGAGATCTGGGAGTGATCTCTAAGATAAGTTTCTAAAATGTCTTTTCCACCCCTTCACTTCCTTCTATAAGAATTCAATCCAGCCCATACCATTCAGAAGTGCAGGTCTTTCAGCCAAAGCAGAAGTTGTCACCAGATGTGGTATAGTGGAAAGAATCAGACCAATTTGAGTTCTAATGTTGTCATGGCCAGTGACTAGTCAATTATGTCTTTGAGCAATTCTTTCTTTGGACATCAGTTGTCTTCTCTGGGAATGGGGCGAGAAAACCTACCTAGAAGTGCTATTGGGAAAGTGTTTGGTGAGCTTTCCAGAGTCTCCCATATAGGAGTTCATGGGCACTTTGGCTCAGTCCCTGGAGGTGTGGGTAGAAGCCAGACAAGGAATCTAATTCAGCAGAGTTGGGGATGGGGGTGTTAGGAGAGCAAGAACTGGATTGATCCCTTTCTTCTATCATCATCAGATTGGTTCCCAACTCCAATGAGAAGATCTGGATAATGTGTAGGTGTCCAGAGCCTCCTGAAATCCCTTTCTGATTTTATCCAGCCTAATCCTAGGAAGCCTGACAGAGAGGAATGAAAAGCTAAAGATTCCTTACACTGGAAGGTGAAAGGCCTTATAAATCATGTAACCCCCGGTAATGATGGAAGGAGTCAGTGACTGAGCTGAAGTTAGACTGGTTTTATTCCCACTCTTGCTGTTTTAGTCCATGCTTCTGCAATAGAATGTACATAAGAAAAACAGGTTTAGTTGAGATAGGCTGACCAAAAGGAGGTGGATACTTATGTGGAGGTGATATTGAGGAGCTCTGAAAACTCTTCTACGTCCGTCATGCTACCTGAAATATCCTCATTGGGTCAAGGCTTTGTACCCAGGTGAAATTAAAAATCCTCTACTAAAAAGCTCCACAAAATTACCATTATTGAGGCAAAGGATGGGTCAGTTTTGATGCAGAGAATTGGAAAGGATGGGCCTGAAGAAGGTGTGGGTAGAAATCTGGGGATCTCTGAACATCTAGAGGGCACCAAGTACATGAAAGGGGAGTAGGGAAAGAACAAAAGTCCTTATGACCATTACTCAAAACAATTCAAACTCCCCCCAATATGAGGAAGCCCAACCGTGTCACTTTCAGGGCAGTTCTTGCTGCTTGGTGTGTCAGCCCTCCCAGAGTAGAGCAGAAAGAGCACTGGCCTTCCAGTGTCCAGACCCAGCTCTGCCACAGGTTCTCTGTGTGATCCTGGGGAAGTCCCTTCCTTCCTTTCTCTGGGTCTCAGTTTCTCCCATATATACCTGGTCTCTAAGGGCCCTTCCAATTCTGAAACTCTGGGAATCTAAGATGAGGCTAGGGAAGAAAAAGGCTTTCACGTTTTTCTCTCAGTGGGTGCTATATGGATCAACACCAGCTCTCCTCCTAGGTGTAAACAGCCCCATCCAGAGATATTTATTCAGCATCATTATCATCTCCTTTCTCAACAGAGGGCTGAAACTATCAAAATATGGGATATGATAACTAAAAGAGTCTCTAAAAACCAAAAACCAAACCCTTTGCCATCAAGCCGATTCCAACTCATAGCAACACTATAGGAGAGAGTAGAACTGCTCATGGGGTTTCCAAGGCTGTAATTTTTTACAGGAGCAGATTGCCACATCTTTCTCCTGTGGAGCTGCTGGTGGATTTGAACTGCTGACCTTTCACTTAGCTGCCCAATACTTAACCACTATACCACCAGATCTCCCCCAAAAGAGTCTCTATGCAGCATCTATTTAATCCTTCCATTCCTCCTCTTTGCAGAGGAGGCCAAAAACTGAGTCCTTGAGTGGAGGAATGACTTGCCCAAAGTTACACAGTGGATAAATGACAGTATCAGGACTGCTACTCAGATTTCCAGAATAGGAAATATCATTCCCCCTTTTCCCCACCACTAGAAGCTCCAGGATAGAAGGCCAGTAGTAACTTTCCTCTCCGTCACCCTTTACCTAGGATCCCTGAGGACAGTCTGAGGATAATGGGATGGACAGAGCCAAGCCACCCTTGGTTGCCATGGAACTGCCAGAGTCTGGAAATACAAGCAGAGAGGAAAAATGGATACTATACCTGTCATTGGAGAGGTGCCCAGATCTTGGTACGGGGCACAGGGCCTCCGGTGGTGAGCCAACCTGCAGAGGCGAGAAAGCGTGGGGCTTTATGCCATAGGCACGAAGATTGTGTGTTTTGAAGGGTGCTCGGTGTCTTCAAGAGGAAACAGAAATGAGGAAGATAAGGCTGAGGTTAGCCAACGGAAATCTGGGTACAAAATGAAAAAAAACAGCACTGTTGTGAAAGGGTCTATGGCTGCAGCAACAGTCCCCACTGCCATGTCCCTGCCTACCCCCCAGCCAACCTCCAACAGACACTGACTTCCCATGCTACAGAGAGCTGGAGTAAAAAGCCCCTGAGAACACAAGGTTGAGAAGGGAAAGTGTTGACATGTCGTGGGGTTGTTAACCAATGACATAAAACAATATGTGTACTAACTGTTTAATGAGAAACTAGTTTGTTCTGTAAACCTCCATCTAAAGTACAATAAAAAAAAGCCTCCTTAATGACCCATGCTCTGCCTGTGGACCGGGGTGTTTCCCAAGAGTTAATGAGGGCAGGCCTAAAATGTCAGAGCTGAGATATTCTAATAAAAATCCCCGTTTTCAAAATTGAGAAACTGAGGCTTTGCAGAATGAAAGGAAATGCCCAATATCACAAAACCAGTTAGTGGCAAAGTTAGAATCCTTTTCTATCAACTCCCAATCATGTGGTCTCACTCTGTCAGAATGCCTCCTGATCCTGAAGAACCCATTTTGTCTCCAATTTCTGTCCTTGCACATAGAACCAACTACATAATTTGCAGAGTCCAGTGCAAAATAAAAACTAAAGGCCTCTTGAAAAATAAAAACAAATATATATTAAGAATTTCAAGATGGAGAGAGGAGAACATTAAATAAAGTGTGGAGTCCTCCTAAGTGCGGAGCCTTGTGCAATTGCATAGGTCACATGCCTATGAAACCTGCCCTGCTAACACAGCTATGACCCACAGACCACATCTGGCATCCAGGGGGCTCATAGAAGGAAGGAAAGAAAGAAAGAAATTCACATATGTTAATGTACTTATTATGTGATTAACAAATATTATATAGTCAACAACTCTCATATGGGTATTATCATTATCCCTCTGAAGAAACAGAGGCAAGAAGAAATAAAGTAACTTGCCTAATAGGACACAAAACTAGGAAATAATACAGAAGTAAGGGTTCTCAGTTCTTTCTGATTCCAAATGTTAAGCTTTTTCTACTCTTCTGCATTGGCTACAAGGAGAGGAGAGGAAAGAAGTTGACCTTGGAAAGAAAAAGGTGGTGCCAGACCCCTAAATCCAACTGTGACTCTCAGACGACGTGAAGAACATGAAAAGTGCAAAAGAGAAATGAGTGGCCTCCTGGTGTCTCATGTTTACAATCCTTGGATAGCCCCTATTCACAGCCAGGAAAATGATGGATTACCATCATGCAGTACTCTTCACCACGGATCTTGTTGAAAGGCAGATGGGAGTTGAAGCTCCTGTGATTTTTCAGGGTATACGTGGGATGGTATATTTGGAATGGCCTTCAATGATTGCAGTGTTCTAGCAGGAGTAGGGCCCTGGAGAATATTTAAACCCTGGTGAATAATCTATCCGAGCCACATATAATCTTATAAATTCCAATGTTGTTGCTGTTGTTAGGTGCCATCATCTTGGTTCCAGCTCATAGCGACCCTATACACAATAGAAAGAAACACTGCCTGGTCCTGCACCATCCTTACAATCAGTGTTATGCTTGAGCTCATTGTTGTAGCCACTGTACCAATCCACCTCACTGAGGGTCTTCCTCTTTTCTGCTGACCCTGTAACTTTGTCAAGCATGATGTCCTTCTCCAGGGACTGATCCCTCCTGACAACATGTCCAAAGTATGTAAGACGCAGTCTCACCATCTTTGCTTCTAAGAAACATTCGGGTTGCACTTCTTCCAAGACAGATTCGTTCTTCTAGTATATTCGATATTCTTCATCAACACCACAATTCAAAGGCATCAATTCTTCTTCGGTCTTCCTTATTCATTGTCCACCTTTCACATGCATATGAGGCACTTGAAAATACCATGGCTGTGGTCAGGCGCACCTTAGTCTTCAAGGTGATATCTTCGCTTTTCAGCACTTTAAAGAGGTCTTTTGCAGTAGATTTACCCAAAGAAACGTGTCATTTGATTTCTTGACTGCTGCTTCCATGGCTATTGATTATGGATCCAAGAAAAATGAAATCCTTGACAACCTCAATCTTTTCTCCATTTATCATGATGTTACTTATTGGTCCAGTTGTAAGGATTTTTGTTTCCTTTATGTTGAGGTGCAATCCATACTGAAGGCTGTGGTCTCTGATCTTCATTAGTAAGTGCTTCAAGTCCTCATCGCTTTCAGCAAGCAAGGTTGTAACATCTGCATAACGCAGGTTATTAATGAGCCTTCCTCCAGTCCTGATGCCCCTTTCTTCCTCGTATAGCCCAGCTTCTCGGATTATTTGCTCAGCATACAGATTGAATAGTTATGGTGAAAGGATACAACCCTGATGCACACCTTTCCTGACTTTAAACCAATCAGTATCTCCTTGTTCTGTCTGAACAACTCCTTCTTGATCTGTGTAAAGGTTCCTCATGAGTACAATTAAGTGTTCTGGAATTCCCGTTCTTATGTGATTTATTTAATCAATCAATTTTGTTATCCATAATTTCGTATGATCTACACAGTCGAAGGCCTTTGCATAGTCAATAAAACACAGGTAAACATCCTTCTGGTATTCTCTGCTTTCGGCCAGGATCCATCTGACATCAGCAATGATATCCCTGGTTTAAAGTCCTCTTCTGAAACCAGCCTGAATTTCTGGCAGTTCTCTGTCAATATACTGCTGCAGCCATTTTTGAAAGATCTTCAGCAAAATTTTGCTTGTGTGTGAATTTCCACATTTGGTTGGATCACCTTTATTGGGAATAGGCATAAATATGGATCTCTTCCAGTCAGTTGGCCAGGAAGCTGTCTTCCATATTTCTTGGCATAGATGAGCGAGCACCTCCAGCACTGCATCCTTTTGTTGAAACATCTCAATTGATAGTCCATGAATTCCTGGTGCCTTGTTTTTCGACAATGCCTTCAGAGAAGCTTCGACTTCCTTCTTTACTACCTTTGGTTTTTGATCGTATGCTGCCTCTTGAAACGGTTGAACATCGACTAATTCTTTTTGGCGTAACGATTCTGTGTATTCATTCCATCTTCTTTTGAGGCTTCCTGCATCGTTTAATATTTTCCACATAGAATCCTTCACTACTGCAACTCGAGGCTTGAAGTTTTTCCTCAGTTCTTCCAGCTTGAGAAATGCCAAGCATGTTATTCCCTTTTGGTTTTCCATCTCCAGCTCTTTGCACATGTCATTATAATACTTTACTTTGTCTTCTCGAGATGCCATTTGAAATCTTCTGTTCAGTTCTTTTACTTCATCATTTCTTCCTTTTGCTTTAGCTGCTCATTGTTCGTGAGCAAGTTTCAGAGTCTCCTCTGACATCCATCTTGGTCTTTTGTTTCTTTCCTGTCTTTTCAATGACCTCTTACTTTCTTCATGGATGATGTCCCTGATGTCATTCCACAACTTGTCTGGTCTTCAGTCACTAGTGTTCAATGTGTCAAATCTATTCTTCAGATGGTCTCTAAATTCAGGTGGGCTATACTCAAGGTCATATTTTGGCTCTCGTGGACTTCCTTTGATTTTCTTCAGTTTCAGCTTGATCTTGCATATGACCAGTTGATGGTCTGTTCCACAGTTGGCTCCTGGCCTTGTTCTGACTGATGATTTTGAGCTTTTCCATCCTCTCTTTCCACAGATCTAGTCAATTTTATTCCTGTATGTTCCATCTGGTGAGGTATGTGTATAGTCACCATTTATGTTGGTGAAAGTAGGTATTTGCAATGAAGAAGTCATTGGTCTTGCAAAATTCTGTCATTCAATCTCTGGCATTGTTTCTATCCCCAAGGCCATATTTTCCAACTACTGATCCTTCTTCTTTGTTTCCAACTTTCCCATTCCAATCACCAGTAATTATCAATGCATCCTGATTGCATGTTCGATCAGTTTCAGACTGCAGCATCTGATAAAAATCTTCTATTTCTTCATCTTTGGCCTTAGTGGTTGGTGCTTAAATTTGAATAATAGTCGTATTAACTGTTTTTCCTTGTAGACATATGGATATTTTCCTATCACTGACAGCGTTGTACTTCAAGATAGATCTTGATATGTTCTTTTTGATGATGAATGCAACACCATTCCTCTTCAAGTTGTCATTCCCAGCATAGTAGACTATATGATTGTTCAGCTGAAAATGGCCAATACCAGTCCATTTCAGCTCACTAATGCCTAGGATATCGATTTTTATGTGTTCCATTTCATTTTTGATGATTTCCAAATTTTCCTAGATTCATGCTTCGTACATTCCATGTTTTGATTATTAATGGATGTTTGCAGCTGTTTCTTCTCATTTTGAGTAGTGCCACGTCAGCAAATGAAGGTCACAAAAGCTTTACTCCATCCACGTCTTTAAGGTCGGCTCTACTTTGAGGAGGCAGCTCTTCCCCAGTCATCTTTTGAGTGCCTTCCAACCTGGGGGGCTCATCTTCCAGCACTATATCAGACAATGTTCTGCTACTATTCTTAAGGTTTTCACTGGCTAATGCTTTTCAAAAGTAGACTGCTGTGTCCTTCTTCCTAGTCTGTCTTCGTCTGGAAGATCAGCTGAAACCTGTCCTCCATGGTTGACCTTGCTGGTGTCTGAATATCGGTGGCATAGCTTCCAGCATCACAGCATCTATCGTATCATAGTACGATAAACTGAGGTACAAGTGGGGGATAAATTTAAATAGAAGATAAAATATCACAGCCTAGGAACCAGGATCTCTGGGCCCTAGCCTCAGCTCTGTCAAATTCCTGAGCCTTGATTTCCCATTTAACCAGTAAAGGTTGGACTAGATGTTCTTGGTGGCCTCTTCAACTCAAACATGTCCTGATTTCTTTATGATTACCTCCATCCCTGTCCCTCCCTCCTCAATGTAGGCCTCCCTGTGGTCACAGGGCCTGGAGCCTGGGGTAATTATTTACTGGTTCGCACATTTCTCTTCAGAAAATTTCCTTCTACCAGAAGAATTTATTGACTTAGGCCACAAGAGCAGTTTCCCCAGATCTGGTTTCTAGAAAGATTCAGTTCCTACTTCTTTTTGATTTCTGATTAAAACTTGGGTGGTGCTGTGGGCATTATCCTAGGAAGGGACACCAGCCTCTCTACTCATGCCATTGATATTGAGTAAGTTCAGCTACCCACTCTTTTTTTATGCTATGTTAGCTAAGATACTCTACAGACTTTTTTAACAAGGATCTTCTGGAGACAACCTCTTCCCCTAAAGGAGTAATTAATGCTGGACATTTTGAGCCCATAGCAAATATGGAAGAAAGCCTGAGGAGTAAGGAGGGTCCACAGATCAAGCCACCTATGTAGAGAGCCTGAACGACAGCAAAGGAAATTGGGGTCCTTGGAATTCCTCTTTACCCTAAAACAAAAATTATGCTGGGAAGGGCTGAATTTGAAGCAATAGTACAAACTGCCTCTTCTTTTAGATCTGTTATCCAAACTGTTACTCAATGCAACCAAAAGTCATAAAATCCTCCCATTTTGGATATTCTCTGTCTTGGCTGTGCTTGTAGATGGAATGAGAGAGAAATAAATAGAGTTGTTGGGGTGGAGTTTTGCAGGCAGTGCTGGAGCCCCACACTGTAGACATATTTGTTTACTCACTCAGCGCTGAAGTGGAAAGAACACTGAATTTTAAGTCAGAGTCCCTTTGTCTTAGACCTTAGTTTATAGCCCCCTGGATCATAGACCCAGATCAATAACTTATTAACTGTGTGAACTGTAACAATCATGCACAAGCTGTCTGAGCTTCAGTCACCATATCAGATTAAGGTATATCAGGCTGGATGGGGGAGAAGAGACAAAAATGCTCACAAGGAACTCTGTGCTCCACAGAATGTGACAATGGATTTGACAAAGGTATGAAACTCTAAAAGAAGAGTGTATAACAAAAACATGATTCTTCCTAGGTAGGTGGTGGGGAATAGAAGAGTCTTTAAAGGAGTAGGATTTTAGCTTCGTCTTAATAGATGCTCACTGCCTCTGGAAATCCTCTCCTGACCACCATTCTCCCAGTAAAATTTGTTGCCTTCTGCTTTGCTCCTCTCCAGTCTTAAAGAACTGTCCATACTGTGCTTATGTGTCTGTCTTTCCCAAGAAACCAAGAACTATTAAAAACTGGGACTGTGTCTGTTCCCTTCCTATCTTCGCAGGGTCAGGAATGGAAGAGTTGCTCCAAAACTGTGAGTTGAATAAATGAATGAGTTGGTGTATAAGCAA
Source organism: Loxodonta africana (assembly GCF_030014295.1). Classification (NCBI taxonomy): domain Eukaryota; kingdom Metazoa; phylum Chordata; class Mammalia; order Proboscidea; family Elephantidae; genus Loxodonta; species Loxodonta africana. The sequence continues at coordinate 70,145,177 of NC_087369.1, forward strand.
ATGAAGGAGACCTGAAGGTTCAAGCTCCTCACATTTCTTAGCTTATCTCTCCCCCTGAAGAATCTTAGAAGATGCCTGCCTTCAAGTGCACCTCCCTGCTCACCCATCTCCACTTCCCTTCCGAAGGCAGTCAGGAAGAACTCCCAGGGACAATTGCAAAGCTGAATCCACTTCCTGTGCAAGAGTCCAGTGTCCACACACTCTATCTCAACCCTGGTGATTGCTATGCATCGATTTCACTAGGGCTTCCTCTGGGAGGAAATCTGAAGGCTGATGCAATATAGAAGTCAGCCCCAGGCCAGACTTGAAGAACTTCATGTATGTCTGTATCTGGGGACAGAAGTTTCATTATGGTGCTCCGCAAAAAGCCAGTGATATTGACAAGATGGATGAGAGCCATTACGCCACTAACTGCAGTTCAACTTTATTCAACAAGGGTGTGTTGAGTGCCTACCGCCTGCAAAGCATTATGCCTGGCACCAAAGGGAAAAATAAATATACAACAGCATTGTCTAATAGAAACACAATGTGAGCCAGAAATTTTTTAAAAGCCACATTCACAAAGAAAAAAAAAAGTCACCTAGTCGATTCTGACTCATAGAGATCCTATAGGACAGAGTAGAACTGCCCCATAGGATTTCCATGTAGTGCTAGTGGATTTGAAGTGCCAACATTTTGATTACCAGCCATAGCTCTTCACCTCTGTGCCACTAAACCCAGTAACCCAGTGCTGTTGATTCGATAAATATTTTTTAAAACAAATAGATGAAATTAGTTATAATAACATATTTTTACCTAACCCAATACGTACAAAATATTGTTGCAACCTACAAGCAATGTAAAAACTTATTAATGAGATGTTTTACATTCTTTGGGTTCCAGTGTATATCTTACACTTAGTTGTTGTTAGGTGCCTTTGAGTTGATTCCGACATAGCGACCCTATGCACAACAAAATGAAACACTGCCCGGTCCTGCGCCTTCCTCACAATTGTTGCTATGCTTGAGCCCATTGTTCCAGCCACTGTGTCAATCCATCTCTCTGAGGTTCTTCCTCTTTTTTGCTGACCCTCTACTTGACCAAGCATGATGTCCTTCTACAGGGACAGATCCCTCCTGATAACATGTACAAAGTATGTGAGATGAAGTCTCACCATCCTTGCTCCTAAGGAACCTTCTGGTTTTACTTCTTCCAAGACAGATTTGTTCATTCTCTTGGCAGTCCATGGTATATTCAATATTTGTCTCCAACACCACAATTTAAAGGCGTCAATTCTTCTTCAGTCTTACTTATTCATTGTCAAACTTTCCCATGTACATGAGGCTACTGAAAACACCATGGCTTGGGTCAGGCGCACCTTAGTCCTCAAGGTGATATCTTTGCTTCTCAACACTTTAAAGAGGTCTTTTGCAGCAGATTTCCCCAAAGCAATGCGTCTTTTGATTTCTTCACTGCTGCTTCCATGAGCATTGTTTGTGGATCCAAGTAAAATGAAATCACTGACACAACCTCAATCTTTCCTCCATTTGCCATGATGTTACTTATTGGTCCATGAGTGGGGATTTTTGTTTTCTTTATGTTGAGGAGTAGTCCATACTGAAGGAGGCCTTTGACCTTCATCAGTAAGTACTTCAAGTCCTCTTCATTTTCAGCAAGCAAGGTTGTGTCATCTGCATAATGTAGTTTGTTGATGAGTCTTCCTCTAATCCTGATGCCCCGTTCTTCTTCATATAGTCCACCTTCTCAAATTATTTGCTCAGCATACAGATTGAATGGGTATGGTGAAAGGATACAACCCTGATGCACACCTTTCCTGACTTTAAACCATGCAGTATCCTCTTGTTCTGTTCCAATGACTGTTGATCCATGTACCGATTCCTCATAAGCACAATTAAGTGTTCTGGAATTCCCATTCTCCTCAATATTATCCATAATTTGTTATGATCCACACAGTTGAATGTCTTAGCATAGTCAGTAAAACACAGGTAAACATCTTTCTGGTATTCTCTGCTTTAAGCCAGGATCCATCTGACATGAGCAATGATATCCCTGGTTCCACGTCCTCTTCTAAACCCAGGTTGAATTTTTGGCAGTTCCCTGTCAGTATACTGCTTCAACCACTTTTGAATGATCTTCAGCAAAATTTTGCTTGCATGTGAAATTAATGATATTGTTTGATAATTTCCGCGGTTGGATCACCTTTCTTGGTGAGCAAATTTCTTGGCCTAAATATGGATCTTTTCCAGTCGGGTGACCATGTAGCTATCTTCCAAATTTCTTGGCATAGATGAGAGCTCTTCCAGCTCTGCATCCGTTTGTTGAAACATCTCAATTGGTATTTCACCAATTTCCAATCCTTGTTTTTTGCCAGAGCCTTCAGTGCAGCTTGGGCTTCTTCCTTCAGTACCAGTATATGTTACTTCCTGAAATGGTTGAAAGTTAACTATTCTTTTTGGTATAGTGGCTCTGTATTCCTTCCATCTTCTTTTGATGCTTTCTGCATCATTTAATATTTCCCTGTAGAATCCTTCAGTACTGCAACTCAAGGCTTGACTTTTTTCTTCAGTTCTTTCAACTTGAGAGAAATGCTGAGCATATTCTTCCCTTTTGGTTTTCTATCTCCAGCTCTTTGCACATGTCATCATAATTTTTTACTTTGTCTTCTTGAGCCACCCTTTGAAATTTTTTGTTCAGCTTTTTTACTTCATCATTTTTTCCTTTTACTTTAGCTACTCAACTTTCAAGAGCAAGTTTCAGAGCCTCTTCTGACACCTATTTAAGTCTTTTCTTTCTCTCCTTTCTTTTTAATGACCTCTTGCTTTCTTCATGGATGATGTCCTTGATGTCATTCCACAACTCCTCTGGTCTTCAGTTATTAGTGTTCAAAGCATCAAATCTATTCTTGACATGGTCTCTAAATTCACATGGGATATACTCATCATACTTTGGCTCTCATGGACTTGTTCTAATTTTCTTCAGTTTCAACTTGAACTTGCATATGAGTAATTGATGGTCTGATCTGCAATCTGCCCCTGGCCTTGTTCTGACTGATGATTTTGAGCTTTTCCATCATCTGTTTCCACAGACCTAGTTGATTTGATTCCTGTGTATTCCATCTGGAGGTCCATGTGTATAGTCACCATTTATGTTGGTAAATAAAGTATTTGCAGTGAAGAAGTCATTGGTCTTGCAAAATTCAATCACAAAAGGACAAATATTGTATGAGACCACTATTATAAAGAAACAAGAAAAGTTTCACACACAGAAAAAAATATTTGATGGTTACCAGGGATGGGAGGAGGAGGAAGGGGAAATTACCAAATAGAAAATATGTGGTAATATTAGTGAAGGGAAAGGCAATAGACAATATGGAGGAAACCAGCAAAACATCACCAAGGCTATGTTTTCCAACTACTGATCCTTCTTCTTTTTTTCCAACTTTTGTGTTCCAGTCACCAGTAATTATCTGTGCATCCTGATTGCATGTTCAATCAATTTCAGACTGCAGAAGCTTGTAAAAATCTTCAGTTTCTTCATTTTGACCTTAGTGATTGGTGTGTAAATTTGAATAACAGTCTTATTAACTGTTCTTTCTTGTAGGAGTATGAATATTTTCCTATCACTGACAGCATTTACTTCAGGATAGATCTTGAAATGTTCTTTTTGATGAATGCAACACCATTCCTCTTCAATTTGTCATTCCTGGCATAGTAGACCATATGATTGTCTGATTCAAAATGGCCAATACCAGTCCATTTCAGCTCACTAATGTCTGGGATATTGATCTTTTTGTGTTCCATTTCATTTTTAATGATTTCCAATTTTCCTAGATTCATACTTCGTACATTCCACGTTCTGATTATTAATGGATGTTCGCAGCTTTTTCTTCTCATTTAGAGTCATGCCACATCGCAAATGAAGGTCCCAAAAGCTTGATTCCATTCATGTCATTAAGGTCGACTCTACTTTGAGGAGGCAGCTCTTCCCCAGTCTTATTTTGAGTGCCTTCCAACCTGAGGGGCTCATCTTCCAGTGTATATTTTACATTTCAATTTGGACTAAACGCATTTTAAATGCTCAATTGTTGTGTGCATCTCATGGCTTCCATATTTGACAATGAAGGCATAAGATGTGGTCCTTGCTCTCAAGGAATTCACAGCCTAGATCAGGATCCAGGAGCTAAATGAGCATGTACAAGAAAAGAGTTAGATAGAGAAGGTGCATGTGTGGAAAAGAGCACTGCACCAGGTGTCAGAAAATCTGGGCTACAATCTCTCCTCTGCTGCTGATCCTCTGTGTGACCTTGGGAAAATATCTCTGCCTCTGGGCCTCCATATTTCTATCTCTACAATGAGGCTGGACTAGATTCGTTCACTCAATAAATATATATTGAGTGTTTTCTAAGTGTCAGGCATGGCACAAGGAACTCAGAATATAAGGGTGAACTAGACATTTAAGATGCCTGCCTTCTTGGCACTTATATTGTGGTGGAAAACAGCTATTAAACAAATAATTACAGGTAAATATGACAGGAAAGGGCAAGTCCAGAGAGCTTGTAGAACGCATAAAAAGGCAGCATAATTCACCAGGCTTCGATAGGTTGAGAAACCTCTCAGAGGAAGCAACTTTTGAATTGAGACTGTAGGATGAGAAGGAGTGAGCCAAGTGAATAATGAGCAAAAATGAGTCCTAGGCAGAAAGAAAGCATGTACTAGTACTCTGAGGTGGGAAGGAATATGGCATATTACAGGAAGATAAGAAGGCTGATGTAGCCTGCTGTAAAATGAGTAAAACAAAGAATAGCACAAAGCAAGGTAAGAAAATGAAGCAGTGGCAAGCTGAGAAAGGCCTTGTATGCTATGCTGAGAATTTGAGTCTTATTCAATGAGAAGCTTCAGAAGGGTGATGTAGTGCCCTTTCATCTCCAAGCCTAGAAATTTTGGAGCCTAGGCCTTGGGGACAAATAGGAAATAAAAGTTAATTCCAGTTGGTTGGATTGAAGGATTCACAGAAGAGGTAGCCATTTAAAAATACCCTTGGGGAGATAATAGGATCAATAATCAGAGAAGAGCATTCAGACAGAAGGAAGAAACTGGGTAAAAATGCAGAGGTAGGAAAGAGCATGGTGAGCTTGTGTGAATGGAGGAACTAATGATGCAGCAGGGTAATATAGGCCTAGGAATATTTTTGAATGTATATCTAGACATGTTGTAGAAGAATAGTGGGCCAAAAGTCCTATCCAACACATCAAATATGTTTTGAGAGAAACCAAGCAAAGGCCTTGGACCTACTAAGAGATCAACTTTGTATTGTTATAATAATAATGAACAGGTATTGTGAACTTACTAAGTGCCAGGCATTGTCTTATGCCCTTTACATATATTAGTTTATGTAATCCTCATGAAAACCTTATGAGGGCAATACTATAATTATTTCCATTTTACAGCCAAGGAGCTGAGACTCAGAGACATTATTTCACTTGCCCAGGGTTGAATAGTTAGTAAATGAGAGAGGCAGAATTTTAATCTCTTGTAAGAATTTATAAGTGGTAGGAATTTTACAGCAATCTACAAAGAAAATATAATTTGGCTCTAGCTAGGGAATATCAAATTCAAGTCAGTTATCATCTCACCCTATGAGGGCAATTTTATCTAGGAAAAGCTTATTAATTTCTAATTTATTATCATTATCCAGGAGCTTAGCTGAAGCAGACCTTTGTGTAGCTTCCTAGAAAGAAAAAAATAAGTGAAACGAATATGGCAGGATTTCCAGAAAGTTGTTTAAAGACTTAGAAAAGTAAACTGACTCCGCTCCTCAGTCCCCACTGCTTACTCCCAGTTAGTCCTTCAGAAGCTGCCTTCTATGACAGAAAAAACTGAAGTGATCCTAACCAACTATTCTTATCTATTTCCTACAATGGTCTTCTCAAGTGTTTTTACTGGGCAACAGTTTTGAATGGACAGGGAAGGAAGGAATGAAGAACCAACTTCTGATAGCCTATTGCTTATATTCGGAAGGAACAAAACTGCATTCTTTATACATATATATATATATAAAAAATTTTTTTTTATATATATCCACACACACATATATACACACACACACACACATATATATATATATATATATATATATATATGTATATATATATTTTCTCACTAAGTGTCCCTGGTATCGTTAATTTTTTTTTTCAAACACAGACCATTTCATCTTCCTAGTGTCTCTTCTGGAAACGCTGGTGGCATAGTATTTAAGAGCTAAGGCTGCTAACCAAAAGGTTGGCAGTTCAAATCCATCAGGCACTCCTTGGAAACTACATGAGGCAGTTCTACTCTGTCCTATAAGGTCACTAGGAGTTGCAATCGACTCCGTGGGCAACAGGTAGTTTCCTCTGAGTAAGGAAGGGCAAGGATGGTGCCTTCTGAAGGACAGAAAGATAATTTAGACCAAACCCTTGAGCTTAGACCACAGTTAGACATTTAGAACTGAGATGTTAGAAATCAGTTTGATACCAATTTAGGAGGCAGTCAATTCTATGTTTAAGAGATTTCTTCCCCATTGTTCTTGTCCTATACTTGCATATGTGAGTTTTCAACAGGCTTATGCAGAGTGTCAACCATCACAATTTGTACGGCAGTAGGCAATTAATAACACAACAGTATATGCTGTGATGGCAAATGCCTCTTGCTGTTAGAGAGAGTTACAATCAGCCTAAGGAGAAAATAAAAATACCAAAGATGCTTCAAGTGACATGCATGGTGATTGGCTTGTGATAGTCACTGTGGGTTGACATGTGAGGTCATGACAAGCAAGGAAAAGTGACAAGAGTATTGATTGAGCTTGAAGTTTAAGGACGTTGGTTTAAATCCCAGTTTTCCACTTTCTAGCTGTGGGACTTTGGAGAAATTACTAATATTTCTGAGTATCCATTTTCCCATCTAAAATCAGGCTGTTAATACCTACATAGTGGGATTTCAGGAAAATGTTTTACCTGGAAGCTCCTGTTAAGGCTAGCTAACAAAAGATAAGAAGAGCAGCTAGATATTGGCACAAAAAGGGGAACTGCCCCTCTATTCTCAGCTCTAGTTAGAATGAGAAGTGAGAACTAGAAGAAAATATATTTTTGCTGAGTGCTTGTTATATACCAAGTACTCTCACATTATTATATCATTTACTCTTCTCAATCAACTTGCAAAATAAGAATTATTCCCATTTCACAAATGACAACACTGAAACTCAAAGAAATTAATCAATTTCCACCAAAGGAACATATTTAGTAAATGGCAGAGCTGAGATTCAGGCTTTTATTAGCTGTGCCCCTAAGACGCATGAGAGGAACTACCCAAAGACTCACCCTCTCCTTTTGGCCCCTTCAAGCCCTCAGCCACACTCAACCTTGAAGTTCTCCTACTAGCTTGTAAGCTCCATGAGGGCAGGACCCATGTCTGTTATATCCATTTTCTGTTGAGTTGCTTATTTCTTTTTCTTACTGATTTTTAGGAATGATTTATATATTAGAGATATTTACCTCTTGTATGTGGCAAGAGTTGCAAATATTTACCTCAGTTTGTCATTTGACTTTTGACATTGCTTCTTGCATTGTATATTTTTATTCACTGTCTGTGTCCTCTACTATAATGAAAGTTTCTTGAGGGAAATGATTTCGGCTTATTCACAACTATAACCCTATTTTCTAGAACTATGCCTGGTTTATAGTAGGTGTTCAATAAGTACTTGCTGAATGAACAATAATTTTTCCTACTATGGAGGTCTGAGAATGTGGTAACATCTAAATACTGAAAGCCGCTTGATCATGGCTCCCGATTTCCTGGGAAGCAGTCAGGTTTGAAGGCTCATGGAGAAGAGCCTTAGACAGAGTGTTAGGAGATCTGAGTTCTAGGCCCTCTGCCACTGCTTGTGGTATGACCTTGGGAAAGTCCCTTCTTTGCTCTGAGTATCAGTCTTCTATTTTATAAATGAAGTGGACTGAATAATCTTTAAAAGCCCTCTTCTCCCATTATGGATTTTTCAAATGATCTGAGTGGTTGATATATAAAAGATATAAGACTGATCAGGACCTTGCCCTCTGGAGATCACATTCAAATGAGAGAAAAAACACTCAACAAATAATCACACAATAACTATATAATTGTTGCATAAGATAAATATGTAGTGTAAGAAAAGCAAATAATAGAAAATCTAATACGGTATGAGAGTTTAAGGAAGCTTTTCTTCAAAAAATGTCTAAAGCATATGCACATATGTTATATATATATATACACACACACACACACATAGAGGGCACAGTTACAAATACTTCTTAGACATAACCAAAGACCTTGCAAGATTGGATTTTTGGGTTTGAAGGATTAGGACCATAGTCTCATGGGACATCTTGATCAATTGGCATAATATAGTTCATAATGTTCTAAATCCTAGTTTGGTGCACAGTGTCTTGTGAGCAGCCATCTAAGAAGCTTGGGAGCAGCCACCTAAAGCACAGATATTGGTCTCTACTCACCTGGAGCGAAAAAGAAAGAAGGAAACCAAAGACTCAGAGAAGAAAGCAGTCTACAGGACAAATGGTTTACACGAACCACAGCCTCATCTACCCTGAGACCAGGAGAACTAGATGGTGCCTGGCTACCACTGCTGACTGTTCTCAGCAGGTCCACAATAGATGGATCCTGACAGAATGGGAGAAGATTGTGAAACAGAACCTAAAATTCCTTAAAAAAACAAAAACCTACTGGATTGGTTGAGACTGGAGGACTCCCCGAGACTATTATCCTGAGAGACACTTCAAACCTTGAACCAAAACTAATCCCTGAGGTCAACTTGTAGCTAAATAACAAACCCATAAGTACTGTGTTCTTTTAAAATATCACCTATATGAGATCAAATGGCCAACAATTACTTTAAGACAAAGATAAGAATGAGGGGGCATGGAAACGAGATTAACAGAAAGGGAACAACCAGAAAAGAAATAATGAGAATGTTCACACATTGTGAAGAATGCAACATAGTTGTCACTGAACAACTTGTGCAGAAATTGTTTAATGGGAACCTAAACTGCTGTGTAAACCTTCACTAAAAACACAATAAAATATTATTATTTTTTTAATGTTGAAAACTAAAACTGAGATCTGAAGAATGATTCAGACAAAGTAAAGCTCTCTGGGCCTCATATTCTTTATCTATATCTATTTCTATCTCTATAAAATACCTCACCTAACATAAGTGAATGGAGTTTTGTAAACTGTAAAGTCTTAGTACAAATGCAAGGGATGATTTTTCTCACCTAGCTGCAGCCTTCTCTGGAGCTGTTTGGTGCCCCCATGGGGCCCCTCACTCCAGAGCCCTTTGAGGCTGGACCTGATCTGAATCTCCCTGTTGGGCTTGTAGAGGGGTCTGCTGCAGCTCTCAGCAGTGTGGAGAATCAAATATCAGCTGCTTCTGAAAAGGAAAGCTGTTTCAGAACCTGGGAGTGTCTTTAACTACATGTTAGGCCTGCTTCTCTGACCCACTATGCTATCAGACACCCTGGAAGATGCTTGGCTCCTCTGTAAGGCTTGGTAACGGAGGAGGGAGAGGAATGAAAAAAGGAGGGGAGGAGAAAGAAAGGTTGGTGGGAAAAAGAGCCGGAGACTACACCACACTATGTCAATAGGACCGGGGAAACAGGAAGTGGGGAAAGGGAGCTGACAGCTGAAGGATGGCTTCTGTGCTGGATGCTTTATATGCACCCTCTCAAGTAATCTTCACAGCCACTCTAATAGGTGGAGGTTGCTCTTCCCTTTTCATGGATGAGGTTGAAAGTGCTTAAATGACGTATTCAAGTCATGTAGTAATCAGATGAGCTGGAGTTCAACTCCAAACCAACTTTCCTATTTTCTTATACACCACATGCTGCTTGGAAGGGCCATTTAGTCACTTCAACTAACTCCAGTCTGGATCATACCAATTTTTACCCCAAAGCAGAGAGAGAATTGTTTTTAAGCTTTTTTGAGATCAGAAGTAAGGAGATTGTCTCAGTTATCCTGCTATGAACTATGCTCCTTTGGCAGGAAGTTGATCCTCCATGTCATCTGAACCATGTCTGTTGTAACTTAAGTCAACTTCCTCTCCCTTTATCCTACTTCTGCTCCAAATATCCCTCCAAGGGCTGCAAGCCGCAGCCTCCAACCTCTGGTGCATCTTTCGAAACTCTCACTTTGACCCCTAAGTCAAGCAAAGGGGTTACAGAGCTGAGATTAAGGCCACTCCCACCTCACCTGCCTCTGAAGGTCATTAGCCAAATAGCCTCTTTTCAGATATCTTATTTGGTCCCTCATCTTTTGATCTCTAGGCCTTTAAACATTATCAGGTCTCAACCATCTTAAAAAAAATCTCATTCCAGTACTCACCCTAATTCTTCAGATAACTCAATACGACTTTCAGAAAAAAGTAGTTTCCATAGGTTCCCTCATTGTTTCACCTTCTAGCCCACCGTAACTTAGCTTTTTACCTGCTCTCCATTCCCATTTCTGTACTGACCCTATTCTCTGGGGTCACCAAATTACTGTTAACAAAGCCAAAGTCTTCTCTGTTAACCCTCATCCACCTCAGTATCTGCCTCAGATGACTGTGTATGCCATTTCTTCCTTCTTAAGGACTTGTCCTCAACTGGTTTAGATGATATCCTCCCTCATCAAACTGAATTCCATCATCAGAAGCCACAAAAAACATGGTTCAGATGAGAAGGATGTGGGCTTACTTCTCAAGCAGGTACTTCACCATGGGACACAGGGCTCAGTTTTACACAATCCTCAAACTCCGTTTTGAGAAGATACCTGGAGTTGATCTCACCATATTCCATGAAATGGCTCATGAAAGTCAAACTCACAGGAAGCAGATATAATACAGCTTTATTTATTTATTTTTTAAGTTTCAGAGCAAATATAAATCCCAAACAGCTGGGAATGCTCATGTTGGCTGAACAGCAATTTTTCTCTTGGTCAGAAAACCTATGCTGAAAGAAAAATTAATCAGAAAGTTGTTTGATGAAAACATTGACAGGACAAAGGATATTAAAAACTCCCTCCCTTCCTAAATCTTCTCAGCTAAAATGGATGAAGGGGAAGGTCAGGGTTACCGCTTTATTTCCCTGTCCCAGTGGTTAAGTGTTTGGCTGATAATCAAAAGGTCGGCAGTTCAAATTCATCAGCCACTCCTTGGAAACTCTAGGGAGGAGGTTCTACCCTGTCCTATGAGCTCTGTGAGTCCAAATCAACTCTTCAGCAACAGGCTTTTTTATTTTTATTTTTTAGACATTATCACAGACATAATGATCACACTCAGCTCTTAGTACTTTTTTTTTTTCCGGTCTTCATACAGAATCCCGACCACCCTTCTGTGTTATTTCTCCAAATGAGTTAATCCTGTTGATGCGACTTCTACAACTTCTTTAATATTCATTAAGACCTCTTGAATTTCCACTTTAATTAGATTTCTGGTTTCTGCAAGGTCCTGTTCTTTCCTGCTTTGATTACTGAGAGATACTGTTCCCTTAAGGATTTCTCTAGATGGCTAGTCTTCTCCTATTATAAGGAGATTTTACCAGTTGAAATATCAAGGGAACCTTTTGCTTTGGCATGGGAAGGATCTTACTTTGCCCTTGCCCCTATGTAAAAAGAGCTCTGTCTTTTCCCCCTGGTAAAACAGCAGTGGACTTGGGGAACTATGGAAGATTCAAGAAATTTGCAGATACACTTTATTGTGTTGAGAGTACTGATTTGAGGAGCTTGGTAGCCAGTGTGCTGGGTTCTTATTGTGACCCTAATACTCCCCAGCATATTTTCTCTTTTTAAAATGGGTGACTGAGAGCTTGACATAACTAATGCCATGATGAAGCTATAAGTTTTTCTCCTTCGTCTGCCTGCCTTTTCTTTTCCACATACCTTTGTAAATTACTTTGTTTTGATCTGATGCAAATAACTTTGTTCTTTGTTTTGATCTTATACTAATAACTTTGTTTTGCTCTGTCCAACCACCTGTGACTTACTATCCCCCCCCATTGGAGATTAGTGCCCAGGTGTCTGACATGTATATCTTCAGCCTGATAAAGAGATGTCTGGCATGTATCGCTTTAGTCTGATAAAGAGTCTCTTGCCACTATCTTGTAATGAATAACTCCTCTGGCCAAGCCGTCTGTGGGCTACAAAGATACTTCTAACCCTCGTACAAATTCTATGTAAGCTCTAATGTAAAATTGCTTTTTGTGACTCCATAGAGACAGACTGTGTTACTGTCGGATCTCCTGTAGTGTCGCTTCCTAAATAAACTTTCTCACTCTTTCTGACTTGGAGTACGTTTTATTGGCTCGACTGCTCCAGGGAATGGACCCTAGTTGGGCAACACTTATTAAGGGAAAGTACAATTTTATGGAAAAAGCCTTGGGCTCCAGAGAAACTTCTTCCTTGTGAAGGCAGGTTGGTGAGCTTACTAGTCAAACTGGAGTGGTTATCTTATGCTCTCCTCTGCTCTCTTCTCTCTTTCCTTTTGTTTTTCTTCCACGTGTCCCTCTTCCATCTTGTTCTTCTTTCTTCTCTCTTCCTCCCCGTCACCTTCTCCTGTCCTCTGCTTCAAGCTAGGATAGATATTAGGACCAGTTCTGGAATATATCTGAGCCTGGGCCTGGGATTATAACTGGGCCTGGGTGCCATGAGCATTCTGAATGGCAGAACCCAAAAAAGAAGCAGAAACAGAAAGGGCTATTAGAAGCAAATTAAAATGGGTTTTAAGCACCAGATCCTCTCCCAGAGAAGCACTTCAATTTGGGACTTTATATATAGCCCCCTTCCAGGGCCTCTTCCCCCGCCAGGATAAGCCTTATCCATCCAAAATACTGTACTGCAGTTTCTGCTCTTCCTGGATATATCTGCTGCTAATAAAAGCTTTGCTGGCATCCAAAGGCACAACCATACTGTCAATGAGCTCACCAGATGACTTCCTCTCTCTTTACTTAAGAAGGAGTCCCCCATCCACAGCTTCCTCCTGGGCAGTGCCAAGGGCTCTAGCATACTCACTTAGTTTTTAGTTCAGATGAGATTCTTTCAGCCCTACCCTAGTTAATGAGGCCTAGAGTGGAAGAGGAATATATTTATTCTTTAGGTAACCTGAAGCAAAAAGCACTTTATCTTCCAAGGCCTCAGCATCCCAAATGGAGGATTGAGGTCAGAATCTGGAGTCGCAAATATCGCCAAGCTATAACAGTCCTTAGGGGCAATGTAGTCTCACCTCCTTGTTATATAGATGAGAATTTTGATGCTGAGAGAAATTAAAAATTTGTGTGGGAAAAGACTAGTTTGCGTCTGGCACATAGTAAATACATAGTACATGACAGTTCCCTTCTGCTCCATTTAAAGAACTCTTAGCAGGGGTAGCTCTAAAAGCAAAGGAATTCCTGCACTTTTGTCTAGTGCCATTACTGCTTATCAAGTTGCTTCCAGGTGGTTATCAACTCTAGTCAGCTGGACTGTGTGTACCTATGGATCTTTTCTAACTCAAGGTCTTTGAACTTCCCTTCTGTCTGAAAACCACCCCCCCTTCCCCTCAGATCAACTCATGAATAACTCTTTCTAACCCTTCAGGTTTCAACTTAAAATATCCTTTCCATGGAAAGGCCTCCCTGCCAACCCTAACTAAAGTAGCTCCTCATCCTCATTTTCCCTCACACACTTGACACTTTTTTGATTTCCTTCATAGTACTTCCCACCATTTGGAATAATTTAGTTTTTGGTCTATTTACTCGTTCATTACTTTTCTCCCCTACTACATTAGTAGATCAATGTAAGATAAGCACAGTATTTGGTACACCATACCCTATTAGGTGTTTAATAAATATTTATTGATTAAGTGACTGGTGCCTCTGGAACAATGTAAGTCAGGATTGGGGAATTGACATCATTTGAGTTAATGTTATTATTAGGTTGAAATGGAGAAGCTGAAAGCATGGAAAGGCTGAGGAGTTATTAACTTGAGCAGACATCAGGCTCCAGTCAGAGCAAGGCTCATGCTCTGAGCATAAAGGGACCATAATATGAGGGCAGTTGAGCAGTTGAGTAGGGAAAGAGGCTGTCTCATGGCCACAAGCTCACTAAGCTCTATGTCCAGTCAGCACTGGCCTCTGGTCTTTGAAAGAGTAGAAAAAGCACTGGATACAGCATCAAATGGACTTTTTTTAAAAAAAAATCTTACTTGAAACATAACTGACTGTGGAACTTAGGGTAGTCCCTCCAATTTTTCTGGGCCTGGACATTCTCAAGTGTAAAAGAGAAGTCATAATTTTTGTCTTGCCTACATTACAGGGCTGTTATCAGATCTGATATAATAATAGATGTGAAGGAGAGAAGTAGAATGAGGAGGGAACTCATGGGTGGATTGCTTATCTGCCACCACCCTTAGCCCAGTATTGGCCTGAAATGGCCTCGGTAACTGCCTCCCCAGCTTCTGGACTGCAGAGTCATTGTGGAAGGGAAGTCCTAGCAGCAACAGTCTGAACTTCCAACCCATACCTCCTCAATTGCACAAGAAGGACAGTTGACTTTTGCATCAGTCCCAGTGCACCATTCTAACCCCACACCCCCACCCCCAAATACACACTGTTATGCTACCTCCTCAAAGCCTTTGTGTGGTAATTTCCAAGTTGGCATTTCTTCATCACTGTGGCAATGTTCTGGTCTCCCAGGGTCTCTTCAGGGACCCTGGGGTGATGATGCAGGTAGGAGGAACCAGGTTCTCTGGGCCTCTCAGCATGACACCTAGTCAGTCTGGGAACATATGGCAGGCCATGTTGCCCTTGCATCAACTACTTATACCTTCTGGAGATTAGGTTAATCAGATAACAGAACTGGTCTTCTCAGGGTTCAGTCTTGGAAACTCAGCTCATATCAGATCTGTTCCCATAGCTGGTAAACAGGCTATAAGGCCAGACTGAGTTATATGACCCATGCTCTGGCCCTATCTCACTCCCATTTCATCATATTAATCTCAGAAATTTTGTTGATCGTGTTGGAGGATGGGAAGAGGCAGACACTATCCTTGTCTATCTCCTTTTCCCATTCTTTCATTCATTCATTTAATAAGCACATGAGTACTTTGAGCTAGGTAGCTATCTTCTAAGAGCTCATAGTTTAGTGGGAGAATGTAACCAAATAAATAGAGTATTTCAATTAGCTCAATGTTCTCATCCTATAATATGTATAAGTATAATATATAATATAGTATGTATTAGCTACAGTGGCAAAAAAGAAAGAGAGTGATAAATTTTCTGGGGAGTGCAGGAACAGTTTCACAGAGGATACTTGAAATGAGACTTTAAGGATAAATAAGAGGATACCAGGCAGGTTATGGGTAGGGGTGGGAAGAAGTGTATCCTAGACATTCTAGAACAGTATCTGGCAAGAGATGAAGCTGAACAGATGTACGAGTTTACATTGTAGAGGACTTTGAATGCGATGCTGTGTTTAAAATTTGTTCCAAAAGCAATGGGAAGTTATTGAAGGGAATGCTAAGATCCATTTAACACCTACCCTTCTGAACCCAGACTAGAACAACCAGTCTGACAAATATTCATGTATTTACGGGAGAAACAGGAGCAAATATTTGGAACTGAGGCTGCTCTGGGAAACCTGAAATCAAAGTCCACCATTTTTGTGGGTGTCACCACCTAAATACAGAATTGTCCACTTCTGGATAAAAGATCTGTAGATATAGACAGAATTCTCACATTTTATACTTGTCTCAAGGAAGTTAAGAGCCCAAATTTTCCCCGAGGGATTATATTTTGGCTAGAAAGGAGAAAAGAGCCAGTTCGGCCAAAAAAAAAAAAAAAAAAAAAAAGGACAATGGGTAGTTACCAAGCAACCCTGAAACTCTAGGTCTGCTAAGGACCTAGAGTTTCAGGGGAAAAGAAGTACAAGTACTAGGTGGCAATTAAGTCCCCACTCAGCTTACATCCTTCATCTCAAAAACTTCTATTCATGAATCTCTTTATCCAGCTGCTTCCTGTTTATATGATGGTAAAGGGTGGACTAGTTTCAGCCAAAACCCTGAGGAACAAAAGGTAAATATCATTTTTTCCTCAGTCCACTGTCCACTGATGCTCCTATTAGGGCATCATGAGTCTTTTGCAAAGGCACACCTTCTTAGAAGTCTGGTAGGGTCTATCTCTCCCTCTGTAACCACAATGACCAGGTCATCTCATGGGCAGCAGGGCCTGGGCAATGAGTCCAGTTTCCTGTATCTTCTGCTTCAGATCCGAACAAGGTGGCAAGTCCTTTTGGCACTGAAATATTTAGTATCCAACGTGAGATCCCTAGAGGTTGTCAGAGACAGCCATAGTCCTGGCAGGTGTGCAGAAAACCCTGGATTTGAAATCAGGGGCATCCTGGGCTCAGCCCTGTCCATAAACAAGCCTCTTAGTCTCTCTAAACCTTCGTCTTCTCATCAGTAAACAGGGTGACGATGTGAATCTCATTGGTCTCTTATAATTACTAGATGAAATGATATGTAAGCGCTGATAATTATCAGTTGTGAGAGAGGTGAACCTTGGATAGTTACTGTGAAGGTGTGCCAAATCCTACAAAGGGCACACCCTCTATCTAAGTTCAGTTCCTCTACTTGTTCATTGAGAGTCCAAGCTAGACCAAACTGTTCTTGGAAACTGACCCAAACAAATTCAACAAGAAATATATGATTTTAGCACTTTACAGAGAGAGCTGGGCCTGAGAAAGAATTTGGACACATCTTACGGATGTGATGCAAATCAGAAGCGTCCCAAGTCTCCACCAAGGGACCAGGTTGCTTCTGAAGTCCACTTCTTAGGAAGATGTACCAGGAATAGAATTTGATGTACAGAAGACAGTAGCCTACTCACTTATGGTGTTACTTGGCTAAGTTTACTGTTGTGTTGTCATAACAGAAGAGTGGAGGGGAGTCTCTACGAAGACTGGAGAAAGAGGGGACACAAAGTATGTGTCCGCACAGCTCTGACACTATCTAAGGAGAGAAGCCACTGAGTCTACAGCTCAATTTAGGCCACAAAGAAAAAAAAATTCCTATAATTGGGGAGCATAATTCATACAGCTATACTGGCTTTGGGAAAAAGTCCCAGAAGTGTGTCTAAGCCCCTTTGCCTTAATTCTCTATTCACCAAAAAGCCTTTTTTTTTTTAAATTGAAGTCAGCTCTCCTGAGGACACTCACACTAGAACAGAGTGTCTTGGCTAAATAGCAAGTGCGAATAATTTATCTTTATTTCTGGGAATTAGTGCTCCTGTGCCTGATCAAGGAAATTCTGGTGGTGTAGTGGTTAAGAGCTACGGCTGCTAAACCAAAGGTGGGCAGTTCAAATCAACCAGGCACTCCTTGGAAACTCTGTGGGTGCAGTTTTACTCTGCCTATAGAGTCACTGTGAGTCGGAATTGACTCAACGGCAATGGGTTTGGTTTGGTTTTTTTGGTGCCTGATCAACTTTGGATAAAGTGATAACTGAGTTTCTGGTCTCACCAAGTTGAATCCAGAACCTGAATCCATGGGGAATCTTCTCTGAGGCCCACTCCTGCAAGTAGTCATCTCTTGGGGATAAGTTCTCACCTAGTTCTGAATTGTCTGGTTTGGTCCTCCTTCCTCCCCATATTTTACATACATACACACACACACACATGCTTGTGTGTCCAGGATGGTGGAGAAGTGATTTAGCAAAAGTATGTGTAATGCAGCTTCAAGATTTCAGTGGGAAGTGAGCTCAGTATCTGTTAGTATGTGGTTGCCAAAAACTGAGTGCCATCTTTGGCTGCAGTCATAAAAATACACTTTTCAGAACCAGGGAGGTGATAGTACTGTTCCACTTAGCACTGGTCAAACCACAGATAAGAGGCTGTTTTCCCTTATGAGAAACGCGCTCTAAGAGGAACATTGACAAACTGGGACAACTTTAGCCCCCACATTTCCATAGAGATGGCTGTGGGCTCAAATATCCCCCCTAGAGCAGCCCTATCCTCCAAGCTTACCATAGTGCAGCCTAGCCTCAAGCCAGATCAGGAATCTCTCATCAATCAAAGATCCAGGAGGCCTGGAAAATTTTGAGTCTTATGTTCTTCTGCCTCTCAACCTTTGGCATCTTAAAATCATGAGTAAATTCAAGCAAAGGTCATTCTATTTTGTTATAAAGCATTGAAAGTAGCAACTATTAGGCCAGTGCTGACCACCACAGCCCAAACTTATTTCTGCCTTAAAAAGACTTTCCTGGGTTCCAAGCTGACATGATGAATCTTTCATAGTCAAGCATAGAAAGGGTGGAAATGTGGAGAAACAGAACAGAAGAAATGGAGCACTTCTCTAAATTCAGTGGATTTGTTATAAAACTGGAGCTGTTCTTGCTCCATATTAGACCTTTCTTCATGGCAGATGATATCTCTCCAAGTGGATCATTGGAGTTTGATGAATCACACTCTGGAGCCACTTTATCCCCCATTCCAAATCTCTTGAGGCTGCAGGTGTTTCGCTCTGTAGAGCAGTACAGAAGTAGCAAACTTTACTTGGGCATGGTGTTAAGGTCTTCATGAAGGAGGAGGTACAAAAAAGGTTGAGGTTGTTGATGTTGTTTCTCTTATCCTGGTGGGCACTGACATCATTGCTGTTACTGTGGATTTTGCTGTTGCTGATACTGTTGTCCTTGTTGATTTGCTAATGTTGATGGTGCCTTAATGGAGTACACAGTCTTACTGGATTTCCCCAAGTTATTGCTTCCCAAATTTCTTCATAAGACATTTGATCTATCTATTACATGTTTTTTATTGAGTTTCCTAGAAGGATTCCGGCACTAAGCTTGTACTGGGGATGCAGAAGATAGTCTCTAACTCGTTTCTTCAGAGATTAAGATTGAAGTGCTGAATCACTCTTTGGGCCAGTCCAGTGCTTTTGTATCTAATTTCTCTTTCATAAATCAGTCTCTTATAAGCAGATTGCAATCCTACAGCTAATGAGAGATGGGTATAGGGAGGGAGGGAATTGAGATGAGAGACCTTTTCAGGAGATGACAGACTCTCTCCTATTGGCTCTTGTCTTTTGAATGTGATCAACTCCCCTTCTCTCTCCCAGCCTAGCTAATGGTCCACAAGCATGGCTACCTCAAGCCCTTAGGTCTAAGTGCTTTGTCTTCACAGCACTTACAACTATGTGCAATTATACATTCCTAAGTGTAATTTTTGAATTAATGCTTATTTCCCTAACTTAGATATTACAAATTTCCCAAGAGGGGAAGAACTATCTCTCTTTTCCTCATCATTAGAGCCTCAAGAATCTGACTGATAGCAGGTTTTCAATAAGTAGATGACTAAAACATCAGTGGACACTAAAAAAAAAAAACACCCAGTGCTAGGAAAAGTCAAAATATTGGCACATGCTAATACTGCACATATTTATTTAGTGTCATTTCATTTGTAAACATTTAATGTGACTTGAGAAAAAGACAACCTAATAGAAAAAATGGGCAAAGGATTTGAACAGGCAGTTTACAAAAGCGAAAAAGCAAATGCTTGTTAAACATATAAAAAGGTGTTCAATTTCACTGCTTGTCAGGGAAATGTAAATTAAAGCAATACTAAAATACTGTTTTCAATTAGCAAAAATTTTAAAGTATGATCATTTCAAGTTTTGCAAGGGTATGGAAAATAGGTAATCTCAAACAATCCAGGTAGTTGTATAAATTGGTATAGTCATTTGGAGACAATTTTTCTGTATATATGATATTTTAAAATATGCATACAACAGGTAACCAGAAGCATCAATCTGTAAAATGACAACATCAAAACAAAAAAAGGAAATAAACAGTGTAGTTACAGAACTTTCATATGGAGGGGAAGTCAAGGCAATATGAAAAATAAAAGACTGCTTTAAACTTAGGAAGATAAAGCATAAATTCAAGGTAACTACAAAGAAAGTTAACAAACCAACTCATCAAAATAAAAAAGAAGAAAAATAGAGTCAGAAAACACAAAATCAACAATGAAAGAAAGGAAAAGAAAATAAACAAGAACTCACCACAGAAAATTAAGTAGAACAAAGAAACCATCAACACCACAGAAAAAGTACAAAATGACACAGAGAACTTATACCTATTGATAATCACACTGAATGTAAATGGGTCAAATACACCAGTAAAGAGACGGAATGGCAGAATGAATTAAAAAAAAAAGACCCATCAATATGCTGTCTACAAGAGACACAAAGACATAAACTAAAACTCAAAGGATGGAAAAAATATATAGAGAGCAAACAATAACCAAAAAAGGACATGAGTGGCAATATTAACCTCTGATAAAATAAACTTTAAGAGACACTCCATCATAAAAGATAAGGAAGGACATTATATAATGATTAAAGGATAAATCCACCAAGAGTATATAGACATAATATACCATAACCAAAATGAATCTAATGAAAGGGCTCCAAAATACATAAAACAAACCCTAACAGCACTGAAAAGAGAAATAGATAGAGCACAGTATGCTGAGTGAAACAAGTCAACCACGAAAGGACAAATATTGTATGAGACCACTATTATAAAGAAACAAGCAAAGGTTTACACACAGAAAAAAATAATATTTGATGGTTACCAGGAATGGCGGGGGGGGGGAGGGGGAGGGAAAATTACCAAATAGAAGATATGCAGTAATATTAGTGAAGGGAAAGGCAATACACAATATGGAGGAAATCAGCAAAACATGACCAAGGCATGGGAGGACACTAAGAGGAATGCAAGAACAAAGGGCAACAATTGTAATTACTATAGCATAGACAATCCTGCAGCAATAATATTAGCAAACAATAACTTACAAATGGATACATAGGTAGATAGGTATGCCAAGAAGTGTGAGAGGGTGTAAGGGAGCACAGTCACCTGCAGATATAGGTTTAACTGTAGGTGCTTCTTATATATTAATACAGAGAATAGAGCACACAAGGGCCACAGTCCGAGCAACTTCTTAGACATAATGAAAGACCTCGATGGACGAAGTTCCTAGACTCAAAGGTGAAGGACTGTAGACTAAGGGGACAGCTATATCAATTGGCACAACATAGTTCATAAAGTCTGCATTCTACTTTGGTGAGTAGCATCTGGGGTCTTAAAAGATTGCAAGTGGCCATCTAAGATACAACTATTGGTCTGCCCCCACCCAGAGCAAAGGAGAGGAAGAAAACCAAAGATTCAAGGGAGCAATTAGTCCCAAGGACTAATGGACCACATGAACCGCTGCCTACATGACCCTGAGATCAAAATTCTCTGTACTGTTGTATATAACTGAAATTTTCCATAATATACAAAGTAAAACAAATAAAATATCCATCTCCTATGACCTCGTAATACTTCTCCTTGGTATCTATCCTAATGAAACATTCCCACACATTTCCTTGGAGGCATGCCAAAGATATTCATTCCAGTGCTGTTTATAATAATGAAAAATTGGGAAAAAAAACCAACTTTTCAATCTCTATCGATAAGGGCATTGTTGAATTGCAGTTGTTGGAAAGGTTGAGCTGTCTAGATATCCAAACCATGTTACTGAATGAAAAAAGCAAGTTACAAATCAATATGTACAGTATGATATAATTTATATGGAAAGTAAACATCTTACATAACACCCAAAATAATGTAACTTATATTCTATGAAAACATATATGTGTATGGAAATCTTTAGAGAACTGCCTGTAAGAATACACACCAGATGATAATAGCAGTTATCTCCGAGGAGTGGAAGAGGGGACCAGGATTGGGGTGAAGATGGGACTGGTGGTCAAAGGAGAAATTAGTCTTATTTGTAAGTTTTGCATATTTTAATTTTTACAAGGAGAGTGTATTAAAATATTGTCTGTGTAACTAAAAATAACTTAAAAAATGAAAAAATAAAAACATTTAATTACTGAAAAGATGTTTATGCTACATTGCTAAGTGAAAAAAAAAAAGAAAAAAAGTAGGTTACAAAATAACATGATCACATTTCAAGAATAAATATATACAAAGAAAAATATCTGGAAGAATGGACACTGAAATTTTTACAGTTGTTGTCTTTGAGTGGTGATGGTGGAGGAATTGTAGATAATTTTATTTTTTTATATTTGCTTATCTGTATTTCTGATTTTTTCTGTAGTGAATATGCTATATTTGTATAATAAAAACAAAAACAAGTTAAAAAATAAAGCATGATAGTCATTAAATTTGCCTATATAAGGACAGCCTCTAATAAATGAATGAATGCCAAGGCCAAGCAGAGGAAAAGTCTAGGTGGAAATCTCCAGGTAGAAGGGCCTCTATCTCTGCCCCTCAAAGTTCCAATCAACAGTGAGCAGCTTATTCTGCACCAGCTTCTGTCCAGGGTGTAGGGGCAGGGATGGGGTTGGGAGGATAAAAATCAGATCCCTGCCTTAAGGTTCAACTTCTGCTTGACGAAACTTTACTGTAGTTCCCAGTGCTACCACCTTACCCAGTCACCCATCCCCTCTCCCCTCATCCCTACCATTAAAGAAAATACAAATGCAGAAAAACAATTTCTAATATACCCATTTCAGGTTCTGAATTTCTTCTGAAAATTAACAAAGGATAGAACTCGGGGCCCAATTATTGTAGCTTTCAATGGGCTACTCTAATCTCTTCTAGTTCACTGTCTCCTAGCCCCAAGAACCATTTTGTTTTCCTTTTCTCCTATTGGTACTATTCTACCACTACTCCCAGGCAAACATATGCACACACAGGAACAACTCTTTTTGTAATATATTTTCTTTCTCGTCACTACTATAATAGAGATAAAACATGTTCAGAACAGCAAACTTTGACAGTACGGGACAGGGGGAATATAAATTCAGGAAAACAGTCCATAATCCTACAATCCAAAAGCAACCACAGTTAACATTTTAGTGAAAATCCTTTCAGTTCTTTTCTGAGTATGTGTATTCTTTTTTGTTTTTCTTAATCGGGATTTTACTCTTCATACTGTTTTGTGTCCTCCTTTATTCCCTTTAATACCATAAAATTGGCATTTCCCCATGTCACTAAATATTCTTTGAAACCATGACTTTTATTGGCTACATCATATCTCATTTTACTGTTGTTGTTGTTAGCTGCTGTTGAGCCACTTCCAACATGCGTACAGAATAGAACTTATCCATAAGGTTTTCAAGGTTTTGGAAAGGAGCCCTATTGCCACAGCGGTTAAGTGTTCTGCTGCTAACTGAAAGGTCAGCGGTTCTAACCTACCAGGGGCTCCATGGGAGGAAGATGTGGCAGTCTGCTTCAGTAAAGATTTGCAGCCTTAGAAACCCTATAGGGCAGTTCTACTCTGTCTTATAGGGTCATGGTGAGTCAGAAGTAAATGGACGGCAATGGGTTGAGTTGAGATCTTTTGGAAGCAGATCACCAGCCCTGTCTTTTGAAGCACCTCTGGGTGGAAACTCTGGTGGCATAGTAGTTAAGATCTACAGCTGCTAGCCAAAATGTCAGCAGTTCGAATCCACCAGGTGTTCCTTGGAAACCGTATGGGGCAGGTCTACTCTGTCCTATATGGTCGCTATGAGTCGGAATCGATTCAAAGGCAACGGGCTTTTTTTTTCTGGTTGGGTTAGAACCTCCAACCTTTTGGCTAGTAGTTGAGAGCTTAACTGTTTGCTCACCCAGGAACTCCTTCTCATCTTAAAGTTTTATCGTAGGTATTTAGCCACTCCTCGGCATATTTAGTATGGTCCAATTAAAAAAAAATATATATATATATATATAGCAAGTACGAATATCAGTAAATTTGCCAACATGGAT
Organism: Loxodonta africana; assembly: GCF_030014295.1. Taxonomy (NCBI): domain Eukaryota; kingdom Metazoa; phylum Chordata; class Mammalia; order Proboscidea; family Elephantidae; genus Loxodonta; species Loxodonta africana. The sequence goes on from NC_087369.1 coordinate 70,169,024, forward strand.
GTGAGAGAACTTTATTTTCTTTAACTCAGCTTAATTTCTACTTCCAATCTCATCCTGCTGAGTTGGCAGAAATATGAGGCAATCTCTGCAGCAATGAATGTTCTTTTATATACATCTTTGTCAGCATCTCTGATTATTTCTTTAGGATAGATTCTAGGAGTGGAAAAATTGGGTCAAAGAGTATGAACTTTTACACACACACACATACACACAAGCCCTTTTACTTTGCTTGAGTCATACTAAAAATTTCCCCTAAAGAGTGGATAAAGGTTAATCCAACCATAGCAGGCCACAGCCAAAAAAGGCCAACTTGTTTGTCAGAATTTGAAAAGCTTAAAACAATAGGAAAACTACATCAGAGGAGTGGGACAGAGTGCTCTAACCAGTTCAGTGGACTGTGGACCTACATACCCAAACTAAATAACCCCTGGAAGTGAGTTAAATAAAGATCTATCCAATATCATATGTAGCCCATAAAACAAATAAAAAACAATCATTATACGACAAACCCGGGACCCCTGGGCCAAGAGACAAAATTGTTAGAAAAGAAACACAAGAAAATGTCGCACAGTCATGATCTTAGTTCTTCGTCTTTACTTTAACTAATCATAGTCTGTAATGAATCAGCACCCCTGTCAAAATTGTATAAAAAGCACTTATAGATTGAAGTTCTTTGGCTTTTGGTCTGTTTATAGTCTGAGTGCTATACTTTCCCATTTTTGGTTTCTGATACATCACACTAAAAATTTCTTTGTTGTAGAAGGCTTTGATGAAAGTTGTTTCTCTACAACAGATTGGCACAGTGAGAGCAGGGTCTTCATAAGCAAATTCTTTGCTGGATCCCAGGAGGCCTGGACAGCTTGTTGGCACCATATGGGATCCACTGTATTCCATTTCTTGCACTCCATGTCCCCTTCAGAGACCCTCTGACTGAGGTAAGCCCTATTGCCTTTCTGTATAATAGGAAATACTGTTGTGACATATTTTTTTGTTAAAAAGTGGTCTGGCAACTTTTGTCTGAAGCTTCATGTTTGAGATTTTTGTTTGAGAGCTCCATCTGGAGGTCTACTGGTAAAATTGAAGTTCTTGATTTCATGATTGTATTTCTCTCTTCTGTCTCCTGTATTTTCTGTGTTAGCTAACAAAAGGAAATGGGAAATAATAATACCAAGAGTGACAAAGCCCCTCCATTTGGGACCTCTGCTGAATACACCAATCAAAACTTCAGTGCTGCTGCTACTCAGTATTTTTAAAAAAATGGTACAACCTCACCAAGGATTGTGAGGCTGAACAGTGACCCCCATGGGGATTTGGCTAAAATATTATATTTGAGATGTAAACTAGAAAGTCAGGGGTCTCATGTAAAGCAAGCACACTGGGAAATTTTTCATAGTTGGTATTTTGAAACATCTTGACAAGTTTGCCTCCCTACAAGAAGTAGTGTCTAAGCAAGCCAAACAAATTCAAATATTGCAAAAAGGGTTGGAAGGCAGTACAACAATGAACTCAGTCAAATTATTGCCTTCCAACCGCTATTCAGACTTAGAGAATTTGGCTTTATCTGAAATACCATTTGCTAGGTCAGAAGATATTGGGCCCACCATGCCCTTGATAGTTAAAAAAAGGGCTGAAGACAGGAACCTTGAGATCTCATTCTACCCATGGTCCAAGGCTGAACTTACAGCCATTGTAAAAGAGTTCCCTGATCCAAGGGAAAATCCTCACAAAATTATTCATGAATTTTGAATTTAGGATATTAGCTGAAATATACGAACCTGGTCCCACTGATACCTACAATTAACTAAACATATTGTTAGGTCCCAGTGATACCCATCAGTGGATGGAAGCAGCAAAAAAGGCAGGTCCTGAAAAACTTAAAGTGTCCCTGTAGGTGTCTGGAAACTTGCTTAGGCACAACTGTTAGAACAGAAACCAGTAAGTTAATAGGAGGACTTGTAGACCGTTTCTTCAAAGTTTTCCTTCCAGAATATAAAATGGTACAACCACTTTGGAAATTGATTCAGCACTTCCTTAAAAAGCTAGAAATAGAACTACCATATGATCCAGCAATCCCACTCCTTGGAATATATCCTAGAGAAATAAGAGCCTTTATGTGAACAGATATATGCACACCCATGTTCATTGCAGCACTGTTTACGATAGCAAAAAGATGGAAGCAACCAAGGTGCCCATCAACAGATGAATGGATAAATAAATTATGGTATATCCACACAGTGGAATACTACGCAATGATAAAGAACAAGGCTGAATCCATGAAACATTTCATAACATGGAGGAATCTGGAAGGCATTCTGCTGAGTGAAATTAGTCAGTCGCAAAAGGACAAATATTGTATGAGGCCATTATTATAAGAACTCTAGAAAAGGTTTAAACACAGAAGAAAACGTTCATTTGACAGTTACAGGAGTAGGGAGGGAGGAAGAGGGGTATTTCCTAATTAGACAGCAGATAAGAATTATTTTAGGTTAAGGTAAGGACAACATAAAATACAGGGGAAGTCAGCACAACTGGCCTAAACCAAAAGCTAAGAAGCTTCCTGAATACAATCAAACACTTTGAGGGACAGAGTAGCAGGGGTGGGGTCTGAGGACCATGGTTTCAGGCGACATCTAGGCCAATTGGCATAATGAAATATATTAAGAAAACATTCTGCATCCCACTATGGTGAGTGGTGCCTGGGGTCTTAAAAGCTAGCGAGTGGCCGTCTAAGATGCATCAATTCGTCCCAACCTATCTGGACCAAAGGAAAAGGAAGAACACCAAGGACACAAGGAAAATACGAGCCCAAGAGAAAGAAAAGACCACATAAACCAGAGACGACATCAGTCTGAAGCCAGAAGAACTAGATGGTGCCCAGCTACCACCACCAACTGCCCTGACAGGGAACACAACAGAGAATACCTTATGGAGCAGGAGAAAATTGGGATGCAGACCTCAAATTCCAGTAAAAAGACCAGACTTAATGGTCTGACTGAGATTGGAGGGACCCCAGAGTTCATGGCCCCCAGACTCTCTGTTAGCCCAAAACTAAAACTATTCCCAAAGCCAACTCTTCAGACAAAGATTAGACTGGAGTATAAGACATAAAATGATATTGGTGAGGAGTATGCATCCTAGCTTAAGTAGACACATGAGACTATGTGGGCAGCTCCTGTCTGGAGGTGAGATGAGAAGGCAGATGGGGACAAGAGCTGGTTGAATAGACACAGGAAATACAGGGTGGAGAGGAGTGTGCTGTCTCATTGTAGGGAGAGCAACTAGGGTCAAATAACAATGTGTGCATAAGTTTTTGTATAAGAAATTGACTTGAATTGCAACCTTTCACGTAAAGCGTAATACAAAAGAAAAATTCTTACGAAGAGGCTAAAGTCACCTTTAATTCACTATTTGTAGGAGGACTGAATCCTGAATTGGCCCAAATGATAAAAAGGCATCAGTTAAATTAGAAAGTATCCGTGTTTCTGAATTAGCAACTTTAGCCTATAAATTAAACCAAATTGTGGAACAGCAAAAGAAAGAGGCTGAGAAAAAAAAAGAAAACAAAGAGTAGTTAATGACTCTCTGATTGCAGCAATTACAAAAAACCTATGGGAGCCATGGTGGTGCAGTGGTTAAGGGCTAGGCTGCTAACCAAAATGTCGACAGTACTCATCCACCAGCTTCTTGTTGGAAACCCTATGGGACAGTTCTACTCTGTCCTATAGGGTCGCTATGAGTCAGAATTGACTCAATGGCTATGGGTTTACAGGAGCAAAGCCAAGCAAGGGAATTCTCTCACCAATAATACTGCTCCCATGGTCTGTAACTATTGCAAGAAACCAGATCACTTTAAAATGGATTGTTTTAAGCTTAAGAATAAACAAAAGATGACCCCTCCATGGCCATCTTTAGAAAGAACATGTGATAATGCTCTGAGGAGCTTATAGAGACTTTGGCAGTAGTCCCCTTGTCCCAACGGGGAGAAAAAATGCTTCAAGTAAACGTGGAGTTTTGTACCTTCCTTGTGGACATGAGTGTGACGCTTTCATCAATCAACCCTACAAGTTTGCTAAAGCCTCTTCCCCAGAGCACTTGTCATAGGGGTTTCCAAAGAGGAAAAATTTAACCCATTCTTTACCTATACCAGTTTCTTTATGGCCAATAGAAGAGCTCCACCCATTTTTACCCAGTAGAAGAGCTCCACCTATTTTTACCCAGTGATAGCACTCCTGTAAATTTGTTAGGGCATGGCTTTCTTTCCAAATGGAAATGCCATATTCAGTTTACAGATGCAGAGGATATATTACTCAATTTCCCTGATGTTGAAAACGAGGAAAAGACCCAGATGCCTGAGACAGAAGAAACCCTTTGTTATTACAAGATCTTTTGGCATCAGAATATGAGGACACTCTGCCCTTAGAAAAAGAGACTCAAAATTTTAATCAAATACCATCACAGTTATGGGCTTCCTCATTGACCAATGTCAGTTGCATTCTATCAGCTGAACCTATTGAAGTCCAAATAGACCCCACTAAGCCCTTACCTAAAGTAGCTCAGTACCGTTTAGAACCTGAAGCAAGAAGGACTGAAACCTATTGTGTTAGTCACCTAGTGCTGCTATAACAGAAATACCACAAGTGGATGGCTTCGACAAAGAGAAATCTATTCTCTCACAGTCTAGGAGTTTAGAAGTCCAAATTCCGGGCATCAGCTTCAGTGGAAGTCTTTCACTCTCTGTCGGCTCTGGAGGAAGGTCCCTGTCATCAATCTTTCCCTGGTTGAGGAGCTTCTCAGGCACTGGGACCCTGGGTCCAAAGGACTAACTCTTCTCTCGGTGCTGCTTCCTTGATGGTATGAGGTCCCCATGTCTCTCTGCTCGCTTCTCTCTTTTATATCTCAAAAGAGATTGGCTTAAGACACCATCCAATCTTGTAGATCTCATCAATATAACTGCTGCTAATCAATCTTATTAACATCATAGTGGTAGGATTTACAACACACAAGAAAATCACTTCAAATGACAAAATGGTGGGAAATCACACAATACTGGGAATCGTGGCCCAGTCAAACCATACACATATTTTTGGGGGACACAATTCAATCCATGACACCTATCACCCAAGATATTTTAGAAAAAGGATTAATTTTTCCAAGTACCAGCCCTTGTAATACCCTCGTATTTCCTGTCAGAAAACCTAATGACTGCAGTTACAATTTGTACAAGATCTTAGAGATATTAACCAGATTGTTATCTCTCTAACCCTTGTTCCAAATCCACATTTGCTAATTAGCCCACATTCCACCAGACACTGCGTGGTTTACAGTCATTGACCTCTGTAGTGATTTTTTCAGTACTCCAGTTCATACAGATAGCTATTTTTTGTTTGCCTTTATGTGGAATAATCAATAATATCCTTGGACTGTCATACCCCAAGGATTCACTGAGAGCCCCACCTACTTTTCCCAGATTTTACATACTGACTTGTTACCCTTACACTTTGAACATAAATCTGTGTTGCTTCAGTATGTTGGTGGTCTCTTAGTCTGTTCTAACACCGAGCAATAAAACATATGTGATAGTGTTCTGTTATTACATCATCTGGCTCTTAGGAGGCAGAGGCATCCAGGGAAAAATTACAGTTTGCCTTTCCACAAGTAAAATATCTTGGTCATTTAATCTCAGCAGAAGAAATTTCAATTAACTCAAAACAAAAAGAAGCTGTCTTTTCCTACCCTTTACCTAAAACACAGCAAAACAAAAAACAGTTAAGGAAATTTTTAGGATTGTATGGAATATTGTAGAGCTTGGATACATTTCTCTTTATCATCACAACCTCTTTACATATATCTCTTAAGGGCAGTATCTCTGAACCTTTACAACTGTCCTTGGAAGCTGTGCAAGCCATAACTAAATTAAAGGAATCTCTAATCCACACTCCAGCTCTTGGATGTCCTAACTATTCTTCATATTTCTTTCTTTTCCTTTCTGAAAGACAAGGGAATGCCTTAGGAGTCTTACTCAGAAGCACAGAGACAGACAGGGACCTGTAGTGTGCTACAGTGTACAATTAGATCCAGTAGCCAGAGCTTATCCTCCAAGTCTTTGAACTGTTGCAGCCACTGCCAAGTTAGTAGAAACAACAGCTGATACGGTATTGGGAAATATTCTACATGTATATGTTCCACAAACAGTTTTTGCCATCTTAAATTCTACTCTAGCCCAGCACCTTTCTGCTAGTCAACTAACTTCACATGAAGCTCTTCTACTAGCTTCACACCAACCTTAGATTATACGCCATAAAACTAAAAAACCAAACTCAGTGCTGTCGAGTCGATTCCAACTCATAGCGACACTATCAGCTATATCAGCTACCCTCCTGCCTGATCTCAATGATAATGACATTGATCATGACTGTTTTGATTTAAAGATCAACTTTTATCTCCTAGAATCAATCTGCAAGAAACTCCATTCTCCAACCCTCCCCTTGTGCTGTTTGTAGATGGCTCCTACCTAAAACCTGAAGATTCTACTTCTAAATATCAAGGAGGATACTCAGTCACTACCGTGCTTGAGGTATTGGAAAGCAAACCCTTGCCCTGAGGTAGCGTTGGCCCAACAAGCCAAGCTTAGAGCCTTAACAAGAGCATGTAGGTTGACACAAGACCAGTCAGTAAATATGTACACATGTCAGTGGTTGTAGCCAAGCACCATCTACATGTACTGGACTCAGTCTGGGTGGGCCATGGTAGTTGTAGTCCTTTGGACTAATCTTTCCTTTGTGTCTTTAGTTATCTTCATTCTTCCTTGCTCCCGAAGGGGTGAGACCAGTGGAGTATCTTAGGTGACTGCTCACAAGCTTTTAAAACCCCAGATACTACTCACTGAAGTAGAATGTAGAACATTTTCTTTATAAACTATGTTATGCCAATTGAGCTAGATGTTCCCCAAGACTGTGGACCCCACAGCCCTCAGCCCAGTAATTCTGTCCCTCAGGGCATTTGGATGTGTCTATGGAGCTTGCATGACCTTACCTTGTGCAAGTTGTGCTGGCTTCCCCAGTATTGTGTACTGTCTTATACCCTTCACCAAAATTACCACTTATCTATTGTCTATTGGGTGTTTTTCCATCCCCACCCTTGCCCTCCCTTGTAACCATCAAAGATTATTTCTTTTCTGTGTGTAAACCTTTTCATGAGTTTTTATAGTAGTGGTCTCCTATAATAATTGTCCTTTTGTGATTGACTTATTTCATTCAGCGTAATGCCCTCCAGATTCATTCATGTTGTGAGATACTTTGAAGGTTGATCATTGTTCTTCATTGTTGGGTAGTACTCCATTGTGTGTTTGAGTTACTTTCTCCCCAACTGCCCCCACATTCCCCCTCCTTTTTGATCCACATCAGATCTAGAAGGGAGGTGTGATCATTAATGTGTGTCATCTTGGCTGGGCCACGATTCTCAGTGGCTTGGCAGTTATGATGTGGTTTGGCAGTTGTGTAATGATGTAATCTCTTTCATAATGAGATCTGATATAATGTGATCACCTCCATGATGGGATCTGCTGTGAGCAATCAGTTGAAAGGGCATTTCCTTGGACGTGTGGTCTGCATCCAATGCAGGTGGACTTTCTGGCAAGGCTCCTTGGCTTTCGCTCACTCTGGATCCTACAGCTGGCCCCTGTTTATCTGACCTCTGGTTCTTGGGACCTGAGCTTGCAACTTACCTGCCGTCTTGCTTACTGATCTTTGGAACCGTTGGTCTCTGCAGCCTGTGAGCCAGAAGTCTCCAGTCTAACCCATGGACTTGGGACTTTACAGCCTCTACAACCACGTGAGCCATTTCCTTGGTATAAATGTCTCTATATTTATACACTTTACTGGTTTTGATTCTCTAGAGAACCCAGCTAAGGCAGGAAGAAACCTTGGTTTAGCTTTCATTCAGTCAAAGGCTTATATCATGGCTTTGGGCAAGCTTAAAAATAATTTGTTTTGTTATTTTTGAACTGCCTGACAAACTAAACAGCTTAGTTAGTGGGGGTGGGGATGTGGTTTCCATAGCCTAGAAAATGTGCTTGTGTATAAGAGTTGTATATAAGTAGAGAGATAGAGAGGCTAAAGTCCAAATTACTCTATCTGATGCATAAAGGCTGTCACAATCTGGCTCCAGGTCCCATCTCCCACTCCCCCCACCACCCCCTTATCCTTTTTCTGAACATGTCATATTATTTTCCCAAATCTGTGTCTTAGTTCCTTCTGAATCCTTTGCCTGAAATTGTCCCACCCTCCTTGCTTCCCTATCTCTAACAAGTAAATTGCTCTATATCTTTTGAGATCTAGCAAGTCACATGAATATATCACTGTTTTAATCACATTGGGTTATGATTATTATTCATCTGTCTGTTCTGACCGAGAGAGACTGTGAACTCCCACTGAGACAGGATCTGCTTTTGGCACAGAGCAGGCATTTGGGGTACGTTGAAGGAAGGGAGAGAGAGAGGGAGGGGGAAGGAGGAAAGAATCTGGAATTCTAGTCAAGAGATACAGTTTGAATTCCAATTCAGTCACTTTGTTATGGGTGATGTGGAGCAAGTTATTTTACCTTTCTAAGTCTCAATTTCTTTATCTGTAATATTGGGCTAATACTCTCTAATTCTGTCTGCTTCATCATTACATTCTACCATGGAGAGAACAGGAGGTACAGAAGAAAGAGAAAACACAGATAAAGTAATGATATGCAATTTATGGTAGTTTTAAGGTTGGAGTAAGGGCTGTGGTGGTTCAGCAGTGGAATTCTCACTTTCATTGCAGGAGACCTGGGTTCAATTTCCAACCAATGCACCTCAAAGGGCAGCTACCACTCTATCAGCATAGGCTTGTGTGTTGCTATGATCCTGAATAGCTTTCAGTGCAACTTCCAGACTAAGAAAGACTATGAAGAGAGGCCTGGAAATCTACTTCTGAAAGCCAGCCAATAAAAATCCTATAGAGCACAACAGTCCAATCTGTTGTGCACGGGATTGCTGTGAAATGGTAGCTGAATCCTAAGGCAGCTAATAAGGTTAAGGTCAATGTCATTGCAGGGAAATTTTCCCCAGCAGCATAGGGAACAGCCCACAGCTGGATGGTCCAAGTCACGTAGGAGCCAGACCTACTGGGGGCTCGGTCAGCATTTTAGAGTTTCCTATTGGATTTGGTTTGTCACATCTCATGTCATTGGCACTACATATATGGTGCACAGTTGTCTAACATTCACAACTGGAAAGAATAATTCCTTATTTGTTGGAAATAAGACCACCTTTCTTGAGATTGTTGGCACAGTGGTTAAGATCTCTGCTGCTAACCAAAAGGTCAGCAGTTCAAATCCACCAGCCACTCCTTAGAAACCCTATGGGACAGTTCTACTCTGTCCTATAGGGTCGCTATGAGTCGGAATCGACTCAAGGGCAACATTTTTTTTTTAATCACTAAATTGTGATGTTTTCGAGTTCTCACCAGAATGCTGAAATGCTACTGTTATTCTGTCTCAGAGCAGGGGCCAAGGACTGTCTTCTTGCCTCTGAGGCTGTTTCCCTTTCACCACCCAAACTCTCAGTCTCTCTTGGGCGCATTCCCACAGTCCTTTCCATGAAGCACACTTTGGATTACAGTACTCCCCTGCTCTGAAGCCACCAGTATCTCTTTATTGCCTACAGAACAAAGTTTAAAACCCTCAAAATTGGCCCCAACCAACCTTGCCAGTCTCCCTCCTTTGCCTCTGTCAACCTCCATGGAATGGCCAAGTTGGACTGCTCCCCAGTCTCTGATCATACCTCCCCCCTCTATATAGATCCACTGACTTGACTCCACTCCCTCCAATGGAATTTTACAGTATATGAAACCATGTCCATATTTAGTGACACTGATACAACACTTCTTGCCATAGAAAACCCACTGCCATTGAGTTGATTTCAACTAAGACAAACAGTACAGGACAGAGTAGAACTACTCCAAGCCTATAAATCTTTACAGAAACAAACTGCCACATCTTTCTTCTGAGAAGCAGTTCGTGGGTTCGAACCACCAACCTTTCTGTTAGCAGCTGAGTGCTTTACCCATTGTGCCACCAGAGCTCCTCTCTTGCCATAAAACTTTACTTTCCCTAATTCCACTAGGCACAAGTTACCAGAAACCTCTCACTTGAGACCCTGATCACGTTCTACTTTATATCAGATTTGTTTCATTTATTCATTTGTTTAGCATACATTGGTTGAGCATTTATTATGTACCATGTAACATGTGAAGTGCTCAGAAATGACCAAGGCTTAGTCCTGGCCTTTCATGGGCTAAGCATCCACCTGGAGAATGACAGATATATATGCCATATTTGTTGTTAACATGTTGTGTGGTTACAGACGTATATCAAAGGATTGAGGAAACTAGGTAGAAGTCAGATTGGATTCCCAAAGGAGTCGAGATATGAATATAAAGAGTATATCTTCAGATCGCTGCTCTTCAAATACTTAGCATGTTAATATGTGCTTGGTGAAACTACTCAGTCCAGTAGAAAATGGGGCGTTTGAAGACATTTTTGAATTGGACAGTGGTGATCTAATTTCTGTGTTGAGAGAGAGACTCTAACTGCGGGATGAAGAGTGGCCTGGAGATGCTAGAGAGCCCAGGATAGGGCAGTGGCTTGGGGTGACTGGAGAAGGGGGACGGATCCAGAGACATTAGGAGATAGTATTGCAAGAAATGGTTGATACATGAAGGTCAGAGAGAAAGAGAGGAGTTGGATTGCTAGGTTTAAAATGGTATGCATAAAAATAGAGCCAAGGATTTCAGAGGAGGTAAGAGGGGGCAATTATAGAGCACCTCCATTTTCTCTAATAGACTTGAAGCTGTTGGGAGCTAGAATACAATTGTGCCCCCATAACACCTGGAACAAGGCCATTTTATAGAATTTTTATGAATTTGTAGAGGTCCCAAGTTAGAAGGGACCTTATTCTACAAAAAAGGAAACAAACTTTAAGAAATGAAATTATTTGCTCAGGGTCACATGGCTTGTTAATGTCAGAGCTAAGTCTAGGGACTCAAAAGTTCAGTGCTCTTTTAACTCTTCTACATCTTGTGTCTCAAAATCTTCAACAGTTTTCAGTATGGCTGTGATCCCCCAGGGTAAAAATCTAACATATGCCTCTAGCATGTTGGTTCCAGAAGGAACATTGTGAAGGTTAACGTCATGTGTCAAATTGGCTAAGCTATTATTCTCAGTGGTTTGCTAGACAATGGACTGATAGCTCTTCCATAATGTAATATCATGTAACCACCTTCTATGTTGCGATCTGATGTGATCAGCCAATCAGTTTAAAGGGGTGTTTCCTTGGGGGTGTGGCCTGCCTCAATTATATAAATCTATGTTCTGGCAAGCTCATTCCTCTAGGAACCCTGCACTCTTCCCATTGCCTGACACCTGGTTCCTGAGATGTAAGCCTGCAGAAGTCTCCAGCCTGCTTCCTGACCTACAAATTTGGGATTTGCTGGCCCCCCCAATTGCGTGAGCCATTTCCTTGATGTAAATCTCTCTTTCTCCCTCTTTCTATATATATATAGATATAGATAGATACAAATACATATACATATACAAACATACATGCATACATGATTTTGCTCCTCTAGAGAACCCAGGCTAAGGCAAACATCAAGGAAGATCCAGATCTCTTTGTACATGTAGGGAGACTGAGACCAAAGAGAAGTGACTGGCTCAAAGTCACAGACTCTGGGCTAAATCTGGGGCCAGAAATCATAAGATATTTGTTGGGTGCAATTTTATACATTCTCTATAATCAAGACATCATGTCTCACATTAGCTAACAAATAATTTTCTTTCACTTTAGAAAATAAACAGACCACCAATTGACAGCATTCATCTTCCAGTCTTAATCTTGAACACATATACTTTTGCTTAAGTCTTCTTATGGCCTTGAATATTTGCCTTAGCAGCAAGCATAATAACCAATGAGCTGCTCTGAGACCTCTAAGAAATTTGTAACTAAGTAGAGAAAGTTTTCCTCACTCCCTCTACTTGGCAATTCTCCTCCTTCCCTACTACTGCTAAAGGGTAAAGGAAAAAAGAAGAGAAAAGAAAAGGGAAAAACATATATAATAATTTCCAGAGAGTAGTTTTCTTTGTAGAAGTTGAAAGGCCATTTCCACAAACTCTGGGATCAGACAGCATTGAGACTGAGCTAGGCAGAGGAAATCCAACTGGGTACCAGAACCTACCAGGCTTGGATGTTAGGACGTTGGATTCGAGTAGAAATTGAACTATTTGGAAAAGTGGAGGTAGAGAGCATTGGAGTCACCTGGCGCTATACAAGGCCCTGGAACTAAAAGACATATTTTTTTTAAGTAAATCTGAACCAAATTTTTATCACAGTTTGACACGAGCACTAGAAGCTAAGTTACCCAGATAAAGTGATGAAAATTTTCTGTTTTCCCAGAATCTTGGATTCCCATACAAATGTGAGCAAGAGTTGTAAGCAGGGCCTTCCTTATATGGCAGATTTGATATTTCTAGAATCACACGATGTTCAAGTTAGAAGGAACGTTGGAGATCATTTGTCCTACCCCATATTATGGGCAGGAAACTGAAGCTCAGACTGGTGACAAGATGTACCCAAGCTCTCACTAGCATGTTGCAGAGAAGTTACTACCATTTGCCTTCTCGTTCCAAGTTGAGTGCCCCTTCTGTAATGCCAAAAACTGTTCAAAATTCTTTCCCTTACCCTAAGTCTTCTGGATAGGGGCGCACTTATGGGTCTGGAAATTCCTTACTTTAGTCTGTTTTTCCTGTTTCCCTCACTGCTTTTCCAGAATTCCAGGAGGCTTGTCATGTGCAAATGACCACTTCGGTGGCCTTTTACTTTTCCCATTGCTCATATGTGCAAGCACACCACAGGCTCACACACACAAATATGTGTGTGGTAATCAGAAGGATGGTTTCCAGGACCACTTTCTTTTTCAAGTTTGTTTGCTGTTTTTAATTTTTTTTAATTGTGGTGAAAATGTACATAACAAAATATACACCAATTCAATAATTTCTACATGCATAATTCAGTGGCATTGATTACATTCTTCATGTTGTACAACTATTCTTGCTATTCTTTTCCAAATTGTTGCACCACCATTAACATAAACTCAGTGTGTGGCCATTTTCAAAGACAAAAACCATATCCTATGGTCCCCAGACAAGATTCAGGTCCTGAATCAGTGATATTCTCCTACGCAGTGCCTAGCAGGATAGATAAGGCTCCTTGAGGCATAGACTTCTTAGTGCCTGAACCAAAGGAGCCTGAGGGAATAAACCGAGTGTGATAGCAAGTTCATTAAGTTTTGGGGTCTCTTACTAAGCTCTTGTACCTGACAGATCACTTTTCTGCACCAGCTAGCCAAAAGGTTAGGCCATTATGTGGATAACTTCTGTGGCAGGACATCAGAATATTGAATCTCTGCTATTTATTGTGTGATCCCAATTAAGTCACTTAGGCTCTCTCAACTTCAGTTTTAATGACTATGCAAAAGCATTCAACTGTGTGGATTATAACAAATTATGGATAACATTGTGAAGAATGGAAATTCCAAAATACCTCATTGTGCTCATAAAGAACCTGGACATAGATCAAGAGGCAGTCATTCAAACAGAACAAGGGAATACTGTGTGATTTAAAGTCAGGAAAGGTGTGCTTCAGGGTTGTATCCTTTCACCATGCTTATTCAATCTGTATGCTGAGCAAAGAATCTGAGATGCTGGACTATATGAAGAAGAACATGAAGTCAGGATTATAGAAGAACTCATTAACAACTTGTGATATGCAGATGACACAACCTTGCTTGCTGAAAGTTAAGAGGACTTGAAGCATTTACTGATGAAGATCAAAGACTACAGCCTTGAGTATGGATTACACCTCAACATAATGAAAACAACAGTCCTCACAACTGGACCAATAAGCAACATCATGATAAATGGAGAAAAAACTGATGTTGTCAAGGATTTCATTTTACTTGGATCCACAGTCAATGCCCATGGAAGCAGCAGTCAACAAATCAAATGATGTATTGCATTGGGCTAATCTGCTGCAAAAGACCTCTTTAAAGTGTTAAAAAGCAAAGATGCCAACTTGAAGACTAAGGTGCACCTGACCCAAGCCCTGATGTTTTCTATAGCCTCATATGCATACTGGACAATAAATAAGGAAGGTGGACAAAGAATTGACACCTTTGAATTACGGTGTTGACAAAGAATATTGAATGGACTGCTTAAAGAAGAAACAAATCTGGCTTGGAAGAAGTACAGCCAGAATGCTCCTTAGACTCAAGGATGATGAGACTGTCTCACATACTTTGGACATGTTATCAGGAGGGATCAGTTCCTTGGGATGGACATTATGCTTTGTAAAGTAGGGGGCCAATGAAAAAAAAGGAAGACCCTCAAGGAGGTGGATTGACACAGTGGCTGCAACAATGGGCTCATGCATAACAAGGATTGTGAGGATAGCAGAGGACCGGACAGTGTTTCGTTCTGTTGCACATAAGGTTGCTGTGAGTTGGAACCAACTCAAATGTAACTGACATTTTAACAACAACAAGATGGGGCAAAGAAATTCAAAATGACAAAATCCTGGGCATATAACAGGTAGTCAAGAAAATGTTCGTTTTCTTTTTTTCTTCACTAGTTTTTGTAAGTGCACCTTCTGTCTTTCACTGGCTCATCTTTTTTAAAATGTAGGCATACCTCAGAGTTCTGTCCTTGACCTCTTTTTTTCCTCCAAACTCTTTTCCTCGTGCCCCATTTTCTCCAGTTATAATTTTCACTCCTTTTCAAAGTATTCTGGTCTCTCTTCCTCTTGCCCTACATCACTCCAGAGATCCTCTTGTATTCTTAAATACTTATTGGTTATCTACACTTGGATAATTCACCAATACAAAACCTGAAACTAACTGGACTCATAATCTTCCTCGTAGATGTGGCTTCTCTTTATAATCTCTGTATGTCAATCAAAGGTATAACCATCCTCCTAAGAGTAGAGGTTGACCTCAGGGATATCTACAATTTCATTCCCTTCTTGATCACAGTTCCCTGGTTCAGACCTTCATCATTCTGATTTCATGGTTAGCATCTTCACTTCTACTCTGCCACCTATCCCATTTCACACCCCAATCCATACTCCCTCACACCGACGATAAAACTCATCATTTTCTGGAAATGTTATGCTGCTGACAAGCTGAAGGCTCATAGATGTCTCATTAGATCAGGCACTTAAAGTCTCGGATCATTTGTTTTTTAAGGTTTTTAAGGAGAAGACTTTTTGTACCCGTTCCTTAGGAAATCATGCTAGCAGCTCTGTGGAGGTGTGTTTGGAGAAGGGGAAACCAGGGTTAGGGAAATTTTCAGCGTTCATTCATTCGCTCATTAAACAAATGCTAACTACTCTTCCTGATTCTAGCCGTCTCCTCACCAATCCGTCTACAATAACGGTGTGTGATGGTTAAGATTGTGTGTCAAACTGGCTGGGCCATGATTCTCAGTGTTTATATGTGATCACTTCCTTGGTGGATCTGCTGTGAGTAACCAATCAGTTAAAAGGGTATTTCCTTGGGGGTGTGGCCTGCATCTGAATATAAGCTTATGTTCTGGCTTTTTGCTTACTGTGGATTGTGTGGCTGCCTGCTGTTTGTTTGACCTCCGGTTGTTGGGACTTGAGATATCAGCTTATCTGCCCATCTTGGGATTCATCAATCTTCATAGCCTATGTGTGGAACCCTGTTCTCTGACCTGCTGATCTTGGATTCGCCAGCCCCTGCAGCTACTTGAATCAGGAGAAACCTTGCGGTCTTGCCTGCCAATCTTGGAATTTGTCAGTATTCACAGCCTGTGAGCAAGAGCCCTGCTTTCCAACCTACCAATCTTGGGTTTGCCAACCCCTGCAGCTATGTGAATTGGGTGAAGCCTCTATCCTAGTCTACAGTCTTGGGACATTCCAGGCTCTACAACCAAGTGAGCAATTTCTCTGATATAAATCTCTCTGTATATATGTTTATATGCTTTACTGGTTTTGCTTCTCTAGAGAACCCAGCCTAAGACATTTGGTACCTAGAGTGGTTCCACAGAAACAAAATTGTAAGGATGAGTTTTCTAAACTGATTCTCAAGTCTGGCTAGTCTTAAACATGTTGATGACTCTGATTCCAGCAGTAAAGAGGGCACCGTAAATTCATGGCATGAGGTGGTGATACAAATATGCAAAATATCACCACCAATAGATTAGGTATTGGTGGAAGATGAGGCTCTGGGTTAACACATGTGATATCTTTCTACAGTTTTGTCAGAATGAAAAGTATAAGGAAGCTGGTTGGCTCATTCTACTTTCACTAAACAAACTGGTGAAAGAAAGAGATGCACTCAAGGTTTTGGAGCCAAACCTCAAGTGCTGAATAAATGACATCAAAGTTTCCACTTGTGCTTTGAAGGAAAGCCTTATTTGTTATAGTAACAGAGCTGATATTACTGAAAACCAAACCCAGAGTCTTATTGTAAGAGTGGCTGATTTACAATGCCAGCTCAATTTCCAACATCAAGAGGTGTCTGAAGTTAAAGTAAGGGCATTGATTGGGAAGAAATGGAATCCTGAAACTTGGAATGGGGACACATGGGCAGATAACCAGGAAGCTGGAGACACTGAGCCCCTAAATTTGATTGAATCACTGCTGCCAGCAGAACCACTCCCATCTGAAGAGATTACTTCATGTTTGTCTGGGACATCACCCTGACCAGAAAAACATTAGCCCTTCCATTCCCTTCTAATGAGGTTAGCTCTAGCCCAGCTGCCTCTAAAGAGCCCTTGTCTGAATCATTGCCTGGGACATTGCTTGAGGCAGATGCTTTACAAGACAATGCTGAGTGTTCTCAAAACATTTTCATACTACCAATTCTGGCTTCTAGACTTATAACTAGACTTAAATCCTAGTAAGCCCCAAAAGGTGAAGTACAAAATGTGACCCAGGAAGAGGTATGCTACACTCCAAAAAAACTGCTTGACTTTTCTAATATGTAAAAACGGAAACCTGGGGAATATGTGTGGGAATAGCTATTAAGGGTTTGGGATAATGGTGCAAGGAGCATAAAGATGGATCACTCAGAGTTTATTGATATGGGTCCACTTGACACAGATTCTTCATTCAATGTTTCAGCTCAAGAAGTTAGGAAAGGATCTAATAGTTTATTTTGTTGGGTTGCTGAAGCATGTATTATGAGGTGGACTACACTAAATCAAGTTGAAGTACCAGACCTTCCTTGGTATACTGTCGAAGGAGGCATCCAAAGGCTTAGGGAAATTGACATGTTAGAGTGGATTTATCAGGTTAGACCCACAGACCATAAATGGAATGCCCAGAGAACACACCTATTACAAGTGTGAGGCACAAATTTGTGAAGGGGCTCCAGCATCCTTCAAGACTGCTGTGATTGCTATTTTATGTAAATCAGATTTGACAGTGGGAGCTTCCCTAACTGAATTAAGACACCTAAATTTAATAGGCCAGATTGGACCCCATGATAATAGGGGCCCAGTGGCTACACTCAATAGACAAAGAAAAGATGGGCATGGTTACAGAAATGGACAGCGAAGTCAAAGCAGTAATCAGAATAGTTTGACTCCTATGGACTTATGGCATTAGACTACTTAGCCATGGTGTCCCTAGGAGTGAAATAGGTAGGAAATCTACTAAATATTTACTTGAGCTGTACAAATAGATGAATTCTAGGTCAGGTGAACAGCAGTTTAACTCAAATTGCCAGAATAGAGAGCCATGGTCCCTCAATCAATTCCCAGATTTGAGAGAGTTTGAAAGCCCAAAACCCCTTGAATGAAGGGGAGGCTGGGTCCCCTTGAAGAAGGACTCCAACACACTGCCCAAAATTTTTACCATTAGTCTCTCTGCCAGCCTTCCCCAAAGGGATCTACAACCTTTTATGAGAATGACAGGTCATTGGGGAAAAGTAAATAATCGGACTTTTCAGGGATTACTGGATACTGGCTCTGAACCACTAATTCTAGGAGACACACCAGTCAGTTGGGGCCTATAGAGGTCAGGTTATTAATGGAGTCTTGGCTCATGTCCATCTCACACTAGGTCCAAAGTGTCCCCAAACCCATGCTGTAGTGATTTCCCCAGTTCCATAACACATAATTGGAGTAGGTATACTCAGCAACTGGAAGAACCCCCACATTGGATCCCTGACAAATAGAATAAGGGATATTAGGGTAGGAAAAGCCAAGAAGAAGCCATTAGAACTGCCCCTACCTAGGCAAATAGTAAACCAAAAGCAATACCACATCCCTGCCACCATCAAGGACTTGAAGGATGGAGGGGTGATGATTCCCATCACATCCCCATTCAACTCACCTATTTGGCCTGTGCAAAAAAACAGATGGATCTTGGAGAATGACAGTGGATAATAAAAAACTAAACCAGGTGGTGACTCCAATTGCAGGTGCTGTTCCAGATGTAGTTTCATTGCATGAACAAATTAATACATCTCCCGGTACCTGGTACGCTGCTGATGCCTTTTTCTCCATACCTGTTTCGAAGGACCATCAGAAGCAGTTTGCCTTCAGCTTACATGCCAGAAATACACCTTCACTTGCCTACCTCAGGGTTACCTCAGCTTTCCAGCCCTATGTCATAATTTAGTCTGCAGGGACCTTGTTCACCTTTCCATTCCACAAGATGTCACACTGGTCAATTACATTGAAGACATTATGCTAATTGGACCTAATAAGGAAGAAGTGTCAATGAGCCTGGACTTAGTGGTAAAACATCTGTGTGCTAGAAGGTGGGAAATTAATCCCACAAAAATTCAGGCACCTTCCACCTCAGTGAAATTTCTAGGAGTCCAGTGGTGTGGGGTGTGTCAAGATATTCATTCTTAAGTGAAGGACAAGTTATTGCATCTGGCTGCTCCCACAACTAAAAGGGAGACACAATGCCTAGTGTGCCTCTTTGGATTTTTGAGGCAACATATTCCTTATTTGGATGTACTACTCTGGCCTATGTATCAAGTGACTCGAAAAGCTGCTAGTTTTGAGTGGGGCCCAGAACAAGAGAAGGCTCTTCAACAGGATCAGACTGTTGTGCAAGCCGCTCTGCCACTTGGGACATATGATCCAGCTGATCCAATTGTGCTTGACATTTCAGTGACAGATAGAGATGCTGCTTGGAGTGGCTGGCAGGCCACTATTGGTCAGTCACAGCACAGACCCTTAGGATTTTGGAGCAAAACCGTGCCATCCTCTAAAGATAACTACTCTCCTTTTGAGAAACTGTTTTTGTCTTGTCGCTGAGCCATAGTAGAGACTTAATGCTTAATCATGGGACACCAAGTCACCATATGGCCTGAGCTGCCCATCATGAACTGGGTGTTGGCTGACCCACAGAGTCCTAAGGGACATGCACAGCAGCACTCCATCATTAAATGGAAGTTGTATATATGAGGTTGGGCCTGAGCAGGACCTGAAGGCACGAGTAAGTTGCATGAGGAAGTGACACAAATGCCCATGGTCTCCACTCCTGTCACATTACCTTCCATCTCCCACTCTGCACCTATGGTCTCATGGGGAGTTCCTTATGATCAGTTGACTGCAGAAGAGAAAACTCAGGCTGGTTTACAGATGATTCTGCATGATATGCAAGCACCACTCAAAAGTGGAGCAGCAGCACTACAGTCTCTTTCTGGGGCTTCCCTGAAGGACAGTAGTGAAGGGGAATCCTCTCAATGGGCAGAACTTCGAGCAGTGCACCTGGCTGTTCACTTTGCTTGGAAGGAGAAATAGCCAGATGTGCAATTGTATACTGGCTCATGGACTGGGCCAATGGTTTGGCAGGATGGTCAGGGACTTGGAAGGAAAATGATTGAAAAATTGGAGACAAGGATTTATAGGGAAGAGCTATGTGGATAGACCTCTCTGAATGGACCAAAGAAGTGAAGATATTGGTGTCTCATGTAAACGCTCACCAAAGAGTGACCTCAGCACAGGAGGATTTTAACAATTGAGTGGATAAGATGACATGTTTTGAGAAAACCAGTTATCCTCTTTCTCCAGCTACTCCTGTCATTGCTCAATGGGCTCAGGAACAAAGTGGCCATGGTGGCAGGGATGGAGGTTATGCATAGGTCCAGCAACATGGACTTCCACTCACCAAGGCTGACTTGGCTATAGCCACTACTCAGTGCCCAATCTGCCAACAGCAGAGACCAACACTGAATTCCTGATATGGCACCATTCCTCCAGGTGATTGGCCAGCAACTTGGTAGCAAGTTGATTACATTGGACCACTTCCAACATGGAAAGGGCAGCGTTTTGTCCTTATTGGAATAGACACTTACTCTGGGTATGGATTTGCCTTTCCTGTATGCAATGCTTCTGCCAAAACTACCATCTAAGGACTTACAGAATGCCTTATCTACCATCATGGTATCCCACACAGCATTCTTCAGATCAAGGGACTCACTTCACAGCATGTGAAGTGTGGCAGTGGGCCCATGCTCATGAAATTTAATGGTCTTACCATATTCCCCATCATCCTGAAGCAGCTGGCTTGAGAGAATGATGGAATGGCCTTCTAAAGACACAATTATGGCACCAGCTAGGTGGCAATACCTTGCAGGTTTGGAGCAATGTTCTTCAGGAGGCTGTATATGCTCTAAACCTGTGTCCAATATATGGTGCTGTTTCTCCCATAGCCAGGATTCATGGGTCCAGAAATCAAGTGGTGGAAATGGAAGTGACATCACTCACTATTACAGCTAGTGACCCATGAGCAATATTTTTGCTTCCTGTCCCCATGACCTTATGTTGTGCAGGTCTAGAGGTCTTAGTTCCAAATGAAGGAATGTTCCCATCGGGAGACACATCACTGATTCCATTGAACTGGAAGCTAAGAATGTCACCTGGCTACTTTGGGCTCCTTATGCCTCTGAATCAACAGGCAAAGAAGGGAGTTACCATACTGTCTGGTGTGATTGATCCTGATTACCAAGAGGAAGTCGGATTGATATTACATAATGGAGGTGAAGAACAGTATGTCTGGAATGCAAGAGATCTCTTAGGATGTCTCTTAGTACTACCATGCCCTGCGATTAAAATCAATGGAAAACTGCAGCAACCCAATTCTGACATGACTACTAATGACTCAGACCCTTCAGGAATGAAGGTTTGGGTCACCCCACCAGTCAAAGAATCACGACCAGCTGAGGTGCTTGCTGAGGGCAAAGGGAATACCGAATGGGTGCTGGAAGAAGGTAATTCTAGATACCAGTTACAGCCATGTGATCAGCTGCAGAAACAAGAACTGTAATTGCTACGAGTATTTTTACTTTGGGTGTGTTCATTAAATATTCTTGTTTTCTTCACTTATAAAATATAAGACGCAAACGGGGCTAGTGTGTTTTAGGTTGTATGTGGGTTAGTTATATCATGTTAGGTGCAAGTATGGCTTTATAATTGTCTTTATTCAGAGATTATGTATGGTTTAAGGAGACATGTACATGTGCCAAATTGACAAAGATTGGACATGATGGTTAAGCTTGTGTGTTGATTTGGCTGGGCCATGATTCTCAGTGTTTATATGTGATCATGTCCATGATGGGATCTGCTGTGAGTAGCCAATCAGTTGAAAGGGAGTTTCCTTGGAGATGTGGCCTGCCTCTGAATATAAGCACACTTTCTGGCTTTTTGCTCATTCTGAATCCTGTTGCTACCTGCTGTTGGTTTGATCTCTGGTTGTTGGAACTTGAGCTATCAGCTCATCTGCCCATCTTGGGATTCATTGATCTTCACAGCCTGTGTGTGGAACCCTGTTCTCTGCCCTGACGATCTTGGGTTCTCCAGCCCCTGCAGCTACTTGAATCAGGAGAAACCTTGAGGTCTTGCCTGCCAATCTTGGGATTCGTTGATAGTCACAGCCTGTGAGGCTATCCTTGAGGCTAAGTAAATTGGGAGAAACTTCCATCCTTTTGAGATATTAAAGCCTCTAAAATCGTGTGAGCTGTTTCTTTGATATAAATCTCTCTGTATATGTATTTATATGCTTTATTGGTTTTGCTTCTCTAGAGATCCCAGCCTAAGACATTCACCATGTTGTGAAGAAGCCCATGTAGCCATGTGAGAAGCCACACGAAAAGGGAGAGATGCCCAGCCAGTCCCAAAAGTGTCTAGCCATCCATACTTAGATTGCCCTAGTTTGTTTCTGGCCCCAGCTTAAGCGCCATCCATGTGAATGAAGAAGCCATCATGGACATTTTACTTTCTTCACAGTACTTATTGCCATCCAAAACTGTCTTGTTTATTTCCTAATTTTCAGCTTTATTGTAAGTCTCTTCCCACTAGAATGTAAGCTTCATGAGAACCAGGAGCCTTATCTGTCTCATTCACTGCTATATCCCTAGCACCTAAACTGTTCTTTTTAGACTTAAATATGCATCCGAATTGCCTGAGGATCTTGTTTAAATGCAGATTCTGATTCAGAAGCTCTGGAATGGGGCCTGAGATCAAACATTTCTAATAGGATCCCAGATGATACAGATGTTGCTGGTCCACAGACCACACTTTGAGTAACGAGACAATAGAGATTTTTAGGTAAGAATCCACCACCCATTGGTCAGTTTGTCGTACCCTAATGGATTGTGTGTTGCTGTGATGCTGAAAGCTATGCCACCAGTATTTAAAAAAAAAATAGCAGGGTCACTCTGTGGAGCTTTCAGACTAAGACAGACTCAAAAGAAAGACCTGCCAATCTACTTCTGAAAATTAGCCAGTGAGAACCTTATATATCACAACAGAGCATTGTTAGACTCACTTGCTTTAGACATGTCACTGGAGGGATGAATCACTGGAGGATGACATCATGTTTAGTGAAGTAGAGGGCCAGCAAGGGCAAGGGAGACCCTCAGTGAGATGGATTGGCACAATAGCCACAAGAATGAACTCAAACATGCTGGCAACTGTGAGGATGATGCAGGACAGGGCAACATTTGGTTCTGTTGTACATAAGGTCGCGATGAGTCAGAGTTAACTCAACAGCAGCTATCTATCTATCTATCTGTCTGTCTGTCTATCATCTATCTTTGAGGTAGTAATAAAAGAATTTGGGGTCCACATGAGTGAGCTGGCCTCTTTCTCCATTGCCCTCTGGATTCTCACCGTCTCTTGAAAAAATCAGAAGGTCTGGTACTGCTGGTTTGACATATCCACCTTGCAAAAATTAGCTGTAGCTGGGTGAATGCTGCTCCCTTTAAAAGCCACAGCCACTGCCTACAGCTTCTGCCTAGCCCCAACAGACACCCAAAAGGTGGTCCCTGCCTTCCAGGGCTCTATAACCTTCAGCTTCCTTCCCATTCCACAGTTTCAGGAGTCCAAACCCCAAATGGTCACTTCCCTCAGAAAGGTTTTTCTCTAGGAATGTCTATGCCCATTCTCAAGGAATGTGGCCTATCTAGAGAAGTGTTCTCCAACTTTAGTGTCCATTGATTTTTTTTGGTTTTAAATGCTGAGTATTGTTCTGTGGTGAGGGCTGAGATTCTGCATTTCTAATAAGCTTCCAGATGATGCAATGATACTGGCACACAGTCCACACTTTGTGTAGCAAGGACTTGGAACAGGCCCTAAATATTTGGTGTATTAATGAATTAATTTCATATAACAACCTTGTTTTGGTAACATTATCTAAATTTTATAGACAAGGAAAACAAAACTCAGAAAATTGAGTGACTTGCACAAGGTTACACAACTAATATGTAACAGATTCTATACTTAAAGCCAAGTTCATCTGATAGCAAAGCTAATCTCTGATTTCCTAAAATCTCAGCCTGGTTTTTAAGTGGTCACAGTATGATTTCAGAGGCAGAGAATGGACTCATATATTCTTGAGGCCCTCCCACATGCCTGCAGTTCCTTATAAAAAAAAAATACAGGTTACAAAATCTTGAATCTCACAATTGGGTTTTGAACAAAAACATCTGGGTAGTTAAAGCCAGGCACCGGAACCAGGAGAGCTAGAAGCAGGCCAGAATCGTGAGAAGTAAGGAATTACCTTAAAAAATGGGCACACATAAGAGTAATATTCAAAATATTTAACAACCCACATAGAACTGGCTTTTATCTGTTGGTATGTATGCAGATCTGTAACATTTGAGCAAGGTTCTGGAGGCATTAACCTTTTAGATGCTTGATTTCAGGAATGTCTGGGGGCCCCAGGTGAGGGACAGTGGAGGTACTCAGGGGACTTTTGGCAGTGTCTACCAGATGTCACTTCAATACATAAAGTACATTAAGACTAATACTTCTATATAGGTGTAAACCACCTGAATATTAGCCCATAAGATGTTAGAGCAAGACCAAAATGTTTGGAATCCAAGTCCCAGGTTAAGGTCAGCAGGAAACCCCAGATATTGGATTAGCAAGTGACTGTAGACTCAGTGATAATAAAAGCTTTATATGGTTCTTGTGTTAACAGACTCCACCAGACTGAGGTGACAGCAGATTCCATCAGGCCAAGGCAGAATTTTGGAAACATCTGTCTAGTAAGTGTCTGGGCAGGCAGAGCCTGACAACTTGAAACACATCCATGTGAAGGTATAACCAAAACCAAAAACCAAACCCAGTGCCGTCGAGTCGATTCCAACTCATAACGACCCTATATAACACATCAGTCAATTCCTAGAGCAGATGTCATCTGCTGGGGATGGAAGGGAGATGGACAATGTTTTGCAGTACTTCTCTAGGTTTGGTCCCTGGACCACTTGCCTCAGAATCACCTGGTATATGTACTAAAAAAATTAAGATTTTTCTGAGACCCCACTCGAGGCCTGTTAGGTCAGAAATTGGGGAGAAGTAGCAAGAGATATGTATTTTATAGCAGGCATTCCAGGAGATTCTGATGCATGCTCAACTTCAAGACCCACTGATTAGTGTGTGTATGTATGACAAGAAGGTAGGTACTAGATGAGAATGGTTGGTTACTTTGTATAAGCAGGTTGGGGTCAGATTACAAAGGGCCTTGAAGGCTAAGCCAAGAAGTATGGATGGACATGACATAATAGAGAGTATCTGAAGGTTTATGAGAAGAGGTAAATTTAAAACAGGTGTTTGTGGAAGACAATCCTGGTGGCAGTATGGAAAATGGGTTGGATAGGAGACAGACTGGAGGCAGGGAGATCAGCTAGGAAGCAATGTTAGGGTAAATTGATGTGTTTTATACTTGCTAAATTTTAACAGCCATGGCTTAGAGCACCTCCACCATGACTACAATCATATGCTTGGGCAAATCAGGGAAACTCTTCTGGGAAAACACCTAGATTAACAGTCCTTGGGTCCTATCTTTTCCTATCTACATGCCCCAGGAATTTGGTTCTCATGGCTCTTATTTTATCAGCTGAAGTCATAGTCTGCTGACTCTCTGGCACTTAAAAGGGCCAGTCTTGGGTCCCAGGTCCATCCCACAAGTTAGAGTGTTAGAAACCATTCATCTCAGAATTTTCAAGACATTCCATTTTCACATCTTTTTAGTTCAATTAAATTTGAATAAATATGTATTTAATACCAACTTTCTGCTGGGATCTATGCTGTGCCCTGGAGATACAGAGATGGCCTAAGATATGGTTCTTTCCCTCAAAAACTTCCTAGTCTAGTGAGGGGTACATACAGAATAGATAGTGTGGCAAGTACTGAAAGATAGCTCACCAAATAGGAGAATATACAAAAAAATAATAGATTCTGTTTGAGGGAGTCAGGGGTGGCCTCAGAGAGGTGTCTACTGAGCAGAATTTTGGAGGTTGACTGAGTTTTCCAAATAATTTATTCAATGCAAAAATAAATACAATTTATTTTCTTACATCTTTGCGTATGACTAATTTTACATGTCAGAACTAAAAACCCATTCTCATTTCATGGGTCCTAAATTTAGTTTGGAAAATATAGCTAATCCAATGGTTTCTTTTTCAGCTTTGTCCCTCACCTCATGACTCTGAAATACAGAATGGGCTCTGTACTTGTAGTCAGAAGACATGTTTGAGTCCCAATGCTGCCACTTCCAAATTGTGTTACCAAATATTTTCCCTGTGCCTTAGTTTTCTTATCCATAAAATGGAGCTATAGTCTTTGCCCTACCTACTTCCTATGGTTTCTGGGAGAAAATAATATGGACGTGAATGCACCCTAGAAGATGTAGCACAGTTTAAAGAATAAGGGCTTGTTTGTATTATTTCATCCTCAGGCCTCCAGGTACACCTCCCCACAAATCTATAATTCTGGCTCAGGAAACGTTAAACTGAGTCTAGAGAAGCAAAGAGTGAATGTCTACAGAAAACTGACTCTTAGGCAGTTTCACCACCTCCTAGTCATTGTGGCCCGTTCCAAGGTTGTTATACTGAAATATGTTGCCTGCAGGGAGTAGGGTGGAGACTCACAAATCAATGGCCAAGAAGGTCTGAAGAGTAGCCCAATTGTTCCCACCCCATTTCTCAAAACTATCCCTGGGGCAGCTGTCTCATCCCGGGGTAATTGCTAGCTACAGAAAGGAAATATAGGCAGCAAGATCTGATTCTTGGCTGGGGTAGGATGTCTTGAAGTCATGGACATAAGGGGTCCATGGACTTTGAATGCCTTTCACCCCTGCACAGACCTGTGTGGACCCATTTCAACAACATAGACCCTCATTAGCACAGTACAACAGTGTATATACCTGAAGTCTAACTTCAGCAGTTTCAGCTACATGGTGGAGAGGTTATTCATGATATTTGACAACATTCTGCCTATTAAGCAGAGTTCTCATCTACCCACAACAGGGGCCTGAGGACTGGTTGCTCCAGCCATGACACCTAGCCACCCACAAAAGGGGTCCAAGAATGAGAGGTGCCTCCCACTCCTTACGGCCAACAGCATTCAGTGCACATGGTCTGGCTGAAAAATCCACCCACTACATGCTCTAGGGAACAGGGACATGCTTTCCTCACATACATTTTCCTCACAGGCGGTTGTCAGCCTCCTGCCTTGCTCAGTGCATGACCCCCTACTGTGGCCAGATGCCTGTGCCAATCACCCCTGCTCAATTAGGACTGTAGCTGAGAACCAGTACCACACACTTGATGACTGACTACCTGGAAGCCTGAGCTGAATCCATACAAGAAAAGTAAACGGACTCCTGGGCTCATATACCTGGTAACAGCTATAACCACCTGGTGATAGGACATTAGAGCTTCAGAGGTGCCAATATTCAAACTAGCTCACTCGAGGAGCCTATTTGGGCATATCAAAATAAAACAAGAAGCTAAGACATAGTACTCAAACAAAATAAATAAATATAATAACTTATTGATGACTCAGACACAACAGTAAATATCAAATCACATAAAGAGACAGAACATGATGGCTTCAGCAAGCTCCCAAAAAGAAGATTCAAGAAATCTTCTGGATGAAGAAAACTTCCTGGAATTACAGGAAGTAGAATAAAAAAGATTAATATAGAGAACTCTTCAAGAGATCAGGAAGGAGATCAGGCAAAATGCAGAACTAGCCAAGGAGCACACAGACAAAACATTAGAGGAACTTAAGCAGATTAGATAAGAACATAATGACAAATTTAATAGGCTGCAAGAATCCATAGAGAGACAACAAACAGAAATTCAGAAGATCAACAACAAAATTTGAGAATTAGACAATTCAATAGAAAATCATAAGAGCAGATTGAGGCAATGGAAGTCAGAATTAGTGAGATCAAAGATAAAGCACTTGGCACCAACATACTTGAGGAAAACTCAGATAAAAAGAAATTTTAAATGAAGAAGCCTTAAGAATTATGTGGGACTCCATCAAGAGGAAAAACCTATGAGTGATTGGAGTACCAGAAAAGGAGGAAAGAACAGAACATAACAGAGACAATTCTTGAAGATTTGTTGGCAGAAAAAGTCCCCGATATCATGAAAGTTGAGAAGATATCTATTCAAGATGCTCATCGAGCCCCACACAAGGTAGATCCCAAAAGAAAGTCACCAAGACATATTATAATCAAAAATGCAAAACCAAAGATGAAGAATTTTAAGAGCAGCTAGGGTAAAAGAAGTCACCTACAAAGGAGAGTCAATAAGACTAAGCTCTGTCTACTCAGCAGAAATCATGCAGGCAAGAACACAATGGAATGACATATAAACACTTGAAGGAAAAAAAATTGCCATCCAAGAATTATTTATCCAGCAAAACCGTCTCTCAAATATGATGGAGAAATTAGGACATTTCCAGACAAACAGAAGTTTAGGGAATTTGCAAAAACCAAACCAAAACTACAACAAATACTAAAGGTAGTCCTCTGGTTAGAAAGTCAGTAACATCAGGCAACAACACAAAACTAGAAGACAGGAGAGGACAAACAGTTATTAACCCAGATAGGGAAATCACAAAAACAAATCAAAGTTAAAATGCTCAAAACAAGGAAACATTATGTAAAAGATGAGAACATTAAAAAAAAGAGGGTCTAAAAATGTAGTCATAATTCTTTCATATGAAGAGGAAACCAAGGCAATATAAAGAAATAAAAGATTGGTTGAAACTTAGAAAAAAAGGTGTAAATATTAAGGTAACCACAAAGGAAACTAACAATCCTACACATCAAAATAAAAAACAAGAAACACATAAAGACTCAGCAAATACAAAATCAACCAAAATGAAAAACAGGAAAAGAAAATATATAAAGAAAAATGACTCAGCACAGAAAATTATGTGGAACAAAGAAACTGTCAACAACACACACAAAAAAAGACATCAAAATGACAGCACTAAACTCATAAAAAAAATAAAAATAAAATAAAAAAAAAACCTCATACCTATCAATAATTATGCTGAATGTAAATGGACTCAATGCACCAATGAAGAGAAAGAGAGTGGCAGAATGGATAAAAAAAAGGATCTGTCTGCATGCTGCCTACAAGAGACACGCCTTAGGCTTAAAGACACAAACAAACTAAAACTCAAAGGATGGAAAAAATATATCAAGCAAAAAATCAAAAAAAGAGCAGGAGTGGCAATATTAATTTCTGAGAAAATAGACTTTAAACCAATATTCACCACAAAGAATAAGGAAGGACAATATATATGATTAAAGCGTCAATACCCCAGGAGGACATAACCATTATAAATATTTATGCAGCTGATGACAGGGCTCCAAAATACATAAAACAAACTCTAACAGCATTGAAAAGAGAGATAGCTCCACAATAATAGTAGGAGCCTTCAACACACCACTTTTGGTGAAGGACAAAACATCCAGAAAGAAGCTCAGTAAAGACACAGAAAATCTAAATGCCACAATCAAACAACTTGACCTCATAGACATGTACAGCAAACTCATCCAACAGCAGCCAAGTACACTTTCTTTTCCAAAGCACATGGAATATTTTCCAGAATAGACGACATTTTAGGCCATAAAGCAAACCTTAACAGAATCCAAACCATCAAAATATTAAAAGCATATTTTCTGACCATAAAGCCGTAGAAGTAGAAATCGATAAAAGAAAAAGCAAGGAAAAAAAATCAAAACATGGAGGCTAAACTACACCTTGCTAAAAAAATGATTGGGTTATAGAAGATATTAATGAAAGAATAAAGAAATTCATGGAATCCAATGAGAATGAAAACCCATCCTACCAGAACCTTTGGGACAAAGCAAAAGCAGTGCTTAGAGGTCAATTTATAGCAATAAATGCACACATCCAAAAAGAAGAAAGGGTCAAAATCAAAGAATTGTCCCTACAAAACCAGCAAATAGAAAGAGAACAGCAAAAGAAGCCCTCAGGCACCAGGAGAAAAAAAAAAAGGATAAAATTAGAGTGGAATTCAATGAAATAGAGAGTTAACAAGACCAAAAGCTGGTTCTTTGAAAAGATCAATAAAATTGATAAACCACCAGCCAAAGTAACAAAAGAAAAACAGGAGAGGAAGCAAATAACCTCAATAAAAAATGAGATGGGTGATATCACAAGAGACCCAACAGAAATTAAAAGTATCATAACAGAATACTATGAAAAATTGTACTGTAACAACTTTGAAAGCCTAGAGAAAATGGACAAATTTCTAGAAACACACTAACTACCTAAACTAACACAAACAGAAGTACAACAACTAAATAAACCTTTAACAAAAGAAGAGATGGAAAAGGTAGTTAAAAGATCCCCCCTCCTCCCAAAAAAAGACCTGGCCCTGTTGGCTTCACAGGAGAATTCTACCAAACTTTCAGAGAAGACTTAACACCACTACTACTAAAGGTATTTCACGGCATAAAAAGAAGGGAATACTCCCAAACACATTCTATGATTCCAGCATAACCCTGATACCAAAACCAGTTAAAGATAACAACAAAGAAAATCACAGACCTATATCCCTCATGAACTTAGGCACAAAAATTCTCACACAAAATTCTAGTCGATGGAATTCAACAATGTATCAAAAAAATAATTCACCATGACCAAACGAGATTCGTACCAAGTATGCAGGGATGGTTCAACATTAGAAAAACAATCAATGTAACCCAGCATATAAGTAAAACAAAAGACAAGAACCACATGAGCTTATGAATTGATGCAGAAAAGGCATTTGACAAAGCCCAACATCCATTCATGATAAAAAATCTTGGCAAAATAGGAATAAAAGGGAAATTCCTCAGCATAAAAAAAGGGCATTTACACGAAGCCAAAAGTCAACACCATTCTAAATGGAGATAGTCTGAAATCATTCCCTTGAGAACGGGAACCAGACAAGAATGCCCTTTATCACCACTCTTATTCAACATTGTGCTGGAGGTCCTAGCCAGAGCAATTAGGCTAGAAAAAGAAATAAAGGGCATCCAAATTGATAAGGAAGAAGTATAAGTATCTATTTGCAGATGATATGATCTTATACACAGAAAACCATAAAGAATCCTCAAGAAAACTACTGAAACTAATAGAAGAGTTTAGCAGTGTATCAGGGTACAAGATAAGCATACAAAAATCAGTTGGATTCCTCTACACCAACAAAGAGAACCTTGAAGGGTAAATCACCAAATCAATACCATTTAAAATAGCCCCCAAGAAGATAAAATACTTAGGAATAAATCTAACCAGAAACATAAAAGACCTATTCAAAGAAAACTACAAAATGCTACTGCAAGAAACCAAGAGACTTGCATAAGTGGAAAACATACCTTGCACATGGATAGGAAGTCTGAACACTGTGAAAATGTCTATTCTAACCAAAGTGATCTACAGATACAATGCAATCCCAATCCAAATTGCAAGGGCATTTTTTAATGAAATGGAGAAACAAATCAACTTCATATGGAAAGGGAAAAGGCCCCAGATAAATAAAGCATTACTAAAAAAGGAATTATCAAACAATATCTTTAAGATCACATGCCAGTAAAATTTTGCTGAGGATCATTCAAAAGCAGTTGCAGTACTACATCAACAGGGAAATGCCAGAATTTCAAGCCTGATTCACAAATGGACATGGAGTGAAGGATATCATTGCTGATGTCAGATAGATATTGGTTGAAAGCATAGAATACTGGAAAGATGTTTACCTGCGCTTTATAGATTATACAAAGACATTTGACTGTGTAGATCATAACAAATTATGGATAACATTTAGAACAATGGTAATTCCAGGACACTTTTTTGTGCTCATGAGGAACCTGTACATAGACCAAGAGGCAGTCGTTCAAAGGGAACAAAGGGATACTTCATGGTTTAAAGACAAGAAAGGGGTGCGTCAGGATTGTATCATCACCACATATATTCAATCTGTATGCTGAGCAAATAATCTGAGAAGCTGGGCTATATGAAATAGAACAGGGCATCAGAATTGGAGGAAGACTCATTAACAACCTGTGATGTGCAGAAGACACAACCTCTCTTGCTGAAAATAAAGAGGACTTGAAGCACTTACTAAGGAAGATCAAAGACTACTGCCTTCGGTATGGATTACACCTCAACATAAAGAAAACAAAAATTCTCACAACTGGACTAATAAGTTTCATCACAATAAAAGGAGAGAATATTGACGTTGTCAAGGATTTTATTTTACTTGGATCCACAATAAACTGCCATGGATGGATGCAGCAGTCAAGAAATGAAATGAATTGCATTGGACTAATCTGCTGCAAAAGACCTCTTTAAAGTGTTCAAAAGCAAAAATGTCACTTTAAGAACTAAGGTGTGCCTGACCCAAAAGGTGGTGTTTTCAGTTTCCTCATATGCATGCGGAAGCTGGACAATGAATAAGGAAGACTGAAGAAGAATTGACACCTTTGAATTATTGTGTTGGCGAAGAATATTGAATATATCATGGCCGGACAAAAGAACATACAAATATGTCTTGAAAGAAGTGCAGTCAGAATGCTCCTCAGGATCAAGAATGGAGAGACTTCTTCTCATGTGCTTTGCACATGTTATCAAGAGGGACCAGTCCCTAGAGCAGGACATCATGCTTGGTAAAGCAAAGACCTTCAATGAGATGGATTGACACAGGAGCTGCAACGATGGGCTCAGGCATAAGAATTGTGAGGATAGAGCAGGACAGGGTAGTGTTTCATTCTGTTGTACATAGGGGCACTAAGAACAATGTAACAACATTTGTTAAAAATACTGTCTTTTTCCCATTTAATGGACTTTAGTCCTTTTGTCAAAGATCAGCTGAAAATAGTTGTACAATTTTATGTCTGGTTTCTCAAATCTGTTCCATTGGTCTATTTGCCTGTCCTTGTACCAGTATTAGGCTGTTTTGACTACTGTGGCTGTATAGTAGGTTCTGAAATCAGGTAGTGTGAGCCCTCCTACTTTGTTCTTTTTTTCCCAATAATGCTTTGATCATCCAGGACATCTTTCCTTTCCATATAAAGTTAATGATTAGTTTTTCCATCTCATGAAAGAATGCTGTTGGTACTTAGATAAGGATTGCATTATATTTGTAGATCTCTTTGTGTAGAATTAACATTTTCTTCTAAACCATGAGCATGGTGTGCTTTTCCATTTATGTGGGTCTCTTTTGGTTCCTTGCAATAGCATTTTTATTTATTTTGTATAGGTCTTTTACATCCCTGGTTAGATTTATTCCTTTTATTCCTAAGTATTTTATCTTTGGGGGGCTGTTATAAATGGCACTGTTTTCCTTTTCTAAGGTTTCTTTCTGGTGTATAGGAATCCAACTGATTTTTGTATGTTGTATTTTGTATGTTATCCTGCCACCCTGCTTAATTTTGTATCAGTTCCAGTAGTTTTCTTGCTGAATCTTTGGTCTTCTCTATGTATAGGATCATATCATCTGTTTGACTAGGGATACTTTTACTTCTTCCTTTCCAATTTAAATACCCTTTATTTCCTTTTCTTGCCTTATTTCTCTAGCTAGGACCTCCGGCACAATGTTAAATCTGAGTGGTCTTGTTCCCGTGCTCAGGGGGAATGATTTCAGCCTATCTCCACTGAGAATGATGTTGGCTGTGGGTTTTGCATACATGTCCTTTACTAGGCTGAGGAATTTCTCTTCTATTCTTATTTTATTGAGTTTTTTTTTTTAATCAGGAATGGGTTTTGGAATTTATCAAAGGACTTTTCTATGTCGATTGAGATGATCATGTGATTCTTTTCTTTTGTTCTCTTTATGTGATGGATTATGTTGATTGATTTTTCTAATGTTAAGCCATCCTTGCATACCTAGTTATGAATCCCACTTGGTTGTAGTGTATTTTTTTTAATATGACGCTGAATTCTATTGGCTAGCATTTTGTTGAGAATTTTTGGCTTTGGTATCAGGGTTATGCTGGCTTCATAAAATAAATTCGGGAGTATTCCTTCCTTTTCTATGCCCTGAAATAGTTTGAGTAGTAATGCTATGAGCTCTTCTCTGAACGTTTGGTAGAATTCTCCAGTGAAGCCACCTGGGCTAGGGCTTTATTTTGTTGGGAGCTTTTTTCTTTTTTTTTTTTTAACCTCTTCAATCTCTTCTCTTGTTATGTGTCTTTTCAGATTTTCTATCTCAGTTTGTGTTAGTTTGGGTAGGTAGTGTATTTTTAGCAACTTGTCCATTTGCTCTAGTTTCTCAAATTTGTTGGAGTACAATTTTTCATTGTATTCTGTTATGGTCCTTTCTATTTCAGTTGGGACTTTTGTAACGTCCTCCATCTCACTTCTTATTTGGGTTATTTGCTTCCTCTCCTATTTTTCTTTTGTCACTTTGGCTGATGGATTTTACTGATCTTTTCAAAAACCAACTTTTTGTCTTGTTGACTCAATTGTTTTTCTTTTCTCTATTTTATTTATTTCTGCTCTAATCTTTATTATTTCCTTTCATTTAGTATCTGTGTGATTCTTTTGCTGTTCTCTGAGTTGTACGGCTAATGTTTTGATTTTGTCCCTTTTTCTCCTTTTAGGCGCTCCTTGGAAACTCTGTGGGGCAGTTCTACTCTGTCCTATGGGTCGCTATGAGTCTGAACGACTCGACGGCACTGGGTTTCTCCTTTTATGTGTGCATTTATTGCTATGAATTCACCTCTGAGCACTGCCTTTGCTGTGTCCCAAAGGTTTTGGTATGATGTGTTTTCATTCTTATTTGATGCTAGGTTTTTTTTGGGGTCCCTCTTTGATTTCTTCTATTACCCAGTTTTTTGTTTGTTTAGTTTTTTAAGCAAGGTGTTATTGTTTCCTTGTATTCGTTTTTTCTTTCTTTCTCTTCCTGTTATTGATTTCTACTTTTATGGCATTGTGATCAGATAGAATGCTTTGTATTATTTTGATGTTTTGAATTTTATTGAGGGTTGCTTTGTGGCCTAAAATGTGTTCTATTCTTGAGAATGTTCCACGTGTATTGGAAAAGTATGTATACTTACCTGCTGTACGGTGGAGTGTTCTTTAAATGTCTATGAGGTCAAGTTGGCTGATTTTGGCCTTTAGATCTTCTTTATCTTTGTTGAGTTTCTTTTTAGATGTTCTGTCCTTTACCAAGAGTGGTGTGTTGAAGTCTCCTACTATTATTGTGGAACTATTTCTTTTTTCAGTGCGGATAGTTTGTTTTATGTATTTTGGAGCCCTGCCATTGGGTGCATAGATATTTATTAAGGTTATGTCTTCTCGATGGATTGTAGCTTTAATTGTTATATAATGTCCTTCCTTGTCTTTTATGGTTGGTTTTGTCTTAAAGTCTATTTTATCTGAGATTAGTATTACCACTCCTGCATTTTTAGGTTACTGTTTGCTTGATATATATTTTTTCCATCCTTTGATTTTTAATACATTTATATCTTCATGTATACGGTGTCTGTTTTAAACATCGTATTGATGGGTCGAGCTTTTTTGTCCATTCTGTCACACTCTTTCTTTTTAAAGATATGTTTAAGACATTTACATTCAGTGTGATTGTTGATAAGTATGAATTCATTGCTGTCATATTGTTATGCTTTGTGCGTGTGTAAGGTGCTTTTTCTTTGTTTCTCTTAATTTCTAGTGACGAGTTCCTTATGTTCGTGGGTTTTCTTTTCTTTTGTTATAGATTTTGTGTTGACTGAGACTTTGTTTTTCTTTTTTTTTTTAATTCTGATGGGTAGGTTTGTTAAAGTTCCTTGAGGTTATCTTGAAATTTACCCCATCTTCCTATGTTTGAACCAGTGTTTTATTACTTGATATCTCCTTGACTTCCTTTGCATTTGAAAGTTCTATACCTACACCATTTATTCCCCCTTTTATTGTTTTGATGTTGTTGTCATTTACAGATTTACATCTCTGTTTCCCTGTTTTAAGTCTTTTAGCTTTGTTTTGTTATTAAGAGTTCTTTACCTAGCTTGTTATCTAGCTGATGCTCTCCTGTGTCCTAGACTTCGACTGTAGTCTGACATTGTTGG
The DNA here is from genome assembly GCF_030014295.1 of Loxodonta africana. Taxonomy (NCBI): domain Eukaryota; kingdom Metazoa; phylum Chordata; class Mammalia; order Proboscidea; family Elephantidae; genus Loxodonta; species Loxodonta africana. The sequence continues at coordinate 70,204,971 of NC_087369.1, forward strand.
TTCTCTAACTGAAGGACTTCCTTTAATATTATTTGTAAGTTTAGTTTGGTTTTTACGAACTCCCTTAATTTCTGTTTATCTGGAAATGTCCTAATTTCACCATTTTATTTTGGAAAGAGTTTTGTAGAATATTTTATTCTTTGATGGCAGTTGTTTTCTTTCGAGGTTTTGTATATGTCATCCCATTGGTTTCTTACCTGTGTAGCTTCTGCCAAGTAATCAGAGCTTAATCTTACTGTTTTCCCTTTGTAAGGGACTCTTTTTGTTTCTTAAACTGCTTTCCAAATTCTTTCTTAGGTTTTGGTTTTGCAAGTGTGATTATGATATGTCTTGGTGACTTTCTTTTGGGGTCTATTCAATTGAGATTCTTTGAACTTCTTGGATGGTCAGCATTTTGTCTTTCATGGTATTTGGGAAATTTTTTTCAGCCAAATTTCAACAATCTTATCTGTGTTTTCCATTTTCTCCCCCATTTCTGAAACCCAGATCTCATAAATTTTTGCTCTTGATTGTTTCCCAAATAATTCTTAGGTTTTCTTCATTCTTTTCTTCAATTTTTCCTAAAACAAAGTGGTGTCCATGGATTTGTCTTCAGTCTCACTTATTTTGTCTTGCATTGTTTCAAATCTCCTCCTAAAACCTTCTATTGAGTTGTCCATTTCTGAAATTCTGTTTTTTTTTTTTTTATCTTTTGGATTTCTAGTTACTGTTTTGTATGATTTCTAGGTCTTTATTTATTTTGATGTTTTGTTCTTGTGTTATTTTCATGGATCCTTTTTTTGCTTTGTCTGTGTTTTCCTTGATTTTGGCTATGTTTTTGTTGGTTTTGTCTGTATTTCCTTGATCTTTTTCCTAATCTCTTGGAGAGCCCTGAATATTAGTCTTTTGGCTACCATATCAGATAATTTCCCTGCATTTTCTTCTAGAGGAAGGTCATCTGATTCTTTATTTTGGTCATTTGCTGTAGCCATCTTGTCCTGCCTTTTTACAAGTTTTGACATTGTCTGCTGTCTCTGGGATATTTAAGTTATTTTTTTCTTTATTTATTGATTGCCCATCCATCTGTTTTGTCCGGTTTTTTGTTTTGTTTTGTTTTCTTTTGATATGTCAGGGTGGGCTTGCCAGCTGTCCTTTTGCTTTTGCTTGCTTGTCTGTGGGCATGATAGCTCTCACCACCTTTTCCAGGAATGCAGGGCATCAGCAGGCATGGCAAGCCTGATTCATTGTACACTGGTTTGGCAGGGTGTCTGAGGGCGGACTGGACAGGCTCTGTCTGCCTGCTGATGTCAGTCTATTGGTGTTGGAGCATTCACAATCCCTTGTCAGATAGGTGGGGGTGTTGGGTGGGCAGTGGTACAGGCTCACTTCCCACTGTCTAGCAGGTGACCAAGTGGTGGAAGGGAAATGGTGGTGGCGGCCTGGTGTAGCAGCTGGCCTGAGTGCCAGGGATGTTCTAGCTGTGGTGGCTCAGCAGCAGCTGGTGGGAAGGGGTCATACAAGGCTAGATGGGGGGAGAAAGAAAGGGGAAGAAAAAGAAAAAAAATGGTGCATGATGGTGACAGGTGAGTGGGGGCAGGGCAGACTCTGGTGCCAGTGGAAGTGACATACTGGGCTAGGTGGGAGTGAGAAAGAAAAGAAAGAAAAAAAAATTGAGGGTTTGGTCAGTGTTATGGGTGTGAGCAGGGTGGACCCAGGGCAGTAGCAGGCCAGTACTCCAGTGGTTCTCTAGCTGAGCAGCATGGTGTGGCCCTGTGGGAAGGGGTAGAGGTGGCATACAGGGCAGAAGGGTGAGGGATGGTAAAGCATGTTTCTCTGGTTACTGTGTGCTCTGTCTGCTGTTGGACACTCCATGAAGTTGCCTTCCCATACTCCCTATCCAGGGTCATGCTGGCTGTGTTTCAAGATGGCAACTCTGTGCCTTGTTAGTTGGCAGGGAACCTCCACTCCATGTCTCTCCTCATTCTCTGTTTTCTGTCAGTTTCCTTTTCCGTTTGGTGCTTGATCTAGTTCTTTATCCTTTTATTTGATGCCTGTGTTTCTAGGATTTATGTTTATATCTTTTTTTACTTAGCTTTTCAGGTCTTTGCTGCAGTGGGTCAGCATGGTGTGTCTGTCTATGGAGCCATGCTGGCTCTACCCCCCTGGAAAGGCTTTTACTACTTTCTTTCTTTTTTCTACAGTCTTAACCTTTGATTTGGGCTTGGTGTTCTCAGCACTAAGATCTGCTTAAAGTTGCTCAGCTTGTGGGAGCCCACTTCCATTATCTCCTGTCCCATTTTTAGAAGGCTCTGATCAGTGACTAGGGAATTGCCCCCTTAACCTTAAATCCCCCAGTTTCAGTAACCAAAACCACATTTATTTGCAGGTTAGTCCCACTCTTTTTTTTTTTCTCTTTTGGCCTTTTAGAGGAGGATTACTGTTGCCAGTTTTCTATCATTTAAGGCCTCTGCTGGTAGAAATGGCTGACAACACCTTGCTATTTTTATTCCAAAGTGGGATTTGCAGTGGAGCTCCTTCACTGCCTCTCCCATTGTATTACCAGGAGACAACAACAAATACAGGGGGTTTTCCACGAGAGGGTCCTGGAGCATGAAAGCCTCCAGTGACATCTGAGACAGACCAATACCATCAACATCAGATATTGTGACAAGATCGTAAAACCACAGTGCTCGATGACTTTATAATAGTTTGAAACACAGTTCTCATTCCTTCAACAATCCAAACCAAGAGCAGTTATAAATCTCTCACTAAACAAAGGTTGCAGGAGACTCCCCTGGCTTCTACTCCTATCTGTTCTTCAGCCTAGTCCTCATTTTAACAGTTTCACTTTTAGCAACACCACATCTGCAAGCAGACCACAGAGTTACTGTAGAAGAAAGTGGGAACTGAGAGCAGCCCCAGCTTTTCACCATTGCACCAGTTCATCCCTATTAATGAGATTACAATTACCCCCTACTCCCACTATAATTGCGAGAGTCATTTCCTTGAAGTAAACTTATATATTTATATATATAATATACATATATATGTATGTACGTACATGTACATATATATATGTGTCACTGGTTTTGCTCCTCTAGAGAACCTAGACTAAGACACCCCACAATGCGTCATGGGTGAGGGAACAAAAGGACAAAGGAGCCAGGTGCTTATATAGTACAAACTGGAGGGGTATAGGTGCTTGGCATGCATATTATTATACTTTTATTATTAGGTCCCGCGAGTTGGTTCCAACTCATAGGACCCTATGTACAACAAAACAAAATACTATCTGGTCCTGCATCATCCTCACATGGCATGCATGGTGTCTTAGTCATCTAGTGGTGCCATAACAGAAATACCACAAGTGGATGGCTTTAACAAAGAGAAATTAATTTTCTCGCAGTCTAGTAGGTTACAAGTCCAAATTCAGGGCATCAACTCCAGGGGAAGGCTTTCTCTCTCTGTCGGCTCTAGAGGAAGGTCCTTGTCCTCAATCTTCCCCTGGTCAAGGAGCATCTCAGCACAGGAACCTGAGGTCCAATGGATGCACTCTGCTCCTGGCACTACTTTCTTGGTGGTATGAGGTCCCCAACTCTGTGCTTGCTTCCCTTTCCTTTTATCTCTTGAGGGATAAAAGGTGATGCAGGCCACACTCCAGAGAAACTCCCTTTACCTTGGATCAGGGAGTAAGGGTAGTGTTATAATCCCACCCTAATCCTCTCAACATAAAATTACAATCACAAAATGGAATTCAAACACACAATGCTGGGAATCATGGCCTAACCAAGCTGACACATATTTTGGGGGAACACAATTCAATCCATTATACTTGAGAAAAGGGAAAGAGCTAAGAAGAAAGGACCTTTGTTCAGGCCATATGGCCTGGTCACCTTATTATCAGGGGATGTCCTTTGTTCAGGTGCACACAACATAGCCATCCTTTGAGCAAGGTGCATAACCAGAAAGAACATTTTTCCCCCTTTAGCTGCAAGATTAATTTTGTAAGACTGCATTTTCTGATTAATGATGCAGTGGATTAGAAAAACACTGAAGGGTCAGTTCCCCATGGGACACACTCCTTTCTTTCTTTTGTAAATATTTTATTGTGTTTTTGCTGAAGGTTTATGTAGCAGTTAGGGCTCTCGTTCAACAATTCCTACACAAGTTGTTCTTTGACATTGGTTACATTCTTCACAATGCCTGAACATTCTCATTATTTCTGTTCTGGTTGATTCATTTCCTTTAATCTAGTTTCCCTGCCCCCTTACATTCTTATCTTTGTTTTAAAGTAATTATTTACCACTTAGTCTCAGATAGGTGATTTTTTTAAATGAGCACAGTACTTATGGGTTACAGTCATTACTTTTTGAGCCAATTTGTTATTTAGCTACAAGGTGACCTCAGGGGTTAGTTCCAGCTCAAGGTTTGAAGAGTATCTTGCAGCAATAATCTCGAGGAGTCCTGCAGTCTCAACCAGCCCAAAATGTCAGTTTTGTTTTGTTTTGTGTTTGTTTAGGAATTTGAAGTCCTGTTCCACATTATTCTCCCATTCTATTAGGATCCATCTGTTGTGGCCCATGGGGCACATTCTTTGATATTATCGTAGTCATGGAGATGGTGAGGTTACATAGGTGTCATATGGTGCCTGCACATGAGTAAGAGACAGAGAAAGTTACTGTGAGCCCATAAGAAGAAGGAAGGCTTCTCTGATAAGGGGAAGGGACTGAGAGAAAGAACCAATTCCCAACCTCCTTATTAGAGAATATTCTGGGCCCAAGGCTTCAGCTTAGGCAGCCCAGATGGGAATTGTAGAGGCAGGCTGTCCTCCTAACATTCCCTAATAAAGTTCAAGTCTATCAGCCCCCTCCACACAAGAGAAACTTACCAAACAGGAATATGGGTGGGGGTGGAATGAGTTGTTACTTTTCTGCCAGTTCTGAAAGCCACAGCAAAGACACAGCTACAACAGTACAGTGGAGAAGAAGGAAATAGACAAAGACCTTGGACTTGTTAATCTAAGGCTTTGAATAGCCTTTCCCTTCAGAAGTATCAACCCCACCCCCTTCCCACTCCTGAACTCTGCTCTCTCTCCCCAGAGTCCTTCCATCCCTATTTATCCAGTCATCCTCAAAATCCAGACCATTATATGAAAAATTCTCCTACTAAAGGTCAGAAAAGATGTATAGTAGGGCCGGAAGAGACTACTGATCAAAGAGTATCTTTAACATTTTCTAAACAACAATACAATGTAATGCCCTAGATTGAGAACTTGTCTTTGAGTCCAATCTCCAATCCATTCATTCACTTCCTGTGAAGCTAGGACAATCCCATGGCCTTCAGTGAGCCTCCCTGTCACCTCCTGTTAAAAACAGTGATAGAAATCCATGCCTGCTGATCTCATGTGGTTGTTGCAAATAGCAACATTATATGCAAGCCCCAAAGGCTTTAAAAATCATATGACACATACTTCCCAAGTGTCTCTGTCTACCAAGGGTTCTTGCAGTTTGGCTGAGCCTAAGCAGAAAAGCATTATGGATCTTCCACAGGTAAGTACACCCAAGCCACTGCACCTCCTTCATCTAATATTGGGAGGAGGTCCCTAAATTAGGTGTTCCCCTATCTAAGAGATGGGGCTAGGATGTGCAATGATCTTTGAAATTCCATTAGTTGGCAGAGGGAGTATCCAACTCACCCTTCATGATGGTTAATTTTATGTGTGAACTTAGCTAGGCTACAGTTCCCAGTCATTTGGCCAGACACTAGTCTAGTTGCTATCATGAAGTAATGCATGATTAGATCAGTTTGCCTTGATTAGAGCAGATTATCAAATGACATGTAATGTAATGACCTTACATCTAATTTAATGTAATGTAATCACTTTCTATAATGTTATCTGGAGCCCTGGTGGAGCAGTGGTTAAAAGCTTGGCTGCTAACCAAAAGGTCGGCTGTTTGAATTCACCAGCTGCTCCTTGGAAACCCTATGGCACAGTTCTGCTCTGTCCTATACAGTCACTATGAGTCGGAATGAACTCGATGGCATCAGGTTTGATTTTGGTTTTTGGTATAATGTAATCTAACATAATGTAATCAGTCAATCAGTTGAGATCATATCAGTTTAGGTGGCATCTAAATCTAATCCCTTCTTTTTTTATTATTATTATTTTTATTGTACTTTAGATGAAGGTTTACAGAACAAACTAGTTCCTCATTAAACAGTTAGTACACATATTGTCTTATGACATTGGTTAACCACAGCATGACATGTCGACACTCCCCCTTCTCAACATTAGGTTCCCAAATACCAGCTTTCCTGTCCCCTCCTGCCTTCTAGCCCTTGCCCAGGACTGCTGTGCCCCTTTACGCTTATTTTATGGGCCTGTCCAAACTTTAGCTGAAGGGTGAACCTCAGAAGTGACTTTATTACTGAGCTGATAGGGTGTTCAGGGGCCATACTGTCAGGGTTTCTGCAGTCTCTGTCAGCCCAGCAAGTCTGGTCTTTCTTTTTGACTTAGAATTTTCTTCTACATTTTTTCCAGCTCTGTCTGGGACCCTGTATTGTGATCCCTGTCAGAGCAGTCAGTGGTGGTAGCTGGGCACCATCTAGTTAAAATGGACTCAGTCTGGTAGAGGTCGTGGTAGATGTGGTCCATTAGTCCTTTGTACTAATCTTTCCCTTGTATCTCTAGTTTTCTTCATTCTTCCTTGCTCCCGAAGGGGTCAGACCAGTGGAATATCCTAGATGGCCACTCACAGGCTTTGAAGACCTCAGACACTACTCACCATTTCCTTTATAAAATATGTTATGCCAATTGAGCTAATAGTTCCCTGAGACCACGGTCCCCACAGCCCTCAGCCCAGCAATTTGGTCCCTCAGGGAGTTTGGATGTATCTATGGAGCTTCCATGACCTTGACTTGTACAAGTTGTGCTGGCTTCCCCACTATTGTGTACTGTCTTACCCTTCACCAAAGTTACCACTTATCTACTGTCTATTTAGTGTCATTCCATCCCCACCCCAACCTGCCTATTAACCATCAAATATTCTTTCTTTTATGTGTGTAAACCTTTTCATGAGTTTTTACAGTAATGGCCTCATACAGTATTTGTCCTTTTGTGAGTGACTTATTTCACTTAGCATAATGCCCTCCAGATTCATCCATGTTAGGAGATGCTCCACAGATTTTATCATTTTTCTTTATCATCGCATAATAGTCCATTGTGTGTATGTACCACAGTTTGATTATCCATTCATTTGTTGATGGGCTTCTAGGTTGTTTCCATTTTTTTGCTATTGTGAACAACGCTGCAATGAATATGGGTGTGGATATGTCTATTCGTGTGACAACTCTTATTTCTCTAGGATATATTCCTAGTAGTGGAACTGGTGGATCATATGGTATTTCTATTTCTAGCTTTCTAAGGAAGCGCCATATAGTCTTCCAAAATGGTTGTATCATTTTGCATTCCCATCAGCAGTGCATAAGAGGGCCGATCTTCCCACAGCCTCTCCAACATTTGTTATTTCCTGTTTTTTTTGATTCATGCCAGTAATGCCAGGGTGAGATGGTATCTTATTGTAATTTTGATTTGCATTTCTCTAAGGGCTAGTGATCGCAAGCATTTCTCATGTGTATGTTGGCCACTTGAGTCTCTTCTTTGGTGAAGTGTCTGTTCATCTCCTTTGCCCATTTAATAATGGGGTTATTTGTCTTTTCATTGTAGAGGTGTTGGGCTTTCTTGTAGATTTTCGATATTAGACCTTTGCCTGATCTGTAACAGCCAAAATATTTTGCCCAGTCTATAGGTTCTCTTTTCACTCTTTTGATGAAGTCTTTTGATAAGCACAAGTCTTTAATTCTTAGAAGATCCCAGTTATCTAGCTTATCTTCTGGAGTATGTGTGTTGTTGGTTGTGGTTTGTATTCTGTTAATGCCGTGTATTAGGACCTCTAGTGTTGATGCTATTTTTTCTTCTGTGAACTTTGTAATTTTTAGCTTTATATTTAGGTCTTTGGTCCATTTTTAATTAGTTTTGGTACATGATGTGAGGTATGGATCCTGTTTCTTTTCTTTTGCAGATGGACATCGAGTTTTGCCAGCACCAGTTGTTAAAAAGACTGTCTTTTTCACATTTGATAGGCTTTGGGCCATTATTGAAGATCAGGTGACCACAGGTGGATGGATTCACATCTGGGTTCTCAACTCTGTTCCATTGGTCAATGTATCTGTGGTTGTACAAATACCAGGTTGTTTTGACTACCACAGCTGTATCTAGGATCTGAGGTCAGGTAGTGCGAGTCCTCCTACTTTATCCTTCTTCTTCAATAATGCCTTACTTATCCAGGGCTTCTTCCCTTTCCATATAAAGTTAATGATAAGGTTTCCATCCCTTTAAAGAACCTTGTTGGTATTTGGATTGGGATTCCATTGCATTTGTAAATCACGTTGGGTAGAATTGTCATTTTCACAATGTTGAGTCTACCTATGCATGAGCATGGTATATTTTTCAATTTCTGTAGATCCTTTTTGGTTTCTTGCACTAGTGTTTTGTAGTTTTCTTTGTGTAGGTATTTTACATTCCTGATTAGATTTATTTCTAAGTATTTTATTTTTTAGGGGTTATTACAAATGGTACTGTTTTCATGATTTCCTTTTCATCATTCTTTCTATTGGTCTATATGAGTCCAACTGACTTTTTTCTTTTTTAAAATAATTTTTATCGTGCTTTAAGTGAAAGTTTACAAATCAAGTCAGTCTCTCACATAAAAACCCATATACACCTTGCTACACACTCCCAATTACTCTCCCTCTAATGAGACAGCCTGCTCTCTCCATCCACTCTCTCTTTTTGTGTACTTTTTGCCATCTTCTAACCCCCTCCACCCTCTCATCTCCCCTCCAAGCAGGAGATAGCAACATACTCTCAAGTGCCCACCTGATCCGAGAAGCTCACTCCTCACCAGCATCCCTCTCCAACCCATTGTCCAGTCCAATCCATGTCGGAAGAGTTGGCTTCGGGAATGGTTCCTGTCCCAGGCCAAAAGAAGGTCTAGGGGCCATGACCACCGGGGTCTTTCTAGTCTCAGGCAGACCATTAAGTCTGCTCTTTTTATGAGAATTTGGGGTCTGCATCCCACTGCTCTCCTGTTCCCTCAGGGGTTCTCTGTTGTGTTCCCTGTCAGGGCAGTCATCGGTTGTAGCCGGGCACCATCTAGTTCTTCTGGTCTCAGGATGATGTAGTCGCTGGTTCATGCAGCCCTTTCTGTCTCTTGGGCTCATAATCACCTTGTGTCCTTGGTGTTCTTCATTCTCCTTTGATGCAGATGGGTTGAGACCAATTGATGCATCTTAGATGGCTGCTTGCTAGCATTTAAGACGCCAGACGCCACTCTTCAAAGTGGCATGCAGAAGGTTTTAATAGATTTTATTATGCCAATTGACTTAGATGTCCCCTGAACCCATTGTCCCCAGACCCCTGCCCCTGCCACACTGGCCTTCAAAGCATTCAGTTTATTCAGGAAACTTCTTTACTTTTGGTTTAGTCCAATTGTGTTGACCTCCCCTGTATTGTGTGCTGTCTTCCTCTTCACCTAAGGTAGTTCTTATCTACTATCTAATCAGTGAGTACCCCTCTCCCACCTTCCCTCCCTCCCCCCTCTCATAACCACAAATGAATGTTTTCTTCTCAGTTGAAACTATTTCTCAAGTTCTTGTAATAGTGGTCTTATACAATATTTGTCCTTTTGCAACTGACTAATTTCACTCAGCATAATGCCTTCCAGGTTTCTCCATGTTATGAAATGTTTCACAGATTCCTCATTGTTCTTTATAGATGAGTAGTACTCCATTGTGTGAATATACCATAATTTATTTATCCATTCATCTGTTGATGGGCACCTTGGTTGCTTCCTTCTTTTTGCTTTTGTAAACAGTGCTGCAATAAACATGGGCATGCATATACCTGTTCATGTAAAGGCTCTTATTTCTCTAGGATATATTCCAAGGAGTGGGATTGCTGGATGGTATGGTAGTTCTATTTCTAACTTTTTAAGAAAGCATCAAATCAATTTCCAAAGTGGTTGTACCATTTGACATTCCCACCAGCAGTGTAGAAGTGTTTCAATATCTCCACAGCGTCTCCAACATTTATTATTTTGTGTTTTTTGGATTAATGCCAGCTTTTTTTTGTTGGAGTGAGATGAAATCTCATTGTAGTTTTGATCTGCATTTCTCTAATGGTTAATGATCATGAACATTTCCTCACGTATCTGTTAGCTACCTGAATGTCTTCTTTAGTGAAGTGTCTATTCATATCTTTTGCCCATTGTTTAATTGTGTTATTTGTCTTTTTTAGTTGAGTTTTTGCAGTATCGTGTAGATTTTAGAGATCAGGCGCTGATCAGAAATGTCATAACTAAAAACTTTTTCCCAGTCTGTAGGTAGTCTTTTTGCTCTTTTGGTGAAGTCTTTGGATGAGCATAGGTGTTTGATTTTTAGGAGCTGCCAGTTATCTAGTTTTTCTTCTATATTCTTTATAATGTTTTCTATACTGTTTATGCCATGTATTAGGGCTCCTAATGTTGTCCCTGTTTTTCCTTCCATGATCTTTATCATTTTAGATGTTTTAAAATAATTTTATTGTGCTTTAAGTGAAAGTTTACAAATCAAGTCAGATTGTCACATATAAGCTTATATACACCTTACTACAGACCCCATTTATTCTCCCCCTAATGACTCAGTCCGCTCCCTCCTTCCAGTCTCTCCTTTCATGACCATTTTGCCAGTTTCTAACCCTCTCTACCCCCCCATCTTCCCTCAAGACAGGAGATGCCAACACAGTCTCAAGTGTCCACCTGATACAAGTAGCTCACTCTTCATCAGCATTTCTCTCCAACCCATTGTCCAGTCCCTTCCATGTCTGATGAGTTGTCTTCGGGAACGATTCCTGTCCTGGGCCAACAGAAGGTTTGGGGATCATGACCGCTGGGATCCTTCCAGTCTCAGTCAGACCATTAAGTCTGGTCTTTTTATGAGAATTTGGGGTCTGCGTCCCTGTTCTCCTGCTCCCTCAGGGGTTCTCTGTTGTGCTCCCTGACAGGACAGTCATCGGTTGCGGCCGGGCACCATCTAGTTCTTCTGGTCTCAGGATGATGTAAGTCTCTGGTTCATGTGGCCCTTTCTGTCTCAGTCTCATAGTTATCCTGTGACCTTGGCGTTCTTCATTCTCCTTTGATCCAGGTGGGTTGAGACCAATTGATGCATCTTAGATGGCCGCTTGTTAGCATTTAAGACCCCAGACGCCACATTTCAAAGTGGGATGCAGACTGTTTTCATAATAGAATTTATTTTGCCAATTGACTTAGAAGTCCCCTTATGCCGTAGTCCCCAAAGCCCCGCCCTTGCTCCGCTGACCTTCAAAGCATTCAATTTATCCCGGAAACTTCTTTGCTTTTGGTCCAGTCCAGTTGAGCTGACCTTCCCTGTATTGAGTATTGTCCTTCCCTTCACCTAAAGTAGTTCTTATCTACTAACTAATCAGTAAATAACCCTCTCCCACCCTCCCTCCCGCCCCCCTCTCGTAACCACAAAAGAATGTGTTCTTCTCAGTTTATACTATTTCTCAAGATCTTATAATAGTGGTCTTATACAATATTTGTCCATTTGCATCTGACTAATTTCACTCACCATAATGCCTTCCAGGTTCCTCCATGTTATGAAATGTTTCACAAATTCATCACTGTTCTTTATCGATGCGTAGTATTCCATTGTGTGAATATACCACAATTTATTTAACCATTCATCTGTTGATGGACACCTTGGTTGCTTCCAGCTTTTTGCTATTGTAAACAGTGCTGCAATAAACATGGGTGTGCATTTATATGTTCGTGTAAAGGCACTTATTTCTCTAGGGTATATTCCGAGGAGTGGGATTTCTGGGTTGTATGGTAGTTCTATTTTTAACTTTTTAAGAAAATGCCAGATAGATTTCCAAAGTGGTTGTACCATTTGACATTCCCACCAGCAGTGTATAAGAGTTCCAATCTCACTACAGCCTCTCCAACATTTATTATTTTGTGTTTTTTGGACTAATGCCAGCCTTGTTGGAGATGGAATCTCATCGTAGTCTTAATTTGCATTTCTGTAATGACTAATGATGGAGAGCATTTTCTCATGTATCTGTTAGCTGCCCGAATATCTTTAGTGAAGTGTGTGTTCATACCCTTTGCCCGCTTTTTGATTGGGTTGTTTGTCTTTTTGTGGTTGAGTTTTAACAGAAACTAATAGATTTTAGGAATAAGGCGCTGGTCGGAGATGTCATAGCTGAAAATTTTTTCCCAATCTTTAGGTGGTCTTTTTACTCTTTTGGTGAAGTCTTTAGATGAGCATAGGTGTTTGATTTTTAGGAGCTCCCAGTTATCTGGTTTCTCTTCGTCATTTTTAGTAATGTTTTGTATTCTGTTTATGCCTTGTATTAGGGCTCCTAAGGTTGTCCCTATTTTTTCTTCCATGATCTTTATCGTTTTAGTCTTTATGTTTAGGTCTTTGATCCACTTGGAGTTAGTTTTTGTGCATGGTGTGAGGTATGGGTCCTGTTTCATTTTTTTGCAAATGGATATCCAGTTATGCCAGCACCATTTGTTAAAAAGACTATCTTTTCCCCAATTAACTGACACTGGGCCTTTGTCAAATATTAGTTGCTCATATGTGGATGGATTTATATCTGGGTTCTCAGTTCTGTTCCATTGGTCTGTGTGCCTGTTGTTGTACCAGTACCAGGCTGTTTTGACTACTGTGGCTCTATAATAGGTTCTAAAATCAGGTAGAGTGAGGTCTCCCACTTTCTTCTTCATTTTCAGTACTGCTTTACTTATTCGGGGCTTCTTTCCCTTCCATATGAAGTTCGTGATTTGTTTCTCCATCACATTAAAAAATGTCATTGGAATTTGGATTGGAAGTGCATTGTATGTATAGATGGCTTTTGGTAGAGTAGACATTTTTAGTATGTTAAGTCTTCCTATCTATGAGCAAGGTATGTTTTTCCACTTATGTAGGACCCTTTTAGTTTCTTGCACTAGTATTTTGTAGTTTTCTTTGTATAGGTCTTTTACATTTTTGGTAAGATTTATTCCCATTTTATCTTCTTGGGGGCTACTGTGAATGGTATTGATTTGATGATTTCCTCTTCAATATTCTTTTTGTTGATGTAGAGGAATCCAAGTGATTTTTGTATGTTTATCTTATAACCTGAGACTCTGCCAAACTCTTCTATTAGTTTCAGTAGTTTTCTGGAGGATTCTTTAGGGTTTTCTGTGTATAAGATCATGTCATCTGCAAATAGAGATACTTTTCCTTCTTCCTTGTGAATCTGAATGCCCTTTATTTCTTTGTCTAGCCTAATTGCTCTGGCTAGGACCTCTAGCACAATGTTGAATAAGAGTGGTGATAAAGGGCATCCTTGTTTGGTTCCTGTTCTCAGGGGAAATGCTTTCAGGCTCTCTCCATTTAGAATAATGTTGGCTGTTGTCTTTGTATATATAAAAAAAAATAGATGCCCTTTATTATGTTGAGGAATTTTCCTTCAATTCCTATTTTGCTGAGAGTTTTTATCATGAATGGGTGTTGGACTTTGTCAAATGTCTTTTCTGCATGAATTGGCAAGATCATGTGGCTTTTGTCTTTTGTTTTATTTATATGGTGGATTACATTAATGGTTTTTCTAATATTAAACCAAACTTGCATAGAAAAAAGTCATACCTGGTATAAATCCCACTTGATCGTGGTGGATTATTTTTTCGATATGTTGTTGAATTCTATTGGCTAGAATTTTGTTGAGGATTTTTGCATCTAAGTTCATGAGAGATATATGTCTATAATTTTCTTTTTTGTGGTGTCTTTACCTGATTTTGGTATCAGGGATATGCTGGCTTCATAGAATGAGTTAGGTAGTATTCCGTCCTTTTCTATGCTTTGAAATACCTTTAGTAGTAGTGGTGTTAACTCTTCTCTGAAAGTTTGGTAGAACTCTGCAGTGAAGTCGTCCGGGCCAGGGCTTTTTTTGTTGGGATTTTTTTTGTTTACCTTTTCAATCTCTTTTTTTGTTATGAGTCTATTTAGTTGTTCTACTTCTGATTGTGTTAGTTTAGGTAGGTAGTGTTTTTCTAGGAATTCATCCATTTCTTCTAGGTTTGCAAATTTGTTAGAGTACAATGTTTCGTAATAATCTGATATGATTCTTTTAATTTCAGTTGGGTCTGTTGTGATATGGCCCATCTCGTTTCTTATTCAGGTTATTTGTTTCCTTTCCTGTATTTCTTTAGTCCGTCTGGCCAATGGTTTATCAATTTTGTTATTTTTTTCAAAGAACCAGCTTTTGGCTCTGTTAATTCTTTCAATTGTTTTTCTGTTCTCTAATTCTTTTCTTTTTTAATTCATTTAGTTCAGCTCTAATTTTTATTATTTTTTTTTCTTCTGGTGCCTTATGGATTCTTTTGTTGCTCGCTTTCTATTAGTTCAAGTTTTAGGGATAGTTCTCTGATTTTTGGCTCTTCCTTCTTTATGTATGCGTGCATTTATCGATATAAATTGACCTCTGAACACTGCTTTTGCTGTGTCCCAGAGTTTTGGATAGGAAGTGTTTTCAGTCTCGTTGCCTTCTATGAATTTCTTTATTCCCTCCTTAATGTCTTCTATAACCCAGTCTTTTTTCAGGAGGGTATGGTTCAGTTTCCAAGTATTGGATTTCTTTTCCCTAATTTTTCTGTTAATGATTTCCACTTTTATGGCCTTGTGGTCTGAGAAGATGCTTTGTAATATTTCGATGTTTTGGATTCTGCAAAGGTTTGTTTTATGACCTAATATGTGATCTATTCTAGAGAATGTTCCATGTGCGCTAGAAAAAAAAGTATACTTTGCAGCTGTTGGGTGGAGTGCTCTGTATAAGTCAATGAGGTCAAGTTGTTTGATTGTAGGAATTAGGTTTTCCGTGTCTCTATTGAGGTTCTTAGTGGAAGTCCTGTCCTTCTCCGAAAGTGGTGTGTTGAAGTCTCCTACTATAATTGTGGAGGTGTCTATCTCACTTTTCAGTTCTCTTAAAGTTTGTTTTATGTATCTTGTAGCCCTGTCATTGGGTGCATAAATATTTAATATGGTTATATCTTCCTGGTCAATTGTCCTTTTAATCATTATGTAGTGTCCTTCTTTATCCTTTGTGGTGGATTTAACTTTAAAGTCTATTTTGTCAGAAATTAATATTGCTACTCCTGCTCTTTCTTGCTTGTTGTTAGCTTGATACTTTTTTTTCCATCCTTTGAGTTTTAGTTTGTTTGTGTCCCTAAGTCTAAGGTGTGTCTCTTGTAGGCAGCATATAGATGGATCTTGTTTCTTTATCCAGTCTGAGACTCTCTCTTTATTGGTGCGTTTAGTCCATTTACATTCAGCGTAATTATAGATAAGTATGTCTTTAGTGCTGTCGTTTTGATGCTTTTTTGTGTGTTTTGTTGACGATTTCATTTTTCCACTTACTTTTTTGTGCTGAGACGTTTTTCTTTGTAAATTCTGTGTTCCTCACTTTCATAGTAGTTGAATTTTTGTTTGCTGAGTCATTGTTTTTCTTGGTTTTTATTTACAGTTATGGAGTTGTTAGACCTCTTTGTGTTTACCTTAATATTTACCCCTATTTTTCTAAGTAAAACCCTAACTTGTATCCTATATCGCCTTGTTTTCCTCTCCGTGTGGCAGTTCTATGCCACCTGTATTTAGTCCCTCTTTTTGATTATTGTGATCTTTTACATAATGACTTCAATGATTCCCTGTTTTGAGCATTTTTTTCTTTTTAAAATTAATCTTAATTTGTTTTTGTGATTTCCCTATTTGAGTTGATATCAGGGTGTTCTGTTCTGTGACCTTGTGTTGTGTTGGTATCTGATATTATTGATTTTCTGACCAAGCAATTTCCTTTAGTATTTCTTGTAGCTTTGGTTTGGTCTTTGCAAATTCTCTAAGCTTGTGTTTATCTGTAAATCATTTAATATTTTAGTTTTTTTTTCATATTTGAGAGAGATTTTTGCTGGATACACGATCCTTGGCTGGCAGTTTTTCTCCTTCAGTGCTCTATATATGTCATTCCATTGTCTTCTTGACTGCATGGTTTCTGCTGAGTAGTCTGAACTTATTCTTATTGATTCTCCCTTGTAGGAGACCTTTCTTTTATCCCTGGCTGCTTTTAAAATTTTCTCTTTATCTTTGGTTTTGGCAAGTTTGATGATAATATGCCTTGGTGATTTTCTTTTTGGATCAATCTTATATGGGGTTCAATGAGCATCTTGAATAGATATCCTTTCATCTTTCATGATGTCAGGAAATTTTTCTGCCAAGAGATCTTCAACTATTCTCTCTGTATTTTCTCTTATCCCCCCCTGTTCTGGAACTCCAATCACACGGAGGTTATTCTTCTTGATAGAGTCCCACATGATTCTTAGGTTTTCTTCATTTTTTTAAAATTCTTTTCTCTGATTTTTCTTCAACTATATTGGTGTCAATTGCCTTGTCCTCCACCTCCCCCACTCTGCATTCCAATTGCTCGATTCTGCACCTGACTTCCTATTAAAAAAAAACCCAAATAGACTTCCTTTTGAGTTGTCTAATTCTGTAATTTTACTGTTAATCTTTTCGATTTCTGAATTCTGTCTCTCTATGAATTCTTGTAGCTTATTAATTTTTCCACTGTGTTCTTGAATAATATTTTTGATTTCTTCAACTGCTTTATCAGTGTGTTCCTTGGCTTTTTCTGTACATTGCCTTATTTCATTTCTGAGGTCATCCCTGATGTCTTGAAGCATTCTGTAAATTCGTTTTTTATATTCTGCATCTGGCAATTCCAGGACTGTATCTTCATTTGGGAAAGATTTTGATTCTTTAATTTGGAGAGTTGTAGAAGCAATCTTGGTCTGCTTCTTTATGTGGTTTGATATCCACTGCTGTCTCCGAGCCATCTATAAAATATTGTAATGATTTATTCTATATTTGCTCACTGAGTCTTATCTTTTTTTTTTCTTTCAATATACATAGATGGTGTACTATATTGCACTGTCTTGATTGTTGTAGCCTTTGAATTACTTATGTCCTATTTCCAGCTGGTTTGGGCTGTTACCTGATATATAAGCCTAAGAGTCCATTCACTATTCTTGAGTAGAATCTGATTTTGGGTCACCAAGTGTGTGGTGTAAACAGTCACCTATTCACTTAGAGGAGTAGTGGTGATAGTCTTGTGCACCAGATTCTAGCAGCAGCAGGCTGTCATGCTCTGGGGGGGGGGGCAGGATGCTGACAGACTTCCCCCAAGTGCCAGTGAGTTAGGTGTGTCTCTATTCCTAAAGCACTTTGGTGGGTGGGCTCTGCAGCTGTACCTTAGACACCCAATGCATGTACCTCTGCAGATTGGTAGGTGTTGCTATCCTCAGACTCCTATAGCAGGAGGCTAGGTGGTTTGGGTGAAGCTTCAGTCCTCTGTTACCCGGTCAGTGAGGGCTCTGTTTAATAGGCAGAGATATCAGACCTGGGAAACTTGTCTTTCCAGTAATCCCCTAAAACAATTGCAGTCAGATCCCTATCAGAATTGCCTTTGCATTATAATAGCCAGCTTGTTCCCTGTAGGGTTGAAAGCCCAGGACTGTGCATCTCATATGCTTGGCTGGAGCTGGTTCTGTATTTTTAGTCCAATTTTGGGAAATCAGGGAAGGATTTTTGGTCAATGGGTTTTTTGTAGCTGCTTCTCTCAGGCCAGGAGAATGGGTTAGGAAAAGACAAAAAAAAATGGCAGAGCACTTCACTCTCTGGCCCAGGAAATTCCAATGTTAATGAAGCTGCCTGGGAAAGGGATGGTAGGGATCAGATAGATAGAGTAGCACCCTGGAATATAGACAAAGTTACTTATCTTGCTTGGTGAGGACTGTTTTATCTGAGATTCCCGAGAGGCGTGTAGCCTCTGTGCATTAGCTGGGCCTAGGCAGCCCCCGAGGGTCAGGCCTGTGTCCTGTGCTTGTGCTGTCTCAGAAGCCATGGTCAGTTCCTCCTCTCCCACTCCAAAGCCCAGCGCCAAGGTTCTCCGGCTGGGACACCGCACTCCAGGCTCCAATACCAGTCGCTGCCTCCCGGTGACTTCTCCTTCTGTCAGCCGTGTCTCTGTGCTGCCTGCGTGCACTGGCTGGGCCTCCCCCGAGGTCACTTCAGGGGGCTAGAGCTGCATCCCGTGTTTGCGCCATCTCAGGATGCTGTGCTCAGCTCCTCTGCGCCCAGTCCAAAGCCCGGCACCAAGATTTTCTGACTGGGATGCTGGCTCCAGGCTCCAAAAACAGTCGCTACTTCTGCGTTGTTGCTCGTTCTCTCCCTAGCTGCGTCAGTGTGTAGCCCGCTTGTGCTGGCTGAGTCTCTGTCACTCAGGTCAACTCTTTAGATCTGTGTTTGATGGTCAGGGTTCGTAGATTGTCATGTAGGTGATCGATTCACTTGTTTTTCTGAGTCTTTGTTGCAAGAGGGATCCAAGGTAGCCTCTACCTAGTCAGCCATCTTGGCCCCACCCATCTCCCAACTGACTTTTATATGTTTATTTTGTATCCTGGTACTCTACGGAATCTTTCTATTAGTTCCAATAGTTTTCTCATGGAGTCTTTTGGGTTTTCTATGTATCCACAAACAGGGAAAGTTCAACTTCTTTATTACCAATTTGGATGCCTTTTATTTCTTTTTCTTGCCTAATTGCTGTAGCTAGGATTTCTGGCACAATATTAAGTAGAAGCAGTGATAAATAGCATTCTTGTCTTGTTCCAGTTCTCAAGAGGAATGATTTCAGCCTCTCTCCATTAAGAATGATGTTGGCTGTTGGTTTTGCATAGATGGCCTTTATTTTTTTAATTAATTTTTATTGTGCTTTAAGTCAGTCTCTCAAACAAAAACTTATATGCACCTTGCTATACACTCCTAATTGCTCTCCCCGTAATGAGACAGCACACTTCTTCCCTCCCCTTTCTCTCCTCATGTCCATTTTGGAGATGGCCTTTATTATGTTGAGAAATTTCCATTCTATACCTATTTTATTGAGAGTTTTTATCAGGAATGGGTGTTGGACTTTGTCAAATGCCTTTTATGCATCGATTGCAATGATCATGTGATTCTTTTCTTTCCTTTTATTTATGTGGTGGATTACGTTGATTTATTTTCTAATGTTGAACTGTCTTTGAGTACCTGGTATGAATCCTACTTGGTTGTGGTGTATATTTTTTTTGATATGGTGCTGAAGTCTATTGGCTAGAATTTTTTTGAGAATTTTTGCATCTATATTCATAAGAGAAATCAGTTCGTAATTTTTTTTTTTTGGTGGTGTCTTTGGCTGATTTTGGTATCAGAGTTATATTGGCTTCATAGAATGAATTCAGAAGTATTACTGCCTTTTCTATGTTCTGATATAGTTTGAGTAGTACTGGCATAAGTTCATCTCTGAATGTTTGGTGGAATTCTCCAGTGAAGCTATCTGGGCCAAGGCTTTTTGTTGTTGGGAGTTTTTTTAAAACTACATTTTTAATCTCTTCTCTTGTTATGTGTTTGTTCAGGTTTTCAACATCATATTGTGTTAGTTTGTGTATGTAGTGTGTTTCAAGAAATTTGGCCACTTCCTCCAGGTTTTCAAATTTGTTGGAGTATAGTTTCTCATAATATTCTGTTATGATCCATTTTATTTCTGTTGGGTCTGTTGTAATATCCTTCGTTTCATTTCTTATTTGGGTTATTTGAATCCTCTCTAGTTTTTCTTTTGTCAGTGTGGCCAGTGGTTTGTTGATTTTGTTGATCCTTTCAAAGAACCAACCTTTCATTTTGTTCATTCTTTCTATTGTTTTCCTATTCTCTATTACATTTTTTTCTGCTCTGATCTTTATTATTTCCTTTCTTCTGGTGGCTGTGGGCTTCTTTTGCTGACCTCTTTCTATTTGTTCAAGTTGTGTAGCTACTGTTTTGATTTTCCCCTTCTGTTTTGATGGGTACATCTATTGCTATAAATTGACCTCTGAGGACTGCCTTTGCTGGGTCCCAAAGGTTTTGGTAAGATGTGTTTTCATTCTCATTTGATCTGAGGAATTTTTTATTCCATCTTTGATTTCTTCTATTACCCAGTGAGTTTTTTAAAATTTTTATTGTGCTTTAAGTGAAAGTTTACAAATCAAGTCAGTCTCTCACACAAAAACCCATATACACCTTGCTACACATTCCCAATTACTCTCCCCCTAATGAGACAGCCTGCTCCCTCCTTCAACTCTGTCTTTTCGTGTCCATTTCGCCAGCTTCTAACTCCCTCTGCCCTCCCATCTTCCCTCCAGGGAGGAGATGCCAACATAGTCTCAAGCATCCACCTGATCCAAGAAGCTCACTCCTCACCAGCATAGCTTTCCAACCCATTGTTCAGTCCAATCCATGTCTGAAGAGTTGACTGTGGGAATGGTTCCTGTCCTGGGCCAACAGAAGGTCCAGGGGCCATAACCACTGGGGTCCTTCTAGTCTCAGTCAGACCATTAAGTCTGGTCTTTTTAAGAGAATTTGGGATCTACATCCCACTGCTCTCCTGCTCCCTCAGGGGCTTTCTGTTATGTTCCCTGTCAGGGCAGTCATAGGTTGTAGCCGGGCACAATCTAGTTCTTCTGGTCTCAGGCTGATGTAGTCTCTGGTTTATGTGGCCCTTTCTGTCTCTTGGGCTTGTAATTACCTTGCGTCCTTGGTGTTCTTCATTCTCCTTTGATCCAAGTGGGTTGAGACCAATTAATGCATCTTAGATGGCCAGTTGCTAGCTTTTAAGAACCCAGACGCCGCTCTCCAAAGTGGGAAGCAGAATGTTTTCTTAATAGATTTTATTATGCCAATTGAGTTAGATGGCCCCTGAAACAATGGTGCGCCAAATCCCTGCTCCTGCTATGCTAGACTTTGAAGCATTCAGTTTATTCCAGAAACTTCTTTGCTTTTGGTTTCGTCCAGTTGTGCTGACCTGGCCTGTATTGTGTGTTGTTTTTCCCGTCACTAAAGTAGTTCTTATCTACTATCTAATAAGTATATACCTACCTCCCACCCTCCCTCCTCCCTCTCCTAACCATCAAAGAATAGTTTCTTCTCTGTTTAAACTATTTCTCAAGTTCTTATAATAGTGTTCTTATACCATATTTGCCCTTTTGCAACTAATTTCACTCAGCATAATGCCTTCCACATTCCTTTATGTTACAAAATGTTTTACAGATTCATCACTGTTCTTTATTGAGGCGTAGTACTCCATTGTGTGAATATACCATAATTTATTTGTCCATTCATTCATTGATGGGTACCTTGGTTGCTTCCATCTTTTTGCTTTTGTAAACAGTGCTGCAATGAACATGGGGGTGCATATATCTGTTTGTGTAAAGGCTCTTATTTCTCTAGGATATATTCCAAGGAGTCTGATTACTGGATAGTACTGTAGCTCTATTTCTAGCTTTTTAAGGAAGTGTCAAATCGATTTCCAAAGTGGTTGGACCAATTTACATTCCCACCAGCAGTGTGTAAGTGTTCCAATTTCTCCACAGCCTCTCCAACATTTATTATTTTGTGTTTTTGGATTAATTCCAGCCTTGTTGTAGTGAGATGGAATCTCACTGTAGTTTTGATTTGCATTTCTCTAATGATCGTGAGCATTTCCTCATGTATCTGTTAGCTACCTGAATGTCTTCTTTAGTGAAGTGTCTATTCATATCTTTTGTCCATTTATGAATTGGGTTACGTGTCTTTTTGTAGTTGAGTTTTTGCAGTATCATGTAGATTTTAGCGATCAGGCGCTGATCAGAAATGTCATAGCCAAAAACTTTTTCCCAGTCTGTAGGTAGTCTTTTTGCTCTTTTGGTGAAGTCTTTGGATGAGCATACGTGTTTGATTTTTAGGAGCTCCCAGTTATCTAGTTTCTCTTCTGCATCGTTATTAATGTTTCGTATACTGTTTATGCCATGTATTAGGGCTCCTAAAGTTGTCCCTATTTTTCCTCCATGATCTTTATCATTTTAGATTTTATATTTAGGTCCTTTATCCATTTTGAGCTCATTTTCGTACATGGAGTGAGGTATGGGTATTTTTTCACATTTTTGCAGATGGATATCCAGTTATGCCAGCACCATTTGTTAAAGAGGCTGCCTTTTCCCCATTTAACTGACTTTGTGCCTTTGTCAAATATCAGCTGCTCATAGGTGGATGGATATATGTCTGAATTCTCAGTTCTGTTCCACTGGTCTATGTATCTGTTGTTGAACCAGTACCAGGCTGTTTTGCCTACTGGTTCTAAAATCAGGTACAGTGAGGCCTCACCCTTTGTTCTTCTTTTTCAGTAATGCTTTACTTCTCCGGGGCCTCTTTCCCTTTCATATGAAGTTGGTGATTTCTTTCTCCATCTCATTAAAAAAGTCCTTGGAATTTGGGTCAGAATTGTATTGTATCTATAGATTGCTTTTGGTAGAATAGCCATTTTTACAAAGTTAAGTCTTCCTATCCATGAGCAATGTATATTTTTCCACTTATGTATTTCTCCTTAGGTTTCTTGCAGCAGTGTTTTGTAGTTTTTTTGAATTAGCCTTTTACATCTCTGGTAAGATTTATTCCTAAGTATTTTATCTTCTTGGGTGCTACTGCAAATTGTATTGATTTGGTGATTTCCTCTTCGATGTTCTTTGTGTTGGTGTAGAGGAATCCAACTGATTTTTGCATGTTTATCTTGTATCCTCATATTCTGCTGAACTCTTCTGTTAGTTTCATTAGTTTTCTTGAGGATTCCTTAGGCTTTTCTGTGTATAAGATCATGTCATCTGCAAATAGAGATAATTTTATTTCTTCTTTGCCAGTCTGGATGCCCTTTATTTCTTTATCTAGCCTAATTGCTCTCGCTGGGACCTCCAGCATGATGTTGAATAAGAGCGGTGATAAAGGGTATCCTTGTCTTATTCCCTGTCTCAAGGGGAGTGCTTTCAAGTTCTCTCCATTTAGGATGATGGTGGCTATTGTCTTCGTATAAATACCCTTTATTATGTTGAGGAATTTTCCTTCTATTTCTATTTTCCTGAGAGCTTTTATCATGCGTGGGATTTCAACTTTGTCAAATGCCTTTTCTGCATCAGTGGATGAAATCATGTGATTCTTGTCTTTTTTTATTTATATGATGGATTACATTAATTATTTTTCGAATGTTGAACCATTCCTGCATACCTGGTATGAATCCTACTTGGTCATGGCGAGTTATTTTTTTGATATGTTGTTGAATTCTATCAGCTAGAATTTTGTAGAGGATTTTTGCATCTAAGTTCATGAGGGATATATGTCTGTAATTTTCTTTTTTTGTGGTGTCCTTACCTGGTTTTGGTATCAGGGTTTTGGTTTCATAGAATGAGTTTGGGAGTATTCCATCCTTTTCTATGCTCTGAAATACTTTAGTAGTAGTGGTGTTAACTCCTCTCTGAAAGTTTGGTAGAACTCTGCAGTGAACCGTCCAGGCCAGGGTTTTTTTTATTGGGAGTTTTTTGATTACATTTTCAATCTCTTCTTTTGTTATGTGTCTATTTAGTTTTTCTACCTCTGTTTGTTTTAGTTTATGTAGGTAGTGTATTTCTAGAAATTCATCCATTTCTTCTAGGTTTTCAAATTTTTTAGAGTATGATTTTTCATAGTAATCTGATATATTTCCTTTAATTTCAGTTAGACCTGTTGTAATATCACCCATCTCATTTCTTATTTGGTTTATTTGCTTCCTCTCTTGTTTTTCTTTTGTCAGTTTGGCCAATGGTTTATCAGTTTTGTTGATTTTTTCAAAGAACCAGCTTTTGGTCTTGCTAATTCTTTTAGCTGTTTTTCTGTTTTCTATTTAATTTAGTACTGCTCTAATTTTTATTATTTGTTTTTTTTCTGATGCCTGAGGGTTTCTTTTGTTGCTGTCTTTCTATTTGTTCAAGTGTAGGGATAATTCTTTGATTTTGACCCTTTCTTCTTTTTGTATGTGTGCATTTACTGACATAAATTGACCTCTGAGCACTGCTTTTGCTGTGTCCCAAAGTTTCTGATAGGAAGTGTTTTCATTCTCATTGGATTCTTTGAATTTCTTTATTCCATCCTTAATGTCTTCTTTAATCCAGTCTTTTTTTGAGTAGGGTATTGTTCAATTTCCAAGTGTTTGATTTCCTTTCTGTGCTTTTTCCATTATTGATTTCCACTTTTATGGCCTTATGGTCAGAGAAGTTGCTTTGTAATATTTCAGTGTTTTGGATTTTGCTTTATGCCCTAATATGTGGTCTATTTTAGAGACTGTTCCATGTGCACTAGAAAAGAAAGTATACTTGGTTACAGTTGGGTGGAGAGTTCTGTGTATGTCTATGAGGTCAATTTGGTTGATTGTGGCATTTAGATCTTCCGTGTCTTCATTGAGCTTCTATCTGGATATCCTGTCCTTCACCGAAAGTGACGTTTTGAACTCTCCTACTATTTTTGTGGAGCTATCTATCTCAATTTTCAATGCTGATAGAGTCTGTTTTATGTATCTTGCAGCCCTGTCACTGGGTACATAAATATTTAATATGGTTATATCTTCTTGGTAAATTGTCCCTTTAGTCATTATATAGTGTTCTTCTTTATCCTTCATGAGGGACTTAACTTTAAAGTCTATTTTGTCAGAAATTAATATTGCCATTCCTGCTCTTTTTTGATTGTTGTTTGCTTGACATGTTTTTTTTCCATCCTTTGAGTTTTAGTGTGTTTGTGTCTCTAAGGTGTGTCTCTTGTAGGCAGCATATATAAGGATCGTGTTTTTAAGTCCATTCTTCCACTCTCTGTCTCTTTATTGGTAAATTTAGTCCATTTACATACAGCATAATTATGGATAGTTATGAATTTAATGATATCATTTTGATGTCTTTTTTGTGTGTTGTTGACAGTTTCTTTTTCCCTCTTAATTTATGTGCTGTGTAGATTGTCTTCGTATATTGTTGTCTCATATTCGTTGCTGTTGATTTTGTTTCTGCCAAGTCTCTATTTTTTCTTATATTTTATTTTGATGTGTAGGATATTTTGTCTCCTTTGTCGTTACCTTATTATTTATCCCTTATATTTCTAAATTTAAACTTAAGTTTTATTTCCTTGTATCACCTTATCTTCCTTTCCATAGGGAAGAAGTTCGACTACATTTCTTAGTCCCTCTTTATTGTTTTATTGTTGTCTTCTTTTACATAATAACATTGCTGTTACCCTGTTTTGAATGTATTTTTTTTTTATTGTGACTTATGGTTTTTGATTTCCCTGCCTGGATTGACTTCTGATTGCTCTGCCCAATGTTCTAGCCTTGGGTTGATAGCTGATATTATTGATTTTCTAACCAAAGATCTCCCTTTAGTATTTCTTGTGGTTTTGGTTTGGTTTTTATGAATTCCGTAAACTTCTGATTACCTGGAAATGTCCTAATTTCACCTTCATATTTGAGACATAGTTTTGCTGGATATATGATTCTTAGCTGGCATTTTTTTCCTTCAATTTTTTTATGTATGTCATCCCATTGCCTTCTTGCCTGCATGGTTTCTGCTGAGTTGTCTGAGCTTTTTATTGTTGGCTCTGCTGTGTAGATGACTTTTTGTTTATCCCTAGCTGCTCTTAAAAGCCTCTCTTTAGCTTTGGTTTTGGCAAGTGTGATTATAATATGTCTTGGTGACTTTCTTTTAAAATCTACATTACTTGGAGTTCGATGAGCATCTTGGATAGATATCTTCTCATCTTTCATGATATCGGGGAAGTTTTCTGTCAACAAATCTTCAACAGTTCTCTCTCTATTTTTTGTTATCCCTCCCTGTTCTGGTACTCCTATCACTCTTAGGTTATTTCTCTTGATAGTGTCCCACATGATTTTTAAAATTTCTTCATTTTTTAAAATTCTTTTATCTGATTTTTCTTCAAATATATTAGTGCCACGTGATTTATCTTCAAGTTTAGAAATTCTAGCTTCTACTTGCTCAATTCTGCTCCTCTGACTTTCTATTGAGTTGTCTACTTCTGTAATTTTATTGTTAATCTTCTGAATTTCTGATTGCTGTCTGTCTATGGATTTTTCCAGCTTATTAAGTTTTTCATTATGTTCCCAAGTAATCTTTTTAATTTCTTTAATTGCTTTATCTGTGTGTTCTTTGGTTTCTTCTGCATATTACCTCATTTCTTTCCCGATGTCTTGAAGGGTTCTGTTTATTAAGCTTTTGTATTCTGCCTCTGGTAATTCCAGAAATGCACTTTCATATAGAAGATCCCTTGGTTCTTTGTTTTGAGAGCTTGTTGAGGAGATCATGGTCTGTTTCTTTATGTGACTTGATATTGACAGTTGCCTCCGGGCCATCTATAAGTTATTGTATTAGTTTATTTTATGTTTGCTTACTGTGACGTAGCTTCTAGATTTGTTTTGTTTTGATATGCCCAAATGGGTTTCTTGAGTGGAGCTCTGACGTCCAGTACCCAGATCACTAGGGCTGTTATCAGGTATATCAGTGAAGGAGACCATTCAGTTTTCTTGTATGAATTCAGCTCAGGTGTCCAGGTAGCGGATCATCAAGTGTGTGGTACAGGCTCTGTCCTACAGTCTTAGAGGGCCATGGGTGATTGGTGTAGGTATCATTAGCTGTTGCAGCAGGGGGTCACACACTGAACAAGGCAGCTATCTGAGAATCATCCCTGACATGTCTCTGAGGAAAATGTGTCCCTGTTCCCTACAAGGTACAGGTGGGTGGATTCTGCAGATGGACCATGGGCATCCAATGTTTTTGGTTGTATGGACTGGGAGTGCAAGTTCTCCTTGGACCCCTTTTGTGCATGGCTGGGTGACCTGAGTGGAGCCACCAGTTCTTATGCCCCTGATGTGGGTAGGTGAGGACCCTTTTTAATATGCAATGCAGTATCGAACACCCACCTCTCCACTGCACAGCTGAAATAGTTGCAGTGTGCCAACAAGGGCCTATTCTCCTGAAATAGGCCCATACAGGTCCATGGAGTGGGGAAAGCTACTGAAAGTCCTCAGACCATTTATCCCTGGACAGAAGCTGCTTTTGTCCTGAGCTCCTCCAGTTAGTGGAGATGGCAAATTATCTTTTCCACCAATTGCAAATTACCTTTCCCCCCAACTGCAAATTTATTCCTTCTCCAAGGCCAGGAGGATGGCTCTATGCACTCAGCAGGGCCTATCTCAGGCCCAGGGAAGTCAGCCGCTGAAGTCGGCTTGGAAGCGAGAGGAGGGGTGCTGTAAAATATACATAAGTAGCTAGCTTTGGCCGAGAGCACCATTTTTCTCAGCCCCGGAGGTGTGAGTGGCTGCCTGCTTCACCCTGAGGAAACTGCAGCCGAACACTAGTACCAGCCCACGGCAGTCACTCCCAGGAATGGTGCCTGAGGGGATGGTGCTGCGATTCAGGTCCGGTAAACTCCTGTTTCTGGACTATCTCTTCCCCGCCCTGCCCCTTTTCTAAGCTTGCCTTTGATGCTCAGGGCTCCTAGCTTGTCATAAATATACTAGTTTCACTTTTTTTTCAGGTCTTTGTTGTAAAGAGGGCTCACTGGAAGCATCTGTCTATTCTGCCATCTTGGCTCTGCCTCCTCTTCCCAGTGGTTTTTAAGCAGGGTGTTATTCACTTTCCATGTAATTGATTTTTTTTCCTTGCTCTCCCTGTTTTAATCTCTACTTTGATGGTGCTGTGGTCAGAGAAGCTGCTTTGTATTATTTCAGTGTTTTGGATTTTGTTGAGGGTTGCATCGTGACCTAAGATGTGGACTATTCTGGAGAATGTTCCATGTCTGTTGGTAAAGAACATGTACCTTGCAACTGTTAGGTGGAGTGTTCTATATACGTCTATGAGGTCATGTTGGCTGATTGTGCCCTTTAGCTGTTCTGTATCTTTGTTGAGTTTCTTTCTATATGTTCTGTCCTTTACCAAGAGTGGTTTGTTGAAGTCTCCTACTATTATTTTGGAACTGTCAATTTCTGTTTTCAGTGCTGTTAGAGTTTGTTTTATGTATTTTGGAGCCCTATAGAGTTTGTTTTATTTATTTTGGAGCTCTGTCATTGGATTAGTAGATGTTTACTATAGTTAAGTCTTCATGATGGATCGTGCCTTTAATCATTATATAATCTTTGTCTTTTATGGCAGATTTTGTTTTAAAGTCTATTTTATCTGAGATTAGTATTGCCACCCCTGCTTTTGGTTGTTCTTAGCTTTTTGCTTGATATATATATTTTTTTAATCTTTTGACTTTTAATAAATTACCTCCTTTTTTTCTAAGGTATGTCTCTTGTAGACAGCATATTAATGGATCCTGTTTTTTTAATCCATTCTGTCACTCTGTGTCTCTTTATGGGTGCATTTAGTGTAATTTTTGATAGGTGTGAGTTTATTGCTGTCATTTTGTAGTGCTTTTATGTGATGCTGACATTTTCTTTGTTCCTCTTACTCTCCTGTGGTGAACTCCTTTTGTTTGTAGATTTCTTTTTCATTTATTTTGCTTTTGTAGATTTTGTTTTTATTGAGACTTTATGTTTTTCTCTTTATTTCAATGAGTAGTGTTGTTAACTTTCTTTGTGGTTACCTTAAAATTTACTCTTATCTTCCTAGGTTTGAACCAGTCCTTTATTATTTGTTATTGCCTTGCCTTCCTCTCCATTAGAAAGTTCTATATGTACACCATTTATTCCCTTTTTTATTGTTCTGACTTTGTTGTCATTTACAGATTAACCTCTCCCTGTTGTGTTTCTTTTGGTTTTGGATAGCCCTTGAGAGCTCATTTCCTAAGTTGGTGTCTGGCTAGTACAATCTTGTGTCCTAGATTCAGGCTGTGGTTTGATGTTTATTCTCAGAACGAAGGACTCTCTTTAATAATTCTTGTAAGTTTGGTTTGGTTTTTACATATTCCCTTAATTTCTGTTTATCTGGAAATGCCGAGTTTGACCATCATATTTGAACAAGAGTTTGCAGGATATATTACTCTAGGTTGGCAATTTTTTTTCTTTCAAGATTTTATATATGTCATCCCTTTGCCTTCTTCCCTTCATGGTTTCTGCTGAATAATCAGAGTTTAGTCTTATTGTTTCTCCTCTGTATGTGACTTTTTGTTTTCTCAAGCTGCTCTCAGGATTTTTCTTTGTATTTGGTTTTAGCGAGTGTGATTATGACAGGCCTTGGTGATTTTCTTTTGGAGTCTCTCCGATATGGAGTTTGTTGGGCTCTTGGATGGTCAACTTTTCATCTTTCACGCTATTAGAGAGGTTTTCTGTCAGCAATACTTCAATGATCTTGGCTGTGTTTGCCATTTTCTCCCCCTGTTCTGGAACTCTGATCACTTGCAAATTTTTGCTTTAGACTGTATCCCACAGAGTTCTCAGGATTTCCTCATTCTTTTTTTGGATTTTTCCTCGAAAAGAATTGTATCCAGGTGTTTGTCTTCAATTTCAGTGACCCTGTCTTCCATCACTTCAAACCTGCTCCTCAGCCCTTCTATGACACTGTCCATTTCTGAAATCTTGTTTGTTTATCTTTTGGATGGAAACCCTAGTGGTGTAGTGGTTACGTGCTATGGCTGCTAACCAAAGGGTCGGCAGTTCAAATCAGCCAGGTGCTCCTTGGAAACTCTATGGGGCAGTTCTACTCTGTCCTATAGGGTCGCTATGAGTTGGAATCAACTGGACGGCGCTGGGGTTTTTTTTTTTTTTTTGGGGTCTTTTGGATTTCTAAGTGATATTTTTGTACGATTTCTGGTTGTGAATTTATTTTTTCATTTTGTTCCTGTATTACTTTCCTGAATTCTTCCATTTCTTGTCTGAATTTTTATGCTTTTTCCATTAATTTGTCTATTTTTCCCTCATTTTTGTACACTTCTTGGTTCAACTCTTGGATAGCTCTGAATATTAGAGATTTGAATTCTCTGTCAGATAGCTCTAGTGACTTAACTTCTACTGGAAAATCATGTGTTGTTTTATTTTAGATACCTACTGGAACCACCCTGTCCTTTATACATATATGTTTTGATATCATCTGCTGTCTTTGGGATGTTCAGTAGTTATTTTCTTAATTTATTGGTTATGATCTCTTTGTTTCATCCTACTTTTTTGCTTATTTGGTTATGTCTGAGCTGGCAGACCATGCTTTTTTTTTGTTGTTTGCTAGTCTGTGGTCACAATACTTTTCAACACCTTGTCCAATGGGCAGGTCCAATCACTCAGCTATGGTCCAGCTGAAGGGGAAGGACTGGGATGGGCCATTTGTGGCATGCATTAGGGCCTACTGGGCAGGCTGGGAATCCATGTTGTTCAGGCTCTGGTGGGCTGTGCCTGTGCTTCTTGGAGATGTGATGTTCAGCACAAGGTGCAGGCAGGCAGGAAAGAGGGGGATGTTGTGATGTGTGGAGCTGATATAGGTATGGGAAAAAGTAAAGAGCAGAGAGAGAGACAGGAGCCAAAAGCAAACAAACAAAAAGAGTGCTAAGGGATTTAGCTGTTGGAGTGGAGAGATAAGAAACCAAGAAATGGAGATAAAGAAAAAGAAAGTAACTATATAAAAATTTGAAAAGAAAGAAAAAAAACCCCAGGGGCCACACTGGTGAGCCTGGAAAGAGTAAGGAGTGGCTCAAAGGCTGTTCAGTATAGCTTGGGTAGAGGGGGTATAGATGTAGCACAGTGCCAGGTATTCAGGAGACAGGAAAAGAAGGTAAATATAGAAAGATGATAACGGCAAAATAGACAGACAGTAAGTAAAAAAGAGAAAAAGAAAAAAGAAATGCCCCCAGTGATCCCACCAACTAAGCCATACATTGCAGCCCAGCTAGAAGAGACTCCCAGGCCATGAAAAGAAAAGAACACAAACAAATAAAACAAAACAAAACAAAGCAAACAAAACAAAGTAAGAAAAAAAAAAGCACTGCGGACCCCACCACCGTGGTGTCTGGGACTGGGTGAGTGGTTCCCCAGTCAAGTGGCACTTCACAGCCTTTCAGGAAGAAGGAAAGTTGGCACACGGACCCAAGTATTCAAGAGAAAGGAGGGGAGATTGTGGGAAGCACGGAAGAAATGAAAAGAAATGGAAAAAAGGAACAGTAGCAATAGACAAATGGCACTCAGTGTGGCTGGGGTGAATCCCAGCAGCCCAGGCAGAAGCAATTGCCTCCCAGCCAAGAGACTGCAGGCAGCAGGAAGCAGAGGAGGTCACAGGGGGAGGGGAAGAAAGATTAGGGTTAGGAAAGTGTATATCACTGGTTACCAGGTGCTCTGTCTCCTGCTAGGAACTTCGCAAAGCTGCTTTCCTGTACTCCCTGTCTGCCAAACTCTGCTGTGGGTGGGGTGATTCCAGCCGGCATGGATGCTGTACTTCCCAGCTGGTGGAGTCATTGCTGCCAGCCAGGAATCATGGAGGTAGAGCAGCATGGGGAGGATGAGGGGTGGTAAAGAATGTGTTGCTGGTTACCGGGTGCCCTGTCTCCTGCTGGGAGCTCTATGAAACCTCTCTCCCATGCTCCCTGTCTGCCGATCTCTGACATCAGTCCAGTATGGCGGATCCATGTTGCTTTAGCTGATAGGGAACCTCCACACATACCTCTCCTCACTCTCTCACTCCCTGTTAGTTTCTTATTCCATTCGGAGCTTGACTGAGTTTTTATCTCTTCATTTGACACTTCCAGTTTCAGGACTGACGTTTGTCTCTGTTTTGCTGAGTTTTTGGGTCTTTGCTGTGGAGGGATGGCATGGTGCTTCTGTCTGTGGTGCCATGTTGGCCTAATGTACCCTAAACACTTCTTAGTTCTAAAAACATGAGAATAGAAACAAAGAGACACCTACAGGGGATTACAGACAAACATCTACAAGCAAAAGAACACCATGTATTTCTCGCAGGCACAAAAGATAAGGATAGAAGCTCACAGAAGGAATTGGCACAGCCAAGACTCTGATTTGGACTTTTATCCTCCAGATCCTTGAAAAATATAAATTTCTGTTCTTTAAAGCCACCCATTTATGACATTTCTGTTACAGCAGCACTAGGAAACTAAGATACCCTGAATCCTAAGAATCCTTCTGGAACTGCTGGATGCTCGCAAAGAATCTCACCAGTTGCAGCTGAGTGGGGAGGTGGGCCACCCAGGGCCATGGGGCCTGAACCAGGGCTAGGGTACCATGGGGCAGCATGCTGATGGAGCTCTGGTGGCTCAACTTGGGGTTTTCCCTTTCTGCTGTGCCAGAAAGATACAGACACCCTAGCAGAGCCCTGCCTATTCAAGATCAGCCCATTTCACTACTGGGAGAAGAAACCAAAAAGCCCTCAAAGGCACCTGGGATTATAAATATGCATAGCTAGAAGTGATTCAATGGTTAAGAGTTCGGCTGATAGCAAAAAAGGTCAGCAGCTCTAATCTACCAGCCACTCCTTGGAAACCCCATGGGGCAGTTATACTCTGTCCTGTAGGGTTGCTATGGGTCAGATTCTACCCTAGGGCAACAGGTTTGTTTGTTTTCTTAGAGGGTGGGTGAGAGAAAGAAGCCAAATTTGGAGCAACTGCTCTGGGACCCAGCGTTCTCCCCATGCAGTCTAAAAACTTTCGGTACTTCCAGGACACTATTCCTACAGTTTTCAGAATAGGATTTTAGTTTCAGAGATTGGCAGTTGTACAGTTAAGTTTGTCAAGAAGCCTGTAGGGTTCATTTGGTCCAAGGTCTCCATTTCACAGAGGAGGAAGGAGACTCAGAGTACATTAGTGTCAGAACCAGCCCTGAAAACCAGTTGTCTGGATTCTAGGCTATTTGTCCAGAGATTTTACTTCAGGGAGGGAAGGTGGTTTGTAATCAACCAAGGACTGAGAGGTAATATTGCATAGTGGTTTAGGACACAGGCTTCAGACCCACCTTGCTTCTAATCAAATCTCTCTTCCAGTGGCTTTGAAGCCATGTGAATTTGAGCAAGCTATTTTCCCTCTGTGAGTCGCAGTTTCTTATCTGATGATATTAATATATAATAACATTGATATCTACCATCTAGGACTGTTGTAAAGGTTAAACGGTGTAATATATTTAAGAGCCATTAAAAGATTGCCTGGCACAGAGTACGCACTCAATGACATGCTAGCATGCTAGCCAGTATTTCCTGGCCAACATAGTGACGTACATTTCACTTCAAGTGGGGGCAAGTGAAATAAACATACTCAGCTAGGAGATGGATGAGGATTCAACACTGTGTGATCTTGGATGGGCCACTTTGTTTCTCTCTGCATCTGCTCCTCATCTGTATAATGAAGATAACTACTGATAAAAAGTAGAATTTAGTGGATGACTATGACAGCACTTTGGGGAGTAGAAAGGAGTGCACAAGGGTGATATGAGGAATGATTATAGTTGATACAGTGATTGGTTGAGAGTGGTGAATATACTCAGCACAGAAGAAAACATATTTGGGGTGATTGGACCATGTTTGCCACATAACTGAGATGTAGCTGACTCAGGACATTTCTGTCCAGCCCATCTAGACAGAAAGGTATGTGAAAGGGCCCTTCTATCACTATCACTGGCCCTTCCTTCAGGCTTCTGCTTTCTTCAGTGTTGCTCTCAACTTTCTAGCTGCCTAGGCGGATAGCCTGATCTTCTCCTTATCCTCCTCCCTTTGCCTCATCATTCTCCCATCCAACAATTGTTCACATCCATCATCTCCTATCACTCCCCACCATCATGCTTAGATCAGGACTTCATCAACTCTCACCTGGACTAGTATACCCAGCCTCTCACTCTTCCACCCTCACTATTGTCACAAAGAGATGTTTCCAGATACTAAAAGCCCCAACAGAAGAGGCAAAAAAAAGTAGGAAGTGTTTAAAGAAATAATGAAAAAAAATTTCTCAGAATAAAACAAAAATGAAAGAGATATGTCAGATGAAATGGAGTCAGAGTGCTGAGCAGAAGAGATATGGAAAAACTCACATCTAGACACATTACAGTAAAATTTAAGAACATCAAAAACAAAGAGAAAAATCTAAAACCTATCCAAGGAAAAGAAGCTCATCTCCAAAGGAACAATTATTAGATTGAAATCAGATTTCTCAAAAGGAATAGTGAATAGAAGAATGATAGATAGCTTACATGGCACTATGTGCCAAGCACTGTTCTAAGCACTTTATATGTATTAACTCAATCCCCTACCAAGGCTTTGAAGTCTGAACTGTGAACTACAATTACTATTTTTATTCATTTTACAGATGGGAAAACTGAGAAGAGAGAGGTTAAATAATTTGCCACAGTTACACATTTAGTAGGACAGAGCCAGGATTTAAACCCAAGCAGTCAAGATCTAGAATTCATCATCTTAACCACTATACGATATTGCACGATATTAAACTAACATTTGTAAAGACTTTAAGTAAAATTATTTTGAGCTTCAGCCTCTGGTCAAGATAGCATAGGCTCACATTTCCCTGATGCTCCTTTGTAAGTGCAACTAAAACCTTGAAAGTAACTCAAGAGGCAATCATAAAAGTACTTTGAAAGTTGGGAAGATGAAGGAATACCGAATAGGGACATCTGGTCTTGAGGGATGACAATGAGGTGAGTTCCTCGGAATTTCTTTTTATCTCCCATATATCCCAGACTGGGTACTGCAACCTGGAACAGACAATACCAAATCCAAATCAAACCCATTTTTGAGTGGATTCTGACTCATAGCGACCCTATAGGACAGAGTAGAACTGCCCCATAGGGTTTCCAAGGCTGTAATCTTTACAGAAGCAGACTGCCTGTCTTTCTCCCTTGGAGTGGCTGGTGAGCACTTTGATGAGCAGCCAAGCCCTTAACCACTGTGCCACCAGGGCTCCTTGGAATTGGCAATAAGCTTATGCAAAAAAGACTCAAGAAAAGTCCACTTTCTTTGGCCAAAGGAAAGAGAAAGGAGCAGACCAGCAGAACAGAATTTTTTTTTCACAATACAAACCCTACAACTGCAAAACACAATGTGCAACCCCCTTTCCCTGCACCATCAGCAGAGACCAAGCAGGGAATCCCTGCTTCCACCCCAACCCCACCCACCTGCAGCTGATAAGCTTGGGTAAGCTCTTTTCACCCTAATCAGTGGTGCCAACAGAAACAAAACAGGGAGTCCTAACTCCTATTCCTCATCCAGTGGCATCAGGTGGACTCAGGTAGGTACGTTCCACCCATGCAGGCAGCACCGGTAGAGACTGAGCAAGCAGTCCATCTCCTGCTCTCCACCTGGTAGTGACATTTGACACTGGGTGGCATTCTCCATCTCTACTTATTGTCAAAGGAGATAGATTGGGGAGTGTAGACTCAAGCACCTATTCAGTAAGGCAGTCAGTACTCCTGATTTCCCAACTAGAGAGTAAGGGGAAGATATAGAATAAGAGGGAGATGGAGAAAGGGATATTTCAAACCCAAATAGGAAGTACTGAATAAAATGGTTAAATTTCACCCAAATTTTCAGAGTGGTCTCTGAATAGTACACCAACCAAACAGACCCAAATGGAATGGCAAAGTCTTTGGGATCTAAATTGTCATTGTAACCGCAACTCACAAAACTAGTCCAGGAACTGTGGTCTATAAATTTTAGTTGGGTGACTGCCTGCTAAAATAGATTTAAATAAGATTCAGAGTGTCCAAGTATAACATCCAAAATGTCAAAGATGCAATAGAAAACCCATCATCACGTTAAGAACCAGAAAAAAATCACTACTTGAATGAAAAAATAAAATTAATAGACACCAACACTAACATAGAGAAGAACACGCTCAGCATTTCTCAAGCTGAAATGACTGATGAAAAAATTCAAGCCTCGAGTTCCAGTACTGAAGGATTCTATGGAGAAAATATTAAATGAAGCAGGAAGCATCAAACGAAGATGGAAGGAATACACAGAGTCACTATACCAAAAAGAATTGGTCAGCCATCAACCATGTGATCAGGAACCCATGACTGAAGGAAGAAATCCAAGCTGCACTGAAGGCATTGGGGAAAAACAAGGCTTTGGGAATTGATGGAATGCCAGCTGAGATGTCTCAGTAAATGGATGCAGTGCTGTCAGTGCTCACTAGTCTATGCCGAGAAATTTGGAGGGCAGCTACCTGGCCATTTGAATCGAAGAGGTACCTATTCCCAAAAAGGCGATCGAACAGAATGTGGAAATTATCAAATGATATCATTAATGTTACATGCCAGCAAAATTTTGCTAAAGATCATTCAAAAGTGGCTGCAGCAGTATATCAACAGGGAACTGCCAGAAATTCAAGCCAGATTTAGAAGAGGACATGGAACCAGGGATATCATTGCTGATGTCAGATGGATCCTGGTTGAAAGCAGAGAATACCAGGAAGGCGTTTGCTTGTGTTTTATTGACTATGCTAAGGCATTTCAACTGTGTGGATCATGACAAATTATGGATAACATTGTGGAGGGTGGGAATTCCAGAACACTTAATTGTGCTCATGAGAAATCTGTACATAGATCAAGAGGCAGTGGATCGAACAGAGCAAGAAGATACTGTTCTGTTAAAGTCAGGAAAAGTGTGCATCAGGGTTGTATCCTTTCACCATAGCTGTTCAATCTGTATGCTGACGAAATAATCTGAGAAGCTGGACTATATGAAGAAGAACAGGGCACCAGGATTGGAGGAAGACTCATTAATAAACTGCATTATGCACATGACACAACCTTCCTTGCTGAAAGTGAAGAGGATTTGAAGCACTTACTCATGAAGGCCAAAGAATCAGCCTTCATTATGGATTACACCTCAATATAAAGAAAATAAAAATCCTCACTACTGGACCAATAACCAACATCATGATAAATGGAGAAGAGGCTGAGGATGTCAAGGATTTAATTTTACTTGGATCCGCAATCAACACCCTTGGAAGCAGCAGTCAAGAACTCAAAAGACGCATTGCATTGGGCGAATCTGCTGCAAGAGGTCTCTTTAAAGTGTTAAAAGCAAAAATATCATCCTGAGGACTAAGGTGTGCCTGACCCAAGCCATGGTGTTTTCAATCACCTCATATGCATGCAAAAGCTGGACAATGAATAAGGAAGACCAAAGAAGAACTGATGTTTTTGAATTGTGGTGTGGGCAAAAAATATTGAATATACCATGGACTGCCAAAAGAATGAACAAATTTATCTTGGAAGAAGTACAATCATATTGCTCCCTGGAAGCAAGGATGGTGAGGCCATGTCTCACATACTTTGGAAATGTAGTCCAGAGGGACATGATGCTTGGTAAAGTAGAGGGTCAGCGAAAAAAAGAAAGACCCTTATCAAGATGGATTGACACAGTGGCTGCAACAATGGGCTCAAGCATAGCAACAACTGTGAGGATGGTGCAGGACTGGGCAGTGTTTTGTTCTGTTGTGCATAGGGTCACTATGAGTCAGAGCCAACTCAACAGCACCTAACAACAACACTAAGATGACACTGATGCTGAAAAGAATTTTAAAGAAGCCATCATAAAAATGCTTCAACAAGCAATTATCAATCCTAATAAAGTAAATGAAAAAAAAAAAGAAAACCTCAGCAAAGAACTAGAATTTTTTTTAAAAGCAAATGGAAACTATAGAACTAGAAAATAAAATAACCAAAGTGAAATATTCACCTGGATTGACTCAATAGTAGACAGGAGATGACAAGGGATAGAATCCTGAACTCGAGGACAAAACAGTAGAATTTATGTAAACTGAACATGGAGAAAATAAACCAAAAAAAAGAATAGCACCTCAGACACCTGTGAGACAATTAAAAAAAAAAAAAAACTTAACATCCAAGTCATTGGAGTAGCAAAATGACATGAGAAAGAGTGTGGGGCTGAAAAATATTCAAAGAAATAATGGCTGAACCTTTCCCATATTTGGCAGAAGACACAAACTCATATATTCAATAATAAGAAAAAACCCAGGAAGGATAAATCCAAAAGAATCCAGGTCAAAGCACATCATAGGCAAATGTCTGAAAGCTAAAGACAAAGAAAAAATCTAGAGAGAAATTATGTATTCCCTATAGAGGATGTTATAGAGGAACACCAATTCAAATGTCAGTAGATTTCACTTCTGAAACCATGGAGGACAAAAGGAAGTGACACAAGATTTTTCAAATATTGAGAGAGAAGAACTGTCAACCATGAATTCTATAGCTGAAGAAAATGCCCTTCAGGCAAATAAAGACATCCCTAGGCAAAAAGAAAGCTAAAATAATTTGTTTACAAGAGACTCACACTTAAGGAATGACTAAAGGAATTTCTCCGAAGAGAAAGGAAATGATAACAGAAGGAGGCTTGAAAATTCAGAAAGAACAATCCAATGTATAAAACTAGGAGCAAATATAAATGATTATCTCTCT
The DNA here is from genome assembly GCF_030014295.1 of Loxodonta africana. NCBI lineage: Eukaryota > Metazoa > Chordata > Mammalia > Proboscidea > Elephantidae > Loxodonta > Loxodonta africana. Next base: position 70,243,366 of record NC_087369.1, read on the forward strand.
CATCATGAGTGTTTTAAATCGTGCTTGATAGCTAAAGCATAAATTATAACAACATCTGATGTGGAACTCAACGGACATACAGGAAATATTAAGTGGGAAGGTTAAAGTGGGCTGTCTTAGGCTGGGTTCTCTATAGAAGCAAAACCAATAAAGCTTATATACATATATAAGGAGAGATTTATATCAAGGAAATGCTCATGATGTTGTAGAGGCTGGAAAATCCCAAGTCCGTGGGTTAGGCTAGAGGCTTCTCCTGACTCATGCAGCTGTAGGGGCTGGTGAACCCAATATTGGCAGGTAAGACAACAGGCCTCTGGCTCGCAGGCTGTGTAGGCCAATGAGTCCCAAGATGGGTAGACAAGGTGGCAGGTGAGCAGCTAACTCAAGTCTGGAGGTCAGATGAACAGAAGCCATCTGTAGGATCCAGAGCGAGCAAAAGCCAGTGAGCTATGCCAGAAAGTCCACCTGTATGGGATGCAGGCAACAGCCCCAAGGAAACACCCTTTCAACTGATTGGCTGCTCATAACAGATCCCATCATGGAAGCTATTGCATTATATCAGACCTCATTATGGAGGTGATTACGTCATTACATAGCTGCCAAACTACATCATAACTGCCAAACCACAGAGAATCAGGGCCCAGCCAAGTTGACACACAATCTTAACCATCACAGGACCTAAGTGGAAGATTTCTGTGCTTTATTCAAAGTGGTAAAATGCCATTGCCAGTAGATCTTAATAAGTTATATATTCATATTGTAGTAACTAGCGCAACCACTAAGAGAACTATACAAAGTAATATACTCAGAACCACTCTAAATAAACAAGAATGCAATCCGAGAAATTGTTAAAAAAAAAACCCCACAAAAGTCAAGAAACGGGAAACAGCAGAACAAAAAAACATAGCAGAGAGGAAAAAAATAATAAATGTCAGACTTAAGGCCTAACATATAAATGTAGTCCTTTTGGTTAGGTGCCATTGAGTCAGCTGCCATTTATGTATAATACAACTAACTTTACCAGGTCTTGGCACCATCTTCATGATCATTGGTATGTTTGAGTTCATTGTTGCAACTATTTTGTCAATCCATTTCATTAAGAGTTTATCTAGTTTTCTCTGACCCCCTACTTGACCAAACATGGTGTCCTTTTCTAGTGATTTGTCTTTACTGATGATGTGTCCAAAGTAAGCAAGCAGAAGTCTTGCCATCCTCATTTCTAAGAAGCATTGTGATTGTATTTCTTCTAAGACTGATTTGTCTGTTCTTATGGCAGTCCACAATATATTCAATATTCATCACCAACACCTCAGTTCAAATGTATCAATTCTTATTCTATCTTCCATTTTCATTGTTCAGTTTTCACATGCATATGTTACTGTTGTTAGACACCATCGAGTCTGTGCTGACTTATAACAACCGGTCCTGCACCATCCTCACAATCGTTGCTGTTTAAGTGCATTTTTTGCAGTCACTGTGTCAGTCCATCTGGTCAACGGTCTTCCTCTTTTCCGTTGACACTCTACCAAGCATGATGTCCTTCTCCAGGAACTGATCCCTCCTGATAACATGTCCAAAGTACGTGAGATGAAGTCTCACCATCCTAGCTTCTAAGGAGTACTCTGGCTGTACTTCTTCCAAGGCAGATTTGTTCTTTCTTCTGGCAGTCCGTGGTATATTCAATATTCTTTGCCAACACCCTAAACCAGAGGCATCAATTCTTCTTTGGTCTTCCTTATTCATTGTCCAGGTTTCAGGTGCATATGAGGCTACTGAAAATACCATGGCTTAAGTCAAGCATACCTTAATACTCAAAGTGACATTTTTGCTTTTAAACATTTCACATTGATTTTTTGCAGCAGATTTGCACAATGTAATATGTCATTTGATTTTTTGACTGTTACTTCCATTACTTCCATGAGCATTAGTTGTGGATCCAGGTAAAATGAAATCCTTGACAACTTCAATATTTTATTCAGTTATCATGATGCTGCTTATTGGTCCAGTTTTGAGGATCTTTGTTTTCTTTATATTGAGGTGTAATTCATCCTGAAGGATGATTCTTTGATCTTCATCAGTAAGTGCTTCAAGTCCTCTTTGCTTTCAGGAAGCAAGGTTGTGTCTTCTGCATATTGCAGGTTGTTAATGAGCTGTCCCCCAATCCTGATGCCCCTTATTCTTCATATATCCTAGCTTCTCAGATCATTTGCTCAGCATACAGATTGAATAAGTATGGTGGAAGGATACAACCCTGACACACACACCTTTCCTGATTTTAAACCACACAGTATCCCCTTGTTCAGTTTGAACCACTGCCTCTTGGTCTACATACAGGTTCCATGTGAGCACAGTTAAGCGTTCTGGAATTCCCATTATTCACAATGTTATCCATAATTTGTTGTGATCCACACAGTTGAATGTCTTTGCGTAGTCAATAGAACACAGGGAAACATCTTTCTGGTATTCTCTTCTTTCGTCCAAGATCCATCTGACATCAGCATTGATATCCTTAGTTCCACGTCCTCTTCTGATCTGACTTGAATTTCTGGCAGTTCCCTGTTGATGTATTGCTGCAACTGGTTTTGAATTATCTTCAGCAAAATTTTATTTCTGTGTAATATTAATGATATTGTTGGATAATTCCACATTCTGTTGGATCATCTTTCTTTGGAATAGACACAAATATGAATCTCTTCTACTTGGTTGGCTAGGTAGCTGTCTTCCAAATTTCTTGGCATAAATAAGCAAACACCTCCAAGGCTGCATCTGCTTGTTGAAACATCTCAATTGATATTCCGTCAATTCCTGGAGCCTTGTTTTTCACCAATGCCTGCAGTGCAGTTTGAACTTCTTCCTTTAATGCCATCAGTTGATTATTGTATCTGCACAGTTTGTTTTAAAATCAGAAAGTGTGAGTTCTCCTACTTTGCTCTTCTCTTTCAACATTGCATTAGCTCTTCAGGGCCTCTTGCCATTCCATACAAAATTGAGGATTGGTTTTCCTATTTATATAAAGAAGGATGTTGGGGTTGTATTGTGTAATCTACACAGATTGCTATGTGTAGTATTGACTTCTTAACAATATTAAGTCTTCCAATCCATGAACATGTGACATCTTTTCATTTATTTCAGTCTTCTTTAATCTCTTTCAGCAGTGTTTTGTAGTTTTCATTGTACAAGTCCATCACGTCCCTGTTTAGATTTATTCCTAGGCATTTTATTTTCTTAGATGTTATTGTAAATAAAACTGTTTCCCTAATTTCCCCTTCAGATTTCTCATTGCTGGTGTATGGAAACTCAAATGATTCTTGTTTGTTGACCTTGTACCCTGGAAGTTTGCTAAATTCCTCTATTAGCTCTAGAAGTTTTCTTGTGTACTCTTTGGAATTTTCTGTATATAATGATCATATCATCCATGAATAGAGGTAATTTTATTTCTTTTTTTCCAATCCAAATACGTTTTATTTCTTTTTCTTGCCTTATTGCTCTGGCTAGCACTTCCAATACAATACTGAATAGAAGTGGTGAGAGCAGGTACCCTAGTCTTGTTCCCAGTTTCAAGAGGAAAGCTCTCAGCCTTTTCCCATTAAGTATAATGCTGGCTGTTGGCTTTTCATGTAAACTCTGAATCATATTGAGGAATTTCCCTTGTATTCTTATCATTTTAGGGCTTTCATCAAGGGAAATTGTTGGATTTTATCAAATGCTTTCTCTGCATTTATATAGATGCTCATGTGGTTCTTTTCCTTTTTTCTATTGGTATGCACTGTTACATTGATTGATTTTCTAATGTGGAGCCAACCATCCCTGCATTCCTGGAATAAATCCCACTTGCTCGTGGTGTACAATTCTTTTAATATACTGTTGGGTTCTGTTCTCTAGTATTTTGTTGAGGATTTTTGCCTCTATATTCATTAGAGATATTGGCCTGCAGTATTCTTTTCTTGTGGTAACTTTGTCTGGTTTGGGTATCAGGGTTATGTTTGCTTCATAGAATGAATTGGGGAGTATTCCTTCCTTCTCTGTCTTTTGGAAGAGTTTAAACAGTATTGGTGCCAATTTTTGTCTACATGTTTTGTAGAATTCTCCAGTGAAGCCATCTAGTCCAGGACTTTTTGTTGTTGTTTTTGGGAGGTTTTTGATTACTGATTCAATCTCTTCACTTGCTGTGGGTCTGTTGAGATATTCTAGTTCCTCTTAGTTAGTTTGTTTAGGTTGTGTGCTTCTAAGAATTTTTCTGTTTCATCTAGGTTATCCAGTTTGTTGCCGTATGGTTGTTCATAATATTCTAGCATAATTCTCTTTATTTCTACTGGATCAGTTGTAATGTCCCCTCTTTAATTTTTTATTTGGGTTATTTGCATCTTTTATTTTCTTTGTAAGTCCAGCTAAAGATTTGTCATTTTATTAATCTTTTCAAAGAACCAACTTCTGGTTTTATTGATTCCATCTATTGTTTTTCTGTTTTCAATTTTATTTCTGCTCTTTGTTATTTCCTTTCTTCTGGTGGGTTTAGGCTTAGTTTGTTCTTCTCTTTCTAGTTCCTGGAGTTGTCTAGTTAGGCTGTTGGTTTGAGACCTCTTTCCTCATGTAGGTATTTATTGCTATATGTTTCCCTCCAAGTACTGTACTCACTGCACCCAATAAGTTTTGGTATCTTGTACTTTCATTTTCATTTGACTTTAGGAAATTTGTGATTTCTCCTTTGATTTCTTCCTTGAACCATTGGAAGTTTAATAGTGTGTTGTTTAATTTCCATACATTTGTGTATTTTCCAGGTTATTTCCTGTTATTGATTTCTAGGTTCAGTCCATTGTGATTGGAGAAAATGCTCTGTATGATTTAAATCTTTTTAAATTTATCACGGCTTGCTTTGTGACCTAACATGTGGTCCATCCTGGAGAGTGATCCATGTGCAGTGGAGTAGAATGTATATCATGCTTTTTTTGTGGAGCGTTCTATATATGTCTGTTAAGTTTAGGTTGTTTATAGTGTCATTCAAGTTCTATGTTTCTTTGTTGATCTTCTCTTTAGATCTTCTGTCCAATATGAAACTCGTGTATTGAAAGCTTCAACTATTATTGTAGTGCTATCAATTTTCTCCATCCAATTATATCTGTGTTTGCTTTACATGTTTAGGTGCTCTGATTTGGGTGCATATATATGTATGATTGATTAATCTTCTCGATTAATTTACCCTCTTATCACTATATAATGTCCGTCTTTATCTCTTCTAACAGATTTTGTCTTAAAGTCTACTTTGTCTGATAGTAAGATTGCCACCCCAGCTCTTTTTGGGTTACTATTTGCATGGAATATTCTTTTTCCATTGTTTCACTTTTGAACAATTTGTCTCCTGGGTTTAAGGCATGCCTCTTGTAGACAGCATACAGCTGGATAATTTTTTTAAAATCCATTCTGCCACTCTCTGCCTTTTGATTGGAGCATTTAGTCCATTTGCATTCACTGAAATTACTGAGAAGTGACTTACTTCTGCCTTGTTGATTATGTGTGTGTGTCTAAAGCCTTGTCTTTTACTACTGCTTGTTTTTGTGTTTGTTGGTTTATTATAGTAAGCCTTTTTGCTTCCCTTCTCCTTTCTTTTTGTGTATTTTTTAAGGTATTTTATTGGTGGTTATGATGAATATTACATTTAACAGCTTGTATTTATAAAATTCTAGGGTACATTGGTACCAACTTAACTTCAGTACCATACAAGAAATTCTATATGTATACCATTCCTACTTCCTATTTTTCTTTTTTTTTTAATTGTACTTTAGATGAAGGTTTACAGAACAGACTAGTTTCTCATTAAACAGTTAGTATATAAAAAAAATTTTTTTTATACATATTGTTTTATGGCATGGGTTAACAATCCCACGACATGTCAACACTCTCCCTTCTCAACCTTGGGTTCCGTATTACCAGCTATCTTGTTCCCTCCTGCCTTCTAGTCCTTGCCCCTGGGCTGGTGTGCCACTTTAATCCCCTTTTGTTTTACAGTCCTGTCCAATTCTTGGCTGAAGGGTGACCCTCAGAAGTGACTTCATTAGTAAGCTTAAAGGGTGTCCGGGGGTCATACTTTCAGGGTTTCTCCAGTCTGTCAGGCAAGCAAGTCTGGCCTTTCTTTTTGAGTTAGAATTTTCTTCTACATTTTTATCCAGCTCTGTCTGGGGCCCTCTATTGTGATCCCTGTCAGAACAACGAGTGGTGGTAGCTGGGCACCATCTAGTTGTACTGGACTCAGTCTGGTGGAGGCCATGGTTCATTAGTCCTTTGGACTAATCTTTCCCTTGTGTCTTTAGTTTTCTTCATTCTTTTTTGCTCCCGAAGGGATGAGACCAGTGGAGTATCCTAGATGTTCGCTCACAGGCTTTTAAGAACCCAGACGCTAGTCACCAAGGAGAAAGTAGAACATTTTCTTTATAAACTATGTTATGCCAATTGAGCTAGATGTTCCCTGAGACCATGGTCCCCACAGCCCTCAGCCCAGCAATTCTGTCCCTCAGGGAGTTTGGATGTGTCTATGGAGCTTCCATGACCTTAACTTGTACGAGTTGTGCTGGCTTCCCCAATATTGTGTGCTGTCTTACCCTTCACCAAAGTTACCACTTAACTATTTAGCATTTTTTTCATCCTGGCCCCTCCCCTCCCTAGCAACCATCAAAGATTGTTTCTTTTTGTGTGTAAAACGTTTCATGAATTTTTATAGTAGTGGTCTCATACAATATTTGCCCTCCTGTGATTGACTTATTTCACTCACCATAATGCCCTCCAGATTCATCCTTGTTAGGACATGCTTCACAGATTCATCTTTGTTCTTTATCGTTGCGTAATACTGCTTTGTGTGTATGTACCACAGTTTGATTATCCATTCATCTGTTGATGGGCATCTAGGTTGTTTTCATCTTTTTGCTGTCTTCAACAGTGCTGCAATGAACATGGGTGTGAATGTATCTATTCATGTGATGAATCTTATTTCTCTAGGAGTGGGATTGCTGGATCATATGGTATTTCTAGCTTACACACACACACAAGGAAGCACCATATCATTTTCCAAAATGGTTATATCATTTTGAGTTCCCAACAGCAGTGCATAAGAGTTCCAATCTCCCCACAACCTCTCCAACATTTGCTATTTCCTGTTTTTTTTTTTTTACTCATGCCAGTAATGCCAGGGTGAGATGGTATCTCATTGTTGTTTTGATTTGCATTTCTCTAATGGCTAGTGGAAACCCTGGTGGCATAGTGGTTAAGTGCTATGGCTGCTATCCAAGAGATCGGCAGTTCAAATCCACCAGGCGCTCCTTGGAAAATATAAGGTGCAGTTCTACTCTGTCCTATAGAGTTGCTATTAGTCAGAACCTACTCCACGACAGTGAGTTTGTTTGTTTTTTTTTTTTTTTTTGGTTAATGGCTAGTGATCACGAGCATTTCCTCATGTGTCTGTTGGCCACTTGAATGTCTTCTTTGGTTAAGTGTTCATTTCTTTTGCCCATTTTTTAATTGGATTATTTGTCTTTTTGTTGTAAAGGTGTTGGATTTTCTTGTAGATTTTAGAGATTAGACCTTTGTCTGATTTGTAACAGCCAAATTTTTTTTCCCAGTATGTAGGTTCTCTTTTTACTCTTTTGGTGAACTCTTTTGATGAGCATAAGTGTTTAATTTTTAGAAGATCCCAGTTATCTTGTTTATCTTCTGGAGTATGTGTGTTGTTGGTTGTGGTGTGGTTTGTATCTTGCTAACGCCATGTATTAGGGCCTCTAGTGTTGACACTATTTTTTCTCCTACAAACTTCATAGTTTTTGGCTTTATATTTAGGTCTTTGATCCATTTTAAGTTAGCACTGGTACATGGTGTGAGGTATGGGTCCTGTTTCATTTATTTGCAGATGGACATTCAGTTTTGCCAGCACCCTTTGTTAAAAAGACTGTGTTTTCCCCATTTGATGGGCTTTGGGCCTTTGTCAAAGATCAGGTGACCACAAGTAGATGGATTGACATCTGAGTTCTCAATCCTGTTCTGCTGGTCAATGTATCTGTCATTGTACAAGTACCAGGCTCTTTTGACTACCGTAGCTGTTCTGAGGTCAGGTAGTATGAGTCCTATTACTTTATTCTTCTTCTTCAATAGTGCCTTACTTATCCAGGACTTCTTCCCTATCCATATAAAGTTGATGATAAGTTTTTCCATCTCTTTAAACAATGTTGTTGGTTTTGGATTGGGATTCCATTAAATCTGTAAATCGCTTTGGGTAGAATTATCATTTTCACAATGTTGGGTCTGCCTATATACAAGCGTGGTATGGTTTTCCATTTATGTAGATCTTTTTTAGTTTCTTTCAGTAGTGTTTTGTAATTTTCTCTATATAGCTCTTTTACATCCCTGGTTAGATTTATTCCTAAGTATTTTATTTTGGGGGGCTACTATAAATGGATTTTTTCCCCTGATTTCCTTTCCATCGTTCTCTTTATTGGTGTATAGGAATCCACCTGATTTTTGTATGTTTATCTTGTATCCTGCTACTCTGTTGAATTTTTCTATTAGTTCCAATATATTTTTCATGGAGTCTTTTGTGTTTTTATGTGTAATATCATAACATCTGCAAATAGGGACAATTTAACATCTTCATTACCAATTTGGATGCACTTTATTTCTTTTTCTTGCTTTATTGGTCTAGCTAGAACTTCCCACACAATGTTAAATAGGAGTGGTGATAAAGGGCAGCCTTGCCTTTTTCCTGTTCTCAAGGGAAAAGATTTCATCCTCTCTCCATTAAGAATGATGTTGGCTGTTGGTTTGTATGTAGAGGACCTTTATAATGTTGAGAAATTTCACTTCTATACCGATCTTATTGAGAGTTTTTATCAGGAATGGGTGTTGGACTTTCTCAAATGCCTTTTCTGCCTCAGTCGAGATGATCATGTGATTCTTTTCTTTCCCTTTATTTATGTGGTGGATTATGTTGATTGATTTTCTACTGTTGAGCCATACTTGCATACCTGATATGAATCCTACTTGGTCATGGAATATTTTTTTTCATGATGCTGAATTCTGTTGGCTAGAATTTTGTTGAGAATTTTTGCATCTCTATTCATGAGACCACATGTTCTGGCAGTTTTTTGTACTGTGGGGGCTTGTGTTTTGCTGTGATGCTAGAAGCTGTGCCATAGGTATTCAGATACCAGCAGGGTCACCCATGGAGGACAGGTTTTAGCTGAGCTTCCAGACTAAGACAGACTAGGAAGAAGGACATGGCAGTCTACTTCTGAAAATAATTAGCCAGTGAAAACCTAATGAATAGCAGCAGATCATTATCTGATACCGTGCCAAAAGATAAATCCCCCAGGTTGGAAGGCACTCAAAAGACGACTTGGGGAAGAGCTGACTCCATAAATTAAAATCGACCTTAATGACTTGGATGGAGTAAAACTTTCAGGACCTTCATTTGCTGATGTGGCACGACTCAAAATGAGAAGAAACAGCTGCAAATACCCGTTAATAATCAGGACCTGGAATGAACGAAGTATGAATCTAGGAAAATTGGAAATCGTCAAAAATGAAATGAAACATATAAACATTGATATCCTAAGCAGTAGTGAGTTGAAATGGACTTGTATAGGCCATTTTGAATCAGACAGTCATATAGTCTAGTATTGCTGGGAATTGAAATTTGACGAGGAATAGCGTTGCATTCATTGTCAAAAAGAACATTTCAAGATCTATCCTGAAGTATAACGTTGACAGTGATAGGGTAATATCCATACGACTACAAGGAAAACCAGTTAATAAGATTATTATTCAAAATTACGCACCAACCACTAAGGCCTAAGATGAAGAAATTGAAGACTTTTACCAGCTTCTGCAGTCTGAAATTGATTGAACATGTAATCAGGATATATTGATAATTGCTGGTGATTGGAATGCAAAGGCAGGAAACAAGGATCAGTAGTTGGAAAATATGGCCTTGGTGATAGAAATAATGCTGGAGATCGAATGATAGAATTTTGCAAGACTGATGACTTCTTCATTGCAAATACCTTCTTTCACCAACATAAACGGACACTGTACACATGGACCTCACCAGATGGAATACACAGGAATCCAGTCGACTACATCTGTGGAAAGAGACAATGGAAAAGCTCAATATCATCAGTCAGAACAAGGCCAGGGGCCGACTGTGGAACAAACCATAAATTGCTCATATGCAAGTTCAAGTTGAAACTGAAGAGAATCAGAGCAAGTCAAAGAGTGCCAAAATATTAACTTGAGTATACTCCCCCTGAATTTGGAGACCATCTCAAGAAGGGATTTGATGTGTTGAAAACTAATGACCAAAGACCAGATGAGTTGTGGAATGACATCAAGGACATCATACATGGAGCAAGAGGTCATTGTAAGACAGGAAAGAAAAAGAAGACCAAGGTGGATGTCAGAGGAGACTCTGAAATTTGTTCTCAAACATTGAGCAGCTAAACCAAAAGGAAGAAATGAAGAAGTAAAAGAATTGAACAGAAAATTTCAAAGGGCGGCTTGAGAAGACAAAGTAAGGTATTACAATGACATGTGCAAAGAGCTGGAGGTGGAAAACCAAAAGGGAAGAACAAGCTCAGCATTTCTCAAGCTGAAAGAACTGAAGAAAAAATTCAAGCATCGAGTTGCAATACTGAAGAATTCTGTGGGGAAATATTAAATGACACAGCAAGCATCAAAAGAAGATGGAGGTAACACACGGAGTCATTATACCAAAAAGAATTAGCTGACGTTCAACCAATTCAAGAGGTGCATATGATCAGGAACCTATGGCACTAATAGGAAAAATGTCAACCTCCACAGGAGTTATTGGTGAAAAACAAGGATCCAGGAATTGACAGAGTATCAATGGAGATGTTTCAACAAACTGATGCAGTGCCAGAAATGCTCAGTCGTCTATGTCAAGTAATTTGGGAGACAGCTACTTGGCCAACAGACTGGAAGAGATCTATATTTATGCCTACTCCCAAGAAAGGTGATCCAACCAAATGTGGAAATTATTGAACAATATCATTAATATCACATGCAAGCAAAATTTTCCTGAAGATCATTCAAAAGTAGCTGAAGCAGTATAATGATAGGCAACTGGCAGAAATTCAGGCCAGATTCAGAAGAGAACATGGAACCTGCTGATGTCACATGGATACTGGCTAAAAGCAGAGAATACCAGAAAGATGTTTAGCTGTGTTTTATTGACTATGCAAAGACATTCGACGGTGCGAGTCATAAAAATTATGGCTAATATTGGGAAGAATGGGAATTCCAGAGCACTTAATTGTGCTCCTGAGGAACCTGTACATAGATCGAGAGGCAGTCGTTTGGACAGAACAAGGGGATACTGAGTTTTTTAAAGTCAGGAAAGGTGTGTGTCAGTGTTGTTTCGTTTCACCATACCTATTCAATCTGTATGCTGAGCAAATAATTCAAGAAGCTGGACTATATGAAGAAGAATGGGGCATCAGGTTTGGAGGAATACTAATTAGCAACCTGTGTTATGCACATAACACAACCTTGTTTGCTGAAAGTGAAGAGGACTTGAAGTACTTACTGATGAAGATCAAAGACCACAACATTCAGTATGGATGACACCTCAACATTAAGAAAACAAAAATCCTCACAACTAGACCAATAAGCAACATCATGATAAACAGAGAAAAGTTTGAAGTTGTCAAGGATTTCATTTTACTTGGATCCACAATCAATAGCCATGGAAGCAGCCGTCAAGAAATCAAAAGACACATTGTCTTGGGCAAATCTGCTGCAAAGGATCTCATAAAAATGTTGAAAAGCAAAGATGTCACCAGGAAGACTAAGGTGAGCCTGACCCAAGCCACGGTATTTTCAATTGCATTGCATGCATGTGAAAGCTTGGCAATGAATAAGGAAGACCGAAGAAGAACTGACATCTTTAAATTGTGGTGTTGGCGAAGAATGTTGAATATACCATGAACTGCCAAAATATGAAGATGTCTGTCTTGGAAGAAGTACAACCAGAATGCTCCTTACAAGCAAGGATGGTGAGATTGCATCTTACCTACTTTGGACATGTTTTCACAAGGGATCAGTCCCTGGAGAAGGACATCATGCTTGATAAAGTACAGGGTAAGAAGAAAAAAGGAAGACCCTCAACAAGATGGATTGACACAGTGGCTGGAACAATGGGCTCAAGCATAGCAATGATTGTAAGGATGGTGCAGGACCAAGCAGAGTTTCATTCTGTGGTACTTAAGGTCGCTATGAGTAATAATTTACTCCAGGGCACCCAACAACAACAACAGCATATTCATGAAAGATATTGGTCTGTGATTTTCTTTTTTGTGGTGACTTTGCTTGGTTTTGGTATCAAGTTATACTGCCTTCATAGAATGAATTTGGCAGTATTGCTTCCTTTTCTATGTTCTGAAATTATTTGGTACTACTTGCATAAGCTCTTCCCTGAATGTTTGATAAAATTCTCCAGTGAAGCCATCTGGGCCAAGACTTTTTTTGTTGTTGTTGGAAGTTTGTTTTTGTTTTGTTTTGCTTTTTTACCTTTTCAATCTCTTCTTATGTGTCTGTTCAGATTTTCAACATCATTTTGTGTTAGTTTAGGTAGGTAGTGTGTTTCCAGAAATTTATCCAATTCCTCTAGGTTTTCAAGTTTATTGGAGTATAGTTTTTCATAATACTGTGTTATGATCCTTTTAACTTCATTTGGGTCTGTTGTAATGTCCCCCCCCCCCATTTCTTTTCTTATTTGAGCTATTTGCATCCTCTCATGTTTTTCTTTTGTCAGTTTGGCCAGTGGTTTGTTGATCCTTTCAAAGAACCAACTTTTGATTTGTTGATACTTTCTACTGTTTTTCTATTCTCTATTTCATTTATTTCGGCTCTGATCTTTATTACTTCCTTTCTTCTGGTGGCTGTGGGCTTCTTTTGCTATTCTTTCTATTTGTTCAAGTTGTATAGCTAATATTTTGATTTAGTCCCTTTCTTCTTTTTTGATGTGTGCACCTATTGCTATAAATTGACCTCTGAGGACTGCCTTTGCTGTGTCCCCAAGGTTTTGGTATGATGTGTTTTCATTCTTGTTTGATTCTAGGAATTTTTTTGTTCCATCTCTGATTTCTTCTATTACCCAGTGGTTTTTAAACAGGGTGTTATTCATTTTCTTGTAATTTATTTTTTTTTCCTGCTGTTAATTTCTACTTTGACAGTGTTGTGGTCAGAGAAGATACTTTGTATTATCTCAGTGTTTTGTATTTTTTTGAGGGTTGTTCTGTGGCCTAAGAGGTGTTCTATTCTGGAGAATGTTCCATGTGCATTTGAAAGAAAGTGCACTTTTCAGCTGTAGGGTAGACTGTTCTATATATGTCTTTGAGGTCAAGTTGGCTGATTGTGCCCTTTAGCTCTTCTGTATCCTTGTTGAGTTTCTTTCTAGATTCTCTGTCGTTTACCGAGACTAGTGTGTTGAAGTCTCCTACTATTATTGTGGAACTGTCAATTTCTGTTTTCAGTGCTGTTAGAGTTTGTTTTATGTATTTTGGAGCCCTGTCATTGAGTGCTTAGATGTTTATTATGGTTAAATCTTCATGACAGATCGTCTCTTTAATTATTATATAGTGCCGTTTTGGTCTTTTATGGTGGATTTTGTTTTAAAGTCTATTTTATCTGAGATTAGTATTGCCACTCCTGTTCTTTTTTGGTTGCTATTTGCTTAATATATTTTTTTCTATCCTTCGATTTTTAATAAATTTACATCTTTGTTTCTGAAGTGTGTCTCCTGTAGAGAGAATATTGATGAATACTGTTTTTTTAATCCATTCTGTCACTGTGTCTCTTTATGGGTACATGTAGGTCATTTACATTCAGTGTAGTTGTTGATAGGTGTGATTTTATTGCTGTCATTTTGTAGTGCTTCTCTGTGGTGCTGATGTTTTCTTTGCTCCTTTTGTTTGGGGATTTTTGTTTTTGTAGATTTTTTATTGGGGCTTTATGTTTTTCATCTTTATTTTGATGAGTAGGGTTGTTAACTTTCTTTGTGAGTACCTTGAAATTTACCCTTATCTTGCTAGATTTGAGCCAGTCTATTATTACTTGGCATTGCCTTGCCTTCCTCTCCATTAGAAAGTTCTATATAAAAAACCTCTTTTATTGTTCTGACATTGTCACCACTTACATGTTAACCTCTCTTGATCTGTGTTATAATACATTTGGTTTTGGATAGTCTTAAGAGTTCATTTCCTAGGTTGGTGTCTGGCTGGTACAATCTTGCATACTAGATTCAGGCTGTGTTCTGATGTTTTTTCTCAGACTGAAGGACTCCCTTTCTTAATTCTTGTAGGTTTGGTTTGGTTTTTACATATTCCCTTAATTTTTGTTTATCTGGAAATGTCCAAATTTCACCATTATATTTGAATGAGAGTTTTGCAGGATATATTATTCTTCGTTATGAGTCGGAATCAAATTGAGGGCACTGGGTTCTGGGGTTATTATTCTTGGTTGGCAATTTTTTCTTTCAAAGTTTTATATATGTGATCCCATTACCTTCTTGTCTTCATAGTTTCTGCTGAATAATAAAAGCTCAGTCTTGTTTTTCCTCTCTATGTGACCTTTTGTTTTTCTTGAGCTACTCTCAGGATTTTTTCTTTGTCTTTGATTTTAGTGAGTGTGAATATGATATGCCTTGGTGATTTTCCTTTGGGGTCTATTCTATATGAAGTTCATTGAGCATCTTGCATGGTCAGCTTTTCGTCTTTCATAATATTAGGGAAGCTTTCTGTCAGCAATTTTTGAAAGACCCTTTCTGTGTTTTCCATTTTCTCCCCCTGTTCAGGAACTCCAATCACATGCAAATTTATTTTGATTGTATCCCACATGATTCCCAGTGTTTCTTCATTTTTCCTCATTCTTTTTTCTGGTTTTTCCTCAGAGTTGTATCTAAGTGTTTGTCTTCAATTTTAGTGATCCCATCTTCCATCATTTCAAATCTGCTCCTTACCCCTTCTATGACACTGTTCACTTCTTAAATTTTGTTGTTTATCTTTTGAATTTCTAGTTGTTTTTGTATGACTTCTAGTTGTCAATTTATTTTGGCATTTTGTTACTGAATTCTTCCATTTTTTGTCTGTATTTCCTATGAATTTGTCTGCCTTTTTCATGAATTTGTCTATTTTTTCCTTTTGTCCACTTTTTGCTTCAACTCTTGGATAGCTCTGAATATTAGAGATTTGAATTTCCTATCAGGTATTTCTAGTGCCTTTTCTTCTACTGGAAAGTCATCTTGTGTTTTGTTTTGGACTCCTACTGGAACCATTCTGTCCTTTTTTTTTTTTTAATATGTTTTGATACTGTCTGCTGTCTTTGGGACATTCAGTAGTTATTTTCTTCATTTATTGATTGTAGACCTTTTTGTTCATCCTGCTTTTTTGTTTTATTTGGTTATATCTGAGCAAGCGGGCTGTGCATTCTTTGTTGTTTGCTCATCTACGGTCATGATAGTTTTCATCCCTTGTACAATGGGCAGGGCAACTCACTCTGCTATGTTGCAGCAGGGCAGGTCCAGCTGAAGGGGAAGGGCTGAGATGGGTAGCTTGTGGCACATATTAGAGCCAAAATGGCAGGCTGAGAATCAGTGCCAGATAGGTTCCAGTAGTCTGTACCTGTGCCACTCACAGGTGTGATGTTCTGCTCGTGGTGCAGGTAGGCAGGAAGGAGGGGAGAGGTTGTGATGTGTGGAGCTAATACGGGCATGGGAAAGAAGACAGAGAAACAGGAGCCAAAAAAAAAGAGAGTGCTGAGGGTGCTTGCTGTTGTAGTGGAGAAATGAGAAACTTAGAAATGGAGAAAAACAAAAAGAAAAAAAGGTAAAAAGAAGAAATAATAACTAGATAAAAATTTAGGAAAAAAAAATAAAAGGAAGAAAGAGACCCCCAGGAGTCCCACTGGTGCAGCTGCAAAAATCAGGAAAGGCTCCCAGGCTATGCAATATAGCCTGGCTAGAGCGGGTATAGATGTGACACTGCACCAGGTGTTCAGGAGATAGGAAAAGAAGGTCAGTATAGAGAGAAGAGAACTGAGAAATGAAGAAAGACAGAAAGGAAAAAGAAATGCCCCCAGGGAACCATCCTATGCAGCAATGGCTAGAAGGGACTCCCAAGCTGCAAAAAAGAAAAAGAAAACAATCAAATGAACAGAACAAAACAGAAAAAAGGAAAACAAAGCAAATATATATATTTATATATATATATTTATATATATTTATATATATATATATATATGCCTTGGGGATCCCACCAGTGCGGTGTCATAGGCCGGGGGAGTGTTTTCCCCAATCAGCGGTGCTTCACAGCCTTTCAAGAGGAGCCAAAGATGGCACACAGAGACAGGTGTTCCAGAAAAAAGAGGGGGATGTTGTGGGAGGCATGGAAGAAACCAAAAGAAACGAAAGAAAGCAAAGCCAACAAGAGACAAATGGCATTCAGTGTGGGTGGGGTGAGTCCAAGTGGTCTGAGGCCAAAGCAGTTGCCTTCCAGCCAAAAGACTGTGGCTGGCAGGAAGCAGAAGAGGCCTAGGTGGGGGGGAGGAAGGGTGGAGGTTAGGAAAGCTTATATTGCTGGTTACCACATGATCTGTCTCCTGCTGGGAAGTTCGTGAAGCTGCTTTCCCGTACTCCCTGTCCACCAATCTCTGATGTGGGAGGGGCGAACCCAAGTGGTACTGACCCTGCTCTTCCCAGCCAACTGAGAGCCATTGCTGCCAGCCAGGAAGCATGGAGGTAGAGCAGAGGAGATAGGATGGAGTGCGGGAAAGCGTGTATCGCTGATTACCAGGTGCTCTGTCTCCTGCTGGGAGCTCTGTGAATCTGCTTTCCCATGCTCCCTGTCTGCCAGTCTCCAACAGGAGTCCAAGATAGCAAATCCTTGCTGCATTAGCTGATAGGAGACCTCTGCATGTATCTCTCTTCACTCTCTGTTCTATGCCAATTTCTTATTCTATTCGGTGCTTGGCTGAGTTCTTCATCTCTTCATTTGACACTTTGGGTTTGAGGACTGACGTTTGTCTCTGTTTTGCTTAGTTTTTTGGGCCTTCGCTGTGGTGGGATGGGGTGGTGTTTCTGTCTATGGTGCTGTTTGCCAGAAGTACCCACCACCATTTTTTTGTTGTTTATCACTAATTACATCCTTATATTTCATAACATAATTTTATCCTTGCTTTTCATATATTTGTTATTTAAAACATGAAGGGCAAACATTTAGAATTATCAAGTATGAATGCCTTATTACTAGCCCTTACACTTGTCCACGCATTTCCCTTTATTAGGAGTCATTCTTTTTTATGTATAGCTTTGAATTACTTTGTACCATCTTTTCCCTTCCATCTACAGGACTCCCATTAGTGTTTTTTGCATGGCTGGTATGATGGATATGAACTCTTTCAGCTTCTGTTTGTCTGGGAATGTGTTAATTTCACCTTCATTCTTGAAGGATCATTTTGCTTGGTTTATCATTCTTGGCTGACAGTTTCTTTTCTTTCAGCTCTTTAAATATATAATTCCATTGTCTTCTGGCCTCCAATATTTCTGAGAAATTGGTATTTAATCTTATTAGGAATCCTTTGTGACTTTTTGTTTCTCTCTCACTGCTTTCAAGATTCTCTATCTTTACTTTTTGAGAGCCTGACTATGATGTGTCTTGGCATAGATCTTTTTGGATTTATCATACTTGGGATTCCTTGAGCTTTTTAATTTTGTAGA
This sequence comes from Loxodonta africana, assembly GCF_030014295.1. NCBI lineage: Eukaryota > Metazoa > Chordata > Mammalia > Proboscidea > Elephantidae > Loxodonta > Loxodonta africana. The sequence goes on from NC_087369.1 coordinate 70,261,133, forward strand.
TTCATGTCCTTCATTAAAAAAATATTATATTTTTTTCCTTCATTAAAATTAGATTGGGGACATTTTCTGTCATTGTTTCTTCAAATATTCTTTCTGCCTCTTTCTCTCTTTCATCTTCTTCTGGAATTTCCATGATGTGTATATTAGGTCTCTCGTCATCCTATAATTCCATTAAACTGTACTCAGGCTTCTTGATGTTTGTGTTGCTCTTCAGCCTCTGTAATTTAAATATCTTATCCTCTAGTTCTTTCTTCTGCCTGATTAAATCTGTTGGTAAGTGTCTTAGTTATCTAGTGCTGCTACAACAGAAATTCCATAAGTGGATGGCTTTAACAAAGAGAAATTTATTTCCTTACAATAAAGTAAGCTAAAAGTCCAAATTCAGGGTGTCAGTTCCAGGGAAAGGCTTCTCTAGCTGTTGGCTCTGGAGGAAGGTCCTTCTCATCAATCTTCCCCTGGACTAGGAGCTCCTCCACACTGGAACCCCAGGTCCAAAGGACATGCTCTTCTCCAGGCACTGCTTTCTTGGTGGTGTGAAGTCTCCTCTTCTCTCTGCTTGCTTCTCTCTTTTATATCTCAGAAGAAATTGGCTCAAGACACAATCCAATCTTGTAGATTGAGTCCTACATCACCAACACAACTACTGCCTATCCCACCTCATTAACATCATAAGAGCAGTATTTACAACACATAGGAAAGTCACATCAGATGACAAAATGCTGGACAATCACACAATGCTGGGAATCATGGCCTAGTCAAATTGATACACACATTTTTGGGGGACACAATTCAATCCATGACAGTAAGTCCTTCCATTGTGTTTCTCAATTCAGTTATTCTCTTTTCAATTTCACTATCTCTTTTTTTTAGGTCCTCATTTTGTTCTTGCATTGTTTTCCTTATTTCTTTCAGCTCTTTGTCTATGCTTTCCTTTAAGCTTTTTAATTATGTTTAGTGTTGTTTTCCTGGATAATGTTGTTGTATTATATTCTGTTGTTTCCATTATTTGATCATCTCCAGATGTGCTTTCACTCCCCTTGTCATGATTATTTGGATGGGCCATTGTTTTTCTGTTCTTGGTGTGTCTTGTGTTTTTTGTTGGGGCATTGGAATTTTTGAGATTGTTTATTTTATCAGTTTTCCCCAGTATTTTGTGTTTTTGCCCTCACTACTTTCTATGTAAAAAACTCTTGGGGAGGCAGATCCTCTGGCCTTTGCTTGCTGTTTCCTCTCCCTCTCCGTGATAGCTCCTTCTCCCTCCCTGGTTTAATTAGGATTTGAAATTTCTAGGTCTCGATTTTCAACTTTCAGTCTCTGCCAAACACACCAGAGAAAGTGCTGTTGTCAGTCTGTCCAAAGCAGGCACTGCCACTCAGGTTCAATATTGTGTAGTAATAAATCTGTCCACCAGGGAGTGCAGTCCTCTTTCTCTGGCTATTAACTCCCTTCCCTTATCAGTTTCTGCAGCCATGTTTTTCTTGAGAAAAACCACACCCAGTGAGTGCCCTTTGGGGCTGGGTGCTGCCCTTCATTTTTGTCCAAGGCTTCTTTCCCTGCTCTGTTGGGACTGCTTATACCTGAGCTGTATGCAGGGGAAACACAGGCCGACTTTCCTCTGTTTCAGGATGAGTGGCTAGAACTCCCCAGGAAGACCTCCAAAAGATCCGTCTTGTTGGTTTCAGAGCCCTAGTGGCCCTGTGGTGGTTGGCAGAGCAGACTCCACTTAGGTGACTCATCTCGTGACTCCACTGTAGGGAACCTTCTGTAGGAGTTTCTATCAGTACAGCTGCAAACTTTTACCAGATGGTGGAGGGGTTGTCACACTCCAAATGGACCCCCAGGGAAGTATGCCTGGTTGCTATCAGAGCCTGCCCTATAGTATGTTGCCTGTGAGTATAACTTCCAATAAAGATTCCTGCTTCCTAGCACACTGCAGCTTTGGTCAGCAGCCCTCAGTGCTGACTGAAAGGGAGAGCAGACAGACCCAAACTGATCCCCAGAGAGGTCTGTCTTGTTGGTTTCAGAGGCCTGAGCTATGGGCTGCACAACTATGAGGCAGGTAGAGTGCTGACTATGGGAGCAGACTCCACTGAGGGATCCTTCTGTAGCAGTTTGCAATAGCCTGTTAACCAACAAGTACCAGGTGAGGGACGGGGTGTCAAGTTCTGTTGCTATCAGAGTCCCCCAGTAGATTGTTGGCTGTGAGTGCAGCCTCTACTTAATGCTCCTGCTTCCTAGCACACAGTAGCCTCAGTCAGCAGTCCTCAGCACCAAATGGATGTGGGAGAATACTAACCCTAATTGACCCCCAGGGAGGTTTGTTGTATTGGTTTCAGAGGCCTGAGCTATAGGATGCATGGGGAGCAGATACAGTGCTGACTATGGGAGCAGGCTCCACTGCATGGGCCTTTTGTAACGATTGGCAGCAGGCTTGCAGTCAATAGTGTCTGGGTAGGGGAGGCACTGGCACACTCCAAACGGACCCCTGGGATGTCTGCTTTGTTGATTTTAGAGCAGAAGCTTGGGGTCCTGTCTCTGTGTCCCTTGTAGCTGGAGGAGGGACAGGGACAGTGGGAAAAGTGATTTTCCTACCATATGTGAATTGTTGGCTTATTGATTGTTGCCTGTCTTCAGTTCCGCATTGCTTTCCTTTGCTCCTCAATTCAGAGTCTCTCAAAGCCAGTACCATTTCTTTGTTATATCTCTTGTTGTATTTGTGGGGGGAGAATCAAAATAATGATCTGTTTACACCACCTTCCCAGAATTCCCACCACTTTTTACTTTCTTTATGATATGCTTGATGTTTTCCCACAACTTTTCTGGTCTTCTGTAATTAGTGTTCAGTGTAGATTTGAAACAAAAAAAAATTTTTTTTTTGTTTCAAATCTATTCTAAAGATGGTCTTGAAATTTGGACAGGATGTATTCAAAGTCATACATTGTATTTTGTGGACTTGCTTTGATTTCTTCAGCTTCAACTTGAACTTACACTTGAGCAATTGATGGTCTGTTCCACAGTCAGCTCTTGGCTTTTTATTGTGCATCTTCATTGTGTCTCTCCACAGATGTAGTCAATTTGATTCCTGTGTAATCTGCCCAGTGAGATCCACATGTATAGTCATTGATTGTGCTTTTGAAAAAAAAAGTACTACTCGTGAAGGCAGAAATTGGCACTGAATTAAAAAAAAAAACAAGATTCTGTCCACAAGTAACTCACTGCAAACATAATGACATAGATAATAATTTGTAAGTAAAAGGATGGAAAAATACATGCCTTGTGAACATTAATTTTAAAAAGAAGAAATGGCTATATTAATATCAGATTAAGTAAATTTCAGAGTAAAGAAAATTACCAAAGACAAAGATGGACATTACCTAATGGTAAAAGGGTCAATTCCTAGCCATAGCTATAAGACCAGAAAAATAAAAATAAAAAGTATCTGAATCTAAAAAGAAGTAAAATTGCCTTTATTCATGGCTGACATGATCTTATTTATACACAATCTCAAGGAATCTTCAAGAGAGCTTCTAGAGCTAATAAAGGAATTTAGCAAACTTGGCAGATATAAGATCAGCAAAAATCAGCTGGGATGAGAAATGGGAAAGGAAAATGATTCCATTTACAATAGCATTTAAGAGTAAGTCTACCTAGAACTAAATCTGACCAGGGATGTGAAAGTTTTATAAAATGAAAATTATAAAACACTGCTGAAAGAGATTAAAGAAGACTTAAATGCAAAGATGTTCTATGTTCATGGACTGGAATACTTAATATTGTTAAGATGTCAATACTATTCAAAACAATCTACAGATTCAAGGCAATCATGATCAAAATTAAAACAACCTTCTTTACAGAAATGGAAAACAAATCTGCAATTTTATATAGATTAGCAAGAGGCCTTTAATAGCTAAAATAATGTTGAAAGAGAAGAACAAAGTAAGAGGACTCACACTTTCTAATTTTGAAAGATATTAAACAGCTACAGTAATCAAAACAGACTGGTATAGCTATAACAACAGCCACAAAGACAAGTTGAATAGATTTGAGAAACCACAAATAAACCCACATGTCTGTAGTTATCTGATTTTTTTTCAGCCTTCTGCCGTTTACCTTTTTTTTAAATTAAAAAAAAAATTTATTCTGCTTTAAGTGAAAGCTTACAAATCAAGTCAGTCTGTTATATAAAAATTTATATACACGTTGCTATATACTTCTAATTGCTCTCCCCTTAATGAGATGGAACACTCCTTCCATCAACTCTCTTTTTGTGTCCTTTCGGCCAGCTTCTGACCCTCTCTGCCCTCTCATCTCTCCTCCAGACAGGAGATGAGGACATAGTCTCATGGGTCTACTTGATCCAAAAAGCTCACTCTTCACCAGTATCATTTTCTATCCCATTGCCCAGTCCAATAGCCATCTTGAGAATTGGCTTTGGGAGTGGTTCCTGCCTTAGGCTAACAGAAGGTTTGGGGACCATGACCACCGGGGTCCTTCTAGTCTCAGTCAGACCATTAAGTCTGGTCTTTTTATGAGAATTTGGGGTCTGCGTTCCCTGTCAGGACAGTCACTGATTGTAGCTGGGCACCGTCTACTTCTAATTTCAGGCTGATATAGTGTCTCATTTATGTGGCCCTTTCTGTCTCTTGGGCTCATAATTACCTTGAGTCTTTGGTGTTCTTCATTCTCCTTTGCTCCAAGTGGGTTGAGACCTATTGATGCATCTTAGATAGCTGCTTGCTAGCATTTAAGACCCCAAACGCCACTCTCCAAAGTGGGATGCAGAATGTTTTCTAAACACATTTTTTATGCCAATTGACTTGAATGTCCCCAGAAACCATGGCGCCCAAACCCCTGCCGCTGCTACGCTGGCCTTCGAAGCATTTGGTTTATTCAGGAAACTTCTTTGCTTTTGGTTTAGTCCAGTTGTGCAGAGGTAGAACAACTAAATAAACCTGCAATGAAAGAAGAGACTGAAAAGGTAATTAAAAAATCCCCCCCCCCAAAAAAGTCCTGGCCCTGACTGCTTCACTGGAGCATTCTACCAAATGTTCAGAGAAGAGTTAACAGCACTACTTCTAAAGGTATTTCAGAGCATAGTAAAGGATGTAATACTCCCAAACTCATTCTGTGAAGCCAGCATAACCCCGATACCAAAACCAGGTAAAGACACCACAAAAAAAAAAAATAGAAATTTACAGACCAATATCCCTCATAAACTTAGAGAAAAACCCTCAACAAAATTCTAGCCAATAGAACTCAACAACATATGGAAAAAAATAACTCACCATGACCAAGTGGGATTCATACCAGGTATGCAGGATGGTTCAATATTAGGAAACAATCAATGTAATTCATCACATAAATAAAACAAAACACGAGAACCACATGATCTTATCAATTGATGCGGAAAAGGCAATTGAGAAAGTCCAACACCCATTCATGATAAAAAAATAACTCTCAGCAAAATAGGAATAGAAGGGGAATTCCTCAGCATAACAAAGGTCATTTATACAAAGCCAACAGCCAACATCATCCTAAATGGAGAGAGCCTGAAAGCATTTCCCTTAAGAATGGGAACCAAACAAGAATGTCCTTTGTTACCACTCTTATTCGTCATTGTGCTGGATGTCTTAGCCAGAGCAATTAGGCTAGAAAATGAAATAAGGGCATCCAGATTGATAAGGAAGAAGTAAAAGTATCTCTATTTGCAGATGATATGATCTTATACAAAGAAAACCCGAAAAAATACTCACTAAAACTACCGGAACTAATAGATTTCAGCAAAATATCAGGATACAAGATAAACATACAATTTTTGTATGTTTAGATTTTGTATGGTTAGATCCCTCTACACCAGCAAAGAGAATGTCGAAGAGGAAATCCCCAAATCAATACCATTCACAATATCCCCAGGAAGATAAAATACTCTGGAATAAATCTAACCAGACTCATAAAAGACCTATACAAAGAAAACTACAAGATACTACTGCAAGAAACCAAAAGACTTCTACATACGTGGGACAACATACCTTGCTCATGGGGAGGAAGACTCAACATTGTGAAAATGTCTATTCTATTCAAATTGATCTATAGATACAATTTAAATTCCAGTGGCATTTTTTAATGAGAAGGAGAAACAAATTGCCAGCTTCATAGGGAAAGAGAACTGGTCCCAGACAAGTAAAGCATTACTGAAGAACAAGAACAAAGTGGGAGGCCTCACACTACCTGATTTTAGAACCTATTATACAGCCACGGTAGTCAAAACAGCCTGGTACTTGTAGAACAACAGATCCATAGATTAATGGAACAGAACTGAGAATCCAGACATAAATTCACCCATGTTTGAGCAGCTGATATTTGACAAAGGCCCAAAGTCCATTTATTGGGGAAAAGGCAAAGTCTCTAACTAATGGTGCTGGCATTATTGGATATCCATTCACAAAAAAATGAAACAAGACCGTACCTCACAAAAAAAAAAAAAAATTTTTTTTTTGCACAAAAATGAACTCAAAATGGATCAAAGACCTAAATATGAAATCTAAAAGGATAAAGATCATGGAAGAAAAAAAAAGTACAGTGCTAGGAGCCCTAACACCTGGCATAAACTGTATACAAAACATTACTAATAATGCACAAACACCAGAAGAGAAACTAGATAACTGGTAGCTCCTAAAAATCAAACCCCTATGCTCATCCAAAGACTTCACCAAAAGAGTAAAAAGACAACATACAGGCTGGGAAAAAAAATTTAGCTGGGAAAAATCCGATCAGCATCTAGTCTCTAAAATCTACAAGATACTACAAAACCTCAACAACAAAAAGACAAATAACCTAATTAATTAACGGGCAAAGGATATGAACAGATACTTCAGCAAAAAATACATTCAGGCCAACAACAGATACATAAGAAAATGCTCAGGATCATTAGCCTTTGGAGAAATGCAAATCAAAACTACAATGAGATACCATCTAACCCCACAAGGCTAGCATTAATCCAAAAAGCACAAAATAATAATGATTGGATTGAAGAGATTGTGGAGAGACTAGAACACTTATACACTGCTGGTGGGAACGTAAAATGATACAACCACTTTGGAAATGGATTTGGTGCTTCCTTAAAAAGCTAGAAATAGAAGTAGCCTATGATCCAGCAATCCCACTCCTTGGAATATATCCTAGAGAAATAAGAGCCTTTACACGAATAGATATATGTACATCCATGTGTATTGCAACACTGCTCACAATAGCAAAAAGATGGAAACAACCTAGGTGCCCATCAACGGATGAATGGATAAACAAATAACGGCATATTCACACAACGATGAATCCGTGAAACATCTCATAACACTGATGAATCCAGAAGGCATTATACTGAATGAAATTAGTCAGTCACAAAAGGACAAATATTGTATGAGACCACTATTATAAGAAATCAAGAATAGGTTTAACACAGAAGAAAACATCCTTTGATGATTACAAGGGTGGGGAGGGAGTGAGAGGGATATTCACCAATTATATAGTAGACAGGAATTATTTTAGGTGAAAGGAAGGACAACACACAATACAGCGGAAGTCAGCACACCTGGGCTAAACCAAAAGCTAAGAAGTTTCCTGGATACTACCAAACACTTTGAGGGACAGAATAGCAGGGGCAGAAGTCTGGGGACCATGGTTTCAGGGGCCATCTAGGTCAATTGACATAACAAAGTTTGTTAAGAAATTGTCCTCCATACTGCTTTGGTGAGTGGCATCTGGGGTCTTAAAAGCTAGTAAGCAGCCATCTAAGATGGATCAACCGGTCCCAAACTACCTGTAGCAAAGGAGAATGAGGAACACCAAAGATACAAGGAAAATATGAGCCCAAGAGACAGAAAGAGCCACACAAACCAGAGACTCCATCAGCCTGAGATTGGAAGAACTAGATGGCGCCCAGCTACCACCAATAACCACCCTGCCGGGAAACAAAACAAAGAGTCTCTGACAGAGCAGGAGAAACGTGGAGCACAGAACTCAAATTCTAGTAAAAAGAACAAACTTAATTGTCTGACTGAGACTGGAGGGCCCACAGAAGACATGGTCCCTGGACTTTCTGTTAGCGAAAAACTAAAACCATTCCTGAAGCCAACTCTTCAGCCAAAGATTATACTGGACTATAAGACATAAAAAGATATTGTTGAAGAATGTGCTTCTTAGCTCAGGTACATACATGAGGGTAATTGGGCAGCTCCTGTCCGGAGGCAAGAAGAGAAGGCAGAGGGGGACAGGAGCTGGTTGAATGGACACAGGAAATACAGGGTGGAGAGGAGGAATGTGCTGTCACATTATAGGGAAAGCAACTAGGGTCACATAAAAAAATAGCAAGGTGTATGTAAGTTTTTGTATGAGAAACTGACTTGAATTGTAAAGGCACAATAAAAAAAGATATTTTGTGTTTTTTGGGGTGTATGCATGACAAAATGGCAAACTAAGTTCTTCCTTATCATAAAATTTTTTTTTTTAAATTACCTTAAATCACACTCTCCAGTGAAAAGCCAGCAAGTGGCAGGAAGGATAAAAAACGTGATCCAACTACATGCTGTCTATAAGAGACTCATCTTAGGCAGAGACACAAACAGGTGGTATATGAAAAAAATATTCCCTCAAATTATTAACCAAAAGAGAGTAGAGTGGCAATTTTACTATCAGACAAAGTAGACTTTAAGTCAAAATAGGTTATAAGAGACAAAGATAGACAGGATATGTTGATAAAATGATCAATTCATCAAAAATATATAACAATTATAAATACATATGCACATAGTATCATAGCCCAAAACATACAAAGCGAACACTGACAGAATTGAAGGGAGAAATAGTTCTAAAATAATAGTTGGAGACTTCAATACACAACTTTCAATAATGGACAGAACATCCATAAAGAAGATCGATAAAGAAATAGAGAATTTGAACAACACCAACTAGACCTAAGAGACACATATAGAACACTCCATCCAATGACGGCACAATATACATTCTTCTTCAGTGCACATGGATCATTCTCTAGGATAGACCATACATTAGATCACAAAGCAAATCTGAATACATTGTAAGAGTGAAATCATACGAAGCGCCTTCTCCAACTACAAGGAAATGAAACTATAAATTTAATTACAGGAGGAGAACTGAAAAATACAAAATAATGTGGAAATTAAACAACACACTATAAAACAAACAATGAATTAAGGAAGAAATCAAGAGGTAAATCGGTAAATACTTAGAGTTAAATGAAAAGGAAAGCACAAAATATCAAAACTTATGGGACGCAGGAAAAGCAGTGTTCAGAGGAAATGCCTAATATTATATATAAAGAATATTATAAACAATTGTATGCCAACAAAATAGGTAACTTAGAGGAAATAGACAAATTCCTGTTAACACATAAATTTCCTACATTGACTCAAAAAGAAATAGTAATTTTCAACAAACCCATAACCTATAAGTGAAGAGGCTGAATCAGTAATCAAAATCCTCCCAAAGAACAGAAGTCCTGGACCAGATAACTCCACTAGGGAATTTTACAAAATATTTATAAAAGTGACTCCATTGCTAACAGGTGATGCTGATACTGCTGGTACAAGGAACACATTTTGAGAACCACTGTCATGTACATTTTTTTCTTAATCTTATGATGGTTGACCTTAACAACAAGTTATTTTACCCCTATTGATTTGCTAAACATTGATAGCTATATATTCCTAATAAAAAGGCAAATATTTGAGTATATTCTCATGTCTCTTTGATGTATTCTGGTCCCCAATAAACCACCTCATTTTGACATTCTATAGAATTTTATTGTATAAAATTCTGTGTAATTATGCATATACTTTATTTCTTATCTTTAATCTTAGCTTTTTTATACATTTTATTAAGATATTTGATGACCATTATTTCTTGAGATATTTCTTCCTTTATTTCTTGCAACGTATTCCTGAATTTCTTCTTTTTTGTGCATTTCCTTCAAAATTATTTTCAAAATTGGTGGCACATCTTGGGTCCTGTATGTCTGAGAATATTTTTTTTATGTTACTATCTTGTTTAAATGGTAATTTGGCTGAATGTAAATTTCAGGATCAATTTTTAAAAAATTAACTTTTACTTTGAAAAAATTATGAATTCAGAGGACACTGCAAAAACACCCAGCGATGTCCTGTATCACTCTTCACCCAGTTTTTCCAAATAGCAACATCTTGCATAATTATAGTACAATATCAAAATGAGAAAACTGATTTTGACACAATCCACAGACCTTACTAAGACATCAGCAGTTTTATATGCATGCATGTGTGTGAGTTTCTGTAGTTCTATGCATTTGTATCACATGTGTAAATTCAAGTAATGACTACAACAATCAAGTTACAGGACTATTCCATCACCATTCTACCTCTTTGTAGCCATGCTCACCTTCTCCACCATCTCCAAAATCTCTGAAAACCAGTAATCGATTCTCCCTCTCTGCAATTTGTCATTTTAAGAATGTATGTATATATATATATATATATATATAACTGTTGTTAGATGCCATCGAGTTGGTTCTGATTCATAGCAATCCTATGTAGAACAGAACAAAACACTGCTCTTTTCTGCGCCATCTTCACTATCATTGCTACGCATGAGACCATTGTTGCAGGCAATGTGTCAATCTATCTCATTCATGGCCTTCCACTCTTTTGCTGACATTCTACCAAGCATGATGTACCTTTTGCTGACACTCTACCAAGCATGATGTACCTTTTGCTGACACTCTACCAAGCATGATGTATTTCACTGGTCCCTCCTGATACCATGTCCAAAATACGTGAGAAGAGGTCTCACCATCCTTGCTTCTAAGGAGCACTCTGGCTGTACTTCTTCCAAGACAGATTCATTCATTCTTCTGGAAGTCCATGGTATATTCAATATTCTTTGCCAACACCATAATTCAAAGGCACTAATTCTTCTTTGGTCTTCCTTATTCATTGTCCAGCTTTCTCATGCATATGAAGCAATTGAAAACACCATGGCTTGAGGCAGGTGCACCTTAATCCTCAAAGTGGCATCTTTGCTTTTCAACACTTTAAAGAGGTCTTTTGTAGCAGATTTGCCCAATGCAATACATCTTTTGATTTCTTGACTGCTGCTTCCATTGGTGTTGATCGTGGATCTGTCTTCGTCACCTAGTGCTGCTATAACAGAAATACCACAAGTGGATGTCTTTAACAAAGAGAAGTGTATTTTTTCACAGTAAAGTAGGCTAAAAGTCCAAATTCAGGGCATCAGCTCCAGGGGAAGGCCTTCTTTCTCTGTTGGCTCTGGAAGAAGGTCCTTGTCGTCAGTCTTCCCTTGGTCTGTGAGAATCTCAGCACAGGAACCTCAGGTCCAAAGGACACGCTCTGCTCCTGGTGCTGCTTTCTTCGTGGTATGAGGTCCCCATATCTTTCTGCTCGCTTCTGTCTTTTATATCTGAAAAGAGATTGGCTTAAGACACTAACCTTGTAGGCCTCATCAATATTACTGCCACTAATCCATTTTATTACATCAGAGTGATGGGATTTACAACATATAGGGAAATCACATCAGAAGGTAAAATGGCAGACAATCATACAACCATGCACAAGGGAATCATGACCTAGCCAAGTTGACTGATATTTTGGGGGGTCACAATTCAATCCATGACAGGATCCAAGTAAATTGAAATCCTTGACAACTTCAATATTTTCTCCATTTATCGTGATGTTGCTTATTGGTCCAGTTGTGAGGATTTTTGTTTTCTTTATGTTGAGGTGTAATCCATACTGAAGGCTGTGGTCTTTGGTTTTCATGAGTAAGTGCTTCAAGTCCTCTTCACTTTCTGCAAGCAAGGTTGTGTCATCTGCAAAGCACAAGTTGTTAATGAGTCTTTCTACAATCCTGATGCCATGTTCTTCTTCCCATGGTCCAGCATCTCAGATTCTTTGCTCAGCATACAGATTGAATAAGTATGGTGAAAGGATACAACTCTGATGCACATCTTTCCTGACTTAAAACCATGCGGTACCCCCTTGCTCTGTGCTAATGACTGTCTCTTGGTCTATGTACACATTCTACATGAGCACAGCTAAGTGTTCTGACATTCCCACTCTTTGCAATGTTATCCATAATTTGTTATGATCCACACAGTCAAATGCCTTTGCATAGTCAATAAAACACAGGTAAACATCTTTCTGGTGTTCTATGCTTTCAGCCAACATCCATCCAACATCAGCAATGACCCCTCATTTCACATCCTCTTCTGAATCCAACTTGAATTTCTGTCAGTTCCCTTTCGATGTACTCTTGGAACCACTTTTGAATGATCTTCAGCAAAATTTTACTTGTGTCTGATTAAAATTATATTGGTTGATAAATTCTGTATTCTGTTGGATTACTTTTCCTTGGAATGGGCACAAATATGGATCTTGTCCAGCTGGTTGGCCAGATAGCTGTCTTCCAAATTTCTTGGCATAAATAAGTGAGCACATCCAGGGCTGCACCTGTTTGTTGAAACATCTCAATTGGTATTCTGTCAATTCCTGAAACCTTGTTTTTCGCAAATGCCTTCAGTTCAGGTTGGACTTAACACCGCCTGAAATGGTTGAACATAGACCAATTCTTCTTAGTACAGTGACTCTGTATTCCTGCCATCTCTCTCTCAATATACAAAGTTGTAGATATGGTAGATTAAATTGATTTACATTCAAATATTGAAATAACTTTGCATGCCTCTAATAAATCACACTTGTTCATGGTGTATGATTCTTTGTACACGTTGCTGGATTTTACTTGCTGATATTTTGTTGAGAATTTATGCTCCTAAGTTCTTTTTTTTTTCTTTTTTTGTACTTTTTTTTTGTCTTGGTGTCAGGCTAATACTGGTCCCATAAAATAGTTGGTAAGTGTTGAACTCCACTTCTATTTTTATGGAAAAGAATGAATAGAATTGGGGCTAGCTCTTCTTTAAATGTTTGGTTAAAATTCTCCAGTGAAACCATCTGGACCTGGAGAGTTCCTTTTTTATTTTCTGAAGCTTTTTAAATCACAGATTCATTATTCTGAGCGAAATAAGCTAGTCACAAAAGGACAACTATTGTGTGAGGCCACTATAATAAAAAACAAACAACAAAAAAAACAAGAAAAGTTTTACACACAGATAAAAACATTCTTTGATGGTTATCGAGGAAGGGAGGGGTAGGAGGGTAAATTACTAAATAGATAGAAGACACATGGTAATACTGGTGAAGGCAATGGCAATACACTATATGGGGGAAGTTATACAATATGAAAAAAGCAAAGGAAGACACTGAGACAATCGGCAGAACAAAGGGCAACTACTATAACATATACAATCCTGTAATAGCAGTATTAACAAACAATAGTTTGCAAAGGGATACACAGGTAGATAGGTATGCTAAAGATGCATGGTAAGACGTAAGGGAGTGCACCCACTTGCAGATATAGATTAGGTTGTGCATAGTTCTACATACATATTTGTAGATGTTGCATGTATACTAATACAGACAATAGGACACACAAGGGATATAATCATGGAAAATCCTTATGTTCAACCAAAAACCTCCCAGGATGAAGATACTAGGTTTGAAGGCTAAATACCAGAGACTCGGGGGACACCTATGTCAATTGACATAACATAGTGCATAAAAACAATCCTACATCCTATTTTGGTGAGTAGCATCTGGGGTCTTAAAAGCTTTTGAGCGATCAACTAAGATACAACTAGTGGTCTCCTCCCATCATGAGAAAAGGAGAGTGAAGAAAACCGAAGACTCAAGGGAGCAACTAGTTCAAAAGACTAATGGGTCACAAGCACCACAGCCTACACGACCCTGAGACCAGAAGAACTAGGTGATACCTGGCTACCACTACTGACCGCTCTGCCTGGGATCACAATAGAGGGTCTCAGGCACAGCAGGAGAAAAATGTACAACAAAAAATCAAATTCATAAAAAAAGACCAGACTTACTGACCTGGTAGAGACTGGAGGAACCCCCAATCTATGGCCCTATGACACCACTCTGACTTGGAACTGCAGCCATTCTCAGAAACCACCTTTCAGCCAAGAAATACACAGGCCTAAAAAATAAACAATAACACCCGAAAAGAACATGCTCCGTAGAACAATTATACGAGAACAAAAGGGCAGCATTTGCCCAAAAGCATAAATGAGAAGGCAGGAAGGGGTAGGAAAACCAGACAAATGGAAATGGGGAACCCAGGGCAAAAATAGGGAGAGTGTTGACACAATGTGGGGACTGCAACCAACATCATGGTACACTTTTTGTACAATTTTGTTGAATGGGAGACTAATTTCCTCCGCAAATTTACACCTAAAATGCAATAAAATATTTTTTAATTATGTATTTAATACCCTTAATTGTTATAGAGCCATTCAGATTATCTATTTCATATTAGCTTGAGATTTGGTAGTTTGTCGTTTTCAAGGAGTTGGTCAATTTCACCTAAGTTATCAAATTTATGTGTGTAGTTGTCTCTAGTATGTCTTTAACCCTTTTGTAAAAATTTTATTTTGTAGTTGTTGAGAATATACACAGCAAAACGTAACCAATTCAACAGTCTCTAATTGTACCATTTAGTGACATTAATTACATTTTTTGATTTCTACAACCATTCTCACCTCCTGAGTTGATCCTCTCTCATTAATGTGAATTCACTGTCCCGTAATGTTCCTATCTAATCTATCAACTTGCAAAATTATAATTTTAGATTTTATATTTAGGTTTTTGATTCACATTGAGTTAGTTTTTGTGCATGGTGTGAGGTATGGATCTTGTTTCATTTTTTTGCAGATGGATATCCTGTTATGCTAGCACCATTTGTTAAAAAGACTGTCTTCCCCATTTAACTGACTTTAGGCCTTTGTCAAATATCAACTGCTTATATGTGGATGGATTTATGTCTGGATTCTAAATTCTGTTCCATTGGTCTATGTATCTGTTGTTGTATCAGTACCAGCCTGTTTTGGCTACTGTGGTGGTTTAATAGGTTCTAAAATCAGGTAGTGTGAGGCCTCCCACTTTGTTCTTCTTTTTCAGTAATGCTTTACTTATGCGGGGCCTCTTTCCCTTCCATATGAAGTTGGTGATTTGTTTCTCCATATCATTAAAAAATGTTGGAATTTGGATCAGAATTGCATTGTATCTATAGATGGCTTTTGGTAGAACAGATATTTTTACAATGTCAAAGTCTTCCTATCCATGAGCAAGGTATGTTTTTCTGCTTATGTAGGTCTCTTTTGGTTTCTTGCAGTAGTGTCTTGTAGTTTTCATTGTATAGGTCTTTTACACCTTTGGTAAGACTTATTCCAAAGTATTTTATCTTCTTTGGGGTTACTATAAATGGTATTTTATATGAGTTGGAATCGACTTGACGGCAGTGGGTTAGTGGGTTTATAAATGGTATTGATTTGGTGATTTCCTCTTCGATGTTCTTTTTGTTGGTGTACAGGAATCCAGCTGATTTTTGTATGTTTATCTTGTATCCTGATACTCTGCTGAACTATTACTTTCAGTAGTTTTCTCGAGGATACTTTAGGGTTTTCTGTGTATAAGATCATGTCATCTGCAAGCAAAGATAGTTTTAATTCTTCCTTGCCAATCTGGATGCCCTTTACTTCTTTATCTACCCTAATTGCTCTGGCTAGGACCTCCAGCACGATGTTGAATAAGAGTGGTGATAAAGGTCATCTTTGTCTGCTTCCCGATATCAAGGGGAATGCTTTCAGACTCTCTCCATTTAGGATGAGGCTGGCTGTTGGATTTGTATAAATGCACTTTATTACACTGAGGAGTTTTCCTTCTATTCCTATTTTGCCGAGAGGTTTTTTTTTTTATCATGAATGGGTGTTGGACATTGTCAAATGCATGTTCTACATCAATTGATAAGATCATGTGGTTCCTGTCTTTTGTTTTATTTATATGATGGATTACATTAATTGTTTTTCTCATGTTGAACCATCCCTGCATAACTGGTGTGAATCCCACTTGGTCATGGTGAATTATTTTTTTGATATGTTGAATTCTATTTGCTGAAATTTTGTTAAAGATTTTTACATCTAAGTTCATGAGGGAGATAGTCTGTAATTTTCTTTTTTTGTGGTGTCTTTACCTGGTTTTTGTATCAGGGATATGCTGGCTTCATAGAATGAGCTTGGGAGTATTCCGTCCTTTTCTATGCTCTGAAATACCTTTAGTAGTAGTGGAGTCAACTCTTCTCTGAAAGTTTTGTAGAACTCTGCAGTGAAGCCGTTTTTGAGCAAGGTATTGTTCCATTCCCAAGAGTTCGATTTTTTTTCCCTGCTTTTTCTGTTGTTAATTTCTACTTTTACGGCCTTATGGTCAGAGAAGACGCTTTGTAGTATTTTGATGTTTTGGATTCTGCTAAGACTTGCTTTATGACCTAATATGTGGTCTATTCTATAGGATGTCCCATGTGCACCAGAAAAGAAAGTATACTTTGCTGCTGTTGAGTGGAGTGTTCTGTGTATGTCTATGAGGTCAAGGTGGTTGATTATGGCATTTGGATCTTCTGTGTGTTTAGGGTGGGGTGGGGGTGTATTTATTAAGCTTCTTTCTGGATGTTCTGTCCTTCACTGAAAGTGGTGTGTTGAAGACTCCTATTATTGTGGAGCTATCTCACTTTTCAATGGTGTTAGAGTTTGTTTTATGCATCTTGCAGTCTTGTCATTGGGTGCATAAATATTTAATATGGTTATATCTTCCCGGTATATTGTCCCTTTAATCACTATATAGTTTCCTTCCTTATCCTTTGTGGTAGATTTAACTTTAAAGTCTATTTTGTCAGAAATTAATATTGCCACTCCTGCTCTTTTTTGATTGTTGTTTGCTTGATATATTTTTTCCATCCTTTGAGTTTTAGTTTGTTTGTGTCTCTAAGTCTAAGGTGTGTCTTTTGTAGGCAGCAGATAGACGGATCTTGTTTTTTAATCCATTCTGCAACTCTGTCTCTTGATTGGTTCATTTAGTCCATTTACATTCAGCATAATTATTGATAGGTATGAATTTGGTGCTGTGATTTTGTTGTCTTTTTTTGTGTGTTGCTGACAGTTTTTCCCACTTAATATTTTTGTGCTGAGTATTCCATCTTTATGTATTGTCTTTTCTTCTTTTTTGTTGTTGTTGATTTTCTTTCTGGTGAGTCTTTATGGTTTTTTTTTCTTGTATTTTTTTTTCATGAGTAGGATTGTTAGCCTCCTTTGTGCTTACTTTAATGTTTACTCCTACTTTTCTGTGTTTAAACCTAACTTTTATTTCTTTATATTTCCTTGACTTCCCCTTCATATGAACGATCAGTGACTACATTTCTTAGTCCTTCTTTATTGTTTTAATGTTGTCTTCTTTGACATAATGACATTGCTGTTTCCCTGTTTTGAGCATTTTCTTTTCTTGATTTATTTTTGTGATTTCCCTATCTGGGTTGACATGTGATTGCTCTGTCCAACGTTCTAGTCTTGGGTTGATATCTGATATTATTCATTTTCTAACCAGAGAACTCCCTTTAGTATTTCTTGTAGTTTTGGTTTGGTTTTCACGAATTCTCTAAACTTCTGTTTATCTGGAAATGTCCCAATTTCACCTTCAGATTCAAGAGAAAGTTTTGCTGGCTATATGATTCTTGGCTGTCAGTTTTGTTTCTTCAATGCTTTATATAGGTCACCCCATTGGGTTTTTGTCTGCATGGTTTCTGCTGAGCAGTCCAAGCTTATTCTTATTGACTCTCCTTTGTAGGTGACTTTTTATTTATCCCTTGCTGCTTGTAAAATTCTCTCTTTATCTTTGGTTTTGGCAAGTTTGATTATAATATGTCTTGGTGACTTTCTTTTAAGATCTACCTTATGTGGAGTTCAATGAGCATCTTGGATAGTTATCTTCTCGTCTTTCACAATATCAGGGAATTTTTCTGCCAACAAATCTTCAACAATTCTCTCTGTATTTTCTGTTATCCATCCCTCTTCTGGTACTCCAATCACTCGTAGGTTATTTCTCTTGTTATAGCCCCACAGGATTCTTAGGGTTTCTTCATTTTTTAAAATCCTTTTGTCTGATTTTTCTTCAAATATATTGGTGCTAAGTGTTTTATCTTCAATCTCACCAATTCTGCCTTCCACTTGCTCAATTCTTCTCCTCTGACTTCCTATTGAGTTGTCTAATTCTGTAATTTTAGTGTTAATCTTCTGAATTTCTGATTGCTGTCTGACTATGGTTCTTGTAGCTTATTAAATTTTTCTTTGTGTTCTTGAATAACTTTTTAATTTCCTCAACTGTTTTATCTGTGTTCCTTGTCTTGTTTTGCGTATTGCCTGATCTCCTTCCTGATCTTGTTCCGGAAGTCCTGAAGAGTTCTGTATATTAATCTTTTGTATTCTGCATCTGGTAATTCCAGGAAGGCACCTTCATCCAGAAGATCCCTTCATTCTTTGTTTTCAGAGCTTATTGAAGTGATCGTGGTCTGCTTTTTTATGTAATTTGATGTCAACTGTTGTCTCTGAGCCATTTATAAGTTATTGTGTTAGTTTAATTTATGTCTGCTTACTATATCCTAGCTTCTTACTTTGTTTTGTTTTGATATGTCCAAATACATTGCTTGAGTGAGCTAGCTTAATTAATTTTCGCCTTTGAAGCTCTAACATCCTGTCACCAGATGGCTAGAGCTGTTGTCAGGTATCTGAGCCTAGGAGTCCATTCGCTTCTCCTGTATGGATTCAGGTCAGGTGTCCATGTAGTTAGTCATCAAGTGTGTGGTAGAGGCTCTGTCCTACGGTCTTAGAGGAGCAGGGTGATTGGTGTAGGTGCCGGTGTCTGGTTGCAGTGTGGGTCACACTCTGAACAAGACAGGGGCTGACAACCATCCCCCGAGTGTCTGTGAGGAAAGCATGTCCCTGTTCCCTAGAGCTCACAGGTGGGTGGGTTCTGCAATTGGACCATGGGCACCAATGCTTTTGGTTGAAAGGACTGGGAAGTACCAGTTATCTTTGGACCCCTGTCATGGGTGGGTGAGTGACCTGAGTGGAGCCACCAGGTTGATGTGGGTAGTGAGGACCCTGATTAATATGCAAAGTGGTGTCAAACATCAAACACTCACCTCTCTACCACACAGCTGAAACAGTTGCAGTTTGACAAGTTCCTATTCTCTTGAAATAGGCCCACACAGGTCCATGCAGGGGAGAAAGGTATTCAAAGTCCATGCACCATTTATGCCTGGACAGGAGTTGCTTCTGTCCTGAGCTCCCTAGGTTAGTGGAGCCGGCAGGTTATCTTTTCCCCAATTGCAAATTTATTTCTTCTCCAAGGCTGGAAGAAAGGCTCAGTGCTTGCAGCATGACATATCTCAGGCCCAGGGAAATCAATAGCCACTGAAGCTGGCTTGGGGGCTAGGGGCACAGTAAAATATATGCAACTACTTAGCATTTGCCAAGAGCTCCTTTCTTCTCTGGTTCTGGAGGTGTGAGTAGGCTGTGTGGCTGTCTGTCTCTCCCTGAGGAAACTGTGACCAAACACCACCACCAGCCCACAGCAGCCTGAGGGTTCCCAGAGATTCAGGTCCGGGAACTTCTCTCCGCTTCTGAATCTTCTCTCCTTCCCCTTGACTCTTAGTCCATTTTCTATCTTTGCCTTTGATGTTCAGGGCTCCTAGCCTGTCATAAATAGAATCATTTCATTTGTTTTTCTGGGTCTTTGTCGTAAGAGGGTTCACTGGAAGCATCTGACTACTCTGCCATCTTGGCCCTGCCTCCACCGATCTCATTTCTTATTCGGGTTATTTGCTTCATCTCCTGTTTTCCTTTTTTTTCAGTTTGGCCAGTGATTTATCAAATTATTAATCTTTTCAAAGAACCAGCTTTTGGTCTTTTTAACTGTTGTTTTTCTATTCTTTATTTTACTTACTTCTGCTCTAATTTTTATTATTTGCTTTCTTCTGGTGCCCAAGGGCTTCTTTTGCTGCTCCCTTTCTTTGTTTGAGTTGTAGGGTTAATGCTTTGATTTTGACCCTTACTTCTTTTTGGATGTAAGCATTTATTGCTGTAAATTTACCCCTGAGCACAGCTTTTGTTGTATTCCAAAGGTTCTGGTAGGATGTGTTTACATTCTCATTTGATTCTGTGAATTTCTTTATTCCCTCCTTAATTTTTTCTATAACCCAGTAGTTTTCGAGCAAGGTGTTGTTCAGTTTCCATGTATTTGATTTTTTTCCCATGCATTTCCTGTTATTGATTTCTACTTTAATGACTTTATTGTAAAAAAAGATGTTTTGTAATATTTTGATGCTTTGGATTCTGTTAAGGCTTGCTGTATGGCCTAGTATCAGGTCTATTCTGGAGAATGTTACGTGTGCTTTGGAAAAGAAAGTATTCTTGGCTGCTGTTGGGTGTTGGATCCTGTATATGTTTATGAAGCCAGGCTGGTTGATTGCGGCCTTTAGATCCTCCGTGTCTTTATTGTGCTTCTTTCTGGATGTTCTGTCCTTCACCGAAAGTGTTGTGTTGAAGACTACTAATATTATTATGGAGCTATCTCTCTTTTCAATGCTGTTAGTGTTTCTTTTATGTATTTTGGAGCCCTGTTATTGGGTGCCTAAATATGTATTAAGGTTATGCCCTCCTGGTGTATTGACCCTTTAATCATTGTATAGTGTCCTTCCTTATCCTTTGCGGTTGATTTTACTTAAACGTCTATTTTGTGAGAAATTAATATTCCCACTCCTGCTCTTCTTTGATTGTTGTTTGTTTGATATATTTTTTCCATCCTCTGAGTTTTAGTTTGTTTTTTTCTTTGAGTCTAAAAGGTGTGTCCCCAATAGGCAGCATAAAGATGGATTGTGTTTTTTTTATCTATTCTGCCACTCTCCGTCTCTTTATTAGTGCATTTAGTCTATATACTTTCAGTGTGATTATTGAAAGGCATAAGTTTACTGCTGTCATTTTTATGTCTTTTTGTGTGTGTGTTGTTGACAGTTTATTTGTTCCACTTAATTTTCTGTGCTGAGTTGTTTTTCTTTATATGTGTTCTTTTCAACTTTTTCATTGTTTTTTTTTTTTGTTGTTGTTGTTGTTTTTGCTGAATCTTTGTGTTTTTCTTCTTTTTATTTTGATGTGTAGGGCTGTTAGTTTCCTTTGTGGTTACCTTAAGGCTTACCCCTATTTTTCTAAGTTTAAACCAATCTTTTATTTCTTTATATCACCTTGACTTCCACTCCATATGAAAGATCTATGGTGACATTTTTAATCCCTCCTGTTTTTTAAATATTACCATATTTTACATAATAATGTCTGTGTTTCCCTATTTTCAGTGTTTTAGCTTTTATTTATTCTTGTGATTTCCCTAACTGAGTTGATATCTGGTTGTTCTGTCCTGTGTTCTAGTCTTGGGTTGTTATCTGATACTGTTGATTTTCTAACTGAAGGATACCCTTTAGGATTTTTTGTAATTTTGGTTTGGTTTTCACAAATTTCCTAAACTTCTTTTTGTCTGGAAATGTCCTAATTTTGCCATCATATTTGAGAGATAGTTTTGCTGGTTATATAATTCTTGGCTTGCGATTTTTTTTTTCCTTCAAGGGTTTATACATTGTCATTCTATTGCCTTCTCCCCTGCACGGTTTCTGATGAGTAGTCTGAGCTTAGTCTTATTGACTCTCCATTATAGGTGACTTTTCATTTATTCCTAGCCACTCTTAAAATTTTCTCTTTATGTTTGGTTTTGGCAAGTTTGAGTGTAATATGTCTTGGTGACTTTCTTTTTGGATCTATCCTGTGTGGGGTTCAATGAGCTTCTTGAATAGATACCTTCTCATCTTTCACTATGTCAGGGAAGTATTCTGCCAACAATTCTCTCTGTATTTTCTGATATTCCTACATGCTCTGAAACTTCAATCACTCCTGGATTATTCCTCTCAATAGAATCACACATAATTCTTAGGATTTCTTCATTTTTAAACTTATTTTACCTAATTTTTCCCCCAAATAAGTTGGTGTGAAGTCCTTCGTCTTCAATCTCACTAATTCTGACTTCCATTTCCTCAACTCTGATCCTAAGACTATTGAGTAGCCTAATTCTGAAATTTTTTTTATTAACTTTTATTGAGCTTCAAGTGAACGTTTACAAATCAAGTCAGACTGTCACATTTAAGTTTATATACACCTTACTCCGTACTCCCACTTGCTCTCCCCCTAATGAGTCAGCCCTTCCAGTCTCTCCTTTCGTGACAATTTTGCCAGCTTCCAACTCTCTCTATCCTCCCATCCCCCCTCTAGACAGGAGATGCCAACACAGTCTCAAGTGTCCACCTGATATAATTAGCTCACTCTTCATCAGCATCTCTCTCCTACCCACTGTCCAGTCTCTTTCATTTAATAAAAATTATTTTAAAATAATTTTTATTGTGCTTTAAGTGAAAGTTTACAAATCAAGTCAGTCTCTCACACAAAAACTTATATACACCTTGCTACATACTCCCACTTGCTCTCTCCCCTAATGAGACAGCCCGCTCCCTCCCTCCACTCTCTCTTTTCGTGTCCATTTCACCAGCTTCTAGCCCCTCTACCCTCTCATCTCCCCTCCAGACAGGAGATGCCAATGTAGTCTCAAGTGTCCACCTGATCCAGGAAGCTCACTCCTCACCAGCATCCCTCTCCAACCAATTGTCCAGGCCAATCCATGTCTGAAGAGTTGGCTTTGGGAATGGTTCCTGTCCTGGGCCAACAGAAGGTCTGGGAGCCATGACCACCGGGGTCCTATTAGTCTCAGTCAGACCATTAAGTCTGGTCTTTTTATGAGAATTTGGGGTCTGCATCCCACTGCTCTCCTGCTCCCTCAGGGGTTCTCTGTTGTGTTCCCTGTCAGGGCAGTCATTGGTTATGGCCGGGCACCATCTAGTTCTTCTGGATGATGTAGTCTCTGGTTCATGTGGCCCTTTCTGTCTCTTGTGCTCGTAATCACCTTGTGTCCTTGGTGTTCTTCATTCTGCTTTGATCCAGGTGTGTTGAGACTCATTGAATCATCTTAGATGGCCACTTGCTAGTGTTTAAGACCCCAGACATCACTCTTCGAAGTGGGATGCAGAATGTTTTCTTAATAGATTTTATTATGCCAATTGACTTAGATGTACCCTGAAACCATGGTCCCCAGACTCCCGCCCATGCTACACTGACCTTCGAAGCATTCAGTTTATTCAGGAAACTTCTTGGCTTTTGGTTTAGTCTTGCTGTGCTGATCTCCACCGTATTGTGTATTGTCTTTCCCATCACCTAAAGTAGTTCTTATCTACTATCTAATTAGTAAATACCTCTCTCCCACGCTCCCTCCCTCCCCCCTCTCGTAACCACAAAAGAGTGTTTTTTTTTTCTCAGTTTAAGCTTTTTCTCAAGTTTTTATAAAACTAGTCTTATACAATATTTGTCCTTTTGCAACTGACTAGTTTCACTCAGCATAATGCCTTCCAGGCTCCTCCATGTTATGAAATGTTTCACAGATTCATCACTGTTCTTTATTTATGTGTGCTATTCCATTTTTTTTTATTCCATTGTGTGAATATACCATAATTTGTTTATCCACTCATCCATTGATGGGCACCTTGGCTGCTTCCATCTTTTTGCTATTGTAGACAGTGCTGCAATAAACATGGGTGTGCATATATCTGTTGGTGTAAAGGCTCTTATTTCTCTAGGATACATTCCAAGGAGTGGGATTGCTGAGTTGTATGGTAGTTCTATTTCTAGCTTTTTAAGGAAGCGCCAAATCGATTTCCAAAGTGGTTGTACCAATTGACATTTCCACCAGTGGTGCATAAGTGTTCCAATCTCTACACAGCCTCTCCAACATTTATTATTTCGTGTTTTTTGGATTAATGCCAGCCTCGTTGGGGTGAGATGAAATCTCATTGTAGTTTTGATTTGCATTTCTCTAATGGCTAGTGATTGTGAGCATTTCCTCATGTATCCGTTAGCTGCCTATATGTTTTCTTTAGTGGTGTCTATTCATATTTTTTGCCCATTTTTCAATTGAGTTATTTGTCTTTTTGTAGTTGAGTTTTTGCAGTAACATGTAGATTTTAGAGATCAGAGGCTGATCAGAAATGTCATAGCTAAAAACTTTTTCCCAGTCTGTAGGTAGTTTTTTACTCTTTTGGTGAAGTCTTTGGTTGAGCACAGGTGTTTGATTTTTAGGAGCTCCCAGTTATCTACTTTTTCTTCTGCATTCTTAATACTCTTTTGTATTCTGTTTATGTCATCTATTAGGGATCCTAACATTGTCCCTATTTTTTCTTCCCTGATCTTTATCGTTTTAGATTTTATATTTAGGTCTTTGATCCATTTTGAGTAAGTTTTTGTCCATGGAGTGAGGTATGGGTCTAAATCCCCTTTTTTGCAGATGGGTATCCAGTTATGCCAGCATCATTTGTTTAAAAAGACTGTCTTTTCCCCATTTAACTGCTTTGGGGCCTTTGTCAAATATCAACTGCTCATATGTGAATGGATTTATGTCTGGATTCTTATCTCTGTTTCATTGGTCCATGTATCTGTTGTTGTACCCGTTCCAGGCTCTTTTGACTATTGTGGCGGTATAATAGCTTTTAAAATCAGGTAAAGTAAGGCTTCCCACTTTGTTCTCCTTTTTCAGTAATGCCTTATTATCCAGGTCCTCTTTCCTTTCCATATGAAGTTGGTGATTTGTTTCTCCATCTCATTAAAGAATGTCATTGGGATTTGGATAGGAATTGCATTAAATGTATAGATCATTTTTGGTAGAATAGACATTTTTATAATGTTAAGTTTTCCTATCCATGAGCAAGGTATGTATGTTTCTCTACTTATGTAAGTCTCTTTTGGTTTCTTGCAGAAGTGTACTGTACTTTTCTTTGTATAAGTCTTTTACATCTCTGGTAAGATTTATTCTTAAGTATTTTGTCTTCTGGAGGGCTACTGTAAATGGCATTGATTTGGTGATTTCCTCTTCGATGTTCTTTTTGTTGGTGTAGAGGAATCCAACTGATTTTTGTATGTTTATCTTGTATCCCGATACTCTGCTGAATTCTTGTACTAGTTTCAGTAGTTTTCTTGAGGATTCTTTAGGGTTTTCTGTGTATAAGATCATGTCATCTGCAAATAGAGATAATTTTAATTCTTCCTTGCCAATATGGATGCCCTTTATTTCTTTATCTAGCCTAACTGCTCTGGCTAGGAACTCCAACACAATGTTGAAAAAGAGCGGTGATAAAGGGCATCCTTGTCTGGTTCCCGATCTCAATGGGAATGCTTTAAGGCTCTCTCCGTTTAGGGTGATGTTGGCTGTTGATTTTGTATAAAAAAAAATAAATGCCCTTTATTATGTTGAGGAATTCTCCTTCTATTCCTATTTTGCTGAGGGTTTTTATCATGAATGATTGTTGAACTTTGTCAAATGCCTTTTCTGCATCAATTGATTCTTGTCTTTTGTTTTATTTATGTGGTGGCGTACATGAATTGTTTTTCTAATGTTGAAATAACCCTGCATACCTGGTATGAATCCCACTTGGTCATGGCGAATTTTTTTTTTTTTGATAAGTCCTTGAATTCTATTGGCTGGAATTTTGTTTAGGATTTTTGCATCTACGTTCATGAGAGATATAGGTCTATAATTTTCTTTTCTTGTGGTGTCTTTACCTGGTTTTGGTATCAGTGATATGGTGGCTTCATAGAATGAGTTTTGGAGTATTCCGTCCTTTTCTATGCTCTGAAATACCTTTAATAGTAGTGGTTTTAAATTTTCTCTGAAAGTTTGGTAGAGTTCTGCAGTGAAGCCATCCTGGCCTGGGCTTTTTTTTGTTGGGAGTTTTTTGATTACTTTTTCAATCTCTTCTTTTGTTATGTATCTATTTAGTTGTTCTACCTTTGTTTGTGTTAGTTTAGGTAGGTAGTGTGTTTCTAGGAATTCATCCATTTCTTCTAGGTTTTCAAATTTGTTAGAGTACAATTTTTCATAGTAATCTGATATGATTCTTTTAATTTCAGTTGGGTCTGTTATAATATCGTCCGTCTAATTTTTTATTCAGGTTATTTGCTTCCTCTCCTGTTTTTCTTTTGTCCGTTTGGCCAGCGGTTTATCAATTTTGTTGATTTTTAAAAAAAAACAGCTATTGGTATTGTTAATTCTTTCAATTGTTTTTCTGTTTTCTATTTCATTTAGTTCTGCTCTAATTTTTATTATTTGTTTTCTTCTCGTGTCTGTGGGTTTCTTTCGTTGCTCTCTTTCTATTTGTTCAAGTGTAGGGATAATTCTTTGACTTTGGCCCTTTCTTCTTTTTGGATGTGTGCATTTATTGGTATAAATTGGCCTCTGAGCACCACTTTTGCTGTGTCCCAAAGGCTTTGATAGGAATTGTTTTCATTCTCTTTGGATTTCATGAATTTCTTTATTCCATCCTTAATGTCTTCTATAATCCATACTTTTTTGAGGAGGGTATTGTTCAGTTTCCAAGTTTTTTTATTTCTTTTCCCTGCTTTTCCTGTTATTGGTTTCCACTTTTATGGTCTTATGGTCAGAGAAGATGTTTTATAATATTTCCATGTTTTGGATTTTGCTAAGGCTTGCTTTATGACCTAATATGTGGTCTATTCTAGAGAATGTTCCATGTGCACTAGAAAAAAGTATACTTAGTTGCTGTTGGGTGGAGCGTTCTGTATATATCTATGACATCAAGTTGGTTTATTGTGGCATTTAGATCTTTCGTGTCTTTATTGAGCTCCTTTCTGGATACCCTGTCCTTCACCGAAAGTGGTGTTTTGAAGTCTCCTACAATTATTGTGGAGCTGTCTATCTCACTTTTCAATGCCAATAGAGTTTGTTTTTTGTATCTTGGAGCCCTGTCATTGGGTTCATAAATATTTAATATGGTTATATCTTCTTGATGTATTGTCCCTTTAATCACTGTATTTTGTCCTTCCTTATCCATTATGATGGATTTAAGTCTATTTTGTGAGAAATTAATATTGCCACCCCTGCTCTTTTTTGTTGGTGTTGTTTGGTTAATGTTTTTTCCATCCTTTGAGTTTTAATTTGTTTGTGTCTCTAAGCATAAGGTGTGTCTCTTTTAGGCATCACATAGGTGAATCTTGTTTTTCAATCCATTTTGCCTACCCTGTCTCCATATTGGTGCATTTAGTCCATTTACATTCCGCGTAATTATGGATAGGTATGAATTTAGTATTATCATTTTGATGTCTTTTTTTATGTGTTGTTGTAAGTTCCTTTTTCCCACTTAATTTTATGTGCTGTGTAGATTATCTTTATATATTGTCCTTTCCTTATGTTTGTTGTTGTTGATTTTGTTTCTTCTGAGTCTCTATTTTTTTCTTGTATTTTATTTTGATGAGTAGGGTAGTTTCTCTCCTTTGTGATTATCTTATTATTTACTCCTATTTTTCTAAATTTAAACCTAACTTTTATTTCTTTGTATCGTTGTATCTTCCTCTCCATATAGAAGGTGTATGATTATATTTCTTAGTCCCTCTTTATTATTTTAATGTCGTCTTCTTTTATATAATAACGTCGCTGTTACCCTATTTTGAGCTTTATATATATATATTTATAACCTTGCTGTTTTTTAATTTCCTTGCCTGAGTTGACTTTTGATTGCTCTGCCCAGTGTTCTAGTCTTGGGATGATACCTGATATTATTGATTTTCTAACCTAAGAACTCCCTTTAGTATTTCTTGTAGTTTATGGTTTAGTTTTTATGAATTCCCTAAACTTCTGTTGATTTGGAAATATCTTAATTTCACCTTCATATTTAAGACACAGTTTTGCTGCATATATGATTCTTGGCAGGCAATTTTTTTCCTTTAATTTTTAAATATGTCATCCCATTGCCTTCTTGCCTGCATGGTTTCTGACGAGTAGTCTGAGCTTTTTCTTATTGTGTCTCGTTTGTAGGAGACTTTTCGTTTATCCCTCACTGCTCTTGTAATTCTCTCTTTATCTTTGGTTTTGGCAAGTTTGATTATAGTATGTCTTGGTGAATTTCTTTTAAGATCTACCTTATGTGGAGTTTGATGAGCATCTTGGATAGAAATCTTCTCATCTTTCATGATACCAGGGAAGTTTTCTGCCAACAAATCTTCAATAGTTCTCTCTCTATTTTCTGTTATCCCTCCCTGTTCTGGTACTCCAATCACTCGTAGCTTATTTCTCTTGACAGAGTCCCACATGATTCTTTTCTTCATTTTTTAAAATTCTTTTATCTGATTTTTCTTCAAATATATTAGTGCCAAGTCATTTATCTTCGAGTTCAGAAATTCTAGTGTCTGCTTGCTCAATTCTGCTCCTCTGACTTCCTATTGAGTTGTCTACTTCTATAATTTTATTGTTAATCTTCTGAATTTCTGATTGCTGTCTGTCTATGGATTTTTCCAGCTTATTAAACTTTTCATTATGTTCCTGAATAATCTTTCTAATTTCTCCATTTGCTTTATCTGTGTGTTCCTTGGCTTGTTCTGCATATTGCCTCATTTCCTTCCTGATGTCTTGAAGGGTTCTGTATATTAAACTTTTGTATTCTGGCTCTGATAATTTCAGGAATGCACTTACATCTAGAAGATCCCTGGATTCTTTGTTTTGAGAGCCTGTTGAGGTTTTCATGGTCTGTTTCTTTATGTGACTTGATATTGACTATTGTCTCTGAGCCATCTATGAGTTATTGTATTAGTTTATGCTTGCTTACTGTGTAGTAGCTTCTTGCTTTGTTTTGTTTTGATATACCCAAATGGGTTGCTTGAGTGAGCTAGCTTCAGTATTTTCACCTTTGGAGCTCTGACATCCTGTCCCAGATGGCTAGAGCTGTTTTCAGGTTTCTTAGCCTAGGAGTCCATTCACTTTTCTTGTATGACTTCAGCTCAGGTTTGCAGGTAGTTGATCATCAAGTGTGTGGTACAGTCTCTGTCCTACAGTGTTAGAGGGTCAGGGGTGATTGGCATATATACCAGTATCTGGTTGCAGCAGGGGGTCATGCTCTGAACAATGCAGGGGGCTGAGAACCAACCCCTGAGTGTCTCTAAGGAAAGCGTGTCCCTGTTCCCTAGAGCATGCAAGCGCGTGGGTTCTGCAGAGGGACCATAGGCACCCAAAGTTTTTGGTTTTAAGGACCGGGAGGTACTAGTTATCCTTGGTCCCCTGTCGCGGGTGGCTAAGTGACGTGAGTGGAGCTACCAGTCCTTAGGTCCCTGATGTGGGTAGGTGAGGACCTTGTTTAATAGGCGAAGCTATGTCAAATATCAAACACCCACCTCTCCACCGTACAGCTGAAACAGTTGGAGTCTGCCAAGAAGGGCCTATTCTCCCAAAATAGGCCCACACAGGTCCATGCAGAAGGGAAAGTGCTCAAAATCCACAGACCATTTATGCCTAGACAGGAGCTGTTTCTGTTCTGAGCTTCCCCGGTTAGTGGAGCTAGCAAATTATCTTTCCCCCAATTGCAATTTTTTTCCTTCTCCAAGGCCAGAAGGATGGCTCTAGGTGCTCAACACTGCCTGTCTCAGGTCCAGGGAATTCAGCTGCTGAAGCCAGCTTGGGGGTGGGGGGGGCACAGTAAAATATATGCAAGTACTTAGCTTTTGCAGAGAGTGCCGTTCTTCTCAGGTTCCGGAGGTGTGAGTAGGCTGTGTGGCTGGCTGCTTTTCCCTGAGGAAACTGCAGCCCATTGCTAGTACCAGCCCCCCCGCCCCGCGCTGCCATCATTCCAGGAATGGTGCGTGAGGGCTCCCTGCGTTTCAGGTCTGGTAACTCCTCTCTGCTTCTGAACTCTCTCTTCCTTCCCCTGCCCCTCAGTTTGTTTTCTAAGCTTGCCTTTGAAGCTCAGGGCTACCAGCTTGTCATAAAAATACTTGTTTCACTTGTTTTTTCAGTCTTTGTTGTAAAGAGAGCTTGCTGGAATCGTCTGTCTATTCCGCCATCTTTGCTCCACTTCTAATTCTGAAATTTTATGGTCAATCTTCTGGATTTCTGTTTGCTGTCTCTCTATGGATTCTTGCAGCCTACTAATGTCATCTTTGTGCTCTTCTCTAGTCTTCTTAAGTTCCTCTTTTGCTTTATCATTGTGCTCTGTGGCTTGCTCTGCATTTGCATTTTGCTTGATCTCCTTCCTGATCTCTTGAAGAGTTCTATATTAATCTTTTTTATTCTACCCTCTGTAATTTCAGGAAGTTCTGTTCATCCAGAAGATTTCTTGATTCTTTGCTTTGGGAACTTGCTGAAGCCATCATGGTCTGCTTCTTTATGTGATTCGATATTGACTGTTGTCTCTGAGCCATCAATAAATTATCGTATTTATTTATTTTGTTTTCTTATTAATTTATTTTATGTCTGCTTAGTGTGTCCTAGCTTCGTGTTTTGTATTGTTTTGATATTCCAAAATAGGCTGCTTGAGTGAGAAAGTTTGATTATTGGCGATCTTGAAGCTCTAACATCCTGTTGCCTAGTGCTTAGAGCTGTTACTCGGTTTTACTAGCTGTTACTATTTAATTTACTTTTCTTGTATGGATTCATCACATGTGTCCAGGTAGTCGGTCACCAAGTGCTTGGTGCAGGATCTCACCTGCAATCTTAGACAGGCAGGGTTGATTGGTGTAGGTACAGGTATCTGGCTGCAGTAGGGAGTCAGGAGCTGAGCAAGGCAAGGGGCTGAAAGCTGCCCTTGAATGTCTGTGAGGGAAGTGTGCCCCTGTTCCCTAGAGCGCATAGGTGGGTGGGTTTTTCAGCCAAACTATGGGCACTCAGTGCTGTTGACTGTAAGGATTGGGAGGCACCACTCATTCTTGGAACTCTGTCTTGGGTGACTAGGTGGCATGGGAGGAGTCACTAGTCCTCAGGCCCCTAATGTGGATAGGTGAGTACCATGCTTAATAGGCAAAGTGATGTCAAATATGACAAACCTATCTCTCCACCATATAGCTGAAACATTTGAAGTTATACTTCAGGCATCTACCCTGTTGTACTGTGCTAATGAGGACCTACTCTGTTGAAGTGGGCCCACACATGTCTATGCAGGGGTGAGAGGCATTCAAAGTCCATGGTCCCCTTATGCCTGTGCCTGGGCAAAGAAAGGAGCCGTGTCTGCCCTGAGTTCCTGACTTAGGGAAGCTGGCAGATAATGTTTTCCCTGTTTGTTAAGTTTTTCCCCCTCCATTTCTGGGAGAATGACTCAGGACACATGACAGATCCTACTTCCAGCCCATGGGATTCAGCAATCTCTGAAGCCAGTGCAGAGTGGGAAGGGGGCAGGTAAATGGGAAAGAGGATTTTCCCAAAGGAGTGTTTTCTTTTTTTTTTTTGACCCATGCAGTTGGTTACATACGTGTACTTATTTTCTGCAGATTGAGTGCCCCTTTTCACTGATTTTGGAGGCTTGAGTGGCCTCTCCACTGCTTGGTCTCTCCTGATGTGGAAAACACACCCTGAATGCCACTGCTTTCTTCACATTGCTTGTGCCAGCCGATCTGGCCTTCAGGGTGCCGATTCCAGCTGGGTCAGTTCTGGCAAATCCTCGCTGCTTCTGAACCATCTTTCCTTCCCCCTGAAGCACAGTTGGACTCCTCAACTTTCCTTTGATATTCAGGGCTCCTAGATTATCATATGTAATTGATTCACTTGTTTTTTCTGGTCTCTGTTGTAAGAGGGACCACAGGAAGTGTCTTACTACTCTGTCACCTTGGCCCTGCCTCCAAAATACCTTCTTTGTTCCTCTTTCTCCCCAACACTGCAACATTTGAGTTTAGTTGATTTTTGGGGGTGAACCATTTTTATTGCCTTTCCTTTTCCTTTTGTGTATATTTTTTTAATATATTTTCTTTGTGGTTATCATGAGAATTACATTTAATGTCTTAAACTTATAAGAACTTCATTTAAATTAATACGAACTTAAGCTCAGTAACATACAAAAACTCTGTTCTTATGCCACTTTTCCTCTCTTTATGTAATTGTTCTCCCCCATTACATCTTTATATACCGTGTGCCCCGTAACATAAATTTATACTTTTTTTTTTTGTACTGTACTTTAGATGAAGGTTTGGAAACCCTGGTGGTATAGTGGTTAAGAGCTACAGATGCTAACCAAAAGTCAGCAGTTACAATCCACCAGGCACTCCTTGGAAGCCCTATGGGGCAATTCTACTCTGTCCTTTAGGGTCGCTATGAGTCAGAATCGACTCAACAGCAACGGTTTTGGCTTGATTGGGGTTTTTTTTTAAGATTTTTATTGTGCTTTAAGTGAAAGTTTACAAATCAGTCTGTCACATATAAGCTTATATACACCTTACTCCATACTTGCACTTACTCTCCCCCTAATGAGTCAGCCCGTTCCCTCCTTGCAGTTGCTCCTTTCCTGACAATTTTGCCAGTTTCTAACCCTCTCTATCATCCCATCTCCCATCCAGACAGGAGATGCCAACACAGTCTCAAGTGTCCACTTGATATAAGTAGCTCACTCTTCGTCAGCATCTCTCTACAACCCATTGTCCAGTCCCTCCCATATCTGATGAGTTGTCTTCAGGAATGGTTCCTGTCCTGGGCCAACAGAAGGTTTGGGGACCATGATGGCCGGGATTCCTCTAGTCTCAGTCAGACCATTAAGTCTGGTCTTTTTATGAGACTTTGGGGTCTGCATCCCACTGATCTCCTGCTCCCTCAGGGGTTCTCTGCTGTGCTCCCTGTCAGGGCAGTAATCGGTTGTGGTCGGGCACCATGTAGTTCTTCCGGTCTCAGGATGATGTAGGTCTCTGGTTCATGTGGCCCTTTCTGTCTCAGGCTCATAGTTATCATGTGACCTTGGTGTTCTTCATTCTTCTTTGATCCAGGTGGGTTGAGACCAATTGATGCATCTTAGATGGTCACTTGTTAGCATTTAAGACCCCAGACACCGCATTTCAAAGTGGGGTCCAGAAGGTTTTCATAATAAAATTATTTTACCAATTGACTTAGAAGTCCCCTTAAGCCATAGTCCCCAACCCCTGCCCTTGTTTATCCCGGAAACTTCTTTGCTTTTGGTCCAGTCCAGTTGAGCTGACCTTCCATGTATTGAGTATTGTCCTTCCCTTCACCTAAAGTAGTTCTTATCTACTAACTAATCAGTAAATAACCCTCTCCCACCCACCCTCTCTCCCCACCTCGTCACCACAAAAGTATGTGTTCTTCTCAGTATATACTATTTCTCAAGATCTTATAATAGTGGTCTTATACAAGCTTTGTCCCTTTTGCCTCTGACTAATTTCACTCAGCATAATGCCTTCCAGGTTCCTCCATGTTATGAAATGCTTCACAGATTCGTCACTATTCTTTATCAATGCGTAGTATTCCATTGTGTGAATATACCGCAATTTATTTAACCATTCATCCTTTGATGGACACCTTGGTTGCTTCCAGCTTTTTGCTATTGTAAACAGAGCTGTAAAAAACATGGGTGTGCATATGTCTGTTCGTATAAAGGCTGTTATTTCTCTAGGGTATATTCCGAGGAGTGGGATTTCTGGGTTGTGTGGTAGGTCTATTTCTAACTTTTTAAGGAAACGCCAGATAGATTTCCAAAGTGGTTGTACCATTTGATATTCCCACCAGCAGTGTATAAGAGTTCCAATCTCTCCGCAGCCTCTCCAACATTTATTATTTTGTTTTTTGGATTAATGCCAGCCTTGTTGGAGTGAGATGGAATCTCATCGTAGTTTTCATTTGCATTCCTCTCATGGCTAATGATGGAGAGCATTTTCTCATGTATCTGTTAGCTGCCCAAATATCTTCTTTAGCGAAGTGCGTGTTCATATCCTTTGCCCACTTTTTGATTGGGTTGTTTGTCTTTTTGTGGTTAAGTTTAAACAGAATGGTATAGATTTTAGAGATCAGGCGCTGGTCGGAGGTGTCATAACTGAAAATTCTTTCCCAGTCTGTAGGTGGTCTTTTTACTCTTTTGGTGAAGTCTTTAGATGAGCATAGGTGTTTGATTTTTAGGAGCTCCCAGTTATCTGGTTTCTCTTCGACATTTTTAGTAATGTTTTATATTCTATTTAGGCCTGTTGTATTCTGTTTATGCTCCTAACGTTGTCCCTATTTTTTCTTCCATGGTCTTTATCATTTTAGTCTTCATGTTTAGCTCTTTGATCCACTTGGAGTTAGATTTTGTGCATGGTGTGAGATATGGGTCCTGTTTCATTTTTTTGCAAATGGATATCCAGTAATGCCAGCACCATTTGTTAAAAAGACTATCTTTTCCCCAATTAACTGACACTGGGCCTTTGTCAAATATCAGCTGTTCATATGTGGATGGATTTATATCTGGGTCCTCAATTCTGTTCCATTGGTCTATGTGCCTGTTGTACCAGTACCAGGCTGTTTTGACTACTGTGGCTGTATAATATGTTCTAAAATCAGGTAGAGTGAGGCCTCCCACTTTGTTCTTCTTTTTCAGTAATGCTTTACTTATCCGAGGCTTCTTTCCCTTCCATATGAAGTTGCTGATTTGTTTCTCCGTCACATTAAAAAATGTCATTGGAATTTGGGTCGGAAGTGCATTGTATGTATAGATGACTTTTGGTAGAATAGACATTTTTACAATTTTAAGTCTTCCTATCCATGAGCAAGGCATGCTTTTCCACATAAGAAGGTCCTTTTTAGTTTCTTGCAGTAGTACTTTGTAGTTTTCTTTGTATAGGTCTGTTACATCTTTGGTAAGATTTATTCCTAAGTATTTTATCTTGGGGGCTACTGTGAATGGTATTGATTTGGTGATTTCCTCTTTGATGTTCTTTTTGTTGATGTAGAGGAATCCAAGTGATTTTTGTATGTTTGCCTTATAACCTGAGACTCTGCCAAACTTTTCTATTAGTTTCAGTAGTTTTCTGGAGGATTCGTTAGGGTTTTCTGTGTATAAGATCATGTCATCTGCAAATAGAAATAATTTTACTTCCTCTTTGCCAATCCGGATGCCCTTTATTTCTTTGTCTAGCCTCATTGCTCTGGCTACGACCTCTAGCACAATGTTGAATAAGAGCGGTGATAAAGGGCATCCTTGTCTGGTTCCCGTTCTCAAGGGAAATGCTTTTAGGTTCTCTCCATTTAGAGTGATTTTGGCTGTTGGCTTTGTATAAAAAAAAAATGCCCTTTATTATGTTGAGGAACTTTCCTTCAATTCCTATTTTGCTGAGAGTTTTTATCATAAATGGGTGTTGGACTTTGTCAAATGCCTTTTCTGCATCAATTGATAAGATCATGTGGTTTTTGTCTTTTGTTTTATTTATATGGTGGATTACATTAATGGTTTGTCTGATATTAAACCAGCCTTGCATACCTGGTATAAATCCCACTTTGTCGTGGTGGATTGTTTTTTTGATATGTTGTTGAATTCTATTGGCTAGAATTTTGTTGAGGATTTTTGCATCTATGTTCATGAGGGATATAGGTCTGTAATATTCTTTTTTGTGATGTCTTTCCCTGGTTTTGGTATCAGGGATATGGTGGCTTCATAGAATGAGTTAGGTAGTATTCCGTCATTTTCTATGCTTTGAAATACCTTTAGTAGTAGTGGTGTTAACTCTTCTCTGAAAGTTTGGTAGAACTCTGCAGTGAAGCCATTCGGGCCAGGGCATTTTTTTGTAGGGAGTTTTTTGATTACCTTTTCAATCTCTTTTTTTGTTATGGGTCTATTTAGTTGTTCTACTTCTGAATGTGTTAGTTTAGGTAGGTAGTGTTTTTCTAGGAATTCATCCATTTCTTCTAGGTTTGCAAATTTGTTAGAGTACAATTTTTCATAATAATCTGATATGATTCTTTTAATTTCAGTTGGATCTGTTGTGATGTGGCCCATCTCGTTTCTTATTTGGGTTATTTGTTTCATTTCCTATATTTCTTTAGTCAGTCTGGGCAATGGTTTATCAATTTTGTTAATTTTTTCAAAGAACCAGCTTTTGGCTTTGTTAATTCTTTCAATTGTTTTTCTGTTCTCTAATTCATTTAGTTCAGCTCTAATTTTTATTATTTGTTTTCTTCTGGTGCCTGATGGATTCTTTTGTTGCTCACTTTCTATTTGTTCAAGTTGTAGGGACAGTTCTCTGATTTTGGCTCTTTCTTCTTTTTGTATGTGTACATTTATCGATATAAATTGACCTCTGAGCACTACTTTTGCTGTGTCCCAGAAGTTTGGACAGGAAGTGTTTTCATTCTTGTTGCATTCTATGAATTTCTTTATTCCCTCCTTAATGTCTTCTATAACCCAGTCTTTTTTGAGCAGGCTATTGTTCAGTTTCCAAGTATTTGATTTCTTTTCCCTAATTTTTCTGTTATTGTATTCCACTTTTATGGCCTTGTGGTCTGAGAAGATGCTTTGTAATATTTCGATGTTTTGGATTCTGCAAAGGTTTGTTCTATGACCTAATATGTGGTCTATTCTAGAGAATGTTCCATGAACCCAGAAAAAAAGTATACTTTGCAGCTGTTGGGTGGAGTGTTCTGTATAAGTCTATGAAGTCAAGTTGGTTGATTGTAGCAATTAGGTCTTCCGTGTCTCTATTGAGCTTCTTACTGGAGGTCCTGTCCTTCTCCGAAAGTGGTGTGTTGAAGTCTCCTACTATAATTGTGGAGGTGTCTACCTCACTTTTCAGTTCTGTTCAAGTTTGTTTTATGTATCTTGCAGCCCTGTCATTGGGTGCATAAATATTTAATATGGTTATATCTTCCTGGTCCATTGTCCCTTTAATCATTATGTAGTGTCCTTCTTTATCCTTTGTGGTGGATATAACTTTGAAGTCTATTTTGCCAGAAATTAATGTTGCTACTCCTGCTCTTTTTTGATTGTTGTTTGCTTGATATATTTTTTCCATCCTTTGAGTTTGTTTGTGTCTCTAAGTCTAAGGTATGTCTCTTGTAGGCAGCTTATAGACGGATCGTGTTTCTTTATCCAGTCTGAGACTCTCTGTCTCTTTATTGGTGCATTTAGTCCATTTACATTCAGCGTAATTATAGATAAGTATGTGTTTAGTGCTGTCATTTTGATGCCTTTTTATGTGTGTTGTTGACAATTTCATTTTCCACTTACTTTTTTGTGCTGAGACTTTTTTTTTGTAAATTGTGTGATCCTCATTTTCATAGTACTTGACTTTATGTTTGCTGAGTCTTTATGTTTTTCTTGGTTTTTATTTTCAGTTATGGAATTGTTATACCTCTTTGTTGTTACCTTAATATTTACCCCTATTTTTCTAAGTAAAAACGTAACTTGTATTGTCCTATTTTGTCTTGTTTCTATGCCACCTGTATTTAGTCCCTCTTTTTGATTATTGTGATCTTTTGCATCTTGTCTTCAATGATTCCCTATTTTGAGTATTTTTTTAATTAATCTTAATTTGTTTTTGTGATTTCCCTATTTGAGTTGATATCAGGATGTCCTCTTCTGTGACCTTGTGTTGTGCTGGTATCTGATATTATTGGTTTTCTGACCAAACAATTTCCTTTAGTATTTCTTGTAGCTTTGGTTTTGGTTCTTCCACATTCTCTAAGCTTGTGTTTAGCTGTAAATGTTTTAATTTCGCCTTCATATTTGAGAGAGAGTTTTGGTGGATATATGATCCTTGGCTGGCAGTTTTTCTCTTTCAGTGCTCTATATATGTCAT
Organism: Loxodonta africana; assembly: GCF_030014295.1. Classification (NCBI taxonomy): domain Eukaryota; kingdom Metazoa; phylum Chordata; class Mammalia; order Proboscidea; family Elephantidae; genus Loxodonta; species Loxodonta africana. The sequence continues at coordinate 70,298,838 of NC_087369.1, forward strand.
CCCATTGCCTTCTTGACTGCGTGGTTTCTGCTGAGTAGTCTGAACTTATTCTTATTGATTCTCCCTTGAAGGAGACCTTTCTTTTATCCCTGGCTGCTTTAAAATTTCCTCTTTATCTTTGGTTTTTGGCAAGTTTGATGATAATATGTCTTGGTGATTTTCTTTTTGGATCAATCTTAAATGGGGTTCAATGAGCATCTTGTATAGATATCCTTTTGTCTTTCATGATGTCAGGAAAGTTTTCTGCCAAGAGATCTTCAACTATTCTCTCTGTATTTTCTGTTATCCCTCCCTGTTCCGGGACTGCAATCACACGCAAGTTATTCTTCTTGATAGAGTCCCACATGATTCTTAGGGTTTCTTCATTTTTTAAAATTCTTTTATCTGATTTTTTTTCAGCTATATTGGTGTCAATTCCCTTGTCCTGCACATCCCCCTCCCTGCATTCCAATTGCTCGAGTCTGCTCCTCTGACTTCCTATTGAGTTGTCTAATTCTGTAATTTTACTGTCAATCTTTTGGATTTCTGAATGCTGTCTCTCTATGGATTCTTGCAGCTTATTAATTTTTCCACTATGTTCTTGAATAATCTTTTTGAGTTCTTCAACTGTTTTATCAGTGTGTTCCTTGGCTTTGTCTGCAGTTTTCCTTATTTCATTTCTGAGGTCATCCCTGATGTCTTGAAGCATTCTGTAAATTAGTTTTTTATATTCTGTATCTGATAATTCCAGGATTGTCTCTTCATTTGGGAAAGATTTTGATTCTTTTGTTTGGGGGGTTGTAGAAGCTGTCATGGTCTGCTTCTTTTTGTGGTTTGATATGGACTGCTGTCTCTTAGCCATCACTAAGATATTGTAGTGATTTATTCTATATTTGCTCCCTGAGTCTTATCTTGTTTTGTTTTCTTTCAATATATGTGGATGGGCTACTAGATTGTGCTGTCTTGATTGTTGTAGCCCTTGACTTACTTATGACCTATTACCAGCTGATTTGGGCTGTTGCCAGATATATATGCCTGAGTCTATTCACTATTCTTGAGTAGAATCTGATTTTGGGTCATCAAGTGTGTGATGCACCCTATCACCTATCCACCTTGAGGAGTAGTGGTGATAGCTGTGTGCACCAGATTCTATTAGCAGCAGGGTTTCACACTCCGGGGGGGGGGGCAGGATGCTGACAGGCTTCCCCCAATGCAAGTACCTCTACTGATTGGTAGATGTCACCCTCCTTAGACCCCTAAGGCAAGAGGCTAGGTGGTCTGGGGGGAGCTTCAGCCCTCAGTTCCCTGTTGTGGGTCAGTGAGGGCTCTGTTTAATAGGCAGAGATATCAGACCTGGGAAACTTGTCTTTCCAGTAATCTGCTAAAACAATTACAGTCAGATCCCTATCAGAATTGCCTTTGCATTGTAATAGCCACCTTGTTCCCTGTAGGGATGAAAGCCCAAGACTGTGGATCACATACGTTTGGCTGGAGCTGGTTCTGTGTTTTTAGTCCAATTAGGGAAGGGTTTTTGGTCCCTGGGTTTTTTGTAGCTGCTTCTCTCTCTCTTTTTTTTTTTTTTCTCTCAGTCCAGGAGAATGGGTTAGGAAAAGACCAAAAAAAAAAGAAAAGAAAAGAAAAACCGCAGTGCCCTTCACTCTCCAGCTGGGGAATTTCCAATGTTAATGAAGCCTCCTGGGAAGGGGAGGGGAGGGTTCAGATAAATAGGAGAGAGTAGCACTCCAGAATATAGACAAAGTTACTTATCTTGCTTTGGATGACTTTTTATCTGAGATTCCCGAGGGGTGTGTTGACTGTGCACACTGGCTAGGTAGAGATTGCCCCTGAGGGTCAGGCCCATGTCCTGTGCTTGTGCTGTCTCAGAAGCTGTGGTCAGTTCCTCCACTCCCAGTCCAAAGCCCAGTGCCAAGGTTCCCCGGCTGGGACGCTGCACTCCAGGCTCCAAAACCAGTCTCTGCCTCCCGGTGACTTCTCCTCCTGTCAGCCGCATCTCTGCACTGCCTGCGTGCACTGGCTGGGCTTCACCCGAGGTCACTTCTGGGGGCTAGGGCTGCGTCCCGTGTTTGTGCCGTCTCAGGATGCTGTGCTCAGGTCCCCTGCACCCAGTCCAAAGCCCCGCACCAAGGTTTCCTGACTGGGACGCTGGCTCCAGGCTCCGAAAACAGTCACTGGTACCCCGGGGTTGTTCGTTCTCAGTCTCTGTCACTCAGGTCAACTCTTTTGATCTGTGTTTGATGGTCAGGGCTCATAGATTGTCATGTATGTGATCGATTCACTTGTTTTTCTGAGTCTTTGTTGCAAGAGGGATCCGAGGTAGCTTCTACCTAGGCAGCCATCTTGGCTCCTTGATTGGGTTTTTAAATGAAGATTTACAGAACAAAGTAGTTTCTCATTAAACAACTAATACACAAACTGTTTTCTGACATCGGGTGCCAATGCCAAGATATGTCAACACTCCCCTTCTGGACCTTGGGTTCCCCATTACCAGCTTTCCTGTCCCCTCCTGACTTCTCATCCTTGCCTCTGGGCTGGTGTGCCCATTTAGTCTTGTATTGATTTATGGCCAGCTGCTCCAATCTTTGGCTGAAGGGTGAACCTCAAGAGTGATTTCATTACTGAGTTAAAAGGGAGTCCAGGGGCCATAATCTTGAGGTTTCTCCAGTCTCTGCCAGATCAGTAAGTCTGTTTTTTTTGTTGTTTTTTAGTTAAAATTTTGTTCTCCATTTCTGTCTGGGACCCTCTATTGCGATCCCTCTCAGAGAAGTCAGTGGTGGTAGACAGGCACCATCTATTTGTGCTGGACTCAGGCTGGTGGAGGCTGTGGTACTTTTGGTTCATTAGTCCTTTAGACTAATCTTTCCTCGTATCTTTGGTTTTCTTCATTCTCACTTGCTCCAGACAGGGTGAGAACAGTGGAGTATCTTAGATGATCACTCACAAACTTTCAAGACTCCAGAAGCTACTCACCAAAGTAGAATTTAGAACATTTTCTTTATAAACAATATTATACCAATTGAGTTAGATGTTCTCCGAAACCATGGTCCCACAACCCTCAGCCCTGTAATTTGATCCTTGGGAGTTTGGATGCTTCTATGGAGCTTCCATGACCTTGCCTTGAACAAGTTGTGCTGGCTTCCCCAGAATTGTTGTACTGTCTTATCCTTCACCAAAGTTACTACTTTTTTATTGCCTGTTTAGTGTTTTTTCATCCCCACATGTCCACTCCCTCATAACCATCAAATATGATTTCTTTTTGTGTGTAAACCCTTTCATGAGTTTTTATAGTAGTGGTCTCATACAATATTTGTCCTTTTGTGATTGACTTATTTCACTGAGCATAATATCCTCCAGATTTATCCATGTTGTGAGATTCTTCGCAGATTCATTATTGTTCTTTATTGTTACATTATTTTTCCATTGTGCGTATGTACCATAGTTTGTACATCCATTGATCTCTTGATGGGCACCTAGGTTGTTTCCATCTTTTTGCTATTGTGAACAATGCTGCAGTGAAAATGGGTGTGCATATGTCTATTAGTGTGATGGCTTTTATTTCTCTAGGATTTATGACTAGGTGTGGAATTCCTGGCATATGGTATTTGTGTTTCTAGCTTTTTAAGAAAGCAACACATTGTTTTCCAAAATGGGTGTACCATTTTGCATTCCCACCAGCAATGCATAAGATTTCCAATATACCCACAGTCTCTCTAACATTGGTTATTTTCTGTTTTTTTGATTCGTGCCAGTATTTTCGGGGCGAGATGGTATCTCATTGTTGTTTTGAATTGCATTTCTCTAAGGGCTAGTAGAAACCATGGTGGCTTAGTGGTTAAGAGCTACGGCTGCTAACCAAAAGGTCAGGAGTTCAAATCCACCAGCTGCTCCTTGTAAACCCTATGGGACATTTCTACTGTGTCCAATAGGGTCACTATAAGTTGTCATCAGTTCAACGACAGTGTTTTGTTTTGTTTTTTTAATGGTTAGTGATTTAGACCACACGTTAGCTGTTTGAATTTTTTTTAGGTGAAGAGTCTGTTCGTATCCTTTGCCCATTCTTTAATTGGATTATTTGTCTTTTTGTTATAGAGGTGTTTGATTTTCCTGTAGATTTTAGAGATTAGACCTCTTTTTTTAGTAATTTTTATTGTGCCTTAAGTGAAAGTTTACAAATCAAGTCAGACTGTCACATATAAGTATATACACCTTACTCCGTACTCCCACTTGCTGTCCCCCTAATGCGTCAGCCCTTCCAGTCTCTCCTTTCGTGACAATTATGCCAGCTTCCAACTCTCTCTATCCTCCCATCCCCCTCCAGACAGGAGATGCCAACACAGTCTCAAGTGTCCACCTGATATAATTAGGTCACTCTTCATCAGCATCTCTCTCCCACCCACTGTCCAGTCCCTTTCATGTCTGATGAGTTGTCTTTGGGAATGGTTCCTGTCCTGTGCCAACAGAAGGTTTTGGGACCATGACCACTGGGATTCCTCTAGTCTCAGTCAGACCACTAAGTATGGTCTTTTTATGAGAATTTGGGGTCTGCATCCCACTGATCTCCTGCTCCCTCAGGGGTTCTCTGTTGTGCTCCCTGTCAGGGCAGTCATTGGTTGTGGCCGGGCACCAACTAGTTCTTCTGGTCTCAGGATGATGTAGGCCTCTGGTTCATGTGGCCCTTTCTGTCTCTTGGGCTCTTAGTTATCGTGTGACCTTGGTGTTCTTCATTCTCCTTTGTTCCAGGTGGGTTGAGACCAATTGATGCATCTTAGATGGCCGCTTGTTAGCATTTAAGACCCCAGATGCCACATTTCAAAGTGGAATGCAGAATGATTTCATAATAGAATTATTTTGCCAACTGACTTAGAAGTCCCCTTAAACCATGGTCCCCAAACCTCCGCCCTTGCTCTGCTGACCTTTGAAGCATTCAGTTTATCCCAGAAAATTCTTTGCTTTTGGTCCAGTCCAGTTGAGCTGACCTTTCATGTATTAAGTATTGTCCTTCCCTTCACCTAAAGCAGTTCTTATCTACTAATTAATCAGTAAAAAACCCTCTCCCACCCTCCCTCCCTCCCTGCCCCGTAATTTTTGGTGGAATTTTAACAGTCTATTTTATCTTAGATTAGTATTGCCGCTTCTCCTCTTTTTTGAAAGCTGTTTGCTTGATGTATATTTTTTCCATTCTTTGATTGTAATAAATTTATGTTTTTGTTTCTAATGCGTGCCTCTTGTAGACAGCGTATTGATGGATCATGCTGTTTTATCCATTCTGTCACTCTCTGTCTATTTATGGGTACATTTAAGCCAGTGTGATTATTGATAGGTGCGAGGTCATTACTGTCTTTTTGTAGTGCTTTTTTGGGTGACGCTGATATTTTCTTTGTTCCTCTTACTCTTCTGTGCTGAATCCTTTTTTTCATGAATTTTTTTGTTGTTTCTTTCGTTTTTGCATGTCTTGCATTTACTGAACCTTCATGTTTTTTCTTCTTAATTTTGGTGAGTAGTTTTGTTAACTTTCTTTGTGTTTGCCTTGAAATTTACCGCTATCTTTCTAAATTTGAACCAGTCTTTTATTACTTGATAATGCCTTGACTTCCTCTCCATTTGAAAACTGTATACCATTTATTCCTTCTTTTATTGTTCTAACTTTGTCATTTACAGTTTAATCTCTCTGGCTTCCTGTAGTAAATCTTTTAGTTTTGTTTTATCCATGAGAGTTCATTGCCTAGGTTGGTAACTGGGTGATGTGGTCTTGTGTTCTAGATTCAGGCTGTTGTCGCATGTTATTGGTTCTCTAAGCAAAGGACTCCCTTTAATAATTTTTGTACATTTGTTTGGATTTTACATATTTCCTTAATTTTTGTTTATCTGGAAATGTTCTAATTTGGCCATCGTGTTTGAGCAAGAATTTTGCAGGATATATTATTCTTGGTTGGCAATTTTTTTCTTTCAAGGTTTTATATGTCATCCCATTGCCCTCTTGCCTGCATGGTTTCTACAGAGTAGTCAAAGTTTAGTCTTATCGTTTCCCCTCAGTATATGACTTTTTGGTTTTCTCAAGCTGGTCTCAGGATTCTTTCTTTGTCTTTGGTTTTAGCTAGCGTGATTATGATATGTCTTTGTTATTTTCTTTTGGGATCTATCTTATATGGTTTCATTAAGCTTCTTGGGTGGTCAGCTTTTTATCTTTCATGATATTAGGAAACTTTTCTGTCAACAAATCTTCAGTGATCATCTCTGTGTTTTCCATTTTCTACCCCCTACTCTCAAATTCCAATCACTCACAAATTTTTGTTTGTAAACTACAATGTGCACAGGGTTCCTTCATTTTTCTTCATTTTTTTCTCTGATTTTTTCCACAAAGTGTTATCCAAGGATTTGTCCTTAATTTCACTGATCCTTTCTCCCATTGTTTCATACTTGTTCCTCCGACCTTCTGTGACACTGTCCATTACTGAAATCTTGCTGTTTACCTTTTGGCTTTCTAATTGCTGTTTTTGTATGATTTCTAGTTGTTTGTTTATTTTTACATTCTGTTCCTGTGTTATCTCCTTGAATTATTTGATTGCTTTGTCTGTCTTTTCCATGATTTTGTCTATTTTTTGCTTAGTTTTGTCTTAATTTTCCTTCATCTCTTGAAGAGCCTTGAATATTAGAGTTTTAAACTCCCTATCAGGAAAGAAAAACATGTTTTGAGAAGTAGAAGTCCAGTGGGGGTAAGGGAGACCATTGGTAAGATTGATTGGCACAATAGCTACAATGACGGACTTGAACATGACAGCAAATATGAAGATGATGCAAGACTGGGCACCACTTTGTTCTGTTGTACATAAGGTGGCCATGAGTCAGAGTCAACTCACTGGCAGCTATCTATCTATTTATGTGTCTCATTTTTGTTCATGTAGTAGTATTTTCCTGATTTTCTTTAGTTCTTTGTGGTTTCTTTGACATTATTTAATATCGTTGTATTATATTCTTCCAATCTGTTCATTGTCTTAATTTCTATAGATTATTTCTCTCCCTTCTACTTGTTCGTTTGAATGAGCCATCATTTCCAGGTTTTTTAGATGCTGTGTGATTTTTTGTTGCCACCAGGTCATTAGAATATCACATTGTGTTATCTTTCTTAGTTCCCTGGTATATTTGGTCCTTTCAAAAGCACTAATTTCTGCAAGAAACTCTCACTTGGGCACAGTCTTCAGATTCTTATTATCACTCCCTCCCTCACCCTGTGAGTCTCTGATTCAGGCCAGACCTAGGCTTCAATCCTTCAGTGACTCCTAGACTGATTAGAAAACACAGACTGATCAATGTGCCTTCAAGCGGGCACTGCCTTCAGTCCTCACTCACTGCTATCTCCCCTGCTTTGTGAGGCTCCAGTACAGGCCAGACCAATGTCCCAGTCCTTCAGACTCACCCAGAGCTGTCAGATCATACACCCTGAGCAATACACCAGGAAGATATGCCTTATATACCACAGGGACACACATTAGGATCCCTATTAGTAAGCAAGAGAGCTCTGGATCAGCTGTGGTTGCACCTAGAGTTCTGCTCCATGCATCTGACTGATGTTCGAGGAGGTGGATTGGCAAGGAGAGTGAAAAAGGTCATTTTCCTGCTGTTTGAAATCCATCCTTATCTTGTGTCATTTTGTGGCTCCTTGCTACCATTCTTTGCCTACCATTTTAGGAATCTTACAAAGATGAACACAGATTGCTAGTTTCTTTTCTTGGTGTTCATGTGGGGAGTGGTGGGATCCTAGATCTGATCGCATGTCATTTTTCCAGCATCCACTTTGTAGTTGGAGATTTTAACACACTGTTTACAGAATTTGATAGATTAAGAAGATAAGCAGCGATATCAGAGAAGCAAACATTACAATTAATACAATACTTGCTTTCTGTATGTGTGTATGTATATATAATATTACCTGTATTTGAGAAAATGAAGAACATACGTGAAATCAAAGAAGCCTCAGTAACTTCCAAAGGACTATTTTTTTCTCCATAATATGCAATTTTAAAAGTATACCTTAAAACACCATTTTGGAAACCAAATAGTATATTGCCAAATAACTCCCAGGATATAAAAGGAATAATAAAAGAAATTAAGGGGAGGTGGGACAAAGAAGACCAAGTAGATGCTTCTGGTGATCCCTCTTACAAGAAAGACCCCACCCCCCAAAAAAATGAGTCGATTGTGTATATGACAAGCTTGGAGCCTTGAACATCAATGGCAAAGTTAGAAAATCAGATTGAGTGACAGGGGGAGGGAAAGACAGTTCAGAAGTGATGAGGAATTGCTGGACCTGACTCGGTGGAAACTGGCGCCCCTCAGGCACCATCTCCTGGCATGACTGCAGTAGGGCTGGTGATAGCATTCTGCATGCAGTTTCCTCATCCAGAGAGCTAGCCACACGGAGCCTACTCATGCCTCTGGAATCAGCAAAGAATACCACTCTCGGCAAAAGATAAGTGTTTGCGTCTAATTTACCACACTGATCAAATAGCACGTTGTGAAAAAACTCTTTCCCATTTATCTGATCCCTCCTCCCTTTTCCTCAGGCCCACAAGCTGGCTTCCGTGGCTGTCAATTTCCCTGGGTCTGAGATAGGTCTTGCTGGGCACCCTGAGCCATTCTCCCTGCCTTGGAGAAGGAACAAATTAAGAAATGGGGGGAAAAATAATCTGCCAGCTCCCCCAAGCTGGAAACTCAGGGTAGAAGTGGCTCCTCTCCAGGCACAAGTGGCCTACTGATTTGGAATGCCTTTCATCCCTCCATGGACCTAGGTGGGAACATTTTAGCAGCTTAGCACTGTGTTGGTATGCTGCAATGGTGTATATGCCTGAGATCTGACTTCAGCTGTTTCAGCTGTGCAGTAAAAAGGCGGGTTTTTGACATTTGACACTGCTCAGCCTAATAAGCAGGGATCTCACTTACCCATATCAATGGCCTGAAGACTGGTGGCTCCAGCCATGTCACCTAGCCACCCATGACAAGGGTCCAAGGATAAGTGATGCCTCTCCATCCTTACAGATAAAAGCATTGGGTGCCTATTGTCCTGCTGCAGAACACACCCACCTGTGTGCTCACAGACACTCAGGGGATGGTTGTCGACCCCTGCCTTGCTCAGAGCATGACCCCCTGCTGCAACCAGATACCTGTGCCTACACAAATCACCCATGTTTCTCTAAGACTTTAGGAGAGAGCCTGCACCACACACTTGGTGACCGACTACCTGGACACCTGAACTGAATCCTTATGAGAAAACTGAATGGGCTTCTAGGCTCATATACCTGGCAACAGCTCTAGCCATCTGGTGACAAGACGCTAGAGCTTCAAAGGTGCAAATAATCAAGCTAGATAACTCAAACAGCCTATTTGGGACTATCAAAACAAAACAAAGCAAGAAGCTAGGACACACTAAGCAAACATAAAATAAATTAATACAATAAATTATACATGGCTCGGAGACAAGAGTCAATATCAAATTACATAAAGAAGCAGACCATGATCACTTCAACAAGCTCCCAAAACAAAGAATCAAGGAATCTTCCAGAAGGAATTACCAGAGATAGAATACAAAGGATTAATATACAGAACTCTTCAAGAGATCAGAAAGGAGATTAGGCAAAATGCAGAACAAGAAAATTAAACACACACAAAAAAGCAGTTGAGAAAATTAAGGTCATTCAAGATCATAATGACAAATTTAATACATCGTAAGACTGCATAGAGAGACAGCAATCAGGAATTCAGAAGGTTAACCATAAAATTACAGAATTAGACAACTCAATAGAAAGTCAGGGGAGCAGAATTGGGGAAATGGAAGTCGGAATTAGTAAGATTGAAGGTAAAACACTTGGCACTAACATATTTGAATAAAAATCAGGTAAAAGAATTTAAAAAATGAAGAAATGCTAAGAATCATCTGGGACTCTATCAAGAGAAATAACCTATGAGTGATTGGAGTACCAGAACAGAGAAAGAGAACAGGAAACACGGAGAGAATTGTTGAAGATGTGTTGGCAGGAAACTTCCCTAATATAGTGAAAGATAAGAAGTTATCTACCCAAGATGCTCATCAAACCCCACATAAGGTAGATCCCAAAAGTAAGTCACTAAGACATACTATAATCAAATTTCCCAAAACTAAAGATAAGAGAGAATTTTTAAAGGGCTACTAGATATAAGATGAAAAGTCATTGTCACTGACTGAATTACATCCCACAAAAAAATGTGTGTGTCAATTAGACTGGGCCATGATTCACAGTATTGTGTGATTTTCCTATATGTTGTAAATCCTGCCCCTATAACTGGGTATGGTGTTAATGAAGGAGGATGGGCGGCAGTTGTGTTAGTGAGGCAGGACTCAGCCTACAGTATTAGATTGTGTCTTTAGGCAATCTCTTTAGATATAAAAGACAGAAACAAAAAGATAGACAGGGGGACCTGATGCCACCAAGAAAGCAGCACCAGAAGCAAAGCGAGTCCCTTGGACCTGGGGTCCTGGTGCATAAGAAGGTCCTCAATCAGGGGAAGATTGAGGACAGAGAAAGCCTTCCCCTGAAGCTGATACCCTGAATTTGGACTTCCAGCCTACTGGAATGTGAGAAAATAAATTTCTCTATGTTAAAGCCATCCACTTGTGGTATTTCTCTTATAGCAGCACTAGATAACTAAGACAGTCACCTACAAAGGACAGTGAATAAAAATAAGCTCAGATTACTTGGAAAAAAACATGCAGACAAGAACGTAATGGGATGACATATATAAAGACTTGAAGGAAGAAAATTCCCAGCATAAAATCATATATCCAGCAAAACTATATCTCAAAGATGAAGGTAAAACTAGGACATTTCCAGAAAAACAGAAGTTTAGAGAATTTTCAAAAACTACAAGAAATACTAAACCAGTAACATCAGATAACAACCCAAAACTAGAACACAAGACAGAACAACCAGATATCATTCCAGACAGGGAAATCACAAAACTAAATCAAGATAGAAAAAGGCTCAAAACAAGGAAACAGCAATGTCATTATGTAAAAGATGAAACATTAAAACAATAAAGAGGGACTAAAAATGTAGTCATAGATCTTTCATATGGAGAGGAATTAAGGCAATAGAAAGAAATAAAAGTTTGGTTTAAACTTAGAAAAATAGGGATAAATATTAAAAGTAACCACAAAAAAGACTAACAATCTTACACATCAAAATAAAATACAAGAAAATCATAGATCCAGCAAAAAAAAACAACAACAATGAATAAAAGGAAAAGACAATATATAAAGATAAACTACTCAGCACAAAAAAAATTCAGTGGAAAAAAGAAACTGTCAACAACACACAAAAAAGACATTAAAATAACAGCAGCACTAAACTCATAAAAAAAAAAAACTCATACCTACCCATAATTCTGATGAATGTAAATGGACTAACTACACCAATAAAGAGACAGAGAGTGGCAGAATGGATAAAAATACATGATCCGTCTATATGCTGCCTACAAGAGACACACCTTAGCCTTAAAGGCACAAACAAACTAAAACTGAAAGGATGGAAAAAAATACATCAAGCAAACAACAATCAAAAAAGAGCAGGAGTGGCAATATTAATTTATGACAACAGACTTTAAAGTGAAATCCACCACAAAGGAAAAGGAAGGACACAATATAATGGTTAAAGGGACAATATACCACGAGGATATAGCCATATTAAATATGGCACACAGAATGACAAGGCTTCAAGATACATACAACAAACTATAACAGCACTGAAAAGTGGGATAGCTCAACAAAAATCATAGGAGGCTTCAAAACACCAATTTTGGTGAAGGACAGAACATCCAGGAAGAAGCTCAATAAACACATGGAAGATCTAGAGGCCATAATCAACCAACTTCACCTCATAGACATATACAGAACCTTCCACCAAACAGTAGCCAAGTACAATTTTTTTTCTAACACACATGGAATATTCTTTAGAAGAGACCACATATTAAGTCATAAAGCAAGCCTTAAAGAATCCAAAACAATTAAATTTTGCAAAGCATCTTTTCTGACCCTAAAGCCATAAAAGTAGACATCGATAACAGAAAAAGCAGGGAAAAAAATCAAACATTTGGAAACTGAAACATACCCTACTCAAAAATGACTTGGTTACAGAAGAAATTAAGGATGGAATGAAGAAAACCATAGAACCCAATGAAAATGAAAACACTTCCTATCAGAACCTTTGGGACACAGTGAAAGCAGTGTTCAGAGATCAGTTTATAGCAATAACTGCACACATCCAAAAAGAAGAAAGGGCTAAAATCAAATAATTACCCCTACAACTTAAACAAATACAAAGAGAGCAACAAAAGAAATCCTTAGACACTAGAAGAAAGCAAATAATAAAAATTAGAGTAGAATTAAATGAAACAGAGAACAGTAAAAAATTGGAAGAGCTAACAAGACCAAAAGCTGGTTCTTTGAAAACATTAACAAAACTGATAAACCATTGGCCAAACTGACAAAAGAAAACGAAAGAGGAAGCAAATAACCCGAATAAGAAATGAGATGGGTATTATCGCAAGAAACACAACTGAAATTAAAAGAATCATATCAAATTACTATGAAAAATTGTACTCTAACAGATTTCAAATCCTAGAAGAAATGGATGAATTTCTAGACCACACTACCTACCTAAACTAACACAAACAGAGGCAGAACAACTAAAATAAACCGATAACAAAAGAAGAGATAGAAAACGTAATTAAAAAACTCACAACAAAAAATAGCCCTGGCCCTGACGGCTTCACTGGAGGATTCTACCAAATTTTCAGAGAAGAGTTAACACCACTGCTACTAAATGTATATCACAGCAGAGAAAAGATGGAATACTCCCAAACTCATTCTATGAAGCCAGCATAACCCCGATACCAAAACCAGTTAAAGAACACACACAAAAAAGGAAATTACAGACCAACGTCCCTCGTGAACTTAGATTCAAAATTGCCCAACAAAATTCTAGCAAACAGAATTCAACAACATATCAAAAAAAACAATTCACCACGACCAAGTGGGATTCATACGAGGTATGCAGGAATGGTTCAGTATTAGAAAAATAATCAATGTAATCCATCATATAAATAAAACAAAAGACAAAAATCACAAAATCTTATCAATTGATGCAAAAAAGGCATTTGACAAAGTTCAACACTCATTCATGGTAAAAACTCTCAGCAAAATAGGAAAAGAAGGAAAATTTCTCACAAAACCAACACCCAACATCATCCCAGATGGAGAGAGCCTGAAATCATTCCCCTTCAGAAGGGGATCCAGACAAGGTTGCCCTTTATCCCCACTCTTATTTAACATCGTGCTGGAGGTCCTAGCCAGAGAAATTAGGCTAGATAAAGAAATAAAGGGCATCCAAATTGGTAAGGAAGAAGTAAAAGTATTTCTATTTGCAAATGACATAATTTTATATGCAGAAAACCCTAAAGAATCCTCAAGAAAACTGTTGAAACTAGTAGAACAGTTCAGCAGAGTATCAGGATACAAGATAAACATACAAAAATCAGGTGAATACCTCTACACCAACAAAGAGAACGTCGAAGAGAAAATCAACAAATCAATAATACCATTTATAAAAGCCCCCAACAAGATAAAATACTTAGGAATAAATCTAACCAGAGACGTAAAAGACCTATACAAAGAAAACTACAAGGCACTACTGCAAGAAACCAAAGAGACCTACTTAAGTGGAAAAGCATACCTTGCTCACAGATAGGAAGACTCAACATTGCAAAAATGCCTACTCTACCCAAAGTGATCTATAAATATAATGCAATTCTGATCCAAATTCCAATGACATTTTTTTAACGAGATGGAGACACAAATCACCAAATTCATATGGAAGTGAGAGGACCCCAATAAGTGACACATTACTTAAAAAGAAGAACAAAGTGGGAGGATTCACACTCTCTGATATTATAACCTATTATACTGCCACAGTAGTCAAAACAGCCTGGTACTTGTACAACAACAGATACATAGACCAATGGAACAGAATTGATAATCCAGACATAAATCCACCCACATACAAACAGGTAATATTTGACAAAGGCCCAAAGTCAGCTAAATGGGGAAAAGACAGCCTCTTTAACAAATGCTGCTGGCATAACTGGATATCCACTTGCAAAAAAATGAAACAAGACCCATACATCACACCATGCACAAAAATTAACTCAAATTGCATCAAAGACCTGAATATAAAATCTAAAACGATAAAGACCATGGAAGAAAAAATAGGGACAACACTAGGAGCCCTAATACATGGCATAAACAGTAGACAAAACATTACCAACAATGCACAAACACCAGAAGAGAAACTAGATAACTGGAGCTCCTAAAAATCAAACACCTATGTTTTTTTATGCTCATCCAAAGACTTCACCAAAAGAGTAAAAACATTACCTACATACAGACTGGGAAAACGTTTTTAGCTATGACATTTCCGATCAGCATCTGGTCTCTAAAATCTACATGATACCGCAGAAACTCAACTACAAAAAGACTACCCAATTAAACAACGGGTAAAAAATATGAATAGGCACTTCACCAAAGAAGACATTCAGACAGTTAACAGGTACTTGAGGAAATGCTCCCGATCATTAGCCATTAGAGAAATGCAAAGCAAAACTGCAGTGAGGTACCATCTCACTACAAAAAAAAAAAAAAAAACAAACAAGGCTAGCAGTAATCCAAAAAACACAAAATTATAAATGTTGGAGAGGTTGTGGAGAGACTGGAACACTTACAAAATGATGGTGAGAATGTAAAATGGTACGACCACTTTGGAAATTGTTGTGGCATTTCCTTAAAAAGCTAGAAATAGAACTACCATTTGATCCAGCAATCCCACTCCTTGGAATATATCCTAGAGCAATAAGAGCCTTTACAGGAACAGATGTATGCACACCCATGTTCATTGCAGCACTGTTTACAATAGCAAAAAGATGGAAGCAACCAAGGTGCCCATCAACGGATAAATGGATAAATAAATTATGGAATATTCACATGATGGAATACTATGCATCAATAAAGAACAATGATGAATCTGTGAAATATAACATGGAGGAATCTGGAAGGCATTATGCTGAGAAAAATTAGTCAGTTGCAAAATAACAAATATTGTATCAAACCACTATTATAAGAACTGAAGAAATAGCTTAAACACAGAAGAAAATATTCTTTGATGGTAACAAGGGAGGGCAGGGAGTGAGGGAGAGGGGTAATCACTAATTAGATAGTAGACAAGAACTATTTTAGGTGAAGGGAAAGACAACACACAACACAGGAGAGGTCAGCACAACTGGACTAAACCAAAAGCAAAGAAGTTTCCCGAATAAACCAAACACTTCAAACCCCAGCGTAGCCGGGGTGGGGGTCTGGAGACCATGGTTTCAGGGGACATTGACATAATAAAATCTATTAAGAAAACATTCTGCATCCCACTTTAGTGAAAGGCATCTAGGGTCTTAAAAACTAGCAAGTGGCCATTTAAGATGGACCAAAGGCAAATGAAGAACACCAAAGACACAAGGTAATTATGAGCCCAAGGGACAGAAAGGGCCACATAAATCAGAGACTACATCAGCCTGAGACCAGAAGAACTAGATGGTGCCTGGCTACATCCGATGACTGCCCTGACAGGGAACACAACAGAGAATCCCTAATGGAGCAGGAGAGAAGTGGGACGCAGACCTCAAATTCTCATAAAAAGACCAGACTTAATGGTCTGATTGAAACTAGAAGGACTCTGGAGGTCACAGTCCCCAAACCTTCTGTTACCCCAAGGCTGGTACCATTCCCAAAGCCAATTCTTCAGACGGGGACTGGACTAAAGTATAAGATAGAAAATGATACTGGTGAAGAGTGAGCTTCTTGGCTCAATTAAACACATGAGATTATGTAGGCACCTCCTCTCTGGAGAGTACATGAGAGTGCAGAGGGGAAGAGAAGCTGGCTGAATGGACACGGGGAACACAGGTTGGAAAGAGTGTGCTGTCTCATTGAGAGGAGAGCAACTAGGAGTACATAGCAAGGTGTATATAAATTTTTGTATGAGAGACTAACTTGATTTCTATACTTTCACTTAAAGCACAATAAAAATAAATAAATAAAATAAATATATTGATTCTTACCAAGTTATTGTATGAATTCAATGCAATCCCAATCAAAATTTCATTTGGATTTTTTTTTTTTTGAGGACCTTTATAAACATCCCCTTTGCCGTTGAGCTAGGCTCCTAACCTAAAGACCAGCAATCAGAATCTACCAGCCACTCCTGGAAACCCTATGGAGCAGTTCTACCCTGTCCTATAGGGTCACTATGAATTGGAATCGACTTGATGGCAACGGTTTCTTTTTGATTTTTTTAAATTTGTTAAAGAGACTGTCTCTTCCCCCATTTAATGGACGTCTATCCTTTTTTTTATCCTTACTCAAAGATCAGGTGTCCATAGGTGGATAAGTTTACTTCTGGGTTCTCAATGATGTTCCATTGACTACTGTGGCTGTATAGTATGTTCTGAGATCAGAGAGTATGAGACATCCTACAACGTTCTTCTTCAATAATGCTTAGCCTATCCAGGGCCACTTTTATTTCCAGATAAAGTTGGTGACTAGTTTTCCATCTCATTAAAGAATGATGTTGGAATCTGAATTGGGATTGCATTATATTCGTAGATCTCTTTGGGTAGTGTTGACATTTTCAAAGGGTTAAGTCTTCCTATCCATGAGCATGGTATATTTTTCCATTTATGTTGGTCTCTTTTGGTTTCCTGCAGTAGCGTTTTGTAGTTTTCTTTGTATACGTCGTTCACATCTCTAGTTAGATTTATTGCTAAGGATTTTATCTTTTTTAGCGCTATTGGAAACAGTATTGTTTTCCTGATTTCTTTTTTCAGAGTTCTCTTTGTTGGTGTAGAGAAATAGCTGTTTTTTGTATGTTGATCTTTACCCTGCCACTTTGCCAAATTATTCTATTAGTTCCAGTAGTTTTCTTTTTGAGGTCTCTGGGATTTTCTGTGTACATAATCATATTATCTGCAAACAAGGATAGTTTTACTTCCTTGATAATTTGTATGCTCTTTATTTCCCTTTCTTGTCTTATTGCTCTAGCTAGGGCTTATAGTAAAATATTGAATAAGAGTGGTGATAAAGGTCATCCTTCTCTGGTTCCCATTCTCAGGGGGAATACTTTCAGTCTCTTTCTGTTGAGAATAATGTTGGCTGTTGGTTTTGCATATATGCCCTTAATTGTGTTGAGAAAATTCCCTTCTATTCCTATTTTACTGAGAGTTTTTATCAAGAATGGATGTTGGACTTTATCAAATGCCTTTTCTCCATCGATGGAGATGAACCTGTGATTCTTGTTCTTTTTTTATTTATTTATGTGGTGGGTTACATTGATTGATTTTCTAATGTTGAATCATCCTTGAATACCTGGTATGAATCCCAGTTGTTCATTATGTATTACTTTTCTGATATGCTCTTGCATTTTGTTGGCTAGAATTTTGTTGAGTATTTTTGCATCTATACTCATGAGGGATGTTGATCTATAATTTTCTTTTTTAGTGGTGTCTTTGCCTGGTTTTGGTATCAGGGGTATGCTGGCTTCATAGAATGAATTCAGGAGTATTCCATCCTTTTCTACAGTATGGAATATTTTAAGTAGTATTGGTGTCAACACGTCTCTGAATGGTAAAATTCTTCTGTGAAGTTTTTTGGTTGAAGTTTTTTTCATAACCTCTTCAATTTCTTCTTTTGTTATGGGCCTGTTCATATTTCCTACCTCAGCTTGTTTTAGTTAGTGTAGGTAGTGTGTTTCTAGAAATTTGTTCATTTCTTTTAGGTTTTCAAATTTGTTGGAGTATAATTTATCATAGTATCCTGCTATGATCCTTTTTATTTCAGTTGATTCTGTTGTAATATGTGATGGTTAAGACTTTGTGTTAGCTTGACTGGGCCATGATTCCCAAAGTTTTGGCAGTCGTATAATGTGATTGCTTCCCTGTTGATATTCTGTATGTGATCACCCCCATGATGGGATCTGCTGTGAGTAGCCGAACAGTTGAAAAAGGAGTTTCCTGGGGCTAGTGTCCTGGATCAGTGTCATAGATTGGATTATGTCCCCCCCCGCCAAAATGTGTATCAATTGGGCTGGGCCATGATTCCCAATATTGTGTGATTTTCCTATATGTTGTAAATCCTGCCTCTATGATGTTATTGAAGGAGGATGGGCAGCAGTTGTGTTAGTGAGGTAGGACACAACCTACAGGATTAGGTAGTGTCTTGAGGCAATCTCTTGAGATATAAAAGATAGAAGCAAGCAGAGAGACAGGAGAAGCTCATAACACCAAGAAAGCTGCACCAGAAGAGCACGTCCTTTGGACACAGGGTCCCTGCACTTGAGACGCTCCTCAACCAGGGGAAGATTGAGGACAAGGACCTTTCTCCAGAGCCGACAGAGAGAGAAAGCCTTCTCCTGGAGCCAACGTCTTGAATTTGGACTTGTAACCTACTAGACTGTGACAAAATAAGATTCTCTTTGTAAAGCCTTCCACTTGTGGTGTTTCTGTTACGGCAACACTAGATAACTAAGAAAATCAGAATATAAGAGGACACTCTGGCAAGGCTTGGGGGTTTTGCTCATTCTGGATCCTGCACCTGGCTCCTGTTCATCCGACCTCCAGTTCATGGGACTTGAGCTAGCAGCTTATGTGTGGTCTTGCCTGCCAATCTTGGGATCTGTTGATCTTCTCAGCCTGTGAGCAACGGGCCTGCACTCTGACTTGCTGATCTTGGGTTTGCCAGCCCCTGCTGCTATGTGAATCAGCAGAAGCCTTTATCCAGATCCACAGACTTGGGACACTCCAGCCTCTACAACCACGTGAGCCATTTCCTTGATATAAACTATATATATGTATTTATACACTTTACTGGTTTTGCTTCTCTAGAGAACACAGCCTAAGACAGAATGGAACCCATTTCATTTATTTGGGTTATTTTCATCTGCTGCTTCTTTTATTTTGTCAATTTGGCCAGTGGTTTATCGACTTTATTAATCTTTTCAAAGAACCAACTTCTCGTCTTGTTGATTCTTTAGATTGTTTTTCTTTTTTCTGATTCATTTGTTTCTGTTCTAATCTTTATTATTTCCTTTCTTTTGGTGGCTGTGGACTTCCTTAGGCTTTTTTTTCTCCCTATTTGTTTGAGTTGTAGTCTTTTGGTATTGATTTTGGCTTTTTTTTTTTTTTATGTGTGTGTTTATTATTGTAAATTGACATCTGAGCACTGTGTCCCAAAGGTTTTGGTATGTTGTGTTTTCATTCTTTTTTTTTTTCTTCATTTTTTATTTCTTCTATTACTCTGTGGTTTTTAAGTAAGATGTTAATGAGTTTCCATGTATTTGATTTTTTCCTTGTTTTCCTATTATTGATTTCTAAATTTATAGCATTGTGATATGAGAAGATGCTTTGAATTATTTCAATATTTTTAATTTATTGAGGTTTGCTTTGTGGCCTACAATATAGTCTATCCTAGAGAATGAACCATGTGGAGAAGAATGTGTACTGCATTGCTGTTGTGTGGAATCTTCTGTATATCTCTATGAAGTTAAGTTGCTTGATTCTGATGTTTAGATCTTCTCTATCTTTGTTGAGTTTCTTCCTTTTAGTTCTGACCTTCCTCAAAAGCAGTGTGTGAAAGTCTCCGACTATTATTGTGGAATTGTCTATTTCTCTTTTCAATACAGTTAGAGTTTGTTTTATGTATTTTGGAGCTCTGTCATTGGGTGCATAAATATTTACTAAGGTTGTGTCCTCCTGGTGGATTTTTCATTACATAGTTTGCTGTTTCTTATGACGGATTTTGCTTTAAAGTCTATTTTATCAGAAACTAATATTGCTACTCCTGCTCTTTTTTGGTTACTTTTTGCTTGATATATTTTTCCACCATTTGATTTTTAGCTTATTTTTATCTTGGTGTCTGAGGGGTGTCTCTTGTAGACAACATACTGATAGGTCATGTTTTTTAAATCCATTTTGTTACTCTCTGTCTCTTGACTGTTTTTTTTTTACCCCATTTAGATTCAGCGTGATTATTTGTAGATATCAATTTACCACTGTCATTTTGTTGTGTTTTTTTTTTCTGTTGACAGTTTGTTACACTTACTTTTCTGTACTGAGTTTTTTGTTTGTTTTGTTTTTAGTGGATTTTCTTTTATCTTCATTGTTATTGTTTTTGCTTTTGTTGAGTCTTTATGGTTTTCTTCTTTTCTATTTTGGTAAGTTTATTAATTTTCTTTGTAGTTACCGTGAACTTTATCATCCTAACTTTAAAACTATCTGTTATATCTTGCTGTCTCCTTGACTCCCTCTCCATATAGAAGTTCTGTAGCTACAGCATTTATTCCCCTTTTTATTTTGAGTTTGTCCTCATTTACAGATTTACATCTCTGGTTTCTTGTTTTCAGTCTTGTAGCTTTATTTAATTTTGAGGGTTCTTGGTTGGTATCTGGGTGAACTTGTCATGTTTCTTAATCTCAGGTTGTTGTATGTTGTTGGTTCTCTGTCTTATAGACTCCTTTTGATATTTCTTGTAAGGATGGCCTGGTTTTTTCAAATTCCATTCATTTCTGTTTATCTGGAAATGTCCTACTTTCCCCATCGTGTTTGAGAGACAGATTTGTTCGATATGTAATTCTGGGGTGGCAATTTTTTCTTTCAGTGTTTTATATATGCCATCTCATTTTCTTCTTGCCAGCATGGTTTCTGCCAAGAAATCAGAGTTTAATCTTATTGGTTCCCCATTGTAGGTGTCAATTTGTTTTTTTAATTTAATTTTTATTGTGCTTTAAGTGAAAGTTTACAAATCAAGTCAGTCTCTCATACAAAAATTTATGTACACCTTGATATGTACTCCTAGTTGCTCTCCCCCTAATGAGACAGCATGCTTCTTCTCTCCACCCTGTATTTCCGTGTCCATTCAGCCAGCTTTTGTCCCCCCGCCCCGCATTCTCATCTCCCCTCCAGATAGGAGATACCAACATAGTCTCATGTGTCTACTTGATCCAAGAAGCTCAGTCCTCACCAGTATCATTTTCTATCCCAATCCAATCTCTGTCTGAAGAGTTGACTTTGAGAATGTTTCCTGTCTTCAGCTAACAGAAGGTCTGGGGACCATGACTTCTGGGGACTTTCTAGTCTCAGTTAGACCATTAAGTCTGGTCTTTTTATGAGAATTTGGAGTCTGCATACCACTGCTCTCCTGCCCCCTCAGAGGTTCTCTGTTGTGTTCCCTGTCAAGGCAGTTATTGGTTGTAACCAAACACTATCTAATTCTTCTGGTATCAGGCTGATGTAGTCTCTAGTTTACGTGGCCTTTTCTGTCTCTTGGGCTCATGATTACCTTGTGGTCTTTTGTGTTCTTCATTCTCTTTTGATCCAGGTGGGTTGAGACCAATTGATGCATCTTAGATGGCTGCTTGCTAGCATTTAAGACCTCAGATGCCACTCTTCAAAGTGGGAGGCAGAATTTTTTTTAATTTATTTATTGTGCTTTAGGAGAAAGCTTACAAATCAAGTCAGTCTCTCATACAAAAAGCCATACACACCCCACCGTGCACTCCCAGGTGCTCTTCCCTCCAAGAGACAGCGCATTTCTCCTTTCCACCCTGTATTCCCTGTGTTCATTCAGCCAGCTCCTGTCCCCCTCTTCCTTCTCATCTCGCCACCAGCCAAGAGTCAGTCACATAGTCTCATGTGTTTACTTGAGCCACGAAGCTCACTCCTTATGAGCATCATTGTCTATCTTATAGTCCAGGCCAATCCCTGTCTGTACAGTTGGTTTTGGGCATGGATCCTATCTTAGGCTATCAAAGAGTCCAGGGACCATGACTGTCAGGGTTCCTTCAGTCTCAGTCAGACCATTAAGACTGGTGTTTTACGAGAATTTAAGATCTGCATGCCACTAATCTCCTGCTTCTTCAGGGGTTCTCTGTTGTGTTCCCTGTCAGAGCAGTGATCAGTGGTAGCTGGGCCCTATCTAGTTCTTTCAGTCTCAGGCTGATGGAGCCTCTGGTTTATGTGCCCCTTTCTGTCTCTTGGGCTCATATTTACCTTGTGTCTTTAGTGTTCTGTATTCTCCTTTGCTCCAGATGGGTTGAGACAAATTTATGCATCTTAGATGGCCACTTTCTAGCGTTTAAGACCCCAGACACCTCTCACCAAAGTGGAATGCAGAACATTTTCTTAAAATATTTTCTTATGCCAATTGACCTGGGTGTTCCCTGAAACCATGGTCCACAGACACCTGTACCTGCTATTCTGGCCTTCAAAGCATTTGGTTGTATTCAGGAAACTTTTTTGCTTTTGGTTTAGACCCATTGTATTGACTATTCCTGTGTCGTGTGTGGCCCTTCCCTTCACCTAAAAAAGGTCCTTGATACATTTTGCGTTGGTTTTTGTGCATAGTGTGAGGTATGGGTCTTGTTTCATTTTTTTGCAGATGGATATCCAGTTATGCCAGCACCATTTGTTAAAGAGGCTATTTTTCCCCCATTTAAAAGCCTTTGGGCCTTTATCAAATATCAGCTGCTCATATGTGGATGGACTTCTGTCTGGATTCCCAATTGTGTTCCATTGGTCTATGTATCTGTAGTTGTATCAGTCTCAGGATGTTTTGACCACTGTGGTGGTATAGTATGTTCTAAAATCAGGTAGTGTGAGGCCTTACACTTTGTTCATCTTTTTCAGTAATACTTTCCTTATCCGGAGCCTCTTTCCCTTCCATATGAAGTTGGTGATTTTTCTCTCCATCGCATTAAAAAATGTCACCGGTATTTGGGTTGGGATAGCATTGTATGCTTTAGGTAGAAGGGACATTTTTACAATGTTGAGTGTTCCTATCCTTGAGCAAGGTATGTTTTTCCACTTATGTGGGTCTCTTTTGTTTTCTTGCAGTAGTGTCTTACAGTTTTCATTGTATAGGTATTTTACTTCTGTGGTTAGACTTATTCCTAAGCATTTTATCTTCTTAGGGGCTATTGTAAATGTTATTGATTTGGTGATTTCCTCTTCAACGTTCTCTCTGTTGGTGTAGAGGAATCCAGCTGATTTATCTACGTTTATCTTGTATCCTGATACTCTGCTAAACCGTTCTGTTAGTTTCAGTAGTTTTTGAAGATTCTTTAGGTTTTTCTGTGTATAAGAACATGTCATCTTCAGACAGAGATATTTTTACACCTACTTTGCTAGTTTGGATGTCCTTTATTTCTTTATCTAGCCTAATTGCCCTGGCTAGGACCTCCAGTACAATGTTGAGTAAGAGCGGTGATAAAGGGCATCATTGTCTGATTCCTGATCTCAAGGGGAATGCTTTCAGACTCTCTCCATTTAGTATGATCTTGGCTATTGGCTTTATATAAATGCCCTTTATTATGCTGAGGAATTTTCCTTCTATTCCTATTTTGCTGAGAGTTTTTGTCATGAATGGGTGTTGAACTTTGTCAAATGCCTTTTCTGCATCAATTGATAAAATCATGTGATTCTTGTATTTTGTTTTATTTATATGATAAAAGAAATATGATGGATAACATTAATTGTTTTTCTAATGTTGAACTATCCCTGCATACTGGATACGAATCCCACTTGGTCATGATGAATTATTTTTTTTGATATGTTGTTGAATTCTATTGGCTAGAATTTTGTTGAGGATTTTTGCATCTAAATTCATGAGGGATATAGGTCTCTAATTTTCTTTTTTTGCGGTGTCTTTACCTGGTTTTGGCAAGTCCACTGTCATGGTATTTCACACAGAATTGCCTCAGAACAAGGGAGTCACTTCACAGCAAATGAAGTGCAGCATTGGGCCCAAGCTCATGGAATTCATTGGTCTTACCATATTCCCCATCATCCTGAAGCAGCTGTCTTTACAAAACAATGGAATGGCTCTCTAAAGATATATTATGGTGCTAGCTAGGGGCAACACCTTGCAGGGCTGGGGCAGTGTTCTCCAGGAGGTAGTTTTGGCAGAAACATTGTGTGCAGGGAAGGCAGATCCATATCCAGAGTAAGTGTCTATTCCAAAAAGGAAAAAACACTACCCTTTCCATGATGAAAGTGATCCAATGTAATCAACTTGCCACCAGGTTTTTGGTTGATCACCTCAAGGGATGGTGGCATACTGGGGACTCAGTGTTGGTCTCTGCTGCTGGCAGATTAGGCACTCAGAAGTGGCTGTAGCCAAGTGAGCCTTGGTGAGTGGAAGTCAGTTGCTGAGTGCATGCATAAACTCCATCCCTGTTACCATGGTCATTTTGTTCATAAGCCCATTGGGCAATGACAGAAGTGGCCTGGGAAATTGGATGAGTTTTCCACAGAATCCATCATACTATCCACTTGCTTGTTAAAATCCTCTTCTGCTAAGGTCATCCTTTGGTCAACATTCTCATGGGACACAAACATCTTCACTTCTTTGGCCCATTCAGAGAGGTTTATTCACGTACCTCTTTCCCATACTTCCTTATTTCCATTTTCCAATCGTGTTCCTTCAAAGTCCCTGACCATCCAGTAAAAACATTAGCCACAGCCCATGAAATAGTATACAATAGCAATCGCACATCTGGGCATTTCTCCTTCCAAGGAAAGTTAACAACAGGTACCCTGCTTGAAGTTCTGCCCATTGGGAGGATTTCCCTTCACCACTGTCCTTCAGGGAAGTCCCAGAAAGGGACTGTAGTGCTGCCATTGTCCACTTTTGGGTGGTGCCTGCATATTATGAGGAACCATCTGTGAACCAGGCACAGACTTTGTCTTCCTCAGTCAACTGATCATAAATAATGAACTCCCTATGAGGTCATTGGTGCAGACTGGGAGATGGAATGGAATGTGACAGGAGTGGAGACCATGGGCATTTGGGTCACTTCCTCATGCAATTTACTTGTGCCTTCAGTTCTCCTTCCGGCCCGATTTAGTATATACCACTTCTATTTAATGATGGAATGCTGCTGTGCACATCCAACTTTATGGCTCTGTAGATAAGACAACTCCCAGTTCATGATGGTCAGGTCAGGATGCATGGTGACTTGGTGGCCCATGGTTAAGCATTCAGTCTCTACTAAGTCTCAGTAACAAGCCAAAAGCTGTTTCTCAAAAACGTCTTAGTTATCTGCAGAGGATGGCAGGGGTTTTCTCCAAAATCCTAAGGGTCTGAATTTTCTGCATTGGAATTCATTAATAAGAGTATGCCAAAGACTTCAAACAGCGTCTCTATCTGCCACTGACACTTCAAGTACCATTGGGTCAGTCAAATCATATAACCCGAGTGGTGGGGCAACTAGTATGGCAGCCTGAATCTGTTGCAGAGGCTTCTCTTGCTTTGGGCCCCACTCAAAATTATCATCTTTTAGAGTTACTTGATAAATAGGCAGGAAAAGCACAACCAAATGAGGAATATGTTGCCTTCAAAATCTAAAGAGCCCTACTAGGCATTGTGCCTCCTTTTTAGTTGTGGGAGGGGCCAGATGCGATAACTTATCCTTCACATTAGAAGGAATATCTCAACATGCCCCACACCACTGGAGCCCTAGAAATTTCACTGAGATGAAAGGGACTTGAATTTTTGTGGGATTAATTTCCCACCTTCTAGCACACAAATTTATTACCAATAAGTCTAGAGTCGTTGATACTTCTTACTGAGTCCAATCAGCATAATGTCATCAATGTAATGGACCAGTGTGATGTCTTCTGGAACACGAAGGCAATCAAGTGTCCCTGCAGACTAAATTATGATGTAGTGCTGGAAAGTTGATGTAGGCCCGAGGTAGGAAACTGAGGGGGTATTGCTGGTCTTGCCAGCTGAAGGCAAAGTGCTTCTGATGGTCCTTCAAAACACGTATGGAGAAAAATGCATTTGCCAGATCAGTAGCTGCATACCAGGTACCAGGAGATGTGTTCATTTGCTTAAGCAATGAAACCACATCTGTAAAAGCAGCTGCAAATGGAATCAACACCTGGTCAAGTTTTTGATAATCCAGCCGTTCTCCAAGATCCGTCTGGTTTTTACATAGGCCAAATAGGACAGTTGAATGGAGGTGTGATGGGAATCACCACCCCTTGATGCAATAATCTCTGCAATCCCTCCAGGAATGCGGTATTGCTTTTGGTTTACTATTTTCCTAAGTAGGGACAGTTCTAGTGGCTTCCACTTGGCTTTTCGTACCATAATAGCCCTTACTCCATTTGTCAGGGATAGAATGTGGGGGTTCTGCCAGTTGCTGAGCACATCTGTTCCAATTATGCATTCTGGAACTGGGGAAATCTCTACAGGATGGATTTGGGGACTGACTCGACCCACTGTGAGACAGGCATGATCTAAGACCCCGTTAATAACCTAACATCCATACACCCTCACTCTGACTGGTGGGCCACAGTGATGTTTTGGGTCTCCTGTAATTAGTGTCAGTTCAGAGCCAGTATCCAGTAATTCCCCAAATCTGATTATTTCCTTTTCCCCAATGAGAAGTCACTCTCATAAAAGGCCGTATATCCCTTTGGGGGAGGGTAGGAGAAAGATTAACAGTATAAATTTTTGGCAGTGTAGTGGAGTTCTTCCTCAGGGGGACATATCCTCCCCTTCATTCAAGGAGTTGTAGGTCTTTAAACTCTCTCAAGTCTGGTAATTGATGGGGGGACTGTGACTCTATTCTGGCAATTCGAGTTAGACTGCTGGTCACTTGACCTAAAATTCATCCACTTGTACAGATCTAGCAAATATTTAGTAGATTTTCTAATTCACTCCTAGCGACACCATGACTAAGTATCCAAGGCCATAAGTCCATAGGAGTCGGACTATTCTGATTATTGCTTTGACTCCGCTGTCCATTAAGGTAACCATGACCACCTAGTCTTTGTCAACGTATTGCCAGCACTTGGCCCCTACCACCATGGAGTCCAATCAACCCCATTGTAGTTAGGTGTCTTAACTCAGAGCAACTCCCACTATCACATCTGACTTACATAAAATACCGATCATAGCAGTTTTCAAGGGTGCTGGGGCTCCCTTCACAAATTTGTTCCTCACCATTGTGGTAAAGGGTGCATCCTCTGGGCACTGTATGTGTGGGTCTATAGGTCTAACCTGATAAATCCACTCTAACATGCCAATTTCCCTAAACCAAAGTCCCGAGGCAGGACTGGTACTTCAACTTGATTTAGTGTAGGCCACCATGTTTCAGCGACCCAATCAAATAAACTCCTTTCCTAACTTCTCGAGCTGAAACATTGAATGAAGTACCTCTGCTTAGTGGGTCCATTACTATACACTCGGACCATCTTTATGTTCCTTGAGCCATTATTCCACACTCGCAATAGCCATTCCCACACATGTTCTCCAGGTTTCTGATTGTACATATTAGAAAAGTCAAGCAATTCCTTTGGAGTGTGGTGTAACTTCTTCTGGGACTTACTTTGTACTTCACCTTTTAAGGCTCACTGCAACTTAAGTCTGGTTATAGGTCTAGAAGACAAAATCGGTGGTGAAGATGTGTTTTTAGAACATTCAGCATTTTCTTGTAAGGCATCTGCCTCACACTATCCTCTAGTCAATGACTCAGGCAAAGGCCGTTTAGACACAGCTGGGCTAATCTCAATAGATGGAGTATGGAGGTGCTAATGGTTTTACTGGGGAGGGTGGCTTAGTAGACAAACATGCAGTAATCTCTTTTAATGGGAGTGAGAGGGCTGATTCTATTGGCAGGAGTTCTATTGGAAGGAGTGATTCAACTGAATTTGGGGCTAAGTGTCTCCAGCCTCCTGATTTTCTGCCCATATGTCCCCATCCTAGGTGTCAGGATACCATTTCTTCCCAATTAATGCCCTCAGTTTAACTTCAAGCACCTCTCATGGTTGGCAATTGAGTTGACATTGTAATTCAGTCACTCTTTTTTTTTTTTTTATAAGACTCTGGCTTTGGTTTTTGGCAACATCAGCTCTGTTACTAGAAGAAATAAGGCTTTCCTTCAAGGCACAAGTGGAAAGTTTGAGGTCATTTATGCAGGACTTGAGCTTTGACCCTCAAAACTTGAGGTCATCTCTTTCTTTTACCAGTGTGTCTACTGAAATCAGGACCAATCAGCCAGGTTCCTTATACTGCTAATTATGATGAAACTGTTATAACACATTCAATCACCCAGAGCCTCACCTTTCACCAATACCTGATCTATTGGTAGTGATATTTTGTGTATTTTTATTGCCACCTTATGCTATGGATTAGCAGTCCCTCATTACTACTGGAAGTGGAGTCATCAACATCCTTAAGACTAACAAGACTTGAGAACCAATTTAGAAAACTCATCCGTATAATTTTGCTTTTCTAGCACCACTCTTGGTACCAAATGTCTTAAGCTGAGTTCTCTAGAGAAGCAAAGCCAGTAAAGCATACAAATATATTTATAGAGAGAGATTTATGTCAAGGAAATGGCTCATGTGATTGTAAAGACTGACACTTCCCAAGTGCATGGGTCAGAATAGAGGCTTCTCCTGATTCATGTAGCTGCAGGGGCTGGTCAACTCAAGTTCAGCAGGTCAGACAGCAGGGCTCTTGCTCACAGGCTTCAAAGGCCAATGAATACCAAGATCGGCAAGCAAGACAGCAGGTAAGTTGCTAGCTCAAGTCCCAAGAATTAGAGGTCAGGGGAATGGGAGCAAACTACAGGACTCAGAGTGAGCAAAAGTCCACAAGCCTTGCCAGATAATCCACTTATATGTTTGACGCAGACCACACCCTCAAGGTAACTCTCTTTCAACAGATTGGCTACTCTCAACAAATCCCATCATGGAGGTGATCACATTATATCAAATCTCAGCATGGGAAGTGATCACATCATCATACGACTGCCAAACTGCATCATAACTGCCAAACCACTGAGAATCATGGCCCAGCCAAGTTGACACATAACCTTAATGATCACAGGTTCCTTTTGAAACTTCAGCTGTGTACTGATCAAAGCATGCATGTGAGGAAGCTACATGAGGCCAGGGAGAAAACTACCAGAAAATGGCAGGAAGAACTATTTCCAGAGCTCACACAAGTCTTGGAATAATTTGTTTTACCACCACCCAGAGTGGAAAATCTCATAATACATGGGCATCAGGTACAGTACTCATAAGGGTACTGGTTCAGTAATTGGGTACAATTAGCCACAGATTAAAATCTGATCTAGTCACACCTAACCAAGCTTAAAAACAAGCCTGAAAGAATCAAATCATTCATAAGTACATTAACTGGATTTCAGAACAAAGCTCAAGCATATTTAAGGAGTTCAAAAATATTAAGCAAAAGCACCCATATGCATTGCAGCACTGTTTACAATAGCAAAAAGATGAAGCAACCAAAGTGCCCATCAAAGGATGAATGGATAAATAAATTATGGTATATTTACATAACGGAATACTACACAATGATTAAGAACAACAATTAACCCATGAAACATCTCATAACTTGGACGAATATGGAAGGCATTATGCTGAGTGAAATTAGTCAGTTGCAAAAGGACAAATATTGTATGGGACCACTATTATAAGAACTCAAGAAAAAGAAAATATTCTTTGATGGTTATGAGGGTGGGGAGAGAGGGAGAAGGGTATTCACTAATTAGATAGTAGACAAGAACTATTTTAGATGAAGGGAAAGACAACACACAATACAGGAGAGGTCAGCACAACTGGACTAAACCAAAAGCAAAGTTTCCTGAATACAACAGAACACTTCAAAGGCCAGAGTAGCAGGGACGGGGGTCTGGGGACCATGGTTTCAGGGGACAACTAGGTCAATTGGCATAACAAAATGTATTAAGAAAACCTTTTGCATCCCACTTTGGTGAGTGTCGTCTGGGGTCTTAAATGCTCGCAAGCAGCCATCCAAGATGCATCAATTGGTCTCAACCCACCTGGAGCAAAGGAGAATGAAGAACACCAAAGACATAAGGTAAATACGAGCCCAAGAGACAGAAAGGGCCACATAAACCAGACACTACATCAGCCTGAGACTGGAAAAACTAGATGGTGCCCAGCTACAACCGATGATTGCCCTGACAGGGAACACAACAGAGAATCCCTGATGGAGCAGGAGAACAGAGGGGTGCAGACCTCAAATTCTTATAAAAAAGACCAGACTTAATGGTCTGACTGAGACTAGAGGGGCCCCAGAGGTCATGGTCCCTGGACCCTCTGTTAGCCCAAGACTGAAACCATTCCTGAGGCCAACTCTTCAGACAGGGATTGGACTGGACTGTAAGACAGGAAATGCTACTGGTGAGGAGTGAGCTTCTCGGCTCAAGTAGACACATGAGACTATGTGGGCAGCTCCTGTCTGGAAAGGAGATGAGAATGCAGGGGGTAAAGGAGCTCGGTGAATGTACATGGGCAATAGAGGGCAGAGAGAAGTGTGTTGTCTCATTAGAGGGAGATCAGCTAGGATTACATAGCAGTGTGTATAAGTTTCCATATGAGAGGCTGACTTGATTTGTAAACTTTCACTTAAAGCACTGTAAATAATTAAATAAAAATATCAAGCAAAAGATGAAGTACCCAAAAAGGTAAAATTCACAATACCTGGAGTCCAAGAAAAATTAACAGGTGTGCAAGGATGTAGGAAGCTATGACTAATAATAAGAAATTTCAAACAGGATAAAGAGACCTAGAAATAGTACAGGCAATAGAGGTAGAGGAAAGCATGAGCTTTATAAGGAGAGTCATAAAATATATAAAATTAACCCAAACTGAATATCTGAATAGGAAAATATAATGACCAAAGTGAAAAATACATTGCATGGATTACTAACAGAATAGATATTAGAGGAAAAGATTAATGAATTTAGAGACATAACAATAAAACCACCCAAAATAAAATATATAAAAATAGGAATGAAAAAGGGACAACACTACAGGTCTTACAATCATTAAAAGGATAATAAGGTGATATTTTGAAAAACCTTATGGCCATAAATTCAGAGCATCAGTAAGCTGAGGGACAACTTTAAGTGATCTAATATACAGATAATCATAGTCCTCAAAGGAAGGGGCAGAAAAAAAATGAAGCTATATTGGCAAAATGTTTTCCCAACCTTTTGAAAAAATATATAAACACACATATCCAAAAAACCCAAATATCTTTGAAAATGAATTCAAAATACTTTTCAGATATAGAAAACAGAAAGAATTCATCACCAGAGCCTAAAATAAATGAACAAGGCCTAATAGACCTGAAAGGAGAAATAGACAAATTCACAAGTGTAGTGGGAGATTTCAGCACTCCTCCCTCAATAATTGGTGGCACAAATAGAAGGAAAATCACTAAGTATATCAAAGTCTGGGTATTTGTACAACATCCCACACAACCACAACAAAGACATATTATCTTCATGGCCACGAATATGATTTCTCAAGATAGACCAACATTTCTCAAAATAGAATATTGGGTCATAAAACAAATTCAATAAATGTAAGAGTATTTGAACTAAACAAAGTTAAAACTGACAATAAAATTAAAATTAATAAGAGAAAAGTATCAGCTAAATACCTAAATATTTGGAAACAATATAAGTGCACATTTATATAATCCATGACCCAAAAAGTAAATAAAAACAGGAATTAGAAAGTATTTTTAATAGAAATAAAATAAAAACATATCATATAACTTGTGGGTGGAGGAGGAACAATTAAGAAAAGGAAAGTGAGAATTGTTGTACAACTCAAAGAGTGTAATCAGTGTCACTGAATTGTACATGTAGAAATGGTTGAATTGGTGTATGTTTTTTGTGTATATTCTCAACAACAACAAAATAAACTTAAGAAAAACACTTATGGGCTTAGGGATACTGCTAAAACTGTGCTTAGAGTGTAATTTTTAGCTCTGAATGGCCATCTGAGAAAAAAGAAAGGTCTCAAATTAATAATATAAGCTTCCGACTAGGAAAGAAGAGAAAATTAATTACAAAACAAGCAAAAGTGATAAAATAATAAACATAAGAGCAAAAATCAATAAAACAGAAAAAGAAGATCAAGGAAACTAAAATCTTCAGTACAATGGACCTACAGCAAAATTTACAAAGGGTGAAAAAAAGGGGATACAAATTACCAATATTAGGAATGAAAAAGGGACAACACTACAGGTCTTACAATCATTAAAAGGATAATATGGGGATATTTTGAAAAACCTTATGACCATAAATTTAAAAAACTTAAATGAAATGGAACAACTCCTTGAGAGACACAACCTACCAAGCTTACTCAAGAAGAAACAGACTATAGAAACATCCTGATCAAAAGTGTGGAAAATGCAGAAGAAAATTTCAAATTTTCATGTACTCCAGAATTTCTGGAGCCATGAAGGCTGAATAAACCCCTGAAACTATTGCCCTGAGATAATGTTTAAACCTTAAACGAAAAATTTCCACTGAACTCTTCTTCCAACTAAACAATAGTTTAGCTTAACTAGTAAAAAATGTCTGCCTTGAGCATTAAGCTCTTTTAAGAACTATCTATATGGGATCAAAATGACAATAGCAACACAAAAGATTAGATAGGAACTTTAAGGGGCAATGACTTTATGTTAGTGGAGGAGGAAAACCTCAGAAAAGGAGGGTGAGAACTATTGCACAACCTGAAGAATGTAATCAATGTCATTGAATTGTACATATAGAAATTTTTGAATTTGTGTATGTTTTTCTGTGTATATCCTCAACAACAATATAAAAATTAAAAAATAATAGATAGCCTGCATAATTCTAGATCTATTAAAAAATTGAATTTGCAGATAAAAATATTCCACCAAAAAACCTTGCAAGCCCAGATTTCTTCACTGGTGAATTCTACCAAACATTTAAGTAAGGATTAATATAGATTCTACTCAATCATTTCCAGAAAAATAGAACAGAAGGGAACATTTCTCAAATGATTTTATGAAACCAGCATTGCCCTGGTACAAAAATTAGATAAAGATATTGCAAAAATAAAAAAGAGCAAAAAGGAGAAGACAACTACAATGACAGACAAATATTTTTCATGAACACAGGCACAAAAGTCCCCCAAAAGTATTAGCAAATTGAATCCAGAAATATATAAAAAGTATAACATATCTTGACCTAAAAATGCAAGACTGGTTCAACATTCAAGTCTTTCAACATTCAAGTCTTTCATGAGTCCTGGAAAATTCTCAACTATTAGTCTCTCTTTCCTCTCTGTCTGGTATTCTGATTATACTGAGATTATATTTAAACTTTTCACTTTTTTGCCACTTTGTCTTTCTATACTATATTGTGAATAGTTTCTCCAACCTATCTTCCAGTTCACTAATTCTTTTCTCAGTAATTTCTAACATACTCTTAAACATACCCATATTTTTATTTTAATTATTATTTTTTATTTCTTGAAAATCTACTTTAATCTTTTTCAACATTATTGGTCATTCTTTATAAATCCATATTACCTAAATTTATGTTTATTCATTTCAACACAGTAAGCATATGTGAGTTTGTTTATACTATCAATTATTTCTGCTTGTTCTCAATCATGTTTCCTTGTTTTTATGTGTGCTTCGTAATTCTTTTTTCTGTGAGATG
Source organism: Loxodonta africana (assembly GCF_030014295.1). Lineage (NCBI taxonomy): Eukaryota > Metazoa > Chordata > Mammalia > Proboscidea > Elephantidae > Loxodonta > Loxodonta africana. Next base: position 70,332,506 of record NC_087369.1, read on the forward strand.
CTCCTTATACTTGGAAATTATTTTTTCTGGATTTTTTTTTTTTTAGGGTAGATAGGACAGCTATTCTTTTAGAGAATATGTGAGTTTGCTATTTCCAGGTGCCTAAGGACTCCGTTATCCTACGACACTATAAAATAAATTCAGGGCTTGCATTTTTGTCTTCCTAGGTCACATACATTTGTTATGATAATTCGTATTAAGGTCAGGTTTGGTTACAACTAATCAGGAGAATACTCTCCTCCACAGCAATCACCTTCTGTCCCCAATGGAAAACAGAAAATGAAAAACAGAGATATGGCTTGAAGTTTCCCTGCCAACTAACACAGCACAGTGTTGTCACCTTGGAAACAGACAGTAAGGACCCTGGACAGTGTGTATGGGACTCTAACTTCATGGAGCCCCCCAAAAGAGACAGAGGACCCAGTAACCAGAGAAACATGTTCTCCCACCACTCACCCTTCTTCCCTGTATGCCACCTTCATCCCATCCCTATGGGCTATGCTGTGTAATTCATCTAAAGAGACGCCAGCCCAAGCCAGCCTGGATCCACCCCACCTCCATTCACCAGCTCCTGCCATGCCATTTCTTTTCTCTTTTTTCCTTTCTTCTCTTTTTTTTTCTCCCTCACCTAGCTCCATACACCACCTTCACCCCTTCCTGAAATACCACGTTGCACCACTCAACTGGAAAGCCAACAACCTACTGCCATCCCATATCTGCCTTGCCCACACCCACTGGCTTTCACCACACCATTTTTCCCTTTCTTCCTTTTCTTTCTCCCTTTCACTTAGCCCCATATATCACCTCCACCACTTTTCCCCGGCCATGCAGGGCCACTTCACCTAGAGAGCCACTGGGCCACCACTGCCCTGAGCCCACCTCACTCTCACCTGCTAGCTCCTGCCACACCATTTTTTCTTTCTTCCTTTTCTTTCTCCTTCCCACCTAGCCCCATATACCACCTTGACCCCTTTCAGCTGGGCCACACTGCACCGCTCAGCTAGAGAGCTACCAGCCCACCACCACCCCAGGTCCACCCTGTCCACATCCACTGATTCCTGCAGTGCCATTTTTTATACTTGTTTCCTTTTCTTTCTCCCTCCCACCTAGCCCTGTACATCACCTATCCCCCACCACCAGAACTCCTGTGCCACAGTGGCTAAAGACCCACAACCCTGCCACCATTCCGGGTCTACTCCGCCCCCACCCCCTGGCTCCTGCCATGCCATTTTGATTTTCCTCTTGTCTTCCTTTTCTTTCCCCCTCTGAACTAGTCTCCTGGCCACCTTCCCTCCCTTCCCACAGGACCCCATCAAAACCGTAAAGGGAAATAAACCATGTAGGTATAAAACTTTTAGCCAGAGAGGCAATACCAAGTAATAAAACACTCCTTCAAACTTAGTAAGATAACGGTAAATTTCAAGGTGGCCACAAAGTTAACAAACCTATTCATAAGAATAAAACAGAGAAAAAAGACTCAGTAAACACAAAATATATAATTATGAAAGAAGAGAAAATCCACAGACAAAAGGAACTCAGCACAGAAAACTTAGAGGAACAAAGAAAATGTCAGCAGTGCAAAAAATGAAGTAAAAAAAAACAATATGAAAGCAATAAACTCATATCTATAGATAAGCACACTGAATATAAATGACTTAAATGCACCCATAAAGAGACAGAGAGTGCCAGAACAGATTTTTTTAAAATGACTTATCAATATGCTGTCTACAAGAGACACACCTTAGACACAAAGACATGAATATATTAAAAATCAAATGATGGAAAAAATATATCAAGCAAACAGTAAAAAAGGGGTGGGCAGGAGTGTCAATAATAATTTCAAATAAAATAGACTTTAAGACAATATCAACAATAAAAGACAAGGAAGGACATTATATAATGATTAAAGTGAGAATCCACTGAAAATAAAAAAAGTACATAACCTTAAATATCAATGCACCCAACGACAGGGCTCCAAAATACATAAAACAAACTTTAACAGCATTGAAAAGAGAAATGGACAGCACCACAATAATAAAGGGAGACTTCAAAACACCTCTCTCGGTAAAGGACAAACCATCCAGAAAGAAACTCAACAAAGATACAGAAGATTTAAAGGCTGAAACAAACTGACTTGATCTCATACACATTTTATAGAACACTGCACCCAACAGCAGTGAAGAGTACATTCTTTTCCAATGCACTTGGGACATTCTTCAGAATAGACCACATTTTAGGCCACAAAGTAACCCTCAAAAAAATGCAAAACATTGAAGTAATACAAAGGATTCTCTCTGATCTCACCACCATCAAAGAAATCAATAACAGGAATACCAAGGGGAAAAAAAAATCAAATACATGGAAACCGAATCACACCATGATTAAAAACAACTAATAGAAGAAATCAAAGAAGGAATAAAAAAAATTTCTAGAATCAAATGAGAATGAAAACACATCATACCGAAACTTTTGGGATTGAGCAAAGGCAGTGCTCAGAAGTCAATTCATAGCACTAAATGCATGAATCAAAAAAGAACAGGACAAAATTAATATGTTAGCACTACAACTCAGACAAGTAGAAATAAAACAGCAAAAGAAGCCCACAGGCCCCAGAAGCAAGGAAATAATTAAGATTAGGGCAGAAATAAGTGAAATAGAGAACCAAAAAAAAATGAATCAACAAGACCAAAAGTTTGTTCTTTGAAAAGATCAACAAAATCGACATACCATCAGCCAAACTGACAAAAGAAAAACAGGGTAGGAAGCAAATAACCCAAAATAAGAAATGAAATGGGGGACATTACAATAGAATCAATAGAAATAAAAAGGATCATAACAGAATGCTATGAAAAATTGTTCTCAAACACATTTGAGAACCTAGGGGAAATGGACAAATTTTGAGAAACACACTACCAACCTAAATTAACACAAACTTAGATAGAAAATCTGAAGAGACACATAACAAGAGAAGAGACTGAAGAGGTTAAAAAAAACAAACTACCACAAATAAATTTAAAAAAAGCCCTGGAATGGAAAGCTTCACTGGATAATTCTACAAAACATTCAGAGAAGAACTTTCTCAGAGAAGAGCTATTTCAGAACACAGAAAAGGAAGGAACACTCCCTAATGAATTCATTCTATGAAGCCACCATAACCGTGATGCCAAAGCCAGGCAAAGACACTGCAAAAAAAAAAAAAAAAAGGAAATTACAGACCAATATCTCTCATGAATACAGATGCAAAGATTCTAAAAAAAAAAATTCTAGCCAATAGAATTCAGCATCATATCAAAAAAAATAATACGCCAAGACTAAGTGGGATTCATACCAGGTATTCAATGATGGTTCATCATTAGAAAATCACTCAAAGTAATCCACTATATAAATAGAACAAAAGAAAAGAATCATATGATCATTTCAATTGACACAGAAAAGGCATTTAATAAAGACCAACACCCATTCCTCATAAAAACTCACAATAAAATAGGACTAAGAGAGAAATTCCTCAACATATTAAAGTGCATTTATACAAAATAAACAGCCAACATCATTCTCAATGGAGAGGGGCTGAAAGCATTCCCCCTAAGAACAGGAACAAGACAAAGATGCCCTTTATCACTACTCCTATTTAACATTGTGCTGGAAGTCATAGCTAGATTAATAAGGCAAAAAAAAAAAAAAAGACACAGGGTGCTTCCAAATTGGAAAGGAAGAAGGAAAACTATCCCCGTCTGCAGATGATATGTCCTATACATAAAGAATCCCAAAGATTCCGCAAGGAAACTGCTGGAACTAATAGGAAGATTCACCACACTAGCAGGATACAAGATAAACACAAAAATCAGTCGGATTCCTCTACAAGAACAAGAGAACTTCGAAAAGGAAATTAGGAAAACAATACCATTTATGATATCCCCTAAAAAGATAAAATACTTAGGAATAAATCTAACCAGAGACATAAAAAACCTATACAAAGAAAACTATAAAACACTGTTGCAAGAAACGAAATGAGACCTACATAAATGGAAAAACCATGCTCATGGATAGGGAGACTCAACATTGTCAAAATGTCAGTTCTACCCAAAGCAGTCTACAGATATAATGCAATCCTGATCAAAATACCAGCAGCATTCTTTAACTAGATGGAAAAAGTAATCACCAACTTTGTATGGAATGGAAATTGGCCTCAAATAAGCAAAGCATTATTGAAGAAAAAGAACAAAGTAGGAGACTCACACTACCTGATCTCAGAAAAAGCCTGGTACTAGTACAGTGACAGACACATAGATCAACGAAACAGAATAGAGAAACCATACATAAATCCATCCACCTATGGTCAGTTGATGTTTGACAAAGATTCAAAGTCCATTAAATGGGGAAAAGACAATCTTCTTAATAAATGGTGCTGACAAAACTGGAGGTCCATTTGTAAAAAAAATGACACAGGACCCTATACCTCATACCATACACAAAAACTTATTCAAAATGGATCAAAGACCAAAATATAACACCTAAAACAATAAAGATCATGGAAGAAAAAATAAGGACAACATTAGGGGCCATAATAGATGGCATAAATACAATACAAACCATAATTAACAATTCACAAACACCAGAAGAGAGAGTAGATAACTGAAAACTTCTAACAAACATTTGTGCTCATCAAGAGGCTTCACCAAAAGAGTAAAAAGAGAATCTGCAGACTGGGAGATATCTTTGACTACAACATACCCAACAAGGGTCTAGTCTCTACAATCTACAGAATACTTCAACACCTCAATAACAAAAAGACAAGCAATCTGGTTAAAAAATAGGCAAAGGATTTGAACAGACATTTCACCAAAGAAGACATTCAGGTAGCTAGCAGACACATGAGGAAATGATCGAGATCACTAGAGAAATGCAAATCAAAACTACAGTGAGATGCCATCTCACCCCAACATTACGAATTAAAATAAATAAATAAATAACAAATGTTGCAGAGGTTGTGGGGAGATTGGAACTCTTATGTGCTGCTAGTGGGAATCTAAAATGATACAACCACTATGGAAAACAATATGGCACCTCCTTAAAAAAGCTATAAATTGAAATAGCATACCATCCAGCAATCCCACTCCTGGAAAAATGAGAGCCATCACAAGAATGGACATATGCAAACCCATGTTCATTGCAGCATTATTCAGAATAGTAAAAAGATGCAAACCACCTAAGTGCCCATCAACAGATGAAAGGATAAACACATTATGGTACACGCACAGAACAGAATACTATACAATGATAAAAAACAATGATGAATCCACAACATAGACGAATCTGGAGGGTATTATGCTGAGTGAAATAAGTCAATCACAAAGGGACAAATATTGTATGAGACCACTATTATGAAAACAAACAAACAAAAAAAGCTTACAAGCAGAAAAAAAAAACAATCTTTGGTGGTTTTGAGGGAGGGGAGGGGTAGAGAGGGAAAAATCACTAAGTAGATAGTAGTTGGAAACCCTGGTGGCGTAGTGGTTAAGTGCTACGGCTGCTAACCAAAAGGTTGGCAGTTCAAATCCACCAGGCGCTCCTTGGAAACTCTATAGGGGCAGTTCTACTCTGTCCTATAGGGTCGCTATGAGTTGGAATCAACTCGACGGCAGCAAGTTTGGTTTTTTTGGTTTGAGATAGTAGTCAAGTGTTAACTTTGGCGAATGGGAAGACAACACACAATATAGGGGAAGTCATCACAACTTGACCAAAGCAAAGACTTTAGAAGCTTCCTAGACACATCCAAACACCTCGACGGACCAAGTCTGAGGCTGAGGGCGGGGGACCATGGTCTTGGGGGACATCTAGGTCAACTCGCATAACGTAGTTCATAAAGAAAATGTTCTACATCCTAATTTGGTGTGTAACGTCTGGGGTCTTAAAAGCTTTCAAGCCGCCAACTAAAATACATGTATTGATCCCACCCCGTTTGGAGCAAAGGAGAATGAAAAAAACCAAAGAAACAAGGAAAATAACAGTCCATAGGACTAAGACCACATAAACCACAGCCTCCACCAGCCTGAGCCAAAAAGAACTAGATGATGCCCAGCTACTACCATCAACCACTCTGACAGGGATCAAAATAGAGGGCTCTGGACAGAGCAGGAGAAAAATGTAGAACAAAGTTCAAATTCACAAAAAAAGACCAGAATTATTAGTCTGACGGATTTGGGAGGAATCCCTGAGATTTTGCCCCCCAGACACCCTACTAACTCAGAGCTGAAGCCACTCCCAAAGTCCACCTTTCAAGCAAAATTAGGCCTATAAAACGAACAATAACAAGGGTGAGGAAAAATATTTTTAGTTCAATCAAGTATACGAGACCTAATGGGCAACACTTGCCCAAAAGCAAAGGGGAAAAGGCAAGAAGGGGCAGGAAAACTGGACTAATGGTAAAAGGGAACCTGAGGTTGAAAGTGGAAGAGTGCTGACACATTGCAGGTATTGCAACCAATGCCATGAAACAGTTTGTGTAGAAATTCTTGAATAAAAAACTAATTTGCTGTGTAAACTATCACCTAAAACACAATAAAAAAAAATATTCTGAGAACAAAAACAAAACAAAAAAATCCCACAGGCAACAGATTTGGTTGTTATGCAACATGTACACAGGCCTTCTTTACTGTGGCAATTGCTGAACTGTTTTGAATAGGTTCAAAGCTTGGCTTCCATCACCCACTTTCTCCTACCAAGACCAAAGAAGAATTGATGCCTTTGAATTGTGGTGTTGGCAAAGAATATTGACTATACCATGGGCTGCTAAAAGAACAAACAAATCTGTCTCGGAAAAAGTACAACCAGAATGCTTCTTAGAAGCAAGGATGGCGAGACTACATCTCACATATTTTGGGCATGTTATCAGGAGGGATCAGTCACTGGAAAAAGACATCATTCTTGGTAAATAGAGGGTCTGTAAAAAAGAGGAAGACCCTCAACGAAATGGACTGACACAGTGGCTGCAACAATGGACTCAAGCCTAACAATGATTGTGAGGATGGCACAGGACTGGGCAGTGTTTCTTTGTGTTGCTATGAGTCGGAATCAACTCGACAGCACCTAACAACAACAACATCAGGTCAAAAACAGCTTCAGTTCTCAGCTTATCTCTCTGAGTCCCACCTTTAGTTAGATTTTGGGCCTGAGAAACCCCTACCATCTTGTCGACTCTTCATGACTTTTAAGTGGTTCTTATTTCTTTATTTGTTTTAGCATTTTTAAGGTTTTAGCAGAAGAATAAGTCTAGATTCTGAGTCACCCATTTGATCTGCAGCAGAAGTCTGCCTTTTCTCATTTTTTGTTTGTGCTCAGTTTTGGGTCTTGAGTGACAAAACTATCAGTGATGAGGCAGAATAGCAAATTGTTTTTCCTGTCAAAAAATTCTCAACTTTGTATTGCTTGAAATGCTACTGTCCTAATTTATTTAAGTTGCCACAATTATGGTTGTAGTTCTTTATTTAGTAACTTAAATACTTGAATACTATGTCAAAACAAAACCCTTTTTTATCTTTGGCCATCACTTGATGTCTATGCCTGACTCTCCAAAAACATTTGTTCATCTCTTATTCTCTCACTTTCTCTTCCTCTCTCCAACTCTTTTTTCCCTTTCCTTTCTGGCTCTACTGCTTCCTTCACTTGATTCATAATTCCTTGGCAAGGTTGGACTTGACTTAACCATATCCCAGTCTTAGGAGACTGCTATCAGGACATTTCCAGAGGTGTGGATAAAGCTGATGCGGCCTCAAGTTCTGCTGCCCAAATACCTGATGTAAAAGAGGCTCCACTACAGATGTGGTAGAACTAAAAGCCTTAATTTTCCCACTACTTGCTAGGGGAGCTTACTTCCCAACCAGCAAAGAATCATATAGGTTAAGTCAATCGCAAATGAAACTCAGGTGATGATAACCAATATTATAATAATACTTATAATTATTTACAAAAATAATATTAACTTAAGCATTTACTAACATAACAGGTACTTTAAATGCATTTGTTATGAGGATTGTTATAACCCTTATAACAATCTTTTTGCTGTTGTTGAAAACATACACAGCAAATCATACACAAATTCAACAATTCCTACATATACAATTCAGTGGCTTTGATGACATTCTTAAAGTTGTGCAACCATTCTCACCTTCCTTTTCTGAGTTGTTCCTCCCCCATTAACATAAACTCACTGCCCCCTAAGTTTCCCATCTAACCTTTTGAGTTGCTGCTGTCAGCTTGATCCCATATAAAAACCCATTGCCATAGAGTCGATTCTGACTTACAGCAATCCCGTACAGAGAGTCCTTTAAAAGAGCACAATGCTCAAGGCAGATATTTGTTAGAAATTAAGCTCAACTATGGTTTGGTTTAAAGAACATTTCCAGGGATATTTTTTGGTTTAAGGTTTTTTGTTTGTTTTGTTTTTGATGTGCTTTAAGTGAATGTTTACAGATCAAGTTATTTTCTCATACAAAAATTTATACACACATTGTTATGTGACCCTAGTTGCTGTCTCTGTAATGTGACAGCACACTTATCCTTTCCACCCCGGATTTCCCCTGTTAATTCAACCAGCTCTTGTCCCATTCTGCCTTCTCGTCTTGCCTCTGGACACGAGCTGCCCATGTAGTCTGATGTATCTACCTGATGGAAACTCTGGTGGTGTAGTGGTTAAGTGCTATGGCTAATAACCAAAAGGTCGGCAGTTCGAATCTGCCGGGCACTCCTTGGAAACTCTATGGGACAGCTCTACTCTGTCCTATAGGGATGCTATGAGTCGGAATCAACTTGACGGCAGTGGGTAAAATCTACTTGAATTAAGAAGCACAATCTTCACCAGTATCATTTTATGTCTTAAAGTCCAGTCTAATCTTTGTCTGAAGAGTTGGCTTTGGAAATGGTTTTAGTTCTGGGTTAACAGACAGTCCAGAGGCCAGGTTTTCCGGGGTTCCTCCAGTCTCGGTTAAACCATTAAGTCTTGTGTTTTTACTGGAAATTGAGTTCTGCACTGCATTTTTCTCCTTCTCCATCAGGGACTCTCCATTGTGTTCCCTGTCAGGGCAGTCATTTGGTAGTAGCCGGGGCACGATCTAGTTCTTCTGGTCTCAGGCTGATGTGGCCCTTTCTGTCTCTTGGGTTCATATTTTTATTGTGTCTTTGGTGTGCTTCGTTCTCCTTTGCTCCAGGTGGGTTGGGACCAACTGATGTATCTTAGATGGCCACTCGCTACCTTTTAAGACCCCAGACACCGTTCACCAAAGTGGGATGCAGAACATATCCTTAATAAACTATGTTATACCAATTGACTTAGATGTCCCTTGAAACCATGGTCCCCAGACCCCTGCCTCTGATGCTCTGTCCCTCAAAACTATTTGGTTGTATTCAGGAAAATTCTGAGCTTTTGGTTTAGTCCAGTTGTGCTGACTTCCCCTGTATTGTGTGTTGTCCTTCCCTTCACCTAAGATAATTCTTGTCTATCATCTAGTTAGTGAACACCCCTCTCCTTCCCTTCCCACCCTCGTAATCATCAAAGAATGTTTTCTTCTGTGTTAAAAGCTTTTCTTGAGTTCTTATAATAGTGGTCTCATACAATATTTGTCCTTTTGCGTAATGCCTTCCAGATTCATCCATGTTATGAGATGTTTCTCAGATTCATCATTGTTCTTTGCCATTGAGTAGTATTCCATTGTGTGAATATACCATAATTTGTTTATCCATTCATCCATTAATGGGAACCTAGGTTGTTTCCATCTTTTTTCGTATTGTGAACAGTGCTGCAATGAACATGGGTATGCATATATCTATTTGTGTGATGGCTCTTATTTCTCTAGGCTATATTCCAAGGATTGGGATTGCTGGATCCTATCGTACTTCTATTTATAGTTTTAAGGAACCACCAAAGTGGCCATACCATTTTACATTCCCACCAGCAGTGTATAAGTTTTCCGGTCTCTCCACATTCTCTACATTTATTATTTTGTGTTTTTTGGATTAATGCTAGCCTTGTTGGGGTGAGATGGTATCTCATCGTAGTTTTTTTTGTTTGTTTTAATTTATTAATCCAAATGTGATTCTAACAGGAGCCCACCTGACACAGGATATACTGAGCAGTAAAACAACTCTTCCAACTTAAAATCTGCCAAGAAATAAAAACCAAGATTCTCCTCATTGGTTTAAATTTCAATTCCCTCCAAACATTTTCACAGTGGAAAACACTGGTAAAACAATGTGACGTGAAAACTAAAGCCTGTGTGCTTGCCATGGTTCTAATACAATACACTCTCCACAGTATAGTCACATCACATTTTAACTGAAAATGGAATAGAAGTAGCAACTACTGCTAATTAGCTGACTTAACTCTTAATTTTCTTTTCTTTTTATATTTTTATTGTGCTTTAAGTGAAAGTTTACAAATCAAGTCAGTCTCTTATACAAAACCTTATATACACGTTGCTCTTTACTCCTAGGTGCTCTCACCCTAATGAGACAGCACATTCCTTCTCTCCACCCTGTGTTTCCATCTCCATTCAGCCAACTTCTGTCCCCCTTGGTCTTCACATCTCCCCTCCAGACAAGAGCTGCCCACATAGTCTCATGTGTCTGCTAGATCCAAGAAGCCCACTCCTCAGCAGTATCATTTTCTGTCTTACAGTCTAGTCCAATCCTTGTCTGAAGAGTTGGCTTCGAGAATGGTTCCTGTCTTGGGCTAACAGAAGGTCTGAGGACCATGAACTCAGGGGTCCCTCTAGTCTCAGTCAGACCATCAAGCCTGCTCTTTTTATGAGAATTTGGGGTCTGCATCCCACTGCTCTCCTGCTCCTTCAGGGATTCTCTGTTGTGCTCCCTGTCATGGCAGTCTTTGGTTGTAGCCAGGCACCATCTAGTTCTTCTGGTCTCAGGCTGATGTAGTCTCTGATTTATGTGGCCCATTCTGACTCTTGGGATCATACTTACTTTTGTCTTTGGTGTTCTTCATTCTCCTCTGCTACATGTGGGTTGAGACCAATTGTTGCATCTTAGATGGCTGCTTGCTAGCTTTTAAGACTCCAGATGCCACTCTCCAAAATGTGATGCAGAATGTTTTATTAATAGGTTTTATTATGCCAATTGCCCTAGATGTCCCCTGAAACCATGGTCCCCAAACCCCCGCCACTGCTATGCTGGCCTTCGAAGTGTTCAGTTTATTCAGGAAACTTCTTTGCGTTTGGTTTAGTCCAGTTGTGCTGATCTCTCTTGTATTGTGTGATGTCCTTCCCTTCACCTAAATTAGTTCTTGTCGACTATCTAATTAGTGGATGCCCCCTCCCTCCTTCCCTCCCTCCCCCCTCTTGTAACCATCAAAGAATGTTTTCTTCTCTGTTCAAACTATTTCTTGAGTTCTTATAATAGTGGTCTCATACAATATTTGTCCTATTGCAACTGACTAATTTCACTCAGCATAATACCTTCCAGATTCCTCCGTGTTATGAAATGTTTCATAGATTCATCATTGTTCTTTATCAATGCATAGTATTCCTTTGTGTGAATATACCATAATTTATTTATCCATTCATCCATTGATGGGCACCTTGGTTGCTGCCATCTTTTTCTATTCTAAACAGTGGTGCAATGAACAGGGATGTGGATATATCTGTTCGTGTGACTGCTCTTACTTCTCTAGGATATATTCCAAGGAGTGGGATTGCTGGATCGTATGGTAGTTCTATTTCTAGCTTTTTAAGGAAGTGCCACATGGATTTCCAAAGTGGTTGTACCATTTTACATTCTCACCAGCAGTGCATAAGTGTTCCAATCTCTCCACAACCCCTCCAACAGTTATTATTTTGTGTTTTTTGGATTAATGCCAGACTTGTTAGCGTGACATGGAATCTCATAGTTTTGATTTGCATTTCTCTAATGATCATGAGCATTTCCCCCATGTATTTGTTAGCTATCTGAATGTCTTCTTTAGTGAAGTGCCTGTTCATATTCTTTGCCCATTTTTAAATTGAGTTATTTGTCTTTTTGTTAATGAGTTTTTGCAGTAACACGTAGATTTTAGAGATCAGCCGCTGATAAGAAATGTCATAGCTAAAAACTTTTTCCCAATCTTTAGGTAATCTTTTTACTTTTTTGGCAAAGTCTTTGGGTGAGCAATAGGTGTTTGATTTTTAGGAGCTCCCAGTTATCTAATTTCTCTTTGGCTGTTTGTGCAGTTCTAGTGATATTTTGCATACTGTTTATACCATGTATTAGGGCTCCTAGCATTGTCCTGGTTTTTTTCTTCCATGAACTTTATCGTTTTAGATTTTATATTTAGGTCTTTGATCCATTTTGAGTTGGTTTTGCGCATGGTATTAGGTATCGGTCTTGTTTCATTTTTTGCAGATGGATATCTAGTTATGCCAGCACCATTTGTTAAAGAGAATGTCTTTTCCCCATTTAACTGACTTCAGGCCTTTGTCAATTATCAGCTGCTCATATGTGGATGGATTTTTGTCTGGATTCTCAATTCTGTTCCATTGGTCTATGTATCTGTTGTTGTACCAGTAGCAGGCTGTTTTGAGTATTGCGGCGGTATAATAGTTTCTAAAATCAGGTAGTGTGAGGCCTCCCACTTTGTTCTTCCTTTTCAGTAATGCTTTACTTATCTGGGGCTTCTTTCCCTTCCATATGAAGTTGGTGATCTCTTTCTCCTTCTCATTAAAAAATGTCCCTGGTATTTGGATCGGGATTGCATTGTATCTATAGATCTCTTTGGGCAGAGTAGATATTTTTACAATGTTGAGTCTTCCTATCCATGAACAAGGTATGTTTATCTTATATCCTGATACTCTGATGAACTCTTCTATCACTTTCAGTAATTTTCTTAAGGATTCTTTAGGTTTTTCTGTGTATAAGATCACGTCATCTGCAAAAAGAAATAATTGTACTTCTTCTTTGCCAGTTTAGATGCCCTTTATTTCTTTATCTAGCCTGGTACCTCTGGCTAGGACCACCAGCACAGTGTTGAATAACAGTGGTGATAAAGGGCATCCTTGTCTGGTTCCTGTTCTCAATGGGGAATGGTTTCAGTCTCTCTCCGTTTAGGATGATGTTGGCTGTTGACTTTGTATAAAGGCTCTTTATAATGTTTAGGAATTTTCCTTTTATTCCTATTTTGCTGAGAATTTTTATCATGAATGGGTGTTGGACTTGGTCAAATGCCGTTTCTGCACGAATTGATAAGATCATGTGGTTCTTGCCTTTTGTTTTATTTATGTGATGGATTACATTAATGGTTTTCCTAATGTTGAATCATCCCTGCATAAAAAAAAAATGAATCCCACTTGGTCATGGTGACTTATTTTTTTCATATGTTGTTGAATTCTACTGGCTAGAATTTTGTTGAGGATTTTTGCGTCTAAGTTCATGAAGGATATTGGTCTGTAATTTTCTTTTTTTGTGGTGTCTTACCTGGTTTTGGTATCAGGGTTATGCTGGCTTCGTAGAATGAGTTTGGGAGTGTTCCACCCTTTTCTATGCTCTGGAATACTTTTAGTAGTAGTGATGTTAACTCTTCTCTGAAAGTTTGGTAGAACTCTGCAGTGAAGTGGTCAGGGCCAGGGCTTTTCTTTGTTGGGAGTTTTTGATTACTTTTTCAATTTCTTCTTTTGTTATTTAGGTTTATTTAGTTGTTCTGCCTCTGTGTTAATTTAGGTAGCTAGTGTGTTTCTAGTATTTTGTTCATTTTCTCTAGGTTTTCAAATTTTTTACAGTACAACCTTTCATAGTACTCTGTTATGATCCTTTTAATTTCAGTTGAGTGTTTTGTGATATCACCCATGTCATTTCTTATTCAGGTTATTTGCTTCCTCTCCTGTTTTCCTTTTGTCAGTCTGGCCAATGGTTTATCGGTTTTGTTAATCTTTTCAAAGAGACAGCTTTTGGTCATGTTAACTCTTTCAGTTGTTTTTCTGTTTTCTATTTCAATTAATTCTTCTCTAATTTTTATTATTTGCTTTCTTCTGGTGCCTGAAGATTTCTTTTGTTGCTCTCTTTCTATTTGTTCAAGTTGCAGGGATAGTTCTTTGATTTTGCCCCTTTCTTCTTTTTGTATGTGTGCATTTATTATTATTTATTTGTGTTTTTTGCATTTATTGATATAAATTGACCTCTGTGCACTGCTTTTGCTATGTCCCACTTCTGATAGGACGTGTTTTTATTCTTTTTAGATTCTACGAATTTTTTTTATTCTGTCCTTAATTTGTTCTATAATCCAATCGTTTTTGAGCAAAGTACTGTTCGCTTTCCATGTGCTTGCTTTCTTTTCCCTGATATTTCTATTATTGACTTCTAATTTTATGGGTTTATGGTCAGAGAAGATGCTTTGTAATATTTCGATGTTTTGGATTCTGTTAAGGATTCCTTTATGACCTAATATGTGGTTTCTTCTTGAGAATCTTCCATTTGCATTGGAAAAGAAAGTATACTTGGATGCCATTGGGTGGAGTGTTCTGTGCATGTCTAAGAGGTCAGGTTGGTTAATTGTGGCATTTAGCTCTTCCATGTCTTTACTGAGCTTCTTTCTGAATGTTGTGTCCTTTACCAAAAGTGGTGTGTTGAAGACTCCTACTATTATTGTGTAGCAATCTATTTCTCTTTTCATTACTGTTAGAGTTTGTTTTACGAATTTTGGAGGCCTGTCATTGAGTGCGTTAAGTATTATTATGATTATGTTCCCCTGGTGTTTTGAGTCTTTAGTCATTATATAGTGTCCTTCCTTCTCCTTTGTGCTGGATTTTGCTTTAAAGTCTATTTTGTCAGAGTTTAATATTGCCACTCCTTTTTTGATTGTTGTTTGCTTGATATATACTTTTTTCCAACCTTTGAGTTTTCGTTTGTTCGTATTTTTAAGTCTAAGATATGTCTCTTGTAGGCAGTATATAGACAAATTATGTTTTTTTATCCATTCTTCCACTCTCTGTCTCTTTATTGATGTGTCTAGTCCATTTACGTTATGTGTAATTATTGATAGGTATTTTTTTTTTATCTGTTTAGTGCTGTCATTTTGGTGTATTTTTTTGCGTGTGCTCTTAACAGTTTCTTTGTTCCACTTAATTTTTTGTGCCGAGTCATTTTTCTTTATGTATTTTCTTTTCATCCTCTTCGTTGTTGTTGATTTTGTATTTGCTGAGTCTTTATGTTTTTCTTGTTTCTTTATTTTGATGTGTAGGATTGTTAGTTTCCTTTGTGGTTACCTTAATGTTTACTTCTATTTTTCTAAGTTTAAACCAATCTTTTATTTCTTTGTATGTTCTTGACTTCCTTTTCGTATGAAAGATCTATGACTACATTATTTAGTCCCCCTTTTTTGTTTAAATATTGTCACCTTTTATATGCAGATGTCTCTGTTTCCCTATTTTCAGTGTTTTAGTTTTGATTTAATAGTGACTTCCCTAACTGGGTTGATATCTGGTTGTTTAGTCATGTGCTCTTGTTGTGGGTTGTTGTCTGATGTTGTTGATTTTCCAACCACAGGACTCCCTTTAGGATTTTTTGTCATTTTGTTTTGGTTTTCGCAAATTTCTTTAACTTCTGTTTTCCTGGAAATGTCCTAATTCTGCCGTCAGATTTTAGAGAGTGTTTTGCTGGATATATAATTCTTGGCTGGCAATTTTTTTTTTTCCTTCAAGACTTTATATACCTCATCTCATTGCCTTCCTGCCTGCATGTTTTTTTTTTAATTAATTTTTATTTAGCTTCAAGTGTACATTTACCATTCCAATCAGTCTGTCATATGTAGGTTTACATACATCTTACTCCCTTCTCCCACGTGCTCTCCCCCTATTGAGTCAGCCCTTTCAGTCTCTCGTTTCGTGCCGATTTTGCCATCTTCCCTCTCTCTCTATCTTCCCATCCCCCCTCCAGTCAAGAGTTGCCAACACACTCTCCAGTGTCCACCTGATTTAATTAGCTCACTCTTCATCAGCGTCTCTCTCCCCCCCCCCCGCTGACCAGTCCTTTTCATGCCTGATGAGTTGTCTTCGGGGATGGTTCCTGTCCTGTGCCATCAGAAGTTTTGGGGAGCATTGTCTCTGGGATTCCTCTAGTCGCAGTCATACCATTAGGTGTGGTCTTTTTATGAGAATTTGGGGTCTGTATCCCATTGTTCTCCTGCTCCCTCAGGAGTTGTCTGTTGTGCTCCCTGACAGGGCAGACATCGATTGTGGCCGGGCACCAACTAGTTCTTCTGGTCTCAGGGTAATGTAGGTCTCTGGTTCATGTGGCCCTTTCTGTCTCTTGGGTTCTTAGTTGTCGTGTGACCTTGGTGTTCTTCCTTTGCCTTTACTCCAGGTGGGTTGAGACCAATTGATGTATCTTAGATGGCCGCTTGTTGGCATTTAGGACCCCAGGCGCCACAATTCGAAGTGGGATGCAGAATGTTTTCATAATAGAACTATTTTGCCCATTGACTTAGAAGTCCCCTCAAACCAAGTTCCCCAGATCCCAGCCCCTGCTCTGCTGACCTTTGAAGCTTTCATTTTATCCCGGAAACCTCTTTGCTTTTAGTCCAGTCCAATTAGGCTGACCTTCCTTGTATTGAGTGTTGTCTTTCCCTTCACCCAAAGCAGTTCTTATCTACTGATTGATCAATAAAAAGCCCTCTCCCTCCCTCCCTCCCTCCCCCCTTTGTAATCACAAAAGTATGTGTTCTTCTCCGTTTTTTCTATTTCTCAAGATCTTATAATAGTGGTCTTATACAATATTTGTCCTTTTGCCTCTGACTCATTTCGCTCAGCATAATGCCTTCCAGATTCCTCCATGTTATGAAATGTTTCAGAGATTCGTCACTGTTCTTTATCGATGTGTAGTATTCCATTGTGTGAATATACCACAATTTATTTACCTATTCATCCGTTGACGGACATCTTGGTTGCTTCCAGCTTTTTGCTATTGTAAACAGAGCTGCAATAAACATGGGTGTGCATATATCTGTTTGTGTGAAGGCTCTTGAATCTCTAGGGTATATTCCGAGGAGTGGGATTTCTGGGTTGTATGGTAGTTCTATTTCTAACTGTTTAAGATAATGCCAGATAGATTTCCAAAGTGGTTGTACCATTTTACAATCCCACCAGCAGTGTATGAGAGTTCCAATCTCTCCGCAGCCTCTCCAACATTTATTATGTTGTGTTTTTTGGATTAACGCCAGTCTAGTTGGTGTGAGATGGAATCTCATCGTGGTTTTAATTTGCATTTCTCTAACGGCTAATGATCGGGAGCATTTTCTCATGTATCTGTTGGCTGCCTGAATATCTTCTTTAGTGAAATGTGTGTTCATATCCTTTGCCCACTTCTTGATTGGGTTGTTTGTCTTTTTGTGGTTGAGTTTTGACAGAATCATGTAGATTTTAGAGATCAGGCGCTGGTCTGAGATGTCATAGCTGAATATTCTTTCCCACTCTGCAGGTGGTCTTTTTACTCTTTTGGTGAAGTCTTTAGATGAGCATAGGTGTTTGATTTTTAGGAGCTCCCAGGTATCGGGTTTCTCTTCATCATTTTTGGTAATGTTTTGGATTCTGTTTATGCCCTGTATTAGGGCTCCTAAGGTTGTCCCTATTTTTTCTTCCATGATCTTTATCGTTTTAGTCTTTATGTTTAGGTCTTTGATCCACTTGGAGTTAGTTTTCGTGCATGGTGTGAGGTATGGGTCCTGTTTCATTCTTTTGCAAATGGATATCCAGGTATGCCAGCACCATTTGTTAAAAAGACTATCTTTTCCCCAATTGACTGACACTGGGCCTTTGTCAAATATGAGCTGCTCTTACGTGGATGGATTTATATCTGGGTTCTCAATTCTGTTCCATTGGTCTATGTGCCTGTTGGTGTACCAGTACCAGGCTGTTTTGACTACTGTAGCTATATAATAGGTTCTGAAATTAGGTAGAGTGAGGCCTCCCACTTGCTTCTTCTTTTTCAGTAATGCTTTGCTTATCCGGGGGTTCTTTCCCTTCCGTATGAAATTAGTGATTTGTTTCTCTATCCCCTTAAAATATGACATTGGTATTTGGATTGGAAGTGCGTTATATGTCTAGATGGCTTTGGGTAGAATAGACATTTTTACTATGTTAAGTCTTCCTATCCATGAGCAGGGTATGTTTTTCCACTTAAGTATGTCCTTTTGAATTTCTTGTAGCAGAGTTTTATAGTTTTCTTTGTATAGGTCTTTTACATCCTTGGTAAGATTTATTCCTAAGTATTTTATCTTCTTGGGGGCTACTGTGAATGGTATTGATTACGTGATTTCCTCTTCCATGTTCTTTTTGTTGATGTAGAGGAATCCAAGTGATTTTTGTATGTTTATTTTATAACCTGAGACTCTTCCAAACTCTTCTATTAGTTTGAATAGTTTTCTGGAGGATTCCTTAGGGTTTTCCATGTATACGATCATGTCATCTGCAAATAGTGATAGCTTTACTTCCTCCTTGCCAATCTGGATACGCTTTATTTCTTTGTCTAGCCTAATTGCCCTGGCTAGGACTTCAAGTACGATGTTGAATAAGAGCGGTGATAAAGGGCATCCTTGTCTGGTTCCCGTCCTCAAGGGAAATGCTTTCAGGTTCTCGCCATTTAGAATGATATTGGCTGTTGCCTTTGCATAAAAAAAAAAATTATTATGTTGAGGAATTTTCCTTCAATTCCTATTTTGGTAAGAGTTTTTATCATAAATGGGTGTTGAACTTTGTCAAATGCCTTTTCTACATCTATTGATAAGATCATGTGGTTTTTATCTTTTGTTTTATTTATGTGATGGATTACATTAATGGTTTTTCTGATATTAAACCAGCCTTGCATACCTGGTATAAATCCCACTTGATCATGGTGAATTATTTTTTTGATATGTTGTTGAATTCTATTGGCTAGAATTTTGTTGAGGATTTTTGCATCTATGCTCATGAGGGATATAGGTCTAAAATTTTCTTTTTTTGTAATGTCTTTGCCTGGTTTTGGTATCAGGGAGATGGTAGCTTCATAGAATGAGTTGGGTAGTATTCCGTCTTTTCTATGCTTTGAAATACCTTCAGTAGTAATGGTGTTAAGTCTTCTCTGAAGGTTTGGTAGAACTCTGCAGTGAAGCCGTCTGGGCCAGGACTTTTTTTTGTTGGAAGTTTTTTGATTACCGTTTCAATCTCTTTTTTTGTTATGGGTCTATTTAGTTGTTCTACTTCTGAATGTGTTAGTTTAGGTAGGTAGTATTTTTCCAAGAATTTATCCATTTCTTCTAGGTTTTCAAATTTGTTAGAGTACAATTTTACATAGTAATCTGTAATGATTCTTTTAATTTCATTTGGCTCTGTTGTGATGTGGTCCGTCTCGTTTCTTATTCGGGTTATTTGTTTCCTTTCCTGTTTTTCTTTAGTCAGTCTAGCCAATGGTTTATCAATTTTGTTAATTTTTTCAAAGAACCAGCTTTCGGCTTTGTTAATTCTTTCAATTGTTTTTCTGTTCTCTAATTCATTTAATTCAGCTCTAATTTTTATTATTTGTTTTCTTCTGGTGCCTGATGGGTCCTTTTGTTGCTCACTTTCTATTTGTTCAAGTTATCGGGACAGTTCTCTGATTTTGGCTCTTTCTTCTTTTTGTATGTGTGCATTTATCGATATAATTTGGCCTCTGAGCACTGCTTTTGCTGTGTCCCAGAGGTTTTGATAGGAAGTATTTTCATTCTCGTTGCTTTCTAAGAATTTCCTTATTCCCTCCTTAATGTCTTCTATAACCCAGTCTTTTTTCAGGAGGGTATTGTTCAGTTTCCAAGTATTTGATTTCTTTTCCCTAGTTTTTCTGTTCTTGATTTCTAGCTTAATTGCCTTGTGGTCTGAGAAGATGCTTTGTAATATTTCGATGTTTTGGATTCTGCAAAGATTTGTTTTATGACCTAATATGTGGTCTATTCTAGAGAATGTTCCATGTGCACTAGAAAAGAAAGTATATTTTGCAGCAGTTGAGTGGAGAGTTCTGTATAAGTCAATGAGGTCAAGTTGGTTGATTGTTGTAAGTAGGTCTTCCCTGTCTGTATTGAGCTTCTTACTGGAGGTCCTGTCCTTCTCCGAAAGTGGTGTGTTGAAGTCTTCTACTATAAATGTGGAGGTGTCTATCTCACTTTTCAATTCTGTTAAAATTGGATTTATGTATCTTGCAGCCCTGTCATTGGTGCGTAAATATTTAATATGGTTATGTCTTCCTGATCAATTGTCCCTTTTATCATTATATAGTGTCCTTCTTTATCCTTTGTGGCGGATTTAAGTCTAAAGTCTATTTTGTCAGAAATTAATATTGCTACTCCTCTTCTTTTTTGCTTATTGTTTGCTTGATATATTTTTTTCTATCCTTTGAGTTTTAGTTTGTTTGTGTCTCTAAGTCTAAGGTGTGTCTCTTGTAGGCAGCATATAGATGGCTCATGTTTCTTTATCCAGTCCGTGACTCTCTGTCTCTTTATTGGTGCATTTAGTCCATTTACATTCAGCGTAATTATAGATAAATAAGTTTTTAGTGCTGTCATTTTGATACCTTTTCATGTGTGTTGTTGGCCATTTCATTTTTCCACATACTTTTTTGTGCTGAGACGTTTTTCTTAGCAGCTTGTGAGATCCTCATTTTCATAATGGTTAACTTTGTGTTTGTTGAGTCGTTACCTTTTTCTTGGCTTTTTTCTTGAGTTATGGAGTTGATATTCCTTTTTGTGGTTACCTTATTATTTACCCCTATTTTTCTAAGTAAAAACCTAACTTGTGTCTTTCTATATCGCCTTGTATCACTCTCCATCTGGCAGTTCAATGCCTCCTATATTTAGTCCCTCCTTTTGCTTATTGTGATCGTTTATCTATTGATTTCCATGATTTTCTGTTATGTGTATTATTTTGTTTATTTATTTATTTATTAGAATTAATCTTAATTTGTTTGTTTTTGTGCTTTCCCTATTTGAGTTGCATTGATATCAGGACGTTCTGTTTTGTGACCTTGTATTGTGCTGGTACCTGATATTATTGGTCATCAGGCCAAACAATCTCCTTTAGCATTTCTTGCAGTCTTGGTTTAGTTTTTGCAAATTCTCTAAACTTGTGTTTACCTGTAAATATCTTAATTTCTCCTTCATATTTCAGAGAGAGTTTTGCTGGATATATGATCCTTGGTTGGCAGTTCTTCTCCTTCAGTGCTCTGTATACGTCGTCCCATTCCCTTCTTGCCTGCATGGTTTCTGCTGAGTAGTCTGAACTTATTCTTATTGATTCTCCCTTGAAGGAAACCTTTCCTTTCTCCCTGGCTGCTTTTAAAATTTTCTGTTTGTCTTTGGTTTTGGCAAGTTTGATGATAATATGTCTTGGTGTTTTTCTTTGTGGATCAATCTTAAATGGGGTTCGATGAGCATCTTGGATAGATATCCTTTCGTCTTTCATGATGTCAGGGAAGTTTTGTGTCAGGAGTTCTTCAACTATTTTCTCTGTGTTTTCTGTCCCCCCTCCCTGTTCTGGGACTCCAATCACCCGCAAGTTATCCTTCTTGATAGAGTCCCACATGATTCTTAGGGTTTCTTCATTTTTTTTAATTCTTTTATCTGATTTTTTTTCAGCTATGTTGGTGTTGATTCCCTGGTCCTCCAGAAGTCCCAGTCTGCATTCTAATTGCTCGAGTCTGCTCCTCTGACTTCCTATTGCGTTGTCTAATTCTGTAATTTTATTGTTAATCTTTTGGATTTCTACATGCTGTCTCTCTATGGATTCTTGCAACTTATTAATTTTTCCACTATGTTCTTGAATAATCTTTTTGAGTTCTTCAACAGTTTTATCAGTGTGTTCCTTGGCTTTTTCTGCAGTTATCCTAATTTCATTTGCCTGCATGGTTTTTGCTGAGTAGTCTGAGCTTAGTCTTATTGACTTTCCTTTGTGGATGACTTTTTATTTATCCCTACCTGTTGTTAAAATTCTTTATCTTTGGTTTTGGCAAGTTTGATTATAGTATGTCTTGGTGAATTTCTTTTGGGATCTACCTTTTGTGGGATTCAATGAGCTTCTTGGATAGATATCTTCTTGTCTTTCACGGTATCAGGGAAGCTTTCTGCCAACAAATCTTCAACAATTCTCTATGTATTTTCTGTTATTCCCCCTCCCCTGTTCTGGTACTCCAACTTTATTCCTTTTGATACACTGCCGCATAAGTCTTACGGTTTCTTTGTTTTTTTTTTTTTTAATTCTTTTATCTCATTTTTCCTCTAATAAATTGGTGCCAAGTGCTTCATCTTCAGTCTCACTAATTCTGACTTCCATTTCCTCAATTCTGCTCCTATGACTTTCTACTGTGTTGTCTAATTCTGAAATTTTATTGTTAATCTTTTGGATTTCTGTTTGCTGTCTCTCTATGGATTCTTGCAGCCTGTTAAATTTGTCATTATGCTCTTGTATAACCACCTTAAGTTCCTCTATTGCTTTGTCTGTGTGTTTCTTGGCTTGTTCTGCATTTTGACTGATCTCCTTCCTGATCACTTGAAGAGCTCCATGTACTAATCTTTTGAATTCTACCTCCAGTAATTACAAGAAGTTATCTTCCTTTGTAAGATTTCTTGATTATTTGTTTTGGGTGCTTGCTGAAGCCATCGTGGTCTTCCTCTTTCTGTGATTTGATATTGACTGTTGTCTCCTTGGAAACCCTGGTGGTGTAGTGGTTAAGTACTATGGCTGCTCACCAAGAGGTCGACAGTTCAAATCTGCCCGGCTGTCCTTGGAAACTCTATGGGTCACTATGAGTCAGAATGGGCTCAATGGCAGTGGGTTTTTTTTTTTTTTTTGGTTTGGTTGTCTCCTAGGAATCAATAAGTTACTATATTTATTTATTTTACGTTTTCTTTCTGTATCATAGCTTCTTGTTTTGTTTTGATATGCCCAAATAGGCTGCTGTGTGAGCTAGTTTGATATTGGCACCTTTGAAGCCCTAACGTCCTCTCACCAGGTGTTTAGAGCTGTTACTAGGTATGTGACCCCAGGAGTCCGCTGATTTTTCTCATATGGATTCAGATCAGGTGTCTAGGTAGTTGGTCACCAAGTGTGCTGTGCAGGCTCTCTCCTACAGTCCTAGATGGGCAGGTGTGATCGGAGTAGGCACAGGTATCAGACTGCAGTAAGGCATCATGCACTGAGCAAGACAGGGCTGACGGCTGCCCCTGAGTGTCTATGAGGAACTCATGTCCCTGCTCCCTAGAGCACATAGGTGGGTGGATTTTGCAGCTGGACTATGGGCATCCAATGCTGTTGGCTGTAAGGACTGAGAGGCACCGCATATTCTTGGGCCCCTGTTGCAGGTGGGTAGGTGGTGTGGGAGGAGGCACCAGTCCTAAGGCCCCTCATGTGGGTAGGTGAAAAAAACCCTGCTTAATGGGCAGAGTGGTGTCAAACGTCATGAATCTGCCACTACACCTTATAGGTGATACAGTTGAAAATAGGCTTCAGGTGTATAACCTATTGTACTGTGCTATGAGAGCCTATGCTTTTGAAATGGGCCCACACAGATCTATGCAGGGGTGGAAGGCATTCAAAGTCTGTGGACCCCTTATGCCTGTGCCTCAGCAAAGGGAGTGTGCCTGCCCTGAGTCCCAGCTTAGGAGAGCTGGCAGATTATTTTTTTCCTGTTTGTTAATTTGTTGCCTCTCCAAAGCAGGGAGAATGGCTCAGTCCAGGTGACAGGTCCTACTTCCAGCCCAGGGAATGTGGAAATCACTGAAGCCAGCCAGGACCCACTGCAGAGCATGGAGGGGGCAGGTAAATCAGAGAGAGATTCTTCCCAAAGGGAGTATTTTTTGATCCATGTGGTAGGTTAGATGCATGTACTTATCTTTTTATTGATTGAGCACTGCTTTTCACTGGTTCTGGAGACTTGAGTATACTCTCTGCTGCTCAGTCTCTCCCAATGTGGAAAATGCTGCCTGAGTGCCACTGCTTGCCTCACTGTACACACCAACTGGTCCAGCCTGCAGGGTGCTAGTTCCTGCTGGGTCAGGTCTGGCAACTGCTCACTGCTTCTGAACCATCTCTCCCTCCCCATCACTCAGTTTGATTCCTCAACTTTGCCTTAGATGTTCAGGGCTCCTAGATTGTCATAGTAATCAATTCTATTTTTTTTTTTTTTTTTTTGCTCTCTTTGTTGTAAGAGGGACCACAGGAAGCATTTGGCTACTCCACCATCTTGGTCTCATCTCTGGTTTAAGCTTTTATGATTATCTCAGTGCAATAATTTTGGGGGTTCATCCAGCCTCAATGGCTCTAGAAATCCTGGGTTCCATGAGAATTTTAAATTCTGTTCCACATTTTCCTCCTTTTGATCAGGATTCTGCTATAGATTATTTGATCAAAATGTTCAGTAACGGTGGCCAGCACCATCCATTTCTTCTGGTCTCATGACAAAGAGGGCAGTTGTTCGTGGAGGCAATTAGCCATGCATTCCATTTACTCTTCCTGTTCCTGACTCCCCTTCTTCTTCTGTTGCTTCAGGGGAATAGAGATCAATTGTATCTTGGATAGACACTTGCAAGCTTTTAAGACCCCAGGATCTATGCAACAAACTAGAAGTTAGAACAGAAGCACTAAAAACTATATTAGGCCAATTAACTAGGATGTCCAATGAAACCATGACCCTAAACTTCCAAACCAAGAAACCAAATCTCATGAGGTGTTGGTTGACCATAAGCAGCATCAGCAACTACTCTTCTTTGTTTTTGTTTTTGTATTTTTTTGTAAAAATATGTATTACACAACATTTGCCAACTCAACTCTTTTCAGGTGTTCAACTTAGTGACATCAATTACACCAACTGGCCTTTCAGCTATTACTCTTAATCAGGATAAATTTCCCATCACCAAAAGCAATTTTACCAGCACCAATTACTGAAGAGGCTCTTCTTTCTCCCATTGAAGGGACATAGTGCCCTTGTCAAAAATCAGTTTATCATAGATGTATGGGTTTATTTCTGGACTCTCAATTTAATTACAATAGTTTATGTGTGTGTTATTCCACTAGTATCAGCCCGTTTTGATTACTGTAGCTATATAACATGTTTTGCAGTCAAGAAGTGTGAGTCCCCTACTTTGCTCTTCCCCTTAAAAATTGCTTTAGCTATTCAGAGTCTCTTGTTATTCCATATAAAATTGAGAATTGATTTTTCCATTTCTTTAAAGAAGGTTTTTGGAATTTTGATCAGGATTGCATTGAATCTATAGATCACTTTGGGTGGTATCAACATCTAAATAATATTAAGTCTTCCAACCCAAGAACATGGAACATCTTTCCATTTATTTAGTCTTATTTAAGTCTTTCACATCTCTGGTTAAACTTATTAATAGGTATATTATTTCTTTCAATGCTATTGTAAGTGGAATTGTTTTCCTACTTTCCATTTCAGATTTCTCATTACGGGTGTATAGAAACCCAACTGATTTTTGTTTGTTGACATTGTACCTTGCAACTTTGGTAAATTCCTCTATTAGCTCTAGAAGCTTTCTTGTGGATTCTTTAGGGTTTTCTATAAATCCTATCATGTAGTCTGCAAATAGAGGTAATTTTACTTGTTTTCCAATTTGGATACCTTTTCTTTCTTCTTCTTGTCTTATTGCTCTGGCTAGGACTTCCAATACAATATTGAATGAGAGAGAGAGTGAGCAATCTCTTCTGTTTCCAGTTTTAAGGGGGAAACCTCTCGATCTTTCTCCATTAAATATAATGTTGGCTGTTAGTTTTTCATAAACGTCCTTAATCATATTAAGGAACTTCCCTTCTATTCCCAACTTGTTGAGGATTTTCATAAAGAAACGGTGTTGGATTTTATCAAATGGCTTTTCTGCATCATTAGAGATGATCATTGGGCCTTTTCCTCTGTTCTATTAATACAGTGTATTACATTGATTTTCTGAGACTGAACCATCCTTGCATTCCTAGGATAAACCCAACTTGTTCATGGTGTATGACCCTTCAAATGCTGTTGGATTCTATTCACCAGTATTTTGCTGAGAATTTTTGCATCTATATTCATAAGGGATATTGTCCTGTAGTTTTTTCTCTTGTGCTGTCTTTGTCTTGTTTAGTAGCAAGGATGTTTGCTTCGTAGAAGAGTTGGGGAGTATTCCTTCCTTCTCTATCTTTTGTAAGTGTTTAAACAGTATTGGTGTCAATTTTTCTCTGTTTGGTAGAATTCCCCAGTGAATCCATCTTGCCCAGAACATTTTTTTTTTTTTTAGTGGTGGGAAGTTTTTTTTTTATTATTACTGACTCAAAATCTTCACTTGTTATGGATCTGTTGAGATTTGCTATTTCCTCTTGAATCAGTCTAGGTAGGTAATGTGCTTCTAAGAGTTTGTCCACTTCATCTAGGTTATCCAATTTGATGGTGTACACACATAGTATTCTGTCATAATTCTTTTCATTGCTACCAGTTCTGTTATAATGTCTCCACTTTCATTTCTTATTTTGGTTATTTGCATCTTTTCTCTTTGTCAGTCTAGCTAAAGGTTTGTCAATTTTATTGCTCTTTTCCAAGAATCAAGTTCTTGTTTTGTTGACTCTCTCTATTGTTTTTGTGTTTTCGATTTTATTTACGTGTGCTCTGAACTTCGTTGTTTCCTTTCTTCTGGTAAGTTTAGGCTTAGTTCACTCTTCTTTTTCTAGCTCCTCTAGTTGTAGAGTTAAACTATTGATTTGAGAACTGTTTTCTTTTTTCATGTATGCATTTATTGCTCTCAATTTCCCCCTGAGCACTGCCTTTGCTGCATCCCATAAGCTTTGGTATGCTAATGTCATGGATTGAATATGCCCCCCCAAAATATCTGTCAACTTGGCTGGGTCATGAGTCCCAGTATTGTGTGATTGTCCATCATTTTGTCAACTGATGTGATTTTCCTATGTGTTATAAATTCTATCTCTATGATGTCGATGAGATGTGATTAACGACGGTTATGTTAATTAAAAAAAGTTGTTTTTTTGCAGGACTAAATCTACAAGACTGGGTTGTGTGATAAGCCAATCTCTTTTGAGATATAAAAGAGAGAAATGAGTAGAGAGGCATGGGGACTTCATACCACCAATAAACAAGAGCCAGGAGAAAAGCATATCCTTTGGGCCTGAGGTCCCCATGCTGAGAAGCTCATCTACTGGGGAAGATTGACTACAAGTACCTGCCCCCAGAGCCAACGGAGAGAAAAAGCCTTCTCCTGGAGCTGGTGCCCTGAATTCAGACTTCTAGTCTCCTAGACTGTGAGAGAATAAACATCTGTTTGTTGAAGCCATCCACTTGTGGTTTTTCTGTTATAGCAACACTAGATAACTAAGAGTTATGTTTTCAGTTTCATTTGACTCTAAGTATTTTCTGATTTCATTTTTGATTTCTACCTTGAACCATTGGTTGTTTAATGGTAGTGTGCTGTTTAATTTCCACTTTTATGTATTTTCCAGGGTTTTTTTTTTCTGTTATTGGCTTCTAGTTTCACTCCACTGTGCTCAGACAAAATATATTGCATGATTTCAAAATTTTCAAATTTATCAAGACTTGCTTTATAAGTTAACATGCGGCCTATCTTGGAGAATGATCCATGTGCCTGGAGTAGAATGTATATTGTGCTGTTGTTGGGTGAAGTAGTCTATATATGTCTCTCATGTCTAGCAGGTTTATAGTGTCATTCAGGTTCTCTGTTCCTTGCTGATCTCCTTTCTAAATGTTCTTTCTAATATTGAAAGTGGTGTATTGAAGTCTCCACTATTTCTCCCTTCAATTCTATCAGTGTTTTCTTTATATATTTAGGTGCTGTGATGTTGGAGCCCTAGTGGCATAGTGGTTAAGAGCTCAGCTGCTAACCAAAAGGTCGGTAGTTCAAATCCATCAGATTCTCCTTGGAAACCCTATAGGGCAGTTCTGTCCTATAGGATGGCTATGAGTCAGAACTGACTCGATGGCACCTAACAACAACTGATGTTGGGTGCATATGTATTCATAATTATTAAACTTTCTTGATGAATTTACCCTTTTATCATTAATGTCTTAGACTGGGTTCTCTATAGAAGCAAAACCAGTGAAGCATATGTATGTATATATATATAGACAGAGAGAGAGAGATTTATCTCAAGGAAATCATGCAGTTGTAGAGGCTAGAGGCTTCTCCTGACTCACACAGCTGCAGGGACTGGCAAACCTAACATCATGTTCATGGGCTGTGGAGGCTGATGAATCAAAGATCAGCAGGTAAGACAGCAGGTTGCTGGCACACAAGCTGCAGATGCTGATGAATTCCAGGATCAGCAGACAATACAGCAGGCCACTAGCTCAAGTCCCAAGAACCAGAGGTCAGATGATGAAGACCCAGATGAGGCATCCAGAGCAAGCAAATGAGCTTTGCCAGAATGTCCATATATATATATATATTGACTGCAGGCCATACTCCCAAATAAACTCCTCTTACAACTTATTGGCTGATCACATCATGGAGAATTACTACATCATTACATAACTGCCAAACCACTAAGAATCATGGCCCATCCAAATTGATACACAATCTCAACCATCACAAATGTCCATTTTTATCTCTTCTAACAGATTTTGTCTTAAAGTGTATTTTGTATGTTATTAATATTACAACCCTAGCTTTATCTTGGTTATCATTTGCACGTGTGATATTGGGAAAAGACCCCGGACTCAAATTTGATCAAGAAAGTTTTTATTAAGCCAAGACAAAGACAATCATTTGAATGAGGGATCTGCCAGTATGCACTGGGCACAAGAAACTAGCAGAATCCACTGAATCACAGTCATGGAATCTCTAATACACTATTACAAAAGGAAGTAAAGTTAAGAAAAATGCTGATTGATTATTTATTAATATATGGTTGTCAAAGGTAGGACATTCAAGGCAGGATCTTTACTGCCATTGGTGAACACAGCACATGTGAGCTTACATGGTTTCTTTAAAGAATCTGCATTGAATAGTTACTACTTAGTGATAAAAAAAAGTTACTTAGTGATATGTGTGCTTTATTGATTAGTTACTGCTTGGGGACATGTGCTTTGTCGACTAGTTACTGCTTGGTAACTGCAACGGGTTCACAGGGCAGACTCAAGGTAACTGCAAAACACTTCTTTCTGGGAGCATAGCTTTCTTGTACAATGTAGGTTCTCGGGCGTGGCTTCTATAGCTTGGTTACAAAGAAAACATTTCCTTAGTTAAAGGGTTGGATATGTGTAAAAGATTAACAACTTATCAGCAAGAAGCAGAAGTTAAAGTAGGATATGAGACTGAACCCTAGATCAGGCATTTTACTTTTGTAAAGTGTCTTATAATTTATGGGCTCCACAACACATTTTTTTTACAACACATGGAATATTTTTTAAATGTATCACCCCATCCCCTTCTGGCCTCCAATGTTTCTGAGGAGAAATCAATGCTTAATATTACTGGGGATTCTTTATATGTGACAGTTTGCTTCTCTCTCGTGGCTTTCAGGATGTGTCTAGGTGTAGATCTCTTTGGGTTTACCCTTTTTGGGGTTAT
This sequence comes from Loxodonta africana, assembly GCF_030014295.1. Taxonomy (NCBI): domain Eukaryota; kingdom Metazoa; phylum Chordata; class Mammalia; order Proboscidea; family Elephantidae; genus Loxodonta; species Loxodonta africana. The sequence continues at coordinate 70,362,054 of NC_087369.1, forward strand.
TTGAACTTTTTGGGTTTGGAGATTCATGTCCTTCATCAAATTTGGGAGATTTTCCACTGCTATTTCTTCAGATATTCTTTGTCCCTTTCTCTCTTTCATCTCCTTCTGGAATTTCCATGATGTATACACACCCACTCCCCATCTATCAACATAGTTAGTTTCTGAAGGCCAGGTCATTATGCATAAATTGGCATTATGCAAAAATGGAGAATGACCTCATCAGATCACACAATGGAAGATGACTATATTATTACATAACTGCCAAATTACATCATTACATAAATGCCAAACCTCTGAGAATCATGGCCCAGCCAAGTTGACACAACCTTAACCATCACAGCCAGCGTTACTCTCACCTCACACCTTAGTGTTACTGCCAGGTGTACGATATTAATGTTCAAAATGGTGGGATAGTAGATTTTTTACTATTATTACGAATGCAAAACGTCATATAACGAGACAGTCAATAAGTGAGGAGTAGGTGTATTAGTTCTCTTGATGCTATCCCATAATTCCACTAACGTGTTCTCAGCAATCTTGAGCCTCCATTCTTAATGCTCTTCATTCTCTGTAATTTTGGCTGTTATCTTCTAATTTGCTGATTTTTTCATCTGCCTGATCAAATCTGCTGTTAAATTCATCCATTGTGTTTCTCTTTTTAGTTATTGTCTCTTTCATTTGCGATATTTCCGTTTGGATCCTTTTTGGAAGGTCTATCTCTTTTTTAAAATCCCTACTTTGTTCATGTATTATATTCCTTATTTCTTTTAACTCCCACATGATCTCTGGGACATATATACCTATGTTACATTTTCTGCCCCTGAAGGCTTATTGACAGGCATTTGAGACACGTTAGTGCATTCTGGTCTCATGGTGGATACTGGTGTAACTGCCTTGAAAACAAGGAAGTTGGTCTGCACCAGATTTGAGTTTTGAGAGCTATTCGTATGAGAGTATGCTTCCCGGAGGAGTGATTATGTGAAATTTTTGTGTCTTTTGGCTTCTGTACAGTAAGATAAGTCTTGCAAATATGTTTACTATTTCCGTTGTGTTACTGGGAAGGTACAGTTACCGACACTTAGAAATATTCAAGTAAATGAGTTATTTTGGGGGTGAAAACAGTTTGTGATTCACTTCCTGGGCCATGGAACTGATATGTACCACATATGTGATGTGCTTCATGGGACATGGGACCAATATGGCCCACTTGCATTAGTTACCTCCCGGATGACATCTTTTGTAAAGTACTTACCTCTTTGGTGCCATCTTTTATATAGTGCTCACCTCCTTGATGACATCTTTTATGAAGTGCTATCCTCCCTGGCAACATCTTTTATACACGTCCTGGGCCATGAGACTGATATGTGTACCACATTTGCGATGTACTTCATGAGACATGGGACAGAGATGGCCTGCTTGCAATTGATACCCCATTTTTTCAAATAATAAAAAGCTACCAACAAACAATGATTCAGCAACCATACCATTAGTGAAAAAAACATGGCATCACCAAAAAAAAAAAAAATTCATCCTTTTTACAGAGTCTATCTCTTTTTTTAAGTCCCTGTTTTGTTCACGCATTCTTCTCCTTACTTCTTTTACATCTTTATCTATGTTTTCCCTTAGTTCTTTGATTATCATTAACATTGTTAATTATATCCTTCCATTTTGTTCATTATTTGGGCTTCCATAGATGCTATTTCACTCCTTTCATCTTGTTCATTTAGATGGATCATCATTTCTCTTACCTTCATGTATCTTATGATTTTTTTTGGTTGGAACATTGGAATTTTTGAGGGTGTTAACTTTCTCAGTTCTAGCCAGTGTTTGTTGTTTTTGTTTGCACTGCTTTCTGCAAGAAACTCTTAGGTGGGTAGAGCCTTCAGACCTTGCTTACCACTTCCTCTCTGTTATAGCTCCATCTCCCTCTCTGTTTTAATTGGGATTTGAAAGTTTCAGATCTTCGTTTTTGACTTTCAGTGTCTCCCCAAAACACCAGAGAATACACAGAGATCAGTCTATCAGAGGCCACAGCCACTCAGTAGATATGTCGTGCACTAATCAATCTGTCCACCAGAGGTCACAGTCCTCTCTCTCTCTCATTATTACTCCTTCCTTTTTTTTTTTTTTTTTCTGCTCTGTTTCTGCAATCACATTTTCAGTCAGAAAGTCCACATCCAATGAGTTTCTGTGGGGCTGGGCGTTGCCCTCAGGTTTTGCCTGCGGCTTCCTTCCTTGCTCTGTGGTGGTTGCTTATATTAGAGCTGGCATTCAGGAAAAGCACAGGCAGACTTTCCTCTGTATAATGAAGAGGAGACACTGGCACTCCCCAGACTGACCTCCAAGAGGCCTATCTTATTGTTTTCAGAGCCTCAGTGGCCGTGTTAATTGATGCGGCAGGTTTCACTTAAGGGACCCACCTCCTAGCTCCACTGCAGGGTGTCTTCTGTAGTGATTCGTATCAGCCCAGCAGCCGACAGTTACCTGTTAGGGGAAGGGTTGGCATGCTCAGCACAGTTGTAGTATGTTGGCTATGGGAGCAGGCTCCACTTAAGGCATCTGCTTCCTAGCTCACAGTAGCCTCAGTTAGCAATTCTCAGCACCAACCAGAAAGAAAGAGAGGTAGACCCAAACTGACCCCCAAGAAGATCTGTCCTGTTGATATTGGAGGCCTGAGCTTGGGGTGCCTACTGCGTGCAGGCAGGCAGAGCACTGGCTGCATGAGCAGATTCCATTGCAGGGGGCCTTCTGTAGCAATTGACAGCAGTCTGGCATCTGACAGTTACTGTGTGGGGAGGGGCTGGTACACTCAAAATTGGCCCCCAGGAATATCTGCCTTATTGATTTTAGAGCTGAAGCTTGGGGTCATGTCTTTTTGCACAGGTAGGGGGTGTGGTGGCTAGGGAAGCAGGCTCTCACTGGGGCCACTTCCCTAGTTCACAGCATCCTATGCACAGCATGACTGGGGGAGGGGCAGAAACTTTTGGAGAGGTAACTCCTTGACTCTTGCCCATCTGCAGCTCCTTGCTGCTGTCCTTGCTCCCCAACTCAGACTCTCTCAAAGTCAAGTACTCTTTTCTTGTTGTATTTCTTATTGTATTGGTGAGGAAGTGTTGGAACAATGATCTATTTACACCACCATCTTCCCAGAATCCTTCCTCATAAGAATCTTATGAAGTATGTATTTTCTCCATTTTACAGAGAGCTTTAGAAAAGAAAGAAGCTTGCTTAGGGTCCCAGGTTTCCCTGAATTATAAGCTCATCCTCTTTCTAGAGAGCCAACTCATTCTTTTTAAAACTGGTAAATAAAGGAAAAGAATCGAGCACTTATCCTGCCTTTCATGTATAAAAAGAACCATGGGGTAACCAAAGAGAAGATAAGGGAAAATATCTCTATAAAAGTATTCATAGTAATAAATAAGGAATGAATCAATCAGAACAGGGGTTGGAAAACTTTTACTGTAGTGGGCCAGCTAATAAATATTTTAAGCTTTTTGTGCCACATGGACTTTGTTGAAACTACTCAACTCTACCATACCCACCCACATAGTACCACGAAAACTTCCATAGACAATACATAAACAAAGTGAGCATGACTGTTTTCCAATAAAACTTTACTTGTAGATATTGACATATGAATTTCATATGATTGTCAAATGCTACGAAACATCATTCTTTTCATTTTCTTTAACCATGTAAAAATTTGAAGACCATTCTTAGTTCCTGGACTGCACAAAAACAGGTGGTGAGCTAGATTTGGCTCATGGGCAGTAGGGTGCTGGCTCTCAATTAAAAAAGAATTGGCTCTCGATTAAAATATTGTTTATCAATTCCATAATGAATTAATAGCTCTAGACACTGAGCATCAATGGCTAGTAACATTACAAAAAGAAAGATAACTAAGATGTTATATGCCTCCTGATGAAAGAACACTACAAAACCTATGAAGAATTCTTGCTACAAAATGAAACAAAACAAAAATAAGCAAATTGAATCTTATCAATCCTCTAGATCCAAATACTGGCTTATAGGAAATAAAGAGGATAAAGGGACATGTTAAGAACATGGTGATGGCACCTGAAAAATACAGATGATAGTATACTTCATAGGACAAACCACCCAGTTTATTAAACAGATAAATTGTAAGGAAAATGGAGAGAGAAATCTACAGATTAAAAGAGACCTAAAAAACAATTTGTTTTTTTTTTTTTATAACAATTGGAGAAAGTCATCTCCAGGATGGTGAAGTAAAGCTGTCCAAAAATACTCTCTGCCACAAAAAGAAAGGGAGCTCTGGAAAACACAGTTGTTAAGTTGATTCCTACTCATGGTGACCCCTTGTGTGTCAAAGTAGAATTGTGCTCCTTAAGGTTTTCAATGGCTAAACTTTCAGAAGTAGATCATCAGGCCTTTCTTGCAAGGTACCTCTGTCATTTTTGTTTTTATTAGGTGCCTTTTGAGTCGGTTCAGACTCATAGCAACTGTGTACAACAGAACAAAGCACTGCCCAGTCCTGTGCCATCCTCATGATCGTTGTTATGCTTAAGTCCATTGTTGCAGCTACTGTGTCGATTCATCTCATTGAAGGCCTGCCTCTTTTTCACTGACCCTTTACTTTACCAAGCATGATGTCCTTCTCCAGGGCCTGGTCCCTCCTGATAACATGTTGAAAGTATGTGAGATGAAGTCTCACCATCCTAGCTTCTAAGGAGCATTCTGGCTGTACTTCTTCCAAGACAGATTTGTTCATTCTTTTGGCAGTCCAGGGTATAGTCAATATTCTTCACCAACACCATAATTCAAAGGCTTCAAATTTTTTTTTTTTTTGGTCTTCCTTATTCATTGTCCAGCTTTCACACACATATGAGGTGATGGAAAATACTGCAGCTTGGGTCAGGCACACCTTAGTCCTTAAAGTGGCATCTTTGCTTTTTAACACTTTAAAGAATTCACCCAATGGGATCAATCTTTCCTCTGTGGGCATTTATATAAAACAACAAGCAGTCATTTTTTACCATCACAGCTGACTGAGGTAGTGATAACAGGACAAAGAAAAAGCTGAAAAAAACTTTAAAGGAAAAATGGGGAAACTAGAAGTCCATACGGGGCTTTGAGAAGCTCCAATAAGTTTCTGAGAACCTAAAGGGTCACATGCATGTGCAGGGCTATGCATATTTCCAGGAAAGACTTTCCTGCCCCTTGGCAAAGGCTAGAAGAAATATCGGTTCAATGCATTTCAGGAAATCTCCATCCAATCATCTGAGCAGAGACTTCAGTGGCTGCACATAGCAAAGAATACAAACTTTTCAGAATTACTTCAGAAAAGTCACTAAAAATCAAACAACAATAACAATAAAACAACAAACCATCGAACAAAACTAGGAAATCTGATTTCCAGAGTTGCCACATTACATCATTTTAGAAGGAACAATTTTCAACAAAAATTATGAGACATGCAAAGAAATAAGAAAGTTTGGTTGATACACAGGGAAAAAACAATAAATAAAAACTGTCATTGAGGAAGCACAGAGAGTGGACTTACTAGACGCAGATATTAAGTCAGATATTATAAATACGTTTAAAACCTAAAGAAAATCATGCTGAAAATGTCACAACAAATAGAGAATATTGTTAAAGAGATAGAAATTATAAAAACAACAAAATAGATAATCTGGAGTTGAAAGTACAATAAGTGACGGGAAAAGTTCACTAAAGAGGTGCAACAGAAGATTTGCGCAGACAGAATAAATAATCACCAAACTTAAAGAAAGATCAATTGAGATTATCTAGGATGAAGAGCAGAAAAAATAAAGAATAAAAAAAAAATGAACAGGGCATCAGAGACATGTGAGGAACTATAAAGCATATCAACATATGTATGAGACTCACAGAAAGAGAGAAAAAGAGAGAAAGAAATGGTATAAAGATTATTTAAATAAATATTGGAAAAAAACTTTGTAATTTTGATTAAAAACAACAATCTACACGTGCAAGTTCAAAAAACTAACTAGAATAAATTCAAAAGATCCACCTAAACACAGCACAGTCAAATGGCTGAAAGCCAAAGAAAAAGAGACAAACTTGAAAGCAGCAAGATAAAAAAGACCACATACAAGAATCCTAAATAAGATTAACAGCTGACTTTCCATCAAAAACCACTGAGTCCAATAGGCAATAGGATGACATATTCAAAGTGCAGAAAGACTGTCAACTAAAAATTATCTATTCAGAAGAACTATCCTAAAATGCCAAAGGAGAAATTAAGGCATTCTCAAATAAGCAAAAAACAAAGCAAACAACAAAAAAAAACTTGCCACTAATAAAATTATTGTGATCATTAAGCCAAGTGGGAAATTAATCCAACAAAAATTCAGGCACCTTCCACTTTAGTGAAATTTCTAGGGGTTCAGTGGCATGGGGCACTGAAGTGAAGGATAAATTATTGCATCTGGCCTTCTGAAGTGAAGGATAAGTTATCACATCTGGCCCCTTCCACGACTAAAAAGGAGACAAAATGCCAAGTGGATTTTGATTTTGGAGGCAACATATTCCTCATTAAGTGACTCCAAAAGCTGCTAGTTCTGAGTGTGACCTAGACCAAGAGGAGGCTCTGCAACAGGTTCAGGCTGCCATGCAAGCTCCCTGCCACTTGGGCTATATGTTCTGGCTGATCCAACAGTGCTTCAAGTGTCAGTGGCCGATGCAGATGCTGTTTGAAGTCCTTGGCAGGCCCCTATTGGTGAATCACAGTGCAGACTATTACAATTTTGGAGCAAAGTCCTGCCATTCTCAGCACGTAACTGTTCTCCTCTTGAGAAACAGTTTTGTCTTGTTACTAGACCTTAGTACAGACTGAAAGCTTAATGATGGGCTAACAAGTCAACATGTGGCCTGAGCTGCCCATCATGAACTGGGTGTTGTTTGACCCACAGAGTCATGATGTTGGATGTGCACAGCACGAGAAACACCTGAAGGCACAAGTAAGTTACATGAGGAAGTGGCCCAAATGCCCACGGTCTCCACTCCTGTCACATTACCTTCCCTCTCCCAGTCTGCACCTATGGCATCTTGGGGAATACCTTATAATCAGCTGACTGAAGAAGAGAAACTCATGCCTGTTTTACAGATGGTTCTGCACGATACGCAGGCACCACTAAAAAGTGGGCAGCGACAGGACTACAGCCCCTTTCTGGGACCTCCTGGAAGGACAATGGTGAAGGGAAATTCTGCCAATGGGCAGAACCTTGAGCAGTACACCCCGTAGTTAACTTTGTTTGGAAGACTGTGACCGTATATTGATTCATGGGCTGTTGCCAATGGTTTGGCTGGATGGTCAGGGACTTGGAAGGAACATGATTGGAAAATTGGAGACAAGGATTTATGGCAAAAGGGTATGGGATAGATCTCTCTGAATGAGCCAAAGAAGTGATGATATTTATGTTTCATATGAATGCCCACCAAAGACTATCCTCTGCAGAGGAGGATTCTAACAATCAAGTAAATAGGATGATGCACTCTATGGAAACAAGTCATCTTCTTTCCCCAGCCACTCCTGTCATTGCCCAAAGGGCTCATGAACAAAGTGGCCATGGTGGCAGGGATAGAGGTTATGCATGGTTCAGCAACATGGACTTCCACTCACCAAGACCGACTTGGCTATAGCCACTGCTGACTTCCCAATCTGCCAGCAGTAGAGACCAACACTAAGTCTCCAATATGGCACCATCCCTCAAGGTGATCAGCCAGCAACCTTGTGACAAGTTGATCACATTGGACCACTTCCATCATGGAAAGGGCAGCATTTTGTTCGTAGCGGAATAGACACTTACTCTGGATGTGGATTTGCCTTCCTTGCAGGCAATGCTTCTGCCAAAACTACCATCCATGGACTTACAGAATGTCTTATCCACTGTGATGGTATTCCACACAAAATCACCTCAGATCAAAGGAGTCCCTTCACAGCAAATAAGGTGCAGCAGGGGACCCATGCTCATGGAATTCAGTCATCTTACCATGTTCTCCATCATCCTGAAGCAGCTGGCTTAATAGAACAATGGAACGACCTTCTAAAGACACAGTTACAGCACCAACTACTTGGCAATACCTTGCAGGGCTGGGGCAGTGTTCTCCAGCAGGCTGTATCTGCTCTAAACCAACTTCCAGTATATGGTGCTGTTTCTCCCATAGCCAGAATTCACGGGCCCAGGAATCAAGGGGTAGATATGGGAGTGGTGCAACTCACTACTATCCCTAGTAACCAATTCACAAAAGTTTTGCATCCTGTCCCTGTGACCCTATGCTCTGTGGGTCTAGAGGTCTTAGTTCCAAAGGGAGGAATCCTCCCACCTGAAAACACATCACTGATTCCATTGAACTGGAAGCTAAGAATGCCACCTGGCCACTTTGGGCTCCTTCCTCCTCTGCATCAGCAGGCAAAAAAAGGAGTTACCATGCTGGCTGGTGTCATTGATCTTGACTACCAGAGGGAAATCGGATTGATATTACATAATGGAGGCAAAGAAGAGTATGCCTGGACTGCAGGAGATCCCTTAGGGTGTCCCTTAGCACTACTATACCCTGTGATTAAAGTCAGTGAAAAAGTACAGAAACTCAATTCTGACATGACTACTAATGGCCCACACCCTTCAGGAATGAAGATATGGGTCCCCACATTAGACAAAGAACAAGAACCAGCTGAGAGCCTTGCAAAGGGAATACAGGATGGGTGGTGGAAGAAGGTAGTTCCAAATACCATTTAGGACTATGTGACCAGTTGCAGAAATGAGGACTGTAATTGTTATAAGCATTTCTGCCTTGTATGTGTGCACCAACTATTTTTGTCTTCTTCACTTATAAAATTGTTGTTGTTGGGTGCAATTGAGTCGGTTTCGACTCATAGTGACCCTATGCACAACAGAACAAAACACTGCCTGGTCCTGCTGCACCATTGTTGCAGCCACTATGTCAATCCATCTCACTGAGGAGACTCCTCTTTTTTGCCGACCCTTTTTTTTTACTTTACCAAGCATGATGTCCTTCTCCAGGGACTGATCCCTCCTGACAACATGTCCAAAGTATGTGAGACTTAGTCTTACCATCCTTGTTTCTAAAGAGTATTCTTATAAAATATAAGACCTAAACAGGGCTTTTTATTATTCAGTTGTATATGTGTTCACTGTATCATGTGAGATGAAAGTATGACTTTATAATTATCTTTGTTCAGAGATTATGTATGGTTTAAGGAGATCTGTACAGGTGCCAAGTTGACAAGGGGTGGACTGTGATTGTTAAGGTTGTGTGTCAACTTGGCTGGGCAGTGATTCTCAGTGGTTTGGCAGTCCCGAGGTAGTCTGGCAGTCATATGATGATATGATAACATCCTTAATGAGGTTTGATATAATGTGATCACCTCCATGATGAAATCTGCTGTGAGTAGCCAATAAGTTGAAAGGGAGTTTCATTGGGGGTGTGGCCTCAATTGAATATAAATGGACTTTTTGGGAAGGCTCATGGACTTTTCCTCACTTTGGATCTTGCAGCTGGCCCCTATTGCTCTGACCTCCGTTTCTTGGGACTTGAGCTAGCAGCTTACCTGTGGTCTTGCCTGCTGATCTTGGGATTCATTGACTTCACAGCCTGTGAACAAGAGCCCTGCTGTCTGATCTGCCAATCTTGGGTTTGTCAGCCCCTTCGGCTACGCAAATCAGGAGAAGCCTCCAGCCCGACACTCGTTCCAGCTTCTACAACTGAGTGAGCCATTTCTTTGGTATAAATTTCTTTGATATAAATCTCTCTCTGTCTCTCTCTCTCTATATATATATATATTTATAGACTTTACTGGTTTTACTTCTCTAGAGAACACAGCCTAAGACAACTTTTTTACAAAAAAATATTAAAGAAAATCCTTCAGGCTGAAACGAAAATATGCTAGAAAGTAACTAGAATCTACGCAAAAAGATAAATAACATTGTAAAAGATAACTACATGAATAAGTATAGAATACAGTATAAATGCAATTTTGTTTGTAACTTTTTTGTCCTACTTGATTTAAGAGACAATCGAATAAACCAATAATTATAAAATAGTTTTGATGAGTTTATAATGTATAAAGGTGCAACTTATATGACAAAAACAGCATAAAAGAAAGGGAGGAAAAGGAGCTATATAGCAGCAAAGGTTTTTATATACTATTGAAATTAAGTTAGTATTAATTTGAACAATATAGTTTTAAATTAAAATATTAATACCTAACCCCCCAAAAAACTGAAAAATAGCATAAAAGAAACAAGAGAATAACAAATTATATGGTAAAAATACATATTTAGCACAAAAAAGGCACTGATGGATGAATCGAGGATCAAAAAACACGTGAGACATATTAAAAAAAGCAAAAAGCAGATATAAATCCTAATATAGCAGTAATTATACTTAATGCAAATCGATTAAACATTCCAATCAAAGGGCAGAGATTGTCAAAACAGATGCAAAAACATGATTCTACTATATGCTTTGCACAAGCGACAAACTGAGGAATTAAAGACATAGGTAGGATGAATTTAAAAGGTTAGAAAACTGCCCAAAAGAGAGCTGGAGAGGTTATACTAATGTTAGACAAAATAGATGTTGAGACAAAAATTAGTAATGAACAGCAGAAGGAAATTTGAGAAATGCACAAATACGTGAAAATTAAACAACATACTCCTAAATAACCAATGGTTGTAATAAGTAAGAAATGAAATGGGAAATTAGAGAGTACTTTGAGATGAATGAAAATGAAAACACAACCTATCAAAATATACGGGACACAGCTAAATCAGTCCTTGGTTGTTGTTAGTTGCTGTTAAGTCAATTCCAACTCATAGGGACCCTACGTGGCAGAGTAGAACTGTCCCATGGGGTTTTCTTGACTGTAATCTTTATGGAAGCAGATCACCAGGTCTTTTCTTCTGCAGAGCTACTGGTGGGTTTGAACTGCCAACATTTTACTTACAAAAGCACAATAAAATTTTTTAAAAAACACACAAAAGAAAGGAAATAACAATAAAGATTAGAAATACAATGAATTAAATACATAATAAAAACCAATAAAGTCAGTCAACAAAACCAAAATTTGGTTCTTTGAAAAGATCAGCAAAATTGACTGACAGAGAAAAAAAGAGAGAAAACTTAAATCACTAAAATCAGGAAAGACAGAGGGAACATTACTACTGATCTTACAGATATAATAAAGATTATATCAAGGAATACAATTAACAATGTCCCCCAAAAGATGTGTGTATCAATTTGGCTGGGCCGTGATTCCCGATATTGTGTGATTTTCCCATATGTTGTAAATCCTGCCTCTATGATGTTAATGAGGGAGGATGGACAGCACTTGTGTTAGTGAGGCAAGACTCAGTCTACAAGTTTGGATTGTGTCTTCAGGCAATCTTTTGAGATATAAAAGAAAGAAGCAGGCAGAGGGACAGGGGAACCTCATACTACCAAGAAAGCAGTGCTGGGAGCAGAGTGCAGTCCTGTGGACACTGGGTCTCTGCACAGAGAAGCTCCTAGCCTGGGGGAAGATTGATGAGAAGGCCAAAGTAGAGAGAAAGCCTTCCCCTGGAGCTGACACCCTGAATTTGGACTTTTAGCCTACTTTACCATGAGAAAATAAACTCTTTGTTAAAGCCATCCACTTGTGGTATTTCTGTTATAGCAGCACTGGATGACTAAGACATAAACCCAGTGCCGTCAAGTCGGTTCCGACTCACAGTGACCATATAGGACATAGTAGAACTGCCCCCATAGAGTTTCCAAGGAGCGCCTGGCAGATTCGAACTGCTGACCCTTTGGTTAGCAGCCGTAGCACTTAACCACTATGCCACCAGGGTTTCCCCTACCTAAGACATATGCCAACAAATTAGATAATGGGGAGAAAATGGACATATTCTGAGAAAGTTGTGAACTATTGAGATTGACTCAAGAATCAATAGAAAATCTGAATAGACCTACAACAAATAAATGTATTAAATTGATGTTATGGATTGAACTGTATCTCCCAAAATCATGTGTTGTAAATCCTAACTTCAATCCCTGTGGTTATAATCCCATTTAGGAACAGGTTGTCTTTGTTATGTTAATGGACAGGATTAGTGTAAGGTGTGTCATAAATCAATCTCTTTTGAGATATAAAAGAGTTTAAACAAACAAGAGAAATAAGCAGAAATGGGGGAAGAGAGATGCCAAGCACATGAAGATCGCCCAGGAGTAGAAGCTCAAAAAGAAAAAGACCTTCCTACAGAGCCACCAGAGAGAGAAAGCCTTCCCTTAGAGCCAGCACCCTGAATTTGAACTTCTAGCCTCCTAAACTGTGAGAAAATAAATTTCTGTATGTTAAAGCCTCCCACTTGTAGTATTTCTGTTATTTCAGCACTAGATAACTAAGACATTTAGTAATAAAGTATCTTCCCATAAAGAACAGCCCAGGACCATATGGCTTCACTAGTGAATTCTACTTGTATTTTAAAGAAAAATTAACATCGATCATTCTCAGACTCTGCCAAACAATATCAGAGAAGGTACCACTTCCCAAATTGTTCTATGACCAACCATGACCCTGACACCAAAACCAGACATTGGTGGTTCAGTCGTAGAACTCTTGCCTTCCATGTGGGAGACCCAGGTTTGATTCTCACTCAGTGTACTTCAAGTTCAGCAACCACTCATCTGTAAGTGGTGGCTCGTGTGCTGCTGTGATGCTGAACAGGTTTCTCAACAGAGCTTCCAGACTAGGACAAACTAGGAAGAAAGGCCTGGCAATCTACTAGCAAAAATCAGCCAGTGGAAACCCCATGGATCGTAATGGTCTATTATATAACCAATCATGAGGATGGTGCAAGACTGGGCAGCATTTAGTTCTATTGTGCGTGTGGTCACCATAAGTCAGGGACAGACTTGACGGCAGCTGACAACAAAAACCAGCCAAAGACATCACAAGCAAGGAAAACTACAGACCAATATCCCTTATGAATATAGGCACAAAACTCCTCAATAAAATACTAGAGAAGTGTACCAACAATATAAGCAAGGCTTATATACCATGAAAAGTGGGATTTTCCCCATGAATGCAAGGTTTGTTCAACCTAAGAATCAATCAATGTAATATATCAGATCAATAAAGGACAAAAAACACATGATCATCTTAAAAAACAGAGAAAAAACCTTTGAAAAATTCCAGCACCCTTTTAGATAATAATAATAATAAACACTCAACAAACTAAGAAATTAAGGGAAAGTCTATGAAACCCTGGTGGCATAGTGGTTAAGAGCTACGACTGTGAACCAAAAGGTCAGCAGTACGAATCCATCAGGTGCTCCTTGGAAACCCTATGGGGCAGTTCTACTCTGTCCTATAGGGTCGCTATGAGTTGGAATCGATTTGACAGCAATGGATGCGGTTTTTTTGGTTCTATGAAAAACTCACAACTAACATCATACTTAACGGTGGAAAACTGAAAGCTATTTATCCCCCTAAAATCAGGAAGAAGACAATAAACTCTACTCCAACTACTTCTATTCAACATTATACTGGAGTTTCTAACCAGGGAAGTTAGGGAAGAAAAAAGAAATAAAAGGCATCCAGATTGGAAAGTAAGATGTAAAACTACCTCGATTCACAGATGACATGATCTTATGTAAAGAAACCTCTAAAGAATCCATAAGAAACTATTAGACCTAATAAACAAGTCCAGTGTGGTTGCAGGGTACAATATTAATGTACAAAAATCAATTGTATTCTATACACTATACCTGTAAAAAACCAGGAACAAGAGTGACAAAAGAAAAAATAGAAAAATTGAATATCATCAGAGTTAAAAATTTTGCGCTTCAAAATCACTATCAAGAAAGTGAAAAAAAACAATCTACTGACTGTGAGAAAATATTTTCAAATCATATAACTGATAAGAGACTTGTATGGAAAATATGTAAGGAGCCCTGGTGGCACAGTGGTCAAGTGCTCAGCTGCTAACCAGGAGGTCAAACATTTGAGCCTACCAATCATTCTACGGGAGAAAGATGTGACAGCCTGTGTCCGTAAAGACTTCAGCCTTGGAAACCCTATGGGGCAGTTCTACTGTGTCCTATAGGGTCACTGTCTTAGGCTGGGTTCTCTAGAGAAGCAAAACTGGTAAAGCTATAAACATATAGAGAGACTTCTATCAAGAAAATGGCTCACTCGGTTGTAGAGGCTGGAACACCCCAAGTCTGTGGGTTAGGATACATGCTGCTTCTGATTCACATAGCCAAAAAAAAAAAAATTTTTTTTTTTTTATCCAAGACTGGCAGGTCAAACAACAGGACTTCTGCTGATCAATTCCAAGATCTACAGACAAGATGGCAGGTAAGCTGCTAGTTCAAGTCCCAAGAGCCAGAGGTCAGAGGAACAGGAGCCAGCTGCAGGATCCAGAGCAAGCAAAAGCCCATGGCCTTCAACTGATTGGCTGCTTACAGCAGATGCCATCATGGAGGTCATGACATTATATCAAATCTCATCACAGAAGTTATCACATCATCATACGACTGCCAAACTACATCAGAACTTCCAAATCACTGAGAATGATGGCATAGCCAAGCTGACACACAGCCTTAATGATCACAGTCACTATGTGTCAGAAATGGTTTGAAACCAAAGGGTTTGGTTTTTTGGTATCCACAGTATAAAAATAACATTTACAACTCAACAATAAAAACAAGAATAACCCAATTGAAAAATGGGCAAAGAATATGAATAAACATTTCTCCAAAGAAAATATACGAATAACGAGAAAGCACATGAAAATATGCTCAACATAATTTATTATTAGGGAATTGCAAATCAATACCACAGTGATACCACTTCACAACCACTAAGATGGCTATAATTTAAAAAATGAAAAATAGCAAGTGTTGTTGACGATGTGGAGAAATTGGAACTCTTGCACATTCCTGGTGGGAATATAAAATGGTGCACCCACTTGGGGAAACAGTTTAGTAGCTCCTCAAAAAGTTAAACATCCACTCCTAAGTGCATAACCAAGAGAATTAAAAACATATCCACACAAAAACTTGCACGGGAATGTTCACAGAAGCATTATTCATAATAGCCTAAAGGCGAAAACACCCAAATGTCCATCAACAGATGAATGGATAAATAAAATGGGATACACCCATACAATAGAATATTATTTGTATATCTGACAATAAAAACAGTGAAATACTGATACAGAATGGATGAACCTTGAAAACTTTATGCTAAGTGCTCAGTGAAAGAAGCCAGGCAGTAAAGGTCACATATTGTATGATTCCATTTACATGAAATGTCCAGAACAGGCAACTCTATAGACACAGAATGTAGATTAATGATTGTCAGAGGCTTGCGGGAGAGGGAAATGGAGATTGACTGCTAATGAGTATGGAGTTTTTCTGGGGTGATGAAAATGTTCTGGAATTAGACAGTGATTTTGCAACTCCGTGAATACACTAAATACCACTGAATTGTACATTTAAAAGTAAAATAAAATAAAAAACTATTGCAACACTTGGACCTTATTTGAACCCTGATTCAAAGAACTGTGAAAAAATTCATGATGTTTATGTAAAAATCAGAAATTTGAAAAACACTGACTAGAAATTTGGTTTTATTAAGGAATTGTGTTCATAATTTATGGGGGATGGAAGCATTATGGTTATGTTTTTAAGAAGAGTGTTTATATTTTAGAGATATATACTAAAATATTTATAGATGAAAAGATAAATGGTATTTGCTTTAAAATAATATGGAAGGACAGAAATGAGAGGGATTGGTTGTAGTTTGACGATAGGTATGAGTTATAGGTATATCAGGTTCTTTATTTAATTTTCTATTCTGTCTATTTTGTCTGTGTTCTGAAATTCTAAAATCATCTTATGACAAAATAAAAGCCCGTTCTCTTAAATCATTACACTATTGTTTTGTTGTTGTTGATGTTGGGGAGAAGAAGACAAAGATCAGAACCTCCATGCTTTCTAGAAGAAAGCAGGTTTACAGGCACTCAACCGCCACATGTCTGTCAGTTTGTTGTACTGTGGTGGCTTGCATGTTGCTGTGAAGCTGGAAGCTGTTCCACCGGTATTCAAATACCAGCAGGGTCACCCATGGCGAACAGGTTCCAGCTGAGCTTTCAGACTAAGACAGACTAGGAAGAAGGACCTGGCAGTCTACTTCTGAAAAAAAAAAAAAAGGCCAGTAAAAACCTTACGAATAGCAGCAGAACATTGTCTGATATAGTGCTGGAAGATGAGCTCCTAAGGTAACAACAGGCTCAAATATAACAATTATAAGGATGGCACAGGACCAGGCAGTGTTTCATTCTGTTGTACATGGGTTGCTATGAGTCAGAACTGACTCGATGGCACTTAACAACAACAACAGGCACTCAAACTAGCAGGTCCTCTCAGTGCTATGAGAATAACCTAAGCTGAAAATATGAATGAGTGAGGTCTATGAGCTATTTGTTGTTGTTGTTAGCTGCTGTCAAATAGGCCCCTGACTCATGATGACCCCATGCACAGCCAGATCAGACTATTGTATTCCATAGAGTTTTCATTGGCTGAAATTTGAAAAGTAAATTGCCAGGACTTTCTTCTTAGTCTGGAAGTTCTGCTGAAACCTACTCGCATCATAACAACACACAAGCCTCCACTGACAGATTAGTGGTCGTTGCATTTACCAGGGTCAACTGTATGGAAGATGAGAATTCTACCACTGAACAACCACTACCCAAAGTCTAAGAGAAAAGAAAGACGGTATATATAATGGTCAACTTTCCTATTTCTTTGGTCTCTGGGAAAACTGATGAATACACATTTAAGGGGTTGGGATCTCTCCTGGCCACCATCTTCAGATCTTTTGAATTCATTTTTCTCTCTCCCTATTTTTTTAGCATTCATTATATCATACATTTGTTTCTGCAACTTTCATTTGATAAACTTGAACATCTTGCCCATCGTTGTTTTGTTTATGTATTAACCCTTGGTCATATGTTAAGAAATTCTTTTTCCTGGTTAAAGAGCCCGAGCAGGAGGGAGTGAATATCTTAACCCTATGGTCTTTAAATCAACTCCTCTATGGAACTCAGCAAGCACTTCAAGTTAGAGGTAGGTTCTCCTGGGATAGGAACCACATCTCCAGAAAGATGCACATCCCTTGACCCTCGATCTCCATCTGCCCTTCCTCAAGCCTTCTAAGTAAAAACAGTGTGCTTGATTGTAAATGCAAGGTGTAAATGCACCTTGTGACAAGTCTCCTACCCACAGTTCTTCTAACTAGATTGCTCCCTCTAAGTCTCTTTTATAATCGAAACCCTGGAATTATCAGTGAGACAGAGGTGAGGTGGACTGGAGAATTATCGGTTACAATTATCTATTATTTACACTGCACTAGTCCCCAACACCTGTGAGCATATCACACCATCTCCCAGCAACCACACCTTTTACAAATTGTCAGTTGGTGAGCTTTTTGCTTATTATTCAGTAGGCATGGTTTATGTAGAAGATATCAACAGATTTCTCACCAATAAAAAAAAAAAAATCCCATTGCCGTCGAGTCAATGCTGACTCATAGCGACCCTGTAGGACAGTGTAGAATTGCCCCACAGGGATTCCAAGAAGCGGCTGGTGGACTCGAACTGCCAACCTATGGTTAGCAGCTGAGCTCTTAACCATTGTGCAACCAATGCTCCTTCCACTAATAAGGTTAAATTATCCTCACATCTTTCACCAGGATAAAATTATTTCTTACTTTTTGTGTTTTTCAGTTTTAATAAGGAAATTGTTTTCAACAGAATGATTGTGATTTTTAACTACCAAGAATGCCAGTTTTTATTTATTAATGTAGTTTTTATTTATTATTCATGTGTTTTAGTATTCATAGAAACAAAATGTATACTCAATCAACATTATAACAATTTTCAACTAGTAACGCAATCATTATTTCTGTTTGGGTCATGTCTTAGTTTCTTAGTGCTGCTATAACAGAAATACTGAAAGTGAGTGGTGAAAATCAACAGAAATTTATTTTCTCGTAATTTATGAGGCTAGAAGTCTGAATTCAGGGTAGTGGCTCTATAGGAAGATTTTCTCTCTCTGTCGGCTCTGGGGCAAGGTCTTTGTCTCTTTTCAGCTTCTGTTCCTCAGTTCCTTGGCAATCTTCATGTGGTGTTGCATCAGTATTTCCCAATTTGTGCTTCCTTCTGTGCCTAATCTGCTCCTTTTATACTTCAAAAGTGACTGGCTTAAGACACACCCAACCCTGATATGGCCTCATTAATGCAACAAAGTCTTATTCCAAAATTGTATTACATCCACAGTTATAACTAAACCCGTTGCCATGGAGTTAATTCTGACTCATAGTGACACTATAGGGCAGAGTAGAACTGCCCCATAGGGTTTCCAAAAAGTGGCTGGTGCATTCGATCTGCCAATCTTTTTGTTAACACCTGCGCTCTTAACCACTTTGCTACCAGGTCTCCTGTCCACAGGTATAGGGGTTAGGATTTACAACCATATTTTGGGGGGACACAATTCAGTCCATAACAGGTTACAAAGCAATAGTAATAAAATTTACTCACAGCAATTCTAGAGTTATTTAGAATGTTCTTTAAACTTGCTGTAAATGATAAACAATTATAGAATGCCTTTAAACATATTCATGTTTTTCTATGAATAAGTAGGTTTGTTTCTGTCCTTGTAGGAACCAGGCTCTTCGAAAAATGATTGGCAGAATTAATGACTCATCAAATTTGGTGTCACTGCCAGAGCTGGGATATTTCAACCTGACCTGGAAAAAGTAGGGCCAAATCTCAGGTTGCTATCTTTGTCATTGTCAAAAGATCCTACAAAGGTATGGGACCTGAGAAACTTACTTGGCAAGCAGATGAAACTCCAGGGTTAGAGCAGAAACAAACTGCTCTAACCCAAATCCTTGACCCAGCCCTCAGTGGAGTCTCCCATATATGGACAGGAGCTGTGGAGTCAGGAACAAGAATTGAATCCAGCTACAGTCTGCTGTGGCATTCTCCTTAGCAAGATCCCTACACCATGGAAACCAAGTGAGCAAGTCACAAAGTCTGCAGATACCACAGGAGGGTAGCTAGAAAAAAAGTTCTGCCGCATAACCCTATACTCTGTTCTGGTTCCTTTTGTTGATGTTGTTAGGTGCCGTCGGGCCGGTTCCTACTCACAGTGACCTATGTACAGCAGAGCGAAACACTGCCTGGTCCTTGAGCCATCCTCACAATCGTTGTTATGTTTGAGACCATTGTTGCAGCTACTGTGTCAATTGATCTCGTTGAGTGTCTTCCTCTTTTTTCCTGGCCTTTTACCAAGAATGATGTCCCTCTCCAGGGACTTATCCATCCTGATAATGTGTCCAAAGTACTTGAGACGAAGTCTCACCATCCATGCTTCCAAGGAGCACTCTGGCTGTACTTCTTCCAAGACAAACATATTCGTTCTTCTGGCAGTCCATGGCATATTCAATATTCTTCACCAATACCATAATTCGAAGGCATCAATTCTCTTTTGGTTTTCCTTATTCATTGCCCAGCTTTTGCGTGCATGTGAGGCGACTGATCTTCATCAGTAAGTGCTTCGTGTCCTTTTCGTTTTCATCAAGAAAAGTTTTGTCATGTGCATATCACAGGTTGCTAATGAGTCTTCCACCAATCCTGATGCCACATTCTTTTTCATTTAGCCCAGCTTCTTGGATTATTTGCTCAGCATACAGATTGAATAAGTATGGTGAAAGGATGCAACCCTGATGCACACCTTTCGTGATTTTAAACCGTGCAGTATCCCCTTGCTTTGTTTGAACAACAACCTCTTGGTCCATGGACAGGTTCCATATAAGCACTCTTTAAAGTGTTAAAAAGTAAAGATGTCATTTTGAGGACTAAAGTTCAACTAACCCAAGCCATGATTTCAAAGAGTTCCTTTGGAGGCCAGTGAAAATGATCCTGGGTCAAAAACTGCCTCCCATACCCTGTAACCATGAAGATGGGGGGCTAGATTTGCAGAAGAAAAGGATGAGGCCCCCATCTATGCTCTACTTTCCTTTATATCCCCTAAGATACAGATGTTAGATAGGAGTTGGAGAGGAAAGTTAGGAAGAAAATAGTGTTCACTTTTGCCTGGCTCCTAATCTCTACCTCACCTTCAAACCCCACCTCAACCCTGCCCTATGACCCTGTGGCTGAATCATTGAATATCAATGAATAATCTACCTAGTATGCCCAGCCATATAATATTAAATCAAAAACCAAACCCATTGCTGTGGAGTCGATTCCGACTCATAGTGACCTTATAGGACAAAGTAGAACTGCCCCATACCATTTCCAAGGAGCATCTGGTGGATCCGAAATTCCAGTCTTTATGGTTAGCAGCTGTATGCGTCTGGCACCATTTACACTCTTTATGTGCATTGTTTCATTTAATTTGATCCTCATAACCATGTGAGGTAGGCACTACTCCGAGCCTCCATTGTACAAATGAAAAATCTGAGGATCAGAAGTTAAGAAACTTGCCTTAAAACAGAACATGGAAGAATCTGAGGAACATTATGCTTAGTGAAATAAGTCAGTCACAAAAGGACAAATATTGTATGATCTCACTTTTACAAAAAGACATACAGACACTAACATTCACTGGTGGTTACTAGGAATGGGTGGGGGGGTGAAGAGGGGAATCATTCTCTAGAAAGTAAACACTTGTTATTTTTGGTGATGGGAAAGGTAACACCAAATGTAAGTGAAGTACACACAGCTTGACCAAAATAAATGATGTCACTAAGAAGTACACAAGAAAAAAAGGACCTTTTTGATAAATACTATGACATATATAATTTTGCAACAGCAACAACCACCAAAAAATGTATGTGTGGCTACATATGTATGAATGTATGCATAAATGTGCATAGGTATACATGTGCCCTAATATGTATATAAACGTATGTATTTTTTTTATGTGCCTGCATATATATTCATAAACATAATAAAGCATATGGAGGCACAGTTACAGATACTTCTTAGACATAACCAAACACCTCGTGGGACTGGTTTTCTGGGTTTGAAAGTTTAGGGCCATAGACTCTTGGGACAATGCAGTCCATTGGCATAATATAGTTTATAAAATTTATTTTATTTTTTTAATTGTACTTTAGATGAAGATTTAAAGAGCAAATGAGTTTCTAATTAAACAATTAAGACACACATTATTTTGTGACATTTGTTGCCAACCCCACAACATGTCAACATTCTTCCCTTCTCAAACTTGGGTTCCTGGTTACAAGCTTTCCTGTCCCTTCTTACTTTCTCATCCATGGCCATGAGCTGGTATGCCCATTCAGTCTCGTTTTGTTTCAAAATGGGCCTGTCTAATCTTTGACTGAAGGGCAAACCTCAGGAGTGACTTCAGTACTGAGTTAAAAGGATGTCCGAGGCCATACTGTCAGGGTCTCTTGGGTCTCTGTCAGACCAGTAAGTCTGGTCTTTTTTTGTGAGTTACAACTTTGTTATACTTTTTTCTCCAGCTCTGTCCAGGACACTCTATTATGTCAGAGCAGTCAGTGGTGGTACCTGGGCACCATCTAGTTGTGCTGGGCTCAGTCTGATGGAGGCTGTAGTAGTTGTGATCCATTAGTCCTTTGGGCTAATCTTTCCCTTTTGTCTTGGTTTTCTGCGTTCTCTCCTGCTCCAGAAGGGGTGGGATGAGTGGAGTATCTTAGGTGGTCCCTCAAAAGCTTTTAAGACCTCAGGCCCTACTCACCGAAGTAGGATGTAGAAGATTTTCTTTATATATTGTGCCAATTGAGCTAGATGTCCCCCAAGACCATGGTACCCAGCCCTTAGCCCAGTAATTCGGTCTTTCAGGGAGTTTGGATGTGTCTGTGAAGCTTTCATGACCTTGCCTTGGTCAAGCTGTGCTAATTTCCCCAGTATTGTGCACTGTCTTACCCTTTACCAGAATTACCACTTACCTATTGTCTAGTTAGTGTTTTTACATCCCCACACCTCCTCTCCCTAGTAACCATCAAAGATTGTTTCTTGCTGTGTGTAAATCTTTTCATGAGTTTTTATAATAGTGGTCTCATACAGTATTTGTCCTTTTGTGATTGACTTATTTCACTCAGCATAATGCCCTAGAGATTCATCCATGTTGTGAGATATTTCGAAGACTCATCATTGTTCTTTATCATTGCATAGTATTCCATTGTGTGTATGTACCATAGTTTCTTTATCCATTCATCTGTTGATGGGCATCTAGGTTGTTTCCATCTTTTTTGCCGTTGTGAATAATGCTGCAATGAATATGGGTGTGCATGTATCTATTCATGTGACAGTTCTTATTTTTCTAGGATATATTCCTAGGAGTGGGATTGCTGAATCATATGGTATTTCTATTTCCAGCTTTTTAAGGAGGCACCATATCACTTTTCAAAATGGTTGTACCATTTTACGTTCCCATCAGCAGTGCAAAAGAGTTCCAACATTTGTTATTTTCTGGTTGTTGTTGTTTTTTATTCCTGCCTGTAATGTCAGAGTAAAATGGTATCTCATTATGGTTTTAACTTTTATTTCTCTAATGGTTAGTGATCTTGAGCATTTCCTCATGTGTCTGCTAGCTGCCTGAATGTCTTCTTTGGTGAAGTGCCTGTTCATATCCCTTGCCCATTTTTTAATTGGATTATTTGTCTTTTTGTTGTACAGGTGTTGGATTTTCCTATAGATTTTAGAGATTAGACCTTGTCGGATCTGTCATACCCAAATTTTTTTCCCCAGTCTGTATGTTCCCTTTTTACTCTTTTGAAGAAGTCTTTTGATCATCATAAGTATTTAATTTTTAGAAGATCCCAGTTATCTAGCTTATCTTCTGCTGTTTGTGTATTGTTAGTTATGGTTCGTATCCTATTTGTGCCATGTATTAGGGCATCTAGCATTGACCCTATTTTTTCTTCTATGATCTTTAGAGTTTGGGGTTTTATATTTAGGTCTCTGATCAATTTTGAGTTCGTTTTTGTGTATGGTGTGAGGTATCTGTCCTGTTTCATTTTTTTTGCAGACGGACATAAAGTTTTGCCAGCACCATTTGTTTAAAAGACTATGATTTCCCGATTAATGAGTTTGGGACTTTGTCTAAGATCAGGTGACTGTAAGTGGATGGATTTACATCTGGATTCTCGTTTCTCTTCCATTGATCACTGTGTTTGTCACTGTACCATTAGCACATTGTTTTGACTACCATAGCTGCATAGTAGTTTCTGAAGTCAGGTAGTGTGAGTCCTCCTACTTTCAGTAGTGCTTTACTTATCCTGGGCCTCTTCCCTATCCATAAAAAGTTAATGATTAGTTTTTCTACCTCATTAAAGAACACTGTTGGTCTCTGGATCAGAATCGTGTTGTATTTGTAGATTGCTTTGCATAGAATTAACATTTTCACAATGTTGAGCCTACCTATCCATGAGCATGGTTTGTTTTTACCTTTATGTAAGTCTCATTTGGTTTCTTGCAGTAGTGTTTTGTAGTTTTCTTTGTATAGGTCTTTTATGCCCCTGCTTAGATTTATTCCTTTTTTTTTTTTTTTTTAGGGACTATTATAAATGGTATTTTTTTCCTGATTTCTTTTTTTGTAGTTCTCTTTATTGGTGTATAGGAATCCAACTGATTTTTATATGTTTATCTTTATCCTGCTACTCTGCTGAATCTTTCTATTAGTGCCAGTCATTTTCTTATGGAGTCCTTTGGGTTCTCTGTGTATAGTATTATATCATCTGCAAATAGGGATAGTTTTACTTTTTCCTTACTATTTTCGATGCCGTTTATTTCTTTTTCTTGCCTTATTGCTCTAGCTAGGACTTCCAGCACTATGTTAAGTAGGAGTGGTGATAAAGAGCATCCTCATCTTGTTCCTGTTCTCAGGGGGAATGATTTCTGCCTCTCTCCATTGAGAATGATGTTGGCTGTTGGTTTTTATCAGGAATGCGTGTTGGACTTCGTCGAATGGTTTTTCTGCATCTATTGGGATGATCATGTGATTCTTTTCTTTTGGTTTATTTATGTGGTGAGTTACGTTGATTGATTTTCTAATGTTGAACCACCCTGGTATGAATTCACTTGGTTGTGGTATATATATATACGTGATGATGAGTTCTTTTGGCTAGAATTTTTGCATCTATATTTGTGAGAGATATTGGTCTCTAATTTTCTTTTTTTATGAATGATTTTTCTATCTACTTGAAGAAATCCCTTTAGTCTTTTGTTTGATACAAATCTGGAGACAAATTCCTTAAGTTTTTGCTTGTCTGAAAATGTTCTCTTTTTTAATAATATTTTCATTTGGTAAAGAGATAGAAGTTGGCAGTTATTTTCTTTCACCATTTAAAATTTGCCATTTCATTGTCTTCTAGCTCCATCATTTCTGTTGAAAAGATAGCTGTTAATCTCATTGTTGTACCTTTGAAATCAATGTCTTTTTCTCTGGCTGCTTTTAAGATTCCCCCCACCCCTGCATGGTTTACAGTAGTTTTATTAAAATGTCCCTAGGTGTAGTGTTCTTCATATTTATTTTGCCTGTGGTTTTGCAGCACTTCTTGAATCATTTTGGAAAAATCTCAACCATTGTCTCTTCAAATATTGCTTCTGCCCCATTCTCTCTATCCTTTTTTGGGACTCCAATGCAGCTCTCTGATGCCTTTATTTTGTTTTTACTTACATACATGTTAAATATTTTCACTGCCTGTGCTATCAGTTCCAGACCATTTGATCTTGCTCACAAAGCCCTTGACAATCTAATCCCTACTTCACATTCTACTTTCGTGCCCCCTCCCAAACTACATAACCCTGTCTCTGTCCTAAGGTGCATGTGTGTTCACACACCTTCACACTACACTAGTCCCCATTCCCTTAATATTTAACTTGCCTTGCATGCTTGTATCTAATCTAAAATGGTCCTTTTGATCTTCCTTTTTTAGCAGAAATATAGTAACAATTTTCCATTATTTCACATTGACTGTAAAAAAATTAAAATTAAAATAAAAAAAAAATTTTTTTTGTGGTCAATCACAACCCCAGGTAATTTGACCCAAAATATTGTCAGTTTAGTCCTTCTCCTTTTATTCTCATGGAATTGATTTTTAATCTAAATGTGGTAATTTGCATTTATCCTTGACAAATTTTATTTTATTGTTTCAGCCAGTCAGCCTTTGCTTAATTAATTATCACAACTTTGAGGTAGGTAGGACTTGTTTCCCTCATTTCTTCTCACAACGAAAGTGAGGCTCAGAAAAGTGACTTCCCGAAAATCCCCCAGTAAGACTGAAACAGAGTCAAGACTCCAACTCAGGTATTCTGATACATAATCCAGCCCACAGACCCCTCTATTCATCTGTTCTGCTTTCAGCCCTACCACAGACTCAAGAAATGTTAAGGAAATGGAATTGTACTGAGTTGCTTGAGCCCTGTGACATACACTCAGATATGTCAGATGAGTCTCATTTATCCCTTCCACAGGATTGTCAGCAGAAGATTTATGTCTGAATTCAGCAATATATTTGACAAACTTAAGACAGCCTGTGAATAAACTGGCAAAACACGAAACTACAGCAAGGTCATACAAGTGCATTTTTAATTGGTTAAATGTGAGTACCCAAAGAGGTTGATTGATGCCAACTTGGCGGGTCTGAGGTACATGCTTATTAGGGACTTGAATAAAGACATGAAAGAAAGGCTTAGAATATTTTCATATGGCCTCAAGTGGGAACAGAAATGGAATAGACTTCAGAAAAGATCTTTTTAAAAGTCAAAATATAAGCTTAATTGAAAAAGGGGTAATAGAAGGGCATTGTCACCTATTTGGTTCTAGGTACTGTGTTAGGTCCTTTCTGCAAGTGAGCATATTTAACATTTATTAATGTCAAGCCTGATAACTAGGCCATAAACCAACCGCCCCAGATCCAGACCAAGGGAGACTAGGACTGAGCAGTAGCACATATAATCAATCTGGGCATTTCCTTGCTCTTCCTTGAACTTGCCAAGCATGATATGATCCTTCCTCAAGGCCTTTGCACTTGCTATTTCTTCTGCCTGAAATGTTCTTTCCCCAGATATCTTCAGGGATCAACCCTTAATTTCCTTCAGGCTTCAAAAGTCACCTCCTCAGATAGGCTTTCCCTGATCATCCTATATAAAATAGCATAGTCCACCCCTTCCTTTATATCCCTTATTCTGCATTACATTTCTTTATTGTACTTATCACAACCTGACATACTATATATACCATACTAGATATGCGTCTATTTGTTTATTGTCTATATCTGCATTAGAGTGTGAGTCCCATGAGAGCAAGGACTTTATTTTGTTTGTTGCTGAATTTCCAGTGCCTGGAATATAGTAGGGATTAAGTAAATATTCACTGAAAGAATGGAATGTATTATTGACTACACATCACGGCTGGGGAAAAAGAAAATGCCAGCTTATGCAATAGGAATATAGTGACCATAAAGTGGATGATAACAATCCTTCTCCACTCAGTGCTGATCCTGTTATACTGGACTGTAGGCTATATTTGACCTCCAGACACCTGGAGCATGTCCTGAATGTAGTGACCACCTGGGGAGGCAGATAGAGCCCAGAGGCCAGGAGGAACAATTGAAGGAGCCAGAGCTATTGGTACTGAAGAAGATTCAGTGGGCATGTTTTTGTTTTCAGGCCTCTGAAGGTCTGTCACAGAGCAAAGGGAATATACAGGGTCTGTATGGTCCCTGGAAAACCCTGGTGGCGTAGTGGTTAAGTGCTACAGCTGTTAACCAAAAGGTCAGCAGTTCAAATCCACCATGCGCTCCTTGGAAACCCTGTGGGGGCAGTTTTACTCTGTCCTATAGGGTCACTATGAGTTGGAATTGACTCGACGGCAACGGTTTTTTTTTTTTGTATGGTCCCTGAAGGCAGATGGAATAACAGAAAATAGAATGATTTCATCTCAACATAAGGAAAAAATTCATGATGGTTAAAACTGTCCATGGATGGAATGAGCTGTCTTGAGAGAGTGAGACTCTCACTACTAGAAATGTGCGAGCTGAGGCCAAAGGTAACAGACACAGCTAATTTTCCCCAAGCATCCATTCTTCTTTTCTTATAGAAGCAAAACCATCTGGGCTTTACCAAAAACAAACCAACCCATTGCCATTGAGTCAATTCTCACTTATGACAACCCCATGTGTTACAGAATAGAACTGCAGGACTGCTCCATAGCATTTTCCTGGCTGTAAACTTTATGGAAGCAGACCACCATGCCTGTCTTCTGCAGTGCCTGTGAGTGGGTTCGAACCACCAACCTTTAGGTTAGTAGTTGAGCGCAAACCATTTGCACCACCCAGGGACCTATCTGGATTTTAATTAGCTGCATATATGTCTGCCCAGCTGCAGACTACATTTCCCACCCTCTTTTGTATCTATGTGTGACCAGAAAACTAATTTCAGGCAGAAGGGATAAGGGTGAAAATGATGCAAATAACTTCTAAGTCACTCCTTTTTATGGTATTTATCTGTCCTCACTGTGCATGTGTGTATGCTGTGATTATGTGTCTGTATATGAGCCTGTGTGTGTGGCCACAGTTGTGTTAATATGCGGGAGGATTATACACATTGCTATGGCCATGGAAGTGTGTGTGTGTGTGTGTGTGTGTATGAGGGTTTGTGAAGGTATAGGCAGATACATGTACTATTGATATGCCCGTGTTTGTATTTATATGTATATGAGACAAATTCTATGAGATAAGGTCTGTGTTTATGTGTGTGTACATGTGCTGGTAATGTGGATGTGTGTACCTATGGATGTGTGTGTATGTGTATGTATGATGCGTAAGAATCTTGTCTGTGTGTAATGGTCTGCATGCCATGTGGTTTATAGTCCAGTGTCTAGGTGTATGTATGTTCACGTGTGGGTGTGTGGGTGTGTGTGTGTCAAAAGGGTCTGTGTGGATCAGTATGTCCATGAAGTTTCCGTTCTCACACTTCTTTTCAAAAATCAGGTAAAGTAAGGCCTCCCACTTTGTTCTTCTTTTTCAGTAATGCCTTATTTATTCTGGGCCTCTTTCCCTTCAATATGAAGTTGGTGATTTGTTTCTCCATCTCATTAAAGAATATCTTTGGGATTTGGATTGGAATTGCATTAAATGTATAGATCGCTTTTGGTAGGATAGACATTTTCACAATGTTAAGTCTTCCTATCCACGAGCAAGGTATGTTCTTCCACTTATTTAAGTCTCTTTTGGTTTCTTGCAGAATTGTACTGTAGTTTTCTTTGTATACGTCTTTTACATCTCTGGTAAGATTTATGCTTAAGTATTTTATCTTCTTGGGGGCTACTGTAACTGACATTGATTTGGTGATTTCCTCTTCGATGTTCTTTTTGTTGGTGTAGAGGAATCCAACTGATTTTTGTATGTTTATCTTGTAACCCGATGCTCTGCTGAACTATTAGTTTCAGTAGTTTTCTGGAGGATTCCTTAGGGTTTTCTGTGTATAAGATCATGTCGTCTGCAAATAGAGATACTTTTACTTCTTCCTTGCTAATCTGGATGCTCTTTATTTCTTTATCTAGCCTAATTGCTTTGGCTAGGACTTCCAGCACAATGTTAGATAAGAGTGGTGACAAAGGGCATCCTTGTCTGGTTCCCGATCTCAGTGGGAATGTTTTCAGGCTCTCTCCATTTAGGGTGATGTTGGCTGTTGACTTTGTATAAATGCCCTTTATTATGTTGAGAAATTTTCCTCCTATTCCTATTTTGCTGAGAGTTTTTATCATGAATGAGTGTTGAACTTTGTCAAATGCCTTTTCTGCATCAATTGATAAAATCATGTGATTCTTGTCTTTTGTTTTATTTATGTGGTGGATTACATTAACTGTTTTTCTAATGTTGAACCATCCCTGCTTACCTGGTATGAACCCCACTTGGTCATGGTGAATTATTTTTTTAATATGTTGTTGAATTCTATTGGCTAGAATTTTGTTGAGGATTTTTGCATCTACATTCATGAGGGATACAAACAAAAACCCAGTGCCGTTGAGTCGATTCCGACTCATAGCGACCCTATAGGGCAGGGTAGAACTGCCCCATAGAGTTTCCAAGGAGTGCCTGGTGGATTCAAACTGCTGACCTTTTGGTTAGCAGCTGTAGCTCTTAACCACTACGGCACCAGGGTTTCCCTCATGAGGAATCACAAAAACCTAGGTCTCTAATTTTCTTTTCTTGTGTTGTCTTTATCTGGTTTTGGTATCAGGGATATGGTGGCTTCATAGAATGAGTTTGGTAGTATTCCATCCTTTTCTATGCTTTGAAATACCTTTAGTAGTAGTGGTGTTAACTCTTCTCTGAAAGTTTGGTAGAACTCTGCAGTGAAGCCATCCGGACCAGGGCTTTTTTTTTTTTGTTGGGAGTTTTTTGATTACCTTTTCAATCTCTTCTCTTGTTATGGGTCTATTTAGTTGTAAAACACACTCATTTTTAATGTTTATTTTGAAAATTTTTATACCTATAAGAAATTTGAAAAATACAAAGTACAAAAAATTCCTGTATAACCTTCACCCAGATTCCCTAAATATTACCAATTTACCATGTTTGCTTTTACATTCCCATTCCCATTCTCTCTCTTTGTATGTATGTCATTACTCGTATATAAATGTATGTTTGTGTATTTTATATAAAGTATTTTTTTCTCGAAACAAGGACGCTCTCACATAACCACGGTACAATAATTTAAATCAGGAAATTAACGTTGATATAACACTGTTATCTAATCCAGGGCTCAGCAAGCAAAGGGCTGTATTTGTAAATAAATTTTTATTGTAACACAGCCAAGTCCATTCATTTATGTATTTTCTATGGCTGCCTTCCTTCTACAATGGCAGAGTTCAGTAGATATTTACTCTCTGCCCCCTTAAGAAAAATTTTGTCCACTTTTTTTAAAAAAATTTTATTGAGCTTTAAGTGAACATTTACAAATCAAGTCAGTCTGTCACGTATAAGCTTATATACACCTTACTCCATACTCCCACTTACTCTCCCCCAATGAGTCAGCCCTTCTGGTCTCTCCTTTCGTGACAATTTTGCCAGTTTCTAACCCTCTCTACCTTCCCATCTCCCCTCCAGACAGGAGATGCCAACACAGTCTCAAGTGTCCACCTGATACAAGTAGCTCACTCTTCATCAACATCTCTCTCCAACCCATTGTCCAGTCCCTTCCATGTCTGATGAGTTGTCTTCGGGAATGGTGCCTGCCCTGGGCCAACAGAAGGTTTGGGGACCATGACCGCCGGGATTCCTCTAGTCTCAGTCAGACCATTAAGTCTTGTCTTTTTATGAGAATTTGGGGTCTGCATCCCACTGATCTCCTGCTCCCTCAGGTGTTCTCTGTTGTGCTCCCTGTCAGGGCAGTCATCAGTTGTGGCCGGACACCATCTAGTTCTTCTGGTCTCAGGATGATATAAGTCTCTGGTTCATGTGTCCCTTTCTGTCTCTTGGGCTCATAGTTGTCGTGTGACCTTGGTGTTCTTCATTCTCCTTTGATCCAGGTGGGTTGAGACCAATTGATGCATCTTAGATGGCCACTTATTAGCATTTAAGACCCCAGATGCCACATTTCAAAGTAGGATGCAGAATATTTTCATAATAGTATTCTTTTGCCAATTGACTTAGAAGTCCCCTTAAGCCATAGTCCCCAAACCCCCGCCCTTGCTTCGCTGACCTTTGAAGCATTCAGTTTATCCCGGAAACTTCTTTGCTTTTGGTCCAGTCCACTTGAGCTGACCTTCTGTGTATTGAGTATTGTCTTTCCCTTCACCTAAAGCAGTTCTTATCTACTAACTAATCAGTAAAAAACCCTCTCCCTCCCTCCCTCCCTCCCCCCCTCGTAACCACAAAAGTACGTGTTCTTCTCAGTTTATACCATTTCTCAAGATCTTATAATAGTGGTCTTATACAATATTTGTCCTTTTGCCTCTGACTAGTTTCGCTCAGCATAATGCCTTCCAGGTTCCTCCATGTTATGAAATGTTTCAGAGATTCGTCACTGTTCTTTATCGATGCGTAGTATTCCATTGTGTGAATATACCACAATTTATTTACCCGTTCATCCGTTGATGGACACCTTGGTTGCTTCCAGCTTTTTGCTATTGTAAACAGAGCTGCAATAAACATGGGTGTGCATATATCTGTTTGTGTGAAGGCTCTTGTTTCTCTAGGGTATATTCCGAGGAGTGGGATTTCTGGGTTGTATGGTAGTTCTGTTTCTAACTGTTTAAGATAACGCCAGATAGATTTCCAAAGTGGTTGTACCATTTTACATTCCCATCAGCAGTGTATAAGAGTTCCAATCTCTCCCCAGCCTCTCCAACATTTATTATTTTGTGTTTTTTGGATTAATGCCAGCCTTGTTGGAGTGAGATGGAATCTCATCGTGGTTTTAATTTGCATTTCTCTAATGGCTAATGATCGAGAGCAGTTTCTCATGTAGCTGTTAGCTGCCTGAATATCTTCTTTAGTGAAGTGTGTGTTCATATCCTTTGCCCACTTCTTCATTGGGTTGTTTGTCTTTTTGTGGTTGAGTTTTGACAGAATCATATAGATTTTAGAGATCAGGAGCTGGTCGGAGATGTCATAGCTGAAACTTCTTTCCCAGTCTGTAGGTGGTCTTTTTTCTCTTTTGGTGAAGTCTTTAGATGAGCATAGGTGTTTGATTTTTAGGAGCTCCCAGTTATCGGGTTTCTCTTCGTCATTTTTGGTAATGTTTTGTATTCTGTTTATGCCTTGTATTAGGGCTCCTAACGTTGTCCCTATTTTTTCTTCCATGATCTTTATCGTTTTAGTCTTTATGTTTAGGTCTTTGATCCACTTGGAGTTCGTTTTTGTGCATGGTGTGAGGTATGGGTCCTGTTTCATTTTTTTGCAAATGGATACCCAGTTATGCCAGCACCATTTGTTAAAAAGACTATCTTTTCCCCAGTTAACTGATACTGGGCCTTTGTCAAATATCAGCTGCTCATATGTGGATGGATTTATATCTGGGTTCTCAATTCTGTTCCATTGGTCTATGTGTCTGTTGTTGTACCAGTACCAGGCTGTTTTGACTACTGTGGCTGTATAATAGGTTCTGAAATCAGGTAAAGTGAGGCCTCCCACTTTCTTCTTCTTTTTCAGTAATGCTTTGCTTATCCGAGGCTTCTTTCCCTTCCATATGAAGTTGG
This sequence comes from Loxodonta africana, assembly GCF_030014295.1. Lineage (NCBI taxonomy): Eukaryota > Metazoa > Chordata > Mammalia > Proboscidea > Elephantidae > Loxodonta > Loxodonta africana. The sequence continues at coordinate 70,394,349 of NC_087369.1, forward strand.
TGATTTGTTTCTCTATCACCTTAAAAAATGACATTGGAATTTGGATTGGAAGTGCATTGTATGTATAGATGGCTTTTGGTAGAATAGACATTTTTACTATGTTAAGTCTTCCTATCCATGAGCAAGGTATGTTTTTCCACTTAAGTATGTCCTTTTGAACTTCTTGTAGTAGAGCTTTCTAGTTTTCTTTGTATACGTCTTTTGCATCCTTGGTAAGATTTATTCCTAAGTATTTTATCTTCTTGGGGGCTACTGTGAATGGTATTGATTTGGTGATTTCCTCTTTGATGTTCTTTTCGTTGATGTAGAGGAATCCAAGTGATTTTTGTATGTTTATTTTATAACCTGAGACTCTGCCAAACTCTTCTATTAGTTTCGGTAGTTTTCTGAAGGATTCGTTGGGGTTTTCTGTGTATAAGATCATGTCATCTGCAAATAGAGATAATTTTACTTCCTCTTTGCCAATCCGGATGCCCTTTATTTCTTTGTCTAGCCTCATTGTTCTGGCTAGGACTTTTAGCACAATGTTGAATAAGAGCGGTGATAAAGGGCATCCTTGTCTGGTTCCCGTTCTCAAGGGAAATGCTTTCAGGTTCTCGCCATTTAGAGTGATGTTGGCTGTTGGCTTTGCATGGATGCCCTTTATTATGTTGAGGAATTTTCCTTCAATTCCTATTTTGGTGAGAGTTTTTATCATAAATGGGTGTTGGACTTTGTCAAATGCCTTTTCTGCATCAATTGATAAGATCATGTGGTTTTTGTCTTTTGTTTTATTAATATGGTGGATTACATTATTGGTTTTTCTGATATTAAACCAGCCTTGCATACCTGGTATAAATCCCACTTGGTCGTGGTGAATTATTTTTTTGATATGTTGTTGAATTCTATTGGCTAGAATTTTGTTGAGGATTTTTGCATCTATGTTCATGAGGGATATAGGTCTGTAATATTCTTTTTTTGTAATGTCTTTACCTGGTTTTGGTATCAGGGAGATGGTGGCTTCATAGAATGAGTTGGGTAGTATTCCGTCATTTTCTATGCTTTGAAGTACCTTTAGTAGTAGTGGTGTTAACTCTTCTCTGAAAGTTTGGTAGAACTCTGCAGTGAAGCCGTCTGGGCCAGGGCATTTTTTTTTTTGTTGGGAGTTTTTTGATTACCATTTCAATCTCTTTTTTTGTTATGGGTCTATTTAGTTGTTCTACTTCTGAATGTGTTAGTTTAGGTAGGTAGTGTTTTTCCAGGAATTCATCCATTTCTTCTAGGCTTGCAAATTTGTTAGAGTACAATGTTTCGTAATAATCTGATATGATTCTTTTAATTTCAGTTGGGTCTGTTGTGATGTGGCCCATCTCGTTTCTTATTCGGGTTATTTGTTTCCTTTCCTGTATTTCTTTAGTCAGTCTAGCCAATGGTTTATCAATTTTGTTAATTTTTTCAAAGAACCAGCTTTTGGCTTTGTTAATTCTTTCAATTGTTTTTCTGTTCTCTAATTCATTTAGTTCAGCTCTAATTTTTATTATTTGTTTTCTTCTGGTGCCTGATGGATTCTTTTGTTGCTCACTTTCTATTTGTTCAAGTTGTAGGGACAGTTCTCTGATTTTGGCTCTTTCTTCCTTTTGTATGTGTGCATTTATCGATATAAATTGGCCTCTGAGCACTACTTTTGCTGTGTCCCGAGGTTTTGATAGGAAGTATTTTCATTCTCGTTGCACTCTATGAATTTCCTTATTCCCTCCTTGATGTCTTCTATAACCCAGTCTTTTTTCAGGAGGGAATTTTCAGTTTCCAAGTATTGGATTTCTTTTCCCTAGTTTTTCTGTTATTGATTTCTACTTTTATGGCCTTGTGGTCTGAGAAGATGCTTTGTAATATTTCGATGTTTTGGATTCTGCAAAGGTTTGTTTTATGACCTAATATGTGGTCTATTCTAGAGAATGTTCCATGTGCGCTAGAAAAAAAAGTATACTTTGCAGCAGTTGGGTGGAGAGTTCTGTATAAGTCAATGAGGACAAGTTGGTTGATTGCTGTAAGTAGGTCTTCCGTGTCTCTATTGAGCTTCTTACTGGATGTCCTGTCCTTCTCGGAAAGTGGTGTGTTGAAGTCTCCTACTAAAATTGTGGAGGTGTCTATCTCACTTTTCAGTTCTGTTAAAATTTGATTTATGTATCTTGCAGCCCTGTCATTGGGTGCATAAATATTTAATATGGTTATATCTTCCTGATCAATTGTCCTTTTTATCATTATGTAGTGTCCTTCTTTATCCTTTGTGGTGGATTTAACTTTAAAGTCTATTTTGTCAGAAATTAATATTGCTACCCCTCTTCTTTTTTGCTTATTGTTTGCTTGATATATTTTTTTCCATCCTTTGAGTTTTAGTTTGTTTGTGTCTCTAAGTCTAAGGTGTGTCTCTTGTAGGCAGCATATAGATGGATCGTGTTTCTTTATCCAGTCTGAGACTCTCTGTCTCTTTATTGGTGCATTTAGTCCATTTACATTCAGCGAAATTATAGATAAATAAGTGTTTAGTGTTGTCATTTTGATGCCTTTTTATGTGTGTTGTTGACAATTTCATTTTTCCACTTACTTTTTTGTGCTGAGACGTTTTTCTTTGTAAATTGTGAGATCCTCATTTTTGTAGTATTTGACTTTATGTTGTTCAGTTGTTACCTTTTTCTTGGCTTTTATTTTGAGTTATGGAGTTGTTATACCTCTTTGTGGTTACCTTAATATTTACCCCTATTTTTCTAAGTAAAAACCTAACTTGTATTGTCCTATATCGCCTTGTATCCCTCTCCATATGGCAGTTCTATGCCACCTGTATTTAGTCCCTCTTTTTGATTATTGTGATCTTTTACATATTGACTTCAATGATTCCCTGTTTTGAGCATTTTTTTAATTAATCTTAATTTGTTTTTGTGATTTCCCTATTTGAGTTGATATCAGGATGTTCTGTTCTGTGACCTTGTGTTGTGCTGGTATCTGATATTATTGGTTTTCTGACCAATTTCCTTTAGTATTTCTTGTAGCTTTGGTTTGGTTTTTGCAAATTCTCTAACCTTGTGTTTATCTGTAAATATCTTAATTTCGCCTTCATATGTCAGAGAGAGTTTTGCTGGATATATGATCCTTGGCTGGCAGTTTTTCTCCTTCAGTGCTCTGTATATGTCATCCCATTCCCTTCTTGCCTGCATGGTTTCTGCTGAGTAGTCTCAACTTATTCTTATTGATTCTCCCTTGAAGGAGACCTTTCTTTTATCCCTGGCTGCTTTTAAAACTTTCTCTTTATCTTTGATTTTGGCGAGTTTGATGATAATATGTCTTGGTGTTTTTCTTTGTGGATCAATCTTAAATGGGGTTCGATGAGCATCTTGGATAGATATCCTTTCGTCTTTCATGATGTCAGGGAAGTTTTCTGTCAGCAGATCTTCAACTATTTTCTCTGTGTTTTCTGCCCTCCCTCCCTGTTCTGGGACTCCAATCACCCGCAAGTTATCCTTCTTGATAGAGTCCCACATGATTCTTAGGGTTTCTTCATTTTTTTAAATTCTTTTATCTGATTTTTTTTCAGCTATGTTGGTGTTAATTCCCTGGTCCTCCAGATGTCCCAGTCTGCATTCTAATTGCTCGAGTCTGCTCCTCTGACTTTCTATTGCGTTGTCTAATTCTGTAATTTTATTGTTAATCTTTTGGATTTCTGAATGCTGTCTCTCTATCGATTCTTGCAGCTTATTAATTTTTCCACTATGTTCTTGAATAATCTTTTTGAGTTCTTCAACTGTTTTATCAGTGTGTTCCTTGGCTTTTTCTGCAGTTTGCCTTATTTCATTTATGAGGTCATCCCTGATGTCTTGAAGCATTCTGTAAATTAGTTTTTTATATTCTGTATCTGATAATTCCAGGATTGTCTCTTCATTTGGGAAAGATTTTGATTCTTTTGTTTGGGGGGTTGTAGAAGCTGTCATGGTCTGCTTCTTTATGTGGTTTGATATCGACTGCTGTCTCCGAGCCATCACTAAGATATAGTAGTGATTTATTCTATATTTACTCACTGAGTCTTATCTTGTTTTGTTTTCTTTCAATATACGTGGATGGGCTACTAGATTGTGCTGTCTTGTTTGTTGTAGCCCTTGACTTACTTATGACCTATTACCAGCTGGTTTGGGCTGTTGCCAGATGTATATGCCTGAGTCTATTCACTATTCTTGAGTAGAATCTGATTTTGGGTCATCAAGTGTGTGATGCACCCTAACGCCTATCCACCTCGAGAAGTAGTGGTGATAGTTGTGTGCACCAGACTCTATTAGCAGCTGGGGTTCACACTCCGGGGGGCAGGATGCTGACAGGCTTCCCCCAAGTGTCAGTGAGGTAGGTGTGTCTCTATTCCTAAAGCACCTTGGCGGGAGGGCTCTGCAGCTGTACCTTAGGCCCCCAATGCAAGTACCTCTACTGATTGGTAGGTGTCGCCCTCCTTAGACCCCTAAGGCAAGAGGCTAGGTGGTCTGGGGGGAGCTTCAGCCCTCAGTTCCCTGTTGTGGGTCAGTTAGGGCTCTGTTGAATAAGCAGAGATATCAGACCTGGGAAACGTGTTTTTCCAGTAAATCCGCTAAAAAAAAAATGCAGTCAGATCCCTATCAGAACTGCCTTTGCATTATAACAGCCACCTTGTTCCCTGTAAGGATGAAAACCCGAGATTTGGATCGTATATGCAAAGGGAAAAGCAAAGCCGCGGAGCCGGAGCCGTTCTCCCTCTGGCTTAGGAAATTCCAATGTTAATGAAGCCGCCCGGGAAGGGGAGGGGAGGGTTCAGAAAAACAGGAGAGAGTAGCACCCTGGAATATAGCCAAAGTTGCTTATCTTGCTTGGGATGACTATTTTATCTGAGATTCCCGAGGGGCATGTCGCCTATGTGTGCTGGCTGTATGGAGATTGCCCCCCGAGGGTCTGGCCTGCTGAAGCCGCGGTCAGATCCTCCACTGCCAGTCCAAAGCCCAGCGTCAAGGTTCCCCTGCTGGGACGCTGCACTCCTGGCTCCAAAATCAGTCGCTGCCTCCCGGGGACTTCTCGTCCCGCCAGCCGCGTCGCCGTGCCGCCCCCGTGGACCAGCTGGCCCCCCTCCCGGTGTTAGTTCAGGGGAGTAGGGCTGCGCCCCGTGTTTGCGCCATGACCGGATGCCTTGCTCAGCTCCCCTGTGCCCAATCCAAAGCCCGGTGCCAAGGTTCCCCGGCTGGGACGCTGCACTTCTGGCTTATATTAATCTTTTGAATTCTGCTTGTGGTAATTCCAGGAAGGCACCTTCATCCAAAATATTCATTGATTCTTTGTTTAGAGAGCTTGTTGAGGCAATCATGGTCTGTTTCTTTATGTGACTTGATATGGACTGTTGTCTCTGAGCCATCTATAATTCATTGTATTAGTTCATTTTATGTTTGCTTACTGTATCCTAGCTTCTTGTTTTGTTTTGAAATGCCAAAGTGGGTTGAGTGAGCTAACTTGATTATTTTCGCTTTTGGAGCTCTGATGTCCTGTCACCAGATGGCTAGAGCTGTTATCAGGTATATCAGTCTAGGAGTCCATTCACTTTTCTTGTATGAATTCAGCTCAGATGTCCAGGTAGCTGATCATCAAATGTGTGGTGCAGGCTCTGTCCTACATTCTTAGAGGGGCAGGGGTGATTGGTGTAGGTACCGGTATCTGTTTGCAGCAGGGGATCACGCTCTGAACAATGCAGGGAGCTAAGAATAATCCTCTATGTGTCTCTGAGGAAAGCGTGTCCCTCTTCCCTGGAGCGTACACGTGGATGCGTTCTGTGTACGGACCATGGGCACCCAATGTTTTGGTTGGAAGGACTGGGAGATACCAGTTATCCTTGGACCCCTGTCACGGGTGGCTGGGTGATGTGAGTGGAGCCACCAGTCCTTAGGCCCCTGATTATGTAAGTGAGGACCCTGTTTAATAGGCAAAGCGATGTCAAACATCAAACACCCACCTCTCCACCACACAGCTGAAACTGTTGTAGTCTGCCAAGAAGGGCCTATTCTCCTGAAATAGGCCCACACATGTCCATGAAGTGGGGAAGGATATTCAATGTCTATGGACCGTTTATGCCTGGACAGGATCCGCTTCTGTCCTGGGCTTCCCAGGTTAGTGGAGCTGGCAAATTATCTTTTCCCCCAGTTGCAAATTTATTCCTTCTGCAAGGCCGGAAGGATGGCTCCAGGCTCTCAACAGGGCCTATCTCAGGCCCAGGGAAAGCAATAGCCACTGAAGCTGGCTAGGAGGCAGGGGACGTGGCAGCCGAGAGTGCTGTTCTTCTCTGGTTTCAGAGGTGTGAGTAGGCTGTGTGGCTGGCTGCTTTTCCCTGAGGAAACTGTGGCCAAACGCTAGTGTCAGCCCACTGCAGCTGCTCCCAGGAATGGTGCCACATGCATCTCCCTGGAAGCAGAGGTGCACCTGTTTTTTCCTTTTTTAAAAAAATAAATTATTTACAAGTATACAGCCTGACATGCACAGTATACAAAAGTAGACATCCTCGGGTTGAGTTTAGAAAGGACCTAGAGCTCCTTTGCTCCCCAAGGGAACAAGAACAGTTGGGTAATCATTAGCAGAGGAGGTTCTAGGGGCCTGGAATCCTATCTGCTACCTTAGAAATGATGGTATACATGTATCTTCCTTTCCCAGTGCATGTTCATCCTTCCCCTAGACCCTGGTGGAGATTGTAGGGAGGAGATATAGTTAGTAGTTAAGAGAATTGGCTCATAAGCTAGGTTGTCTGGGTTGACATCATCGCTCTACTACTTTCAAGCTCTGTGACATTCTGCAAATGAATTCACCTTGCTGGGCCTCATTTTCTACATCTGTAAAGCCGGGATAAAACAGCATGATCTCAGAGCTTGTTCTTGTTAGGTGCCATCGAGCCACTTCTGACTCATAGCAACCCTATGTACAACAGAACAAAACACTGCCCAGTCCTTTGCCATCCTCACAATCACTGTGTTTGAGCCCATTGATGCAGTCACTGCGTCAACCCATCTCATCCAGGGTCTTCCTCCTTTTCACTGATGCTTTATTTTACCAAGCATGATGTCCTTCTCCAGGGACTAGTCCCTCCTGATAACATGTCCAAAGCACATGAGACAAAGTCTCGCCATCCTTGCTTCCAAGGTGCACTCTAGTTGTATTTCTTCCAAGAAAGACTGGTTCATTCTTCTGGCCCATAAACCCATTGCTGCCGAGTTGGTTCTGACTCATAGAGACCCTATAAGACAGAGTAGAACTGCCCCATAGAGTTTCCAAGGATTGGCTGGTAAATTCGAACTGCTGACCTTTTGGTTAGCAGCCGAGCTCTTAACCAGTGGACCACGAGGGCGCCTTCTGGTAGTCCATGGTATATTCAATATTCTTCACCAACACCATAATTCAAAGGCATCAGTTCTTCTTTGGTCTTCCTTATTCATTGCCCAGCTTTCACATGCATATGAGGCAATTGAAAATATCATGGCTTTGGTCAGGTGCACCTTAGTCCTCAAAGTGACATCTTTGCTTTTTAACACGTTAAAGAGGTCTTTTGCAGCAGATTTGCCCAATGCAATGCGTTGATTTCTTGACTGCTGCTTCTATGGGCGCTGATTATGGATCTCAGTAAAATGAAATTCTTGACATCAACCTTTTCTACATTTATCATGATGTTGCTTATTGGTCCAGTTGTGAGGTGGTTACCAAATTTGTCTGCACATTGGGATCATCAAATATACTGTAGTCCAGGTCTAACTGCTAGAGATTATACTTTAATTGATCTGAGGGTTCAGTCTGGGCTTTGCAATCTTTAAAAAGACCTCTAGGTGACTCTAATGTACAGACAAGTTTGGGAGCCAATGTCTCAAAATTTTGTTGTGGAAAATTTAAGGCTCGCAGATTGTGTGGTAACTAACTTTTTCATTCCAAGTATTGGCTCACTAAGAATAGAAATGGTAAGAGATAGTTGCGGTGCCAAGACAGCCTGGAAGACTTATCTGGGCCTCAGTTTCCTCATCTGTAAAATAGGGATAACTGTACCTAGTCTACAAAATTGACAAGCTTTGAAAATTATAAAGTACCGCCCAATAGCTTATGCACATACATAACATTCTCCATCTTCACATCACACTCCATTCCCCACCACCTTTTGCAATGGGGCCCAAGGTAGTTTCCCTGACTTTTATTGGCACTGCAATAAGTGAGGGTAGTAGGACTTGGGACAAGCCTAGAGGTCTTCCCAACAGGGAGGCTGGACAGAGCCTGACCACTCTAGGAATCCAGAAATACAAACCACCCCTCACAAGAAGCTCCTAGGTCCCAATGCCAAGCGAAGCCCAGGGGGCATCCATGTGGCCAATGTGTGGCTTACATCCACACTGAAAAAGTTGCCCTGGTGCTGTGGAAATGGTATAGGCTATTGAGTCAGAGTTCTGTGACATTGAGACTAACCACTTTTTCAAATCTATTCCCTCCTTTATAAAATAGGGATAGTCATATCCACCCCTGTGGGATGTGAGGATGGAATGAGATTAGGGAGAGGAAGGGGGTCTATAGAGTGGAAATCATGGTGAAGTATCTTACAGCTACACATCCATGCCATAAAGAAAGATCAAGTCACAGTAAAGTTTTCCTAAACTTTATTGGCACTGAAATAGAACATGGGTTCAACATAAACACCTCCAAAAATGTTTTAACCCCCCCCCTCAAATACACACACAAAAAACCCTGAATGCAAAATATAATCTTTCTCTTCAGCCACCCTGGGGGTAAGTCACTGCTCCTAAGGCAGTTAGGTTGCCCCACAATTCCAGGTTTGAATTTAGCCAATATAGGGCATATTACAAAGAGAGTGTCAATATAACTCACAGCAAAGCACACAAGACTTCCCAAAGTCAGGCAGGGAAAGAGGGAGCAAGGCAGGGGGGTTCTGGGCTGGGGGCCCTGTATGGAGGAACAGGATGTCCCTTTTAGACCAAGCCCTAGGGAAAAGGCAAGCAGGAACAGAAAAACAAAATACCAAGTACTTTAAGAATGGATTGTATGACCTATAGTGACAAGTGACATCACTAATACTGAAAGCTTCTTACATTAATATTTCTGTCAAAACATCCTTTTATAATACAGTGTACACTTCCTATATGTGGGAGTAGTAAGGTAATGAGGCCAATATAGTCTTGTCCCAAGACTAATTTCTTCTAATGATGCATTAGCAAGATAGGCAGCAGTCAATATTGAGTTAGATATCACTGGAATATGAAATACTGTTAGCGAAAAAAAGAACACACACAGGACAGAGAGAAGAAGGCTGCTCCTGAGTAGAGGGCAAGGGATGGAGATGTGGAAGGGACCAGGCAGCCCTAAGGAGCTTCCTGGTTTACAGTTCCAAGGGACAGCACAGCTGGTAGGGAGACCTGGGTTGAAGGTTTGTCAAATAGAGGCAGAGCCCAGTCACTACCTTGGAAGAGGGTGACGGGAAGGGGCTAATGGGTACCTGAGGGGGTTGAGCAAACTGTGGGATCAAGGCCAAGGGCTTTCCCACCACACTTAGCTTCCTTTCACCCACCTGCCAATTAAGCAAGCTGGTACCAAGGTCCAGGGCTCACCATGTCAAGGCCTAGGTGGTACTGAAGCAGGAGCTGTGACCCAAGTAGCTTTGATGGGGGAAGGGATCTGGGGGACCCTTGGCAGGAAAAATACTGAAACTAGGTGTGAACATTTCCTCCCTTTTGGAAAAATACCTGAACAGGGCTGGCTGGGCTTTTGGGTACCCATCCCTACTATTCTAGCTGGGGAAGATTTGGGGATGACTGGGGAGGACATATCCCAAGAAGAGAAGCAGCCCAGGGACCCAGGATAATAAGGGTGCCTCTGCCCATGGAGCTCACTTGAGATAGGCCTAGACTCTCATAAGGCACTGGGGCAGGATCTTCTACTCAACCTTGTCTGAACAGAAAGGCCAAAGGCCTTCTGGAATGTTGATAAAGCCTCTTAGAGGCATCACCTCCCCCACCCCACCCTGGGAGAAAGCAAGTCCCTGAACTCAGGGACAAGACTTATTGAAACTGAGTTTGTAACAGGCACAATCTGGGAGGTAGAAATAAGAATGACTGAACATGTCTTCACCCTTCAATCACTACAAAGCCTAAATAACTCTAAAAGGGATGGACATTGGGAGGCCAAATCCTAGGTCAGTTGACATCCTAGAGTAGATTTCCAGGGCCCTGCCTCCTTATATAAACTGGGTCATACTACAACTCCCTGAGTCACAGGACCCTGAAGAGGAAGGCAGTAATGGGATAGTGAAGGGGATCTAGCTTTCAACCTATCCCACCCTTGACACTCACAAACCACTAGTAAGTGTGAGGGTGTTTTCCAAATCAAGTGGGAAATGCCTCTGATCTGGGGAAGTGATCTTTCCTAGCAGACTTGATTAAAGGGGACAGAGAGGGGAAAGGGAGTGCCAATGGCACCACAGTGGGTCATTTTTCTGCCCAGGGAAGTGGGTGGGGGCTGAGGGGCTAGGTTTGGTCCCATGGTTTCACTGAAGGCTTAGCATGACTCCAGGGCTGCTCTAGTTAGTGGCTCCAGCACAGTGTGAGTTAGGCAAGGGTGTAGGAGTGTGGGGGCAAAGAAGGGAGGAGGGGTCTCTAGAGGCTGGGTGCCCACTACATGGACTCAAACTCATCGATGCGCTGCTTGGTGTTGCCCTGCCGGATTTGGCGTAGGGTCTTGTACTTGTCTCGGCCCAGCCGCATGTTCTCAGCATGGATCATATCATTGGCAGTCTTCTTGGACTCATCGCGGGCATTGGCTAGCTCTGAAGTGAGGGCCTGTGAGGGGGCAGAAGGACGCAGGGGTCAATGGCTTCCTGTCGTTTTACTCCCCCTTATTTGACCAGATTTCTCTCTTTCTCCTTTTGAAAGCCATTTCGAGCCCTGTTAGGACTGCAATGGGGCAAGCACAAAAACAAAACATAGCAGACCCCATGACAATGGGTATCCCCTGAAATTAGAACAACCTACCACAGATTCAGGTAGAAATTGTGTCAGGTACATATTTTCTGAATGTAAGGGTTGAATGGAATGGGAGTTTGGTGGGGGGTGCAGAAGGCAGATCCCAAGAAGGGAAGAGGTGGCCTAAGGCCTGATTAACAAGCAGGGATGTCTGCCTTTAAAGCTCTCACTTTAGAAAAGCTCAGGCTCCCATACAGCACTGGGACAGGCTCTTCTATCCATCCCCTCACAATGGTCCAGGGAAGTCCATGGTCTCCTTGACTCTCTGGCCCTGCCTGCGTACCTTCAGGTGCTTCTGTACACGCTCATTCTTCTCCGCCTCAGTGGTACGTTCCTCCTCACTTCGGTCCTTGGCCATGGCATCAGCCCGCAGATCAGCACTGGCCTCTGCTCCATTCTCATCCTGCTCATCCTGCTCATTCTCAGCAGGTTCCGCCACATGAGGTGTACTCATGGCAGTCTTCAGCTCAGCACGGGTCTTCTCCAAGTCCTCTTGTACCATCTGGGCCTGTCCAGTGACAGAGGGAGAGAAGGACTGGCAGTGAGACCAGGCTAACTAGGGGTGTCCTGCCCAGAAGGAGGTAGGCACCAAGTAGGACAAGTCACTTCATCTTCCTCAGCTGTAAAATAAAAGCAATTTTACCAACCTCACTCGATGGCAGTGGGTTTCAGTGTATTGGGGAATTCTGGGAAGTATTTGAGAAAGCCCTGAGCTCCTTCTCATACGATGCCTGCTATTAAGGAAGAATGAACGTGGGAGAAAGCCCAAACCTAAGGAATCAGAGAAGCCAGAACCTACGTATGTAGTACCCCTTCTCACAGTGCATTGCTTTGGGCACTACGCCTTACCTTCTGCTGCCACTCCACAGCCTCGCTCTCCTTCTTCTGTCGGGCCATCTCCAGCTGGGAGATCCGAGCTGTCAGCTCTGCCATTTCCAAGGCCTGTGGACAATATGCTCCACTTACTTGCTGCCCTAGAGGCTCTTTTTACCAGATCGCTCCATTCTAGCCCCGTCTTCCCCACCCTTCAGCTTCTAGCACAATCCTTACCTGTCCTAGGAAGCCCTGTGGAACACTCCTATCCTCAAATCTACCATAAAAAACAAAAACCAAACCCCATTGCCACAGAGTTGATTCCGACTCATAGTGACCCTCCAAACTACTTCCTTATGTCATAGCTCCCCACCTAGGTTGTAGGCTTCTTGAAGACAAACAACATGTCATATCTCTCTTCTTCATCTCTCTCTCTTGGTATTGCCCAGTACATAGTTGGGGCCTCAGTAAAGCTTTGGAGATTGCTGGGTCACTACCTGAGGCAGCAGACCCTTCCCTGCTATTCTAGAATGTTCACAGATCCACTGAAACTCTCTCCAGAACAAGTATAGGAAAGATATTAAAGTGTCACAAAGGGAACTGAATGAGGAAAAAAGCTTATACATATCCTTACACCTTGAACAAATCTTCCAGAAAAACTTTCCCCTGAGAGTTAGGCCTTAGTTTCCTTCACCCCCACTCTAAACAGTACAGGGGAATAACAGGTCAGGGGATTTGAGCCAGAGGTTCTTGACTTCTGGGTCACATAACCTTTGGAGTAAAAATTGTGATGAAAATATAGATATGCCCAACTCCTCCCCACAAGAAATACATACATATACAGTTTTGCACATGTTTTAAGGGAGCAAATCCTTCAAAAGGAGACATAAATGGGTTCTATTTACTCAGCCACAACTGTGTGACATTTGGCAAGTCTCTTAACCTCCCTGAACCCCAATTTCCTCATCTGGGTGTATTATCCCATATGAGTTAATCCCGGAGAGTTATTGGGAGGAGGAAATAAGAAAGTAAGGAAAAGGGAAAAATTGCTAGGATAACTCTTAATAAACAGTAGGTGCTCAATTAAGTGTTAATCCCTTTACTTCTTTCCTTCCTCCCTTTCTTTTGCCGGGTCATCAGATCATATTCCCAAGGGCTAATAAACTGGAATAAAAACAAAGTGTTAGGGTGGACTGCTTGCAAAGGTTTCTGTGTCACACCAGTGACTTCTCAGCTTGCTTCTGAATGAGCTATCCGCTGGAGGCCTGTGGAGTGGTACCCTGGCAGAAAAAGCCCATCTTGCAGGCAGAGGTAGCTGTAAATAGGCAGGCAGACAGGGGAGAAGACTCAGGCCCCACAATTCCAGACCATCCTATAGCTTTACCAGCTGCTCCTGCGTTTTCTTCTGGTCCTGAGAGGCCTGCAGCAGGGCCTCCTTGGCCTCTTCTGCTTCTTGACGCTCCTTGGCCAGCTTCTCAGCCTCATTCTGGGCACGCTTCCGCTCCTGCTCAAGTTCCAGGGCCCTGCGGGTCTGTTCTTCCAGTTCTGGGAAGAGGAGAGGAGAAGGCAGTGAAAAGTGCAGGTTGAAGAAGGGACGGACCCCTAGCTTTCTTCCTGGAAATGCTCCACCCCCAGGGCACAGCTGGCAGAAGGCTCTGGGCACTATTCTTCTTGCCCTATCCCTTATCTATTCTGTGACCACACCTGGACTACAAGCTAGCGGGTTCTCCAGCTCATAGAGTCAGGCTCTGGGGAAACCCAGTCTCCAAAGTGGCTCCAAGCCTCACCTTGCTGAGCCTTCTTAGTCTGTTCCTCAATCTGCTTTAGCCTCTCCATCAGTTCCTCCTTCTCCCGTTCAATCTTCTCCTTCTCCTTTTCTGCCATCTCACGCTTCTTCTTCTCATTTTCCAGCAGAGCACTAGCGAAGGACAATGAAGGGATGGAACAGGACAGCAGGGCTGCACTGAAGCCTTGGGATTCCCAATGTTCCCCTGGCCCTGGAACTTAAGCCCCACCCTTCCAACATACCCAGAGTTTGTGAGCTTGTACCACTCTCCCTTACCACCACATCCCTATCCTTGCTGGCTACATAGTCCCACGTGGACCAGTACGCTCAGGGCCCTGTCAATTTGCCCCCAAGTCAGGAGACCCAAAATAGAATTCCAGCTCTGCCACTAATCCACTGAGTGTTGCTTCTTTACTGTTGTCCTCAGTTTTCCTGTCTGTAAAATGGCCTAGTAAAGCCACAGTGCAATGGATTTCTCTTATATATGGCCTTTCTGGCCTTGGGTTTGTAATTCTGCCAAAAATGATTGGCTGAGCTGCACTCTTCTCTGTGACTGGTCTATTTCATGCACCTTGCAGGGACTGGTCGATCTGCTATGCAAAAAAAAAAAAAAAACCCATTGCAGTCGATCTATTCCAACTCATAGCAACCCTATAGGACAGAGGAGAACTGCTCCATAGAGTTTTCAATAGTGGCTTGAAAATCTACCCAATTGGATTGAGTGACTTGCAGGGATTGGTCAGTTTGCAGTCCTGCTGGAAGGGCTATGCCTTGGAATTGACAAGGAGTTTGCTTATATAAGCAGACAACCCCAGAGAGGTTTTTAAAGGTGAGAGGGAAGAAGTAGAGAGAGAGGCAAAGAGACAGAGAGGAGGAGGGAACCTCCTAAAAGAGCTGTAACACTGAAGACAGCATAGGATGGCAGCAAGCACAGCAGAGCTGAGGAGCAGAGAAATGGTGGCAGCAGTACAAGTGATAGGAACCACGAGACCGGCAGACGGTGGCAGTGGGCGAGTCAGCCCATGGAGTGGAGATAGGCATCTCCAGGCAGGAGGCCGCCAACAGAGCTGGGTGACCCATGAAGGAGAAGAGTCACAGTCCAGGCCTGTGCAGGTGAACACCGAAACAGAGCAAGTGGCAGTCTAGGGGCCGAGCTGGCCTGTCTTTAGCAGCAGCAGATGCTCCAGCTGTGCTGAGAAATGTAACCAAGTTCTCAACACAGAGGGTGAGAGGGGACCAGGTCTGAGGGCCATAGAGGAGCCTGAGAGGAAGCTTGTCCTGAAAGGGCCAAGAAGAGGCCTGTCCAGAGAGACCTACTAGCCTGCTAGCACAGCAGAGAGCAGCCGAGAAAGCTGTCATGGTTGGAAGCTGTCCTGAACTGAAGAAGGGAGGGATGTGCTCTCTCTATCTGGGAAGCCTTCTAGGCCTTGCCCTATGTGTTTCCTGATCCTGATCCTGAGTTGTTCTTGTTACTTCTAAGCTGGTCTTGATCCCAAGTTGTTACCTGTTACTACTCTAATAAACCTTAAAATTGTGAATATGGTCTGTGAGTTCTATGTGACCATTACAACAAATTATTGAACCCATCAGAGAACAAGAGAGTGCTATGGAGGATGGAGGGAAGGCTAGTGTCAGAAATGGTGAAAAAGTTAAGAGTGGAGGTATGTCTGACTTCCACCTCATAGGAACCAGCTTTGTGCTGATCCTGATTCTTATCCCTCATAATTTAGGTGAGTTTTGATGCTAGATTATAAAAGCCTACCCTCGTCTACCTTGTACAGTGACAGGGAGACAAGTTTTGGCACTGAGCTGGAATGCTGTGTTTCAGGTCCAGTGATCTCTGTGGGTAAGGCATCAGCCCTCAGGCCTAACCCAGAATTTGCTGCAAATCTAGGATATTTGCTTTTTCTTGCCCCAGCACCTTTTCCAGGGGGCCTTATTGTCCACCTTGCCTAGATGTCTTTTTCTACTTCTGAGCCCTCAGAATACTTAGCCTACCCTACCTCTCTCCCACATTCCTCTTCCCTATTATTTTTCTCCATAGTACTTCTTATCATCTCACATACTTTATAATTTGCTAATTTATTATGTCCGTCTCCTTCCACTAGAATGGCAGCTCCATGAGAGCAGGGATTTTTGTCTGTTTTGTTCACTGCTCAATAAATAATTATTGAATGAATGAATGACACAGCATTTGTACCTTAATCAGTTACGTATATACTATTTTTTCCTCTCCTACTAGATTGTGAGGTCCTGGAGGACAGGGTTTCTACCAGATCCAGTTCTGTAAGCTTCCCCTCGATCTCGGTGATGTTTTTTTTCTAAATAAATGTGAACCTTGGGGTCTAATCTCTTGTAGATGAAGTCATTTTCCAGCCTACTAGAGTAGAAGCCTCCTGAAGTTCCAAACTCTTTATGACAGAATACCTACTAAAGCTGTGTTCCTCAAACTTTAATGTATCTAAAATCACCTGGGATCTTAGGATGCAGATTCCTATTGAGTAGGTCTGATTCAGTAGGGTCTCAGATTTTGCTTTCCGAACAAGTTTCCAGGTTATGCTGATGCTTCTGGGCCTCAGATTACACTTTGAGTAGCAAGGGGCTACAGTGCAAGGGTATGGGGCTTCTTAGGAAAATTCTGCCCAGTTTTCCTCACAAAACCCTATAGACTCCAGGTTTAAAATGTACATGATGCCCTCTGATACTGCCATTATTCTGGTCAGATAGCCTGGAGCGAACTAAAGCTCACCAGCATAGCAATGGCATGAGGGTCATAGCCAATAATGCCCCTCTTCCTATGAGCCTTTGGAAGTGTACTCCTGATACCTGCTTTCCAGGAACAGGGGTGCCTTGAGACTTCATTGGGGAAGGAGGGTCTTCCTTACACAGCTCTCTCTCCCTTCCAGTCCTAGGTTTGCTTCATGTCCTGACTTAGCAGGCTTGGTACCTTTGAGAAATTTCCTTGCCCCAGCCCTGGTCCCCACTCCAGTTCTGCAGCACCCACCGCTCCATCTGCTTCTGGTGCTTCTCCTCCCGGGCCTGTGCCTTCATCTGCTGCACCTCAATGGTGTCAGGCTTGCGGCGACGCATGTATAGCTCGTGGTTTCCCATGCATAAAGCCAAGATCCGCTTGTTAATCCGCAGCCGGGGGGCATAGAAAACAAAGTCCTGGTGGGAAACCAGCAATCATAAAGAGTTTGAAAGTATGAGTGAAGATGAGCTTCTGTCTTCTGAAAAACTAAATTCAAAAGCTTTTTGGGGGGGGAAGATTCTTTCATCCAATTCCCTTGTGTTACAGATAGGAAGGCTAAGGATTGGAGAGGTGAAGTGACTTGCCCAGGGCAGACAGCAGGTTAGTGGCAGAGCCAAAACTGGACCCTAGGCTTGTTAACTCTGAAACCAGTGCTCTGTCCGCCAAACCACAATTTCTTTCAACCTTTGCTTATGAAAAGCAACCAGTTGAAGGATCAGAACAGGCTTTCTCTGCTAATTAGGGATCCTGCTGGGTTTCAGGGGGCCTCTCTTAAAGGCCCAATAATCCCTGCATTTAATGCCCTGGGTAGGTGCAGTGTGGGTGGCTGGACTACTCCTGTAGCCTTGAAAAAGCATATCTTATAGCCAGCTCCTTAAATCTTTTTGGAACAAGGCAGCTTGTAAATACATTGCTTGACATGTTTTGTTTGTTTTTTAATTTTTTGATTTTAGTTAGCTTTGTTACTTACCTTTTTCTGATGAAAGTGGAGCACAGCACCAATAAAATACACACACACAAGAAAATCCAGTGACTTTGGGTTTGTTACTACAAATACCACTGGACGAAGGCCACCAACTGATGGCTAACTGTCACCTCCTCTGCCATTGAATCCAAACTGCTATTGTCTCACACAGCTTGGTGTACAGTGAAAGGAGCACAAGCTCTAGGGGCCAAATGGCCTTGGTCTCAATCCCAGCTCTACCATTTTCAGCTGTGTGATCTTGGGCAAATCATTCCACTTCTCTGAGCCTCAGTTTCATCAACTGAAAAATGGGTATGCTACTGCCTTACCTGACAATGTTGTTGAGGGTTTAAGGAGACAACAACGTAAAGTGTCTAGCAGGAAAAGTTCAGAGACCATAGGGCTGGAAAAGTATACAAGAGCCCTCATGAAAAGGGTCACTAGCCCTTGTTGCACAAGGTATATACCAGAGGAGGAGACCATCATCTCAATTTTCTATCCTAACCCCAATCACCAGCTTTCTGGTCTTGTCAGCCACAGGCAACTGAGTGGGTGAGAAGTATGTTGAATGGACTCAAGGTACTTTCTTATTCTCAGGTCACTCTGGGGAGAAGTCTGAGAGGGCAAGAGTGAAGTTCCAAAAAAGCAAGCTTGAAGGATCAGCTTTGGATATGGATTTCTTCTGGCTCTGATGTTTCTCCACAATTAAAGATAAATCATATGTGAACAGTTTCCACTTTCTGGGGCACAGGGGCTTGGAAAGATAAGATGTACTCTGTCTATACCCCAGAGCCTCAGGGCAGCAGAAGGCAGTGGCTAAGAGGCAGCACTTAGACTGCCTGTGGCTCTGCTTCATCCATGTTTCTCCTGAGACACAGGAAACAGGGTGGCACCAAGTACAGGATGCCTCCTGGCCATTTCTTGACATTGACATCCCCATCCATCCAAAACGTCCTTTTGTGCCCTCTGTTCCCACCCACAAAAAAAGTCAGAAAAGGGAGAGAAAAATACGAGATGATTGCTCCTAGCAATTTTCCAGGCCTTGACAAGTACCTGCCTTGGTCAGAAAGAGGAGTCACTTACCGGGGCTTTTTTGTCAATGGGTTTAATAACAAATTTCTTGTCATTGAAAGAGATGTTTCTGATTTCACTCCAGGGGAAGCCTATCTTGGGAGTTAGTCTGCAGAAAGGGAGACCAAGAACATCAGGACAAGGACAAGACAAGAAGGACATAGAGGGCTGGTACCTTGCTCTCCTCCCCTTCCAACTTCTCCCTTGAGGGGGCAGTCTAATTCAGCTCAGCCACCAGGTCAGCTGCCAGCATTAAGGGTGTACAAAGGACTTCCTGATACCACAACTAACATAGTACCCCTTGCCCCAATCTCTGAAGTTTGCTTCTGTGATATTTTGGGTTGAGGCACAGACCTTGTAACATTCTCTCAAGAGATGATAGAGTGCCATCTCTGCTTAAGTGGAATTCTTCCACCCAAGGTTGTAAAAGCTGGAGGGAAGGTAAATAATGAACTCCAGGATTCAGGAGTTACAAGAACAAACTAATCTATTAATCACAATCCTCACAAACCGCAGACCAAAATAATAAAATCAGCAAAAAACATAGGACTGCAGTGAGAAGGATTATAGACCAAAAATCACTTATTGATCACATGGAATTTAGGATTAATTTACAAATGATGACAAGATAGGTTCTAGGCCAGTGTTGTTCAATAGAAATATAATGACAGTCACATATGTAATTTTTAATTTTCTAGTAGTCACATTCAAGTAAGTGAAAAGAAATGGGTGGAATTAATTATAATAACATTTATTTAACCCAATATATCCAAAATACTATCATTTCAACACGAAAATCAATATTTTAAAAAATATTAGTGAGATATTTTACACTATTTCTCACACTGCCTTCAAAATCCAATGTATATTTTACACTTACAGTACATCTCAATTCACACTAGCCATGTTTCAGGTGTTCAATAACTACATGTGGCTAGTTCCTACCATATTGGACAGTACAAGTCTAGTTACGTAGGATTTGGAGGTCTGAGAGAGGTTGTGCAATCACCTGGGCTGAACTGAACTAGGTAGCAAAAGAACTGAGATGGGCCCCAGGAGGTATAATCCTGCTCTGTGGTGAGGGGTGAGTCATAGGTTCCAGAGTAGCCCAAATAAACTAAGAGAGCTCTGAGTTATACCTATCATTCTGCTCATAGATGTTGAGACCCAGGGCATCCACTCCCAGCCACAGCTCTGAGCCTTTCTTGTTCTTGATGCTGAAGTAGTTCACACCGTACATCTCCAGGTCCTGGGCAATCTTCAGATACTCCAGGACAGCATCTTCCCTAAAGGACACAGAGCGGGGGATCACAGAGGGAAGCCTGGGAATCAGATCCAGGAAGATAGAAAGCCTGCCTGCTCTGCGCTTCTCACAAGGACCTTTGTCATTAAAAAAAAAAAAATAGGGGATGGGAAAGGGGATGGAAGGCGAGTAGAGATGGTGCAGAACGGAGCACAGCATAACTTTTGCCAAACAAAACCTGCTAACAAGAGCTTAAGGTTTGAGACTCACAAGAGGAATGGGGGTAGGCTGACCCTTGCTGGCTTCCAGCACGTTAGCTGCCATATATAAGCAGTTTTCTTGCCCCCGTTCATTACAACAGCTTGTTGTATAGGCACATTCTCAGCAGAGGTCAGATGGGGTGGTGATTGCAAAATTATAAAGATTTGCTCTACTACTAGACAATCCCCAAATGGTCTGTCATATTTAGATAACTCCTTCTCCATTTCCTCCTTCATGGCTCAAACTGTTTGTTCTACCAGTTGCGACCATTCACAAAAAACAAAAACAAAATGGCCTTATAATGGTCCTGATCTGTCTTCTAATCTTTAATGTCCCCCATAAACTGTACAAGTGCTAGCATCATTCCTGTTCCCCCACCCCAAATATCCTCCAGCATCTCTAGTCATCTGCCTTTTCTCCTGAGAAGCAACTGTCATTCTACCTGTAAGGGCGGTGGGGCCCGTAGCTGCTAAGGTGGGCTTACCTGAGCATGCCCCGGTGCTCCTCATGCCAAACCTGGATCCGTTCCTCCCACTGGTCCTTGTTGAGTTTGTGCTGCTCCAGGACCCTGGAAAGACAATGTGTGGTGAGCAGTTTAAAGCATAAAGTGCATGAAGCCCACTTAGCTCTTCAAAGGGTTTATGCAAAAAGGGTATGAAATCAGCCCATTGAGGTCACACTGGAAGCAGACTGAAATTATAGCAGAAAGGTATTAAACTAGATCTAAGGAACTGCCTGGCAGGTAGGAAAGATACAAGAATGGGTGACCAAGAAAGATAAGGGGAACACCTTCTTTTGTACCTTTAACCAGAAAATCCAGTAACATGCTGTGGTCTCCAAGCACAGTGGTAAAGTATCAAGTTAGTGCTGACTTGGGGGACTAAGAGTAAGGATGGGCTTCACAGAGCTATGCACACTCTCTCCTAGATCTTCTTGGTACCAATAGTTTGTGGTTGTGAGAATATTGCTCAGGGATGGGCAGTTTGTAGGTGCAGAACAGAGCCCAAATAGTTTTGGGAGAAGCTAACAGGCCCAACCTCCCAGATCTACTAGATGGTAAACAAGGCTTGTTTTAAACATACCATCTCAGATATTACAGCAATGACTCAGGTAGAGCCCCACTATATAATCACTATCCCTAATACCTCCAGGTGGGCTGTGTATGTGACATGGTCCCAGTGGAACTGAGGTTCCCAGAATGAGGCAGAGCCTTTCCTTCCAATCCAAAAGCTTATGAAAATGGCCACTGAATGCAGAGGGGGAAAACCCAGGGTCAAAAAAAATCAAGAGACTAGAATTCGAGATCTGGCTCTGCCTCAGTGAGGCTGTGGGAGATCAGGCAAGTCAGTCCAAGCACCTCTGCACCTCTATTTCCTTAGCCAGGAAATAAGGGTAATGCCTGTCTTATTCATTTTGTGTGTTGTTATGATGCTAGAACAAAAGTAATGAATGTTTAAGAGCTTTGACATTTGAAATTTACAGAAGCAGAAAGTTCTGTACACTGATTATCAATATTAAAAGGCCATCTGAGCACGCTCTGTCTCTGACTTGCGTATGTCTCTCTTTTCTGTAAAACTCTGGTATGAGAGGTCTAAATCAGTGAAAAGAGCTGAGAAAATGGAACCAGGGGTGGGGGAAAAACCAATCCATCTCTGGTTCTCTATATAAGTACCTGCCTCCAGGGTAATGTTCTGTAAGCAGGCAGACAGAGGCGGGAAAAAAGCCTTTTATTTTGAGAGCCATAGAAACAAAAGAGTATGATGCCATATGCAAATGTTTCTCTCTGAGCAGCATAACATGGTCCTCAGGCAGACCCTAATGGAGAAGAGCAGATCTGGCAGCCCCTCTGTAACAGGAATCGATCAGCCTTGGGCCTCAGTCCTCTCTGGCCAGTGAAAAGGCAGCCCGGATGCACCCTTACCTCTGGGGCAGCAACTTGTCCCCAGCCAAGTAGCCAGACTTGTGCACCTCCTTATTGAAGTCTCCATACTTGGACTGGACAGCATAGGAGGCCAGCAGCACAGCAGTCTCAGGTGGGCAGTAAATATCATCATTGAGAATGCCCTCCTTCACTTGCAGGAAGAACAGGCGCTGGGTGATATCCTGGATCAATTCCTCAGATACATCCTCAGGGTAAAATTTGGCCCGGAACTTGAAGAGCAGGGGGCTTTCCTTCCGTACATCCTGGGCGGTCACCTAAGAGTGGCATGAAGTTTTGGGCTCTTAAAAAAATAGGTTTTGGGGGTGGGGGGTGACAGTAGGATGGGGAGAAGACACTGAAAGTTTATCAATTTGGGTAATCCCAGATTGCTGGGTAGCAATCCTTCTGGTAATTCAGGAAGGAAACATGTTACATTTCGTATCCATAATCACTTCTTGTTTGGAATTTCTTCCTGAAATGACCTAACACACTTGATGGTTATAAGCCCTCAAGCCAATAACATTTGACAATATATCCAACTGCCTACAAATCTTAAGGGTAGGCTTAAGAAAGCTCCTCCCCCAACTCCATAAATTAAGCTAAGTAAAGACTAAGATACACAACTGGGGTCTGGAAATTGAATAAGCAAGAGTACAAACTAGTCTGTCTTTTAAAGCCTGAATTAGGCTCCTAACAGCACCACGTTTGTCCAGCAAAAGTCTCCAGTCCTTGGGAAAAGGAGTGGGGTTCCCACCCCCTACACACAATCAGGGAAATAAGCCACAGGACAGTATACAGACCTCCAAAGACAAAGCCAGACAGTTTGAGGGTACTGAGATGAATGCCAGATTCCCGTACGGATGCTGCTTGGGATGGAAAGCCTGAACGCATATATACTCAAAACATCCCATTCGGAGTTCAATTGAGGAAGATCAAGGAGGGAAGCATCCATATTAGGTGGTTCATGCATCAGTTTTTTGTTTTGTTTTGTTTTGTTTTTGGGGGGGCAAATGGATTGTAAGACTATGAGACCTTTAAGATTCTGTCTGGTTCAAGAGTCTATGACTCTCTTTTTAAAAAAATCTCCAAGAGCCCTTGAGTTTTGGAAAGGAATACCAACCCCTTTTTGAAGTGCCACTAATGGTTTTGGTCCAAAACAAGACAAACTTCAAGACAGGGCTCCCAGTGGGAAGGGACGGGTCCCTTCCTTCTTGGAAGGCCATTCTCACTGTTGGAAGTCAAAGTAGTCACAAAGCAGGAGTTTTGCCTTGAATAAGCCCTCTGCCCTTATTCTGATCTGAGGTGGTTAATACACCACCCAGTGAAAAACACAGCCTTAGATACCTTGAGTTTGCCAGCTAGTGAATGTTATGCCCCTGAGCAAGTTCCAGTGGAAGAATGAATTTCAAGCCCAACAGAGGGATGAGCACTTACCTTCTTATTGAGTTTCAGCCAGGTGGAGAAGCCCTTAGTGTCCTGGTACTGCAGACCAAAGAACCAAACTTCCCTCAGGCCAATAGTTTTCACCACCTGGAAGAGAAAACACAAACAACCATTGATTGCATGCCTACCCTGTGCCAAGCACAGAGGATACAAATGTAAAGCCAACATGATCCCTGCCCTCAAAGGATTTAAAGTGTTCAGGGTCTGACAAGGAAATACACTTGGGCAGCATCCAAGAATATGCCAAGAGATGGCAGCATCTCTCTGCACAAAATACTTCTGGTGAAGTAGGGATGGGATCTATTACATACGAGCACTACTACATACCAAGAACTTTACATTCATTTTCTTTAATTTTCATAATAGCCCTATGATATAATCATACACTTAGGCCCATTTTACAGATGGGGAAAGTGTGCTTCAGAAAAGTTTAACAAGCTAACATAGCTAGTGATTGGCAGAGTCAGGATTCAAACTAGGTTTGTTGATTCCAAATCCAGCCAAATCCCATGCTTTCTGCCACCTCCCTCCCTTTCTCTACCATGCCATGCAGCTTGAATTCCCAGGATGGATTAGAGGCTAAAGGTAGAGATTGTTGGTTTAACTCCTTGAGTTGCTCCTATATATTATCCTTTAACTTCAGCAACTGGGAGTAATGCCCACACCCTTCAGACTGAGTCCCATTTACAATACCTAAAGAAAGAATGTTTGAGAAGACAGTGCAGGAACTGTGGTATCTATGTACCCTGAAGCTGTACCATTCCTAGTGGCTGAGATGCTTCTTTTCAGCCATGACCAAAGCCCAGTCATGAGTCCCATTACCACTCACACAGGTCGAGGGTAGGAATGAGAGTGGAAACAGGGTGAGTACCTCAGTGTAGTACCAAGGGGCCTGATGCTCCAGGCCTCCTGGCTTAGCAGTGGACAGTAAAGGTAGGCCTGCCAGGGGAAGAAAGATGGGGTCTGTTCTCCAGCCCATGACATTAGCATGTTAATGGTTCTGACTGGTGGGTCAACTTCAGCATCCCACTACTGGAGATGGTGGCAGTGGACCGTAGCCATATCCTAGTGAAGTCATGCTGGCATAAGACAGTCTTCTTTATCTTTTCTTTTTGTGTGTGTGCGGGGAGGCAGGGTAAGGTGGACAGCGAATCTAAGAAAGTTACCTGGAGACAGAATCAAGGAACAAGGACCCAGTGTTGCTGATGTCCTTCTCTGTGAATAAATCAGTATCTCCCCTCAACACACACACATACGCATCCATCCACTGCATCCAAAAAGTTTCTGCTGTTCATCCAAAACCAGTCTCCACAGTCATACCTAGAGCTTAAAATCTAGAGCTTTAGCAACCGCAAGGAAAAAGTAGCTCATATTTATTAAGCACCTACTTTGTCCCATTTCATAAACAAAGAAATTAAGGTTTAGAGAGGCAACCTGTCTAAAAACCAGACCCTGGACTGGAACCCTGAAGTATCTGACTCCAAAGCCTGTACCCATTCTACTCTAGCATGCTGCCTCCTAATGCCAAGGGCTCACAGGAGCTTAGGACGCCTGGCGTTCTCAAGTGACTGACAGTGTTGTCTCTCTGTTGTCCCAGATGCTCAAGCCAGATAATGAACTTTGGCAGCCCCTGCACCTAGAAATGGTTCCTGGCTTTCCCAATATGTCCAGTCAACAACCGCTTTGGGGAGAAGCCATGTCCCCAAGTCAACAGCCCTCATTGCTCACTAGGGGACATGCTTGGTGGTTAGCCTTCTATTTCACAGATTGAATCAGGTATTAGGAAACCTTAGAGTAAGTCTCACTTCTATCTCCAGCTTTCTGTGTAATCTTGAGGCAGCACATGTCCCTCTCTGGGCCTCAGCCTCCCCATTTATCCAAAGCGGGGCTGTGGTTTACAGGGTCTCTTTCTTCTCTCAACTTCTATCATTCTATTAATTAGGTTACAAGGCTACTTTGCAAGAGGCTAAAGAATACAATCCCATTTCCCACCTACCTCTTGCCAACTTGGGTAATTAGGAACAGGTTGAAAAAAGATAAATGGGGGAGAAGCAGGTAAGGAAAGGTGAAAAGGCTTCTGAGATTCAAAGGCCAAGTGAGTCCCTGACTCTATATCAAATTCAACCCAAGGAGAGAGGAGACGGACCCACTGAAAATGCTGAAGATAAGATGGACCATCATTCGTGCCAAGATGCTAGGTCAGGGGCGGTGGAGGTGGGGTAAACTGGAAACAGAACTGGTAGAGCAGCAACAGGCCTTTGTCTGTATGAAAGCCAAGTTGTAGAAGCTCAAAGATACCAGGACTGAAGGGAATGAGGCAGGCACAGACTAGGCAGCCAGTTCCAGCAGTCCCAGGAGTGAGCTCTGTGGCCTCTTTTTGCACTAGTGGAGTGGGTGGAGTGGGTGGGGGTGTGATGAAACAAGGGAGATTATGGGAACAAAAGTAGTTCCAGACTCCAGAGTTGCTCTAAGAAGTTGGACCAAAAAAAAAAAAAAAAGCAATGTCAAAAGAAATTTCAGAATCACTGGGGAACTTCAACCTCTCTGAGCACTGTGTCTTCCTTTGTGACATATAAATTTTCTACTTCCTCACGTTCCAGGACTTGGAAAGATGAGCACTGTCTCTCAGCCTCCACTGAAGTCCCAGAGTGAGGAAGCATGAGTATGGAGGAAAGGAAATGGGATCTGAAATCAGAATTGAGACTGAAAAATAACAATGGGCAAAAGAGATAATCTCTAAGCCCAGACTACAAAGAAATATCCAGTTAAGGTCCACAGGGTGCTGGAAACCATTTGATCAGGCAACTCTTGGCCCCATTTCTAAGGCCCAGGTCCTCTGGCTTTGCTTCTACTGAGACCTCAATTCCAGAGAAAGAAAAAACCTTATTTTCAAGTGAGAGAGAGCATCTAGCTTCTGGTTCTAGGAACAACCTCTATGGCTCCAGTTGCTAGAGTCCTCACCATTCCACTCTAAGAAATGGCTACATCCCTGAGGGGAAATAAAGCCATTCTTGGCTCCCTTTGATCCAGCTAATCTGGCCTGAGCCAGTATTTCTCAAAGCTGCCCATGGAAAAAATCCTTAAGCAGCAGGAAATGATGAATGCATAATATTCACGGGGAGGGGGTAGAGAAAGGGGGATAATAAGTAGATAGCTGTATGCCAGAATTTCTTTGAAGCCTCAGGTTTGATCGTAATCTTTTGTGCAAATTTTACGTTCTACTCCTAAGATACCTACGTTTTAATAATGAAACAGGTTAACATCTACAAGTAAAATTGATGCTCCAAGATATCTGAATCACATTTATTCCACAGCTTTTTGTGCCTCTCAGAACTTGCCACATACACCTTGAGGAACTCAGGCTTCAGTTTGTAAGACACTGGCTTAAGAAACTTGAGGCTGTGTGTTCCACTCAGCCCCACAACACAAACCTGAGAAACAGACTGTGGAGAGTTATAGGGTCCGAGCACCATAAACGGGAAAACTGAGGTCCAGTGAGGAGAAAAGATTTGCCTCTGAGAAAATCTTCACTAATTACCAGGAGATTCCAGATATAAGAAAGAACTCCCTTTACCTCTCTTTTTCAAATGTGGAGGCTGCCTACATCTGGGGTCTGTGAGGGGACGGGAAAGCAGGTCAGTTCTGGAGCCCAGAGCCTCCCTTCCTGTATCCCCCACATATCTATCTGAGTAAACAACTAGTAACATCATCAACCCCTTCAAAAGCCCAGAGAAGGATTGGAAAGCAAGGCTGGGGCCTCAAGAGAGAATTTTACGAGAGATTACGTGCCTAACTGTGTCATTGCCCAAACACCTGAGGTCAGCTGAGATCCCATTACAGATTTGGCAGCAACTGTGTCAGCCACCCACCTGAAAGCATATCAATGCACAAGTGGAAATGGATAAAATTCTCCAGAAGGGAGGACTACCACCACCACTGTTTCTGCTACTCCACACTGCCTGCGCTTAAGTGGACAGAACCAGCTCAGTTGGGGTCCTAAGTTTACGGACCAAACTTTCTTCCACTCAGTATAGGAGCAGCCAAAGGGGCACAACTGACAAAAGGTGCTGGAAAAACCGGAAGTGCCAATCAGATGCCCTGGTTCAAGCCCCAACTATAACACTTCCCAGCTGTGTGACCTTTAACAGGTCTTTTCTCCCTCTCTAAACTATAAGATGGTGATACCACTACAACAACAAATGTTAGTTATTTTAAAAAAAAAAAGATGAAAGAAAAGGGTTCCTGTCCTCAATGAAGAGTCCACAAGTCCTGAATACTTTACTGAGCAAACAAATCCTCCTGATTTCATGGCTTCCTCATTTGAACTCCCAGGGCAATTTGCACCTATTCAGCCCTTAATAAGAACAAACAATGTTAAAATGACTGCTATGCACCAAGCGCTTTACTTATTTGAGGATTAAATAAGATCACAAAGTCTCTCTGAGATTAGCGTGAGCAGCATTTTACACATGAGGTAAGGAAAATCTTGAAAGGCTAAATGAGCCTTCCAAGGTTACACAGCTAAGTTAAACCAAAAAAACCAAACCCTTTTGCCATTGCCATAGCAACCGTATAGGACAGAGTAGAGCTGCCCCATAGGGTTTCCAAGGAGCATCTGGTGGATTCAAACTGCTGACCTTTTGGTTAGCAGCCATAGCACTTAACCACTATGCCACCAGGGTTTCCACACAGCTTAATAGCAGGTCAGATTTTGAACCCAGGACTGACTCTAAATCCTATGCTCTCTATGCAACCTGAACCTTAGGGGTGTTTCTTTCATTCTATGTGGGAGGAGAACTGCATGTCCTTTCCTATGTCTCCAAGTTCTTTAAGGGCAGGGACAGTGTTTGATAGAGCTAGGGACTCTCCTTGAGACATAGCAGACCCTCAGTCAATACTGAATGAGTGAAAGAATAGATGAATGCTTTGAGATATCATCTCCCTTCTAGAGCTCAAAGACCTTGAGGATAGAGGACAGCTAGAACTAGACTCTAACTAGAGCTAGAGAACAGGGCTGGGGAGGAGGCAGACAGAGGATACTCAAAATGGAACTCAAGGTAGCAGTACTGCCCCTTAGTGGCACCTAGGTAATCCAAGATCAAGAGCCCTCTGAAGACTCCATGGATGGAATGGCTATAGCAAACACTTGTTTTCTCCCCTCCCTAGCTGTGAGCACATCCACAAGAAGAAACAGGGTTAAATGGGAGGAACTGTGGGCACCACTTCCCTTTCCCACCAGGCCCTGGGCCTCCCCCGATCTATGGCTTCCCATTGTTGACTGTTATTTATCTCTAATGCCAAGGATGATGTTTCCTCTCTAGTCAGCTTCCTCTCTGGTCATCAGCCAGATGACTGCTGGGTTCCAGGATGGCCTCAGGGATTTTGTCAATTCATCCCAAGGAGTCCAGCTCCTTCCTTCCAGACCTCAGTTCCGCTAGGAGGGCCTCCTTGAATGATGAGTCTCAAGGGGCAAACAAAACGGACTTCCTCCCTCATGTCTCATCAAGTTAGAGAGAGGGAAGACCTCACATTCCCCAACTGCCTGTGAACACATACCTCTGTGGATTCCCATCCAGACCTTTCTCAGTCCCTAAAAGGGCCAAGTGCACAATTCCTTGTCTTAAACTGAAATCTGTTTTCCTGTAGTTTTCACCTATGGGATCCCAGCTCTACCCATTTTGATCGGACAAGGCCTGACTTCTCCCTCCTTCCTGTCACAGCGCCTCAGAGGTCTGAAGACAGAGAACACATTTCCCCTTGAGTCTTCTCCAAGCAAACAGCCTCATTCGCCCCCCAAGCATAGCAGTGCAGCGGGAAAAAGTACAGTTTTGCAGTCAGATCTGTTTTTGAAACCCCATATCACAGCTTACTAAGTACATGGCCTACGGTATGTTCTTTTACCTTTCTGAGGCAGGGTTGATGTGAAGATTAAAGCATCTAGCCAGGACTAATCTATAGTAGGTGCTCAATAAATGATACTTCTCAGAAAAATACTGATTTTCCAGAAGGAAAGTGATGAACTTCCTGATTTCTTCCCATTCCTCTCCTCAAGCAGTGTGAAAGACTCCAGACTCTTAACGGCTTTCAGAACTGCACACTGATCTGGCCAGGGCTCTCTACCATCTGGGCTTCTCTCAGAATCACACTTGTAGTACCCAGATGAAACCAACAGTAAAAAAATAATTTCCAGGCCTTATGGCTGTTCGAAGCTAATAAACCTCTTTGTTCAAGGATTTTTCTGCCGTAGGCTCTAACTCATACATTTCTCTCTTTCCACAGCCATCCCCCTCCAATGCAAATGCACAAATACCCCAGTGTTGAGGGCAGGGAATGGTGTCATTTGGTTAGAGATGGGATGTAGAACCAGGGCTCTGGGAAAGAGTCTGGGCAGAGGTCAAAAGAGCCCACGACTCCCAGCTGGGCCACAAAATCTACGCTAGCTGGCACCCTCCATTAGCTGCTTCCCAGAATGATATTGCTGTCTGAAGCGGAGAGCTCTGTAGCCTATGTCTCATATGGGTACCTTCTCCTTTTTGTCCCAGAAAGAGTAAGAAGCCAGTCAAAGAGGAGATGTCTCTCCTGCCAGGTAGCCCTCCCCCAGAATATGTCAACATCTGATCATACTAAAGTGAGGCATTTTCCTCTACTTTACAGAAAAGGGTAGTCTGAAATCCAAATAGTAGGGATATCAATGGGAGAGAGATATGGAATGCAGAAATAAATGTCAGAGATAGATTTTTGAGAGATAACCAGATTTGAGAGATCAGTTAGACATTGTATAAATGGAGAAAAACAGGCCCAAAGAGAGGAAAAGTTTCTTTAAAGTAACATGGGGAGTGAGTGGCAGAGCCAGACCTAGGGCCCAAGATTTCCCACTTTCAGTGCCCTTTCAACTTCACCAGGCTGTCGCTTTAAAAGCTCTCCAATATAAAACCTGCATGCAAGGGGAGAATGCAAAAACTAAATATAATCAAAATGCACTCTGTCATTCTAGACTAGCACTGTAACCACTTGTGAGCTATGTGAATGTCAGCACATTAGTTTACTTCAAATTAATGTGTGTTTAAATGTTCCTCAGACTAATTTATTTTCATAATTAAATATCAATGATCCCCCTTTGCCATTCAAAACAAAACACACACACACAAAACTCCAGAGAAGAAGCAAATTTCAACTAAGTTCACAGATCATCAAGCTTATCTCCTGACTCTAGCATTAACAAGACAAGAAGTATCATGAGACTGGAATGGAAGCTATCATTTATTACATCTCTACTATACGCTGGATGCTTTACGTAGAACTGTCTCTTACCTATTTGTATTTTCTTACTGTCTTTCTCATCTATTTCTAATTTATCCTTTTCAATTTTATGTATCACTATAAGACACCACAACTGATTTTTCTGGGTAACAGGTGAGAAATAAATATATACATTCTCTCATGACCTTACAAAAAGTCTGCCAGGTAGATATTAGACCCATTTTCTTGGATGACAATACTAACCCAGAGAAAGTCAATAATTTTCCCAAAATGTAGCTAGGGAAGTGGGGAATTTGGTAAAATGGGGCCAGTACTAATTTCTATACCGTAGGGCTTTGTGATAGTCAAATGAGATGGTACACAGGATGCCTGTCATAGTACCTACATGCTGCTATAAGCTCTCAATAAATGTTAATTATTACGTGTATTAGACAGACAATTTTCCACTCTATCATGTGACTACTACCCATCTGTCAGTTTGTTGTACTACGGTGGCTTGCATGCTGGTATGATGCTGGAAGCTATGCCATCAGTATTTCAAACACCAGCAAGGTCACCCATAATGGACAGGTTTCAGCAGAGCTTCTAGACTAAGACCAACTAGGAAAAAAAGGCCTGGCAATCTACTTCTGAAAATTAGCCAATGAAAACCCTGTGGATCACAACAGAACACTGTCCAATACAGTGCTGGAAGACGAGCCCCTTAGGTTGGAAAGTACTCAGAATAGACAATGGCCACAATAATGGGCATCAGCATACCAAATAATCATGAAGATGGCACAGGACTGGGCAACATTTCCTTCTGTTGTACATGAGGTCGCCATGGGTCGGAGCCAATTTGATGGCAATTAACAACAACTAAGAGCATCATCATGTGACACTGGGGACTTAGGGGCATACTCAAGCTGTCCTCGGATTTCTTGCCATTGCTTCCATTCTCTTACATGGAAACCTGAATGGAAAACAGCCCCCCTTCATTCTCATCTTCATTCTCCTCTTGTCTTTCCTCTCATCATAGAATTAGCCAATTTGAACACAATTTCCTTTTCCTTTCTTCCTCCCCTTTCCAACCCTGGGAAAGTTCTCAGATAGTGGAGGGGCACAGACGACAAGAGAGAAAAGGAAGCAAGAGGGCGTGGAGAATCTATCACAGCCTCACCAGCAGCTGGCGGGGAAATGGAATAATGGCCTGTCTGGAGAGGTCCCAGACTCTGGAAATAGGTGCCTCATTTTCACTCCTGGAAGTCTGGCCACTGATGGTGTATCCCTTGGCCCGAGGGGAGTCTCTGCAAACTGAAATACTCTGGCTCTCATTTATATCATACAGCACATCCCTTCTGACAATGATGATTGGCAATGAAGTGACACTCCTTAGGTTGGAGATGGGAATAATCACTTCATTTATTGGGAGTAAGCAATTATCTCCATGGCATGCCTGCAGGAGCTGAGGTACATTCCTACTGCATTCATTATTCCCAGTGGTATCCTAAGTTCCAACATTCCTTTGAGGGAAATGCACTTAGAGCTTACTACCTCAAAGGGAATAAGTTGGTTTCCTTTTACTAGGAAGCAAAAAATGTGACAGAAAGGCTGTGTCATGTAGTGTTAAGAATATGGGCTTCAAATACTAGCCAGATACTAACCAAAACCAAACTCGCTGCCGTCGAGTCGATTCCAACTTATGGCGAACCTACAGGACAGAGGAGAACTGTCCCATAGGGTTTCCAAGGAGCAGCTGGTGGATTCGAACTGCCGATCTTTTGGTTAGCAGCCATAGCTCACTGTAGCTCTTAATCACTGCAATTAAGTTATTTAACTTCTGAATTTCATCATGTAAATGGAGAGAAGATCATTTACATCTCTCAGAGTTGAGAGGAAGCTTTCATGTGCTAACATTTTCAGAGCTATAATTCCCTTTTCTTTTCTCCCATGTTCAGGACCAAGGATAGGATTAATTGCAGCCATCTGGGGTGAAGGTTGCCAAAGTTAAACTTGTCCTCCTTTGCTATTAAGGCTGGGGTCAGTCTTTGTTTCAACCCATCTTGGAAGAGTGAGTAGGAGAAGAGATTCCCTAGCAAAAGGCAGAAAGCATGAATAGTTGGCAATGTGGTGGGAGCCAATGCGGGAAGGGGAGGAGGCTAAGGACCAAGAGTCCCTCCCTTACCTGGTCAAAGAGCTGCTTGCCAGTGGTGTTGGGCTGGATGGCAAATTCCAGTTCTGCATCCATGGTGGTCACACGCACATTAATCTAAGTCAAGATCAAAGGAAGTGGGTTAGTTATCTGGCTCTGTGCCGCCTCTGTTCAACCACAGAAGAGGGAACTAGGATGTTAAGACCCTGAGCAACTTAGGTGTTGGTGGAGAGGAAGGAGGACTACTGAAACAAACAGACAATAATTCAGCCCTGCTCCCAACCAGCCTATTAAAGACATAAAACATAGCCACAGAGTAACGTGTACCAAGGGGCAAACAAATAAATGAAAATCAGCATACTACCAAGAGAAAACAAGTGTTGACTATACTTATTCTTCTAGAAAGCCTTTTCTACCTGCACCAGCCAGGTTCAGCCCACAGCATTCTCTCCACCTCTAATGTTTTTGCAGAGGCAACTTAAACAGGATAAAGAGCACCGGGTTCCAAGCCTAGCACTCTCACTGGCTCAATCTACAACTTTGGCTATTTAGGAAACCCTGGTAACATAGTGGTTAAGTGCTACGGCTACTAACCAAAAGGTCAGCAGTTTGAATCCACCAGGCGCTCTTTGGAAACTCTGTGGGGCAGTTCTACTCTGTCCTATAGGGTCGCTATGCGTCGGAATTGACTCGACGGCAACAGGTTTGGGTTTTTCGTATCCCCTTCCGAGACGTTAGTTTCCTTCATTTGAGCAAAGGCAGAAATGGGAGGGGGGAAGTCAATTAGACTAGATAATGTCCTAGGGCCATTTCAGTGTGGACATATATGGTTCTGTACACTGCCTTACATTGTTAATGCTTCCTGTATTTATGTTTCATTGGCCTCCCTAGGCACAAGAGAGGAAGGGGGCCTCAGCAGAGGCGGGTGTGGGCAGCACAGATGTGCTACCAAAGCCAAGTCAGCAGAGAACAAAGAGACAGGGACAGGACTAGACAAAAATAGCACGTAGCCACATACAGATTTCACAGGCACTAGAAAAATCTATTCAGCAGCACCATGGAATAAAGGCCCGGCAATCTGCTTCCATAAAGGTTACAGCCAAGAAAACCCTATGGGGCACTTCTACACATGGGTTTGCTGAGTCAGAATCAACTCGGCAGCAATAAGTTTTGTTTTGTGTTTGTTTAGAAAAAGTATTCTCCATCTTTACAAATGGATCCCCATCCCAGGTCAATGATAGTTGAAATTCCATGATAAGCGATTTGTTTCTTTGGCTGAAAACTTGGTTGTAATGATAGCAGTAGTAATCACAACAATAAGCAGTAGCTTTCATGTACTGAGAATTACTATCGACTCGACGGCACCAAGTCTGGTTTCCGGTTTTAGGCACTGAACTAGGTGCTTCATATACATTACCTCATTTAATATCAGCAATCACCCTGTGAAGTAGAGAGTATTATCTCCACATTAAAACCACATTAGGGATGAAGAAATAATCTTCTAAAGTCACATCACTATTAAGTGGGGGAACCAGGGTTTGAATTCAGGTCTAAGTCCAAACCCCATTTTTTTTTCAAACCTGAGGCTTTAAAGCAATATGCTAAATTCCTCTTACATCAGAACCCAAAAAGTCTCCCATTTAAAAGAAATCAAAGACTAATTTTTTTATTCATTGGATATTTTGCTTAAGTAGAATCCGCCAGGTGCTCCCTGGAAACTCTATGGGGCAGTTCTACCCTGTCCTATAGGGTCGCTATGAGTCGGAATCAACTTGACGGCACTGGGTTAGTATATATGGTACAGCCGCAGGGTGGTTGTTATATGGTCATATAAAATATTTATAAAGACTACTTTATAACAAGGAGAGACAATTCAGTAATATTAAGTGAGGAAGAGCAAGCAACAAGATTGCATACAGGACATGAGCTCAACTTCGTGAAAAGTATGCATACAGAGATGACTAGAATCATACCCAAATGTTAGCCAGGCTTGGTTTTGGGGTGGTGATCTTATGAGTGTTTTTCCCCTTCTTCAAATTAAAAAAAAAAAATCTACGTTTACTAGGATGCTCACATATTACTTATACTATTGGAGTGGGGGTGGGGGAATCCTGGTGGCATAGTGGTTACGAGCTACGGCTGCTAACCAAAATGTCGGCAGTTCAAATCCATCAGGCACCAGGCACTCCTTGGAAATCCTATGGGGCAGTTCTACTCTGTCCTATAGGGTCCCTGTGAGTCTGAAAAGACTGGACAGTAATGGGTTTTTATGGGAGGGGGAGAGGAAGACTAAAAATAGAATTGTCAAAGATTCAAATCCCCATGGAGTGGGTAAAACACTAAGCTTTATCAGTCTTTGACACCTCTGGGCCTTTCCTGAGCACAGGGGTCAGGACAACAGATAGCCATTTTACTAGCTAAAGAATTCTGATGAGGACCAGGCCTGGAGAACAACCTTGCGAATAAATCTCAACAGGAGCCAGGGAGGAAATCTATTTCAGGATTGACAATGGGACAGGAAAAGCCCTGAAGGCAGGAACAAGCAAGGCAAGTACTTCAGAGGGAGACAACAGGCAAGATTAGCTACTTTGACTTGGTGTTACCTTAGGCATCCTGCCAACCCAGTGACCCCTGTAGAACAGGCAGGGGGCCCTAAGGTAAGGGAAATGAGACCCAGTGGGCTGGAATTTGCGGGGTACCATGCTATATGAGTCGAAATCAACCCAAAAGCAATGGATTGCTATATCCAGCTTCAAACCACCCTTCAGTTGGGTCAGAGGAGAACTCAAAACACCAATGACCAAGGGGACAGAAGAGAGTGGAAAAGGGAGAGTGGGCATTTTAGTATTGAGAAATAGTTTTAATTATCCTAGAATCCAGATTTCTGGGTTCATGGGGTTGGTGTGACCCACTCAGGCCATCTGCCATTAGGCATTCTTTTGAACCTTGAGCCTTTAAGGAACTGCTTTCCTAAAGTCACCTTTAAGTCAAACAATAGCTTAGTAAGCAGCTTAGAGGAGATAGTTTTGCCTTAGACACTGAGGTTTTTTAGAGAATTATCTACATGCAGCTAGTTTCAAGGAGCAGGAACCCCAAGGTCTGACTGGAAAATGTAGGGCATGTCTTTAGGGACTCTGTTTCTACAACTGACTGACCCTGGAGCCCTGCACGTGTTCTGATGCTATCTTCTGAGACATCAACATGGCAATGACCTATGAATTGTATCTACCCACAATAAATATATTCTGTTACACTAATTTTTGTGTTTCTCTGTGCATTTAGGTTTTTGACAGTATATTGGACTTCATTCCCACCTCAAGGTTTGTGTCTTACTTAGTGTTACCTCTCCAGTGGGTACTCATAAGATGTTTAAATGAATGGGTACTAAGCAAGAGGATGTAAGAGACAGATACAGCATAGTATACACATCCAGAAGCAGGAACATTTTACATCTTGACCTTTTTTGTGCCCTGGATACTTCTGCCAATCTGGTAAAGTCTATGGATCCCTTCTGAGAATATTCGTAAATGCATGAAATAAAGTAGATACAAGAAAGCTAATTATATTGAAATAGCTATCAAAATTTAATAAGTATTATCATATTATACAATAATCTAGCACTAAGTCTTATTAGTTATTACTACTCTAATTTGAAATTTGTGTTGTACATAAATGATATTTTGAGGAATCTACAATAACCAAAACATGATACAAAAAATCTTAGATTACCATTGTTGATATACTGCTATTGTGTTATTGTTGGGTTCCATCAAGTTGATTCCAACTCACAGCAATGCCATGTGACAGAGTGGAACTGCCCCATAGTATTTATGGAAGCAGATCACCAGGTTTTTCTCCTGTGGAGCCTCTGGGTCGGTTCTAACCACCAACCTTTCAGTTAGCAGCCAACAGCTTAACCATTGTACCACCAGGGCTCCTTGATACTGTTATTACTCTTGACTTTTTTCTGTTTCTTTCTTTCTTTTTGCCTCCATTCATAATTGAAGGAGAGGCTAAATTTCAGTGAGAGGTTAGTGAAAATAAATATCTAATTTTCCTCCATCGAAGTCCACAAATCCATCACACATCACATTCTATCCATGGACTCCACGAAGGTCTGAGGACTCTAAGCTAACGAGCCTCCTACAAATTTATTTAAATTCACTAGCATTAATAGAATACTATGTTTAAGGAAGGAAACGCCTGTGGCATAGTGGTTAAGAGCTATGGCTGCTAACCAAAAGGTTGGCAGTTCGAATCCACCAGGCGCTCCTTGAAAACCCTATGAGGCAGTTCTACTCTTTCCTACAGGGTTGCTATGAGTCAGAATCAACTCAACGGCAACAGGTTTTTGGTTTGATGTTTAAGGAAAGGAGACCTGGTGGAACAACGGTTAAGTGCTCAGTTGCTAACCAGAAAGTCAAACCCACCAGCTGCTCAGCAAGAGAAAAGACCTGGTGATCTGCTTCCATAAAGACTTCAGTCTAGGAAACCTGATGGGGCAGTTCTACCTTGTCCTACAGGGTTGCTAGGAGTAGGAATCAACTCGAGGACACACAACAACAACATGTGCAAGGAATTAGACAATAGAGCTGTAGGACTGGTGCCTGCCCAGAAGGCACTTACTGAGTAACAACAGAACTGTAATGAACAAGGGAAACTCTGAAAAGTGCCATAGCAGAAGAACAGTGAAACCCATTTGTGGAAATTAGGGACCAGAATTCAAGTGATAGTTGCACTTTCATTAAGCACAAGCTTGATTTTTGAAAAAGAGAGACTGGTGGATGAGGGGAAGCATACCCAAGTGTTTCAAGTAGAGAAACCAATGTAAACGATGGCCCAGGAGGAGGCACAGATGCAGACAGCCTGCTTAGAGGCAAACACATAGGCTTACTTCCAGGGTGAATGAGGTCTACAGGGAGAAAAGTGGGCAGAAAGATTGAGAAGGCAGGCGGAAGGCCTTGAAGTCTACCCTAGAAAGGTGGGCTTTAATTTTGCCAGCAGTGGCCAGCCAGCCTGGAGGATCTGAGCAGGCTGAGGGACAATCAGAACTGTATTTTTTAAATTTATTTTGTTGTTGAGACTACACACAGCAAAACATACATCAATTCAACAGTTTCCACATGTATGATTCAGTACCATTCTCAACCTCCTTTTCTGAGTTGCCCCCCATTAACATAAACTCACTGCCCCCTAAGGTTCCTATCTAATCTTTCGAGTTGTTTTCACTTTGATCCCATATAGATAGTTCTTAAAAGAGCATAATGCTCAAGGCAGACATTTCCTTTTTTATTTTTTTATTGTGCTTTAAGTGAACATTTACAATTCAAGTCAGCTTCTCATACAAAAACTTATACTTATGTGACCCTAGTTGCTCTCCCTACAATGTGACAGCACACTCTTCCCCTTCACCCTGTATTTCCCATGTCCATTCAACCAGCTCCTGTCCCCCTCTGCCTTCTCATCTCACCTCTAGGCAGGAGCTGCCCATATAGTCTCATGTATGTGTCTATTTGAGCTAAAAAGCACGTTCCTCACCAGTATCACTTTTTGTGTTATACTCCAGTCTAATCTTTGTCTGAAGAGTTGGCTTTGGGAATGGTTTTAGTTTTAGGCTAACAGACAGTCCAGGGACCATGGTCTCTGGGGTCCCTCTAGTCTTAATCAGACCATTAAGTCTGGTCTTTTTACTAGAATTTGAGGTCTGCACCCCACTTTTCTCCTGCTCCATCAGGGATACTCTGTTGTGTTCCCTGTCAGTGTAGTCATTGGTGGTAGCCAGGCACCATCTAGTTCTTCTGGTCTCGGACTGACAGAGTCTCTGGCTTATGAGGCCCTTTCTGTCTCTTGGGCTCATATTTTCCTTGTGTCTTTAGTGTTCTTCATTCTCCTTTTTTTCCAGGTGGGTTGAAACCAATTGATGCATCTTAGATGGCCGCTGGCTAGTTTTGAAGACCCCAGACGCCACTCACCAAAGTGGGATGCAGAGCCTTTTTTAATACACTTTGGTATGCCAATTGACCTAGATGTCCCCTGAAACGATGGTCCCCAGACCTCCACCTCTGCTACTCTATCCCTCAAAGTGTTTGGTTGTGTTCAGGAAACTTCTTAGCTTTTGGTTCAGTCCAGTTGTGCTGACATCCCCAGTAATATGTGTTGTCCTTCCCTTTACCTAAAATAATTCTTGTCCACTATCTAATTAGTGAATACCCATCTCCTCCCTCCTCACCCTCGTAACCACCAAAGAATGTTTTCTTCTGTGTTTAAACCTTTTCTTGAGTTCTTATAATACTGGTCTCATACAATATTTGTCCTTCTGCCACTGGCAATTTCACTCAGCATAATGCCTTCGAGATTCCTCCACGTTATGAGATGTTTTGAGGATTCATCATTGTTCTTTATCATTGTGAAGTATTCCATTGTGTGAATATACCATGATTTATCTATTCATCCATTGATGGGCACGTTAGTTCTTTCCATCTTTTGCTACTGTAAATAGTGCTGCAACGAACACGTGTGTGCATATATCCATTCGTGTGAGGGCTCTTATTTCTCTAGGATATATTCCAAGGAGTGGGATTGCTGGATTGTATGGTAGTTCTATTTCTAGCTTTTTAAGGAGGCACCAAATTGATTTCCAAAGTGGTTGTATCATTTTATATTCCCACCAGCAGTGTATAAGCGTTCCTCTCGACAACCTCTCCAACATTTATTATTTTGTGTTTTTTGGATTAATCCCAGCCTTGCTGGGGTGAGATGCCATCTCATCATAGTTTTGATTTACATTTCTCTAATGGCTAATGATAGTGAGCATTTCCTCATGTATCTGTTAGCTGCCTGAATGTCTTCTTTGGTGAAGTGCCTGTTCATATCCTCTGCCCATTTTTTAATTGGGTTATTGGTCTTTTTGTTGTTGAGGTTTTGCAGTATTATATAGATTTTAGAGATTAGATGCTGGTCAGGTTTGTCATAGCCAAAATTTTTTTCCCAGTCTGTAGGTCGTCTTTTTACTGTTTT
Organism: Loxodonta africana; assembly: GCF_030014295.1. NCBI lineage: Eukaryota > Metazoa > Chordata > Mammalia > Proboscidea > Elephantidae > Loxodonta > Loxodonta africana. The sequence goes on from NC_087369.1 coordinate 70,434,038, forward strand.
GGTGAAGTCTTTGGATGAGCATAAGTATTTGATTTTTAGGAGTTCCAGTTATCTAGTTTCTTTTCTGATGTTTGTGCTTTGTTAGTAATGTTTTGTATGCTATTTATGTCATGTATGAGGGGTCCTAGTATTGTCCCTATATCTTCTTCCATGATATTTATCATTTTAGATTTTATATTTAGGTCTTTGATCCATTTTGAGTTAGTTTTCGTGCATGGTGTAAAGTATGGGTCTTATTTCATTTTTTTTTTGCAGATGGGTATCCAGTTATGGCAGCATCATTAAAGACACTGTCTTTTCCCTATCTAACGGACTTTGGGTCTTTATCAAATTATCAGCTGCTCATAGGTGGATGAATTTATGTCTGGATTCTCAATTCTGTTCCATTGGTTTATATATCTGTTGTCGTACCAGTACCAGGCTGTTTTGACTACTGTGGCAGTATAATAGGTTCTAAAATCAGCTGGTGTGAGGCCTCCCACTTTGTCCTTCTTTTTCGGTAATTCTTTACTTATCCGAGGCCTCTTCCCTTTCCATATGATGTTGGTGATTTGTTTCTCCATCTCATTAAAAAATGCAATTGTAATTTGGATCGGGATTGCATTGTATCTATAGATCACTTTGGGTATAATAGACATTTTCACAATGTTGAGTCTTCCTATCCATGAGCAAAGTATGTTTTTCCACTTATGTAGGCCTCTTTTGTTTTCTTGCAGTAGTGTCTTGTAGTTTTCTTTGTATGTGTCTTTTGAATCTCTGGTTAGATTTATTCCTAAGTATTTTATCTTCTTGGGAGCTATTGTAAACAGTACTGATTTGATGATTTCCTTTTCGACGTTCTCTTTGTTGGTGTAGAGGAATCCAACTGATTTTTGTATGTTTATCTTGTATCTTGATATTTTGCTGAACTCTTCTATTAGTTCCAGTAGTTTTCTTGTGGATTCTTTAGGGTTTTTTGTGTATAAGATCATATCTTCGCAAGGCAGACATTTTTTACTAGTTAAGCTAAACTGTTGCTTGGTTTTAAGAAGACTTCATGGGATGTTTTTGGTTTAAGGTTTAAAGATTTTCTCAGGGCAATATTTTGAGGAGTTCATCCAGCCTCCATAAATTCTGGAGCCCATGATAATTTGAAATTCTGTTCTGCATTCTTTACCTTTTGATCAGAATTCTTCTACAGAATCTTTTATCAAATTGTTCAGCAATGGTAGCCAGGCACCAACCAGCTCTTCTAGTCTCATGGCAAAGGAGGTAGTTGTTCATGAAGGCAATTAGCCACACATTCCATTTCCTCCTCTTATTCCTGACTCTCCTTCTTCCTCTGTTGCTCCAGGGCAATAGAGAACAATTACTGTGGCTTGGATGGCCTGTGCAAGCTTTTAAGAGCCCAGGCAGTATGCAAAGAATTAGGAGGTATAACAGAAGCACTAACATGTTATTAAGCCAATTAACTGGTACGTCTCATGAAAACATGACCCTAAATATCCAAATCAAGGAACCAAACGCCATGATGTATTGGGTTGTACAAGCACCCTCAGCAGCTACTCTTCTTCCTCTTTTTTTTTTTTTTTGGTTGCAAGTATATCTATCACACAACTTTTGCCAATTCAACTTTTTACAGATGTACAACTTATTGACAGCACTTAAAATAATCAGCTGTGCAACCCTACCCTTAATCAACACAATTTTTTCATCACGGTAAATGGAAACTCAGTACTCCGTAAGCAATAACCACCCTTTTCCCCTTCCCTCCCACCCCTGGTAACCACTGATAAACTTTGGTCTCTACATTTGCCTTTTCTTGTGTTTTTATATAAAAGTGAAGTCATGCAATATTTGTCCCTTGGAGATTGGCTTATTTCACTCAGTATAATGTCTTCAAACTCCATCCATATTGTGGCAAGTATCAAGACTTTATTTCTTCTACTGGCTGAATAGTATTCCATTGTATGTATATACCATATTTTGGTTATCTATTCATCTGTTGATGAGTATTTAGGCTGTTTCCACCTTTGGCTATTGTGAATAGTGCTTCAATGAACACTAGTGTACAAGTCTCTGCTTTCAAGCCTTTTGGATATATACCTAGGAGTGGAATTACTGGGTCATGTGATATTTCTGTTGTTAGTTTTTTTTATGAACTGCCATGCTGTTGGAAACCCTGGTGGCATCGTGGTTAAATGCTATGGTTGCTGACCAAGAGGTCGGCAGTTCAAATCCACCAGGTGCCCCTTGGGAACTCTATGAGGCAGTTCTACTCTGTCCTACAGGGTTGCTGTGAGTCAGAATCGACTTGACGGCAGTGGGTTTGGCCATACTGTTTTCCACAATGGCTATACCGTTTTGCATTTCCACCAGCAATGGATAAGGGTTTTAATTTCCCCACATCCTTACCAACATTTTTTTTTAACCATCCTAGTGGGAGTGAAATGGTACCTCATTTTGGTTTTGGTTTGCATCTCTCTGATAGCTAATGACACTGACATATTTTCATGTGTTTGGTGGCCATTTGAATGTCCTCTTTGGTGTAATGTCTATTCAAGTCCTTTGTCAATTTTATGATTGTGTTGTCTTTTTGTTGTTAAGTTATTGAAGTTTTATATATATTTTGGTTATTAGATTCTTATCGGATATATGGTTTCTGAAGATTTTCTCCCAGTTGGTAGCTTGTCTTTTTCCTTTTTTGCTAAAGTCTTTTGATGAACAAAAGTTTTTAATTTTTATGAGGTCCCATTTATTTATTTTTCTTTTGCTGTTGGTGCTTTTGTTACTATATTAGGCAATCCATTGTTAAAAGCTAGGCCCAACAACATTGCCCCTGTATTTTCTTCTAGAATTTCATGGTTTTATTTTGCACATTTAGGTCTGTGATTCATTTTGAATTAGTTTTTATGGTATGAGGCATGGGTACTGTTTAATTTATTGTATTAGAAGTCCTAGCCAGAGCAATAAGACAAGAAAAAGAAATGGAAGGTATCCATATTGGAAAACAAGAAGTAAAATTATCTCTATTCACGAATGATATGATCCTATATGTAGAAAACCCCAAACAGTTTGCAAGAAAACTTTTAGAGGAACTTAGCAAAGTTTCAGGGTATAAGGTCAACAAAAAAAAATCAGTTGGGTTTCTATACAATGAGAAACCTGAAAGGGAAATCACGGAAACAATTCCATTTACAATAGCATCTAAGAGATTAAAATTCCTAGGAATAAATTTAACCAGGGACGTGAAGGACTTTTACAATGAAAATTATAAAACACTGCTGAAAGAGATTAAAGAAGACTTATATAAGTGGAAAGATGTTCCTTTAATGGATTGGAAAATTTAATATTATTAAGATGTCAATACTACTCAAAGCAGTCTATAGATGTAATGCAATCTCGATCAAAATTCCAATGCCTTCTTTATAGAAATGGAAAAACGAATCCTCAACTTTATATGGAATGGCAAGAGGCCTTGAATAGCTAAAGCAATGTTGAAAGAGAAGAACAAAGTAGGAGGACTCACATTTTCTGATTTTAAAAGATATTATACAGCTACAGTAATCAAAACAGCCTGGTACTGGTATAACAATAGACACATAGACCAATGGAATAGAATTGAGAGTACATAAATAAACCCACACATCTATGATCAACTCTTTTTGAAAAGGGTGTTAAGACCATTCAATGGGGAAAAGAAGAGTCTCTTCAATAAATGGTGTTATGAAAATTGGACTTCCACATGCAGAAAAATGAAACAGAACTGAGTTTTTTGGAAGAAAGCACCCAGGGAGGAAAGTGAGGAAAGGGTGAGACTTAAGGAAAACATTCCACAGTATAAACCACAGTACAAAAGTTCTCTTTAATTCACACTATTGGGAAGAATTTTCAAAGGCAAAAACCAGCACCTCTCATAAGTCATGTCAATCTAGCATCCTCAGGGCACTGACCAAGGGTTGAGGCCCAGTGCCTGATCCATAGTAGGTACTCGAATATTTGTTAAAGTAATGTTGCTTAAATCAATCAACTGGTAGAGAAGGGGCCAGCCTAAGTTAGGAATAGCATGTCAGAGAAGCTATTGTTGTCCATGTCTCCTCCCTTCTAAGATATGGCAATGCCCCTGAGCCAAGGCTCTTCTAGAAACCAAATATGCCTAGCTGGAATCCAACTGGAACCTACATCTCCTGAATCCCTGCTTGGGGCTTCTATCATTCTACTGTGGCTGCTTTTCCAGGGATAGAAACCTGAGGTTTCCTGAACTGAACTGCAGAGATAAATAATCTTAGGTTTAAAAAAGAAAAACAAACACAAATGGCTTTCCATTCTTGCCACCACCTTAACTCAGAAGAAAATGTGAGTCAAAAGGACAGGGCCATGTTTTCTCTGTGTGTTGGAGGTGATAGGTGATAGGTAAGGCAAGAGTGTTGATCCTAGAAGGTCCCTTTGTTCTCCCTTAGACTACTCTGGGACCCATATACCCAGGATGAACTATAGGCCCAGACCCACTGCCACACAGGGTCTATTGCATGCTCACGCATAGTGGGTACCAGCTACCCTCCTTTTTGGCCTGATCTCTGATCTGTCACTGAGAAAAGGATAGTCTAGTTTGGGAGGCAAGAACCTGAAAATAAATCCTTTGTCATGGACTGTATTGCATCCCCCCAAAATATGTGTCAGTTTGGCTAGGCCATGATTCCCAGTATTGTGTGGTGGTCCACCATTTTGTGATCCGATGTGATTTTCCTATGTGTTGTAAATCCTGCCTCTATGATGTTAATAAGGCAGGATTATAGGCAGTTATGTTAATGAGGCAGGGCTCAATCTACAAGATCAGGTTGTGTCCTAAATCAGTCTCTTTTGATATATAAAAGAGAGAAGCAAGCAGAGAAACAGAGGGACCTCATACCACCAAGAAACAAGAGCCAGGAGAATAGCACGTCCTTTGGACCCAGGGTCCCTGCACTGAGAAGCTCCTCAACCAGGGAAGATTGATGACAAAGACCTTCCTCCAGAACTGACAGAGAGAGAAACCATTCCCCTGGAGCTGGAGCCCTGAATTTGGACTTCTAGCCTCCTAGACCGTGAGAGAATAAATTTCTCTTTGTTAAAGTGACCTACGTGTGGTATTTCTGTTATAGCAGCACTAGATAATTAAGGCAGCTTCCAAAGTCAGCAGAAAGTTCCCAGACAGGCCCTCAGCTTGGCTGGAGTAGAGGAGCTGGCCTAGGTCAGGTACCATTTCAAGATGTGGTCCCCAGCAGACGACAGTTTGTACAGCTTAATCCCTGCCTAAACCAGACCCTCAGAATCCACGTACAACCTGAGGTCAGACTGTGTCTCCGAAGAATATTAAGAGTTTAGGGAACAAAAAAAGTCTAGGGGGTAAACCTCTCACACACACTAGCCCTCCCACTCCTAGCCCAAGTACAATAATCCTCCCATTATTTATTGAAGAATTGAGCACAGGCACTTCCTATGTCAAGCCCTTCCAATGAGCGTTAATAAGCCCACCTCGGTGAGGAAAATGTGGCCTACTGTCCAAAGCTCTCAACAAACCGGAACCTCTCCTGTTGCCCCAACTGGCTGGCCTGAGAAACAAAAATAACCAGGTCAGACGCTATGTCTGTCTTGGCAGCAACAGCTGAGGCGCTTTGGTCTCTGGACCTGGCCAGCTTCAAATAAGGGATCTTCTTTCCCTAGAACCAGGAATATCCATGTGAGCAGTAGCCAGGCCACAGTGAGGGGGTCTGGCAATGTTTTCCCTAACCTGTCCTGTGTCACTGAACTACAAGATGGCTCTTTCCTGAAGAGAAGTTTGGGGGAGACATAAGGGAAAGCAGAAAGAGAATTGAATAATCACAAATAACTTGCTTGAAGCTCTTTCCTCCATGTCTGAGGGGATTGGCATTACCAGCCCCACTTTATAGAGGAAACAGAAGTACACAGAAGCAGGTGACAGCAGGATAGAAATGAACACTTACTGAATGCCAACTTCGTACCAGACCCCGTCACCCACAATCTCACTTAACATTACTGAGGCCGTATTTACTCAGCCAGCAAGTGGTGGAGGTGGGTTTTCTGGCCATGCCCAGAGCTCTCTCCATGACCATACCTATCTCTCTGGTCATGCTGATTTCACTTCTCTCTTCAGTGGCTAAGGCCCAAATACTGGCATAGGAAGCCTGGGCATATCCAGAAAGCACTGCTTGGGAAGGCCTCCTTGCTAGGGTAGAGTTTGTGAGTCAGCCCAGTTGAGTCTGAGCTCAATGACCTCACCTCCCACCTGCCACTTCCCCAATCCCCTCCGGGCTTCCAGTGAGGTCCCTGGTATGGAAAAGAAGGCAAGGGTAGGTATGAGGAGGGGGACCAGAGGCAGGACAAGCCCTACCAGGGCAGCCCCAGAGCTTCAGTCTCTTCCCTGGCCACACAGTTACCACAGTGTCACCCAAACTGCCTTTCATCACCTTGTGGATTATCCCCATTATTTAGGCTCCAGCACCCACCATTTCCTGCTGCCAGGACTGGGGCCAGGGCAGGGCCTGGTTTGTCTGGCCCCTCAGGATGACAACACTGCCTCAAGCAGCTGTTTTCCATAAGAAGGAAAACAAGGGTTGCTTTGAATCTCTAGCCTAGGAGGAATTCCCCACCTCCTCCTCCACTGGCTCACTCCCCAGCAAGTCAGCCTCTTCCCTGTTGACTTGCAAGTGGTACTTGGTACAGTTATCTGTTCTGACCTTTTCCTGCCCATTTCCAGACCCTTTATACAGACAGCAAGGCCTACCTGGGGTTAACATCTCCTATACCTGTGCCGTTCCCAGTAGGTTCTAGAAAGGAGAACCACACCCTCCCCACCCATGCCCATTCTTTAATGTGTAAGCAGTGGTTCTTAAACCACTCTAGTTGCTGCAGAGAGCCTGGGGGACAAGGATCCCCTTTTGTTTGCTTTGGCCCAGGCCTGCCCTCCACAAGCTCCCCAAGAAACAGCTCAACTAGGAGACAAGGGCATATTGGAGACTGGGTGTTACTCCTCCAATTACCATATGTTTGGGGCCCTAACTCCTCTTAGTCAGTAAGAACAAAACCACTTTGTCATTATGGGAGGAGAGCTCAGGACAGACGCCAAAGCTGAAGAGGTCCGAAACATTGAGGCCAATTTAGAAAGCTGCAGCTTCATTAATCCAACATTAATGGCATGGCCCTACATTTTGCTCAATCTCAGACCCAGGTAGAGTCCTCCTCTTTCCTCTCAGTACTTGAAGGTCATGAAGAAAACTAAGCCCATACTACCTGCGCCTAACTCCAAGTCTTTTAAAATCAGCTCAGCCAAACTATACCCCAGGGGCAAACACCCACTGTCCCAGCTCATCTCTCCTTCTTAAGCACATGGTTTGCTCCACCACCTCCTAACCATAGCTATTCCACCTCTTTATACTTCCCCAGGACCTCAATCTACTCATCCTAGAATCTCATCTGGCTCCTCAAGAATAACCATCTTCTGAATTTCTCATCCTTGTTCTTCAAGAGAAATAAACAGCCTAGAATCTCAAACTGTCAGACCTGGAAGGTACCTCAGAGATAATTTGATTCAAACTCCTCAATATATAACTGGAGAAACTGAAGTCCAGAGAAGGGAAGACACTAGCCCAGGGTCACATAGCTGCTAGGTAGTGTGAGAGCAGGGATTAAAAATCTGGCTCTTAATTCATCGCCCTGTTTAATTGGCCATAGTGCCACCCTGGCACTTAGAAAAGACCAGGCAATTCATGAACACTTCTGTTGATCTGGAGGGACTATGTGGAGGGGGCTGGACCAGTTTACTTCCATGAACTCCAAGCTGGCACTGCTTAGTAGCCTGGCTTTCAATAGAGAGAAGACTTAACTTTCAAGCTCTGCAACATTCACCATCACCCATTCTAGGGAGGCTGAACACTTTTATAATGACATGGAAGGAAACTCAAAGAGCTCTTGTCTCTGGGGCAGCTTCCTTTGCAAAAACTTGGATAGCAACTGGTTGGGAACAATTTGGATAGCCTCCAGCAGGCACAGCCAAGACCCAAGCTGGGGCTGGCACGAGGTGGGGTGGAACAGGGAAAGAGGCAGGGAATTTGAAGAACAGGTTTGTATTCACGAAGCCAAGAACAACAGATTCCTTCAATTCCCATAAAACCTTGAAGTGGCTGAAATAAAAGGGGAGAGAGCCCACCTTTAATAAAGTACATTTCCCAAATGGGCAAAGCCCCTCTCTGGGGCCACACCCAGCTGGGCTTTGCTCTCTTGCTTCAGTTTCCTGCTTGACCCAACTTCCTGCCTGTAAGTTTCACAGAAAGTATTTGTAGACTGGAAACACAGGCCATTTGCAGCTGTGTGATGACGCCAGCTCTGCCCAGGGCACTAGAAAAGGGCTCTGCTCCCTCTGATCGGGAATATACCCCAGTGACATCCAGCATCATATCTCCAAAGCACACTCAAGCCAATCCGAGACAACTTGGGTCCCATCCATTGCTCAAGGAATTTCTGCTCTGCCCTGTACCCCTGGGTATTAAAATTGCTGAAGCCAGGATCAGTTAACTACACAGGGGCAGAGGCAGGGGTAGGCTCAGGCTTCCATACCTAGGCAAAAAGCTCCATTTTCAACCTCAGGGCCAGGATAGCATCGGCTTTCTGCCCATCTTGCTGGTGAGCCAATTCCGGTATTTGGGGAACCCACAAATTCTGAGCCCTCATCTTAGAAATAATTTCTCAGCTCTTTGAGGGGCAACGTGTGGTGTAGTAGAAAGAGGCTTTGGAGTCTCTATGACCTTCCCCTTGCTGAACCTCAGTTTCCTAATCTACAAAGTGTGTCAATAATATCAACCCCACTGCAAGGCTGTTGGGAGATTTAAGCTAATAGACATGAAAGTGCTTGGCACATCATAGGTAGAACGTGAAAATTAGAAACCCCTACTCTTTGGCTATAATACTACAAATATCCTACCTCTCAGGAATGACTTAAAACAAAAAGCTGTTTGACTTCAGAGGGCTGGGGGCTGCCTAAGAAGACCCCTCAAAAAGCCCTTCTAGTCTAAAGGACTCTTTAACTTCAGGGTCAAACTCTAAAATGTGATTAGGTTTCTAGTTGGCTAGAAAATGTGAAGCCATACACATCAGTTAGACATACACATATCCTTGCATTTTAAACGCTTTCTCTTTTGGGAGGGATGGGGATTCCCCTCCCCAAAAAGCAGAGCCTGAGACAGAACAGAACACAATAGACCACTTAATGTGACCTTCACTTTTTCAAAGGCTGCCTGATCTTTCCTCGTTTTGGGTTCTGCCTTGCCATTTTTCTTCAGTCATATCCCACTAACATACACATGTCCCCATTCCCTCAACATAATTTACCAGAACCTTCAACTTCCCTCAGCAGGTATCTAGAAGATCCCAAACTGGGTCTGCAAACTGGCTCATCAGAATCACCAGGGGTAAATTTTAAAAATACAGATTACCTGGCCTTACCCACAGAGATTCTGATTTATTAGGTCAGAAGCAGGGTCCAGGCATCAGAATTTAAGAGCCCCAGGTAATTCCAAGGCCTGACCAAATTTGGGAGCCTGTGACATAGATTATAGTTCCCTGAACTAACCAGCCTCTCATGGGCTGGCATTAATATGGCTAGGTGGTACCTGATGGAAGAGAAACACAGTAAGCACAGAACTGCAGAGACACCTGGACCCCTGGACCTGGCAAACAGCTCTACAGGGTTGAACACAGCCTACCCCACAAAAGATCAGGGATGCTACTGCCCCCAAAGCCCTTTGCACCCTGGTCTCCCTATTTGCAAAATAGGGCAGAAATTATCTCTGTCTCTCCCCACCTAGAATTATCACTACCCGCCACCACAGACACTATGATGCACTAAATAATGTCTATGTAGTTGGAGGAACATAGCTTTGTATTCTGAAAACCTGAGAGCAAGATCCAGCTCCACCAATAACAAGCCATGAGCTTCCAATCTCCCCATCAGTAAAACGAACATAATAATGCCAACCAGGCAAGAGTGTTGTGCAGTGCTAACGCAGTGTTTCTCAAACTTAGCTGGTCATAGGAATCATCTGCGGCACTAGTTTAAAAACCCAGATTCCTCCATCCCACCCCAAACTTACTGAAACAGACTCTCCAGAGGAGGGGCTTGGGAATTAGCATTTTAACAAATGTTCCAGGTGATTTTTAGTAACTGGGAAATTTAAAGAAACACCACCTGGCACAGATGCTGTTGAGGGAATGCTGCATGGGATGAGAGAGTAGGACCAGAGGTCTGGTCCTCCAAAATATTTTCTGGCCTAGAGATCCACCTTGAGGCTAGGACCCAGCAGAGCAGGCTCTGCAGGCAGGAGGAGGAGGAGGAGACTTTGGATTTCTAATCAGAAAGTTCAGCACTCTAAACCCTCAGGCCATCGTCCAGAGTCTTCCATCATCCACCCATCTAGTTAAGAATCAGAAAGTGGAAGGCAACAGCCAGTGCAAAACATGTTGATCAAAATGTTCTAATCAGGGCCCCAATCAAGGCCTTCTTGAGTTCTTAGCCTCTTAAACACTCCATATTCACTCTTTCCTGGGAGAAATTTCAGGCTAGGAGTACACCTTAAATGGCACTCTCCCTTTCCTGGGTGCTCTGATAACTTGGGGAACAAAAGAGGCATGGTGAGAGGGTGCTGCATTTGCACCCAGATGTGAGCAGCTTGGAAGGGTGCGGTGGGAGTCTAAGATAGGTATGACTAGCAATGGTGTACTGGAACCAATGCCTACTAGAGATGTACATCTCTTCCCAACTCCTTCTTCAAGGGATTTCACGTTGGTAGCTTGAAACTGGCCATGGTGGGAGTATTTATATCAAGGAAATCAGCTAACACTACATATCATGGCTTCCTCAGATAGCTGATTATTAAACATTTTCCAGTACACCACTGGACATGAGACACATGCAAGGTAAGCATTCTTCGGCCCATTTTACAGATGAGGAAACTGAGTTCCAATGAAAGGAAGCATCTGTCATCTACCTGCATGACCTTAGCCAAGAGCTAGGTCTGTCTGGCAAACTACCAACTCCTGGCTCTCCCTACCCACAAGGTAGTAGGAGGGCCTTTATTGTTAGCCAAAAGGTAGCTAACCTACAGGTCTCTTCTGTTAGCTAAAGGCCAAAGAGGAGCACGTAAGTCTTTTCCTGGTGCACCATCAAGGAAAAGCTGGGGGTAAAGAGTTCAAGACTGAGACATGAAGGCAACAGGAGCTGGTCCCATCCCTTCCAGAGGAGAGAGGCTGGAGTGGGGTACAATATGGGCTGAAAAGCCCTAGTGGAAGCCACAGTACATTCTTAAGGTCTTCACAAATGCCTGACAGAGAGCCTGGGCTCTGGAGGGAGGTCCTGGGGCACTGCAAGTCCCTAGACCTCTTGAAGCCTCAGTTTCTCTATAAGTAAAATGCGAGCATAATGCTCAACATCATAGGATTGTTGTGAAGATAATATTTATCTCGTTTATTTACAGGAAAGTACCTAGCTTAGTGCCTGGCATGGAGTAACTGTCAGAAAAATTTTAATTCCCTTATCCTGAAACCTCATTATCCAACCCATATCCTTCCAGGGCCTTGTGCCCACGGTTATATAATAATCCTAGCCCTATGTGTACAGTGCTTTACAGCTTAAAAGACATTTGCCCACATGCATTCTCTCACTGGCTTCAACTGTATGACAGGCAGGGCAGAGATAAGTACCATTTTACACAAGGGGGAAATGGAGACTCAGTAAGGTAAAAAAGTAACTTGCTCAAGTGTGAAGGAGACAGGACTAGAACCCAGGTCTCCCCAGCAACTAGAGCACTGTTCTTTGCCCTTTCAAGTTTCCCTTATTTGAGGTTACAAAAGGGTCCTTCCAAAGGGTTACCTATTATCATTTATTTCGTCCAAGAGATCTAGTGGCCTCTGGCTTCCAGTTCTGTCTCAGGAAGCTACAAGGGAGTCTGCCCCTCAGGATGGGAGAACAGCAAGGCAGCATGGGGTGGGGGCTGTCCTTGCAGTAGAGGAACCCCCACATCATTAGCTTGGAGCAACCAATCAAGAATAATGATTCAGAAATTGGGTCTGCATGAGATCCCAGTAACCTCAGGATACTCCCTTCCCCTTCTAGGTCTGAGTGGGCCCAACTACACTGGGTAGGTCTTGATCAGTGGTTTTCAATTGTATTACTATTTTTCAAGCAGTTTTCTGTCTCCTCATCACATGAAACTTCAAAATATGAAGCACATAAAAGTAGAGCTGTTCTGGTTGAAGAGGGGGCTTCAGCTCCCCAAGCGGCTCAGCCAAATACAGTTTGCAAACCACTGAACTGGCAGCTTGCAGGAAGAGATAGAGTTCCAGGTCTGACCTTCTAAAATTCTACTCATTCTAGCTCTGACACTGATTTCTTACAGGACTCTGTAGTCTCTTGCCTCTCTGGGCCTCAGTTTTCCCATCTTTAATACGAGGTGGTTGGACCAGTTGGTCTCTAAAGGCCCTTTCAGCATTGTGATTCCAGGAAAAGGGAGGCCACCTATCCCCAGGGTGGAGAACTGTGAAGAGACTAGCATGAGCAAAGCCCCATTTCTATACCCCAGAGAACCCCCTCAGCCAGCTGATGACTCTGAACTGAACTCTTCGGGCAGTTCCTCAAGTACTTGGGTGAATAACAGGCTGGGTGGGTGGGCAGACAGGCAGGAAGGCAGGCGCCCCACCCTCCCTTGCACAGGAAGCTAGCTACATCCTCTTTTCTCCACCCAGGCAGCACATCTCCAAAGGTCCCTAGCAGAAGCAGTGGGGGCAGGGAGAAGAGGAGGATGGGGCCTGAAAGGAAACTGAACATGCAAATCACCTCACTGTGCTAGGGAACCATCTTGGGGGAGGGAATAGACTAGAACCCTGGGAAAGAGCAACAAAGCAGCCCCATTCTCTACTGGGGGTCCCTCTCCCTGACAAAGACTTGCCGAAATGGCCTATGGTTGCCATATCTGGGTGCAGGAGTCACAAGGCTTGCGCTGGTACAGTGGGTAGCCTGGGTCCACCCACTCCTTGCCATTGAATTTCTTCAAGATGGAGAGCTGGGCCTCATTCACGTAGGTGTTTCTCAGGTATGGTTCTTTCTTAGGGTAAGAAACATGCCATGGGTGTGGTAGGGACGACGTACACATGAGTGAACATTTCATGCTTCTCAAAGGCCAAGGAACCAGGTACCAGCCCTCATGGTCACACCACCAGCCCACTTTCCCGCACTGCCTCCATACCCTGTGACTGGGGCCCAGCCCTCGCCACATCCTGTTCTCAGAGGACACGTGGCTGCCTGAGGAAAGATAATGTCATTACCACACTCCCCCTTCCTGGAGGAGGCTCTGGTTCACTGGGGAGGGAGCCTGAGTTCTCTGCCTGACCAAGCTGAACAGTCTGCAGTAAATCTCCAATTTGCACAGACAGGGACAAGAAGGGTGAGCAGCTAACACTAGGAGCACTTCCTACATTGTAGATCCATACCTAGAGAGAGATGGTCATGGTGCTTCAAAGTGCTTCTGGAAAAGTAAATTTTCTGGAAAAATACGAATTGGAAACTTTTCCTACTATTTGGAGAAAAGATAGCGTGTTCTTCCTTGATTAATGAACCAGGAGATATAAAAATACAATAAAATTGTAAAAAGACTCCCAAACATCACTTAAGGCTCACTACACATGAGTTTTAGATACCAATATCAGAAGTTTTGTTAAAGCAGCATGATTTACTGACAGGGTGTTAATGTGCCTAGAATGCTTTTGGCCACTCAGGGAAAGAAAATGACTTCAGACCCATATGAACAGATCCCTGAGCAAGGTCAAATGGGAAGAGATGATAAGGGGATACCACAGCCTAAGCCCACTCATTGCTGAATCCCTTCATTTCTTTCTAACCAGCCAACAAGATGGCTTCCCTTTGTCTTTCCTCCCTAGCCCATAAGTAGCAAGGAATGTGGCTGAACATTTCATCTGAATATTCAGGGTGGGCCTCACTCATCCAAGGTAAAAAGTAGGAAGGCAAATGCCATTCCACAGGACTACCTCACTAAGTGCAGACCCACCAAGCAAATGCAGAGCTTTAGTGTGGTATGATCCTTGGCAGCTGGGTTTGTATTGGGAATCTTGGCTGGCTACTCCTAAGCAGATGTCCCCGGTCCCACCCAGCCAGCTACTCCCTCACATCTAATCTTGCAGCCCAATCCAACTCTTGCCCCCTCAAGGAACAAAGTGCATCACATAGGCCTGAAGAAAACACAACTCTTAGCACCTGCCTCCAGTGTATATGCTGAAGGCTGAAGGATGGCCTCATATCTGCCCTAGGTGTCTGTCTGTAGGCACTAGCTCACAACTAGCTCACAACCTTCATTTTTGTTGCAGTCACCTTCCTGGAAGCAGAGGTATAAAGAGTCCACATGCTCTCAATCTCTGTGGATCTATCATCATTTTGGAAAAGTCCCTTTGTGGGTGGGGTGTGACTGGTAAGAGAGTATGGTATCCAGCTTATTGGCTTTGGACCCTAAGTAGCTTGAGACAACTTCTCTAAAAGCTGGCTTTTTTTTTTTTTGAGTTGATAAAGCTACATCTTGCCTTCCAAACCACAAGCTCAGCTACCAATTTACTGAGACCGGTAAAGACTGTTTAACTTATCCAGCCAACATGCAGGGTTTTTTTTAGCACCTCTACCACCACAAACACACAATCTTTGCACCCCTTAATGCTGAAGTGAGCATGCTTGCACCCACCCACCCCCATCCCCATATAAATACATCAGAATTCTCAGGGTAGGGTGAAAAGTGCCCCCCCCCACCATAAGTTTGGTCTAGTTTCTTCAGATAGCTGCAGGGGAAGAGTCTCACTGGAATCTCTAATGAAATTATCCAGCAGCCTCCCTAATAATTCAGACAATATATATTGTTGCACAATCCAAAGGAAACCTTAAAATCCTACCTAAAATTCTAGTAAGAATTAGAGAAGCAAATATGGCCACCTCTTACCTACAAAAAAAAAGAAGAAAGAAAACAAAAATCCTCATAACTGGACCAATAAGCAACATCATGATAAACGGAGAAAACACTGATTTTTTTTTTTACTTGGATCCACCATCAACACCAGTGGAAGCAGCAGTCAAGAAATCAAATGACACATTGCATTGGGCAAATCTGCTGCAAAATTTTAAAAAGCAAAGATGTCACTTTGAGGACTAAGGTACACCTGACCCAAGCCACGGTATTTTCAATTGCCTCAGAAGCATGTAAAAGTTGGACAATGAATAATGAAGACAGAAGAGGAATTAATGTCTCTGAATTATGGTGTTGGCAAAGAATATTGAATACATCATGAACTGCCAGAAGAACAAACAAATCTGTCTCAGAAGAAGTACAGTCAGAACGCTCCTTAGAAGCGAGGATAGCAAGACTTTGTCTCACGTACTTTGGACATGTTATCAGGAGGGACCAGCCCCTGGAGAAGAGCATCATGCTTGGTAAAGTAGAGGGTGAGCAAAAAAGAGGAAGACCCTCAAAGAGATCTACTGACACAGTGGCTGCAACAATGGGCTCAAACATCACAGCGATTGTGAGAATGCCACAGGACCACACAGTGTTTTGTTCTGTTGTACACAGGGTTGCTATGAGTTGGAACAGACTTGACAGCACCTAACAACTTACCTACCTCAGGTGTTTCAGAAAGGACCCCTCCACTGACATGGACACATATTGTTTCCATATAAAATCACGTTGCCAGACACTGAATATGAACCAGGCCTTGAGATGACTGTAATGCTTGCATGTGTGCATGTATGAGAGAGTGAATGTGTGAGAGTATTTTTTGGGGGGGAGAGACAACATGCAGTCAAGTGAATGAGGAGTTACCATTTGGTGCATAAAGGCCAGTGATAGAGGTAATCAGAGGGAACACAAAGAACGGGCACTCAGGCCAGAATGGGGAAGATAGAGAAAAGGGGAGGAGAGAAGGCAGAAGGTTTCTAGCGGAAAAGCCACCTGTCCTGAAGGATAAATAAGGCTGTCACACGAAGAAGAGAAAGGGGAGCGCATGTTATTCTAGATAGAGATACAGTATGTACAAGGACACACAGGCAAGAAACGTAATGTATACTCTCCAAATGCCACAGGGAATATAAGTGAAAATCCTTCCCAGAGGGTATAAAGTTAAGGATCAAGGTCTCCCTTTCAAGGTCCCTGTCCATCTTCCCAGGATCTATTAGAAAAGAATAAATTAGAGACCTTCCTGCAACCTCAGTATTAGGACCAGCTCATCAGATTTGGGGGAGAGGTGTGCCACAGAGACACAAAGCCCTGAAGATAAAGTCAGACAAGATGGTCTAATGTACAAGACACAGGAGAGAAGCTGACTGTTCCATACAGCCCCACTGAGGCACAATCTTAGCTTAATGAACACTCCCCACAGTGTTCATCAAACCACACACCTCAGGGGAACCATCCTCCAAGCCTCCAAGGAGCCTAGTACAACACACTTTCAATCCATATGGAAAATCTGTCTACCTACAGATAGAGCTGGAAGGATAACCAGACTAAGACCCCCCTGAACTCACACCCCATCACACAAAACAAAACAAAACCACACATCCACACACCCACACTCACACACACACACACACAAAGAGGAAGTGAAAGCTACCAGCACAGCAAGGCCCTGGGATGGGCCCCAGCCAAAGTTGGCTGGCTTCTGCAAAGGGGCAGGGATCCACTGATTTCACAAACTGTTTTGCCCTCTTGGGTAAGGGTTCCTCTAAGTATTTTCTCTTCAGCACATTCTCCATTTTTCCCAACCCATAGTCATCCTGTCTACCCTGGGTCCCATATGCCTCTTTGCCCTTTCCCCCACTCTCTCATCCTGGGACTTCCAAGGCTTCCCAGAGCTGAGGTTCCTCTTCACAAAGCAACAGACATACCCACACAGACTCTCAGACTGTTTCCCCCAACAGGCTTCAGCTGAAGGCACAATGGGGCTCACCACAAACTAGGCCAGTCATCGGCATCACTGTTCCAAGTATCAGTTTCTGTATATTTAAAAAAAAATTCAGTCCAGAGGGCACACTTAACATATTAGAGACAAAACCTAACTTCTTGTTGTGAGGTGCCGTTGAGTCAATCTTAACTAACAGCGACCCCATATGACAGAGTAGAACTGCCCTGTAGGGTTTTCCAGGCTGTAATCTTTTATGGGAGAAGATCTCCAGGTCTTCCTCCTGCAAAGTCACTGGGCTGGTTTGAACCACTAATTTTTTGGTTAGGAGCTGAGCGCTTAACTGTTGTGCCACCAGGGCTCCTTAAAACCTAACTAACTCATTGCTGACAAGTCAATTTTGATTCATAGCGACCCTGTAAGATAGAGTAGAACTGACGATAGGGTTTCCAAGGAGCAGCAGAGGGATACAAACTGCTGACCTTTTGGTTAGTTGAGCTCTTGAACACTGTGCCAGCAGGGCTCCAAAACCTAAATAGGGCCCTAAAATTCTTTCACCTCAAATACATACTTAAAGAGGGAAAATACAATGAAAGGCATTCAGGGGAAAAGGACATTAATCAAGCACTTTCAGTATGTCAGGCACCCTGCTAGGTATACTTTCCACTCATAAGCTCTTTTAATTTTTGTAAATCACAATGAAGTAGGTATTATTATTATCCCCACTTCAAAGATGGGGAAACTGAGGTTCAAAAGTCAAATGCCTTACCCAAGGTCATCCCTTCCAAAATCAAACTGTTGCTGTCAAGTCAATTCCAACTCATAGTGACCCTATAGGACAGAGTAGTACTGCCCAATAGGGTTTCCTAGGCTGTAATCCTATGGGAGCAGATTGCCACCTCTTTCTCCCATGGAACAGCTGCTGGGTTCGAACCACCATTCTTTCGGTTAGCAGCAAGGGCTTAACCACTGCACCACCAGGGCTCCTTAACCAAGGTCATACAACTATAAATAATGGTTGAAATGGCTGTTATCATATGGCTACCACTCACCTTTCCTTCAAGCCACCTTGAACAATGCTGACCAAACTCCTGCCTCCTCAAAAGTCATGGTATCACCTGAGGCAATTCTACTTGGAATGCTCACCATTGTCACCTTAAGAACATTTAAGCCAACCTCACTCACTGACTACCCACAAATCTGCTTCAGCCCTTAATTAAGGGTCAGAAGCATCTTTGTATATCAAGTCTACTACACTGCCAGGGGTGGGAGTGCAGGGCTTTGGGAGTTTTAGGCAAAAGCAGTGGTGGAGCAGCTCTGGTAAGTGCTGCTTACTCCCTCTGGCCTGGATGTCACCTCTGGTCAGGAAGCTTAGTGGTTGAATCTCCCAGGGGCCTAGTAGCCTGGAGCTGGGTGGGAAAGTACAATCCTAGGTGTTCTGGGCAAAGGGCAAGCACAGCAGAAGGGACGAGCAAAGGTATTCCAGAGCAGATATGGGGCAACTCCTCTTGGAACTCTGACCTTTCCAGGAGAGTGACTCAGCCTTGACATCATACTCCTTCCATTCCAGTATTCCCAAAGACTTGGTGTGAATGGGCGTGGCTTCTGCGTAGGCATGCACCCATATAAACAAACTGCTAAGATAGTGCAAAACCCAGAATCCTGGGTGTAAAGGCTACAAATGGAGCTAGGAATGCCTCCATGACTGGTAAGTTTTTCACTAGAGCTACATTCAATTATCACCCCCACAACTCCAAATGGTCTCAGTGTCTTGCTCCAAAAGTACCCAGAATTTCCTCTGTTCAGACATGGTCCCACAAGAACACAAAGGACACATCTTCACAAAAGGCCAGGCTTGATTTTAGGATGTTCAGCAAAGCCAAGAATGGAGTGTGGGGGAAAGAACAGAGGAAGTTGGCCCCAACTCCGCAATTCCCTGTTGAGTACAGCTTTGGCCTTTTGTGTTTGTTTTCAAATCTCCCTAATTACTATCAATGGCAGCTGTGTAATTAGGATGGGGGCCATCTGAGATGAAAAGCAACATCTTGCATAGGAAGAGTGAGGAGGGAAGCATCTCTTATCAGGTCATCTCCACTCCAAGAAGGATATAATTTTAAATCTACCTCCAGGTGACAATGGCCCCAAGTGTACAACAATGGTTTGGATTATCGGTAACCAACGTGGCTAAAAGCCATTAATCACAATTCAAAGGTCTGCCATGTGCCTGGCTCAGGAAAAAGGTGGTTATAAAGGCGTCATGTGTATATAAGAAATTGGTATACAAGAAATTGGTAGTCTGAAGCATAGACTACCAGGGGTCGGCAAACTGTTTCTATAAATATTTTAAGTTTTCTGTGCAACTTATTGGAAATCCTGGTGGCATAGTGGTTAAGAGCTACAGCTGCTAACCAAAAGGACGGCAGTTCAAATCCACCAGGTGCTCCTTGGAAACTCTATGGGGCAGTTCTACTCTGTCCTATAGGGTCGCTATGAGTCAGAGTCAACTCGATGGCAATGGGTTTGGTTGGTTTGGGGGCCATTTATGGTCTCTGTTGCATGTTCTTCTTTGTTTTTAACAATGCTTTTAAAAATGGAAAACTTATTCTTACAATACATACGAAAATAGGTTACACAGGCTCGTTTGCCAATTCCTGAGCTAGACCAAATATTCACAGGCTGGTGACTCCACTAACTCTCTGCAAAGCCTCAAACCTGGACTAACAACTCTCCTTATATTCTACTTTCCATAGAAAATGGATAGAAAGGATCTTATCTGAAAGTTAGCCAAAGATAACTGGCCCACGTAGTAGACAATCATACACAGTAGCCTACTCCCTGCCCAAAGGAAATGATGAGAAGAAACAATCATTCCAGAGTGCCCACCTTCTAACCTCCCACTCTATGCCCTGACTCCTCACACCTACCCCTCCTGTGGAACAAAAGAGAAAAACATGTATGTATGAAAGCCCATATACCCTAAAAGTCAACTACTGCTAGATATAAGAGGTTTCATAGATGGCTGGCCCTCAGATGTCACCCTTTCCTCCCCCCAGTCAGCTTCCAGATTATTCCCCCAGTAGACAGAGGGCTTCTAGGGAATTTAATCTGACTCAAGAGAAGAAAGAAAAAGAAATGCCCTCAAACCAATTCAGCAGCTACTGCATACCTTCTAAGTGTTGGGCATTGTACTGGGCACTGGGAGTACGAGATTATGACAATCCCTCCTTCAAGGGGCTCCACATCTAGTAGGAAAAAAAAAACAATTCTTGAATCCTACAAAATGCAGGATGGTGCTGTATCCACTTTAAAGCTCCCAGTTACCTTAAAGGTCTTTTCAAAGAAAAAGTTCCCTTGGAGGCTGAGGGGAGAAAAGAAACCAAAGTGCCTTCCTGGTACTGCCTGGTTTTCCACATTAAGCACCTTCTTATACCCCTGAACTTGGAACTAAGTCCCCCTCCCTACTATAACCAGTAACCAGTTGCCATCAAGTAGACTCCAACTCATGGCAACCCCATATGTATCAGAATAGAACTGTGTTCCACAGGGTTTTCAATGACTGTTTTTTTAGACATAGACTGCCAGGCCTTTCTTCCAAGGCACCTCTCGGTAGACTCAAATGTCCAACCTTTCAGTTGGCAGCCAAGTGCATTAACTATTTGCACCACCCAGGGATTCCTTCCTATCATAAAAAAAAGAAGGAGCTTATTCTCTAAGTGGGATGACACATATAAAACAATGGGAAAAATTTAAAAAAAAAAACCACACTGTGTCAGGACATGTGGGAGAGCTTGGTATACTCTCTTGGTGTACTAGGAAAGGCTGCTCTATGGCTAGACCCAGTCCTTAATTAGATGCGAAGTCTATCCTGCTGAAGCAGGAAGCAGAGAACAAACTGTCCTCAATTCCCAAGTACCCTGTCTTAGACCCAGAGCAAGGTCCCAGCCCAGCACTTTCATATGGAGCTGAGAAGTGAAGTCATTGGGTCCTCGGGTTCTTACTCAGCAACTCCTTATAATGTTCCCACTAACTGAATGTCTTGGTGCCCAAAGCATTACTCACCTCCCATCCTGTCCTATTCTTTTTCCCCCCCGCTGCCACTGGTCTTCACATACCCACACAGTGAACTCACTCTCTAAAGAGAGCTGCTTACCTCCCTTGGGTCCAGTGAGTTACTCTGAACCCTGCCCCTTCCTCCAGCACTTCTGCAGGAGAGGGTGGGGACTCAGAGTCCCATCTCATCCAGGCCCTCTGGCCAAGTTTTACCTGCAGCTACTACAGAGGAGTAGAAAGAGCCCTGGAAAAAAAGCTTAGCTCAGTTCAGCTGTAGCTATGCTGGATGAGCATGGGCATAGGCCTCTCCTCTCAGGCTCAGTTTCCTCATATGGGACATGAAGAGAGTTCAATCAGAGATGTAGTTAAAAAATACTGATGACAAAAACCTTAACTCAGACCAATTAATCAGAGTCTACATGTGCTTCCACAAACTGGCTAAGATCAACTACAAGAACAAGCTGGGCTTCTCCAGGCAGGGAGTCTAGCTGGGCCCATACAAAACTCAATTCTCTACAATAAGAAAGTCAGCTGTAACAATTAACCCCTAGCTTCATTCTGGCCCCTAGGGCCACTAGGGTTATGACTTCAAATTTTCCTCTTTTCCCAACCTGCTTCGAGTCCATGAGAAAAAATTAAAATGTACCAGCATTAGTAAATCAACCCCATGTGTTTTGACATCAAGTAAGCATTACAAATTTTCCTTCCTCTAAAGAACCAGACCTACCCACCATTATGAACTGGGTTTTTCCATTTGCCACACCTGGTCTCTATGGTTTACATTTAAGGACCTCGCATTCTACACAGAGGGGATAGCGAACAAGAGGAAGCCATTCTTCCTGCCTCCACATCCTCTGGATGCTCTAGTGACACATTCCCATCTGACAGTGTCACATTTCTCAGGGCTTAACAACTGCTTGTGACCAGGGACTGGTCAGGGACTATACTAAACAATCTACCCCATGATGTCAGCACACTGCCTGTTTCTGGTTGGTTCACTAAGAACTACTGTTCTGGAGCAACTCCTCCCTCTCACACAGATCAGGATTGGACAGACTCCTGATACCATCACCTGCTCTCCCCATCACCCATATCCAGTTACGCTCCTGAACATTCCTAAGGCCCTTCTATAAATGTCTCCTCTCTGAAAACCGGACATAGCTGACAACTCCTCTCTCAGAGCTGATAAAATTGTTCATTTGACCCAGTTCCTCACAGAATGAGACCATTTCTGAGATGTGTGTCACCAACCCCCTACCCAAAGTGGGGCAGATCAGCCTCCACTGTGGGGAAGTGTAACATTTCTGAATAAATTACAGAATCTCAGAGAAAGAATGACCCTCAGAGATTAGCCCAACTAACTCCTTGTGGAACAGACAGGAGGCTAAGATATAGAAATGGCCAAAGGCTTGGCTAAGATTGTCCTGGGAAGCTAGTAGCAGAGCCCAAAATAAACCCCAGCTCTTTAACTCCAGAAGAGTGCTCTTTTCTTAATTCCCCAATTCCTCTTCCTCTCACCAACAAGTTGGATCAATGCTCATGCTCCTGCCAAGCTACATTAGCTAGGTCTCAATAAAAAAAATTCTCACTTGCTAACAAGCAACTCCTATGTGGCCAAGAGCATGGCAAAGCCAAGTAAGTTATTGGCAAACCAGGTGAAAAGCCCAACCAGCCTTGAAGGCAATGGTCTGACACTAACAAGAAGGGTAACATAGGAAGCCAGCTGCAAAACAAGAGTCAGGCTAGGCCCAGAGCAGGTAGAATATAAACATGACAGGTGACCAATCCCATGCCACCTCCAACTGCTAGAATTCTCTCTAAACTTCATTTTTGACTCCTGACCTTTTAGAGAGAGAGATTGAAGAGAGGTTGGTTAACTACTGGAATGGGGAGGAAGCGCCAAATGCTTAAACCTGAAACTTCCCTTTGAACCTCAGAACTCTATCCTAACCATGACTAGAGCTTAAGTCCAGGCCTTTATGAAACAACACTTATCTCCCCTTTCCACACCCCACCCTGTGCATATATCCTAGAACCAGTCTTCTGTCCCTCACTCAAGCCCTGACTCATCTGCCGAACAATTTTTGCAGTCACTTAACCTACATGACCTCAGTTTCCCCATATGAAAAAGTGATGACAATAATTCCTAACCTGCCAACTGGAGGGAGTTAATGAATATCAAATTATAAAATAAAACCAAATCCATTGCCATCGAGTTGATTCCAACTCAGTGACCCTGTAGGACAGGGTAGAGCTGCCCCATAGGGTTTCCAAGGCTGAAATCTTTAGGAAAGCAAACTGCCACATCTTTCTCCCACAGAGAAGCTGGTGGGTTCAAACTGCTGAACTTTCGGTTAGCAGCCACCAGGGCTCCTTAAATCATATAATACTAGTGGTAAAAGGGCTTTGATAGCTACAGTGAATATTACAAATGTAGAGGAATTATCAGTATTTGTGTTGGAAACTTTTTTTGTGTGTGTGCTCAGACGTGGGGTCAGAAAAGTCAAGGATAGTGGGAAATAATTCCAAGGCAATGTTAGCCGACCTATAAAGGGATTCCTTCAATTCACATCTGACTGGGCTGTTTTAAATAGGGAACTACTTGGAAGCAGAAAGGTATGCCCTA
This sequence comes from Loxodonta africana, assembly GCF_030014295.1. NCBI lineage: Eukaryota > Metazoa > Chordata > Mammalia > Proboscidea > Elephantidae > Loxodonta > Loxodonta africana. The sequence goes on from NC_087369.1 coordinate 70,457,688, forward strand.
AACTTATAACTCCCTCCCAGCTTCCTAACCCTAGAATTTATTCTTTTTGGATGGCTCAACAGACAAAAGGTTCCAGAGGAACTTGCCCAAAGAGGCCCCTAAAACTTTCAATATTTTCTTCAGTCTTGGCCCTTCCTGCCAAAGGCTGAACCTCAGTGGAGTACGGTAAAGGAAGACCTGCTCGAACCCTCCCTAAATTAATAGTTCGTGAGGGCACTCTCACACATAGTTTTCTCTACCTCCAAGATTTGAAGGGTTGCCTCCTTCCCAATCTCAGTTTCATAAATTTGCCACCTCTACCTGAGTTCACAGACTGGAGGGATAGTCAGTAAAGGCACAAATGACCTGGAAAGTAGAAGCCTTCCTTGCTCCACAGGGCAAAATTTACCATTTCCCTTGTGGTTAAGGTCAGTTATCCACATCAATAGAAGAGTAAAGCCTTATGGATTACCCGGCAATAGCAATCTAACCACTTCACTTCTGAAAAAAAATTTTGGGCATATTTACCTGGGCTCACATGGCTTAGGACAGCCAACAGGTAGCTGGGAGAAGAAAGTTTTATTATGGATACTTGAAAGCCAATTATATGGCATGCCTCATTAGTCCCAAATGATCTGTAAAAGAGCTGTTCCACAGAAGTGAATTTTTCTTGATAACTGAGGCTTATCTTTGTAAGGCTCATAATCATTCTCAATGGCAAGCTGAAACAGTTCTTTCATTCACTGACACATTCTACTGCCTTTATCAACAGAGGCTATTAAAAAGTGATTTAACAGAGACTTGTACATCAACGTTCATTACACACTATTCATAATAGCCAAAAGGTGAAAACAACTTAAATGCACATCAACAGATGAATGGATAAACAAAATGTGGTACATACATAAAAAGAAATACTACTCAGCCAGTAAGAGAAACGAAGTCTTGATATATGCTACAATATGGATGAAGATCGAAGACATTATGCAGAGTGAAATAAGTCAATCACAAAAAGACAAATATTGTATGACCTCACTTATACAAAAAAGACAAGAAAAGGCAAATGTATAGAAACCAAAGGTTATTAATGGTAACCAGGGGCAGGAGGGAGGGGGAAAGGGGGGTTATTGCTTATGGAGTACTGAGTTTCCATTTACGGCGATGGAAAAATTGCATTGATTAAGGGTAGGGTTGCACAGCAGATTATTGAAAGTGCTGTCAAGAAGTTGTACACCTATAAAAAGTTGAATTGGCAAAAGTTCTATGATAGACATATTCATAACAATGACAAAAAAAAGTGTAGCTGCTGAGGCTGCTTATGTACAACCAAATACCTCACTGGTTCCTCGGTTTGGAGGTTTAGAGTCATGACTTCATAAGACATCTCAGTTAATCGGCCTAATAACATGTTAGTGCTTCTGTTCTACCTCCTAGTTCTTTGCATACTGCCTGGGGTCTTAAAAGCTTGCAGGCAGCCATCCAAGGCAAAGCAATTGGACTCTGTTTGACTGAAGCAACAGAGGAAGAAAGTGAGTCAGGAATAGGAGGAGAAAACGGAATGTGTGGCTACTTGCCTCCATGAACAACTGCCTCCTTTGCCAGGAGACCAGAAGAATTGAATAGTGCCTGGTTACCATTACTGAACATTTTGACCAAAGACTCTATAGAAGAATGCTGATCAAAAGGGAAAATATAGAACAAAATTTCAAAGTCTCATGGGCTCTAGAATTTCTGGAGCTTCGGGGCTGGATGAACTCCTGAAGCTTTTGCGCTGAGAAAATCTTTAAACCTTAAACCAAAAATATCTCCTGAAGTCTTCTTAAAATCAAACAATAGTTTAGCTTAACTAGTAAAAAACATCTGCCTTAAGCACTATGTTCTTTTAAGAACTATCTATATAGGGTCAAAGTGACAACAGCAACTCAAAAGATTAGATAGGAACCTTAGGGGCAGTGAGTTTATGTTAAAGGCTGAGGAGCACCTCAGAAAAGGAGGGTGAGAATGATTGCACAACTCAAAGAACATAGTCAAAGTCACTGAATTGTACATGTAGTAACTATTGAATTGGTGTATATTCTGCTGTGCATATTCTCAACAACAAAATTAATAAAAGAAAAGAAAAAAATTAAACTTCTCTGAGCACCTGCATTCTGTATGCTTCATTTTTTACAGTTAACGTTTGAGAGCTTTCCAATGTTACCTTATCTAAGTTTCCCAACTCTGAGACTAGCATTATCACCCCCATTTTACCAGTGAAGAATGAGAGGCTCAGGGAGATTAAGGGACTTCCCCAAGGTCACATAGCCAGAAAATGTTGAAATGCAGGGCATTACAACATTACAAGCTTGGCCTACAATAAATGCCTGGAGATACTGTGGACCTAAACCTTATCAAGTAGCCAAAAAAATTCTTAAAATGTCATTCCTGTTCCCTTTTTGGAGTCTGATCTCAGAGTGTTGCTCTCTCTGCCCCCGCAAGGATTTAGAAAGCTCCAGCCACTCAGAGTCTGCAGATAGTTTCCTGTTTATCCGAAGGGGAAAGCAATAACGCCTGCAGTGGCCCATAGACATGGCCCAGACAGGGTCAACCTCTTGTGGCAGAGGCCCCAGGATTAAAGGCTGGACAAGCAGGAGACTCTGCTCCACCCACTGTAGAAGTCTGGGTACTAAGAAGACAAGAGAAGGGTGGGGCCTGTCACAAGTAAGCAAAGGAAAGCTGAGCCTGCATTTCTGGTCATTCAGCTTCTCCTCACCTGGCCTGGCTCCTTCAACATGATCGGCATCCTCAAACTAGCAAGCTCCTATGATCAGGAGTGAACATTGGGCTAGGATTTTTTTCAAAATATATTGTATATTTATTCATGTTTCACAACTGAGCACTCTACAAAATTCCACTTTCCTGCCACCTGGACAAGATCCCTAGTGTGTGTGTGTGGAGTTGGGGCGGGGGAGAGGTTAGGTGGAGGAGGAGTTCCATTCCAGTGCACTGATAATTAACTGGTCCTCCCACTGCTCATCTTTGGGGAAGACTGGCAAAGGCATATGCCCACCACCAATGTGTGCACATATACACTCACACAGCTTCTTTCCTTAACCTCAGACAACTCTAACAGCCAGAAGTTTTCTGGGGAACCGGGTTCTCAGTCAGATACTGTCTAGAATCTACCCCAAACTAGCAAAACACAGAACAGGGAAGGGGCCGTGTTACATGTTAAACACAGCAAACTGGCTTAACCTACTGCAGTCACTCCACTAAGATCATGAGGTGCAGATGAAATCACAGCAATCTCTAGATGTGGGGCCTACCGAGCTTGGAAAGGGAAGCAGCCTTCACCATGCTTCACCACAACAGAAAAAAAAAATCAAATTCCACCTTCTCCAGAAAGCTTTCCCTCTCAGGCAGGCAAGCCCCTGCAATGTCCCTTTTATTTTCCACTCAAAGGGTATGGGCCCTTTATTTGTACAGATTTTGGTGTTCTACCTCTTTGATAATTTGCTTATATGAGCCCCTACAGATTTTAAAATCTGAATTGGTATGGAAAAATGGCCACCATATAATAAGTGAAAAAAATTGCAGAACAGTATGGATTATACAATCGCATTTGTGTTAAGTGTGTGTTTAACATTTATGTGCATACACACTTTTTTAAAAAAAAGTCTAAATCACATACCTGCTAATAGAGGTTCTCTTTGGAGAGCAGAAGACAGAAGACTTAATATTTCTCAGTGTTGCTTCATTTCTTACACAAAATATATATCAACTTCATAATGAAAAACACATTCATAATTGTAAACAAATAAAGTCTGTCTTTATTTAAGTTTTCCTCCCAAAAGGCAGGGATTGTATCTGTTAACATTCCTTGTACAGTGTATAGCTCAGCATTTTAATGGCAAATAGAAAAAAAAATCCATCAAAGAAAAGGAAGCCTTTGGAGGCTCTCAGTATTTTAAGACATCCAACCCTATCTAATAGACCTAAACCCATACCTCCCAAACACTAGCACATCTCTCTATTGCAAGTAGTGGGAAGAGTCCTCCTATTGCCCTGAAAATGAGCCTACTTTGACCAAAATATGCCCAAAATCTGCAGAGACACACAACTCTGGGCACTAAAGCAACCTGAGTGGTGGTGGCAAAAGCAACAACAATAAGAGTGAGTAGCTGCTGACTGTCCCAATATGATGATCCTCAGGACTTGCCTGCTGTCTTCCCTGCTCTGTGCCTGGCTCTGCCCATCCCTGAGCACAAGGCCAACTCAATTCCTACATCTCAGGACACAGGCCTCTCGTGATTAGGTTACACAATGCAACCCTGCCTGCTGGCCATGCCACAATGAGCAGTGCACATACAAAATTTTTTTTTAAAAGCTGGGTAATGCTTCAAATATGTACTCTAGGGCCAAACTCTGGGACTTACAATAGAAATGCTTGCATGGCCGCCTGTTAGAATCCACTAAGAACTTTGCTTCAGACATTCCCTGTATTGTGTGAAGGTCTGGAAAAAGGGAGTGGAAATTGGCTGTGAAAAGGCAGGTTGCTCAAAGGTAAACATGCTCTCCAAGGTGTACAAGAGGGGCAACTCTTCCCCATTCCTTGGCACTACTCAGCTCCATTCTGCCAAGGCCCAACTGGGTCCACATTAGGCATTTCCAGGTGGGCTACTGGAGCTGTTGTTTGGCTCTCTGGTAGACCTAGCCAAAGGAGTCTGAGGAAGACAATTTCAACTTGACAATAGTAACTATTAATTTATCTATTCAACAAATATTTATTGAGTACCTACTCCATGCCAGGCATTTTGATAGGTACTAGGGATACAATTGGGAGTGGGAAATTATTCTTGTTCTCATGAAGCTGAAACTCTACTAGCCTAGGCTACTATAATGAAAAGAACATACTCCTAAGAGTGTTGGCTTCAAGGCCTGGTTCTGCGCCGACTCACTACATAACCTTGAGCAAACCCCTTCCTGTTGTTGGGTCTTGCAGTTGGCAAACAGATTATCCACAGGCCCAGGTAATTTTATTCCTTTATAAAACACAAGATCCTGGGGAAGACTGGGCGTTTGCAAATGTCCAGAACAGCAGCAAGAAGCCATGGGTAGTACGTAAAAAAAAACAAAAAGCATGCCAAATCAAGAACCTCCACCCAAATAGCTTGAATCTGGGGCTGGAGAGGGAGCTAGGACGGGGCCAGGTACCAAAGGTTCCTCATGAGTTATTTCTCCAAGACTTTCCCACCTGCTATTCTAATAGTGCTTGACAGGTGTCAGGCCAGAAGGCTTGAAAGGTGCTCAGTTTTACTGCAGCTTCGGTAAATATTTCCACCTCCATATGAAGGGATGTTAGGAAAACCTCTGCTCTAGCACCACTCATCTGATACTAAAGGGATGAGGAGAAGGCGACAGTTCCGTCCCCAGACACTCATGGCTACTTTTGAGTAGGGCGGTGCTGGGGTCAGTCAGAGCCATGTTGGTCAGGTTTGTGAGGAGATGGGTTGGGCAAATAAGGCAAAATCTCAGCATACCTCCTACAAATAGCACCAGGCTGTGAGGTGTCTGTAGTAATGCTTGCTCAGAGAAACCACAGCATCTGGCATTCTAGGCTCTGAGGTTTGATAGGAAACACACATTGGATAGACCTTTAAGACGCCAACTGGAGCAATAGTTCTGAGGTATCCCGTGCCCACCTTCCCTCACCTGTGCCCTGTACCTCACAGAGCACTTTCAGATGCATTAGTGCACTGAATCCTCACCATGAACCTATGCAGCAGGGTGCTATTAGTCTTTCCATTTTACAGATGGGGAAATGAGGTCTGGAATGGTTTAAGAAGTTTACACTGGTGAGTCAAGGCCAGCTAGGCTCTCTCTGTATTGGTTTACTTACACCCAGGACTCTCCCTTTTTTTTTTAAGATGCTAATGCCCATTGCCCTTCTCTGGGTGATAAAAATGGTTAATACACTCAGCTGTTAATGAAAAGTTGGAGGTTCAAGTCCACCCAGAGGCACCTCAGAAGAAAGGCCTGGCAATCTAAGTCTAAAAAATTATCCATTGAAAAACCTATAGAGCACAGTTCTACCCTGACACACATGGGGTCACCGCGAGTTAGAATTGACACAATGGCAAATGAGTTTTGTTTTCTTTTCCAAGATGTATTTTCTCTATTACTAATGCCTAGTATGTCCTCTGAAACCCTGATGGCATAGTGGTTAAGTGCCCCCCAAAAGGAAACAGGCAATTATGGCAGAGTCACTGGATGGAATTTTATAAAGCCATTAGAGTGGTCATTTTCTAGACTAAACAGCTTTTATTTAAGTTTTTTAGTTATATGTTAAGCGGGGGAAAGAAGTTGGGTTTTATTTTTACGGACACTACGATTGCACCATGGAAAAATAAGGTATACACACACACACACACACACACATATAATAACTGCAATGTTAACATGGTGAGTTTATGTAAGATTTCTCCATTTTCTAAACCGTGTCATACAGCATGTTGGATTTTACAATAAGGTGAAATATAAAATAAAAACTTTTCCATTTGGCTTCACTTTCCTTTTCCCCTTCTCCCTTCTCTGCCTGCTTGCCTACCTTCCCTCATCAACAGACATTTTGATATACCACCTCTAACTGGCATCTTTAAAACTCATGGAAGACCACTAGGAAGAAGGAGTGGCTGCCCATAAGGTAGCTGCTCCCAGCAGACAAGCTCCAATGTGGTCAAGAGGCCATTCCAGCTCAACACTAGGGAAGAATCTTCCTCCCCACAGCATTGCCTGGTTCTGGTTAAACTGCCCTAGGAACTTGTTCCTAAAGGAAGGAAGACAGATGCCAAGAATACTTCTATCTTGTCTTCCCTTCCAGGGGGCTCAAGACAGGTGAGGATTCTTTTCATGGCCAACTCCTAGGCGGTCGAGATACGCCTGGGGCCTGAGGTCCACAAGCAAACATTGTACAAAACGTCAGCAAGAAGAAAGAGGCAGAGAAAAAAGAAGGGTGAAAACGGATCCAGCCAAACGTACACCATCCCCATCAGCCCAGAAGGCCCTCACAGGAAATTTAGAAATCCCTCTCCCCTGACATACAGGCCAACTAGAAACTCCTCCCCTTCACTCCACTCAAGTCCACATCACCTAGCTCTCTCCACTCAAGGACAACATATACAGCAGTGACTCAGACACAGGAAGGGAAGAAGAGCTTCGCAATTTAAGACTCAGCCAAAAGCAATTTCATAGCCCTAAGGTGAGGGGTGTTGTGTGGGAAGGAGGTAGAGGAAGTCAAACCTTATTTGCATTCATTTTTGGTTTGTTTCCTGGTCTTCCCCTTCCCTGCTTGAGCAATGACCAATCTAAGGATCTTCTACTCTTCCTGGAGTCACCCATGACCAAAAATAGACAGCAACTGTAGTCTGCAAGCTGGACTCCAAGGCCCCACCCAAGGCACTCAGTCAACAGTTGTTTCTTCAAGCCAAGATCCCCAGAGCAAGTTCTGCAGTAGGCAGATCCAGTACCTCCAGAGCAGAGCTTACTGAAGTAGAGGGGGTTGCTTAAACATTGACAGTTGGGGAGCAAAAGGTACCCCAATGCCATTGTTAGGGTAAGAGGACAACTTCTCTAAACAGTCACTGCTCTCTACTCTGTTACACTCTTTCCAAGAATCCTTTACTATCCTCTTTAAACCAGTTGCCATCAAGTTGATTCCAGCTCATGGTGACCCTATGTGTGTCAGAATAGAACTGTGTGCCATAAAGTTTTCAATGGCTGATTTTTTGCAAGTAGATTTCCAGGTCTTTCTCCAAAGGTGTCTCTGGGTGGACTCAAACCTCCAACCTTTTGGTTAACAGCCGAGCACATTAAGTGTTTGCATCAACCAGGGATTCCTCCTTAACATCAGAAAAAGCCAATGTGCCCATTTTACAGATAAGAAAACTAGGACCCATAAAAGTGAGTTGCCAAGGTCACACAGACAAGAGGCCAAAAACCAGATATCCTAATTCAATCCACTATTCTTTATATTGTACCATTTTTACCCAAAAGCATCTTTAAAAAACCATCCAGACAGGTGTCCCCAGCTGTTGCGTATCAAGAGTTCAGATCTTCTAACCTAAGTCTAGGGAGCTCAGGACTGGGGAAGGAAGGCATAGGTACACTGGAATCAGCCCACTCAGGAAAGCTAAGTGAGAAGGCTGGGCATACAATAGGCACACACAAAGAGCTGGACTTATCAACTGGAAAGCTTTACCTACTCCAAAGGAATAGTTTCAGATGCTAAGAGCCCAGCCCCACCCCTACCCTCACACTCCAAGCCTTTTCAGGCCAAGCAAGACAATTCCCAGGCTGTCAGAGATCTAGGTAAGAGGCTATAAGGGGGCAACCAGGCAGTGGCAAGAGGGCAAAGAGAGATAAGAAAGCAGGGTGAAGAAATCACAGTCATTCCAGAGCTCTGCCATCTTTTTTTCTCTTCCCCTACTCCTTCCCCCATCAAAGGGCCTCACCTCCAACTCTAAACAAGCCCTAAACAAGAAGGAAAGTTTGTATAAACCTAAGGAAGGACTTCCCTGTACCAAAGGAGAGCAGGGCAGTCATTTGGGGGGAGGGGATAGTTGATGGGGGAGAAAATAGCCAAATAAGGCAGACTTGACTGGTAGGGAATCATCAGGAAAGGTTCCAGAAGCTGACGTCATAGGGAGGAAGTCTTTAGTCATCGGTTTCCTCCGGCAACTGGCTTAAGGACAGGAGGCAAACTCCAGCCATAGGAGAAAGGTAACCAAGCTAGATTTTTCCCCAGGCCCACCTCAGGCTCTGCTGGGGAAGCTCTTCAAGTACCCAAAGCAGAGAGGTACAGTGCAGCCCTAAAGCAAAATGGTAGAAGTACCTGCAAAGCACATGCTAGCTTACCATGGCTCAGTTACCAAGGCAAGTGGAGAACTTGGGGAAGGGGTCTTTCCTCTACTCCGTTTATGTATTTCTGACATTGTTGATATTTTCACATTAGAGAAAAGAAAATTCAAAGGCAAAGAGCTTAAGCAACTTTTGTTCTCAGGCTAGTCAATCACACAGAAACCCTGGTGGCTTAGTGGTTAAGAGTTTGGCTACTAACCAAAAGGTCAGCAGTTCAAATCCACCAGGTGCTCCTTGGAAACCCTATGGGGCAGTTCTACTCTGTCCTACAGTGTTGCTATGAGTCAGAATCGACTCGATGGCAATAAGTCTGGTTTGGTTTGGTTTTAGTCAATCACACATAGGGTTGCCTTGAGTCAGAATCAGCTCAAATGCAAGACGTTTGTTTTTTTTTTGTTTGTTTAATCAGTCTGCTAGGAGTATCTGCAAGGATGTTTGGAGAGGAGTTTAACTCACTTAAAACCCTTGAAGTTAGCAAAATTTGTGCTACTTAACTAAAGACACCCAAACTGTTTGTTACCTTGACCTCTACCCTCTAACTCCATACTACAGATTAGTCAAGCCCAGTTACCCATTACAACAAGTGCCTCTTGCTGTACTTTGTCTACCTCTAGACTGAGATTTCTGAAAAAGTACCCAGGGGTAGGGGTGGGGGAAAGCACAGATTACACCAAGACAGTAAGATCAGGAAGCTCTTCAAGTACCAAAGGTACAGTGTAGCCCTGAAGCAAAATGGTGGAAGTACCTGAAAAGCATATGCTAGCTCCACCATGGCTCAGTAGCTAACAGAAGTGGAAAACTTGGGGAAGGGGTTTTGCCAAGAAGGGGTCTTCAACTCAAGAAAAACAAGATTTGATCCTACCCAGGTATCTAAGGGAGGCCAGGACTAAAGAGTAGAAAGGGAATGCTGACAAAGCCTGATAGGTATGCCTTGAGCCCCTTTTGTAGGCCCTGGCTCCTGTCATCTCCCAAATATACACCCAGGAAAGGATTTCTCAGGATTATATTTTGTTTTGTATAACAGAATGCCCACGTCTCAACTCTACTCTCATTAGGCCTTGGTCAACATCCTGGTCACACAAAGTACCTAATAGCAAATTCTCACAAGGTAGAAGGGTCACCAGGGATGGGAAGAAACTTCAACCTTCGAAGTCACCAATCACAGAGGCTGCCTGGCAAAACAGTACTGCTGCACAAGCACAGAACCATTAACTATGCCAGTGGCCTAGGAGCTATATCAACACTTACTTTATGCTACAAGCCCACTGAAAGGAACGTCAAATCTGGTGTCTGTCATTGGGCACAGCCAAAGGGCTATGCTTTGAAAGTCACCCAAGAGGCCCTTTCCCCAAGTTCAAAGTCCAGATGCTGAGCTGAACCCCAGCAAGAAAATTCCACACTCTTCAACCCATCACAACCACACATGAAGAAACCCTCCTCTCACACCTACAGTTTCCCACATAAAAAAACCCCAATGCCATAAAAAAAAAACTTTTTTTAAGACAAATTGATCTCATACCAAAGCCATTAGGAGAACTAAAAGCTATTTTTAGGCTGCTGTGCTAAAGAGAGTCATCATCAATCAAGCTCTGTTCCTTGGTTTAGTTCACATGGAAACATGAAGGAAGTAGCCTCTCACATACCTACTTGGAAAACAAAGATAGTAGCAGTTTTTAGTTAATTCACCCAATTCTGGGAAGCCCAAGGTAGTCAACTCCACAGATCCCTTCAGAAGTTTGTGCTAAATATGAAAGCACTATTGGCTCCAACTATCCCCAGAAAAAACAACTTGATCAGTGTTCACATGTACTTTTCTGTGGCTTCCTTGAAACGGTCAGCACCTCAAGCCTTCCCTCATTTTAGACAAGTTCACTTTCAAGAAAGCTACTTGGTTTATGCCTACATACCAACGACATCACTCTCTCACCTAAAATGTTCACTGTTCCAAGTGTATCCATCCTTCAAGGCTCTGTTCACATCCCATTAAACCCCTTTTCTCTCAAAACCTATATAAAATGGCATCTGAAACATATCTTTTTCTTAAACTGTTAAGTGAGGCAGTCCTAAATCTCCAAATAAATAGGAGGTCTTTGAAGGCAGCAATTATATCCTTCATTATTTATTTATATACCTTACAGTAAATAGTAACCACTCAACAAATAGTGAGAATATAACTGCTTACCTTCCTTCTTACCCTCCCACCTAGCACAGGGTTGGGCATACAGTAGTTCAATAGATAATTACAACAACTAACTTATTATAAAAAAAATAGCACATATTAAATGCTAGGCACAGTTCTAATCACTTTACGTGCATTGCCTCATTTAATCCTCACAACAACCCTATGAGATTAAAAAAAATCACTTTACGTGCATTGCCTCATTTAATCCTCACAACAACCCTATGAGATAGGTACTATTATTATCCCACTTTACAGCTGAGGAAAATGCAGCACAGAAATTAAGTAAATTGCCCAAGGCCACACAATTAGTTGGTCGCAGAGCTGGGATTTCAACATAGGCAGTCTGGTTCCACAGTCACCACTAGTCTATACTATCTTTCTATGAAGGCCTAACCACATCCCAAGAAAAGGTCCCTGGGTGGCACAAGCAGTTTGCGCTTAAAGAGTTGGCAGTACTAACTGAAAGGTTGGCAGTTCAAACCCACCCAGCAGCTCCACAGAAGAAAGGCCTGACGATCTGTTTCCATAAAAATTAACAGCCAAGAAAACCTTATGGAGCTCGCTTCTACTCTGTAAAACATGAGGTTGCCATGAATCAGAATTGACACCATGGCAATGAATTTTGTTTTCGTTTTTTACCTGCTGCAGGCTTGGCCTACAAGCACCTAGAGGTGAGTGGTGAGGGCTGAAGCCAGGAGACACCAGTCTGTATTCAAATAGCTGCTTACAGCAGCAAATGTTATCACCAAATTGGAAAGACAAGTACCATAATGTTCTCCTAACTCAAAGAGCAGGTCAAGCTGGAGCACTGAACCAGAATACAAGGTCAGAGGTCAAAATTAAAAAGGACAACAAGAAAGCGGGGAATTTGGGTGGAGGGGCAGGAAGAGAAAACAGTCATTCTGAGGCCCCAGAAGAACTGAGTCATTGACTCACTGAAACCTGCTACACCAGAAGCTATTTAGGGGAACTCCATTGCAGCCATTTTGTTAACGTAATCACCACAGAGCCAATTCTCTGGAAATCTGCGTCACCTGGGTAAAGAGTCATTCTTCCAAGGCAGTCATGCCCAGTGGGAGAGCACTAACTTGGAAACTAGGAAAGCCTAGTTCTACTTTCAATGCTATCACCAACTTTATGCAAACCCAAACAAGATTCCTGACCCCTCTGGCTAGTATAAGGAGAAAAATTTACTCTCTTCCATAAAGCATATTAAGGCAGTGAGGCCTGCTCTCAAGCAGGAAAATGTGGCTAGTCACCTTTCCCCACCTCCCTTCAGCACACACATCTGCCTCCCACCACCCTTCACAGCCAAAGCAGAACACTCACCTTCCTGGGAAGTGCCACAAAGAGCCCCCACAGCATGATCAGAACCTGAACCATCTTCATATAAGGCAGCCCGTGAGGTCAGCTCTACACACTTGCTCTTCCCATGCCCATAATTACACCATGGTCAAGTCACCCCGGCATAGAGGGAGAAAACACAGAGTCCTCGTCAATGAGTGTCATTTAGAAGGCAGGCATTCAGTTCTTCCCCTACACTGAGGCCAGACAACTTGGATTTTAGTCCCAGCTCTATCATCAGTTCAGTCCTGAAGAAAGGACTTGCCTAAAGGCTCACTTCATTTGGAAAACTTTCCTGAGGACAAAAAAGATGATCTTCTTATCCCTTTCGTGAGTAATGGGACAGTTTTCTCATCTATATTTTCTGCCTCTCAGATTTCTTGGGAAGTTGCTTTCCCACTTTCAGTGTGTGCTGCCACCAGGCAGGGACGTGTATTAACTGTTTGAAACAGAAGAAACGTGTGTGTACTGCAAATTACTGTTTTTACAGGGTATTGTATTAGGTGGTGCATCCTGGAGGTGTGACCGTGCAAAACTTTTGCCTCTTTTGGCTGTTTTACAGTGAGATAAGCCTTGTAAGTATATTTCCAGGTTCCTGTGTGTTATCTGGAAATTGTATTTCTCATACCACCATCCTACCCCCGGAGACTAGAGGGACATATGTGTCCCACATAATCACACATAACCTACCCCCATAGTGCAGAGGAACATGTGTGTTTCCACATAATAGTATTCAAAATCCACATTACCTACCAAAAATTCAGACACAGTCGATGATTCAGCATGCATTCCATTCATGAAAAAACAAAAAATCAAAAGAAAATCACAAGTGGAAAATAATTCATACATGGAAGGGTTAGATGGAAAGAGAAGATATATTCTCAGTTCAGTTTACTTTCCATTTCCCAACATCCATCTTTCAAATTAATGGAGTCCTGAGCTAACCCTCCAAGTGATAGCTCCTGTATCACAAATTAGAACTTGGATTGAAGTTTTTCAGCTCTATCAAGCATGAAATGGAAGGAAGGATGAACAGCGAAACTAGTCAATCATGACAAGACCACTCCCTTCACTTGACCAATAGACTGCCCAAAAGGAGACCACCTTTGTACTTTTTTTTTCTGTCTGTTTTTCTGAGGTGGAAGAGTAGGGTGGGGCAGTGGGGAGAGAAGACTGTAGGTTGGAAGAGAAGCACATGATAAATTCAGTTCTGTCTTTGAAAGATCAGAAACAGACTGTTCTCAACCTGTAATGACACCAACTTTCAGCAACTGTGGTCATGATAGGCCAAACCCTGGTGGTGTTGGTAGCTAGGTCCTCTCCCCTCTGGGGACCCTGAGTCCAGAAATTCCAGTGAGCAGAGGGACTCTCAGGGAGATACAAAGGAACCTAGACAGAATATCACCAAGCAACACTATCAGAACAGAGTTCAAAATAATTATAGCCGTCATCTCATCTCATCCAGAAAGAATTAGATTTGGAGGAAGGGGGATAGACCAGATGACCTCTAATATTCTTTCCAGCTCCACCACTCAGTAAAGCAATCTCCCAAGAGGATGAGGCCAGGGAGAAGTAAGAATAACACTGTTAAAACAAGCTACTGTTACAGGCACCTAGAGAATAATGGAAAGTTAGCAGAACAGGGGTCAACCTCTGTCACGGACTCACCGAACAACCTTCTTCTCTCTAAGCCTAACAAGAGAGAGTATAGATTAGTTGGTGTCTTCGAGTGTCCCATAGGCCCTCCTGCTCCACCAGCTCCTGTCTGCTTAGAGATATGTTCAAGGAGAAGCCTAAAGAAAATCTCCAAGATGGTTCCTGCATTTTGTCTGTCATCTGTGCTTTCACAAAGGGTCAAGTAGGCTATGGATCCAAAGAAGTGGAGATGCAGGATCCAAAAAGTTTCTCTCACACACAACTTCCATTCCTGATCTCTCACCCCACCCCTGAAGGCTGCAGGCAGAACTGGTTCAAGGGTTAACAGTATGAGAGTCTACCTCCTATTCACCAAGTGCCACTTTAGTGCCATTCGAGTGGCTCAAGCAATGCTAGGAATGGCAGCACAATAAACAGTCCACACAGCCCCTGTTAAACTTTAGCTGAATGCAGACTCAGAAGCCTTCAAATACTTCAAGGAGCTGGGCTCTATGTTTGCTCACATGAACAGTCCTAGAAAATGACCACTTGAACACCTTTCCTCTGATTTGTTAAGCTAGGGCTGAAAACCCAGCAAACTGAAGAGGTTTTACTGAGATTGACTCTCTTATTAAGATCTGGATTCAAGTCCTAACTTTGACACTAACTTTCTATGTGGCTCTAGGTCAGTCCCTTACTATCTGTGGGTCTCAGTTTCTCCATTATAAAATGAGAGAGTTTTGGACTTGATAGTTGTAAAGAGCCCTTTCAACTCTGACATTTCATAAATCCTAAAGAGGGAAATCAAAAACTCAAGAACATCTCAAAATTTCAAAACAATCTCTTTTTAGGGAATCCAGGACAGCCCCAAAACCTTTGTGAGCTTAAAAAAATTACAGAGGGTAGGAAGGGGGTAAGACCTTTTCTAGAACTGTCTAATCATCACTATAAAGTACAGATGGCAATTAATAAGCTCCTCCATTCCAGCTACTAAAGCAGACTGAGGAAACTGGCATCCAGAAGCAGAGTCCACAAATGAGTGGGTCAGGGGAGAGGATGTTTTAACAGATTTAAGAAAGGCTGGGCAGATTAGAGGAGCCCTGGTAGCACAGTGGTTAAAGAGCTCAGCCATTAACCAAAAGGTCAGCAGTTGGAATCCACCAGCTGGGTTCCTTGGCAACCCTGTGGGGCAGTTAGTTCTACTCTGTCCTATATAGGGTCACTACAGGTCGCAATTGACTCGACGGCCACAGGTTTGTTTTGTTTGGTTTGGGCAGACTAGGAGAGACAATTGGCCGTAAAAGTGAAACCAACCCTGGATAGTCTGTAGACATCATTCATATGAATGAATGAGTTTGATTTTCCACTACCCTTCCCTATCTGTCATAATCCAGAAATAGCCTAAAACACACCACTGAAGAAGAGGTGGAGAATAGGGAATTTTTCCCCTTTCATTAAAGTTACTAGCTGGTATGCATTGGACTAGGGTGTGCCCCTGGACATTCCAGCATTGGGATGAGGAATGAGAAAAGTAACAGAAGACACCTTGTGACACTCCCAACTTTACCAGGAGACCACAGAAATTCTAACTTTGGTCACTTTGCCCAAATTACCAACTTCCTTTAATCTGAGGACCATAAAGACCTGAAAACAGGGGACAATTTGCTTTGGGCATGAGAGAGGACTCAGACTTCAGGAACCCAATCAGTGGGTCAGCGTAGGGGGTTGATAAATAGTCTCTCAGGTTCCTTTCAGATTAAAATTTATGGTCTTAACAGGCATGTTGAGGAGTTGTTTCTCCTAAAAGTTGACCATTCTTTGAACCAAACAGCATGGAAAATTCTTGTGCTTCCAGTATCAAAATTCAGCCCTCTCCTTCAATATGATTCAAGTTTCAGTTAGTCTGCATAAAAAATACCTTTAGTATTCAGGCATCTTCAATACCCTGGGAGTGACCCCATACTCCAGTATCTCTTCATACCCATGAGAAGAATCACCATGTTGTATTTTTTGCCACTTTTGACTAAGATGGGATGGTTAAGGCAACTTTGAAGCAACTTCCAGGCCCATCAAGTTCTGTTTAAGGGTGGCATATCTCAGAATTAAGGACGAAAGACGTCACTAGGGAAGAGAAGTCATGGGGCTGACTATTCCCAGAGATCCACCCAACTGTTCAGTCAAAGCCACACCTTAAGAGGATTCAAGGAGTCAACCACAGAGAGGTAAGACTAAAGAGAGGCTCCTGGAAGAATCTTTATAATCCTCTGTGTTGGCAAAGACAGTGTTACACCAACCCCTCTAAAACCACTCTCTCTCACTTGTTGCAGGAAGGGTGTTGGGAAGACAGTGTGGGAAAGCCTCAAGTGGTAAAACCAACAGCAATTTAAAAGAGAGAGATGGTGAAAACCTATACGTGCTGAAAACTTGATGTTTCTGAAAGGCAGGGTTCTGGAAAGCCAAGAAAGACTTGGCAGTGAGACTGGAACACAGCGACGTGGCAACTGAAGCTCAGCATACACCCAGAGAACTAGGCCCCACACTCAACTTTTCTCATCTCAGGGGCCCTTAGCCCTTCTTAAGGCTACTAGCCACTATTTCCACTCTACAAGGCTTTGGCAGTCCTAGGGAGGGGGATCAGGAGCTCTCTGCATAACCTAACAAGCTGCTTGGACTAAGGGACTCAAACCAGGCCTGCCCGAGCAAGGGAAAGGCCCCAGCAGCCATTTGGCGTGACTTGCACAAAAGCAAGCAGGGCTCATTAGTCAGGCATACCCCTCCCCACCCCCTCCTCCTGGGCATCCGGGCCCCACTAGGCCTTACTCCCAGAAGGCTTCTGCTCTTCACCTAACAGCCTGTGGGGTGGAGACAGATCCCAGAGGCAACCACTACTCTAAAAAGGTGTGGTCCTACAAGAGAGAACTCACACCTCACAGAATGTCTAGAAGGCACTCACAGGATGGTCCTGAGGGGATAGGAGAGGAGAAGGGGGCATTAAGTAATAGGAAGACAAGGATTTGGCTGGTGGGGAGAAGGGAGAAACTAGTCTTCTCCCCCAGAAGGTGGGGCAGTTCTCTCCTCAGACTGGTTCCTAGTGAAGTGTTGGTGCTTTTGGGTAAAAGAGAGCAAAAACAAAAAGAAAATTTTTTCCTAGTGAAGTGTTGGTGCTTTTGGGTAAAAGAGAGCAACCGCTATGAATTCCTCCACAACTCTTTCCTCCTCTCCTGGTGGGAAACATCTGCAGCTGCCTAGGGAGGCTGTGGGAAAGGTGAGAGAGGGTGCAGGACCTGCCCTGAGCAGTTCCCTCCCTTTTCCCTCCTCTATTCCCACGGCTCCTCTAGGACAATAGCAGCCTTGCCCCAGAAAGGCGCCAATTCCTGAGCTGAGAGAAGTGTTCCCTTCCATACCAGAGTCCTCTCCTGTCTTCACAGCCCATCTTGGGCAAAGGGAGACCCCGGGCCCCCAACGAAGTCTTCCCCACTGCTGCATCACCAACGCAGAGACTTGGAACCTGAGAAAGAGGCCGGCCCCATCCTGCCCACACTTCTAGCCCAAGGGACCCTCTCACCCACAGGGCACACCAGACAAGGACCCCATTCCCGCCTCCTCCCCACCCTGGGCCTTGGCTTAGGTCCCAGCATTTTGGGTGGGCGGGTGACTAGCCAAGCTACTGGTCATCAGCAAGGGACCACGGGGGCCGGCTAGAGCCCCCGGGGCCGGAAGCACCCACCCCTGGCACTCACCGTCCTGGGCATGGTGGTGGATAAAGCGGCGGAGTTGGCGAAGTTTGGCTGGGAGCTGTCGGGCAGCGCTGGGCACGCAATACACACTGCTCAGGCTCGGGGGCCAAGCGCTCGGACTGGGTCCCTCTCTAGCGTCAGGGCGATTGCTCGGCTTCCTGCTAACGGGCCACGACTTCACAAACCCCACCCAGGAAAGAGCCGCCCCCGTCGCGCCGCCAGCTCCTTTATGTGGCCGGGCTTCCGCGCCGCTCCCCGCCCTTGCGCCCGCCTCCCCGCGAGCCGCTGGCCTCGCCCCACCCAACCCAGCCCTGCCCAGCAATGCCACACTGGCCACGTGGGAGGCCGGGCTAGGCCCGAGCAGCCCAAAGGGAGCTCTCATCCCCGCTCCTTCCCCACCCCCGCTTACAGCCCCTAGCCCTTTGCGTCAGGGCCAACTAGCCCCACCCCCACGCAGGGCAGGACCCTGGGCTGTGCCCTGGCAGATGCTTCTGCTGTTCCTGGCCGCAACTTTCCACTGATGAGGAACTCAAGATAGCCTGTTCCCTCTTAAGACAGCCCTCTTGGAAAGTTCTTCCTTTTGTGTATATGAGCTCCTTTTCTATGTGGCTGCCACCAGTGGATCTCAGCTCTTGCTCCCTGAGTACATACCCACCCCCCCCGCCCCCCCCCCGTGCTGTTCCCTAAGGAAAAAAAACCAAAAACCAAACCTGTTGCCTAGGAGTCGATTCCAACACATAGCGACCTTGTAGGACAGAGTAGAATTGCCCCACAGGGTTTCCAAGGAGCTCCTAGGGTAAGTAACAACTCCTCAGAGGTCTGAAGATGGATCCCAGGCCCCCCTGAAACTTCTCTTGGCTAAACAGCCCCAGCTCCTTCAACCCTTCGTCCATTTCTTCTGTAGGACTCTATATCCCTTCTTCCACCATATTTCCTCTCTACCCTTGCTCAGTCCTCATTTTCATCAGAATTAGGCTCCTCCATATCCTCTACTCACTTTCCTTCCACCAAATCCCAGTTCTCACTTGCCTCAAATCTGTGTGGATCCTTCAGCCCCTCCCCGGTACAAACACATTCACTTTCTGATGAGGCTATAATTCCCCAAGTTAGATGCACCCCTAGTCCACGCCCTTGGGGTGTGACTGCCAGCTTTCTTTCTACTTCTTGTCAAGGTCACAGAATCTCAGGGTGGCAGTGTTCTAGGCTGTAGCAATTATCTGTTTAATTCTGAGTTGTGGTTTGAAAGTGATTGGTCATAGTCCCTTTTTCTCCTATCCATGGCAACCTTATGGAAGCATGGTCTCAGTATTCTTTGTGAGTTAGGACACTTGAGGGATAGTGAAGGGAGCCAGCTTCGGACAGTGGAAAAGATATTTGAGTGGGGAGGGTGTGTCAGAATACCTGATTTCTTGTTGTGGTTCTGCCACTAACTCACTCTTTGACCACTGAATGGACTTGGGCAAGTTCCTTCCCCTCTCAACTTGAGATTCCCCTTCTGTAATAATAAACGGCTGGACTCCTAGGCTTCCAAGATCCTTTCCCATCCTGACGTTTTAAAAGGGTGAGAGAGGAAGTAGACACTCTAGAACATGGATGAGCCTAGCAGGGCTGCATATGGGCTGGCCTTGTATTTGTACTCAGGAACCAGCAGTCCTATTTTCCTCCCCCTCACCCAAGCTCAAAAGTGTCCATGAGTTAATGTGCCTCGGTTTCTTTCATTGATATGTCCTAGGGCAGGCAAGGAGCCCTGGTGGTGGAGTGGTTAAGAGCTCAGCTGTTAACCAAAAGGCCTGCAGTTCGAATCCACCAGCTGCTCCTTGGAAAACCTATGGGGCAGTTCTACTCTGTCCTATTGGGTTGCTATGAGTGAGAGTCAACTCCAAGGCAACGGGTTATGGCAAACAAAGCACTCCACCCAAGAGGCCTTATTGAGCTGAGCAGTTTGTCCAGAGGAAGAGCAGCACTCCCTGGAAAGCCTCAGCAGCAGGGGTAGCAGTGGCAGCCAATCACATTCCTTGACACCACCATGGTTCTTTCTTCCTAGAAGTTCAAAGAACTCACTGATTCCCTTATTCATGTTCACTTAGAACCCACAGGGGCTTGACACTAGCTAGGTTGAATGCCTAAAGGGGAAGGGGAAGTTGGAGATTCCAACTTCCTTTATCCAGTCTGGAAAGTAGAAACCCTCTGTGTGTCATTTCTCACCTCCCATGTCAACTGCCCCCACACATACACAGGAGCTAGTTAGGGAGTGTCAGGAAGCTAAGTACACTGTTTAAAGGGAAAGGGGACCACAGAAGTTTGGGCTGGGAGGAACAGGTCAGAGGGTGAAGGAGCTAGGGAAGCAAGTAGGGGGAAAGAAGGCTGAGGGAGGTTGGTGGGATTTCAGCCCCTAGGGAGGACATGGGTGGGAAATGGGGAAGGAGAGAGCATAGACTATCTGAAACTGGTTAGGTTAGCCCCCTTCAGGTTGGGGGAACTGAAGATCAGAAAACAGAAAGGGCTTACACTAGGTCAAGCAACTAGTGTATAGAATGGAGTCAGAGGATAATAGAGGATGCAAAGAGCTCAGTAAGAAGCTGTTGTAATAGTTGAAGCAAGAAATTATAAGGGCTAGAGCCAAATACAAGCTAGTTATGGTGATTATGGTCAAACAGCTGGTCATTGCTTGGAGGTTAGACATGGAACTCTCTGGCTAGGAGGGACCCATCTCAGTTATGCGCCTGCCTCCAAAGCAGACCAAAGGTAGCTGAGGTGCTCCCTTGTTCAAGATTGCCAGGGAAGCACATCTTTGTTTCCCGCCTCTTTGTAAACCATTCCGTGTCTATGCAGCCAGAACTTCTGATTTCCTCCCACCCACTATTCTGATCTTAGGTGGTTTGAGAAGTAGCTCAATCTTCCTGGGGCCAGAGTAATCTCCACAACTGGGTATAGATATGATGAGATTTATGCCAGTGTTTGTAGAGAGAAGAGATAGTAACAGGCTAAACATCCCCACAAAGGTTGGTTTCCCTGGGAGAGGGAAATAAGGTATGAGGAGACTTGAGTTTTTACAAGAGTTGAATTCAGAGAATTCAAGGAGGGGCAGGCAAGTCTTTTTCAAGTGGTAGAGCTAGGTGAGAGACAGGATGAGCAGAGGGTGGTACAGGGACATTTTGCAGCTGGAGTTCAAGGAAGCTGGGAACATCCAGATCAAGAGTAGGGGCTAAAAGAGGAGATTTGGCCTGAACTTTATGGCCAAATATGAGAACCAGATTGAAAGGCCAAGGATTTCTTGGGGATTATTCTGGAGCTAAGTAAGTCTGGGAGTAAAAGTCATGGTAATGACAAGAAAGAACCGCATATGGCTGATTTATGTGACAACCTATGTATGCAAGCACTAGAGAGAAATGATATTGGACTTGTAATCACCTCCCCATATATCATTCCCACCCGAGATCTGCACTCACTGCGATACAGAAGCTTCTGCATTCTAAATGGCATTCCTCCTTCAGAGGATGCAGTGCTGGAGAGCAATATCAGAGAGCAACTAGATGGAAAGCACTCCTGGGGTACTTTGGATAAAGGCATTCCCCACCCAATCCATTGAATGGTAAGAGTATGGCAGACATACCCCAAGGAAGTGGACTAGGGGTACATCTATCACTCAGGACTTGCTGAGGGCCTCTTTTCATTTCCATCACAGTTGGTAAGTCCTTCCTTACATCTAATTTAGATCTCTTCTGCTTCACTCAGGGCTTTTGGTTGATCCTTAGGGATGAAATTAACTAAGTCTCTAAGATTGCTCTTCTCCATTCATAGAAAAGACAAATGTGACAGGGAGAAATGAGGACAAACACCAGCTTGATGTCACACACTTCAAGGTCTTCTATCTCTTCCTTCCCATGTGTCAGAGCCCAAACACTTGGCAAGCTGTTCCGCTTACACAAACAAGAGACTAGGCAGAAGAATATACTGCTCTCTTCCCAAAGGGAAGAGGCTGCCTCTTGGCACAGTATGGCTGAAAATACAAACTGCAGCAGTGGAGTTATCTTGCTTTTAACCGTCTTCAGTCTTCTATGCACTTCTTGAGAACAGAAGCTAGGGTTTGGGTAAAAGGAAAGAAGATAACATTAATGTACCGAAAACAGTGGGGAGGCTATTTCAATATCTAGCTTCATTTAACCCTAACAAGAAACTTTGGAAGTAGGAATAAGGACACTGAGGCACTGAGGAGTGAAGTGACTTATCCAAGAGTCTCATGATTCATTGATGGTGGGACAGGGATTTGGGCCCAGGTGTTGTGAGTCCAAAGTCCACCTTCTTTCCATCAGCCTGAACCTGTGACCTTCTCAGCTCTGACCTGTGACCAGGCAAACCCAAGGAAGGAAATATATTTTCCGATTTGTATCACTCCTGCGCCTTAATGGTCAGACTAGACAGCTTGAGATAGTGAGTGGGTAATAATAAACAGCAATGATAAGGCATCTTGCCAATATCAAATGCCTTAGGATCCTTGGTGGCGCAGTGTTTAAGAGCTTGGCTGCTAATAAGCCAAAGGCCAGCAGTTCAAATCCACCAGCTGCTCCTTGGAAACCCTATGGGGCAGTTTTACCCTGTCCTATTGCTATCAGTCAGAATCAACTTGACTGCAATGGGTTTGATTTTTTTGGTTACATGAATATTTAGTATTAATAATATACTAATGGACCATAGTAAGAGGGGAGAGAATTTCTCTGTCTTTTCCTGTAATAAAGTTGAAAGCTTTTCAAGAGCTTCCCCCAGCCAGCCGATATCAATTCAGTTTGAGTCAATGTCCTCTTGGAATGTGAAATTAGTCCCACAGAGAGGGTCTCCTAGTCTCCCAATCAAGTTGCTAGTCCCTAGGCCTGCCCCCTCATACCAGTGACTACACACGTAGTATGTCTGCATGCAGGGCCCAGAAGGAAAACAGCCCCCTTGAGCACAGGGTCCCTCCATGAACTGCTCATAGTGCAAACTCAATACACCTAGAAGGAACCTATCCATCTGTCCATCCCACCCGTGCATCTAGCAGTGATGGAGTGCCTGTTAGGTGCCAGGTTGTATGTGAGGCTCTGCAAGGGATGAACTCACTCCTCTTCCTTGCCGTGAGCTCTCCTCAATGGCTGTGTATCTGTTGGTGGTTTTGCTGTTAGTGTGGTCCTTTGTGTGCACATTGCCATCATCCTTAACTCTCCTCTGCCTGATGCCTGCCATTTGGTCACCAATCTCTACTGTCTATCTGTCCTTCACAGTTTCTCTCCCTCCTGCCTCCACTGTCAATGCCCTAGGTCAGCCATCTCTGTCTCTTGTCCCGGACTGTTGTAACAGTCTCCTCATTGGTTTTCCTGCCTCCAGAGTGCCCTCTGCATGGTCACCAGTGATCTTCAAAAACACAGCCTCCACCTGTTCTCAGCATTGTCAGGTGACTCACCTCCCCAACGTATGTGCGCACGCGCACACATACGCACACGTATGCACACTTAACTTTCTAGCCTTCTCTTCATCCCACGGCTCCTCAGCACAGACCTTCTATCCAGGTTACTGTCACCTCACCCAGCACTGTGTGCTTGCTCTTGTCTCTGGTCCTCTTGGGCCCCCACTCCTGCATGAAGTCCTCTCTTGATTTCTCCTGCTCTCCTTGTGCTCTCTGCCTCCCCCCAGCTCCTGTAGTACCCGCAGTCTGCAATGTTCATCTGGCCTCCTTTCCACATCCTGTCTTCTCAACTGCCGCTTTTTTTTTTTTTCCTTTATTCCAGGCTGGGCTATGGCTGTTCCCAGAAAGGGATCATACTTTGTGTTCCATCCCAAAGGAGCCCAGGACACTTCCAGGCATATCTTTGGCACTCAGGACAGGTTGCTCAGCTAGGCCACAGGAAAAAAAGGATCTGCCGTTCTCATTTTCAATCTGACAAACTTGTGTCTGTCCAGATTTTCAGAGGGACCAAGTTGCCCCTCACACTGCCTTAAGTTCTCCCCTGTTAGGAGACAAGACCAATGGAATGGAATAGAGCCTTCTCTTTTCTCTCTCTCTCTTCACTCAGAACACACACACACACACACACACACACACACACACACACACAGTGCCAGCTCTGCTCCCAATGTGCCTTACAGAAACATTCTACTGTGTACGAAGAGGCATTTACAAGGACATTCACTACAGTACTATAATAATGAGATAAGTTCCTTAGGGAATACACTATGGTACATCAATACAAGGAGATGCTTTCAGCCTTCTAAAAGAATAAGGTGCCATGAAGAGTTTTTTTTTAATTGTACTTGAGATGAAGGTTTAAAGGACAAACTAGCTTCTCATTAAACAGTTAGTATACATATTGCTTTGTGACATTGCTTACCAACCCCAAAACCTGTCAGTGTTCTCTATTCTCGAACTTGGGTTCCTTATTAGCAGCTTTCCTGTCACTTCCTGCCTTCTAGTCCTTGCCCCTGGGCTGGTGTGCCGCCTCAGTCTCCTTTTGTTTTATGGGCCTGTTTAATCTTTGGCTGAAGGGTGAACCTCAGGAGTGACTTCGTTACTGAGCTAAAAGGGCCATACTCAAGAGAGGCTTTTGATCTAATATCAAGTCACAGAACAATAAAACCCCGTTGCCATCTAGTCGATTCAGATTCATAGCGACCCTATAGGACAGAGCAGAACTACTCCATAGAGTTTCCAAGGAGGGCCTGGTGGATTAAAACTGCTGACCTTCTGATTAGCAGCTGTAGCACTTAACCACTATGCCACCAGTGTTTCCCACAGAACAATATGAATAGCATAATCCCATTTATAAATCAAAATATCTGTGTGTTTACAGATATATTTGTAAGTTCCCAGAAAAGGGGGAAGATGCACAGTGAATTGATACACCTCTGGTGAGGGGACTGAAATTGGTTGTTCTTGTTGTTAGGTGCCATCGAGTTGCTTCCAACTCATAGCACCCCTGTGTACAACAGAACAAAACACTCCCCAGCCCTGTGCCATCCTCACAATCTTTGTTATGCTTGAGCCCATTGTTGCAGCCACTGTGTCATTGCATTTCCTTCAGGGTCTTCCTCTTTTTCGCTGACCCTCTACTTTACCAAGCACGATGTTCCTCTCCAGGGAATGATCCCTCCTGATAACATGTCCACAGTATGTGCGACTTTAGTCTCTCCATCCTTGCTCATAAGGAACATTCTGGCTGTACTTCTTCCAAGACAGATTCGTTTGTTCTTTTGGCAGTCCACGGTATATTTAATATTCTTCACCAACACCATAATTCAAAGGCCTCAATTCTTCTTCAGTCTTCCTTATTCATTGTCCAGCTTCCACAAGCAAAAGAGGCAATTGAAAACACTATGGCTTGGGTCAGGTGCACCTTAACCTTCAAGGTGACATCTTTGCTTTTTAACACTTTTAAAGAGGTCTTTTGCAGCAGATTTACCCAATGCAATGTGTCTTTTGACTTCTTGACTGCTGCTTCCATGGGTGTTGATTGTAGGTCCAAGTAAAATGAAATCCTTGACAACTTCAGTATTTTCTGTTTATCATGATGTTGCTTATTGGTCCAGTTGTGAGGATCTTTGTTTTCTTTATGTTGAGGTGATCCCTACTGAAGGCTGCGGTCTTTGATCTTCATCAGAAAGTGCTTTAAGTCCTCTTCACTTTCAGCAAGCAAAGTTGTGTCATCTGCATATTGCAAGTTATTAATGAGTCTTCCTCCAATCCTGGTACCCCATTCTTCTTCATATCGGCCAGCTTCTCAGATTATTTGCTCAGCATACAGATTGAATAGTTATGGTGAAGGGATACAACCCTGACACACACTTTCCTAAGTTTAAAACAACGCATACTTGACTTTAAACCACACAGTATCCCCTTGTTCTGTCCAAATGACTGATTGTTGTTCTATGTACAGGTTCCTCATGAGCACAATTAAGTGTTCTGGAATTTGCATTATTCACAACTTTATCCATAATTTGTTATGATTCACACAGTTGAATGTCTTTGCAAAGTCAATAAAACACAGGTAAACATCTTTCTGGTATTCTCTGCCTTCAGCCAGGATCCATTTGATATCAGCAATGATATCCCTGGCTCCACATCCTCTTCTGAATCTGGTTTGAACTTCTGGCAGTTCCCTGTCAACGTACTACTATACTCACTTTTGAATGATCCTTAGCAAAATTTTATTTGCCTTTGATATTAATGACATTGTTTGATAATTTCCACATTGAGTTGGATCACCTTTCTCTGAAATAGGCATAAAAATGGATCTCTTCCAGCCGGTTGGCCAGGAAGCTGTCTTCCAGATTTCTTGGCATAGACGAGTGCGCTCTTCCTGCTGCATCTGTTGAATCATCTCAGTTGGTATTCCATCAATTCCTGGAGGCTTGTTTTTGCCAATGCCTTCAGTGAAGCTTAGACCTCTTCCTTCAGTACCATTGGTGCCTGATCATATGCTACCTCCTGAAATGGTTGAAGGTTGACCGATTCTTTTTGGTATAGTGACTCTGTGTATTCCTTCCATCTTCTTTTGATGCTTCCTGCGACGTTTAATATTTTCCCCGTAAAACCCTTCAATGTTGCAACTCAAGGCTTGAATTTATTCTTCAGTTCTTTCAGCTAAAGAAGTGCCCAGTGTGTTCTCTTTTTGGTTTTCTAACTCCAGGTCTTTGCACATGTCGTTATATTACTTTACTTTGTCTTCTTGAGCTGCCCTTTGAAATCTTTTGTTCAGCTCTTTTACTTCATCATTTCTTCCATTTGCTTTAGCTACTCGACGTTCAAGAGCAAGTTTCAGAGTCTCTTCTGACATCCATTTTGGCCTTTTCTTTTTTATTTCCTGTTTTTGTAACAACCTCTTGCTTTCTTCATGTATGATGTACTCGCTGTCATTCCACAACTCGTCTGGTCTTTGGTCATTAGTGTTCAACTCGTCCAATCTATTCTTGAGAGGGCCTCTAAATTCAGGTGGTATGTATTCAAGATCATACTTTGGCTCTCGTGGACTTGTTCTAATTTTCTTCAACTTCAACTTGAACTTGCATATGAGCAATTGATTGTTCTGCAGTCGGCTCCTGGCCTTATTCTGACTGATGATGTTTAGCTTTTCCATCATCTATTTCCACAGGTGTAGTCGATTTGATTCCTGGGTATTTCATCTGGCAAGGTCCGTATAGTTGCCATTTATGTTGTTGAAATATTTGTAATGAAGAAGTCATTGGTCTTGCAAAATTCTATCATGTGATGTCCAACATTATTTCTATCACCAAGGCCATATTTTCCAACTACAGATCCCTCTTCTTTGTTTCCAACTTTTGAATTCCAATCACTGGTAATTATCAATGCATCCTGATTGCATGTTCGATCAATTTCAGACTGCAGAAGTTGGTAAATATCTTCAGTTCCTTCATCTTTGGCCTTAGTGGTCGGCGTGTAAATTTGAATAATAGTTGTATTAACTGGTCTTCCATGTAGGTATATGGATATTATCCTATCACTCACAGCACTGTGCTTCAGGATAGATCTTGAAATGTTCTTTTTGACAACGAGCACAACGCCATTCCTCTTCAAGTTGTCATTCTCGGCATAGTAGACCATATGATTGTCCTATTCAGAATGGCTACTACCAGTCCATTTCAGCTCACTAATGCCTAGGATATAGATGTTTATGGGTCCCATTTCATTTTTGACGATTTCCAATTTTCCTAGATTCATACTTCTTACATCCTAGGTTCCAATTATTAATGGATGTTTGCAACTGTTTCTTCTCATTTTGAGTCATGCCACATCAGCAAATGAAGGTCTCAAATGCTTGATTCCATGCACATCCTTAAGGTCTACTCTACTTTGAGGAGGCAGCTTTTTCTCAGTGCCTTTTGAGTGCCTTCCAACCTGAGGGGCTCATCTTCTGACACTATATCAGACAGAGTTCCACTGCTATTCATAAGGTTTTCACTGGCTAATTTTTTTCAGAAGTAGACCACCAGGTCCTTCTTCCTAGTCTGTCTTGGTCTGGAAGCTCAGCTGAAACCTGTCCACCATCGGTGACCCTGATGGTATTTGAATGCCAGTGGCATAGCTTCCAGCATCACAGTAATATGCAAGCCCCCCACATTACAACTAAATGACAGACGTGTGGGAGACTGGGATTGGAGAGGAGGATAAAGGGAAATTTTTACTTCTTCATGTATATACTTCATGAATTACATCTGCAATTTTATAAAACAATAAAAAAAGAAAAAGGAGGAGGAGAATAAAGGAGAAGAGAAAAAGAGGAGGTAGAAGAGAAGAAGGGAGAAGAAGAAGAATTTCAGAGAGATTTTAGATAAGTTGGACAGCAGAGTCAAGATACAAAAAGATTTTGACAAGCCCAGATAATGGTAAAACTTAAAAGTAGAAAAAATGTAAACATTCTGCTTGAGTCCAAAACGCCAGCCTCATGAGGAAAATATTGGAAAGATGCAGCTTAGCAGCAGCATGGGTAAAAAGATCTCTGAGGCTTTACCTGATAACATATCCCTTTAATGTTAGCAGTGAGCTATAACTGTCAGGAGAGTTAGTTTAAGCCTAGAAATCTAGTGTCTAGGAGGAAGAGGACAATTCTGCCTTCCTCTGCCTGATCAGACCCGATTTGAAAGATTGTATCCTGCTCTGGCACCCTCAGTTTACCAGGGCCACAAACACACAGGGATGTATACAGAGGGGAGTGAGCTGGCTGGGGAGGAGGCTGGAACTCAGGACACATGAGCTACAGTTGAAGGATCTGAGGTTGTTTGACTTTGAGAAGAGAAAATTTCAGGGGACTTTGTGTCTTCAGACTTCTGAAGGCCAGCTTGATACAAAGGGAACATATTGGGCCTATATGGCCCCAAGGGGCAGAGCTGGGACCAGTGGGAGAAATCTACAGTGGGATCAATGGGAGAAAGCTCAGTGTTAGGAAGAAGTTTCTTATGGTCACAGCTGTCCAAAGCTGGAGACAGTCACTCAGAGTACTGAGGTCCTCATAATTGGAGGTGTGTAAGCAAAGGTTGGATGATCCCACACTCTGGAAGATTAAAGAGGAGATGCCTATGCTTTAAAAGTCTACGAAACCAATAGGTTAAAAACCCTCAAGTGAAAAAGAGGCCACTTTTAAACCATTAGAGTCCTGGGTGGTACAAATGGCTAACATGCTCAGCTGCTAACCAAAAGGTTTAGGTTAAAGTCCACCCAGAGATACCTCAGAAGAAAGGCCTAGCGATATACTTTGGAAAAATCAGCCATGGAAAATCCTGTGAAGCACAGTTCTACTTTGACACACAGGGCCACTATCAGTTGTAATTGACTCGATAGCAACAGGTTTGGTTTAAAGCCATTATTTGATTCAGTCCTAAGAGTAACTTCGATAAGCAGAACAGCTATCAATTCTTATTTGAAAGATAAGGAATGCAGGCTCAAAGAAATAAAGTAACTTGGCCATGATTATACTACAAGTAACGAACCGAAGTCAGGCTATTTAACTTTATTATTAATCCATCTATTAATTCATTCAGCAAATATTTTGTGTGTGCTTACTATGCACCAGACATTGTACTAGGCTCCAGGAATATAGATGTAAAAATACAGAAAAGGTCTCTACTCTCACAGAGCTCACCACCTGGTGGATGTGGCAGACAAGAAACATGGCAATAATGTGTTCTTTCCACCACTCTCCATATCCTAAGTGTTGCAGTATGTGAATTAAGGCTTCATCTCAACAGGGCCAATTGAAATCATTGGCCCAGAACGGAAAGCTCTCAACACAATGCTCTTAAAAAGAGCATTGGGTAAATGGACAAGGAGCAGAAGATGACTCAGGGTTGTGAGCAGGCCCATCTCTCCATTACTAAGGTACCCATTGCTGCCCAGAAACTCCAGCTGGCACCTGGAAGTGTACATGCTTTATTCCTATGTATATGCATATAACCACATATGTATATACAGCTAGATAGCTGCATGATTTTTTTGTATGTGTATGACAAAGTGAAAGTGCCACTCAGAAAGCAGCATGAGATAGTATAAAGAACACTAAATTTGGAACCAGGAGACCTGGTTTTAGTCTCCAATACTTTCAGGGAAACCAAGTGATTAACCCTAAGCCTCAGTTTCTTCATCTGTAAAAACTGAAGTAATAATAATAATAGCTACTTCTCAGGATTGTTGTAAGGTGGATATATAAGGTTGGATGGGAGAAAGTGCTTGCACATGGAAAAAGGGTAATTATAGTATAGTATTTGGAGTATAAATTTAAGTGCCAGGGTTTTCCTGGGCCCAGATGTGCCTCTGTTTGGCCATATGTATGATGTCTGTATGTTCCCATGTTGCCTGTTGTGTGTCCATTTGAGCGTATGTGTGTTGATGGGCCTAATGTGTATACCCAAGTCAACCTGACATGTAGTAGCCCCCTCTTCATACCACTCACGTACCTGAAATACTTTTTTTCATTCCTTAGCCCCCAATTTCAGAACATAAAGCATTCTAGCATTCTTTTATTTGAGCAATGTAGGCCTCTAACATTCCTAACTATATGTTTTTAAATTTTAGTATTCTAAATTATTTATTGTATTTTGATGACAATCTCATCCAAGATTGAAACTCTGTTATTTTTATTGTTAGTAATATAAAATTTAACTCTAATTTTAAATTAGGTAGTGTAAGAAGGCTTGACATATGAAGAATTTTAATAAACACTTGTTGTTCTTAGTATATTCAATAATGCACTCTTGAAACAAAAAGAAATGTATTTGATTATTTTCAGAAGACTTTGGAGTTGTAATCATGGGAAAAATCAGACCTTCGTGTTACTTCCTTACATTTTGTTTGCTTAATATTTAATAAATGGGAGAAAGCTGTAGCCTTCTCTGCAGTAGGGGGTCTCTAAGAGTCTGAAATATGCCTGAGGGTCTTAACCTAACTCTATGTTAAGAGCCCTTCCCCTACTTCCTACCACCACTCCAAAGGCACTTTGCTCGTGTTCGACCTAGCCATGTGTGCACATGCAGATGTGAGCTCATATGTGGATGCCTCTCAGTAAGGAAAATGCAGCCCCACCTCAAGTGTGACATCATGTTGGCCTTCCCGTGGCTCCAGAGGATGTGGTTCTGGCAGGTTTAATGCCACAGGGGAAGAAGAGGAGCAGTTCTCCAGTTTCCTCTTACACACTACTCCCCAACCTCCTCAGCCCTAGCTTTTCCCAAGCTTTGGGATTGGAGGGCAAGAGATCTGACCCTATTTTCCTCAGACCAACAAAGCCACAAGTGTGCTACAAGATGACTGGTCCAAAGAGGCCCAACCAATTATTCTGAGGATCAGAGTGTGTTTGGAAGGAGAAGAGAAAAACCCTGTGTTTAATTCGAAAAACCATTGAATCTTAGATCAAGCATGGTCCTTCATCACCTCCTTACCCCACCTCTCCCATATCTCTGTGAAAGGATGGAAACAGAAATCAAATCCTAGAATGTCACACCTTTAACATTATCTAGGCTGCACATCCCCATTTTATACGTGAGAAAACTAAGAGCAAGAGAAGCAAATGTACTTGCTGAGGGAAATACCTAGCTCTTCTGACTCCCAGGCCAGTGTTCTTTCCACTGGATCTCCAGACTTAAGAGCAATAAGGGTCAAGCAAGTTAGTAAAAAAGAGAAATGGTGCTACAGTTCTGTTGCTTTGGAAACATTTCCTTAAAATGAAAGTTGAGAGGTTCTTAGGAGGGGAATAAAGGTACAGAAGCTGGCTGGTGGGTTTCTCTGCTGAGAGCAAACCTGGAGCAAGTACTTACTATGTCTCAGGGCAGGATATGAGACTTGGGAGAAATGTGGGCTTCTCATGTCCAGAGGCTGATCTGGAGACTGGGACATGGGTTCCGGATCTCCAACAAAAGCTCCTGAAGGCAATGGCTGTGGCTTGCATTCTCTCCTCATTTCCCAGAAACTTTCCCAGCTCCAGGCCTCCTGATTTATGATGCTTGCCATAGAGATGAGATCATCCTGGCTTCCTGGGCAAAGGCCTTTGTCTGGATCCACCCGCTGGCTGCCTGTGTCTCTGAGCTGCAAGTGCACCGGCTGTTTGGTACTCCCCATTCTGGCTGCCCCAATCTTCCAGGGGGCTGGATTAGTACAGCACAGCCCAGGAATCATGAGGTTGCTTGCTGGCTTATGGGGGCTACTTCCCATTACTCCCAGGGCTCTGACTTTATAGACTGCACTGGGGGTGGAGGCGGAGGTAATGAAACCCTTTCACCTCATCACATTTACTCATTTATCACCTCATTTACTTCTTCAAGGTTTTTTGTTTCTATCTAAGCCCCCCAATTCCCTGGGGCCAGTCTGAACTTGGGCTATTTTCACTTCCTTAGGGTTTTTACAGGTGGTATACTCTGCCTGGAACACTCTTTCTGGAACACTCTTCCTCTATCTTTACATGGCTGGCCCTTTCTTTTCCTTCAGGCCTCTGCCTAAGTATCACTTCTTTCCCTGCTCATCCTATCTATATCACAATGTTGTCGTTGTTAGGTGCCATCAAGTCACTTCTGACTCATAGTGACCCTATGTACAACAGAACAAAACACTGCCTAGTCCTGCGCTATCCTCACAATCGTTGTTATGTTTGAACCCATTGTTGAAGCCACTGTGACAATCCATCTCGTTAAGTGTCTTCCTCTTTTTGGCTGACCCTCTACTTTACCAAGCATGATGTCCTTCTCCAGGGACTGATCCCTCCTGACAACGTGTCCAAAGTATATAAGCTGCAGTCCCGCCATCCTTGCCTCTAAGGAGCATTATGGCTGTACTTCTTCCAAGACAGATTTGTTCATTCTCTTGGCAGTCCATGGTATATTCAATATTCTTCACCAACAGCATAATTCAAAAGGGTCAATTCTTCCTTGGTCTTCCTCATGCATTGTCAAGCTTTCTCACACATATGAGGTGACTGAAAACACCATCACTTGGGTCAGATGCACCTTAGTCTTCAAGGTGACATCTTTACTTTTTAACACATTAAAGAGGTCTTTTGCAGCACGTTTGCCCAATGTAATGTGTCTTTTGACTTCTTGACTGCTGCTTCCATGGGTGTTGATTGTAGATTCAAGTAAAATGAAATACTTGACAACTTCAATCTTTTCTCTGGTTGTCATGATGTTATTTGTCCAGTTGTGAGGAGTTTTGTTTTCTGTATGTTGAGGTATAATTCATACTGAAGGCTGTGGTCTTTGATCTTCATCAGTAAGTGCTTCACGTCCTCTTCACTTTCAGCAAGCAACGTTGTGTCATCTGCATGTTGCAGGTTGTTAATGAGTCTTCTTCCTGTCTTGATGCCCTGTTCTTCATGTAGTCCATCTTCTTGGATTATTTGCTCAGCGTACAGATTGAATAAGTATGGTGAAATGATGCAACCCTGATGCACACCTTTCCTGACTTTAAACCATGCACTATCCCCTTGTTCTGTTCGAATTACTCCCCCTCCCCCCAAAAAATACTCTCAATCTCACAGATTTGTTTTCTTTACAGCATTTATCACAATTTGCAATAGTATATTTTATCTATGTATGTACTTGTTTAATGGTGGGCAGAATAATACCCCCCAAATATGTCCACATCCTAATCTCTAGAATCTATGAATATGTTAGGTTACAGGCAAAGGGACCAAAGGTTGCTAATCAGCTGACATTAAGGTGGGGAGATTATCCTGTGTTATCTGGGTCAGTCCAATGTAATCACAAACGCCCTTAAAAGTGGAAGAGGGAGGCAGAAGAAGAGGTCAAGTGATGTCATGTGAGGACTTGACCTGCCTTTGAAGATAGAGGAAAGGGACCATGAGCCAAGGAATGCAGTTGGTCTCAAGAAGCTGGAAAAGACAAGGAAATGGGTTCTCACCTACAGCCTCCAGAAGGTACACATCCCTGCAGACCTATTTTAGGCTTCTCAGCTTTAGAACTATAAGATAATAGATTTGTGTTGTCTTAAGCCATCAAGTTTGTGATAATTTGTTCAGCAGAGATAGGATACTATTACATTCCTTCCTTAGACCAAGATTTTGATAAGGCAGGAACTATGTCTGTTCTGCTCACCATCTTAGCCCCAGCATACAGTATAGTGCCTGGCACAGAGTAGGACCTCAATTAATGTTGTTTGGTTTAGATGAATGAATGAATCCTGGACATGCCTTACACACCTTCCCTCCATATTATCTCTCAGAGTGGGGTGGCCTTCTTTCCAAGGGGCTGAGCCCAAAGGAGGCCAACACCTTCCCAGACAGTGCATGGTAGGAAAGAGGAGCTGGAAGCCTGGGAGCGCCTTCATCTTTTATTTCTGAGAAAGAGACCTGAGAGCGCTCCATCAGTCACCTGTGTGTCCACACAAGAATGTATAGACGTTCTCCCTTTTCCTCACCTCCATATATACAGATGCT
The DNA here is from genome assembly GCF_030014295.1 of Loxodonta africana. Classification (NCBI taxonomy): domain Eukaryota; kingdom Metazoa; phylum Chordata; class Mammalia; order Proboscidea; family Elephantidae; genus Loxodonta; species Loxodonta africana. The sequence continues at coordinate 70,491,875 of NC_087369.1, forward strand.
GATTCTCACCCAAGAAACTTTACTGGAACACCTGGTGTGTGCCATCTGCAATGCTGGGAGCTTGCCCATATATTATTCATGGATGATGATGGTTTGTTTTCCCACCTGTTATTTCTTATCATCTTATTTACTCTTTGTTTTGGCAGGATAGAGATTTCTATTCCAACTCTGAAAAGACACAGAGAAGGCACAAGCCCTTCCAAAGGACACACAGCCAGTGAGTATAAGAACTGGAAGTAGAACCCAGGTCTCTAGACACCAAACTCAATAGTGTTTTTATTATTTTTCAAACTGCCTCTTACCTCCACCACACCCTTAACACACAAGCTGGCATATATTGGGACCTATCTTATCTCTTCCCTTAGGCCATATTCTGGGCATTCCACTTTCTCCCTGCTGAAGTGATACCCTCTGCTTTTTAGCAACCACTTTTCCTTCATTCTTCCTCTTAGTGAAAAGAAGCATTAAGTTGAGTAGAAAGGTCACAGAATTTGAGTGCTGACATTGTCAACTTATGGTCAGTGTGATCTTTGTTTGATATTTTCTCCCCGTCCACAGATGGGTCCCACCTTTCATTTCCAGCCTTCTCTCTCCCTTCACATGCACCTGGATTTCTCCAGTCAGGCTAGTTTCTTCATGGCCCATGTCCATTCTTCTACCTTTGCCTTCCACTAACATGAAAACACTCAACAACAATAACTATTGTAAACATTTATTGAGTGCTTATTATGTGTCAGGCACCTTGCTAAGCACTTGATATGCATTATTATCTCACTTAATCCTCAAAATAATCTCAAATCATAGGTATTATTATTATTCACATGTTATAGATGAGGAATCACCACCCAACTGTCAGTTTGTCCTACTGTGGTGTCTTGTGTGTGTCTATGAGACTGAAAGCTATGCAATCAGTATTTAAAATACCAGCAGGGTCACCCATGGTAGACAAGTTTCAGTGGAACTTCCAGACTAAGACAGACTAGGAAGAAAGGCCTGGCAACCTACTTCTGAAAATTAGCCCATGAAAACTTTATGGATTACAACAGAATATTGTCCAGTATAGTGCTAGAAGATGATCCCTCTAGGTTGGAAGACACTCAGAATACCCAGTGTTAGCAACAATAGACTCAAGAACATCAACAATCATGAAGATGGTGCAGGACCAGGCAGCTTTCATTCTGTTGTACATGGGATCGCTATGAGTGGGAGCCACCTCAAGGGCAGCTAGCAAACAATAACATAGATGATGAAGTTGAAGCTGAGAGAGGTTAAGTAACTTGCCCAAGGTCACTGGCACATGAAGACAGCAGGATATGAGTTTAAATGTTCTGACTGCAGGACCCACACTTTTAACTAGTACACCTCCCTGGTTATCTCCCTCTCATCTTTCTCTCTCTCTGCTTATTCACACCTTTGACACTTTCCTCTAGTTACTCCTTCCTCCTAGAAAGTGGAGATGGAGGGCAGAAAGGAGGGAGTAATGAAGGTTGTGCACCAGACACAAGGAATAGGATCTACAAAGTCAAATAAGAAAGATCATGGATATTTAGAGATCTGTAAGCAGATTCATGAGGCTGAAACACTAGGTCCATATAGCAAAAAGTCTCCAACTCACAGATGCCTCCAGCTCAACATTTCCGAAAAAACTTTCTGGTCCTCCCTCTCAAACCTGTCCCCCTCCAGAAACCTAAGAGTCACCCTTGACACATCCTTGTTTCTCACTTCCCTATTCCTCCTGCCATTTCAGTCCGTCACCATATCCTATCAACAGGCCTTCTAAATAGCTCTGAGATCTTCCTTTTCATTCCATCATCACTGTCACCACCCTGGTCCAAGCCACCATCATCTCTCAAACAAGAAACTGTAACAAGTTCCTAACTCGTCTCCCCACATCCATGCTGGTTTTTCCTCCAACTCATTCGCCACAAAGCAGCTAGAGGGACCTTTTCAATATGCAAATCTGATCATATCACTCCACAGCTTAAAAGTCCTCAATGACTTCTTCCCTTTGCTCATATGATGAAAGACAGAATCTTTGCTATGACCTTTAAATGCTCATTATAGTCCAGCTACTGCGTGCCTCTTCAGCCTATCTCCCAACTCATTCTACCACTTGCTGTTTGCATTCCAGCCACACTGGCCTCCTTTGTGTTTCCAAAATGTTTCATGATTCCTCCCAATCCATTCCCTACAAAGGTCTTTGCGTACTATTTTTTCTGCAGGAGTCACGTCTCTGCTCCCCCCACCCCCTGCAGGACCTGCCATTTAACTAGTTAATAAAAACTCAGCGTTTCCTTCAGATCAAGTATCACTTCTTGTGGAACTTTCTAAAACTTAGTCAAGCCACCTGCCATATACCCTCAGAAGACTAGTCACCCTTCCTCCTGAAAACTTATAAGCATGCATGTATTTGGGTCCTGATCTGATAAATATCTATCTCCCTAAGCAGACCATAATTTCCATGAGAGCATGAACAGTGCCTGTTTATTATCACCATTGAACACCAGTGCCTAGCACAGTGCCTGACACATAGTATAGTTGGTAATCAATAAGTATGAATGAATGAGAGGTGGTAAGTTCACAAAGGGCCTTGCACCTCATACTAAGAGTCTCGAATGTTATCCTTAGAGAAATGAGGAACTGGTGACGGTTTTTAAGCAGGGGAGTGACTTGATCAGATTTTGGTTTTGGAAAAATAATGTTGCAGGCCAGAGGATGACAGATTGGAGAGGATAAGATGGAATGTGGGATATGGAATTCAGTTTAGAAGCCGTTATAATAGTTCAAGTAAAAAATACTGAGAACCTGAACTATTTTGTCTCCTGTTGGCCACCCATCTATCATTTCACAAATGATTTGAGATAACTCACCATAGAAATGCAATTAAATGATAAACTAAATTGATAAAATTTAAGAATCAATATGAGAGAAGTCAGGATAGGAAGTCAAAACTGAAGAACCCTCTGGATGGGGGTCAAGGAGGAGGAAAAATTAATAGGAACAGAGTACAGACATACAAGCCATATGGCTCTGTGCATCCTGGCACCGATGTGAGAAGGGAGACAAAATCAATCACATAGTTTTCATTGTAGAAAAAGAAAGGCACACTCATTACTCAGTTCTGGACTACGTCAGTGGTATTAGGAATCGAGGGAAGAGGATAAATTAGAGAGAGATTAAATAGATAGGATTGATAGGACTTGATGATTAGGACCAGTTTGTAGGGCAATGAGAAGATGAAGTTTTTAGACATGGTGAATTTGAGGTACCCATGAACCATCCAGGTGGAGAGGCCCAGAAGGCAGTTGAGCAGTCTCATCTTAACATTCCCTCCCTCATTCACTGCCCTCCCTCACTGCACCATGCATTTCCTTTATGTTGAAGCCACGCCTAAGCACCTCCAAGTAGGTTCACAGCTCTGTGCCTTCAAACCTGCTGTCTCCTCAATTTTATAATCTTTCTCCACCTGATCAATTCCTACTCACCCTTTATAATCCAAGTCAAATGTCATTTTTTCTGGGAAGCTGCCTCATCCCCATGGAAACTCCCTTTTCTATACTCTCCCAATGCTTTGGACACCCAACTCTCCTACTGTCCTATAATCATTTGTGTCTACCTTACCCGTTAGATTGTCAGCTAATGAATATACTTCGGGTAAACTCCATGGGGCGGAAAGAAAGAGAATCCTGTGTTATCAGGACCTGGGAGTGGAAGGGGTCATTACATAGGCCTAGAAGATAGATGGGAAAAATTGCCCCCCCCCATGCAGGTGGGAACCAGGACCAGAACAGAGATCTTGGGGATGCATTGCCAGTACCTGCAAGGGCCAGAGGAGTTCTGAGTTCCAGGCTCCAGAACAGCCTGGGAAGCACACTCCAAGAGAGGATGGCCTGAAGCCCTGCCAGCCTGGACCCAGAGTCTACATGGCTCAGCAGGGACCCAGTTCAGATGGGAGAGGGTGGAGCTGAACCTCACAACAGAAGCTTAGCCTCCTTCCCACCTAGTATCTCAGAGACGAGCCAGGGTTAGGCGTCAGCTCCATTATTCAGCATCTTGGGCCAGGAGAGTGAGTGTTAGTCTTGTTCTGAGATTAAGGGTAACTCTGTAACTTCCCACTGTTTTTGTCAAAACCTCTCTGTTTACTCTGGAACTACAAGTGGTTAAAGAGAGTTAAATATTTGATCCTAAACAAATAAATAGTTGATCCTATGTAAAACCCTTTAATATTCGTCTTAGTTTCTTAGTGCTGCTATAACAGAAATACCAAAAGTGGGTGGCTTTAACAAAGACAAATTTATTTTCTCATAGTTTGTTGTTTTTGTGAGGTGCTGTTGAGTGGATTTTGGCTCATAGCGATCCCATGTGACAGGGTAAAACTGCCTCATAGGGTTTTCTAGACTGTAATATTTACGAAAGCAGATAGCCAGGTCTTTCTCCTGCTGAGCCACTAGGTGGGTTCAAAGAGCCAGCCTTTCAGTTTATCAGCCAAGCACTTAAGCAATGCACCACCAGGGCTCCAGGAGGCTAGTTGTTCGAATTCAGGGCACCAGTTCTAGGGGAAGGTTTCCTCTCTGTCAGCTCTGGGGAAACATCCTTGTCTCTTTTCAGCCTCTATTCCTCAGTTCCTTGGCAATTTTCATGTATTTATCTTCCCCATTTGTGCTTCGTTCTGTGCCTAATCTGCTCCCTTTGTATCTCAAAAGTGATTAGTTTAAAACACACCCTACACTGATATGACCTCATTAACATGACAAAGAAAACTCTATTCCCAGATGCGATTACATCCACATGTATAAGGGTTAGGATTTACAACTCATATTTTGGGAGGATACAGTTCAATCCATAACAATGTTTTTCTGACACCTACAGGCTAATGTACAAACTAATTAGCAAGGCATCCATGACCAGCTTTATCTCCTTTCTATCACCCTGTTCTCCAGTCCTACCAGCCACTGAACTGGACTGAAAAGTCAAGTTTTCTGACTCCTCTGGGCATTTGGGGATACTGTTCCCACTCCCTAAAATGCTCCTCCTCCTTCAGCTTCCCTCCCTGTTTACCCGGATAACTATTCTTCTAGTCTCAACTCCCTCCTATGAGGAGGCTTCCTTGACTATAGCCACTTCCCCAAGCTAAATTTGGTTCCCCTGCCTTTAGCTCCCACAGTCTCTTGTACTTCCTTTTTCTCTTTGGACTCTGAGAATGTTTGTGAGAAGGGTGCAATGCAGTGCCTAAAAGGGACATATGGGGCATGGGGAGGTGGTTGGACAATGTTACACAGCTCTGGGATGAAGGGGCTGGGCATCAAGGTGAGTTGACTTTGAGCCTCAGCTCTGCCACTGATGAACTGTATGATCTTGGATTTTATCTCTCTAGTCCTCCATTTCCCCTACGTGTCTGTCAGTTTGTTGTACTGTGGGGGCTTTCGTGTTGCTGTGATGCTGGAAGCTATGCCACTGGTATTCAGATACCAGCAGGGTCACCCATGGAGGACAGGTTTCAGCTGAGCTTCGAGACTAAGACAGACTAGGAAGAAGGACCTGGCAGGCCACTTCTGAAAAGCATTAGCCAGTGAAATTCGATGAATAGCAGGGAAACATTGTCTGATATACTGCTAGAAGATGAGCCCCCCAGGTTGGAAGGCACTCAAAAGATGACTGGGAAAGAGCTGCCTCCTCAAAGTAGAGTCGACCTTGGTGATGTGGATGGAGTAAAGCTTTCGGGACCTTAATTTGCTGATGTGGCATGACTCAAAATGAGAAGAAACAGCTGCAAACATCCATTAATGATCGGAACCTGGAATGTACGAAGTATGAATCTAGGAAAACTGGAAATCATCAAAAATGAAATGGAACGCATAAACGTCAATATCCTAGCCATTGGTGAGCTGAAATGGACTGGTATTGGCCATTTTGAATTGGACAATCATATAATCTACTATGCTGGGAATGACAACTCGAAGAAGAATGGTGTTGTATTCATCGTCAAAAAGGACATTTCAAGATGTATCCTGCAGTACAATGCTGTCAGTGATAGGATAATATCGATATGCCTACAAGGAAGACCAGTTAATACGACCATTATTCAAATGTACGCACCAACCTCTAGGGCCAAAGATGAAGAAATAGAAGATCTTTACCAGCTGCTGCAGTCTGAAATTGTTGGAATATGCACTCAAGATGCATTGATAATTACTGGTGATTAGAATGCGAAAGTTGGAAACAAAGAAGGATCAGTAGTTGGAAAACATGGCCTTGGTGACAGAAACAATCCCAGAGATCGAATGATAGAATTTTGTAAGACCAACGACTTCTTCATTGCCAAATACCTTCTTTCACCAACATAAATGGCAAATATACACATGGACCTCGCCAGATGGAACACACAGAAATCAAATTGACTATACCTGTGAAAAGAGACGATGGAAAAGCTCAATATCATCAGTCAGAACAAGGCCAGGGGCTGACTGTGGAACAGACCATCAATTGCTCATATGCAAGTTCAAGCTGAAACTGAAGAAAATCAGAACAAGTCCACGAGAGTCAAAATATGACCTTGAGTATATCCCACCTGAATTTCGGGACCATCTGAAGAATAGATTTGATGCATGGAGCAATAGTGACCAAAGACTGGATGAGTTGTGGAATGACATCAAGGACATCATCCATGAAGAAAGCAAGAGGTCACTGCAAAGACAGGAAAGAAAGAAAAGACCAAGAGGGATGTCAGAGGAAACTCTGAAACTTGCTCTTGCATGTTGAGCAGCTAGCTAAAGCAAAAGGTAGAATTAATGAAGTAAAAGAACTGAACAGAAGATTTCAAAGGGCAACTCGAGAAGACAAAGTAAAGTATTATAATGACATGTGCGAAGAGCTGGAGACGGAAAACCAAAAGGGAAGAACACGCTTGGCGTTTCTCAAGCTGAAAGAACTGAAGAAAAAATTCAAGCCTTGAGTTGCAATAGTGAAGGATTCCATGCGGAAAATATTAAATGCCGCAGGAAGCATCAAAAGAAGATGGAAGGAATACACAGAGTCATTATACCAAAAAGAATTAGTCGATGTTCAACCATTTGAAGAGGTGACATATGATCAGGAACCGATGGTACTGCAGGAAGAAGTCCAAGCTGCTCTGAAGGCACTGGCAAAAAAACAAGGCTCCAGGAATTGATGGAATATCAATTGAGATGTTTCAACAAACAGATGCAGCACTGGAGGTGCTTACTCGTTTTCTATGCCAAGAAATATGGAAGACGGCTTCCTGGCCAACTGACTGGAAGAGATCCATCTTCATGCCTATTCCCAAGAAAGGTGATCTAACTGAATGTGGAAATTATAGAACAATATCGTTAATATCACACGCAAGCAAAATTTTGCTGAAGATCATTCAAAAACGGCTGCAGCAGTATATCAACAGGGAACTGCCAGAAATTCAGGCCAGTTTCAGAAGAGGACGTGGAACCAGGGATATCATTGCTGATGTCAGATCGATCCTGGCTGAAAGCAGAGAATACCAGAAGGATGTTTACCTGTGTTTTATTGACTATGGAAAGGCATTTGACTGTGTGGATCATAACAAACTATGGATAACACTGCAAAGAATGGGAATTCCAGAACACTTAATTGTGCTCATGAGGAACCTTTACATAGATCAAGAAGCAGTTGTTCGGACAGAACAAGGGGATACTGATTGGTTTAAAGTCAGGAAAGGGGTGCATCAGGGTTGTATCCTTTCACCATATCTATTCAATCTGTATTCTGAACAAATAATCCGAGAACCTGGACTATATGAAGAAGAATGGGGCATCAGGATTGGAGGAAGACACATTAACAACCTGCGTTATGCAGATGACACAACCTTGCTTGCTGAAAGTGAAGAGGACTTGAAGCACTTACTGATGAAGATCAAAGACCACAGCCTTCAGTATGGATTGCACCTCAACATAAAGAAAACCAAAATCCTCACAACTGGACCAAGGAGCAACATCATGATAAACGGAGAAAAGATTGATGTTGCCAAGGATTTCATTTTACTTGGATCCACAATCAACAGCTGTGGAAGCAGCAGTCAAGAAATCAAAAGTCGCATTGCATTAGGTAAATCTGCTGCAAGGGACCTCTTCAAAGTGTTGAAGAGCAAAGATGTCACCTTGAGGACTAAGGTGTGCCAGACCCAAGCCACAGGATTTTCAGTTGCATCATATGCGTGTGAAAGCTGGACAATGATTAAGGAAGACTGAAGAATTGTGGTGTTGGTGAAGAATATTGAATATACCATGGACTGCCAAAAGAATGAACAAATCTGTCCTAGAAGTACAGCCAGAATGTCTCTTAGAGGCAAGGATGGTGAGACTGCGTCTCACATACTTTGGACATGTTTTCAGGAGGGATCAGTCCCTGGAGAAGGACATCATGCTTGGCAGAGTATAGGGGCAGCGGAAAAGAGGAAGACCCTCAACCGGGTGGATTGACACAGTGGCTGCAACAATGAGCTCAAGCATAACAACGATTGTAAGGATGGTGCAGGACCGGGCAGTGTTTCGTTCTGTTGTGCATAGGGTCGCTACGAGTCGGAAGTGACTCGACGGCACCTAACGACAACAGGCCTCCATCTCTCCACCTGTTTGATAACGGAGTGGGACTAAAAGGTGTCTGTGGTCCCTCCCAGCTCTGATATCCTAATATTTTTAAAAAGCGTTTGTGGAAGAGGTAAAGGAACCCATGGAAGAGAAGAAAAGGATAAACAGGAGCCAGTTCAACACCACAATGGATCTTACAGGCTGAACTGGCAAGCATCTTGTGACCTTTTCAACCTGGCAGGTGCTGCTTACTATTTATAACATTTCATCCAGAAGTGTGTACAATTCTTTACAGGTCACTAAGCCTTTTCACTAACATTATTACATTTTATAGGAGCTAGTGGGAGAAGGAGAACAAACATTTAAAGGCTATCCTCATTTTACAGAAGTGAGAACTGAGGGAGAGAAAGAAGTGGTTGTCCCAATCAGTGCTCAGACGACTTAAGGTTTAAATGAAAGCAATCAATCTGTGTACGGGGACCAACCTTTCCAGTTTGCCTATGACATGCAACATTGTTTTAAAACCAGGAAAGTCCCAGGCAAAGCAGAGAAACTGGTTGTCCTATAAGTAGTTAGCCCTCCTGCCCCCACTCACCCTTAAAGCAAGGGTTTGTAGTTAGACAGCAGTGGAATAGTACTAAGGATCCCTGTTGGCACAGTGGTTAAAGCGCTAGGCTTCTAACGGAAAGGTCAGCAGTTTGGATCCACCAGCTGCTCAAGAAAGATGCAGCAGTCTGCTTCCGTAGATTTACAGCCTTGGAAACCCTATGGGGCAGTTCTACTCTATCCTACAGGGTCGCTATGAGTCAGAATTGACTCGATGGCAATGGGTTTGATCTGGTTTGAAGTAATACTATCCCTTCCCCCATGGGTCTTGCCCTGAGTTTCTCTTGGTTTAGTGGTTCCCAGGCTTTGCTGCACATTAGAATCACCTGGGAATATTTACAAAACTACCTATGCCCAGACCCCACACCATACCAATTAAATCAGAATCTTCTGGCTTGAGTAGGTAGGAGTCATCTGGTTTTTTAAAAAAGTTCTCCCAATAATTCGAATGTACAGCAAGTCTTGGGAACTACTGAGTCTAGCTTTAACCAAAAGTACTTGGGTCCTGGATTGAAAAACTCCTCCCCAAAGGCTTCTTCCATTCCCCTGTCTTGCCAAGCACCCCAGCATACAAAACTTTCTCTGGGCAGTCATAAGGGGTTCTTCGCAGAATGTAGAAGTCTTTCCTTACCCCTCTCTTTTCCTGGCAGCTTAAGGTGATCCTCTTCCTGGAGTTACTGGCATTTTTGCAAGGGAACTTTGGAAAGCATTCAAGAACAAAAGGATAAAGCACTAATGATGAAAAATTAGAATTGGGGGAGTATTTTGAAACAAGGGGGTCAGTCTTGTGCCCTTGGAATTACACCACTCAGATAACTGCCTACCTATTCGGCCTAATATAATATACACTCTGACCCAGGAGGGGAAGAGAGAAGGAGTTCCAATCTCCCAGGCTAGATGTTGTAGGAGAAATGGAGGGGCAGGTAGGGCAGGCGGAGCCCCGGTGGCACAGTGGTTAAGAGCTACAGCTGCTAACCAAAAGGAATCGACAGGATGGGCCTCTGTTGGTTCATCTGAAAAAGGAGGATCATAATACTTTTCCTGCTTCTCTCACAAAGAGTAAATAGGATAACTAGAGGTCCATGCATTTGTTACAGTACTTTATGCATGCAGAGTTATTTCATTGCATCCTCACCACAACTCCATATGATGAGTATCATGATGCCTGTATTACAGAGGAGGAAACTGAGACTCAGAGAGGTGAAGTAACTTGCCAAAGTTACACAGCTAGGACATGACAGAGCTGGATTTAAATTCAGGTCTGCCTGATTACAGCTGTTGCTACTGAGTACCAGGCACTATGCTAGGCACTGGAAATGCCACCCTAAGTCCTGCTCCCTCAGGGTACTTACAGTTGACTGGGGGAAGCAGATGTGTAAACAGATCATCAAAGTACAGGGAAATAAACATAATGGCATAAAGGCTATGGGAGGATGGAGAACCTAGCATTGCAGAGGCAGAAAAGATTTCACAAAAAATTGGAGCTCGAGGTGAGACATGAAGAGTGAGCAGGAGTTCCCCACATAGACCAGGGAGGGGGAACAGCATGGGGAACAGCATGTACAGAAGCCAGAAGTGTGAAAGCATATATGAACTACAAAATTTCAATAATTAAAGTAGTTTGATACCATAGAAAGAAAAATAAATCACTTGATCAGACTAGAGTAGGAATAGTCTCATATTCATATGAAATTTTAGTATATTGTTTCATTCAATAAATATTTTATTGAAGTATTTATTGACAGGTGTTCTATTAGGTACTGGGGATACAGCTGTGATGGAAAATCCCTTCCCTCATGAAACTTATGTTCTAGTGGGAAAGACAAACAAAAATAGGCACACAAGGCTCATCTATAGTATGTTAGATAGGGATAAGTGGTAAATAATAAAGCAGGGAAGGAGATAGGAGATGTGGGGGAAGTTGGAAATTTAGATGAGGAAGGTCAAGGAAGGCCTTACTGAGAAGGCAACAATTAAGTAGAGACATGAAAGAGCACACAAGATATAAAAAAAAAAAAAAAAAAAAAGTTTTTTTATTTTTTATGGAGGAAGAGAATTTCAGGCAGGGGATTAGCAAGGGCAAAGGTCCTGAGGTGGGAGTTCATATGTTCTAGGAACAGCAAGGAGGCCCTTATATCTGAACAGAGTGAGAAGGGTAGAATTGTAGAGGATTAGGTTAGAGGAATGGGGGATGGTTACCTCCGGGGAGAAGTTGGGGGTGGGAAGCTTGGGGAGTTTTACTTTTCATTTTACTATGCTGTTTGAATTTCTAATTGTAGGCATGTGCTAACTTTTCTTTCTTTTTTGAGACAGTCAGGTTAGGAGAATGGCAGAGAGTTTGGAAAAGTGAGCAGGAGCTAAATTGCAAACAGGCTTGTGTGTCAGACTAAGGGGTTTTGGATTTTATCCAGTAGGTACTGGGGAGCTAGTGAAAGTTTAAGTGGGAATGACATGATCAGAACTGCCCCTTCTCCCGAGCACCAAAATGTGACAGGTCTCTCTTGCCAGTATAGAGGTTAGTTTGCCCAGGAAGAGTCTGGAAGAAGAGAAACCAAGATGTTGCAACAATCCAGCCAAGACAGAGTAAACTAAGGCAGAGGTGAAGGGGCTGGACTTAAGAAGTTCCTTTTCTCCCTTCTTTTTAAAGAAATATTAATATCACCCTCCCAAGTCATCCCCACATATAAATATTAAGGGGACAAGACCAGCTGACCTCTGATCCCAGATGGGACATTTTGGGGTCTTGGTATTCAAGACAATTTATTCACCACCTTCCCACTTTCTGGCTGGCTCATCATAGGCTGCCACTATCCTTCTCCTCCGTAATGCCCCACTCAGGGGGCAGTGTTTTTTGTAGGAGCCAAGAAAAAACACATGACTGGCCTCAGTTCTTCTACCTTCAATGAATCGTCTGGCATCCCAGGCTAAATGGAGGAAGTAGGCACCTTCTGGGATTTTTTTTTTAATTTTTATACTGCTTTTAGTGAAAGTTTACAAATCAAGTCAGTCTCTCACACAAAAACTTACATATGCCTCGCTACACACTCCCAATTATTCTCCCCCTAATGAGACAGCCCTCTCCCTCCCTCCACTCTCTTTTTTCCTGTTCATTTCGCCAGCTTCTAATCCCCTCTACCCTCTCATCTCCTCTCCAGGCAGGAGATGCCAACATAGTCTCAAGTGTCCACCTGATCCAAGAAGTTCACTCCTCACCAGCATCCCTCTCCAACCCATTGTCCAGTCCAATCCATGTCTGAAGAGTTGGCTTTGGGCATGGTTACTGTCCTGGGCCAACAGAAGGTCTGGGGGCCATGACCACCGGGGTCCTTCTAGTCTCAGTCAGACCATTAAATATGGTCTTTTTATGAGAACTTGGGGTCTGCATTCCACTGCTCTTCTGCTCCCTCAGGGATTCTCTGTTGTGTTACCTGTCAGGGCACTCATCAGTTGTAGTCGGGCACCGTCTAGTCCTTCCAGTCTCAGGATGACGTAGTCTCTGGTTCATGTGGCCCTTTCTGTCTCTTGGGCTCATAATCACGTTGTGTCCTTAGTGTTCTTCATTCTCCTTTGATCCGGGTGGATTGAGACTCATTGATGCATCTCAGATGGCCACTTGCTAGCATTTAAGACCCCAGATGCCACTCTTCAAAGTGGGATGCAGAGTTTTTTCTTAATAGATTAATTATGCCAATTGACTTAGATGTCCCCTGAACCCATGGTCCCCAGACCCCTGCCCCTGCTACGCTGGCCTTCGAAGCATTCAGTTTATTCAGGAAGCTTCTTTGCTTTTGGTTTCGTCCAGTTGGGCTGACCTCCCCTGTATTGTGTGTTCTTTTTCCCTTCACCTAAAGTAGTTCTTATCTACTATCTAATTAGTGAATACCCCTCTCCCACCCTCCCTCCCTCCCCACTCTCGTAACCACAAAAGAATGTTTTCTACTCAGGTTAAACTATTCCTCGAGTTCTTCTAATAGAGGTCTTATACAATATTTGTCCTTTTGCAATCGACTAATTTCACTCAGCACAATGCCTTCCAGGTTCCTCCATGTTATGAAACGTTTCACAGACTCATCACTGTTCTTTATCGATGCCTAGTATTCCGTTGTGTGAATATACCATAATTTATTTATCCATTCATCCATTGACATGCACCTTGGTTGCTTCCATCTTTTTCCTATTGTAAACAGTGCTGCAGTGAACATGGGTATGCATATATCTGTTTGTGTAAAGGCTCTTATTTCTCTAGGATATATTCCGAGGAGTGGGATTGCTGGATCATATGGTAGTTCTATTTCAACCTTTTCAAGGAAGTGGCAAATCGATTTCCAAAGTGGTTGTATCATTTTACATTGCCACCAGCAGTTTATAAGTGTCCCAATCTCTCCACAGCCTCTCCAACATTTATTATTTTGTGTTTTTTGCATTAGTGCCAGCCTTGTTGGGGTGAAGTGAAATCTCATTGTACTTTTGATTTGCATTTCCCTAATGGCTAATGATCCTGAGCATTTCTTCATATATCTGTTAGCTACCTGAATGTCTTCTTTAGTGAAGTGTCTGTTTATATCTTTTGCCCATTTTTTAATTGGGTTATTTGTCTTTTTGTAGTTGAGTTTTTGCAGTATCATGTAGATTTTAGAGATCAGGCGCTGATCGGAAATATCATAGCTAAAATCTTTTTCCCAGTGTGTAGGTAGTCTTTTTAGTGTTTTGGCGAAGTCTTTGGATGAGCATAGGTGTTCGATTTTTAGGAGCTCCCAGTTATCTAGTTTTTTTTTTCTGCATTGTTAGTAATGTTTTGTATACTGTTTATGCCATGTATTAGGGCTCCTAGTGTTGTCCCCATTTTTTCTTCCATGATCTTTACGGTTTTAGATTTTATATTTAGGTCTTTGATCTATTTTGAGCTTGTTTTTGTGCATGGAGTGAGGTATGGGTCTTGTTTCATTTTTTTGCAGATAGATATTTTTATCCAGTTATGCCAGCACCATTTGTTAAAAAGAATGTTTTTCCCCATTTAACTGTTTTGGGGCCTTTGTCAAATATCAACTGCTCATATGTGGATGGATTTATGTCTGGATTCTCAGTTGTGTTCCATTGGTCTATGTATCTGTTGTTGTACCACTACCAGGCTGTTTTGACGACTGTGAAAGTATAATGGGTTCTAAAATCAGATAGAGTAAGGCCTCCCACTTTGTTCTTCTTTTTCAGTAATGCTTTACTTATCCGGGGCCTCTTTCCCTTCCATATGAAGTTGGTGATTTGTTTCTCCATCTCATTAAAGATATCGTTGGAATTTGGATCGTAATTGCATTAAATGTAGAGATCGCTTATGGTAGAATAGACATTTTTATAATGTTAAGTCTTCCTATCCATGAGCACGGTATGTTTTTCCACTTATGTAGGTCTCTTGCAGAAGCGTATTGTAGTTTTCTTTCTATAAGTTTTTTATATCTCTGGTAAGATTTATTCGTAAGTATTTTATCTTCTTGGGGGTTATGTAAATGGCATTGATTTGGTGATTTCCTCTTCGATGTTCTTTTTGTTGGTGTAGAGGAATACAAGTGATTTTTGTATGTTTATCTTGTATCCCGATACTCTGCTGAACTCTTCCATTAGTTTCAGTAGTTTTCTTGAGCATTCCTTAGGGTTTTCTGTGTATAAGACCATGTCATCTGCAAATAGAGATAATTTTACTCCTCCCTTGCCAGTCTGGATTCCCTTTATTTCCTCGTCTAGCCTAATTGCTCTGGCTAGGACCTCCAGCACAATGTTGAATAAGAATGGTGATAAAGGGCATCCTTGTCTGGTTCCCGTTCTCAAGGGAAATGCTTTCAGGCTCTCTCCATTTAGGATGATGTTGACTTGGTTTTGTATAAATGCCCTTTATTATGTTGAGGAATTTTTGTTCTATTCCTATTTTCCTGATAGCTTTTATCATGAATGGGATTTCCACTTTGTCAAATGCCTTTTCCACATCAATTGATAAAATCATGTGATTCTTGTCTTTTGTTTTATTTATGTGATAAAAAAAAATTTTTTTTACATTAATTGTTTTTCTAATGTTGGACCATTCCTGCATACCTGGTATGAATCCCACTTGGTCCTGGTGAATTAGTGTTTTGATATGTTGTTGAATTCTATTGACTAGAATTTTGTTGAGGATTTTTGCATCTAAGTTCATGAGGGATATAGATCTGTAATTTTCTTTTTTTCTGGTGTCTTTACCTGGTTTTGGTATCAGGGATATGCTGGCTTCATAGAATGTTAGGTAGTATTCTGTCCTTTTCTATGCTCTGAAATACCTTTAGTAGTAGTGGTGTTAACTCTTCTCTGAAAGTTTCGTAGAGCTCTGCAGTGAACCTGTCCGGGCCAGGGCTTTTTTTTTTTGTTGTTATTGTTGTTGGCAGTATTTTGATTACATTTTTAATCTCTCCTTTTGTTATGGGTCTATTTATTTGTTCTACTTCTGTTTGTGTTAGTTTAGGTAGGTAGTGTGTTTCTAGGAAATCATCCATTTCTTCTATGTTTTCAAATTTGTTAGAGTACAATTTGTCATATTATTCTCATATGATTCTTTTAATTTCAGTTTGGTCTGTTGTAATATCGCTCATCTCATTTTTTAGTAGGGCTATTTGCTTCCTCTCCTGTTTTTCTTTTGTCAGTTTGGCCAGTGGTTTATCAATTTTGTTGATTTTTCAAAGAACCATCCTTTGGTCTTCTTAATACTTTCAATTGTTTTTCTGTTTTCTATTTCATTTAGTTCTGTTCTAACTTTTATTATTTGTTTTCTTCTGGTGCCTGAGAGTTTCTTTTGTTGCTCTCTTTCAATTTTTTCAAGTTGTAGGGATAATTCTTTGATTTAGGCCCTTTCTTCTTTTAGGATATGTGCATTTATTGATATAAATAGACCTCTGAGCACCGCTTTTGCTGTGTCTCGAAGGTTCTGATAGGAAGTGTGGTCATTCTCATTGGATTCTATGAATTTCTTTATTCCATCCTTCATGTCTTCTATAATCCAGTCTTTTTTGAGCAGGGTATTGTTCAGTTTCCAAGTGTTTGATTTCTTTTCCCTGCTTTTCCTGTTATTGATTTCCACTTTTATGGCCTTATGGTCAGAGAAGATGCTTTGTAATATTTCAATGTTTTGGATTCTGCTAAGGCTTGCTTTATGACCTAATATGTGGTCTATTCTAGAAAATGTTCCATGTGCTCTAGAAAAGAAAGTATACTTGTTTGCTGTTGGGTGGAGTGTTCTGTATATGTCTGTTAGGTCAAGTTGGTTGATTGTGGATTTAGATCTTCCATGTCTTTATTGAGCTTCTTTCTGGATGTCCTGTCCTTCACCGAAAGTAGTGTGTTGATGTCTCCTACTATTATTGTGGAGCTATCTATCTCACTTTTCAATTTTGGTAGAGTTTGTTTTATTTATCTTGGAGCCCTGTCATTGGGTGCGTATTTAATATGGTTATATCTTCTTGGTATATTTCCCTTTAATCATTACCTAATGTTCTTCCTTATCCTTTCTGATGGATTTAACTTTAAAGTCTATTTTGTCAGAAATTAATATTGCCACTCCTGCTCTTTTTTGATTGTTGTTTGGTTGATATATCTTTTTCCATCCTTTGAGTTTTAGTTTGTTTGTGTTTTTAAGTGTAAGGTGTGTCTCTTGTAGGCAGCATATAGACGGATCTTGTTTTTTAATCCATTCTGCCACTCTTTGTCTCTTTATTGGTGCATTTAGTCTATCTACATTAAGCGTAATTATGGATAGGTATGAATTTAGTGCTATCATTTTGATATCTTTTTTTGTGTGTTGTTGACAGTTTCTTTTTCCCACTTAATTTTATGTGCAGAGTAGGTTATCTTTATATACTGTCCTATCCTCTTATTCTTTTTTGTCGATTTAGTTTCTGCTGAGTCTGTATTTTTTCTTGTATTTTATTTTAATGTGTAGGGTAGTTTGTCTCCTTTGTGTTTACTTTATTATTTACCCCTATTTTTCTAAATTTAAACCTAACTTTTATTTCTTTGTATTGCCGTATCTTCCTCTCCATATGGAAGATCTATGATTACATTTCTTAGTCCCTCTGTATTGTTTTAATGTTGCCTTCTTTTATATAATAAAATCGCTGTCACCCTGTTTTGAGCTTTTTTTCTTTTTATTAATCTTGACTTTTTTTTTTTTTTAATTTCCCTGCCTGGGTTGACTTCTGATTGCTCTGCCCAGTGTTCTAGTCTTAAGTTGACACCTGATATTATTGGTTTTCTAAGCAAAGAACTCCCTTTAGTATTTCTTGTAGTTTTGGTTTGGTTTTTACGAATTCCCTAAATTTCTGTTTATCTGGAAATGTCCTAATTTCACCTTCATATTTAAGAGAGAGTTTTGTTGGTTATACGATTTTTTGCCGGCAATTTTTTTCCTTCAATTTTTTAAATATGTCATCCCTTTGCCTTCTTGCCTACATGGTTTCTGCTGAGTAGTCCAAGCTTATTCTTATTGGCTCTCCTTTGTAGATGACTTTATGTTTATCCCTAGCTGCTCCTAAAATTCTCTTTTTATCTTGGTTTTGGCAAGTTTGATTATAATATGTCTTGGTGACTTTCTTTTAACATCTACCTTATGTGGAGTTCGATGAGCATCTTGGATAGATATCTTCTCATCTTTCACGATATCAGGGAAGTTTTCTGCCAACAAATCTTCAACAATTCTCTCCGTATTTTCTGTTGTCCCTTCTTGTTCTGGTACTCCAATCACTTTTAGGTTATTTCTCTTGATAGAGTCCCACATGATTCTTAAGGTTTCTTCATTTTTTTTTAATTCTTTTATCTAATTTTTCTTCAAATATATTATTAGTGCCAAGTGATTTATCTTCAAGTTCAGAAATTCTGGCTTCTACTTGCTCAATTCTGCTCCTCTGACTTTCTATTGCATTGTCTACTTCTGTAATTTTATTGTCAACCTTCTGAATTTCTGATTGCTGTCTGTCTATGGGTTTTTGCAGCTTATTAAATTTTTCATTATGTTCCTGAATAATCTTTGTAATTTCTTTAATTGCTTTATCTATGTGTTCCTTGGCTTGTTCTGCATATTGCCTCCTTTCCTTCCTGATGTCTTCAAGGGTTCTGTATATTAATCTTTTGTATTCTGGCTCTGGTAATTCCAGAAATGCACTTACATGTAGAAGATCCCTGGATTCTTTGTTTTGAGAGCTTGCTAAGGTGATCATGGTCTGTTTCTTTATGTGACTTGATATTGACTGTTGTCTCCAAGCCATTTATACCAAAACCAAAAAACCCAGTTCCGTCAAGTCGATTCCGACTCATAGAGACCCTATAGGACAGAGTAGAACTGCCCCATAGAGTTTCCAAGGAGCGTCTGGGGTATTTGAACTGCTGACCCTTTGGTTAGCAGCTGTTGCACTTAACCACTACACCACTAGCGTTTCCATCTATAAGTTATTTTATTAGTTTATGCTTGCTTAGTGTGTCGTAGCTTCTTACTTTGTATTGTTCTGATATACCCAAGTGAATTGTTTGAGCAAGCTAGCTTGATTATTTTCGCCTTTGGAGCTCTGAACTCCTGTCCCCATATGGCTAGAACTGTTATCAGGTATATCAGCCTAGGAGTCCATTCACTTTTCTTGTATGAATTCAGCTCAGGTGTCCAGGTAGCTGATCATCAAGTGTGTGGTACAGGCTCTGTCCTACAGTCTTAGAGGGGCAGGGGTGATTGGTGCATGTATCGGTATCTGATTGCAGCAGGAGGTCACACTCTGAACAAGGCAGGGGGCTGAGAACTGACCCCCAAGTGTTTCTGAGGAAAGTGCATCCCTGTTCCCTAGAGTGTGCATGTAGGTGCATTCTGCAGATGGACCATGGGCACCCAAAATTTTTGGTTGCAAGCGCCGGGAGGTACCAGTTATCCTTGGATCCCTGTCACAGGTGTCTGGGTGACCTGAGTGGAGCTACCAGTCCTTAGGTCCCTGATGTGGGTAGGTGAGGACCTTGTTTAATAGGCAAAGCAATGTCAAACATCAAACACCCACCTCTTCACCGCACAGTTGAAATGGTTGGAGTCTGCCAACAAGGGCCTATTCTTCTGAAATAGGCCCACACAAGTCCAAGCAGAAGGGAAAGGTGCTCAAATTCCACGGACCATTTATGCCTGGACAGGAACCGCTTCTGTCATGAGCTCTCCCGGTTAGTGGAGCTGGCAAATTATCTTTTCCTCAATCACAAATTTTTCCTTCTCCAAGGTTGGGAGGATGGCTCTAGGTGCTCAACAGGGCCTATCTCAGGCCCAGGGAATTCTGCTGGTGAAGCCTGCTTGGGGGTTGGGGGCGCGGTAAAATATACGCAAGTAATTAGCTTTTGCTGAGGGTGCCGTTCTTCTCTGGTTCCAGAGGTGTGAGTAGACTGTGTGGCTGGCTGCGTCTCCCTGAGGAAACTGCGGCCAAACCCTAGCACCACTCCACTGCTGCCACCACTCTGGGAACGGTGCCTGAGGGCTTTCCATGATTCAGGTCCGGTAATTCTTCTTTGCTTCTGAATGGTCCCTTCCTCCTCCTGCCCCTCAGTTCATTTTCTTAGCTTGCCTTCGAAGCTCAGGGCTCCCAGCTTGTCACAAATATATTTGTTTCACTTTTTTTGGGGGGGGTCTTTGTTTTAAAGAGGGCTCGCCGGAAGCGTCTGTCTATTCTCCCAATTTGGCTCCACCTCCAGGGATATTTTGAAAGCTGCCAAAAATAGCCTCAAGGCTTCAGTTGCAGAATTGCAGGGCCAGGACACTGACTGACTGAACATTGGAACCCACAGTCTTTGCCAAGTTCTCACCCCAGGCTCTATCCTCTGACTGAACAAGCCAGTTTTCCCTCCTTCTTACTTAACGGTCTCCTAGAGGGCCCCACCCAAGCCTGGAAATTTCAAATTTAGCCTTAAGTCTCCGTCACTAACTCCTCTGGAGAGAGAGAGCCCAGGATACAGCAGCTTATCTTCTTTGAAGGTTCCTGTGAGCTCTGGGATATGAGAGAAAGTGAAACAAAGACAAAGACAGGGAGAGGGTAAGACTGAGAAACACATGCACAGAAGTCAAGAAGCAAAAAGAGATACTGACATGAATATTAGGAAGAAATGAGGAAAGACATAGTGATAGGGAAAGACACAGAAAAGATAGACCAAAACAGAGTCTGAGAGACTGGGGCAAAGAAGGAGAGAGACTCAGAGGTAGAAAAGAAAGCAGAGGGCAATAAAAAAAGCAGAGAGAAGGCAGAAAAGAGATATATGGAGTGATGGACAGACAGGAAGAAGGGAGAGTGGAAGCCAGAGAAGAGAGGGAGCTTCAGTTCCTTCTCCTATCCTAGGCCCCTGCATCAAGTCAATAGCCTATGGCTAGAATCCTAGGCTGAGCCTTGGGGTAGTCTCTGCAGAATCTGTTGACCTAAGGATGCTGATGGAGGACATCATAGATAGGGGGACTGTCTTAGGCTGGGTTCTCTAGAGAAGCAAAACCAGCAAAGCTTCACTGGTATATACATACATGCATACCTACATACACAGAGACAGAGAGAGAGAAATTTATATCAAGGAAACAGGTCACGCAGTTGTAGAGACCGACAAGTCTGTTGGTCAGGCTGGAGGCTTCTCCTGAGTCATGTAGCTGCAGGGGCTGGCAAGCCCAAGATTGGTAGGTCAGACAGCAGGCTGCTGGCTTACAGACTGCGGAGGCTGACAAATTTCAAGATTGACAGATAAGCTGCTAGCTCAAGTCCCAAGAACTGGAGGTCAGATAAACAGGAACCAGCTGCAGGATCCAGGGTGAGCAAAAGCCAGAGACCGTTGCCAGAAAGACCACATGTACTGGATGCAAGCCACTCTCCCAAGGAAACTCCCTTTCAACTGACTGCCTGCTGACAGCAGATCTCATCATTAAACTGATTACGTTATATCAGATCTCATTATGGAGGTGATTACATCATTACATACCTGCCAAAATACTTTGTAAATGCCAAACTACTGAGAATCATGGCTCAGCCAAGTTGACACACAACCTGAATCATCACAGGGACCAAGGTCAGCATCTGAGTAAGCCCAATTAGCCCTTATATTTGGATGGTCCTGTTGTTGTTTTTAGGTGCTGTTGAGTCAGTTCTGACTCACAGTGACCCCATGTACAACAGAATGAAACCTTGCCTAGTCCTGTGCCATCCTTACAATCTTTGTTCTGCTTGAACCCGTTGTTGCAGCCACTGCATCAATCCATCTCGTTGAGGGTCTTCCTCTTTTTTCACTGGCCCTCTACTTTACCAAGCATGTTGTCGTTCTCCAGGAACTGATCCATCCTGATAACATGTCCAAAGTATGTGAGACATAGTCTCGCCACTCTTGCTTCTAAGGACCATTCTGGTTGTACTACTTTCAAGACAGATTTGTTCATTCTTTTGACAGCCCATGGTATATTCAATATTCTTCACCAACACCACAATTCAAAAGCATCAATTCTTCTTTGGTCTTCCTTCATTGTCTAGCTTTCACGTGCATATGAGGCAAATGTGTCAGGCACACCTTAGTCCTTAGAGTGACATCTTCACTTCTCAACACTTTAAAGAGGTCTTTTGCAGCAGATTTGTGCAATGCAATGTGTCTCTTGATTTCCTGACTGCTGCTTCCATGGATGTTCATTGTGGATCCAAGTAAAATGAAATGCTTAACAACTTCAATCCTTTGTCTATCATGATGTAGCTTATTGGTCCAGTTGTGAGGATTTTTGTTTTATTTATATTGAGATGTAATCCATATTGAAGGCTGTGGTCTTTGATCTTCGTTAGTAAATGCTTCAAGTCTTCTTCACTTTCAGCAAACAAAGTTGTGTCATCTGGTGTCGCAGGTTGTTAATGAGTTTTCCTCCAATCCTGATGACTGTTCTTCATATAGCCCAGCTTCTCGGATTATTTGCTCAGCATACAGATTGAATAAGCATGGTGAAAGGATGCAACCCCGACACACACCTTTCCTGACTTTAAACCATGCAGTATCCCCTTGTTCTGTTCGAACGACTGTCTTGGGATCTATGTACAGGTTCTCAGGAGTACAATTAAGTGTTCTGGAATTCCCATTCTTTGAAATTTGTTATGATCCACACAGTCGAATGCCTTTGCATAGTCAATAACACACAACTAAACATCTTTCTGGTATTCTGTGCTTTCAGCCGGGATCCATCTGACATCAGCAATGATATCCCTGGTTTAATGTCCTCTTCTGAATCCAGCTTGAATTTCTGGCAGTTCCCTGTTGATATACTGCTGCAACCGCTTTTTTTTTTTTTAGTTTTATGTTATTTTACTTTATTTTTATTGTGCTTTAAGTGAAAGTTTACAAATCAAGTGAGTCTCTCATACAAAAATTTATATACACCTTGCTACGTACTCCTAGTTGCTTTCCGCCTAATGAGACAGCACACTCCTTCTCTCCACCCTGTATTCCCTGTGTCCATTCAGCCAGCTTCTGTCCCCCTCTGCCTTCTCATCTCCCACCCAGACAGGAGCTGCCCACATACTCGCATGTGTCTACTTGAGTCAAGAAGCTCACTCCTCACCAGTATCATTTTCTGTCTTATACTTCAGTTAAATCCCTGCCTGAATCTTCAGATTTGGGAATGGTTCCAGACGTAGGCTAAGAGAAAGTCTGGGGACCATGACCTCCGGGGTCCTTCTAGTCTCAGTCAGACCATCAAGTCTGGGCTTTTTATGAGAATTTGAGGTCTGCATCCCTCTGCTCTCCTGTGCCATCAGGGATCTCTGTTGTGTTCTCTGCTAGGGCAGTCATCAGTTGTACCCAGGTACACAGTCTCTGATTTATGTGGCCCCTTCTGTCCTTGGACTCATAAATAACTTGTTTCTTTGGTGTTTTTCATTATCCTTTGTTCCAGGTGGGTTGAGACCAATTGATGCATCTTAGATGGTGCTTGCTAGCATTTGAGACCCCAGATGCCACTCACCAAAGGGGGTGCAGAATCTTTTCTTAATAGATTTTATTATGCCAGTTGACCTAGATGTCCCCTGAAACCGTGGTCCCCAGGCCCTTGACCCTGCTACTCTGGCATTTGAAACGTTAGGTTTATTCAGGAAACTGCTTTTGATTTTGTCTGGTTGTGCTGATCTCTTCTGTATTGTGTATTGTCTTTCCCTTCACCTAAAATAGTTCTTGTCTACTATCTAATTAGTGAATACCCCTCTCCCTCCCTCCCTACCCACCCTCATAACCATCAAAGAATATTTTCTTCTCTGTTTAAACTATTTCTTTAGTTCTTATAATAGTGGTCTCATGCAATATTTGTCCTTTTGCAACTGACTAATTTCACTCACCATAATGCCTTCCAGATTTCTCCATGTTATGAAATGTTTCATGGATTCATCACTGTTCTTTATCAATGCATAGTACTCCATTGTGTGAAACCAAACCGAAAAACCAAACCCAGTGCCGTCGAGTCGATTCTGACTCATAGCGACCCTATAGGACAGAGTAGAATTGCCCCATAGTTTCCAAGGAGCGCCTGGCAGATTTGAACTGCCAGGCTGCTTTGACTACTCTGCTGTTATAATAAATAGGTTCTCAAATCAGGTAACCCTTTGGTTAGCAGCCATAGCACTTAACCACTACGCCACCAGGGTTCCCCTATTGTATGAATATACCATAATTTATTTATCCATTCATCCATTGATGGGCACCTTGATTGCTTCCGTCTTTTTGCTATTGTAAACAATGCTGCAATGAACATGGGTGTGCATATATCTGTTCATATAAAGGCTCTTCTTTAGAATATATTCGAAGGACTGGGATTGCTGGATCCTGTGGTAGTTCTATTTCTTGCTTTTTAAGGAAGCACTAAATTGATTTCCAAAGTGCTTGTACCAATTTACATTCCCACCGGCAGTGTATAAGTGTTCCACTCTCTCCACAACCATTCCAACATTTATTATTTTGTGTTTTTTGGATTAATGCCAGCTTTGTTGGGGTGAGATGATATCTCATTGTAGTTTTGTTTTTCTCTAATGGCTAATGACCCTGAGCATTTCCTCATATATCTGTTAGCTGCCTGAATGTCTTCTTTACTGAAGTACCTGTTTATATCCTTTGCCCATTTTTAATTGGGTTATTTGTCTTTTGTTATTGAGTTCTTGCAGTATCATGTAGATTTTAGAGATCAGACACTGACCGGAAATGTCATGGCTAAAAACTTTTTCCCAGTTTGCAGGTAATCATTCTACTCTTTTGGCGAAGTCATTGGATGAGCATAGGTATTTGATTTTTAGGAGCTCCCAGTTATCTAGTTTCTCTTCTGGTGTTTGTGCATTGTTAGGAATGTTTTGTATACTGTTTATGCCATGTATTAAAGCTCCTAGCATTGTCCCTATTTTGACTTGAATGATCTTTATTGTTTTAGATTTTATATTTAGGTCTTTGGTCCATTTTGAGCTAGTTTTTGTGCATGTTGTGAGGTATCAGTGTTGTTTCTTTTTTTTGCAGATGGATATCCAGTTATGCCAGCACCATTTGTTAAAGAGACTGTCATTTCTCCCTTTAATTGACTTTGGGCCTTTGTCAAATAACAGCTGCTCATATATGGATAGATTTATGTCTGGATTCTCAATTCTGTTCCATTGGTCTGTGTACCTGTTGTTGCACCAGTACCGGGCTGCTTTGACTACTGTGCTGGTATAATAAATAGGTTCTCAAATCAGGTAGAGCGAGGCCTCCCACTTTGTTCTTCTTTTAAAGTAATGTTTTACTTATCTGAGGCCTCTTTCCCTTCCACATAAAGCTGGTGATTTGTTTCTCCATCTCATTAAAATATGTCGTTGGAATTTGGATCGGAATTGCATTGTACCTATAGATGGCTTTTGGTGGAATAGACATTTTTACAATGTTAAGTCTTCCTTTCCATGAGCAAGGTATATTTTTCCACTTATGTAAGTCTCTTTTGGTTTCTTACAGTAGTGTCTCGTAGTTTTCTTCATATAGGTCTTTTACATCTCTGGTTCCTAAGCACTTTATCTTCTTAGGGGCTACTGTAAATGGTATTGATTTGGTGATTTCCTCTTTGATGTTCTCTTTGTTGGTGTAGATGAATCCAACTGATTTTTGTATGTTTACCTTGTATCCTGATACTCTACTGAACTCTTCTATTACTTTCAGTAGTTTTCTTGAGAATTCTTTAGGGTTTTCTGTGTATGAGATCATAACATCTGCAAATAGAGATACTTTTACATTTTCCTTACCAATCTGGATGCCCTTTATTTCTTTATCTAGCCTAATTGCTCTGGCTAGGACCTCCAGCACAATGTCGAATAAGAGTGGTGATTAAGGGCATCTTTGTCTGGTTCCTGTTCTCAAGGGGAATGCTTTCAGACTCTCTAAATTTAGGATGATGTTGGCTGTTGGCTTTGTATAAATGCCCTTTATTAGATTGAGTAATTTCCCTTCTATTGCAATTTTGCTGAGAGTTTTTTATCATAAATGGGTGTTGGACTTTGTCAAATGCATTTTCTGCATCAATTGATAAGATCATGTTGTTTTTGTCTTTTGTTTCATTTATGTGATGGATTACATTGACTATTTTTCTAATGTTGAACCATCCGTGCATACCTGGTAGAATCCCACTTGGTCACGATGAATCATTTTTTTGATACGTTGTTGAATTCTATGGCTAGAATTTTGTTGAGGATTTTTGCATCTAAGTTCACGAGTTATATAGGTGTGTAATTTTCTTTTTTTGTGGTGTCTTTACTTGGTTTTGGTATCAGGGATATGCGGGCTTCATAGAATGAGTTTGGGAGTATTCCATACTTTTCTATGCTCTGAAATACCTTTAGTAGTAGTGGTGTTAACTCTTCTCTGAACGTTTGGTACAACTCTTCAGTGAAGCCGTCAGGACCAGGGCTTTTTTTGGGGGGGGGTGGCTAATTACCTTTTCAATCTCTTCTTTTGTTATGGCTTTATTTAGTTGTTCTACCACTGGTTGTGTTAGTATAGGTAGGTAGTGTGTTTCTAGAAATTCATCCATTTCTTCTAGGTTTTCAAATTTTAGAGTACAATTTTTTGTAGTAATCTGGTACAATTCTTTTAATTTCAGTTGGGTCTGTTGTGATATCACCCATCTCATTTCTTATTTGGGTTATTTGCTTCCTCTCTTCTTTTTCCTTTGTCAGTTTGGCCAAAGGTTTTCAATTTTGTTAATTTTTTCAAAGAACAGGCTTTTGGTCTTGTTATCTCTTTCAATTGTTTTTCTCTTGTCTATTTCATTTAATTCTGCTCTAATTTTCATTATTCGCTTTCCTCTGGTGCCTGAAGCTTTCTTTTGTTACGCTTTCTATTTTTGTTCAACTTGTAGGGATAATTCTTTGATTTGGGCCCTTTCTTCTTTTTGTGTGCGTGCATTTATTGATATAAATAGGCCTCTCAGCACTGCTATAGCTGTGTCCCAAAGGTTTTGATAGGAAGTGTTTTCATTCTCATTGGATTCTATGAATTTCCTTATTCCAGCCTTAATTTCTTCTACAACTCAGTTGTTTTTGAGCAGGGTGTTTGTTCAATTTCCAATTGTTTGATTTCTTTTCCATGCTTTTTCTGTTATTGATTTCTACTTTTATGGCTTTATGGCCAGAGAAGATGCATTGTAATATTTTGATGTTTTGGATTCTGTTAAGACTTGTTTTATGACCTATTATGTAGTCTATTCTAAAGAATGTTCCACGTGTTGGAAAAGAAAGAATATCTGGCTGCTGTTGGGTGGAGGGTTCTGTACATGTCTATGAGGTCAAGTTGGTTGATTGTGGCATTTAGATCTTCCACGTCTTCATTGAGCTTCTTTCTGGATGTTCTGTCCTTCATTGAAAGTGGTAAGTTGACGTCTCCTACTATTACTGTGGAACTGTCTACCTCACTTTTCAATGCTGTCAGGGTTTGTTTTATGCATCTTGAAGCTCTGTCATTGGGTGGGTAAATATTTAATGTGGTTATATCCTCCTGGCATGTTGTCTCTGTAATCATTATATAGTGTCCTTCCTTATCCTTCGTGGTGGATTTAACTTTAAAGTCTATTTTGTCAGAAATTATTATTGCCACTCCTGCTCTTTTTTGATTGTTCTTTGCTTGATATATTATTTTCCATCCTTTGAGTTATAGTTTGTTTGTGTCTTTAAGTCTAAGGTGTATCTCTTGTAGGCAGCATATATATGGATTGTGGTTTTTTTATCCATTCTGCCACCCTCTGTCTCTTTATTGGTGCATTTAGTCCATTTACATTCAGTGTAATTATGGATAGGTATGAGTTTACTGCTGTCATTTTGATTTTTTTGTGTGTGTTGTTGACAGTTTCTTTTTCCACTTAATTTTTTGTGCTGAGAAGTTTATATATTATCTTTTCCTCTTATTCCTTGTTGTTGATTTTGTTTTTGCTGAGTCTTCATGTTTTTCTTGTATTTTATTTTGATGTGTAGGATTGTTAGTCTCCTTTTTGGTTACCTTAATATTTACCCCTATTTTTCTAAGTTTAAGCAAAACTTTTATTTCTTTATATTGCCTTGACTTCCTCTCCATATGAAAGATCTACAACTATGTTTTTTAGTATCTATTTATTGTTTTAATGTTGTCATCTTTTATATAATGACATCGCTATTTCCCTGTTTTGCACTTTTTTTTTTGCCTTGATTTGTTTTTGTGATTTGCCTATCTACGTTGAGATCAGGTTGCTCTGTCCTGTGTTCTAGTCTTGGGTTGATATCTGATATTATTGATTTTCTAACCAGAGAACTCTCTTTTCTATTTCTTGTAGTTTTTGTTTTTGTTTTTTTTTTTTTTACAAATTCCCTAAACTTCTGTTTATCTGGAAGTGTCCTAATTTCACTTTCATATTTGAGAGACAGTTTTGCTGGATATATGGTTCTTGGTTCACAATTTTTTTCCTTCAATGCTTTATATAAGTCATCCCATTACCTTTTTGCCTGCATGGTTTCTGCCGAGTAGTCCCAGCTTAACCTTATTGACTTTCCTTTGTAGGTGACTTTTTGTTTATCCCTAGCTGCTCCTAAAATTCTTTCTTTATCTTTGCTTTGGTAAGTTTGATTATATGCCTTGGTGACATTCTTTTGAGATCTACCTTATGTGGAGTTCAATGAGCATCTTGGATAGATATCTTCTCATCTTTCATAATCTCAGTGAAGTGTTCTGCCAACAAATCTTCAATAATTCTGTCTTTATTTTCTGGTTTCCCTGCCTGTTCTGATACACCAATCACTCGTAGGTTATTTCTCTTGGTAGATTCCCACTTGATTCTTAGGGTTTCTTCATTTTTTTTTTAATTCTTTCACCTGATTTTTCTTCGAATATTTGGTGTCAAGTGTTTTATATTTAATCTCACTAATTCTCCCTTCCATTTCCTGAATTCTGCTCCTCTGACTTTCTATTGAGTTGTCTAATTCTGTAATTTTATTCTTAATCTTCTGAATTTCTGATTGCTATTTTTTTACCTCTCTATGGATTTTGTAGCCTATTAACTTTTTCATTACGTTCTTGCATAATCTTTTTAATTTCCTCAATTTCTTTATCTGTGTGCTCCTTGTCTTGTTCTGTGTTTTGCCTGATCTCCTTCCTGATGTCTTGAAGAGTTCTGTATATTAATCTTTTGTATTCTACATCTTCTAATTCCAGGAAGACACCTTCTACCAGAAGATTCCTTTATTTTTGTTTTGAGAGCTTGTTGAAACAATCATGGTCTGCTTCTTTATGTGATTTGATAGTGACTATTTTCTCGAAGCCACCTATAAGTTATTGTATTCATTTATTTTGTTTGCTTCCTGTATCCTAGCTTCTTTGTTTTGTTTTGATATGCCCAAATAGCTGCTTGAGTGAGCTAGCTTGATTATTTGCACATTTGAAGCTCTAACGTCCTGTCACCAGATGGCTAGAGCTGTTACCATGTATATGAGCCTAGAAGTCCATTTGCTTTTCTTGTATGGATTCAGCTCAGATGTCCAAGTAGTTGGTCATCAAGTGTGTGGTACAGGCTCTGTCCCATGGTCGTAGAGGGGCAGGGTTGATTGGTGTAAGCACAGGTGTCTGGTTGCAGCAGGGGGTCACACTCTGAACAAGGCAGGGGGCTGACACCCATCCCCCGAGTGTTTCTGTGAGGTAAGCACATCCCTGTTCCTTAGAGCACACAGATGGGTGGGTTCTGCAGCCAGATCATGGACACCCAATGCTTTTGGTTGTAAGGACTGGGAGGCACCACTTATCCTTGGGCCCCTTTCACCAGTGGCTAGGTGACATGGGTGGAGCCATGAGTCCTCAGGCCCCTGATGTGGGTAGGTGAGGACCTGTTTAATAGGCAAAGTGGTGTCAAACATCAAAAACCTCTCTACCACACAGCTGAAACAGTTGAAGTCAGATCCCAACCACATACACCATTATAGTCTGCCACCAAGGGCCTAATCTCCTGCAATGGGCCCACACACGTACATGCAGGAATGAAAGGTATTCAAAGTCGGCAGACCCTTTGTCCCTGGACAAGAGCCACTTCTGTCCTGAGCTCCACAGCTTAGCGGAGCTGGCAGATTATCTTTTTACCCAGTTGTTGATTTATTCCTTCTCCAAGGCCAGGAGAATGGCTCCAGGCATGCAGCAGGATGTATCTGAGGCCCAGGGAAATCAATAGCCACTGACCAGCTTGGACACTGGGAGTGAGGTAAAATAAATGCAAATACTTAGCTTTTTCTGAGAGCACTGCTCTGCTCTGGTTCCGGAGGTGTGAATAGACTGCAACTCACTGTTTCTCCCTGAGGAAACCGTGTCCGGAATGCTACTGCCAGCCCTGCTGTGGTCGCTGCCGTGGATCATGTCCGAGGATTCCTTATGAGTCAGGTCCAGCAACTCCTCGCTGTTTCTGAACCATCTCTCCCTCTTCCTGCCACTCAGTCTGATTTCCTAACTTTGTCTTTGATATTCAAGTCTCCTAGCTTGTCATATGTATATAATCATTTCTCTTGTTTTTTTTTTTTTTTTTGGAGGGGGGTCTTTGTTGTAAGAGGGATCACTGGAAGCGTCAGCCTACTCCACCATGTCGGTCTCACCTCCTGCAACCGCTTTTGAATGATCTTAAGAAAAATTTTACTTGCAGGTGATATTAATGATACCGTTTGATAATTTCCACATTCGGTTGGATCACCTTTCTTTGGAATAGGCATAAATATGGTTTTCCTCTAGTTGGTTGACCAGGTAGCTATCTTCCAAATTTCTTGGCATAGACAAGGGAGCACTTCCAGCACTGCATCCATTGAAACATCTCAATTGGTATTTCATCAATTCCTGGAGCCTTCTTCTTTGTCAATGCCTTCAGTGCAGCTTGAGCTTCTTCCTACAGTACCATCAGTTCCTGATCATATGCTATCTCCCGAAATGGTTGAACATTGACCAATTCTTTTTGGTATAATGGCTCTGCGTATTCCTTATGGCTTCTTTTGATGCTTCCTGAAACGTTTAATGTTTTCCCCATAAAATCCTTCAAAAATGCAACTCGAGGCTTGAATTTTTTCTTCAGTTCTTTCAGCTTGAGAAATGCCAAGGCATGTTCTTCCCTTTTGGTTTTCTATCTCCAGGTCTTTGCACAAGTCATTATAATACTTTACTTTGTCTTTTTGAGCTGCCCTTTGAAATCTTCTGTTCATCTCTTTTACTTTATCATTTATTTCATCACTGGGGGTAAGAAACAGCAATAGTCATCATTCATTCTTTTATTCAACAGACATTTCCTGAAAACCTCATATGATGAAGATACAGACAAAAAGGTGGCCTAGACACTGCCTTCAAGACCTCCCAGTACAATGTGGAAAAAAATGGATGTAACTGACCAATCCTATGGTCAGGAGGTAGCATGTTGATGTGGAAAATGCAGTGTTGTTTGAATTCAAGTACTGGTTCAGTTACTAATTATTAACTATAGGACCATGGGCAAGTGATGCCACCTCTTTAAGCCTCAATTTCCTCTTCAGTAAAATAAGGATAAAAATAGAATTTCCCTCATTGGGATTTTGGGAACCTGAAATAAGATTATAGAGGTGAAAATAATCCATAAACTAATCCAGTGAACAAGTGTGAGGTCCCCCCTGCACCATCAACTCCCCGATGGCGAGAACCCAAATTGTTTTCCGTCATAGTCCCTCTCCTCCAATCCTCCAGCCAGGGGGGTGACAATTGATTTTAAAGGATAGGTAGATACTGGCCAGAATGGGGTGCTGGGCTGTGGAGACACCATTCTAAGCAAAAGAAATAACGAGAGCAAAGACTGGGAGACATTAGGGCTTTGCATGTTCAATGGATGCTAAGTACAGCAGTGTAGCTAGAGAATAGGGTGTGTATGTTGGATGGTGAGGGGGAGGAGGCAGAAAATGAGCCTGGAAATAGTAGGTCCAGAATATAAGGCAACTTGAATGTGGGTAGCAGATAGCCTGGTACGTAGTAGGTGGTCAATACATCTTTGTTGAATGGAAATGAAAGTTGAATTTTGTTTGTTTAGGATAAGCACCACAATCAGAGCCAGGGAATTGACAGGCCTGCTGGAGGAATTGAGTACGAAGGAGTTTCTGGATAGAGCATTGTCAGTCCTCTACTTTCCTGTGGGTGAGGGAGTGAGGAGGTTACAAAAGGCAATAGTTTTCTTACTAGCAAATTCTGCCCAGAGACAGCACTGGAGATTTATATGACAAGCTTATGCTACTAGTACAAAGACCTGGGGCTTTGGAGTCTTCCAGACTCCCCACTCCCCTCCCCCAGATTCACTCAACTGAGGGACCCTGGGTAAGTCACTTCATCTTCTTGGGCCTTTATTTCTTCATTGGTAAAATTGGCAAAACCCCGTCTACAAAGGTTTTCTTGGGGGATAGGGAGCAGGAGGTAGTTAAATGACACTGACTAGTACATAAAAAAACAAAACGAAACCTGTTGCCATCAAGTTGATTCTGACTCATAGCGACCCTACAGGACAGAGTAGGTTCAAACTGCCAGCCTTTTAGTTAGCAGCCAAACTATTAACCACTACACCACCAGGGTTTGACTAGTACATAGAGTCTAGATTCTTTCCATGGCCCCATCCCTTACCATCCTCCACACAGTAAGCACATATTGTATTTTTCTAAAATACAGTGCAAATAATTTTATTCTTCTATGCAAAAACTCATATCACTCCCCCGTGGCTACAGGTTGATCCTAAACCCTTCAACTGCCATTCAAAACATTTTGTGACCTGACTTTCCCACCAATTGACAACCCACCTGTCTAATTTTGTCTTCCTCAACAACTCATACAGTCCAGCTGCTCCACACTACTTGTTCCCCAAAACATCTTCTATACTTTCAATTCTCTGGGCCCTTGCTCATGTAGTTCCCTCAGCCTAGCATGTCCTCCTCTCTCTTTTCCATCTGCTTGAACTAACTTTCAAAGGATTTTGACCAGAAGAGTGACATTACCTGATTCAGTTTAACAGGATCACTCTGGCTGCTGAATTGACGGAAGTGGGAATGTAGATGGAAACAGGGAGAGTAATCAGCAGACTACTACAACAATCAAGGTGAGGGATGATAACCAGGGTCATGGTAATGGGGGGTGGTGAAATGTGGTTGGATTCTGAAGGCAGAGCAGACAGCATTCTTTGATATATTGGATGTGAGGTATTAACAAAAGATCAGAGTAAAGGGTGATTCCAAGGTTTAAGCATCTGGAAGGATGGAGTTACCATCACCTGAGATGAGGTGAATGTTAATTGGAGAAAGTTGGAAAAGGAAAGATCAAGATTTCAGTTTGGGGACTGTTAAGTAGAAATATCAAGTTGGATATATGAGTCTAGAGTTCAGGCGAGAGGTCCAGGAAAGAGATATAAATTTGGGAGTTGTCAGTGTACAGACAGCATTTAATGTCACGGGACTGAATAAGATCACCCAGGGAGCTAGTATGGATAAAGAAGAGGATTGAGTACTCAGGCCCTCCAGCATTAAGAGGTCTGTGAGAAGAAAAACAAAACAAATGAAAAAAAAAAAACAGCAAGGGAGACTAAGAAGGGATGGCCAGAGAGTCAGAAAGAAAACCAGGAGAGTGTGGTGTCTTGGAAGCCAGAGGAAGAGTTTTCAAGGAGGAAAGGGAGATAGGTTTGCCAACATATGTCTGAAACACGTGCGAAGGAAAAAACAAAGTAAAAAAAAATCAATCCAACATTATGGCAAAGGGCTAGAAACTGAACACATGTTTGTTGACAACAACCAAAGCAGATTTTATTCTCTAATCACTCTCCAAGCCTAGGAGGCCAATGAATGGCCTATCATGAAAAAAGGCATCACAACAAAGTGATTGGAAGCTTTGGCTTTGGAGCCAAACATGTCTGGGTTCAAAACTCTACCTCACCACTTACTACCTGTATCAGCTAGGCATATTCCTTACACTGCCCTCACTATCCCCATCTATAAAATGTAGTGAATATCAGTGCTTATAGCATAGGTTTAAGGAAAAGTTAAAGAGATAATTTCATGTCAAGTGCTTAGCAGAGGGCATGGCACATGTAGCAGGCTCTGAGAAAATTGGTGGAAGACTGTGGAGCAAGAGTGTGGGCCTGGACAGTAGCAATATGTTCTCTTTGTCCCTTGGGTGGTGCACTAGAAGGAAGCAGCAGTGGCTTTAGGGAACTTCCCAGGCCCAGAAAATTCTTCTTTCCATGTGCCCTGACAATTGTACCTTCAGCTCAGGAATAGGCCTTGTTTGGGGTAGAGCAACCTCTCTGGCTGAGCTCACAGAATTAAGTGGGCCACACACAGATGCACATGAGAATTAATCTATTTTAATTCTCTATTTCTGTCTGTCTTAGTTATCTAGTGCTGCTATAACAGAAATACCACAAGTGGATGGCTTTAACAAAGAGAAATTTATTCCCTCACAGTCTAGGAGGCTAGAAGTCTAAATTCAGGGTGCGAGCTCCAGGTGAAGGCTTTCTCTCTCTGTTGGCTCTGGGGGAAGGTCCATGTCATCAATCGTCCCTTGGTCTAGGAGCTTCTCCATGCAGGAACCCCAGGTCCAAAAGACGCGCTCTGCTACCAGCACAGCTTTTTTGGTTTGAGGCTCCCCTGTCTCTCTGCTCACTTTCCTCTTTTATATCTCAAAAGAGATTGACTTCAGACACAACCTTATCTTGTAGATTGAATCCTGCCTCATTAACATAACTGCCACTAGTTCCACCTCATTAACATCATAGAGGTAGGATTTACAACACAGGAAAATCCATCAGATGGCAAAATAATGGACAATCACACAGTACTGGGAATCATGGACCAGCCAAGTTGACACACATTTTGGGGGACACAATTCAATCCATAACAGTGCCATATAAGTTACAAAAAATGTGGTGGCTTAAAACACCACAAATTTATTATCTCAATGTTCTGTAGGTCAGAAGTTCAACATAGGTCTCACTGGGCTAAACTTTGGACTGCTCTAGCGGAAATTTAGTATCTTTTCCTCCCAAGCCTTTCCAATTTCTAAGGCTTTCCACATTCCTTGGCTCATGGAACCCTTCCTCATTTTATGTGTCAAGTCCTTTTCACATCATATCTCTTCAGTAGCATTTGAAGAAAAAGGACAATAATAATAATAATACTGACATAGAGCTTGACAATTTGCACAGCACATTCACTTCATCATTCTTCTAAGCCTTACATTAACACACAAGGTAAGTCTTCAGAAGAGGTATGAACTGATCCCCAATGTTCAGGTGTATAATATGTCACATTTCTTTATTTTTCTAATTAAGTTAAATAATTATCTCACTTCACTCTCTTAACTGGCAGAACATTCAATCTTAGTCGTTGGGGGTGGATGAACCTCCCTTGAAATCAGGTAAGAACCCCAGGACATACTCAATCAAGAAAAATTGGGGAAGAACTTCTGATACCCAATGTCTTAGTCACCTAGTGTTGCTACAACAGAAATACCACGAGTGGATGGCTTTAACAAAGAGAAGTTCATTCTCTCACATTCCAGTAGGCTAGAAGTCCAAATTCAAGGTGCCTGCTCCAGGGGAAGGCTTTCTTTCTCTGTCGGCTCTGAAGGAAGGTCCTTGCCATCAGTCTTCCCTTGGTCTGGGAGCATGTCCAGCACATGAACCTCAGGTCCAAAGGACACGCTTTGCTCCTGGCACCACTTTCATGGTGGTATGAGGTCCCCCACTCTCTGCTTACTTCCCTTTCCTTTTATCTCTTGAGAGATAAAAGGTGGTGCAGGCCACACCCGAGGGAAACTCCCTTTACATTGGATAAGGGATGTGACCTGGTAAGGGCGTTACAATCCCACACTAATCCTCTTTAACATAAAACTTACAATCACAAAATAGAGGACAACCACAGAATACTGGGAATCATGACCTAACCAAATTAATACACATATTTTTTGGGGGACACAATTCAATCCATGACTCCCAATCTATCAGATTTACCCTGAGATATTTCCTATACTAACCTACATGTTCCAATTAGTGGTAGGTGGCTAACCCAAACTCGCTGCCGTCGAGTCGATTCCAACTCATGGTGACCCTATAGGGCAGAATAGAACTGCCCCATAGACTTTCCAAGGAGTGCCTGGCAGATTTGAACTGCTGGCCTTTTGGTTAGCAGCCATAGCACTTAACCACTACGCCACCAGGGTTTCTGGTAGGTGGGTACACCAGTGAATCCATTACCTCTGTACCAAGGTTTATCTCTGGGGCCTATGTTGCAAGTCATAAGACCACAGGGTCAGAGTCAAATTTTCAGATATGCTTGAGTGCACCCTATCTAAGTTTGTGCCACTTTGGGGAGATGCTTACTATGCAAGTGCAGGTTGAAAGTAAAAGGGTAGAAGAATATATGCTATGCAGATGGTAACTGAGAGAGAGTTGGAGTAGCTAAACTAATATCAATGAAAATACACATTAAGGCAAAATGTGTTACTAAAGACAAAGAAGTACATATTATAGTGATAAAAGAATCAGTACATCGAGGAGAAATAACCATTAGACATAGATGTACCTAACAACAGAGCCCCAAAATACATGAAGCAAAAACTGATAGAATTGAAGGGAGAAATAGAAAGCTCTACAATAATAGTTGAAGACTTAAAATACCCCATTTCCTATAATTTGGATAAAACAGCCAGACACAAGATCAATAAGGAAGTAGAGGACTTGAACAACACTATAAACCAATTAGACCTAACAGACATATACAGAACATGCCACCCAGCAACTGCAAAATACACATTCTTCTCAAGTGCACATGAAACAGTCTCCAGGATAAACCATATGTTAGGTCACAAAACAAGTCTCAATAAAATATAAAAGACTGAAATCACGCAAAATATCTTCTCTGTCCACAACGGAATGCAACTAGAAATCAATAAAAGAAGGAAAAGTGGAAAGTTCACAGATATGTGGAAATTAAACAACATACTCTTAAACAACTGATAAGTCAGAGAAATCACAAGGGAAATTTAAAAATACTTAGAGACTATTGAAAATGAAAACACAATATACCAAAACTTATGGCATTGCAGTGAAGGCAATGTTCAGAGGATAATTTATATAATATATAAACACATTAAAAAGAATGATCTCAATCAATAGCCTTTTTTTACATCTTGAAGAACAAGAAAAAGAAGAGAAAACTAAACCTAAAGATATAAAAGGAAGGCAGTGATAAATATTAGAGTGGAGATAAATGAAATAGAAAACCAAGACAGGTAATCAATGAAATAAAAAGTTGGTTCTTTAAAATATTAACAAAATTGACAAACCATTTGATACAGTAACAAAAAGAGAAAAGGCACAAATAGCTAAAGTCAGAAACAAAATGAGGAAATCATTACAAACCTTATGAAAATAAAAAGATTATAAGAGAATACTATGAATTACTGTATGCCAACAAACTAGATAACCTAGATGAAATTGACAAATTTTTAGAAACACACAAATTACCTAAATTGACTCAAGAAAAAATATCTCAACAGACCTAAAAACATTGAGTTAGTAATCAAAAATCCACCAACAAAAAAAGGTCAGGATGAGATGACTTTACTGGTGAAGTCTACCAAACATTTAAAGGAGAATTAACACTAATACTTCTAAAACTCTTCAAAAAATGAGAAGAGGAGAAAATAGTTCCTAAATTATTTTATGAAGCAAGCACTATCCTGATACCAAAGCCAGGCAAAGACAGCACAAGAAAAGAAAATTACAGATCAATATCCCTTGTGAATATAGATAAAAAATGCCTTATCAAAATACTAACAAACCAAATCCACCAGCATATTAAAAGAATTATACACCATGAACAAGTGGAATTTATCTAAGGAATGCAAGGATCATTCCAAATAGGAAAATCAATCAATGTAATACACTACAATAATAGAATAAAGGAGCAGAAACAAAAAAAATCATCTCAGTTGATATGGAAAAGGCATTTGACAAAATCCAACACTCCTTCATGATGAAAACACTCAGAAAACTAGGAACAGAAGGGAATTTCCTCAAAATGATAAAGTACTTTATGAAAAAAGAAACACAGCTAACATTACACTCAATGGTGAAAGACTAAAAGCTTTCCTCTTAAGAGGAAAAAAAAGCCTCCCTTTTTTTTCACCACTGCTATTCAACATTGTACTTGATGTTTTAGCCTCAGCAATTAGGCAAGAAAAGAAATAAGGGATATATACAAATTGGAAAGGAAGAAGCAAAACTGTCTCTATTCACAAATGACATGATTCTATATATAGAAAAGCCCAAAGAATCCACAAGAAAACTACTAGAAAACTAAATGAATTAGGTAAATTTGCACGACACAAGATCAACACGCAAAAATCATGTGTTTTTATACACCAGAAATAAAGAACCTGAAAATGAAATTAAAAAAGCATTTCCACTTATGATAGTATGTAAAAGAATTAAATATTTAGGATTAAATTTACCAAAAGAAGTGAAAAACCTGTTCACTTAGCACTACAAAACACTGTTGAAGTAAATTAAAGAAGGCCTAAATAAATGGAAAAACATCCCATTTTCCTGAATAGGAAGATTTAATACTGTTAAACCGTCAAAAAGTTAAAAATAGAATTACCATACAATCCAGAAATTCCACTCCTAAGTATATACCCAAAAGAACTAAAAACAGGGACTCAAACAAATATTTGTACACCAATGTTCATTGGAGCATTAGTCCCAATAACCAACAGATGGAAACAACACAAGTGTTCATCAACAGATGAATGGATAAATTAATAAAATGTGATATATACATACAATATATACTCAACCATAAAGAGAAATGAAGTTCTAATACATGCTACTACATGGATGAACCTTGAAAATACTATGCTGAGTGAAAAAGCTAGACACAATAGGACAAATATTACATGATCCCACTAATCTGAAATATCGAGAATAGGCAAATATATAGAGACAAAAGTTTATTAGTGACTACCAGGGGCAGGAGGGAGGGGGAAACGGGGAAGTATTGTTTAACAGGTGCTGAGACTCCGATAAGCATAATAAAAATGTAAAACTTGGAGGTGGGGCCAAGATGGAGGATTAGTCAGACACTTCTGGTGACCCCTCTTACAACAAAGATCCCCCCAAAAAGTGAAATGATTATATAGATGACAAGCTAGGAGCACTGAACATCAAAGGCAAAGTTAAAAAACAGACTGAGAGGAATGGGGAGGGAGAAATGGTCCAGAAGAGGCGACGAGTTACCAGACAATACTCAGTGGGAAAACTCAGGCACTATCCCCTGGAGTGACCATGGTGCGCCTGGCAGTAGCATTCTGGACATGGATGCCTCAGGGAGGCACCGTGAACCACAGTCTACTCACACCTCTGGAACCAGAGAAGAACAGCACTCTCGGCAGAAGCGAAGTACTTGGAGGCAGAGCCAAGATGGCAGAATAGACAGATGCTTCTGACGAGCCCTCTTTACAACAACAACAACAAAAAAAATTTTTTAAGACCTGAAAAAAACAAGTGAAACTAGTATATTTATGACAAGCTAGGAGCCCTGAGCATCAAAGGC
Organism: Loxodonta africana; assembly: GCF_030014295.1. Lineage (NCBI taxonomy): Eukaryota > Metazoa > Chordata > Mammalia > Proboscidea > Elephantidae > Loxodonta > Loxodonta africana. Next base: position 70,531,179 of record NC_087369.1, read on the forward strand.
AAGCTTAGAAAATGAACTGAGGGGCAGGGAGAGGAAGAGATGGTTCAGAAGCGGAAAGGAGTTACTGGACCTAAATCGCGGGAAGCGCTCAGGCACCATGCCCGGGAGCAGCTGCGGTGGGCTGGTACTAGCATTCAGCTGCAGTTTCCTCAGGGAGAAGCAGCCAGCCACACAGTCTACTCACACCTCCGGAATCAGAGAAGAACGGCGCCCTCGGCAAAAACTAAGTACTTGTGTATCTTTTACTGTGCCTCCCCACGCCCCGCTCCGAAGCCAGCTCCAGCGGTTTACTTCCCTGAGCCTGAGATAGGCCCTGTTGAGCACCAAAAGCCATCCTCTGGGTCTTGGAGAAGGGAACAAAATTGCAATTGGGGTAAAAGATAATTTGCCAGCTCTACTGGGGGAGCTCGGGACAGAAGCGGCTCCTCTCCAGGCACAGACGGTCTGTGGACATTGAGTACCTTTCCCCTCTGCATGGACCTGTGTGGGCCTTTTTCAGGAGAATAGGTGCTTGGTGGCAGACTCCAATCATTTCAACTATGTGGCAGAAAGGTGGGTGTTTGATGTTTGACATTGCTTTGCCTATTAAACAGGGACTTCACCTACCCACATCAGGGGCCTAAGGACTGGTAGCTCCACTCAGGTCACCCAGACACCTGTGACAGGGGTCCAAGGATAACTAGTACCTCCCAGTCCTTACAACCAAAAACACTGGGTGCCCATGGTCTGTCTGCAGAACCCACCCACCTGTATGCTCTAGGGGGCAGGAACACGCTTTCCTCAGAGACACGTGGGGGATGTTTCCCAGCCCCCTGACTTGTTTAGAGTGTGACCCCCTGCTGCAATCAGATATGGGTACCTACACCAATCACCTCTGCGCTTCTAAGACTATAGGACAGAGCCTGTACCACACACGTGATGATCAGCTTCCGGGACACCTGAGCTAAACTCACACAAGAAAAGTGAATGGACTCCTAGATTGATATACCTGATAACAGCTCTAGCCATCTGGGACAGGACGTCAGAGCACCAAAGGCAAAAATAATCAAGCTAGCTCACTCAAGCAACCCATTTGGGCATATCGAAACAAAACAAAGAAAGAAGCTATGACACAGTAAGCAAACATAAAATAAACAAATAATATAACTTACAGATGGCTCTGAGACAACAGTCAGTATCAAGTCGCATAAAGAAACAGACCATGATCACCTCAACAAGCTCTCAAAACAAAGAATCAAGGGATCTTCTAGATGAAAGTGCATTCCTGGAATTACCAGAGGCAGAATATACAGAACCCTTCAAGACATCAGGAAGGAAATGAGGCAATATGTAGAACAAGCCAAGGGATTGAAGAAATTAAAAAGGTTATTCAGGAACATAATGAAAAATTTAATAAGCTGGAAAAATCCATGGACAGACAGCAATCAAAAATTCAGAAGATTAACAATAAAATTAACAAGACAACTCAATAGAAAACCAGAGACGCAAATTTGAGTGAGTGGAAGGCAGAATTTCTGAACTTGAAGATAAAGCACTTAGCACAAATATATTTGAAGAAAAATCAGATAAAAGAATTTAAAAAATGAAGAAAACTTAAGAATCATGTGGCACTCTATCAAGAGAAATAACCTGAGTGATTGCAGTACCAGAACAGGGAGGGATAACAGAAAATACAGAGAGAATTGTTGAAGATTTGTTGGCAAAAAACTTCCCTGATATTGTGAAAGATGAGAAGGTATCTATCCAAGATGCTTATCGAACTCCACATAAGGTAGATCTTAAAAGAAAGTCACCAAGACATATTAAAATCAAGCTTGCCAAAAGCAAAGATAAAGAGAGAAATTTGAGAGCACCTAGGGATAAACAAAAAGTCACCTACAAAGGAGAGCCAATAAGAATAAGCTTGGACTACTTGGCAGAAACCATGCAGGCAAGAAGTCAATGGGATGACTTATTTAAAAAATTGTAGGAAAAAAATTGCCAGCCAAGAATCATATATATAGCAAAACTGTCTCTCAAATATGAAGGTGAAATTAGGACATTTCCAGATAAAGAGAAGTTTAGAGAATTGGTAAAAACCAAACCAAAACTACAAGAAATACTAAAGGGAGTTCTTTGGTTAGAAAATCAATAATATCAGGTATTGACCCAAGACTAGAACACTGGGCAGAGCAATCAGAAGTCAAATCAGACATGGAAATCAAAAAAATAAATCAAGAGAAAAAAATGCTCAAAACAAGGTAACAGCGATGTTATTATGTAAAAGAAGACAACATTAAAACAATAAAGAGAGACTAAAAAATGTCGTAGATCTTCCACACAGAGAGGAAGACAAGGCGATACAAAGAAATAAAAGTTAGGTTTAAATTGAGAAAAATAGGGGTAAATAATAAGGTAACCACAAAGGAGACTAACTATCCTACACATCAAAATAAAATAAAAGAAAAAAAATAGAGACTCAGCAGAAACAAAACCAACAACAACGATAAGGAAAGGACAATATATAAAGGTAATCTACTTTTTTACTCAGCATATAAAATTAAGTGGGAAAAAGAAACTGTCAACAACACAAAAAAAAGACATCAAAATGGTAGCACTAAATTCATTGTTGTTGTTAGGCACTATCAAGTCAGTTTTGACTCATAGCTACCCTATGCACAACACAATGAAACACTACCCAGTTCCGTGCCATCCTTACAATCGTTAAGCTTGAGCTCATTATTGCAGCCACTGTGTCAACTGATCTCCTTGAGGGTCTTCCTCTTTTCCAGCGACCCTGTACTTTGCCAAGCATGATGTCCTTCTCCAGGGACTGATCCCTCCTGACATGTCCAAAGTATGTAAGACGCAGTCTCGCCATCCTTGCTTCTAAGGAGCACTCTGGTTGTACTCCTTCTAAGACAGATTTGTTCATTCTCTTGGCAGTTCATGGTATATTTAATATTCTTCACCAACACCACAATTCAAAGGTGTCAACTCTTCTTCAGTCTTCCTTATTCATTGTCCAGCTTTCACATGCATGTGATGTGATTGAAAATACCATGGCTTGGGTCAGGCGTACCTTAGCCTTCAAGGTGACATCGTTGCTCTTCAACACTTTAAAGAGGTCCTTTGCAGCAGATTTACCCAATGCAATGTGTCTTTTGATTTCTTGACTGCTGCTTCCATGGCTGTTAATTGTGGATCCAAGTAAAATGAAAACCTTGACAACTTCAATCGTTTCTCCGTTTATCATGATGTTGCTCATTGGTCCAGTTGTGAGGATTTTTGTTTTCTTTATGTTGAGGTGCAAACCGTACTGAAGGCTATGGTCTTTGATCTTCAGTAGTAAGTGCTTCAAATCCTTTTCACTTTCAGCAAGCGAGGTTGTATCATCTGTGTCAACTCATTAACCCAAGTTGTTAATGAGTTTTCCTCCAACCTGATGCCCCGTTCTTCTTCATATAGTCCAGAGTCTCAGAATATTTGCTCATTATACAGATTGAATAGGTATGGTGAAAGAATACAACCCTGAGCACACCTTTCCTGACTTTAAACAAATCAGTATCCCCTTGTTCTGTATGAACAACTGCCTCTTGATCTATGTAAAGATTCCTCATGAGCACAATTAAGTGTTCTGGAATTCCCATTCTGCCACTAAATTCATACCTATTCATAATTACGCTGAATGTAAATGGGCTAAATCCACCAATAAAGAGACAGAGAGTGGCAGACTGGATTAAAAAAACAAGATCCGTCTATATGCTGCCTATAAGAGACACACTTTTGGTTTAGAGACACAAACAAAATAAAACTGAAAGGATGGAAAAACATATATCAAACAAACAAAAATCAAAAAGAGCAGCAGTGCCAATATTAATTTCTGACAAAACAGACTTTAAAGTTAAATCCATCGGTAAGGATAATGAAGGACACTAGATAATGATTAAAGGGACAATATACCAAGAAGATATAACCATATTAAATATTTATGCACCCAATGACAGGGCTCCAAGATACATAAAACAAACTCTATCAGCATTGAAAAGTGAGATATTCAGCTCCACAATAATAGTAGGAGACATCAACACACCACTTTTGGTGAAGGACAGGACATCCAGAAAGAAGCTCAATAAAGATACAGAAGATCTAAATGCCACAATAAACCAACCTGACCTCATAGATATATACAGAACACTCCATCCAGTGGCAAAGAAGTATACTTTCTTTTCTAGTGCACATGAAACATTCTCTGGAAGACCACATTTTAGGTCATAAAGCAAGCCTTAGCAGAATCCAAAACATTGAAATATTGCAAAGCATCTTCTCTGACCTTAAGGACATAAAAGTGGAAATCGACAGAAAAAGTAGGAAAAAGAAATCAAACACTTGGAAATTGAACAATCCCCTGCTCAAAAATGACTGGATTATAGAAGAGATTAAGGATGGAACAAAGAAATTAATAGAATGCAATGAGAATGAAAACACTTCCTATCAGAACTTTTGGGACACAGCGAAAGTAGGGCTCATAGGTCAATTTATATCAATAAATGTACGCATACAAAAAGAAGCAAGGACCAAAATCAAAGAATTATCCCTACAACTTGAAAAAATAAAAAGAGAGGAACAAAAGAACCCTTCAGGTGCCAGAAGAAAGTAAATAATAAAAATTAGAGCAGAACTAAATGAAACAAAAAAGAGAACAGAAAAACAATGGAAAGTATTAAGAAGACAAAAAGTTGGTTCTTTGAAAAACTCAACAAAATTGATAAACCATTGGCCAAACTGACAAAAGAAAAACAGGAGAGGAAGCAAATAACCCTAAAAAGAAATGAGAAAGGCGATATTACAACAGACCCAACTGAAATTAAATGAATCATATCAGAATAATATGACAAATTGTACTCAAACAAATTTGAAAACCTAGAAGAAATGGATGAATTTCTAGAAACACACTACATACATAAACTAACACAAACGGAGGTAGAACAACTAAATAGACCCATAACAAAAAAAGAGATTAAAAGGTAATCAAAAAAATCCCAACAAGAAAAAAAAAGTTCTGGCCTGGACAGCTTCACTGCAGAGTTCTACCAAGCTTCCAGAGAAGAGTTAACACCAGTGCTACTAAAGGTATTTCAGAGCATAGAACAGGATGGAATACTCCCAAATTCATTCTATGAAGCCACCATATCCCTGATATCAAACCCAGGTATAGACACCACAAAAAAAGAAAATTACAGACCTATAACACTTTTTTTAAAAATAACACTAGTGAAGTTAGATTCAAAAATCCTCAAAAAAAATTCTACCAATAGAATTCAACAACATATCAAAAAAATAATTCACCATGACCAAGTCAGATTCATACCAGGTATGCAAGGATGGTCCAACATTAGAAAAACAATTAATGTAATTCATCATATAAATAAAACAAAAGAAAAGAATTGCATGATTTTATTAATTGATGCAGAAAAGGCATTTGAGAAAGATCAATACCCATTCATGATTTAAAAAACTCTCTGCAAAATTCGAATAGAAGGAAAATTCCTCATCATAATAAAGGGCATTTATACAAAGCCAATAGCCAATATCATCCTAAATGGAGAGTGCCTTGAGATTGGGAACCAGACAAGGATGCCCTTTAACAACACTCTTATTCAACATTTTGCTGGAGGTTCCAACCAGAGCAATTAAGCTAGACAAAGAAATAAAGGGCATCCAAATTTTCAAGGAAGAAGTAAAATTATCTCTGTTTGCAGAAAACCCTAAGGAATGCACAAGAAAACTACTGAAACTAATAGAAGAGTTCAGCAGAGTATCAGGATACAAGAAAAACATACAAAAATCAGTTGGATTCCTCTACACCAACAAAAGCAACATTGAAGAGGAAACCACTGAATCAATACCATTTACAATAGCCCCCAAGAAGAAAAAATACTTGGGAATAAATCTTACCAGAGACGTAAAACACGTATAAAAAGAAAACTGCAAAATACTTCTGCAAGAAACCAAAAGAGACCTACATAAGTGGAAAAACATATCTTGCTCATGGATAGGGAGAGTTAACATTGTAAAAATGTCTTTTCTACCAAAAGCAGTCTATAGATTTAACGCAATTCTGATAAAAATTCCAATGACATTCTTTAATGAGATGTAGAAACAAATCACCAACTTCATATGGTAGGGAAAGAGGCCCTGGATAAGAAAAACATTACTGAAAAAGAAAACAAAGTGGGAGACCTTACTCCACCTGATTTTAGAACCTATTATACCACCACAGTAGGCAAATAAGCCTGATGCTGGTACAACAACAGATACATGGACCAATGAAACAGAATTGAGAATCCAGACATAAATCCATCTACATATGAAAAAAATCTACATATGAGCAGTTGATATTTGACAAAGGCCCCAAAACAGTTAAATGGAAAAAAAAACAGCCTTTTTAACAAATTGTACTGGCATAACTGGATATCCATCTGCAAAAAAATGAAACAAGGCCCATATCTCACTCCATGCACAAAAAGCATTCTAAATGGATCAAAGACCTAAATATAAAATCTAAAATGATAAAGATCATGGAAGAAAAAATAGGGACGTCAGGAGCAGTATACAAAACATTACTAACAATGCAGAAGAAAAACTAGATAACTGGGAGCTCCTAAAAATCAAACACCTATGCTCATCCAAAGACTTCACCAAAAAAGTAAAAAGATTACCTACAAACTGGGAAAAAGTTTTTAGCTATGACATTTCAAATCAGTGCCTGATCTCTACAATCTACAGGATACTGCAAAAACTCAACTACAAAAAGACAACCCAATTAAAAAATGGGCAAAAGATATGAACAGACACTTCACTAAAGAAGACATTCAGGTAGCTAACAGATATATGAAGAAATGCTCACGATCATTAGCCATTAGAGAAATGCAAATGAAAACTACAATGAGATTTCATCTCACTCGAGCAAGGCTGGCATTAATCCAAAAAACACAAAACAATAATGTTGGAGAGGCTGTACAGAGATTGGAATACTTACACACTGCTGGTGGGAATGTAAAATGGTACAGCCACTTTTGAAATTGATTTGGAGCTTCCTCAAAAAGCTAGAAATAGAACTACCATATGATCCATGAATCCCACTCCTTGGAATATATCCTAGAGAAATAAGAGCCTTTACAGGAACAGATATATGCAGGCCCACGTTCATTGCAGCACTGTTTACAATAGCAAAAACATGGAAGCAACCAAGGTGCCCATCCACAGGTGAATGGATAAATAAATTATGGTATATTCACACAATGGAATACTAGGCATCGAGAAAGGACAGTGATGAATCTGTGAAACATTTTATAACATGGAGGAATCTGGAAGGCATTATGTTGAGTGAAATTAGTCAGTTGCAAAAGGACAAACTTTGTACAAGACCACTATTATAAGAACCAGAAAAATAGTTTAAACAGAGAAGAAAATATTCGTTGATGGTTATGGGGGGAGGGAGGGGAGGTGGGAGGGGGTATCCACTAAGTAGATAGTAGATAAGAATACTTTAGTTGAAGGGAAAGACAACACACAATACAAGAGAGGTCAGCACAAGTGAACTAAACCAAAAGCAGTTTCCTGAATAAATTGAATGCTTCGAAAACCAGTGTAGCAGGGGCAGGGATTTGGGGACCATGGTTTCAGGGGACATCTAAGTCAATTGCCATAATCAAATCAATTAACAAAACATTCTGCATCCCACTTTGAAGTGTGGCGTCTGGGGTCTTAGAAGCTAGCAAGTGGCCGTCTAAGATGCATCAATTGGTGTCAACCCAACTGGATCAAAGGAGAATGAAGAACACCAAGGACACAAGGTACTTACAAGCCCAAGAGACAGAAAGGGCCACATAAACCAGAGACTACATTGGTCTGAGGCCAGAAGGACTAGATGGTGCCCAGCGACAACCGATGACTGCCCTGACAGTGAACACAACAGAGAATCCCTGAGGGAGCAGGAGAGCAGTGAGATGCAGAACCCAAACACTCGTAAAAAGTGCAGACTTAATGGCCTGACTGAGACTAGAAGTACCCCCGTGGTCATGGCCCCCAGACCTTCTGTTGGACCAGGACAGGAACCATTCCCAAAGCCAATTCTTCACACAGGAATTGGACTGGATGATGGGTTGGAGAGGAATGCTGGTTAGGAGAGAGTTTCTTGGATCAGGCGGAAAATTGAGACTATGTTGGCATCTGCCGCCTGGAAGGGAGATGAGAGGGTAGATGGGGTTAGAAGCTGGTGAAATGGACAAGAAAAGAGAGAGTGGAGGGAGGGAGCAGGCTGTCTCATTAGGGGGAGAGCAATTGGGAGTATGTAGCAAGGTGTATGTAAGTTTTTGTGTGAGAGACTGACTTGATTTGTAAACTTTCACTTAAAGCACAACAAAATTTTTTAAAAAAGGTAAGTACTTCTGTTTTTTTTTACCATGTCACCAGCCCTCAAGTCTGATTCAATGGCTGTTGAGTTCCCTGGGTCTGTGACAGGTCCTGCTTCATTCCCAGAGCCATTCTCCTGGCCTTGGAGAAGAAATAAATTAACAACTTGGGTAAAAGAACACCTGCCAGGTCCACCAAGTTGGGGAGCTCAGGGTGGAAGTGGCTCCTGTCAGACACAAACGGTCTGCAGACTTTGAATAACTGTCACCTCTGCAAGGACCTGTTTGGGCCCATTTCAGGAGAATAGGCCCTTGTTGGCAGACTGAAACTGTTTCAGCTGTGTGGTGGAGAAGTGTGTGTTTGATGTTTTGACACCACTTTGCCTATTAAACAGGATCCTCACCTACCCACATCAGAGTCCTAAGAACTGGAGGCTCCACCCACATCACCTAGCCACCCATGACAAGGGTACAAGGATAAGTGGTACATCACAGTCCTTACAAAGAAAAGCATTGGGTGCTCATCGTTCTGCTGCAGAACCCACCCACCTGTGCACTCTAGGGAACATGGACCCGCTTTTCTCCCACTCGCTTGGGAGACGGTTGTCAGCTCCCTGCCCTTGTTCAGAGCATGACCCCCTGCTGAAATCAGATACCTGTGCCTACCCCAATCACCTCTGCCCCACTAAAACTGTAAGACAGAGCCTCTACCACACACATGATGACCAAATACTTGGACACCTGAGCTGAATCCATAAAACAGAAGTGAATGGTCTTTAGGCTCCTATACCTGATAACAGCTCTAGCCATCTGGTGACAGGACGTTAGGGCTTCAAAGGCGAAAATAATCAAGGTAGCTCAATCAAGCAACCTATTTTGGCATATCAAAACAAAACAAAGAAAGAAGCTAAGATACAGTAAGCACTCATAAAATAAATTAATATGATAACCTATAGATGGCTCGGAGAAAGCAGTCAATATCAAACCACATAAAGAAGTAGAACATGATCACTTCAACAAGCTCTCAAAACAAAGAGTCAAGGAATCTTCTGGATGAAGCTGTCTTCCTGGAATTACCAGATGTAGAATACAAAAGGAAACCCTGGTAGCATAGTGGTTAAGAGCTACAGCTGCTAACCAGAAGGTCAGTGGTTTGAATTTACTAGGCATTCCTTGGAAGCCATATGGGGCAGTTCTACTCTGTCCTATAGGGTTGCCATGAGTCGGAATCAACTTGACGGCAACGGGTTTGGTTTTTGGTTTTATAATACAAAACACTAATATACAGAACTCTTGAAGACATCAGAAAGGAGATCAGGCAAAAAGCACGAGCAAAGGAATACACAGACAAAGCAGTTGAAGAAATTAAAAAGGTTATTCAAGAACATACTGAAAAAGTTAATAGGCTGCAAGAATCCATAGAGAGACAGGAATCAGAAATTCAGAAAAAGAACAATAAAACTACAGAATTAGACAACTCAAAAGAAAGTAAGAGGAACATAATTGAGGAAATGGGAGGCAGAATTAGTGAGAGTGAAGATAAGACACTTGGCACCAATATATTCGAAGAAAAATCAGATAAATGAATTTAAAAAAATGAAGAAACCCTAAGAATGATTTAGGAGACGTCATCAGGAGAAATAACCTACGAATGATTGCAGTACCAGAACAGGGAGGAAAAACAGAAAATACAGAGAGAATTGTGGAAGATTTGTTGGCAGAAAACATCCCTGATATCGTGAAAGATGAGAAGATATCTATCCAAGATGCTTATTGAACCCCACATAAGGTAGATGTTAAAAGAAAGTCACCAAGACATATTATAATCAAAGTTGCCAAAACCAACAATAGAGAATTTTAAAAGCAGCTAGGGTTAAATGAAAAGTCACCTACAAAGGAGAGTGAGTAAGAATAAGCTCGGACTACTCGGCAGAAACCATACAGGCAAAAAGACAATGGGATGACTTACATAAAGCGCTGAAGGAAAATAATTGCCAGCGAAGAATCATTTTCCAGCAAAACTGTCTCTCAAATATGAAGGCGAAATAAGGACATTTCCAGATAAACAGGAGTTTAGGGAATTTGTAAAAACCAAACCAAAACTATAAGAAATTTTAAAGGGAATTCTCTGTTTTGAAAATCAATCTCAGATATGAACCCAAGACTAGAACACAGGACAGAGCATCTAGATATCAACCCAGATAGGCAAATCTCAAAAATAAATCAAGGTTTTAAAAAGGCTCAAAACAGGGAAACAGTGATGTCATTAGGTAAAAGACGACAACATTAAAACAATAAAGAAGGACTAAGAAATATAGTCATAGATCTTTCATATGGAGAGGAAGTCAAGGCAATATAAAGAAATAAAAGCTAGGTTTAAACGTAGAAACACAGGGGTAAATATTAAGGAAACGACAAAGGAGACTAACAATCCTACACATCAAAATAAGGTACAGGGAAAAAATAAAGACTCAGCAAAAACAAAATCAACAACAAGGAATAAGAGGAAAAGACAGTATATAAAGTATTCACCACAAAAAACAATGTGGGAAAAAGAAACTCTCAACAACACACAAAAAGACATCAAAATGACAGCACAGAACTCATGCCTATACATAATTATGCTGAATGTAAACAGACTAAATGCACCAATAAAGAGACCGAGAGTGGCAGAATGAATTAAAAAACATGATCCATCTATATGCTACCTACAAGAGAAACACCTTAGACTTAGAGACACAAAGAAACTAAAACTCAAAGGAAGAAAAAATATATATCAAGCAAACGAAAATCAAAAAAGAGCAGGAGTGGCAATATTAATTTCTGACAAAATAGACTTTAAAGTTAAATCCACCACAAAAGTTATGGAAGGACCCTATATAATGATTAAACGGATATTATCCCAGGAGGATATAACCGCATTAAATATTTATGCACCCAAAGACAGGGCTTCAAGATACATAAGAAAAACACTAACAGCATTGAAAAGTGAGGTAGACAGCTCCCAAAAATAGCAGGAGACGAAAACATACCACTTTCAGTGAAGGACAGGACATCCAGAAAGAAGTTCAATAAAGACACGGAAGATCTAAATGCCACGATCAACCAACTTGACCTCATTGACATATAGAGAACACTCCACCCAATATCAGTAGAGTAAGTATACTTTCTTTTCCAGTGCACATGGAACATTCTCTAATAGACCATATATGAGGTCATAAAGCAAGCCTTAACAGAATCTGAAACATCGAAATATTACAAAGCATCTTCTCTGACCATAAGGCCATGAAAGTAGAAATCAATAACAGAAAAAGCAGGGAAAAGAAATCAAACACTTGGAAACTGAACAACACCCTGCTCAAAAATGACTGGGTTATAGAAGAAATCAAGGACAGAATAAAGAAATTCATAGAATCCAATGAATATGAAAACACTTCCTATCAGAACCTATGGGACACAGTAAAGCAGTGCTCAGAGGTCAAATTATATCAATAAATGCACACATACAAAAAGAAGAAATGGCCAAAATCAAAGCATTATCCCTACAACTTGAACAAATAGAAAGAGAGAAACAAAAGAAATCCTCAGGCACCAGAAGAAAGCAAATAATAAAAATTAGAGCAGAATAAAATGAAATACAGAAGAGAAAAACAATTGTAAGAGTTAACAAGACCAAAAGCTGGCTCTTTGAAAAAAATTAAAAAATTGATAAACCATTGGCCGAGTTGAAAAAGAAAAACAAGAGAGGAAGCAAATAACCCGAATAGGAAATGAGATGGGCGATATCACTACAGGCCCAACTGAAGTTAAAAGTATCATATAAGATTACTATGAAAAATTGTACTCTAAAAAAATTGAAAACCTAGAAGCCATGGATGAATTTCTAGGGACACACTAACTACCTAAACTGACAGAAAAAGAGGTAAAACAAATAAACCCACAATGAAAGAAGAGAATGAAAATGTAATTAAAACCCTCCCAACAAAAAAAGCCCTAACCCCGAAAGTTTCACTGAAGAGTTCTACCAAACTTTCAGAGAAGAGTTAAAACCACTACTACTAAAGGTATTTCAGAGCATAGAAAAGGATCGAATACTCCTAAACTCATTCAATGAAGCCAGCATATCCCCGATACCAAAAGCAGGTAAAGACACCACAAAAAAAGACAATTACAGACATATATACCTCAAGAACATAGACGTAAAAATCCTCAACAAAATTCTAGCCAATAGAATTCAACAACATATCAAAAAAATGATTCACCATGACCAAGTGAGATTCATGCCAGGTATGCAGGGATGGTTCAACATTAGAAAACAATGTAATCCATCATATAAATAAAATAAAAGACAAGAACCACATGATCTTATAAATTGACGCGGAAAACGCATTTGACGAAGTCCAAGAACCATTCATGATAAGAACTCTCAGCAAAATAGAAATAGAAGGGAAATTCCTCAACATCATAAATGGCATTTATACAAAGCCAACAGCCGATATCATCCTAGAGAGAGCCTGAAAGCATTCCACTTGAGAATGGGAACAAGGATGCTCTTTATCACCACTCTCATTCAACATTGTGCTGGAGGTCCTAGGCAGAGCAATTAGGCTAGATCAAGAAATAAAGGGCATCCAGACTGGTAAGGAAGAAGTAAAAGTATCTCTATTTGCAGATGACATGATCTTATACACAGAAAATCCTAAAGAATCCCCAAGAAAACTGCTGAAACTAATAGAAGAGTTCAGCAGAGTACCAGGATACAAGATAATGTAAAAAATCAGTTGGATTCCTCTACACCAACAAAAAGTACATCGAAAAGGAAATCACCAAATCAATACCATTTAAGTAGCCCTGAAAAAAAAAAGAAGATAAAATACTTAGGAATAAATCTAATCGGAGAAGTAAACGACCTATACAAAGAAAACTACAAGACACTACCACAAGAAACCAAAAGAGACCTACATAAGTGGAAAAATATATCTTGCTCATGGATAGGAAGAATCAACATTGTAAAAATGTCTATTCTCTGACTAATTTTGCTCAGCATAATGCCTTCCAGGTTCCTCCATGTCATGAAATGTTTCACAGATTCGTCACTGTTCTTTATCAATGCGTAGTATTCCATTGTGTGAATATACCACAATTTATTTAACCATTCATCCGTTGATGGACACCTTGGTTGCTTCCAGCTTTTTGCTATTGTAAACAGAGCTACAATAAACATGGGTGTGCATATATCTGTTCGTGTGAAGGCTCTTATTTCTCTAGGGTATATTCCGAGGAGTGGGATTCCTGGGTTGTATGGTAGTTCTATTTCTAACTTTTTAAGAAAACGCCAGATAGATTTCCAAAGTGGTTGTACCATTTGACATTCCCACCAGCAGTGTATAAGAGTTCCAATCTCTCCCCAGCCTCTCCAACATTTATTGTTTTGTGTTTTTTGGATTAATGCCAGCCTTGTTGGAGTAAGATGGAATCTCATCGTAGTTTTAATTTGCAATTCTCTAATGGACCGATGACTGCCCTGACAGGGAGCAGAACAGAGAACCCCTGAGGGAGCAGGAGATCAGTGGGATGCAGACCCCAAATTCTCATAAAAAGACGAGACTTAATGGTCTGACTGAGACTAGAGGAATCCCGGCGGTCATGGTCCCCAAACCTTCTGTTGGCCCAGGACAGGAACCATTCCTGAAGACAACTCATCAGGCATGGAAGGGACTGGACAATGTGTAGGAGAGAGATGATGATGAAGAGTGAGCTACTGGTATCAGGTGGACACTTGAGACTGTGTTGGCATCTCCTGTCTGGAGGGGAGATGGGAGGGTAGAGAGGGTTAGAAGTTGGTAAAATTGTCATGAAAGGAGAGACTGGAAGGGCTGACTCATTAGGGGGAGAGTAAGTGGGAGTATGGAGTAAGGTGTATATAAGCTTATATGTGACAGACTGAATTGATTTGTAAATGCTCACTTAAAGCTCAATAAAAATTATTATTAAAAAAAGCCTATTCTACCAAAAGCGATCTATAGATACAATGTAATTCTGATCCAAAATCCAATGACATTTTTTAATGAGATCAACAAACAAATCACCACCCTCATATGGAAGGGAAAGAGGCCCCGGATAAGTAAGGCATTACTGAAAAAAAGAACAAAGTGGGAGGCCTTGCTTTACCTGATTTTAGAACCTATTATACCACCACAGTAGTCAAAACAGCCTGATACTGGTACAACAACAGATACATAGACCAATCAACAGAATTGAGAACACAGACATAAATCCATCCACATATGAGCAGCTGATATTTGACAAAGGCCCAAAGTCACTTAAATAGGAAAAAGACAGTCTCTTTAACAAATGGTGCTGGCATAACTGGATATCCATTTCCAAAAAAATGAAACAAGGTCCATACCTCACACCATGCACAAAAAGTAACTCAAAATGGATCAAAGACCTAAATATAAAATCTAAAGCGATAAATATCGAGGAAGAAAAAATAGGGACAATTCTAAGGAGCCCTAATACATGGCATAAACAGTATACAAAAGATCACTGACAATGTGCAAACACCAGAAAAGAAACTAGATAACTGGGAGCTCCTAAAAATCAAACACCTATGCTCATCCAAAGACTGCACCAAAAGAATAAAAAGATTACCTACAGACTGGGGAAGATTTTTTAGCAATGACATTTCCCATCAGCATCTGATCTCTAAAATCTATATGATACTTCAAAAACTCAACAATAAAAAGACAAATATCCCAGATAATAAATGAGCAAAGGATATGAACAGACATTTCACTAAAGGAGACATTCAGGTAGCTAACACATACATGAGGAAATGCTCACAATCATTAGCCATTAGAGATATGAGAATCAAAACTACAATGTGATTCCATCTCACTCCAACAAGGCTGGCATTAATCTGAAAAATGCAAACTAATAAATGTTGGAGAGGTTGTGGAGAGACTGGAACACTTATACACTGCTGGTGGGAACGTAAAATGGTACAACCACTTTGGAAATCGATTTGGTGCTTCCTTAAAAAGCTAGAAATAGAACTACCATATGATCCAGCAATCCCACTCCTTGGAATATATCCTAGAGAAAAAAGAGCCGTTACACGAATAGACATATGCATGCTTATGTTCATCGCAGCACTTTTCACAATAGCTAAATGATGGAAACAACCTAGAAGCCCATCAACAAATGAATGGATAAGCAATTTATGATACACGCACACAGTGAAATACTATGAAACAATAAAGTACAATGATGAATCTGCGAAACATCTCACAAAATGGATGAATCTGGCGAGCATTATGCTGAATGAAATAAGTCAATCACAAAAGGACAAATACTGTATGCGACCACTATTATAAAGACATGGGAAAATGTTTCCACAGAGAAAGAAACAATCTTTGATGGTTACGAGGGTGGAGAGGGATGGGGAGGGGAAAACGCTAACTAGATAGTAGATAAGCGGTAATTTTGGTGAAAGGTAAGACAATATACAATACTGGGGAAGTCAGCACAATTTGAACAGGGCAAAGTTATAGAAGTTTCACAGACGAACCCAAGTGTCCTGAGAGACTGAGCTACCAGGCTGAGGGCTGGGGACCATGGTCTCCGGAGACATCTCACTCAACTAGTATGACTTAGTCTATAAAGAAACTGTTCCACATTCAAGTGTGGTGAGTAGCATTTGAGGTCTTAAAAGCCTGTAAGCAGCCATCTAAGATACATCCACTGGTCCCATCCCAGCTGGAACAAAGGAGAATGAAGAAGACCAAAGACACAAGGAAAAGATTAGTCCAAAGGACTAATGGGCCACAACTACCATAACGTCCACCAGACTGAGCCCAGAACAACTAGATGGTGCTCGGTTACCACCACCGACTGCCCTGGCAGGGATCACAATAGAGGGTCCTGGGCAGAGAAGAAGAAAAATGTAGAATAAAATTCAAATTCACACACACACACACACACACACACACAAAGCTTGCTGGTCTAACAGAGACTGAAGAACCCCGAGATTTTGGCTCCTGGATACCCTTTTAACTCAGTACTGAAGTCACTCCAGAGGTTTACCCTTCAGCGAAAGATAAGACAGGTCTACAGGGCCAACAATAACACATGTGAGGAAATGGCTTCATAGCTCAATTTATGCCTAGGAAACTAAAGAGCACACAAGCCTAAAAGTAAAGATGAGAAGGCAGGAAAGGACAGGAAAAGTGGACAAATGAAAACAGGGAAACCAATGCGGAGAAGGGGAGATTGCTGACACATTTTGGGGTTGGCAACCAATGTCCCAAAACAATTTGTGTATTAATTGCTTAAAGAGAAACTAATTTGCTCTATAAACTTTCACCTAAAGCATACACACATACACACACACAAAAAAAAAAAACCCTGAAAATAACAAATGTTGGAAACATTGAGGGGAGATTGGAACACTTATGCACTGCTGGTGGGAAGGTAAAATGGTGCAACCACTATGGAAAATGATATAGCACCTCCTTAAAAAGCTAGAAATAGAAATAGCATATGATCCAGCAATCCCACTCCTAGGAATATATCCTTAGAGAAATGAGTCATCACATGAATAGACACCCACGTTCACTGCAGTATTATTCACAATAGCTAAAAGATCAAAACAACCTAAATGCTCATCAAAAGAGGAATGGATAAAGAAATTATGATATATACACACAATGGATTACTACAAAACAATAATAAACAATGATGAATCTGCAAAACATCTCACAACATGGGTGAACCTGGAGAGTGATATGCTGAGTGAAATAAGTCAATCACAAAAGGACATATATTGTATGAGACCAGTATTATAAAAACCCAAGAAAAGGTTTACACACAAAAAGAAACAATCGTTGATGGTTACAAGGTAGGGGAGGCATGGGGACGGGAAATCACTAACTAGATAGTAGACAAGTGTTAACTTTGGTGCAGGGAAAGACAACACAAAATACAGGGGAAGTCAGCACAACTTGACCAAGGCAAAACCATAAAAGCTTCCTAGACACATCGAAACACCTTGAGGGACCAATTTACTGAGGCTCAGGGCTGGGGACCATGGTCTTGGGGGACATCTAGGTCAATTTGCATAACATAGTTCATAAGGAAAATGTTCTACATCCTACTCTGGTGAGCAGTGTCTGGAGTCGTAAAAGATTGCAAAAGCCCCAATACAGCTGTTGGGGCCAACATCATTCTTAATGGAGAGAGGCTGAAAACATTCCCATTGAGAACAGGAATGATACGAGGGTGTCCTTAATCACCTCTCCTATTTAACATTGTACTGGAAGTCCTAGCTAAAGCAATAAGGCAAGAAAAAGAAATAAAGGGCATCCAAATTGGTAATGAAGAACTAAAACTGTCCCTATTTGCAGATGATATGACACTGTATATAGAAAACCCAAAAGGCTCCATGAGAAAACTACTGGAACTAATAGAAAGATTCAGCAGAGCAGCAAGATACAAGATAAATATACAAAAATCAGATGGATTCCTATATACGAATAAAGAGAATGACAAAAAGGAAATCAGGAAAACAATACCATTTATAATAGCTTTTAAAAAATAAAATACTTAGGAATAAATCTAACCAAGTATGTAAAAGACCTATACTAAGAAAACTACAAAACAGTACTGCAAGAAACCAAAAGAGAACTACATAAATGGAAAAACATATCATGCTCATGGATAGGTAGACTCAACATTGTGGAAATGACAATTCTACCCAAAGCATTCTACAAATACAATGTACTTCTGATCCAAATACCAACAACATTCTTTAAGGAGATGAAAAAACAATCATTAACACTATACGGAAAGGAAAGAGGCCCTGTAATGCATAATTGAAGAAGAATAAAGTAGGAGGACTCGCACTAGTCAAAACAGCCTGGTACTAGTACAACAACAGACATATTGACCAATGGAACAGAATCCACCTATGGGCACCTGATCTTTGACAGGGTGCAAAGTCCATCAAATGGGGAAAAGGCAGTCTTTTTAACAGACAGTACTGGCAAAATTGGATGTCCATCTGTAAAAAAATGAAACAGGACCCATACCTCACATCATATACAAAAACTAATTCAAAAAGTATCAAATACCTAAATATAAAACCAAAAACTATAAAGATCATAGAAGAAAAAATAGGATCAACTCTAAAGGCTCTAATAACATGGCATTAACAGGATACAAACCATAACTAACAACATACAAACTCCAGAAGATAAGTTAGATAACTGGGATCTTCTAAAAATTAAACACATATGCTCATCCAAAGACCTCACCAAAAGAGTAAAAAGAGAACCTACAAACTGGGAAAGAAAATTTGGCTATGACAAATCTGACAAAGATTTAATCTCTAAAATCTACAGGAAAATCCAACACCTCTACAATAAAAAGACAAATAATCCAATTAAAATTGGGCAAAGGAAATGAAGAGACATTTCACCAAAGAAGACATTCAAGCAGCTAACAGACACATGAAGAAATGCTTCTGATCAGTAGCCACTAGAGAAAGGCAAATCAAAACCACAATGAGATACCATCTCACCCTGGCATTACGGGCACAAACCCAAAAAACAGAAACTAGCAAATGTTGGAGAGGCTGCAGGGAGATTGGAACTCTTATGCACTGCCGGTGGGAATGCAAAATGGTACAACTATTTTGGAAAACAATACGGCACTTCCTTAGAAAGCCAGAAATAAAAATACCATATAATTCAGAAATCCCATTTCTAGGAATATATTCTAGAGAAATAAGAGCTGTCACATGCACAGACATATGCACGCCCATGTTCGTTGCAGCATTGTTCACAACAGCAAAAAGATGTAAACAACCTAGGTGCCCATCAATAGATAAATGGATAAACAAAATGTGGTACATACACAGGATGGCCTACTACCCAAAGATAAAAAACAGTGATGAATCTGCAAAACATCTCACAACATGGATGAATCTGGAGGGCATTCCGCTGAGTGAAATAAGTCAGTCACAAAAGGACAAATATTGTATGAGACCACTACTATAAAAACTAATGAAAAAGTTTACACACAAAAAGAAACAATCTTTGATGGTTATGAGGGAGGGGAGGGGTGGGGATGGAAAAAACACTAAATAGACAATAGATAAGTGGAAACTTTGGTGAAGGGTAAGACAGTACATAATGCTGGAGAAGCCAGCACAACTGGTCCAAGGCAAGGTCATGGAAGCCCCAGAGGCACATCCAAACTCCCTGAGGGACTGAATTACTGGGCTGAGGGCTGTGGGGATCATGTCTGCCGGGAACATCTAGCTCAATTACATAGTTCATGGTTCATAAAGAAAATGTTCTACATTCTACTTTGCTGAGTAGCTTCTGGGGTCTTTAAAAGATTGTGAGCGGCCATCTAAGGTACCCCACTCGTCACACCCCATCTGAAGCAAGGGAGAATTAATAAAATCATAGACACAAGGGAAAGATTAGTCCAAATGACTAATGGACCAAAACTACTGCAGCCTCTGCCAGACCGAGTCCAGCACAACTAGATGCAGCCCGGCTGCCACCACTGACCATTCTGACAGAGATCACAACAGAGGGTCCCAGAGAGAGCTGAAGAAAAATGTAGAACAAAATTCTAACTCACAAAAAAAGATCAGACTTACTGCCCTGACAGAGACTGAATAAACCCTGAGATTATGGTCTCTGGACACCCATTTAGCTCAGTAATGAAGTGACTCCTGAGGTTCACCCTTCAGTCAAAGATTAGACAGGCCCATACAACAAAACAAGATTAAAGGGGCCCACCAGCCCGGGGGCAAGGACAGGAAGGCAGGAGGGGACATGAAAACTGGTAATACGGAACCCAAGGTTGAGAAGGGGGGGGGTGTTGACATGTCATGGGGTTGGTAACCAATGCCACAAAACAATATGTGTACTAATTGTTTAATGAGAAGCTAGTTTGTTCTATAAACCCTCATCTAAAGTACAAGACTTAAAAAAATAAGGAAAAGAAAGAACATTTGTTGGTCTCAACACATTTGGAGTGAAAGAGAATGAAGAAAACCAAAGACACATGGAAAATATTAGCCCAAAGGACTAATGAAGCACATGAACCACAGCTTCCACCAGCCTGAGTCCAGAAGAACTAGGTGCTGCCTGGATACCATCACCAGCTGTCACAGATTTCACTGTATATATAATTATTAATACATGATTCATCATAATTTCTCATGATCTAGTGTCGTAATACCTACAGCAACTACTAAAAAATCTATACAAAGGGATACACTCAAAAACACCATAAATAAAGTAGAATCCTAAAAAATGTTTAAGTGCCCCCACAGGAAACAGAAATAGAAAATAAAGAACAAACAAAACAAAAAATAAAATGACAGACTCGAGCCCTAACATATCAATAATGGCATTAAATGTAATGAAGACTGATATTCAGGGAAGGATAGACACATAGATTAATGGAACAGGATACAGAACTCAGATATAGAAAACAAATATGTCCAACTGATTTTTTAAACATTGCAGAAGAAATTCGAAAGAGGAAGGATAGCTTTTTCAAACAAATGGTGCGGAAGCAATTGGATACCATAGGCTAAAAACTGAATCTCAACCTGAACTGTACATTGTATATAAAAAGTAACTCAAAATGGATTATGGATTAAAATTAAAACTACAAAACTTAAAGAAAGGGGACTTGTAAACCAAGATGGCAGAATAGACAGAAGCTTCTGTCGAGCCCTCTTTACAACAAAGACCCGAAAAACCAAGTGAAACGAGTATATCTGTGACAAGCTGGGAGCCCTGAGAATCAAAGGCAAGCTTAGACAACGAACTGAGAGGCAGGGGGAGGAAGAGGCCGTTCAGAAGCGGAGAGGAGTTACCGGACCTGAATCGTGGGGAGCCCTCAGGCATCAATCCCTGAGCAGCGGCAGCAGCAGGCTAGTCCTAGCCTTCGGCCACAGTTTCCTCAAGGAGAATCAGCCAGCCACACAGCCCACTCACACCTCCGGAACCTGAGGAGAAGGGCGCTCTCGGCAAAAGCTAAGTACTTGTGTATATTTTACCGCACCCCCCCCACCCTTAAGCCAGCTTCGGTGGCTGAATCCCTGGGCCTGAGATAGACCCTGGTGAGCACCTAGAGCCATCCTCCCAGCCTTGGGGAAGGAAAAAATTTGCAAATGGGGGGAAAAGATAATTTGCTAGCTCCATTAACTGGGGGAGCTCAGGACAGAAATGGCTCCAGTCCAGGCATAAACTGTCCATGGACCTTGAGCACCTTTCCCTTCTGCATGGACCTGTGTGGGCCTATTTTGGGAGAATAGGCCCTTGTTGGCAAACTCCAACCATTTCAGCTCCTTGGTGGAGAGGTGGATGTTTGACGTTTAGCATTGCTTTGCCTATTAAACAAGGTCCTCACCTACCCATAACAGGGACCTAAAGACTGGTGGCTCCACTTGGGTCACCCAGCCACCTGCGACAGGGGCCCAGGGATAACTGGTACCTCCCAGTCCTTACAACAAAATCTTTAGGTGCCCATGGTCCCTCTGCAGAGCCCACCCACCAGCACACACTAGGGAACAGAGATGTGTTTTCATCAGAGACACTTAGGGGTCGGTTTTCAGCCCCTTGCCTTGTTCAGAGTGTGACCCCCTGCTGCAATCAGATATGGGTATATATGCCAATCACCCCTGCCCCTCTAAGACTGTAGGACAGAGCCTATACCACATACTTGATATCAGCTACCTGGAAACCTGAGCTGAATTCATACAAGAAAACTGAATGGACTCGTAGACTAATACACCTGATAACAGCTCTAGCCAGCTGGGAACAGGACACCAGAGCTCCAAAGACAAAAATAATCAAGCTAGCTCACTCAAGCAACCCATAGGGGTATAACAAAACAAAACAAAGCAAGCAGCTACAACACAGTAAGCAAGCATAAACTAATACAATAACTTATAGATGGCTCAGAGACAACAGGCAACATCAAGTCACATAAAGAAACAGGCCATGATCACCTCAACAGGCTCTCAAAAAAAGAATCCAGGGATCTTTTAGATGAAAGTGCATTCCTGGAATTACCAGAGGCAGAATACAAAATTTTAAAATACAGAAACCTTCAAGACATCAGGAAGGAAGTGAGGCAATACGTAGAACAAGCCAAGGAACACACAGATAAAGCAACTGAAGAACTCAGAAAGATTATTCATGAACATAATGAAAAGTTTAATAAGCTGGAAAAATCCATAGACAGACAGCAATCAGAAATTCAGAAGATTAACAATTACAGAATTAGATAACTCAACAGAAAGTCAGAGGAGCAGAATTGAGCAAGTAGAAGCTAGAATTTCTGAACTTGAAGATAAATCACTTGGCACTAATATATTTGAAGAAAAATCAGATAAAAGAATTTAAAAAAATGAAGAAACCTTAAGAATCATGTGGGACTCTATCAAGAGAAATAACCTACAAGTGATTGGAGTACCAGAACAGGGAGGGATAACAGAAAATACAGAGAAAATTGTTGAGGATTTGTTGGCAGAAAACATCCCTGATAATGTGAAAGATGAGAAGATATCTATCCAAGATGCTCATCGAACTCCACATAAGGTACATCTTAAAAGAAAGTCACCAAGACATATTATAATCAAGCTTGTCAAAACCAAAGATAAAGAGACAATTATAAGAGCAGCGAGGGATAAAAGAAAAGTCACCTACAAGGGAGAGCCAATAAGAATAAGCTCGGACTACTCGGCAGAAACCATGCAGGCAATAAGGCAATGGGATGACATATTTAAAAAATTGAAGGAAAAAAAATTGCCTGCCAAGAATCATATATCCATCAAAACTGTCTCTTAAATATGAAGGTGAAATTAAGGCGTTTCCAGATAAACACAAGTTGAGGGAATTCGTAAAAACCAAATCAAAACTACAAGAAATACTAAAGGGAATTCTTTGGTTAGAAAATCAATAATACTGGGTATCAACCCAAGACCAGAACACTGGGCAGAGCAACCAGAAGTCAACCCAGACAGGGAAATCCAAAAAAAAAAGCAATATTAAAAAAAAAAAAGCCCAACACAGGGTAATGGCGATGTTATCGTATAAAAGAAGACAACATTAAAATAATAAAGAGGGACTAAGAAATGCAATCAGACACCTCCCATATGGAGAGGAAGATACGGCGATACAAAGAAATAAAAGTTAGTTTTAAATTTAGAAAAATAAGGGTAAATAATAAGGTAACCACAAAGGAGACAAACTATCCTACTCATCAAAATAAACTACAAGGGAAAAATACAGACTCAGCAGAAACAAAAACAAAAACAATAAATATGAGGAAAGGATAATATATAAAGAAAATCTACTCAGCACATAAAATCAAGTGGGAAAAAGAAGCTGTCAACACACAAAAAAGACATTAAAATGATAGCACTAAATTCATACCTGTCCATAATTACCCTGAATGTAAATGGACTAAATGCACCAATAAAGAGACAAAGAGTGGCAGAATGGATTAAAAAACAAGATCCATCTATATGCTGCCTACAAGAGAAACACCTTAGACTTAGAGACACAAACAAACTAAAACTCAAAGGACGAAAAAAAATATATCAAGGAAACAACAATCAAAAAAGAACAGGAGTGGCAATATTAATTTCTGACAAAATAGACTTTAAAGTTAAATCCATCAGAAAGGATAAGGAAGGACACTATGTAATGATTAAAGGGACAATACACCAAGAAGAT
Organism: Loxodonta africana; assembly: GCF_030014295.1. Lineage (NCBI taxonomy): Eukaryota > Metazoa > Chordata > Mammalia > Proboscidea > Elephantidae > Loxodonta > Loxodonta africana. The sequence continues at coordinate 70,555,351 of NC_087369.1, forward strand.
ATAACCATATTAAATATTGATGCACCCAATGATAGGGCTCCAAGATACATAAAACAAACTCTATCAGCATTGAAAAGTGAGATAGACAGCTCCACAATAATAGTAGGAGGCTTCGACACACCACTTTCGGTGAAGGACAGGACATCCAGAAAGAAGCTCAATAAAGACATGGAAGATCTAAATGGCACAATCAACCAACTTGACCTCATAGACATATACAGAACACTCCACCCAACAGCAAACAAGTATACTTTCTTTTCTAGTGCACATGGAACATTCTCTAGAATAGACCACATATGAGGTCATAAAGCAAGCCTTAGCAGAATCCAAAACATTGAAATATTACAAAGCATCTTCTCTGACCATAAGGCCATAAAAATGGAAATCAATAACAGGAAAAGCAGGGAAAAGAAATCAAACACTTGGAAACTGAACAATACCCTGCTCAAAAAAGACTGGATTATAGAAGACATGAAGGATGGAATAAAGAAATTCATAGAATCCAATGAGAATGACCACACTTCCTATCAGAACCTTTGGGACACAGCAAAAGCGGTGCTCAGAGGTCAATTTATATCAATAAATGCATACATCCTAAAAGAAGAAAGGGCCGAAATCAAAGAACTATCCGTACAACTTAAACAAATAGAAAGAGAGCAACAAAAGAAAGCCACAGGCACCAGAAGAAAACAAATAATAAAAATTAGAGCAGAACTAAATGAAATAGAAAACAGAAAAACAATTGAAAGAATTAACAAGACCAAAAGCTGGCTTTTTGAAAAACTCAAAAAAATTGATACACCGTTGGCCAAACTGACAAAAGGAAAACAGGAGACGAAGCAAATAACCCGAATAAGAAATGAGAGGGCGATATTACAACAGACCCAACTGAAATTAAAAGAATCATATCAGAATACTATGAAAAACTATACTCCAACAAATTTGAAAACCTAGGAGAAATGGATGAATTCCTAGAAACACACTACCTACCTAAACTAACACAAACAGAGGTAAAAAAGAACTAAATAGACCCATAACAAAAGAAGAGATTGAAAAGGTAATCAAAAGACTCCCAACAAAAAAAAAAACCCTGGTCTGAACGGCTTCACTGCAGAGTTCTACCGAACTTTCAGAGAAAAGTTAACACCACTACTACTAAAGGTATTTCAGAGCATAGAAATTGATGGAATACTCTCAAACTTATTCTATTCTATGAAGCCACCATATCCCTGATACCAAAACCAGGTAAAGACACCACAAGAAAAGAAAATTATATACCTATACCCCTCATGGATGTAAATGCAAAAACCCTCAACAAAATTCTAGCCAATAAAATTCAACAACAGATCGAAAAAATAATTCACCATGACCAAGGGGGATTCATATCAGGTATGCAGGAATAGTTCAACATTAGAAAAACAATTAATGTAATCCACCACATAAATAAAACAAAAGACAAGAATCACATGATTTTATCAATTGATGCAGAAAAGGCATTTGACAAAGTTCAACACCCATTCATGATCAAAACTCTCAGGAAAATAGGAATAGAAGGAAAGTTTCTCAACACAATAAAGGGCAATTTTTTTTTTTTATACAAAACCAACAGCCAACATCACCCTAAATGGAGAGACCCTGAAAACATTCCCATTGAGATCGGGAACCAGACAAGGATGCCCTTTATCACCACTCTTATTCAACATTGTGCTGGAAGTCCTAGCCAGAGCAATTAGGCTAGATAAAGAAATAAAGGGCATCCAGATTGGCAAGGAAGAAGTCAAAGTATCTCTATTTGAAGATGACATGATCTTATAGAAAACCCTAAGGAATCCTCAAGAAAACTACTGAAACTAAGAGAAGAGTTCAGCAGAGTATCAGGATACAAGATAAACATACAAAAATCATTTGGATTCCTCTACACCAACAAAAAGAACATCAAAGAGGAAATCACCAAATCAATGCCATTGACAGTAGCCCAAAGAAGATAAAATACTTAGGAATAAATCTTACCAGAGATGTAAAAGACTTATACAAAGAAAACTACAGTACACTTCTGCAAGAAACCAAAAGAGACTTACATAAGTGGAAGAACATAACCTTGCTCATGGATAGGAAGACTTAACATTATAAAAATGTCTATTCTACCAAAAGCAATCTATACATTTAATGCAATTCCAATCCAAATCCCAAGGACATTGTTTAATGAGATGGAGAAACAAATCACTAATTTCATATGGAAGGGAAAGAGGCCCCAGGTAAATAAGGCATTACTGAAAAAGAAGAACAAAGTGGGAGGCCTTACTTTACCTGATTTTAGAACCTATTATACAGCCACAGTAGTCAAAACAGCCTGGTACTGGTACAACAACAGATACATGGACCAATGGAACAGAATTGAGAATCCAGACATAAATCCATCCACATATGAGCAGCTGATATTTGACAAAGGCTCCAAAACAGTTAAATGGGAAAAAGACATTCTTTTTAACAAATGATGCTGGCATAGGATATCCATCTGCAAAAAAATGAAACAAGACCCATACCTCACTCCACGCACAAAAAAAACTCAAAATGGATCAAAGACCTAAATATAAAATCTAAAACGATAAAGATCATGGAAGAAAAAATAGGGACAACGTTAGGAGCCCTAATACATGGCATAAACAGTATAGAAAACATTATAAAGAACGTAGAAGAAAAACTAGATAACTGGGAGCTCCTAAAAATCAAACACTTATGGTCACCCAAAGACTTCAACAAAAGAGGAAAAAGACTACCTACAGACTGGGAAAAAGTTTTTAGCTATGACACTTCTGATCAGGACCTGACCTCTAAAATCTACATGATACTGCAAAAACTCAACAACAAAAAGACAAATAACCCAATTAAAAAATGGGCAAAAGATATGAATAGACACTTCAGTAAAGAAGACATTCAGGTAACTAACAGATATATGAGGAAATGTTCACGATCATTAGCCATTAGAGAAATGCAAATGAAAACTACAATGAGATTTCATCTCACTCCAGCAAGGCTGGCATTAATCCCAAAAACACAAAACAATAATGTTGGAGAGGCTGTACAGAGATTGGAATACTTACACACTGCTGGTGGGAATGTAAAATGGTACAACCACTTTGGAAATCAATTTGGCGCTTCTTTAAAAAGCCAGAAATAGAACTACCATACAATCCAGCAATCCCACTCCTTGGAATATATCCTAGAGAAATAAGAGCCTTTACACAAACAGATATATGCACACCCATGTTCATTGCAGCACTGTTTACAATAGCAAAAAGAAGGAAGCAACTAAGGCGCCCATCAACAGATGAATGGATAAATAAATTACAGCATATTTACACGATGGAATACTACACATCGATAAAGAACAGTGAGGTATCTCTGAAACATTTCATAATATGGAGGAACCTGGAAGGCATTATGCTGAGTGAAATTAGTTGCAAAAGGACAAATATTGTATAAGACCACTATTATAAGAACTTGAGAAATAGTTTAAACTGAGAATAAAACATTCTTTTGTGGTCACGAGAGGGGGAGGGAGGGAGGGCCGGAGAGGGTATTCACTAATTAGATAGTAGATAAGAACTACTTTAGGTGAAGGGAAAGACAGCACACAGTACAGGGGAGGTCAGCACAATTGGACTAAACCAAAAGCAAAGAAGTTTCCTGAATAAACTGAATGCTTCGAAGGCCAGCATAGCAGGGGCAGGGGTCTGGGGACCATGGTTTCAGGGGACATCTAAGTCAATTGGCATAATAAAATCTATTAAGAAAACATTCTGCATCCCATTTTGAAGAGTGGCGTCTGGGGCCTTAAATGCTAGCAAGCAGCCATCAATTGGTCTCAACCCACCTGCATCAACGGAGAATGAAGAACACCAAGGACACAAGGTGATTACGAGCCCAAGAGACAGAAAGGGCCACATGAACCAGCGACTACATCATCCTGAGACCAGAAGAACGAGATGGTGCCCGGCTACAACCAATGACTGCCCTGACAGGGAACACAACAGAGAACCCCTGAGGGAACAGGAGAGCAGTGGGATGCAGACCCCAAATTCTCATAAGACCAGACTTAATGGTCTGACTGAGACTGGAAGGACCCCGGTTGTCATGGTTTCCAGACTTTCTGTTGCCCAGGACAGGAACCATTCCCGAAGCCAACCCTTCAAACATGGGTTGGACTGGACAATGGGTTGGAGAGGGATGCTGGTGAGGAGTGAGCTTCTTGGATCAGGTGGACACTTGAGACTATGTTGGCATCTCCTGCCTGGAGGGTGGATGAGAGGGTGGAGAGGGTTAGAAGCTAGCGAAAATGACAGGAAAAGAGAGAGTGGAGGGAGAGAGCAGGCTGTCTCATTAGGGAGAGTAGTTGGAGTGTGTAGCAAGGTGTATATGGGTTTTGTGTGAGAGATTAACTTGATTTGTAAACTTTCACTTAAAGCACAATAAAAATTATTTTAAAAAAAACTTAAAGAAAAATGTAGGAGAAAATCTTCTAAATCTAAGGCTATGCCAAGAGTTCTTAGACTTGACACCAAGAGTGCTATCCATAAAATGAAAAACTGATGAATTGGACCTCACCAAAATTTAAATATTTTCCTCTGCAAAAGACCCTGGGAAAAGGATGAAAAGACAAGCTACAGATTGTGACAAAATATTTACAAATCACATAAAAGGTTAGCATCTAGAATACATTTAAAAAAAAAAAAAACTCCTAAAAGTCAAATAATCCAATTAGAAAATGGGTAAAAGACATGGAGGCATTTCACCAAAGAGGAAATGCAAATGGCAAATAGGCTCATGAAAAGATGTTCAACTTCATTAGTTATTAGGGAAATGCAAATTAGAACCACAACCTATCAGAGTGTCTAAAATCAAGAACAGTAACACCTCCAAATGCTGGCAATGATATGAAGAAACCGAATCACTTATACATTTCTGATGAGAATGTAAAATGGTATAGACACTCTGAAAAACATTTTGTCAGTTCTGTATAAAACTAAAAATACAACTACCACGTGACTCAGAAATTGCACTCTTGTGCATTTATCCCAGATAAACGAAGACTTATGTTCACACAAAAGCCTGTACATGCATGTTAATAACAGCTTTATTCATAACAGCCAAAAGCTGGAACTACCCAAATGTCCTTCAATACATGAATGGTTAAACAAACTGTGGTACATCTATAACACAGAATACTACTCAGCAATAAAAAGGAATGAACGCTTCTTTTAAAAAAATTTTATTGTGCTTTAAGTGAAAGTTTACTAATCAAGTGAGTCTTTCATACAAAAATCTATACACACCTTGCTATATACTCCTAGTTGCTCTCCCCTCAATGAGATAGTACATTCCTTCTCTCCACTGTCTGTTTTCGTGTCCATTCAGCCAGCTTCTGACCCCCTCTGCCTTCCCATCTCCCCTACCAGACAGGAGCTGCCCACATAGTCTCATGTGTCTACTTGATCCAAAAAGCCCCCTCCTCACCAGTATCAGTTTCTATCCCATAGCCCAGTCCAATCTCTGTCTGAAGAGTTAGCTTTGGGAATGGTTCCTGTCTTGGGCTAAAAGAAGGTCTGGGGACCATGACTTCTGGAGTCCCTCTAGTCTCAGTCAGACCATTAAGTCTGGTCTTTTTACGAGAATTTGAGGTCTCCATCACACTGCTCTCCTGCTCCCTCAGGGGTTCTCTGTTGTGTTCCCTGTCAGGGCAGTCCTCAGTTGTAGCTGGGCACCATCTAATTCTGGGCTCAGGCTTATGTAGCCTCTGATTTACATAGCCCTTTCTGTCTCCTGGGCTCATAATTACCTTGTGTCTTCATTCTCCTTTGCTCTAGGTGGCTTGAGACCAAATGACACATCTTAGATAGCCCCTTGCTAGCGTTTAAGACCCAGACACCACTCTCCGAAGTGGGATGCAGAATGTTTGCTTAATGGATTTTGTTATGCCAATTTACCTAGATGTTCCTTGAAACCATGGTCCCCAGACCCCTGCCCCTGCTACGCTGGCCTTTGAAGCATTCAGTTTATTCAGTAAACTTCTTTGCTTTTGGTTTAGTCCAGTTGTGTTGACCTCTCCTGTATTTGTGTGTTGTCTTTTCCTTCACCTAAAATAGTTCTTGTCTATTATCTAATTAGTGAATACCCCCGTCCCTCCCTCCCCACTCTTGTAAACATCTAAGAGTGTTTTCTTCTCTGTTTAAACTATTTCTCAATTTCTAATAACAATGGTATCATACAATAATTGCCGTTTTGCATCTAACTAATTTCACTCAGCATAATGCCTTCCAGATTCCTCCATGTTATGACCTGTTTCACGGATTCATCATTATTCTTTACGGATGTATAGTATTCTGTTGTGTGAATATACCATAATTTATTTATCCATACATCCATCAATGGGCACCTTGGTTGCTTCCATCTTTTTGCTATTGTGAACAGTGCTGCAATGAATATGGGTGTGCATATGTCTGTTTGTGTAAAAGCTCTTATTTCTCTCGGATATATTCCAAGGGAGTAGAATTGCTGGATCATATGGTAGTTCTATTTCTAGATTTATAAGGAAGCGTCAAATCAATTTCCAAAGTAGTTGTACCATTTTACGTTCCCACCAGCAGTGCATAAGTGTTCCAGTCTCTCCACAACCTCTCCAACATTTATTATTTTCTGTTTTTTGATTAATGCCAGCCTTGTTGGAGTGAGATGGAAACTCATCGTAGTTTTGATTTGCATTTCTCTGATGGCTAATGATAGTGAACATTTTCTCGTGTATGTGTTAGCCACCTGAATGTCTTCTTTAGTGAAGTGCCTGTTCATAACCTTTGCCCAGTTTTTAATTAGGTTATTTGTCTTTTCGTTGTTGAGTTTTTGCAGTATCATGTAGATTTTGGAGACTAGACGCTGATTAGAAATGTAATAGCTAAAAACTTTTTCCCAGTCTGTAGGTAATCTTTTTACCCTTTTTGTGAAGCCTTTGGATGAGCATAAGTGTTTGATTTTTAGGAGCTCCCAGTTGTCTAGTTTCTCTTCTGGTGTTTGTACATTGTTAGTAATGTTTTGCATACTATTTATGCCATGTATTAGGGCTCCTTAGCATTGTCCCTATTTTTTCTTCCATGATCTTCATTGTTTTAGATTTTATATTTAGGTCTTTGTTCCATTTTGAGTTAGTTTTTGTGCATGGTGAGAGGTATAGGTCTTGTTTCATTTTTGCAGATGGATATCCAGTTATGCCAGCACCATTTGTTAGAGACTGTCTTTTCCCCATTTAACTGACTTTGGGCATTTGTCAAATATCAGCTGCTCATATGTAGATGGATTTATGTCTGGATTCTCAATTCTGTTCCATTGGCCTATGCATCTGTTGTTGTACCAGTAGCAAGCAGTTTTGACAACCGTGGCAGTATAATAGGCTCTAAACTCAGGTACTGTGAGGCTTCCCACTTTGTTCTTCTTTTTCGGTAATGCTTTACTTATCCGGGACCTCTTTCCCTTCCATATGAATTTGGTGATTTGTTTCTCCATCTCATTAAAAAAGTCATTGGAATTTGGATCAGAATTGCATTGTATCTGTAGATTGCTTTTGGTAGAATAGATATTTTTAGAATGTTAAGCCTTCCTATCCATGAGCAAGGTATGTTTCTGCACTTATGTAGGTCTCTTTTGGATTATTGCAGTAGTGTCTTGTAGTTTTCTTTGTCTCTGGTAAGATTTATTCCTAAGTATTCTATCTTTTGGGGGGCTACTGTAAATGGTATTGATTTGGTGATTTCCTCTTCAATGTTCTTTTTGTTGGTGTAGAGGAATCTAACTGATTTTCGTGTGTTTATTTTGTATCCCGATACTCTGCTGAACTCTTCTAGTAGTTTCAGTAGTTTTCTGGAGGATACCTTAGGATCTTCTGTGTATAAGATCATGTCTTCTGCAAATAGAGATACTTTGACTTCTTCCTTGCCAATCTGGATGCCCTTTATTTCTTTATCTAGCCTAATTGCTCTGCCTAGGACCTCCAGTACAATGTTAAATAAGAGTGATGATAAAGGGCATCCTGTCTGGTTCCCGATCTCAAGGGGAATGCTTTCATACTCTGTCCATTTAGGATGATGATGGCTGTTCGCTTTGTATATAAAAAAAAAACAAAAACCCGTGCCATCGAGTTGATTCTGACTCATAGCAACCCAATAGAACAGAGTAGAACTGCCCCATAGAGTTTCCAAAGAGCGCCTGGTGGATTTGAACTGCTGACCCTTTGGTTAGCAGCCATAGCACTTAACCACTATGGCACCAAGGTTTCCTCGCTTTGTATAAGTGCCCTTTATTATGTTGAGGAATTTTCCTTCTATTTCTATTTTGCTGAGAGCTTTTATCATGAATGGGTGTTGAACTTTGTCAAATTCCCTGTCTGCATCAAATGATAAGATCCTGTGGTTCTTTTGTTTTATTTATATGAAGTATTACATTAATTGTTTTTCTAATGTTGAACCATCCTTGCATATCTGGTATGAATCCTACTTGGTCAAGGTGAATTATTTTTTTGATACGTTTTTGAATTCTATTGGCGAGAATTTTGTTGAGGATTTTTGCATCTAAGTTCATGAGGGATATAAGTCTGTTATTTTCTTTTTTGTGGTGTCTTTACCTGGTTTTGGTATCAGGGATATGCTGGCTTCATAGAATGAGTCTGGAAGTATTCCATGCTTTTCTGTGCTCTGAAATACCTTTAGTAATAGTCATGTTAACTCTTCTCTGAAAGTCTGGTAGAACTCTGCAGTGAAGTTTTCTGGGCCAGGGCTTTTTTTGTTAGGCATTTTTTAATTACCTTTTCAATCTCTTCTTTTGTTATGGGTTTATTTATTTGTTCTACCTCTGTGTTAGTTTAAGTAGGTAGCATGTTTCTAGAAGTTCATCCATTTTTTCTAGGTTTTCAAATTTGTGAGAGTACAATTTTTCATAGTAATCTGATGTGATTCTTTTAACTTCATTTGTGTCTGTGGTGATATCACCCATCTCATTTCTTATGTTATTTGCTCCTTCTCCTATTTTTCCTTTGTCAGTTTGGTCAATGGTTAATCAATTTTGTTAAGTTTTTCGGAGAACCAGCTTTTGGTCTTGTTAACTCTTTCAGTTGTTTTTCTCTTCTCTATTTCATTTAATTCTGCTCTAATTTGTATTATTTCCTCTCTTCTGGTGCCTGAAGGTTTCTTTTGTTGCTCTCTTTCCATTTGTTCAAGTTGTAGGAATAATTCTTTGATTTTGGCCCTTTCTTCTTTTTGTATGTGTGCACTTATTGGTATAAATTGACCTCTTAGCACTGCTTTAGCTGTGCCCCATAGGTTCTGATAGGAAGTGTTTTCATTCTCATTGTTTTCTATAAATTTCATTATTCCACCCTTCACGTCTTCTATAACCCAGTCGTTTTTGAGCACGGTATTGTTCAGTTTCCAATTGTTTGATTTTTTTCCCCTGCTTTTTCTGTTATTGATTTCTACTTTTATGGCCTTATGGTCAGAGAAGATGCTTTGTAATATTTTGATGTTTTGGATTCTGCTAAAGACTTGCTTTATGACATATGTGGTCTATTATAGATAATGTTCCATGTGTACTAGAAAAGAAAGTATACTTAGCTGCTGTTGGGTGGAATGTTCTGTATATGTCTATGAGGTGAAGCTGGTTTATTGTGGCATTTAGATCGTCCGTGTCTTTATTGAACTTCTTTCTGGATGTTCTGCCCTCACCATAAATGGTGTGTTGAAGCCTCCTACTATTATTGTGGAGCTGTCTATCTCACTTCTCAATGCTATTAGAGTTTGTTTTGCAGCCCTGTCATTGGGTACATAAATATTTAATGTCGTTATATCCTCCTGGTATATTGTCCCTTTAATCACTATATAGTGTTCTTCCTTATCCTTTGTGGTGGATTTAACTTGAAATCCATTTTGTCAGAAATTAATATTGGCACTCCTGCTCTTTTTTGATTGTTGTTTGCTTAATATATTTTTTCCATGCTTTGAGTTTTAGTTTGTGTCTTTAAGTCTAAGGTGCGTCTCTTATAGGCAGCATATAGACAGATTTTTTTTTATCCATTCTGCCACTGTGTCTCTTTATTGGTGCATTTAGTGCATTTACATTCGGCATAATAATGGATATGTATGAGTTTAGTGCTGTCATTTTGATCTCTTTTTTTGTGTTTTTGACAGTTTGTTTTTCCCTATTAATTTTTTGTGCTGAGTAGTTTATATATTGTCTTTTCCTCTTATTTGTTGTTGATTTTGTTTCTGCTGAGTCTCTATTTTTTTCTTGTATTTTATTTTGATGTGTAGGATTGTTAGTCTCCTTTGTGGTTACCTTAATATTTACCCCTATTTTTCTAAGTTTAGCCTAACTTTTATTTCTTTATATCACCTTGTCTTCCTCTCCATATGAAAGATCTATGACATTTCTTAATCCCTCTTTATTGTTTCAATGTTGTCATCTTTTACATATTGACATTGCTGTTTCCCTGTTTTGTGCATTTTTTTAATCTTGATTTATTTTTGTGATTTCCGTATCTGGGTTGACATCTGGTTGCTCTGTCCTGTGTTCTAGTCTTGGGTTGATATCTGATATTACTGATTTTCTAACCAGAGAACTTCCTTTATTATTTCTTGTAGTTTTGGTTTGGTTTTTACAAATTCCCTTAACTTCTGTTTATCTGGAAATGTCCTAATTTTGCCTTCATGTTTGAGAGACAGTTTTACTGGATATATGATTCTTGGCTGGCAATTTTTCTCCTTCAATGCTTTATATAAGTCATCTGATTGCCTTCTTGCCTGCATGGTTTCTGCCGAGTAGTCCAAGTTTATTTTTATTGACTCTCCTTTGTAGATGGCTTTTCCTTTATCCCTAGCTGCTCTTAAAATTCTCTCTATATCATTGGTTTTGGCTAGTTTGACTATAATATGTCTTTCTGACTTTCTTTTGAGATCTACCTTATGTGGGATTCGATGAGCATATTGGATAGATAGCTTCTCATCTTTCATGATATCGGGGAAGTTTTCTGCCAACAAATATTCAACAATTCTCTCTATCTTTTCTGTTATCCCTCCCTGTTCTAGTACTCCAATCACTCGTAGGTTATTTCTCTTTATAGCGTCCCACATGATTCTTAGGGTTTCTTCATTTTTTTTTTAATTCTTTTATCTAGTTTTTCTTCAAATATATTGGTGCCAAGTGTTGTACCTTCACTGTCATTAATTCTGCCTTCCACATCCTCAGTTCTGCTCCTCTGACTTTCTATTGAGTTGTCAAATTGTGTAATTTTATTGTAAATCTTCTGAATTTCTGATTCCTGTTTTTTGTCTCTCTATGGATTCTTGCAGCTTATTAATTTTTTCATTATGTTCTTGGATAACCTTTTTAATTTCTTCAAGTGCTTTATCTGTGTGTTCCTTGGCTTGTTCTGTGTATTGCCTAATCTCCTTCCTGATCTCGTTACTGATGTCTTGAAGAGTTTTGTATATTAATGTTTTGTATCCTGCATCTGGTAATTCCAGGAAGTCACCTTCATCCAGAAGATTCCTTGAGTCTTTGTTTTGAGAGCTTGTTGAAGCTATCACAGTCTGCTTCTTTATGTCATTTGATATTGACTATTGTGTCCAAGCCATCTATAAGTCCTTGCATTAGTTTATTTTATGTTTGCTTAGTGTATCCTAGGTTCTTGGCTTGTTTTGTTTTGATATGCCCAAATAGGTTGCTTGAGTGAGCTAGCTTGATTATTTTTGCCTTTGAAGCACTGTCACCAGATGGCTAGAGCTGTTTTCAGGTATATGAGCCTAGGAATCCATCATTTTTCTTGTATGGATTCAGCTCAGGTGTCCAGGTAGTTGTTCATCCAGTGTGTGGTACAGGCTCTGTCCTACAGTGTTAGAGGACAAGAGGTTTGGTTTAGGTACAAGTATCTGGTTGCGGCAGGGGGTCATGCTCTGAACAAGGCAAGAGGCTGACAACCATCCTCCAAGTGTTTGTGAGGAAATCTAGTCCATGTTACCTAGAGTGCACAGGTGGGTGGGTTCTGTAGACAGACCATGGACACCCAATGCTTTTGGTTTTAAGGATTGGGAAGTGCCTGTTTTCCTTCAACCACTTTCACAGGTTGCTGCGTGACGTGATTGGAGGCACCAGTCCTTAGGACCCTTATGTGGGTAGATAAGGACCCTGTTTAATAGCCAAAGTGGTGTCAAACATCAAACACCCACATCTCCACAGAACAGCTCAGACAGTTGCAGTCTACCAACAAAGGCCTATTCTCCTGAAATTAGGCCCACATAGGTCCATACAGGGGGAAAGTTATTCAAAGTCCACGGACCTTTTATGCTTGCACAGGAGCCACTTCTGTCCTGAGCTCCCCAGGTTAGTGGAGCTGGCAGATTATCTTTTTTCCCATTTGTGAATTAATTCCTTCTCCAAGGCTGGGAGAATGGCTCAGGACACTCAGCAGAGCCTATCTCAGGCCCAGGGAATCGACAGCCACTGAAGCCTGCTTGGGGGCTGGGGGCATGGTAAAATATAGGCAAGTGCTTAGCTTTTGCCGAGAGCACCATTCTTCTCTGGTTCCAGAGTTGTGAGTAGGCTGTGCAGGTGGCTGTCTCTCCCTGAGGAATGCTGCTGCTAGCCTGCCACGTCACTTCCAGAATTGGTGCCTGAGGGTTCCCGGCGATTCAGGTCTGGCAACTCCTCCCTGCTTCTGAACCGCCTCTCCCTCCCCCTGCCACTCAGTCCATTTTCTACCTTTGCCTTTGATGTTCAGGGCTCCTATCTTGTTATAAGTATAAGCATTTCACTTTGGGGGGGTCTTTGTTGTGAGAGGGATCACTGGACATGTCTGACTACTCTGACATCTTGGCCCCGCCTCCAGGAATGAACTCTTGAATGAACCTCAAGAGAATTATGCTGAGTGAAAAAAGTCAGGCCCTAAAAGTTACATATTGTATGATTCCATTCTCTTCACATTCTTGAAATGACAAAATCATAGTAGATATAGAGAAGAGATTAGTGGTAGCCAGGGATTGAGAAAGGGGTGGTGGTAGAAGGGAGATAGTATGGCTATAAAAGGACAACATGAGGGATCCTTGTAGTTATTGAAATATTATGTATCTTGACTGTGTCAATGTCAATATCCTGATTGTGATATTGTGCTATAGTTTATAAGATATTGCCATTGTGGGTACCTGGGTAAAAGGTACGGAGGTTATCAGTAATAAAAGACTACATAATGTATGACTCCATTTGTATGAAATGTTCAGAACAGACACATCCATAGAGACAGAAAATAGATTAGCTGTTGTCTAGGGCTGGGTGGTGGGGTGGGAAAGGGAAGTAACTGATAGTGGGTACAGAGTTTCTTATTGGGGTGATAAAAATGTTCTAAATTAAATAGTGGTGATTGTTGCACATTTTTGTGAATATGCTAAAAACCACTGAATTATATACTTGAAAAGGGTAATTTTATGGTGAGTTATATCTCAATAAATACATTATTTAAAAATGATAATAACAGCTACAAGTATTACTCTTACTGCTGTGACCGGCTATAAACATGAAACACCTACTCAGTGTCAGGTAGTGTTCTAGGCACTGGGGAGTCAGCAGTGAAGAACATTCTAGTGAGTGGATACAGACAATACACAAATAAATAAAAACTCAGGAAACCTAGGTTTTAGCCTCAATCCTGTTGTGGCCCTGGCATTATGTCGATCCTGTCCTCCAGACAATAGTAATGATCATGACCAATTGCTGAGCCTCTGTCATGGACCAGGCCCAAGATTGTAGAGCTAGTTGCTAAATATGGAATCAAGCCCATGAAAATGGACAGCTCCTCTGCAAGAAGTCTCTGACTCTCCCTTCCCTCTCCTCTCTAGGAAGCCAACTTTGACTTGTTCTGAATGGGCTTCAGCCTCAAACTCAAGAGCTGTTTTGGAATAATGGAGCCCAGGCCAGACATGGGGAGTCTAGATGTGTCTTGTCCTTAATGATATTCCCTTGGGTCTTGGCATGTCACGGTCTTTACCTCTCCTCTACCTGGTTCCCTGAGGGCCTGGAGAGTTCCTCGCACTGTTCTTCCCTTGCTTTTTTTGTAAAATTAATTTATTTTTTATTGAACTTCAGATAAAAGTTTACAAAACAAACTAGTTTTTCATCAAACAGTTGGTTCATACATTTTTGTATGACATTGGTTAACAACCCCCACGACATATCAACACTCTCTCTTCTCAACCCTGGGTTCCCTATTACCAGCTTTCTGGTTCGTTTCTGCCTTCTAGTCCCTGCCCCAGGCCTGGTGCACCCCTTTAGTCTTGTTTTGTTCCATGGGCCTGTTCAATCTATGGCTGCAGAGTGAACCTCAGGAGTGACCACATTACTGAGCTGAAAGGGTGTCCAGGAGCCAAACTCTCAGGTTTCTCCAGTCTCTATCAAGCCAGCAAGTCTGGTCTTTTTTTTTTTAGTTAGAATTTTGTTCTACATTTTTCTCCATCTCTGTCTGGGACACTCTGTTGTGATCCCTGTCAGAGCAGTCAGTGGTCACAGCCAGGCGCCATCTAGTTGTACTGGACCCCGTCTGGTGGAGGCTGTGGTAGATGTGGTCCATAAGTCCTTTGAACTAACCTTTCCCTTGTGTCTTTAGTTTTCTTCATTCTTCCTTGCTCCCAAAGGGGTGAGACCAGTGGAGTATCCTAAATGGCCACTCACAGGTTTCTAAGGCCCCAAACGCTACTCACCAAAGTAGAATGTAGAACATTTTCTTTATAAACTATGTTATACCAATTGAGCTAGATGTGCCCTGAGACCATGGTCCCCACAGCCCTCAGCCCAACATTCAGTCCCTCAGAGAGTTTTGATGTGTCTATGGAGCTACCATGACCTTGCTTTGTACAGGTTGTGCTGGCTTCCCCAGTACTGTGTACTCTCTTACCCTTCACAAAAGTTTCCACTTATCTATTTTCTATTAAGTGTTTTTCCATCCCCACCCCATCCCTCCCTCATAACCATCAAAGATTGTTTCTTTTTGTATGTAAACATTTTCATGAGTTTTTACAGTAGTGGTCTCATACAATATTTTTCCTTTTGTGATTGACTTATTTCACTCAGCATAATGCCTTACAGATTCATCCATGTTAGGAGGTGCTTCACAGATTCATCATTGTTCTTTATCATTGCATAATACTCCATTGTGGGTATGTACCACAGTTTGTTTATCCACTCATCTGTTCATGGGCGTCTAGGTTGTTTTCATTTTTTGCTATTGTGAACAAATGCTGCAATGAATATGGGTGTACATATATCTGTTCATGTGACGAGTCTTATTTCTCTGGGATATATTCCTAGGAGTTGGATTGCTGGATCATAGGGTATTTCTATTTCTAGCTTTCTAAGGAAGCACCATATCATTTTCCAAAATGGTTGTATCATTTTGCATTCCCACCAGCAGCGCATAAGTGTTCCGATCTCCCCGCAGCCTCTCCAGCATTTGTTTTTTGGATTCGTGCCAGTAATGCCGGGTGAGATGGTATCTCATCGTGGTTTTGATTTGCATTTCTCTGATGGCTAGAGATCGTGAGCATTTCCTCACGTGTCTGTTGGCTGCTGGAATGTCTTCTTTGATGAAGTGTCTATTCATTTTCTTGGCCCATTTTTTAAATTGGATTTCTTGTCTTTTTTTTGTAGAGGGGTTGGATTTTCTCTTGTAGATTTTAGAGATTAGACGTTTGTTGGATTTGTCATAGTCAAAATTTTTTTCCTAGTCTGTAGGTTCTCTTTTTAGTCTTTCGATGAGCATAACTGTTTAATTTTTAGAAAACCCCAGTTATCTTACCTCATCCTCTGGAGCTTGTGTGTTGCTGGTTGTGGTTTGTATCCCGTTAATGCTGTGTATTAGGGCCTCTAGTGTTGGTCCTAATTTTCTTCTATGAACTTCATAGTTTTGGCTTTATATTTAGGTTGTTGATCCATTTTGCATTAGTTTTTGTATATGGTGTGAAGTATGGGTCCTGTTTCATTTTATTGCAGATGGACACTCAGTTTTGCCAGCACCATTTGTTTAAAAGACTATCTTTTCCCCATTTGATGGACATTGAGCCCTTGTCGAAGATCAGGTGACCATAAGCGGATAGATTTATATCTGGGTTCTCAATTCTGTTCCTTTAGTCAATGCATCTGTCGTTGTACGAGTACCAGGCTGTTTTGACTACCATAGCTGTATAGTAAGTTGAGGTCAGGTAGTGTGAGTCCTCCTACTTTATTCGTCTTCTTCAGTAGTGATTTACTTATCCAGGGTTTCTTCCCGTTCCATATAAAGTTAATGAAAATTTTCTCCATCTCTTTAAAGAATGTTGTTGGTATTTGGATCGGTATTGCATTGTATTTGTAAATCACTTTGGGTAGAATTGCCATTTTCACAATGTTGAGTCTACCTATCCAAGAGCATAGTATGTTTTTCCATTTATGGAGATCTCTTTTGGTTTCTTGAAGTAATGCTTTGTAGTTTTTTTTTTTTTTTTGTATAGGTCTTTTACATCCCCAGGGTAGATTTATTCCCAAGTATTTCTTTTTTTAATGACTTCCTTTTCATCATTCTCTTTATTGGTTACTGGGTTCTTTATTGGCATGTAGGAATCCAACTGATTTTTGTACGTGTATCTTATATTCTGCTCAATCTTTCTATTAGTTCCACTGATTTTCTGGTGGAATCTTTTGGGTTTTGTATGTATAATATCATATCAGCCATGAATAGGGACAGTTTCACTTCTTCATTACCAATTTGGATGCCCTATATTTCTGTTTCTTGCCTTGTTGCTCTAGCTAGGACTTCCAACACAATGTTAAATGGGAGTGGTGATAAAGGGTATCCTTGTCTTCTTCCTGTTCTCAGGGGAATGTTTTCAGCCTCTCTCCATTAAGAATAATGTTGGCCATTGGTTTTGCATAAAAAAAGAAAAAACTTTTGCATAGATACCCTTTACTATGTTGAGAAATTTTTTTTCACTTATTTTTACTGAGTGTTTTTATCAGGAATGGGTGTTGGACTTTGTCGAATGCCTTTTCTGTGTTGATTGAGACGATCATGTGATTCTTTTCATTCCTTTTATGTGATGGATTACGTTGATTGATTTTCTAATGTTGAAGCATCCTTGCATGCTTAGTATGAATTCTACCTGGTCATGTGGTATTATTGTTTTGATATGATGCTGAATTCTATCGGCTAGAATTTTGTTGAGAATTTTTGCATCTATATTCATGAGAGATATTGGTCTGTAATTTTCTTTTTGTGTGGTGTCTGCCCGGTTTTGGTATCAGGGTTATGCCGGCTTCATAGAATGAATTCTGAAGTACTGCTTCCTTTTCTACATTCTGAAATAGTTTGAGTAGTACTAGTGTAAGCTCTTTGAATGTTTGGTAGAATTCTTCAGTGAAGCCACCTGGGCCAAGGCTTTTTTTGGTTTGGAGTTGTTTTTTTTTTATTTATTATTATTACCTTTTCAATCTCTTCTCTTGTTATGGGTCTGTTCACATTTTCAATGTCATTTTGTGTTAGTTTGGGTGGGCAGTGTTTCTCTAGAAATTTGTCCATTTCCTCTAGGTTTTCAAATTTGTTGGAGTACAGTTTTTTGTAATACTCTGTTATGATCCTTTTTATTTCATTTAGGTCTGTTGTAATGTCCCCCATTTCATTTCTTATTTGGGTTATTTGTGTTCTTTCCTGTTTTTCTTTTGTCAATTTGGCCAGTGGTTTGTCAATTGTTTCAGAGAACCAACTTCTGGTTTTGCTGATTCTTTTTATTATTTTTCTATTCTCTATTTCATTTATTTCTGCTCTAATCTTTATTATTTCCTTTATTCTGGTGGCTGTGGGCTTCTTTTGCTGTTCTCTTTCTGTTTGTTCAAGTTGTGTAACTAATGTTTTGATTTTGTCCCTTTCTCCTTTTCTGATGTGTGCATCTATTGCTATAAATTGATCTCTGAGGACTACCTTTGCTGTGTCTCAAATGTCTTGGTATAATGTGCTTTCATTCTCATTTGATTCTAGGAATTTTTTTATCCCATCTTTGATTTCTTCTATTGCCCAGTGGTTTGTAAGCAGGCGTTATCCAGTTTCCATGTAGTTGATTTTTTTTTTTTTTTTGCTTACTCTTCCTGTTGTTTATTTCTAGTTTAATAGCATTGTGGTCAGAGAAGATGCTTTGTATTATCTCAGTGTTTTGGATTTGTTGAGGGTTGCTCTGTGGCCTAAGATGTGGTCTATTCTGGAGGATGTTCCATGTCCATTGGAAAAGAATGTGTACTTTGCAGCTGTTGGGTGGAGTGCTCTATTTATGTCTATGGGGTCAAGTTGGCTGATTGTGCTCTTTAGCTGTTCTGTATCTTTGTTGAGTTTCTTTCTAGATGTTCTGTCCTTTACCAAGATGGGTATTTGAAGTCTCCTACTATTATTGTGAAACTGTCAATTTCTGTTGTCAGCACTATTAGAGTTTGTTTTATGCATTTTGGAGCCCTGTCATTGGGTGCCTAGATGTTTATTATGGTTAAGTCTTCGTGATGGATAGCCCCTTTAATCATTATATAGCACCCTTCTTTTTCTTTTATGGTGGGTTTTCTTTTAATGTCTATTTTATCTGAGATTAGTATTGCCACACCTGCTCTTTTTTGGTAGTTATTTGCTTGATATATATTTTTCCATCCTTTGATTTTTAATAAATTTACATATTTTTTTCCAAAGTGTGTCTCTTGTACACAGCATATTGATGGATCCTGTTTTTTAATCCATTCTGTCACTCTCTGTCTCTTTATGGGTGTATTTAGGCCATTTACATTCAGTGTAATTATTGATAGGTGTGAGTTTATTGCTGTCATTTTGTAGTGCCTTTTTTGTGGTGCTAACATTTTCTTTGATCCTCTTACTATCCTGTGCTAAATTCCTTTTGTTTGTAGATTTCTTTTGTTTTTGTAGATTTGGGTTTTTTTTTGAGACTTTATGTTTTGCCTCTTTATTTTGATGAGTAGGTTTGTTAACTTTCTTTGTGGTTACCTTGAAATTTACCCTTATCTTCCTAGGTTTGAACCTGTCTATTATTACTTGATATCGCCTTGCCTTCCTCTCTATTAGAAAGTTCTATATGTACACCGTTTATTCCCTCTTTTATTGTTCTGACGTTTTCATTTACAGATTAACCTCTCTGGTTCCCTGTTGCAATTGTTTTGGTTTTGGATAGTCCTCAAGAGTTCATTTCCTAGGTTGGTATCTGGCTGGTACAATCTTGCATCCTAGATTCAGGCTGTGGTCTGATGTTTATTCTCAGACCGAAGGACTCCCTTTAGTAATTCTTGTAAGTTTGGTTTGGTTTTTACATATTCCCTTAATTTCTGTTTATCTGGAAATGTCCTAATTTCACCAACACATTTGAATGAAAGTTTTGTAGAATATATTATTCTTGGTTGGCAATTTTTTTTTATTTCAAGGTTTTATATATGTCATCCCATTGCCTTCTTGTCTGCATGGTTTCTGCCGAATAATCAAAGCTTAGTCTTATTGTTTCTCCTTTGTATGTGACTTTTTGTTTTTCTCAAGCTGCTCTCAGGATTTTTGCTTTGTATTTGGGTTTTTTTTTGTTTGTTTTAGCAATTATGATATGCCATGGTGTTTTTCTTTTGGGGTCTGTCCTATATGGGGTTCATTGAGCTTCTTGGATGGTCAGCTTTTCATCATTCATGATATTATGGGGATTTTCTGTCAGCAATTCTTCAGTGATGGTCTGTGTTTTCCATTTTCTCTCCTTGTTCTGGAACTCCAATCACTCGCAAATGTTTGTTTTTTATTTTATCCCACATAATTCTCAGGGTTTCTTCATTTTTCTTCATTCTTTTTCCTGCTTTTTCCTCAGAGTTGTATCCAAGTGTTTGTCTTCAATTTTGCTGATTCTGTGTTCCATCATTTCAAACCTACCCCTCAGCCCTTCTATGACACTGCCCATTTCTTAAATTTGTTATTTATCTTTTGGATTTCTAATTGTTTTTGTGTGATTTCTAGTTGTGAATTTATTTTGGCATTTTGTTCCTGTATGACTTTCCTGAATTCTTCCATTTTTTTGTCTGTATTTTCTGTGAATTTGTATGCCTTTTTCATAAATTTGTCTATTTTTTTCATTTTTGTCCACTTTTTGCTTTAACTCTTGAATTGCTCTGAATATTAGAGATGTGAATTCCCTGTCAGGTAGTTCTAGGGCCTGTTCTTCTACTGGAAAGTCATCTGGTGTTTTATTTTGGATGACTACTGGATCATCCTGTCCTGTTTTTTAATATGTTTTGATATTGTCTGCTGTCTTCAAGACATTCAGTAGTTATTTTCTTTGTTTCTTGATTGTAGATATGTTTGCTTCATCCTGCTTTTTTGTTTTATTTGGTTATATCTGAGCAGGGGGCTGTGTGTTCTTTGCTGTTTGCTCATTTGTAGTCACGATACTTTTCACCTCCTTGTCCAATGGGCGGGGCCAGTCACTCAGCTATGGTGCAGTAGGGCAGGTCCAGCTTATGGGGAGGGGCTGTGATGGGTTGTTTGTGGCACGTACTAGGGCCTACAGGGTGGGCCAGGACAGTGCCGGACAGTATCTGGTAGGCTGTGCCTGTGCTGCTCAGGGGTATGATGTTCAGTGCACAGAGCAGGTAGGCAGGAAAGAGGGGGGAGGTTGTGATGTGTGGAGCTAATAGGGGTATGGGAAAGAGGAGAGAGAAACAGGAGCCAAAAACAAACAAACAGAAAAAAAATGATTGCTAAGGGAGCTTGCCACTGGAGTGGAGAGATGAGAAATGAGTAAGTGGAGAAAAGCAAAAAGGGGAAAAAGAAAAAAAATTAGTATATAAAAATTTGGGGGGAAAAAAAGAAAGAAAGAAAAGCTCCCAGGAGTCTCATGTGGGGCCGCAAAAACTGGGAAATTGGCTCCCAGGCTGTACAGTATAGCTTGGCTAGAGGGGCTATAGATGTCACACAGCACCAGGTTTTCAGGAGACAGGAAAAGAAGATAAGTATAGAGAGATGAGAACTGAGAAATGAAGAAAGATAGAAAGGGAAAAAGAGGAAAAAAAGTGAAAGAAAAAAAGAAATGCCTCCAGGGATCCCACCTGCGTAGCTGCACAGATTGGGGGAGTGGCTCCTAAGCCATGCAGTGCAGCCTGGCTAGAAGGGGCTCCCAAGCAGCAAAAAGAAAAAGAAAACAAACAAACAAAACAGAACAAAGCAAAGAAAAAAAGGCCCCATGGATTCCTACTAGCATGGTGTTGCAGGCCAGGGGAGTGGTTCCCCAGTCAAGCAGGGATTCACAGCCTTTTAGGAAGAAGCAAAGATGGTACATGGAGCCAGGTGTTCAAGAGAAAGGAGGGGCAGGTTGTGGAAGGCATGGAAGAAACCAAAAGAAAGGAAAAGAAGCAACACCAGGGGCTGTGGGTGGGGTGAATCCACGCAGTCTAAGGCAAAAGAAGTTGCCTCCCAGCCAAGTGACTGCAGCTGGTGGGAAGCAGAGGAGGCCAAAGGGGAGAGTGGAAGAAGGGTAGGGGTTAGGAAAGCATATATCACTGGTTACCCGGTGTTCTTTCTCCTGCTGGGAACTTCGCGAAGCTGCTTCCTGTACTCCCTGTAGGTGAGGCAAATCCAGTGTGGGTGAGGCAAATCCAAGCCACATGGATGCTGCACTTCTTGGCCAGCTGAGCCACCATAGCCAGCCAGGATGCTCGGAGGTAGAGCACCGGGGAGAGGATGAGGGGAGGGAAAGTGTGTATCACTGGTTACTGGGTACTTTGTCTCCTGCTGGGATCTCTATGAAGCTTCTTTCCCGTGTTCCTTGCCCACTGATCCCTGACAGGAGTCCAAGATGGTGGATTCATGCTGCGTTAGCTGACGGGGCCCTATGCACATATCTCGTCTCGTTCTCTGTCCTCTGTCAGTTTCTTATTCCATTTGGTGTTTGGCTGAGTTCTTTATCTCTTTGTTTGACACTTCAGGTTCCAGGAATGACGTTTGTCTCTGTTTTACTTAGTTTTTCAGGTCTTTGCTGTGGAGGGTTGGTGTGGTGCTTCTATGGCGCCATGTTGTCCAGAAGTCCTTCCCTTGCTTTTTGCTCAAGCTTGTCTGATTGACTTTCCAACAATCTTCTTCTCCACACCCCATGAACTTTATGTCCACAGTTCTAGGGGTCTCAACATAAACAAAATAAGGGCCAAATTCAAGGCCTGGTTCAGTTATCAACTGGGCATTTGGTGTAAAACAGGCAAAATCAAACCAAACAAGTCATTACTTCTTTGGTCTGGCAAACATTTAGTAAGCCCCTGTTGTGGTCCAGGTGTTGGCAACTTTACTTCACAGCCAGAATAATGGTAATAACCATTTTTGAGCACCTATTGCATTCAGGACATTTCCCATGGATTAACTCATTGAATTCTCATACAATCCTTAAGGAAGGGTAAAGTTTATCATTCCCATTTCAACAGAGAAACTAGGTTTAGAAAGACATGGCTGTGGTCACAGAGGGTACCCTGTTCCACTTAGCCTTCTGCAGCCCTTGTACACTCCACACAGCCAGTACACCTCAATGTACTCCCCATACAATCCACAACACACTACATGCTTCACCCCATGTTCCTTTTGCACACTTCACACAGCGTTTCTCTCACATACACTGTTATCCACGCATATCACACAGAAACTGACAGTCACATCCAGACAGACAGACTCCACAAACACTGTCACCTACAATTCCCTTTTCCTTAACACTTCACACACATACATGTCTGCATGGGTCATGCATATAAGTCCTGTTTCCCACCCACTGACATAGACCTACCCACTCACCCAAGTGTGAACACGTTTCCCAGGAATATAGTCACCACTATGTTCTGGCAACAAAAGTAGGCACAGAGATTCTTCACTCACTCAGCCACATCTCCCTCCCTATCTCCTTTCCTCCTAGGTCTGTCCTGTCTCCATGCCAAGCTGTCTTAACTTCACACACATACAGATCCCACACACAGTTTTACCCACTGACATAGGCCCAGCCTAGTTCATACTCAAGGGCTGCTTATCCCTTTCCCCATCCCCGTTTGTGTTCCCAATACTGTGGCATTTGGAGTCACTCAGAAGAAGGTGGCTGTGTAGTACAGAGGTCTGCCCCTGTATCTCAGGGAAGGCCAGTCTAATAGAGCTATGCCCCCCTCCCACCTGCCCTGCACCTTGCCCCCACTTCAGGATTCTTTTCCTTATATCTGCCTGTATGAGGGGGAGGGTAAACCTCAGAACCATCCCTTCTGCCTCTTATCTTCCACACACTTGGCCTAGGGTAGGGAAGAATTGGAGGTGATGGCAGGAAATAGTCTGGCTTAGCAAGGACTGCCTGGGATCAGATAAAGGCATGGAGGTGGGGCCTTCCCCAGGAGTCTCGGCTTTATATTGACAATCAAGTACTTGTTCTATAGCCACCACTGCCCATGTCCGATTCCATTGAATACAAGCATGCAAAGGTCTTTCTTCATTATCAGTATGCCTTTAGGTGACTCCCTCCTTGACCCTATGTCTCTATTTTCCTCATAAGTAAAACAGAAGCCAATAATACGATCTACCCTATCATTATGAGGAATGGAGAGTACAAGGGTGGGGGAAGGCATAACAGGCCTGGGCTAGGCTGAGAACTTTCTGCATGACTGCATTTTCTCAAGGTCTCCCTGTAGGTCAGCGGCCTTGTAGGGGTTCCCGTGTATCATTTTAGGCTCAGAACTGATGTGTCAAAGACAGCTGGTAGGCTTTGTGGTCAAACTACCTGCATTTAACTCCTTACTAGTTGTGTGACCTAAGGCAAGTTGCTACATCTCTCTGATCTCAGTTACTCTGTCCTAAAAATGGGGCTAATGATGGTATCTCTTTCACAGTGTTGTTTTGAAATTTTAGTAAGAGACTGAGAAGTGCCTGGCTCATTGAAAATACTAAATAGTTGTCTGCTGAATAAATTATAAATATCCAATTTAATGCCTACCACTCATTGTGTGTCCCACTAGAAAAAAAAGCTCCATGAGGCAAGTTTTGTATACAAGCTCCAAGAACAGTGTCTGGCAAACAATAGGTGCTCAATGAATACTTTTTTAATGAATGAATGAGCAAATGAATGAATACTATGTTCCAGGCACTGTCCTAGGCATGTGGGATACAGTTGTAAGACAAACAGTCCCTATTTTCATGGAACGTACAATCTAGTCATTAAACTGACAATCACGCTAATAATTGATCCTGAGGTAAATGCTATGAAAGAGGAGGGAAGAATGCTGTAAGAGTAACACACAGAAGGAACTTTCTAGTCTGGGAGGTGGACATGAATCTCTCAAAGCCAGCCACTATCTGACCTGAGGTCTGAAGGAGTGAATAGGGTGACAAGTAAGAAGAGAAGAAGGCAATAAGCTTGGGATGTTTTAAGAACAGAGAAATGATGAGTGTGGCTGGATTGTGGAGAGCAAGAGAGTGAGTAGTAGGAGGTGGGGTTGGCGAGATTGGCATGGGCCAAATAATAAGGGCCTTGTGGGCTACAGCAAAGAATTTGGCTTGTGGTCCTCATGCGATGGAAGATGCTGGAGAGTTTTGGGCAGGGGAATGACATGATCCATTTTTCAAAGTTTATTCTAGATTTCTTGAGGAGAAAGGGTTGCATAAGGAAACGGTGGAGGCAGGGAAATATGTTAGGTGACCAGGACAATCGTCCAGGAGAGAGATGATGACTTGGACCTGGTTGGTGGGAAGTGGAGATGGAGAGAGATAGATATATTAGGGGTATGTTTTGAATGTAGCAGGGCTTGTTGATAGATTGAACGTGTATGCATGTGGGAGAGGTGATAGAGAAAGACAAGGCAAATATAACGTTTAGGTTTCGGGCTGCCACTTATAAGGATGGTAGTACTATTTTTCTTTGATAAGGAAGACTGGAGGAACAGGCTTTTGGAGTGGAAGGAATCAGAAGTTCTGTTTTGACTGTGTTCAGTTTACCAGCAGGACATCCAAATGGGGATGAAAAACATGAGTCTGGAGCCCAGAAAAGAGATTGGAGCTTCTTTAGCAGAATTATAAGTTCTGTGTATATTGGGGGGGGGGAGACCCTGGAGGCATAATGGTTAAGTGCTACGGCTGCTAACCAAAAGGTCAGCAGTTCAAGTCCACCAGGCGCTCCTCAGAAATCCTGTAGGGCAGTTCTACTCTGTCCTGTAGGGTCGCTATGAGTCAGAATTGACTCGACAGCGATGGGTTTTACAGGTTATACTGGGGGAGCCATGAAACAGTTGTGAACAAAGGAGTGACATGAAACCGACTTCCGTTTTTTAAAATAATCACTCTGAATATTTGGTTAAAAATTGATTGTAGGGAGGTAATGGTGGAAGTACGGTCAGGAAGAAGGCTACTACAGCCATACAGATGAAAGTGATAGTGGCTTGGACCAGGCTAATGGTGGTGGAGGTTGGTAGATATATTTTGAAAGAAGAGCCAATGGAACTTGATAATAGGTTGAATATGAAAGGTCACGGATATGGATGATCAGAGATGACCCCCTGATTCTGGGTTTGCCCAACTGTGTTGATAGTGGAGCCATTCACTAAACTAGAGATGACTGGGGAAGAGTAGGTTTTTGGGGAAAGATGTTTAGGTCAGTTGCTTTCTCTGCCATTCTTGCTTTGCTCTGTTTATTTCTTGCTGATCCACAGCCACTTTCAAAAGGAGTTTATCTGTTCTACTTAAAATTCCACTAATCCCTCCTTTATGTCAATGCATAGTGTTTCCTAACCTCTATTAACACCACACACACCCCGGGAAACATCATCTACTCCAATGGCTTTAATTACCATCTGTATGCTCATGACTTCCAGTATTCTTTCTTAGACTTGTGCTGTCCTCTGAGCTCTAGCCCTATATGGCCAAAATCTACTAGTTGTTTCTCCGTGGACATCCCATAGACACCACAACCCTACCATGAACCAAATCAAAGTCTTCTTATTGTCCCCGTACATGTGTTCCTCTGTTCTAGTGTTCCCTAGTTTCATGACTGTCCTAGTGTATACACATTGTTCCCTGACCAAGGAACACAGAAGTCATCTTTGACTCCTCTTAGTTCCCACAACTAACTCAACACTGAGTCCCACAGATGCTGCCTTCTGTATAGTATAGAGTAGTAGTGAAGAGATCGGGTTCTAAAGCCAGCTTGTCCTACCTTATATCCCAACTCTGCCACTTATTAATCACTTAAACTTTCTGTGCCTCCGTGTTCTCACTTGTAAAATGGGAATGATGATAACAGCACCAATGACTATTTTATAGGGTTGTTGTGAGAATTAAATGAATTAATCCAGGTAAAGCACTTAGAACAGTTGCCTGGCACACATTAAATACTTAATACCTGTTAGCTTTTTTTTTTTTTTTTACTGTGATTATCCCTCATTTGTCAGTTTGTCGTACTGTGGGGGCTTGCACATCGCTGTGATGCTGGAAGCTATGCCACCAGTATTCATATACCAGTAGGTCACCCATGGTAGACATGTTTCAGCTGAGCTTGCAGGCTAAGACAGACTAGGAAGAAGGACCTGGCAGTCTACTTCTAAGAAAATTAACCAGTGAAAACCTTATGAATAGCAGTAGAACACTGTCTGATATAGCGCCAAAAGATGAGCCCCTCAGGTTGGAAGTCACTCAAAAGATGACTGGGGAAGAGCTGCCTCCTCGAGGTACAGTTGACCTTGATGATGTGGGTGGAGTTGAGCATTCGGACCTTCATTTGCTGATGTGACACAATGCAAAATGAGGAAAAACCAGTTGCAAACATCCATCCATTAATAATCGGAGAATGTATGAAATATGAATCCAGGAAAATTGGAAGTCTTAAAAAATGAAATGGAACATATAAACATCGATATCCTAGGCATTCATGAGCTGAAATTGACTGGTATTGGCCATTTTGAATCGGACAATCTTATGGCCTACTATGCTGGGAATGACAACTTGAAGAGGAACAGCGTTGCATTCATCGTCAAAAAGAACATTTCAAGATCTATCCTGAAGTACAAAGCTGTCAGTGATAGGATAATATACATACGCCTACAAAGAAGACCAGTTAATATGACTATTATTCAAATTTATGCACCAACCACTAAGGCCAAAGATGAAGAAATTGAAGATATTTTTACCAACTTCTACAGTCTGAAATTGATCTAACATGTAATCAGGATTCATTGATGATTGCACTGGTGATCAGAATGCAAGAGTTGGAAACAAAGAAGAAGGATCGGTAGTTGGAAAATATGCCTTTGGTGATAGAAATGATGCCACAAATCACATGATTGAATTTTGCAAGACCAATGACTTCTTCATTGCAAATACCTTTTTTCACAAACATAAACAATGACTATACACATGGACCTTGCCAGATGGAATACACAGGTATCAAATTGACTACATCTGTGGAAAAAGATGTTGGAAAAGCGCAATATCATCAGTCAGAACAAGGCCAGGCGCCGACTCAGAACAGACAATCAATTGCTCACATGCAAGTACAAGTAGAAACTGAAGAAAATTAGAACAAGTCCATGAGAGCCAAAGTATGATCTTGAGTATATCCCACCTGAATTTAGAGACCATCTCAAGAATAGATTTGACATGTTGAACACTAGTGACTGAAGACCAGACGAGTTGTGGGATGGCATCAAGGACATCATACATGAAGAAAGCAAGAGGTCATTTAAAAGACAGAAAAGAAAAAAAAGACCAAAATGGATATCAGAAGAGACTCTGAAACTTGCCCTTGAACATCAAGTAGCTAAAGCTAATGGAAGAAATGATGAAGTAAAAGAGCTCAACAGATTTCAAAGGGCAGCTCAAGAAGATGAAGTAAAGTATTATAATGACATGTGCAAAGACCTGGAGTTAGAAAACCAAAAGGAAAGAATATGCTCAGCATTTCTCAAGCTGAAAGAACTGAAGAAAAAGTTCAAGCCTGGAGTAGCAATATTGAAGAATTCTATGGGGAAATTTTAAATGACTCAGGAAGCATTAAAAGAAGATGAAAGGAATACACAGAGTCACTATACCAAAAGGAATTGGTCAGTGTTCAGCCATTTCAGGAGGTAGCATGTGACCAGGAACAGAACGCAATGGCATAAAACAAGGCTCCAGGAACTGACGGAATACTAATTGAGATGTTTCAACAAATGGATGCGACGCTGGAAGCGCTCACTTGTCTATGCTAAGAAATTTGGAAGACAGCTACCTGACCAACTGACTGGAAGCGATCCACATTTATGCCTATTCCAAAGAAAGGTGATCAACCTAACATGGAAATTATCAAACAATATCATTAATATCATATGCAAGTAAAATTTTGCTGAAAATCATTCAAAAGTAGCTACAGCAGTACATAGACAGGGAACTGCCAGAAAATCAAGCTGGATTTAGAAGAGTACATGGAACCAAGGATATAATTGCTGATGTCAGCTAGATCCTGGTTGAAAGTAGAGAATACCAGAAAGATGTTTACCTGTGTTTTATTGACTATGCAAAGGCATTCAATTGTGTGGATAACAAATTATGGATAACATTGCAAAGAATGGGAATTCCAGAACACTTAATTGTGCTCATGAGGAAACTGTATATAGATCAAGAGGCAGTTCTTCAAACAGAACAAGGGGATACTGCGTGATTTGAAGTCAAGAAAGGCATGTGTCAGGATTGTATCCTTTCACCATACTTTTTCAATTTGTATGCTGAGCAAAAAAGCTGAGAAGCTGGACTATATGAAGAAGAATGGGGCATCAGTACTAAAGGAAGACTCATTAACAACCTGCGTTATGCAGATGACACAATCTCACTTGCTGAAAGTGAAGAGGACTTGAAGTACTTACTGATAAAGATGAAAGACCACAGCCTTCTGTATCTATTACACCTCAGCATAAAGAAAACAAAAATCCTCACAACTGGACCAATAAGCAACATCATGATGGACAGAGAAAAGATTGAAGTTGTCAGGGATTTCATTTTACTTGAATCCACAAACAACACTGGTGGAAGCAGCAGTCAGAAATCAAATGATGCATTGCATTGGGCAAATCTGCTGCAAAAGTCCTCAAAAAAGTGTTAAAAAGCAAAGATGTCACCTTGAAGACTAAGGTGTGCCTGACCCAAGCCATGGTGCTTTTAATCGCTTCATCTGCATGCGAAAGCTGGACATTGAATAAGGAAGGTCAAAGAAGAACTGATGTCTTTGAACTGTGGTTTTGGCAAAGAATATTGAATATACCATGGACTGCCAAAGAACAGACAAATCTGTCTTGGAAGAAGTACAACCAGAGTGCTCCTTAGAAGCAAGGGTGGCAAGACTACATCTCACATACTTTGGACATGTTATGAGGAAGGATCAGTCCCTGGAGAAGGACATCATGCTTGGTGAAGTAGAGGGTCAGTGAAAAAGAGGAAGACCCTCAATGAAATGAATTGACACAGTGGCTGCAACAATGGGCTCAAACATAACAATGATTGTGAGGGTGGCGCAGGACCAGGCAGTGTTACGTTCTATTGTACATAGAGTCACTATGAGTTGGAACTGAATCCACACACATAACAACAACTGTGATGATGACAATAACGATAATGATGATGATGATGATCTCTTCTGTCCCTTTTGACTGTGACTGCTATAATGTAGATTCTCATCTTTCCTGGATCACAGTAGCTTTCTGACTTAGCTCACCCACTAGGCACTCTCTCTCCCATCTATCCCCCAGATAAATTGAGCTAGGCAAAAATTGGACTGCATTACTTGCCTGCTTGGAAAGCCTTCAATGGGTCCAGGTTACCCTCAGGATGAAAGCCAATCTCACTGGGCCTGACATCCAAGACCCTGACTGATTTGGCTCCATCTACCCTCACCAGTCTTATCTCTGCTTCTCCTTTCCTTGCCTCCTATGATCCTGAGTTCTGAGAGAGCATATGACCCAAAAGAATAGATGGTTCATACCTTCACATATACATTCTTTGTACCCAAAGCATACTTTTCCCACATTCTCTGAATGGGAGATTTCCACTTGGAAGACTTAACTTTCAGAATTGAGACTAACATTAGTGCCTCCAGAACAGAGTTAGGTGTCCCTTCCTTGGACATTCATAGCATTCTGTACATGCTGGTATCAGAGCACTAACCACACAGGATGGGTCTGACCAGGGCAGAGGAAGTCAGAATGCCACCTTCCTCTTTCAAAAAGATACTAAAATTGAGCTTATTAGTAGATGTGCCATGCACCATCCTGGACACTGTCATGACAAAAAGTGTTCTAGATATGGCTCCTATCCGCCTGGAGTATGGAAAAAAAGTATTGCCTAGAGCTGTGCTATCCAACATGAAAGTCACTAGTTTCACGTGGCTATTAAGCTTCAAATTTAGATTCATTAAAATAAAATCATATTAAAAATTTAGTTCCTCAGTCACGTGAATCACATTTCATTTGCTCAGCAACTTGGTATTAGAGTACTTAGATTCATATCCTGGATCTGTCATTTCCAGCAGTGTGACCTGGGACAAGTTACATAACTTATCTGAGTCTGTATCAATGACAACACTATGGACCAAAATATAGTGTTAGAAGATGATTCCCCTAGGTTGGAAGGCGTTCAGAACACACAGTGGCCAGAGAAATAGATTCGAGCATATCAATTTGAAATGGGGCTAATAATAGTGCCTACCCTAACACTGGCTTTGGCTTTGACCCTAACGAGTTGTAAGGCTGAATGAGTTAATATGTGTAACAATTCAGACCAGTGTCTGGCACATAGTAAATGCACAATAAGTTTTAGTATTGTAGCTTAGTAGTAGTAATACTAGGAATATCCCGCAGGGAGGTGACTCATGTCCACACACACATATATATAGTCTCTCCCAGAGAAAAGTAACATTAAAAAATTACTAAGTGATAAATCCTAAGAGCCAAAGGTTTTGTTCAGCAGTTAGTGCTGGGTGAATTTTGCATGATGCCATGAAACCATCACTAAACTAGGATTCTGGAGACATGGGTTCTAGCTGTGGCTCTGGAATTTGTTTTCTGTGTGATCTTAGGATCATCATTTCTTCTCGCTGCCCTCAGTGAGACAATTGAACTGCTCTAAATTGTCTCTAAAGGCCTATTGTTTACAATATTCTTTAGGAGAAAGGAGTCTGTTTCAGGTGGAATAAAGAAGTTGAGCTAGAAAAGAACACAACATGTCTGAGAGACAGTGATTAAAACTGCCATTTATCAGTTAAGCTAACTCCGCTGGGTACCATACATACCTTATTTCATTTAATTCTCATGACAGCCCTGTGAGGTAACAATTATCCTCATTTTGCCAATAAAAAAGCTGAGGCTAGAGAAGTAGGGGTTCGGAAAGGCAAAACCATTGTCCACTGTCATACAGTCCATAGTAAGTAGTAAGGTAGAAATTCAGACCCAAGTCTGCTTGGTACCTAGACCACACTCTGAGCCACCATGCCATATTGCCTAGGTGACTTGATGAGAGAGAGTGGGGCTGGAGTGATGGGTCAGGGTCACTCCAGTATAATAGTGGAGGAGGCATGGGAGAGGAAAAGACTGGAAAAAGGGAGACCCATTAGAAGGCTGTCGCATGCAATAATCCACCACCTGTCTGTCAGTTTGTTGTACTGTGGTGGCTCATGTGTTGCTATGATGCTGGAAGCTATGCCACTGGTATTTCAAATACCAGCTGGGTCACCCATGGTGGACAGGTTTCAGCAGAGCTTCCAGATTAAAACAGACTAGGATGAAAGGCCTGGCAGTCTATTTCCAAAAACTAATGAATGACAACACTGTGGACCAAAATATAGTGTTAGAAGATGATCGCCCTAGATTGGAAGGCATTCGGAATACACAGTGGCCACAGAAATAGATTCAAGCATATCAATGATTGTGAATATGGCACAGAACCAGACAACATTTTGTTCTATTGTACATGAGGTCACCATGAGTTGGAGTCAACTTGACATCAACTAACAACAACAGCAACAAGCATGCAAAATGTAGGTGGGAGGTGATTGGAACACCTGTCCCTGAACTGGGACAGCAACCTTGGGGATGAAGTGAAGTGAACAGATGAGGTCATCCCACTGCCACTCTATCAGTCTAATGTCAGTTCCTTGAGGGCAAAAACTGTCTTTTTCATCTTTGTATCCCACCACTACCTGTGTTGTCACCCCACCGCACACACAGCACAACACAGCATAACAGTACTTTGCACATAAACCCACTGTTAAACTGAATTGAATATGTGACTTATTGGATGTGAGGAAAAGATCAAGGTGGTTTCCAATATTAGAACCTAGGTCTTAGGGAAAATTCTGAAGTTGCTTTCCATGGAGTTGTAGAGTGCTCAGGGCACACCCTAACTACTTTGCTCCCTCTCCTCTAAAGTCTATCCTTGGCAGGGCCCCAGCTAGGGTAAAGCCAGCCTTCCCTCCCAATCCTCTGGCCCTCTGAGCAGTGAGTCCCTCTTCATAGTATTAGAATCAGAGGAAACAGATAGACTGAGGAAGTGAAGAAAAAACAGGCTGCCTAGGCTCTGCAAGCCAATGTAAACACTCAGTGGCTTCCTGTTGTTGCAGCCCAAAGCGTCCATGACATCATTCCTGGCCTTTCCAGAATACACTGCCTTGGCCAGGCCTGCCAACCCACCCAGGCCTGAATAGCAGTTGTTCCCCTTCCCCACCAGGCCTAGATCCTCCGGAACTAGGGAACTTCTCTGGGTCAACCATTCCCCACCTGCCCAGCCAGCCACTTTGAACTTTCTAGCCCTATAAGGCATTGGAGGCTGCAGAACGGATACGTCCTACTTCCCAGGGGCCTAATAGCTTATGGGTCAGAGCAAGATTTCCCAAACCGGAAAAGTTATTTTACTTCTCCTAATGGAGATTTGGAGTCAGAGGAGGGGGAGGAGGGTATGACACACAGCCTCTGAGACAGGCCCTAACTGATTCCTCCTCCTCTCCACCCCACCCAAGGCATCACAGGCTTCTGTTCTCCTTGTTGGTCACAGACTCCTAGAAACAGAACTATAAGGGCTCTTTCAAGATCTCATAGTCCCATCCTTCCATGATGCAGATGGGAGCATTTAGGCCCAGAGAGAGGAAGGGACTGGTCCTAGTCATACAGTTGGTCAGTGTAGCATGAGCCATCCACTGCCAGAGGTCTGAACCTGAACTATCTCAAGGCAGGATGATATAGTTTCAAAAGTTCTGGGCAGGAAATCCAAAAACCAGGGGCTGAGCTCTAATTCCTCTGCCAGAATTTGGTTAGAGTCCTCCTCTCTGGGCCTTGGCTTAGACAGCTGTAATTCAATTCAATTCAAGGCAACAAATATTTATTGAGAGCCTAGCAGAGCTGGTGGCTTGAGAAAATGGGAAGGCATGATGAAAACACTCAAAGATTGAAATGGAAAGAAAATGAAAGATAGTCTGAATACTGTAAGAGATCTAAAATCTGTGTGGACTCCATGCTTTTGCCTTTAGGCAGAATCAAACCATAATCAGAGGTCTGGGGTCCTTCCCATTCCCTTGACAAGGGCAGTAGAGAAATTCTCACTGGGCTAGATAATTGTTTGCAAAAAGTGTCCCCATTCTGGTCTCATTTAGCTGGGTAGAGCTGCATAGAGAAGTGGTGAGGTTATAAATTATTGTCTGGAAAATCAAGCCAAATGCATTATGGTAATTCCTGCAGCCAGCAGTAATTGGATTTCAAGCAGTAGCTGTGCCTTGGAGCCCAGGCAAATTGAAATAGCTCTTTTAACCAATCAAGTTAATCACAGCCTAGATTAGCGAGCAGAATTCAGAGGCATGTTTGGGGAAAAGTGTGCCTATTCTTGCACCCAAACACACACAAGGCAATGTGAAGTCATTCTTTCAGCCAATCAATATGACCATAGCATAGATTAGGTGAAACATACACAGAGAAGAAGTACAGAAGCATTTAGATGCCTGGAGATGCATATCCATGCACAGACACATACATACGCAGAAAGCTGGACATGCACATTGAGAGATACACAAAGTAACACACAAACTCCCAGAGCAGCATACATACACACATACACACCCACACATTCCAACCAGAAGCTAGGAAAAGACAGCTAGCTGTCCTCGGAGTTCTGGGGGCTACTTCCTGACCCCTGCTCATCTTCCCCTTTTGCCACTTCCTCACAATGGTTCTAACTTAAATCCTATGGCGTATTCCCTCTGCAGAAGCCTTAGAAAACCACTCCACATTCATCCTGCCATATTCATACCCACCTCTATCACACGACATCAGATTCCCATTACCTGTCTGTTGCCTAGACTATAGAAAGATCTATCCGGGCTTCCTGACTTCAGTATCTTTCCTCCAATCCATCTTCCACAGGACTGTCTGCCAGAGGGAATCTTTCTAGAGCTCAGCCCTGATCTTGCCTCATTCCTGCTCAAAATCCTTTCTATCCTCCCCACTGCCAGCACAAGCCAACCCAGACACCTGGCATTCACAGGGTGACCAAACCCTGGGGCCCCTCTTCATGCCTCCTGTTCTCTAGGAGGCAGATGGTACTTCAGTCAGCTCCCTACCCGTACCTGCCCTGAGATATCCTGCCTCCTGTACTATTTCCTTGAGCTGGAACTGCCACCTTCCACACCTATCAAAATCCTACCCACTTTAAAATTTCCTGGGTTGTTTGACTTTTTTAAAGGATGACTACATCTTCGCCATTACATAAAAAAAAAAAAATGTTTTCCTTCTTCAAGTCCCAACCCAGAAGTTTCCTCCTCCATGAAGTCTGCTTCTAATCTCCCAAAATCACTGTGTTAGAGAACTGAACTCGCCCCAACTAGCTTTAACAGGTATGTGTGCCATGGTCCTCAGAGGAGAGATTATGGGAAAAGAGGATGGAACCCCTGATGCTAGAACCTCCTCTGGGGCAGGCACTGTGCTGACACTCTGTGTTACTGCATTGCCCACAGTCCTGCAAAGACAGACTGACAAACCCCAGGCCCCTGGATTCTCAGGCCAGTTCTCTTTTGAACTACCCTATTCTAATCATAGGAACCCTGGTGGTGTAGTGCTTAAGACTTTGGCTGCTTATCAAGAGATCAGCAATTCAAATCCACCAGGCACTCTTTGGAAACATTATGGGGCAGTTCTACTCTGTCCTATAGGGTCATTATGAGTTGGAATTGATTCTATGGCAAAGGTTTATTCTAACCATGGATTTGAGTCCTGGCACTGACACCAACCAGCTTGAAGTGTGACCGTGGGCAAATCTAAACCCTTGATTTTGTCAAGGGTTCCTCCAGGTCTGGGATTCTATTATTCCGAGATGCAGGATTTTATGCAGCCCCTCCCATGAGGACTTCTTGGGCTAGGCATATCCATCATTTATTCTCTCTGTCTTTGTCTGTTTCTCTCTATCTTCTCCCTGTCTCTCTTATCTTCTCTCTTTGTCTTGGTTTCCCTCTTTCTTCTGTCTCCCTCTCTGTCACTGTCTTTCTGCCTCTACCTGTCTGTTTCTCCTTCTCCATCTTTCTGTCTCTCTCCCCTCTCTGTCTCATTTTGTCTTTCCTAGTCTTTCCCTCCTCCATGTGTCTGTCAGGTTGTCATACTGTGGGGGCTTGCGTGTTTCTGGGATGCTGGAAGTTATGCCACTGGTATTCAGATACCAGCAGAGTCACCCATGGAGGACAGGTTTCAGCTGAGCTTCCAGACTAAGACAGGCTAGGAAGAAGGACCCAGCAGTCTACCTCTAAAAAGCATTAGCCAGTGAAAACCTTATGAATAGCAGCAGAACATTGTCTGATATACTGCTGGAAGATGAGCCCCCCAGGCTGGAAGGCACTCAGAAGATGACTGGGGAAGAGCTGCCTCCTCAAAGTAGAGTCGACCTTAATGACGTGGATGGAGTAAGCTTTTGGGACCTTCATTTGCTGATGTGGCACGACACAAAATGAGAAGAAACAGCTGCAAACATCCATTAATAATCCGAATTTGGAATGTACAAAGTATGAATCTAGGAAAATTGGAAATCATCAAAAATGAAATGGAACACATAAACACATAAACATTAGCGAGCTGAAATGGACTGGTATTGGCCATTTTGAATCAAACAACTCGAAGAGGAATGGTGTTGCATTCATCGTCAAAAAGAATGTTTCGAGATCTGTCCTGAAGTACAACGCTGTCAGTGATAGGCTAATATCCATACGCCTACAAGGAAGACCAGTTAATACGACTATTATTCAAATTTACCCACCAACCACTAAGGCCAAAGATGAAGAGAGGATTTTTATCAGCTGCTACAGTCTGAAATTGATCGAACATGCAATCAAGATGCATTGATAATTACTGGTGATTGGAATGCAAAAGTTGGAAACAAAGAAGACGGAACAGTAGTTGGAAAATATGCCCTTGGTGATAGAAACAATGCTGGAGATCGAATGATAGAATTTTGCAAGACCAATGACTTCTTCATTGCAAATACCTTCTTTCACCAACATAAACGGCGACTGTACACATGGACCTCGCCAGATGGAACACACAGGAATCAAATTGAGTACATCTGTGGAAAGAGACGATGGAAAAGCTCAACATCAACAGTCAGAACAAGGCCAGGGGCTGACTGTGGAACACAGACCATCAATTGTTCATATGTAAGTTCAAGCTGAAACTGAAGAAAATCAGAGCAAGTCCATGAGAGCCAAAATATGAACTTGAGTATATCCCACCTGATTTTAGAGACCATCTGAAGAATAGATTTGATGCATTGAACACTAGTGACCAAAGACCAGACTAGTTATGGAATGACATCAAGGACATCGTACATGAAGAAAGTAAGAGGTCATTGAAAAGAAGGGAAAGAAAGAAAAGACCAAGATGGATGGCAGAGGAGACTCTGAAACTTGCTCTCGAACGTCAAGCAGCTAAAGCAAAAGGAAGAATTGATGAAGAAAAAGACCTGAGCAGAAGATTTCAAAGGGCCGCTCGAGAAGACAAAGAAAGTATTATAATGACATGCGCAAAGAGCTGGAGATGGAAAACCAAAAGGGAAGAACATGCTTAGCATTTCTCAAGCTGAAAGAACTGAAGAAAAAATTCAAGGCTCGAGTTGCAATGGTGAAGGATTCTATGGGGAAAATATTAAATGACGCAGGAAGCATCAAAAGAAGATGGAAGGAATACACAGAGTCATTCTACCAAAAAGAATTAGTCGATGTTCAACCATTTCAAGAGGTGGCATATGAACAGGAACCGATGGTACCGAAGGAAGAAGTCCAAGCTGCTCGGAAGGCATTGGCAAAAAACAAGACTCCAGGAATTGATGGAATATCAATTGAGATGTTTCAACAAATAGATGCAGCACTGGAGATGCTCACTCATCTATGCTAAGTAACATGGAGGAGAGCTTCCTGGCCAACTGACTGGAAGAGATCCATATCTATGGCTATTCCCAAGAAAGGTGATTCAACCGAATGTGGAAATTATAGAACAGTATCAATTAATATTACACGCAAGCAAAATTTTGCTAAAGATCATTCAAAAACAGCTGCAGCAGTATATTGACAGGGAACTGCCAGAAATTCAGGCCAGTTTCAGAAGAGGACGTGGAACCAGGGATATCATTGCTGATGTCAGATGGATCCTGGCTGAAACCAGAGAATACCAGAAGGATGTTTACCTGTGTTTTATCGACTATGCAAGGGCATTCGACTGGACTGTGTGGATCATAACAAATTATGGATGACATTGCAAAGAATGGGAATTCCAGAACACTTAATTGTGCTCATGAGGAAACTTTACATAGATCAAGAGGCAGTTGTTTGGACAGAACAAGGGAATACTGATTGGTTTAAAGTCAGGAAAGGTGTGTGTCAGGGTTGTATTCTTTCACCATACCTATTCAATCTGTATTCTGAGCAAATAATCCGAGAAGCTGGACTATATGAAGAAGAACAGGGCATCAGGATTGGAGGAAGACTCATTAACAACCTGGGTTATGCAGATGACACAACCTTGCTTGCTGGAAGTGAAGAGGACTTGAAGCACTTACTAATGAAGATCAAAGACCACAGCCTTCAGTATGGATTACACCTCAACATAAACAAAGAAAAATCCTCACAACTGGACCAATGAGCAACATCATGATAAATGGAGAAACGATTGAAGTTGTCAAGGATTTCATTTTACTTGGATCCACAATTAACACCCATGGAAGCAGCAGTCAAGAAATCAAAGGACACATTGCATTGGGTAAATCTGCTGCAAGGGACCTCTTTAAAGTGTTGAAGAGCTAAGATGTCACCTTGAAGACTAAGGTGTGGTTGACCCAAGCCATGGTATTTTCAATGACATCATATGCATGTGAAATCTGGACAATGAATAAGGAAGACCGAAGAAGAATTGATGGCTTTGAATCATGGTGTTGGTGAAGAATATTGAATATACCATGGACTGCCAAAAGAATGAACAAATCTGTCTTAGAAGAAGTACAACCAGAATCCTCCTTAGAGGCAAGGATGGCAAGACTGCATCTTACATACTTTGGACATGTCAGGAGGGATCAGTCCCTGGAGAAGGACATCATGCTTGGCAGAGTACAGGGTCAGTGGAAAAGAGGAAGACCCTCAACGAGGTAGATTGACACAGTGGCTGCAACAATGAGCTCAAGCATAACAACGATTGTAAGGATGGTTCAGGACCAGGCAGTGTTTCAGTCTGTTGTGCATAGGGTCACTATGAGTCAGATCTGACTCGATGGCACCTAACAACAACAACAAGTCTTTCCCCATTTCTCTTCTCTTCCTTTCCTTCTTTCTCTCCGTCTCTTCCTCTGTACCTCTTCCTTTCTGTCTCCATCCCCATAACCCCAAAATTTGGCTGAATACCTTCCCACTCAAAATTTTTCTGATGCTTCCTGAGTGCTTTTGATGAGCAGAGGTAGAATGAGGTCCCTCTGAAAGTCTTGGGAAACTCAAGTCCCCTACCTCTCAGGAAAGATTTACACAGCTAAGGAGGAAGACAGCAGGATGAGTAGTCTCATAGGAAATCTAGCTGGCTACCACCCTTCAGCCTTTCACCCAAAGAGAGGGCACTGTCCACAGATCCCAAAGGGTCTTCATCTCCTAGATTATCCAATCCAGAACGTTCTTAGATCCTCCCACTCCTCCAGCCACCATTTTACAGGAAACAGGCCACAGACAGGAAAAGATGGTCCACCACTATACAATACAGCAAGGTACTGAAAGAACTGAAACTAGAAAGAAAGCTGATCTCCTGACTCCTAATCAACATATGAGAATTGATTCAATGCCACCAATTGAAATGTACTGTTGGAGTCATTTTGCTAGGAGAAGAAGTGAAGGCTGAAGACCATGACTGACATGGTGGGGACCTGATTCCTATCCAGTTTGTAAATAATCAAGGACTGGGTCTGGATCTCCTTCCTGTCCAATAAAAGCTCAATAGTGTCTGGACCCAGCTCAGTGATGAATAAATGATGAAGGGAACTGCCATCAGGGTACTTGGGGGACTCTCTGAGGCTCTAGGTAGTTAATGCAGAACAATTCAAAACCTTGGAAACCAAAGGATCAAGGGGTTTAGTCTCAGTCTGGTCTAAACTTGCTCAGTCAGGAGTTCCCCCCTCACCCATCTCCCATAACTCAGTTTCTTTGTTAAAAAAAGGGAGGGGGGTAATGATATATGCCTTATCTGGCCTCCTGGAGCTGGGAAATTAACAATGGAAAAAAAAAGAATAGGAAAGAGCTTTGACAAAAAGAAGACAGCACTCCATAAATATAATGGCATACTATAGTGATGTCCCAGCTAGCAATTATGTCCTCAGCAGCAACTGCAGGTGCCAAGTGAGTCATCCTCTCGTTCTCAAAGGTGGAGGCCTTGAGAGGGGAGTTTAATGTTGAGAGTTTTTTTTCCCTATGGAGGGGGTTCCAGAACAGGAGTGGACAGAGCTACATACGTGTACACACATACACCAGGATTCCAGCCTCTTGGGGACTAAACAGCCTAAACAAGGACTGCACTCCCACCTCTGCTATTTAATTCTGAGACAACAAGTCCCCAAGCCACTGGGGTTTCTGGGGGACTAGAAGTCAGAATCTTCAATTTATATTCAGTCCCAGTTCTACAGCCAGCCCTGGACAGGATGAGTCCAGCTCTAACCTTGGGTTCTAGTTCTGATTCTGTCACCAATTTACTCTGTGGCTTCAGAAAATCTCATTCTTTCTCTGAACGCTTTTCATCTGTAAAATAAAAGATGAACTAGATGCCTAACATTGTTTCAAGAGCCCTGGACTGGGATTCAGAAGACCTATCACAGCAACGGTATGATCTTAGACAAGTCCTTTTCTGGACCTCAGTTTCCTCAACTATAAAATGAGACATTTGGATTAGATGCTTAGTGCTGTACTTCAAGGGCTCTGGACTGGGGGTTCAGAAAATCTGGGTTCTAGCCCTAACTGCCACAACTGCCACAGTGAATCATTGCCCGAGTTTAGATTGGTCTCGTCCCTTCTCTGGGCCTCAGTTTCGATACCTGTACCATGAAAGGATCCAAACAGAAATTATCTAGACGAACTCTCTAATTCTGACAGCCTCTGGTACTAGAATTTTACAAACAAGGAGAAGGAAGCAAAGGGAGAGGAAGGCCACACCCAAAATAATTTCTCATCAGTTGGGACTGGTTGCCCTCTATCGGGCAGAAGTAAAAGCACAGGCCCATTTAGACTTTATAGAGGCAACTGCTAAAGGACTGAGGCAGGAAGAGGACACAGAAGACAATAGGGTGCTTTGCCAGATAGGACCAGGCACATAGGCTAAGATTGGCCCACAGACTTCCTATTGATTAGGAGGGAGTCAGATAGGAAGTATGTGCTGGGAGACTGGAACTTCCCTCCCAGCTGCCAGAAAAGCAAAAGGCTGTCTAGTGCTGCACAAAGGATATGGCCAGTCTGGTCCCTGCCATGGGGAAAGTGAGTAGATTTGGGGACCTATGGAGGAATGATTTAGGGCGGCATGTGACCGTTCTGTGAGGCTATGTTTGGGAACAAGTTAGTTCCATGGCTGAGAAGCTTTCACATGTGGGCAAAGAACTCAACATGTGGCAGGAGTTTCTCAAATTAAAGTATTTTTCATCATGCCCACCTACTCCCTGCCCTCTCCAGAGTAGAAGCAATTTATTCCTGGCAGAAGAAAGGGTGATCTTAGTCTGGGAGTGAAAAGCTAATCCCAAGAAGGAGAATAAATGCTGGGGAGTATTCAGTATTGGGAGAAGGCCCTAATGTTTAGGGGATTTGTGGGCCCAGTCTTGGGGTGTCACTAATTTTGGAGAAATCTGTGAACTCGGTCTTTCATGGCATTACATGCTGGAGGCTCCGGATGGATTCAGACATAGAGTTCTGTTACAGAACTAGGCACATATTAAGCCTTTAGTCTCTGTTATTCTACAGTGTTCCACAGTAGACCATGAAACTCTGTGTTCCTCTCCCCCTTTCTCTCTTTCTTGGTTGAAAATTATGACCACCCAGTACATTCAGCCCAGATGCAAGGGGGAAAAAAGGGAGAAAGTTTCCTTCTTGTGGAACAGGGGTGGTTACAGCACTAGCTCTCCTCCTGAATCATTATATAATCCAAGTCAAGCCCAAGCCTTTCTCTGGACTTCAGTTTCCCCATCTGAAAGAGGAAGGGGTTGGACTTGAGCTCCCAGGCTCTTCCCAGCCCTGACAGTCTACCTGATTCCATAATTCTCTGTGACATTCTATTCTCCTCTCCTCCTACCAAATAGGGCCTAGCCATTCCCATTTCAATCATAATATCCTATCCTACTCTTTCAAGCTTGCATGGCTTTCCATGACATTCTAGCCCCCCACCCCCACCCCCAGTCCCCTCATCCCACTATCACAACAGGGCACAATCTTCTCTAATTTTGATTGGAAATTCTAATCACCCACCATCCGATAATGGTGAGTTTAAAAAGATAGATGTAGTATTTTTCTGAGTACCATAACTCCCAGCTCAGCCACTACTTCCCTGCAGACCCTTGGGAAAATCCCCTCCCCTTTCTAGACCTCATTTTCCCTGTTTGTAATTTAAAAAGACAAGAAAGAAAAGAACAAAATGGACCCTCTGAAACTTGCTCTTGAACATAGAGTAGCTAAAGCAAATGGAAGAAATGATGAAGTAAACAGTTGAACAGAAGATTTCAAGGGCAGCTTGAGAAGACAGAGTATTATAATGAGATGTGCAAAGACTTAGAGTTAAAAAATCAAAAGGGAAGAATACGCCAGGCATTTCAAACTGAAATAACCCAAGAAAATAATTCGAGCCTCAAGTTGCAATTTTGAAGGATTCTATGGGCAAAATATTGAGCGACACAGGAAGCATTAAAAGAAGATGCAAGGAACACAGAGAATCAGTATACCAAAAAGAATTGATCGACGTTCAAACATTTCGGAAGGAAGCATATAATAACAACTGATGGTACTGAAGAAAGAAGTCCAAGCTGCACTGAAAGCACTGGCAAAAAACAAGGCTCTAGGAATTGGTGGAATACCATCTGAGATATTTCAACTAACGGATGCAGTGCTGGCGGTGCTTACTCATCTATGCCAGGAAATTTGGAGGACCTGTTCAACTGACTGGAAGAGATCCATATCTGTGCCCATTTCAAAGAAAGATGATCCAAGAGAATGTGGAAATTATCAAACAGTATCGTTAATATCACCTGCAAGTAAAATTTTGATGAAGATAATTCAAAAATGGTTGCAGCAGTACATCGACAGGGAAGTGCCAGAAATTCAACCCAGATTCAGAAGAGGTTGTGGAACAAGGGATATCATTGCTGATGTCAGACAGATCTTGGCTGAAAGCAGAGAATACCAGAAAGATGTTTACCTGTGTTTTATTGACTATGCAAAGGCATTTGCCTGTGTGGATCATAACAAATTATGGACAATATTGCAAATAATGGGAATTCCAGAACACTTAATTGTTCTTATGAAGAACCTGTACATAGACCAATAGGCAGTTGTCCAAACAGAACAAGGAGATACTGCATAGTTTAAAATAAGGAAAGGTGTGCATCAGGGTTGTATCCCTTTACCATACTTATTCAATCTGTATGCTGAACAAATAATCCAAGCAGCTGGACTATATGAAGAAGAATGCAGCATCAGGATTGGAGGAAGACTCATTAACAACCTGAAATATGCAGATGACACAACCTTGGTTGCTGAAAGTGAAGAGGACTTGAAACACTTACTGATGAAAATCAAAAACTACAGCCTTCAGTATGGATTACATCTCAACATAAGGAAAACAAAAGTCCTCACAATTGGACCAATAAGCAACATCATGATAAACGGAGAAAAGATTGAAGTTGACAAGGATTTCATTTTACTTGGACCCACAATCACCACCCATGCAAATAGCAGTCAATAAATCAAACAGTGTAATTCATTGGGCAAATCTGCTAGAAAAGACCTCTTAAAGTGTTGAAAAGCAAAGACGTCACTTTGAGAACTAAAGTGTACCTGACCCAAGCCATGGTATTTTCAGTCACCTCATACGCATACAAAAGCTGAACAATGAATAAGGAAGACCGATGAAGAATTGATGCCTTTGAATTATGGTGTTGGCAAAGAATATTGAATATACCATAGTCTGCCAGAAGAATGAACAAGTCTCTCTTGGAAGAAGTGCTCTTTGGAAGCGAGGCTGGTGAAACTTCATCTCACATATTTTGGACATGTTATCAGGAGGGATCAGTGCCTGGAGAAGAACAACATGCTTGGTAAGGTAGAGGGTCAGTGAAAAAGAGGAAGACCTTCAATGAGATGGACTGACATAGTGGCTGCAACAATGGGCTCAAACATAGTCACGATTTTGAGGATGGCGGAGGACTGGCCAGTGTTTCATTCTGTTGTACATATGGTCTCTACGAGTTGGAACTGACTCAAAGACACCTAACAACAACAATAATATCAGGGCAGTGAAATAAAATGCTCCATCATCTTCCACTTCTAAGCAGTGAGAAGTTTGAGATTGTCTTTGATATTTTTCCATATTTCTGATCCCTTTTCAGTGACCCTTAAATGGAATCCTCCCAACATCCCCCCATCTCTGATAAGTGCCCAGGGTTTCCACTACCATGCCATAAACAGGACAGCCAGGCTTCCATTCTGCTTTCCCAACTTTTGGACCTGTCTCCTTCCCCTCCCCACCCTGTTCCCTCCACAAACAAAAGTTTTTTCTTTCCCATTTAAGCTGTTTTTAAGTGACAATAGTTTATTGTGAGAATCAGATGCAATAAAGACAACAAATTGCTTTTTATCTTATAGAATGGTTTGCCCACATGGTCCTGTCATTAGTTTATTACACTACCCTCTGTCCCTGCTGATATCCACAAGCCTCCCCCAAACAAAACATACACAGAACCTAAAATGAAGACTTCAAAGGAAGTTTTATTTTAAAGTTTTTTAAACAGAATTATGCTCATAGCTTCAGCAACAGTGAAAGCTCAATTCAACCTCCCAGTTCAGCCCAGTCGTCTGGGGCACTTCCTCGGATGACTCACTGGCTTGATTTTAAGTCAGACCTAAGGAGGTCCCTTCTATCCCTCCTGGAAGCCAGTTCCAAGAGAGATGCATGGTAAAGGACACCACAGGAAAAGCCAGAAGGAAAGAGCATGCAGGTAGTAAAACAACAACAACAAAAGAAAAGGTGAGAGGACTTCTGGTCAACATGGCGCCATAGACAGAAGCACCACTCC
Organism: Loxodonta africana; assembly: GCF_030014295.1. Classification (NCBI taxonomy): domain Eukaryota; kingdom Metazoa; phylum Chordata; class Mammalia; order Proboscidea; family Elephantidae; genus Loxodonta; species Loxodonta africana. The sequence continues at coordinate 70,600,244 of NC_087369.1, forward strand.
GTCGTCCCTCTACAGCAAAGACCAGAAAAACTAAGTAAAACAGAGACAAATGTCATTCCTGGAACCTGAAGTGTCAAATGAAGAGATAAAGAAATCAGCCAAACACCGAATGGAATAAGAAACTGACAGAGGACAGAGAGCTAGGAGAGATACCTGCAGAGGGTCCCATTCCTAACGCAGCAGGGATCCGCCATCTTGGACTCCTGTTGGGGATTGGCAGGCAGGGAGCACCGGAAAGCAGCTTTGCAGAACTCCTAACAGGAGACAGAGCACCCGGTAACCAGCCATACATGCTTTCCCATCCCCCATTCTCTCTCCGCTGCTCTACCTGTAAGCTTCCTGGCTGGCTGTGATGGCCAGCCAGGAAATACAGTATCCTTGCAGCTTGGATTCGCCCCACCCATGTCCCTTGTCGGAGATCAGAGGACAGGGAGTAATGGAAAACAGCTTCAGGAAGTTTCCAGCAGGAGACAGAGCACCTGGTAACCAGCAATATGCGCTCTCCTAGCCCCCAGCCCTTTCTCCTCCCCTCCCCTTCGGCCTCCTCTGCTTCCCTCCAGCTGCAGTCTCTTGGCCAGGAGGCAACTGCTTTGGTCTCAGCCTGCTTGGATTCACCCTGCCCAGACTGGCCTTGCTCCTAAGCTGGTCTTGGTTCTTTTTGTTTCTTCTGTGCCTCCTACCACCTCCCTCTCCTTTCTCTGGAATACCTGGCTCCATGTGCCATCTTTTTCTTCTTTTTTAAATTTTTATTGTGCTTTAAGTGAAAGTTTACAAATCAAGTCAGTCTGTCATACAAAAATTTATATACATCCTGCTTTATATGTCTGGGTTTTATATACTCCTAGTTGCTCTCCCACTAATGAGACAGCACAGTCCCTCTCTCCACCCTTTATTTCCCTGTCCATTCAGCCAGCTTCTGTCCGCCTCTGCCTTCCCCACTCCCCTCCAGACAGGAGCTTCCCACATAGTCTCATGAGTCTACTTGATGCAAGAAGCTCATTCCTCACTGTATCATTTTCTATCCTATAATCCATTCTAATCCCTGTCTGAAGAGTTGGCTTTGGGAATAGTTCCTGTCTTGGGCTAACAGAAGGGCTGGGGACCATGACCTCCGGAGTCCTTCTAGTCTCAGTCAGAACATTAAATTCTGGGTTTTTTTAAGAGAATTTGAGGTATGCATCCCACTGCTCATCTGCTCCCTCAGGGGTTATCTGTCATGTTCCTTGTCAGGGCAGTCATCAGGGGTACCCGGGCACCATCTAGTTCTTCTGGTCTCAGGCTGATGTAGTCTCTGGTTTATGTGGCCCTTTCTGTCTCTCAGGCTCATAAGTACCTTGTGTCTGTGGTGGTCTTCATTCTCCTTTACTCCAGGTGGGTTGAGGCCAATTGATGCATCTTAGATGGCTGCTTGCTAGCTTTTAAGGCCCCAGATGCTTCTCACCAAAGTGGGATGCAGAATGTTTTCTTAATAGATTTTATTATGCCAATTGGCCTAGATGTCCCCTGAAACCATGGTCCCAAAACCCCCACCCCTGCTGCGCTGACCCTCGAAGCTTTCGGTTGTATTCAGGGAGCTTCTTTGCTTTTGGTTTAGTCCAGTTGTGCTGACCTCTCCTGTATTGTGTGTTGTCTTCCCCTTCACCTAAAATAGTTCTTGTTTACTAATTAGTGAATACCCCTCTCCCTCCCTCCCTCCCCACTCTAGTAACCATCAAAGAATATTTTCTTCTCTGTTTAAAGTATTTCTCGAGTTCTTATAATAGTGGTATAATACAATATTTGTCCTTTTGCAACTGACTAATTTCACTGAGCATAATGCCTCCCAGATTCTTCTGTTATGAAATGTTTCACAGATTCATCATTGTTCTTTATCGATGGGTAGTGTTCCATTGTGTGAATATACCGTAATTTATTTATCCATTCATCCATTAATGGGCACCTTGGTTGCTCCCGTCTTTTTGCTATTGTATACATTGCTGCAGTGAACATGGGTGTGCATGTATCTGTTCATGTAAAGGCTCTTATTTCTCTAGGATCCGTTCCAAGGAGTAGGATTGCTGGATCGTATGGTAGTTCTATTTCTAGCTTTTGAAGGAAGCGCCAAATCGATTTGCAACGTGGTTGTACCACTTTACACTCCCACCGGGAGTGTGTAAGTGTTTCAGTCTCTCCACAACCTCCTCAACATTTACTATTTCATGTTTTTTGGATTAATGCCAGCCTCGATGGAGTGAGATGGAATCTCATTGTAGTTTTGATTTGCATTTCTCTAACGGCTAATGACTCATGTTTATCATTTCCTCATGTTTATGTCTTAGCTACATGAATGTCTTCTTTAGTGAAGTGCCTGTTCATATCCTTTGCCCATTTTTTAATTGGGTTGTCTTTTCGTAGTTGAGTTTTTGCAGTATCATGTAGATTTTAGAGATCAGAAGCTGATCGGAAAATGTCATAGCTAAAAACTTTTTCCCAGTTTGTAGGTAACCTTTTTACTCGTTTGGTGAAGTCTTGGGATGAGCATGTTTGTTGACTGAAAAGGAAACCCTGGATAGGTGTTTGATTTTTAGGAGCTCCCAGTTATCTAGTGTCTTGTCGATTGTTACTAACGTTTCGTATACTGTTTATGCCATGAGTTAGGGCCCCTAGCATTGTCCTCTTTTTTCTTCCATGATCTTTATTGTTTCAGATTTTATATTTAGGTCTTTGATCCATTTTGAGTTAGTTTTTGTGCATGGTGTGAGGTATGGGTCTTGTTTCATTTTTTTGCAGATGGATATCCAGTTATGCCAGCAGCATTTGTTAAAGAGACTGTCTTTTCCCCATTTAAATGACTTTGGGCCTTTGTCAAATATCAGCTGCTCATATGTGGATGGATTTATGTCTAGATTCTCAATTCTGTTCCATTGGCCTATATGTCTGTTATTGTACCAGTACCAAGCTGTTTTGAGAACTGCAATGGTATTAAAAAAAAAAAAAACCGAACCCAGTGCTGTCAATTTGATTCTGACTCATAGCAACCCTATAGGACAGAGTAGAACTGCCCCATAGAGTTTCCAAGGAGCTCCTGGTGGATTCGAACTGCCGACGCTTTGGTTAGCAGCCATAGCACTTAACCACTAGGCCACCAGGGTTTCCCTGTGGCGGTATAATAGGTTCTAAAATCAGGTAGTTTGAGGCCTCCCACATCGTTCTTCTTTTTCAGTAATGCTTTGTTTGTCCATCTCATTAAAAAAAAAGTCATTGAAATTTGGATTGGAATTGCATTGTATCTATAAATCACTTTTGGTGGAATAGACATTTTTACAATGTTAAGTCTTCCGATCCATGAGCAAGGTATATTTTTCCACTTATATAGGTCTCTTAGATTCTTGCAGTAGTTTCTTGTAGTTTTCTTTGTATAGGTCTTTTACATCTCTGGTAAGATTTATTCCTAAGTATTTTATCTTCTTGGGGCCTACTGTAAATGATATAGATTTGGTGATTTCCTCTTTGATGTTCTTTTTTCTTGGTGTAGAGGAATCCAACCGATTTTTGTATGTTTATCGTGTATTCTGATACTCTGCTGAACTCTTCTATTAGTTTCAGTAGTTACCTTGAGGATTCTTTAGGGTTTTCTGTGTATAAGATCATGTCATCTGCAAATAGAGATACTTTTACTTCTTCCTTACCAGTCTGGATGCTCTTTATTTCTTTATCTAGCCTAATTGCTCTGGCTAGGACCTCCAGCACAATGTTGAATAACAGCGGTGATAAAGAGCATTCTTGTCAGCTTCCCATTCTCAAGGGGAATGCTTTTAGACTCCATTTAGGATGATGTTGGCTGTTGGCTTTGTATAAATGCCTTTTATTATGCAGAGGAATTTTCCTTCTATTCCTATTTTGCTGACAGTTTTTATCATAATCGTTATTGACCTTTATCAAATGCCTGTTCTGCATCAATTGATAAGATCATATGGTTCTTGTATTTGTTTTATCTATATGATGGATTACATTAATTGTTTTTCTAATGTGGAACCATGCCTGCATACCTGGTATGAATCCCATCTGGTCATGGTGGTTTTTTTGTTCTTGTTGTTATGCTGTTGAAACCTTTGGCTAGGATTTTTGCATCTAAGTTCATGAGGCGGATAGGTCTGTAATTTTCTTCTTTCTGGTGTCTTTACCTGGTTTTTTGTATCAGAGATATGCTGGATTCACAGAATGAGTTTGGAAGTATTCCATCCTTCTCTATGCTCTGAAATAACTTTAGTAGTAGTGGTGTTAACTCTTGTCTGAAAGTTTGGTAGAACTCTCCATTGAAGCCGTCCTGGCCAGGGCTTTTTTTTGGGGAGTTTTTAATTATCTTTTCAATCCCTTCTTTTGATAAGGGTTCTTTTTTTTTAGTTGTTCTACCTCGGTTCGTGTTAGTTTAGGTAGGTAGTGTGTTTCTAGAAATTCATCCATTTCTTCTATGTTTTCATGTGTGTTAGAGTACAATTTTTCGTAGTAATCTGATATTCTTTTCATTTCAGTTGGGTCTGTTGAGATATCACCGATCTCATTTCTTATTCGAGTTATTTGCTTCCTGTCCTGTTTTTCCTTTGTTAGTTTGGCCAATGGTTTATCAATTTTTTTAAATGTTTTCAGAGAACCAGCTTTTGGTCTTGCTAACCCTTTCAATTGTTTTGTTTTGTTTTTTGTCCTCTATTTCCTTTAATTCTGCTCTAATTTTTATTATTTGCTTTCTTCTGGTGCTTGAGGGTTTCTTTTGTTGCTCTCTTTCTATTTGTTCAAGTTGTATGGATAACTCTTTGATTTTGGCCCTTTCTTCTTTTTGTATGTGTGCACTTATCGATATAAATTGACCTCTGAGCACCGCTTTAGCTGTGTCCCAAAGGTTCTGATAGGAAGTGGTTTCTTTCTCATTGAGTTCTATGAATTTCTTTCTTCCATCCTTAATGTCTTCTATAACCCAATCATTTTTGAGCAGGGTATTGTTCAGTTTCCAAGAGTTTCATTTTTTTTCACTGCTTTTTCTGTTATTGATTTCCACTTTTATGGCCTTATGGTCCCAGAAGAGGCTTTGTAATATTTTGATGTTTTGGATTTTGCTAAGGCTTGCTTTATGACCTAATACATGGCCAATTCTAGAGAATGTTCCATGTGTGCTAGAAAAGAAAGTATACTTGGCTGCTGTTGGGTGGAGTGTTCTGTATATGTCTATGAGGTCAAGTTGGTTGATTGTGGCATTTAGATCTTCTATGTCTTTATTGAGCTTTTTTCTAGATGTTCTGTCCTTCACCGATAGTGTTGTTTTGAAGTCTCCTACTATTATTCTGGAGCTGTCTCACTTTTCAATGTTGTTGTAAGTTTGCGTTATGTATCTTGAAGCTGTGTCATTGGGTGCATAACTATGTAGTATGGTTATATTCTATTGGCATATTGTCCCTTTAATCATTATGTAGTGTCCTTCCTTATCCTTTGTGGTGGATTTAACTTTAATGCCTATTTTGTCAGAAATTAATATTGCCTCTCTGCTCTTTTTTGATTGTTTCCTTGATATATATTTTTCCATCCTTTGAGTTTTAGTTTGTTTGTGTCTCTAAGTCTAAGGTGTGTCTCTTGTAGGCAGCAAAATGATGGATCATGTTTTGTTATCCTTTCTGTCACTCTCTGTCTCTTTATTGGTGCATTTAGTCCGTTTACATTCAATGTATTTATGAATGAGTTTAGTGCTGTCATTTTGATGTCTTTTTTTGTGCATTGAGAGTTTCTTTTTCCCCACTTAATTTTTTGTCCTGAGTAGTTTATATATTGTCTTTTCCTCTTATTTGTTGTTGTTGATTTAGTTTCTGCTGAGTCTTTATTTTTCTCTTGTATTTTATTTTGATGAGTAGGGTTGCTAGTCTCCTTTGTGGTTACCTTAATATTTACCCCATTTTTCTAAGTTTAAACGTAACTTTTATGTGTTTATATCACCTTTATTTCCTCTCAGTTGAAAGATGTATGACTATATTTCTTAGTCCCTCTTTATTGTTTTACTGTTGTCTTCTTTTACGTAATGACATTGTTGTTTCCCTGTTTTGAGCATTTTTTTTATCTTGATTTATTTTTGTGATTTTCCTATCTGGGTTGACATCTGGTTGCTCTGTCCCGTGTTCTAGTCTTGGGTTGATATCTGATATTATTAATTTTCTAACTGGAGAATTCCCTTTAGTATTTCTTGTAGTTTTGGTTTGGTTTTTATGAATTCCCTAAACTTCCGTTTATCTGGAAATGTCCTAATTTCACCTTCATATTTGAGGGACAGTTTTGCTGCATATATGATTCTTAGCTGGCAATTTTTCTCCTTCAATGCTTTATATAAGTCACCCCATTGCTTTTTTTGCATGTATGGTTTTTGCCAAGTAGACCGAGCTTATTCTTATTGACTGTCCTTTGTAGATGAGTTTTCATTTATCCCTAGCTGCTCTTAAAATTCTCTCTTTATTGTTGGTTTTGGCAAGTTTGATTATAATGTCTTGGTGACTTTCTTTTGAGATCTGCCTTATGTGGATTTCAATGAGCATCTTGGATAGATATCTTTTCATTTTTCACAATATCAGGGAAGTTCTCTGCCAACGCATGTTCAACAATTCTCTCTGTATTTTCTCTTATCCTGCCCTGTTCTGGTACTCAGATCACTCGTAGGTCATTTCTCTTGTTGGAGTTCCACATGATTCTTAGGTTTTCTTCAATTTTTTAAAAAAAAATTATCTTATTTTTCTTTGAATATATTGGTGCCAAGTGTTTTATCTTCAGTCTCAATAACTCTGCCTTCCACTTCCTCAATTCTGCTCCTGTGACTTTCTATTGAGTTGTCTAAATCTGTAATTTTGTTGTTAATCTTCTGAATTTCTGATTGGTGTGTCTCCATGGATTCTTGCAGCTTATTAAATTTTTCATTATGTTCTTGAGTAACAGTTTTAATTTCTTCAACTGCTTTATCTGTGTGTTCCTTGGCTTGTTCTGCATTTTGCCTGATCTCCTTCCTGATCTCTGGAAGAGTTCTGTATATTAACCTTTTGTTTTCTACATCTGGTATTTCCAGGAAGGTACCTACATCCGGAATATTCCTTGATTCTTTGTTTTGAGAGTTTTTTGAAGCAATCACGGTCTGCTTCTTTATGTGATTTGATATTGATTGCTGTGTCCGAGCCATCTATTAGTTATTGTATTAGCAATTTTATGTTTTCATTACTGTATCCTAGCTTCTTGCTTTGTTTTGTTTTGATATGCCCAGATAGGTTGCTTGAGTGAGCTAGCTTGACTATTTTCACCCTTGAAGCTCTAACATCCTGTCACCAGATGGCTGGAGCTTTTACCATGTATATGAGCCTCTCGACGGCAGTGGGTTTGGTTTTTTGGGGTATCTGAGACTAGGAGTCCGTTCACTTTTCTTGTATGGATTCAGCTCAGGTGTCCAGGTAGGTGGTCATCAAGTGTGTGGTACAGGCTCTGTCCTACAGTCTTAGAGGGGCAGGGATGATTGGTGTAGGTACAGGTATTTGGTTACAGCAGGGGCTCACATTCTGAGCAAGACAGGGGGCTTAAAACCATCTTCTGAGTGTCTGTGAGGAAAGCATGTTCCTGTTCCCTAGAGCGCACAGTTGGGTGAGTTCTACAGATGGACCATGGGCACCCAACTCTTTTGGTTTTAAGAACTGGGAGGTACCACTTATCCTTGGACCCCTGTCGCGGTTGGCTAGGTGACGTGGGTGGAGCCACCAGTGCTTAGGCCCCAGATGTAGGTAGGTGAGGACTCTGTTTAATAGGCAAAGTGGTGTCAAACATCAAACACTCACCTCTCTACCACACAGCTGAAACAGTTGTAGTCTGCCAACAAGGGCCTATTCTCCTTAAATGGGCCCACATGTGTCCGTGCAGGGGTGAAAAGTATTCAAAGTCCATGGACCGTTTATGCCTGGACAGGATTCTCTTCTGTCCTGAGCTCCCCAGAGTAGTGGAGCTGGCAGATTATCTTTTCTCCAAATTGTGAATTTATTCCTTCTCCAAGGCCGAGAGAATGGCTCAGGGTGTGCAGCAGGGCCTATCTCAGGCCCAGGGAAATTGACAGCCACCAAAGCCAGCTTGGGGGCTGGAGGCATGTTAAAATATATGTAAGTACTTAGCTTTTGCTGAGAGCGCTGTTCTTCTGTGGTTCTGGAGGTGTGAGTAGGCTGTGTGGCTCACTGTCTCTCCCTGAGGAAACCACGTCCAGAATGCTTCTACCTGCCCCACCTCGGTTGCTCCAGGGAATAGTGCCTGAGGGTTCCCAGCCATTCAGTTCCAGCAACTCCTCTCCGCTTCTGAACTGCCTCTCCCTCCCCCTGCCACTCAGTTCATTTTCTAACTTTGCCTCTGATGTTCAGGGCTCCTAGCTTGTCACAAATCTAATCGTTTCACTTGTTTTTTTTTTTTTTGGTCTTTGTTGTAACAGGGATCACCAGAAGCCTCTGACTACTCTGCCACATTGGCCCCACCTCCATCTCTGCTTCTTCTTGAAAGGTTGTAAAGCCACACTTGACTGGGGAACCACTTGCCTGGCCCACTACACCACGTTGGTGGGATCCCTGGGGATTTTTTGTCTTATTTTGCTTTGTTTGTTTTCTTTTTCTTTTCCGCAGCTTGGGAGCCATTTCTAGCTGGGCTGCACTGTATGGCTTAGGAGCCACTCCCAGTCTGCACAGCTGCACAGGTGGGGTCCTTGGGCACATTTCATTCTTTCTTTTTTCCTTCCTTTCTTTTTTTCTATCTTTTACCCTTTCTGTCTTTCCTCATTCCTCAGTTTTTGTCTCTCTACACTCGATAGCACTATTTTTTTGTTTTGTTTTGTTTTTTTACACTTGCCTTCTTCTCCTGTCTCCTGAATACCTGGTGCTGTGTGACATCAATACTCCCTCTAGCCAGGCTATACCTTGCAGCCTGGGAGCCACTTCCCTGGTCTTAGCAGCCCCACTGGTGGGACTCTGGGACTCCTGGGGGCTTTTCTTTTTTTCTTTTACAAATTTTTATCTATTTTTTCTTTCTTTTTTATTTTTGCCTTTCTCCATTTGTTGGTTTCTTTTCTCTCCACTCCAATGGCAAGCTCCGTTAGTACTCTTTTCTTTTTCTTTGTTTCTCTGCTTGTTTGTTTTTAGCCCCTGTTTCTCTCTCCTTTTTCACATAGCCCTATTAACTCTGCACATCACAACCTCCCCCCTCTTTCCTGTTTACCTGCACTGTGCGCTGAACATCACACCCCCGAGCATCACAGGCATGGCCTACTGGAACTTCCCAGCACTGATTCCTTGCCCACTGTGTTGGCCCTAGTATGTGCCACAAACAACCCATCCCAGCCCCTCCCCATCAGCTGGACCTGCCCTGCTTCACCATAGCTTATTGACTGGCCCTGCCCATTGGACAGGAGGTGAAAAGTATTGTGACTACAGACAAGCAAACAACAAAGAACGCACAGCCCGCCTGGTCAGACATAATCAAATAATACAATAAAGCAGGACAAAACAAACAAATCTACAATCAAGAAATGAGGAAAATTACTAATGTCCCAAATACAGCAGACAATATCAAAACACAAAAATAATAGGAAAGGATGGTTCCAATAGGCGTCCAAAATAAAACACCAGATGACTTTCTAGTAGAAGAAAAGGAACTGGAACTACCTGACAGGGAATTCAAATCTCTAATATTCAGAGCAATCCAAGAGTTGAAGCAAAAAGCAGACAAAAATGAGGAAAAAATAGACAAATCTATGGAAAAGCCAGACAAATTCATGGAAAATACAGACAAAAAAAAAAAAAAAGGAATAATTCAGGTCAGGAAAGTAATACAGGAACAAAATGCCAAAATAAACTCATAGCTAGAAATCATACAAAAGCAACAATTAGAAATCCAAAAGATAAACAACAATATTTCAGAAATGGAGAGTCATAGAAGGGCTGAGGAGCAGGTTTGAAATGATGGAAGACAGAATCACTGAAATTGAAGACAAATACTTAGATACAATTCTGTTTGAGGAAAAAGCAAAAAAAAATGGAGAAAAATGAAGAAACCCTGAGAATTATGTGGGATAAGATCAAAAGCAAAATTTTGCGCATGATCGGAGTTTCAGAACAGGGAGAGAAAATGGAAACCACAGAGGAGATCATTGAAGGATTGCTGACAGAAAACTTCCCTAATATTATCATGAAAAGCTGACCATCCATGAAGCTCAATGAACCCCATATCGGATAGACCCCAAAAGAAGAACATCAAGGCATATCATAGTCACAGTCGCTAAAACCAAAGACAAAGTCCTGAAAGCAGCTCGAGAAAAACAAAAGTCACATACAGAGGAGAAACAATAAGACTAAGCTTTGATTATTCAGCAGAAACCATGCAGGCAAGAAGGCAATGGGTTGACATATATAAAACCTTGAAAGAAGAAAATTGCCAACCAAGAATAATATACCCTGCAGAACTTTTGTTCAGATATGATGGTGAA